>NC_064614.1:1133345023-1134595023 GCF_023898315.1 Schistocerca nitens | reverse complement strand
CGCAAAGTAATATTATGAACATATTCATCACACACGCGAGTCCTCAACTGATACCATGGACGAGTACTTCTCTTTATCCTTTGTCTCATACACAGTACTCACCACGTGGAAGTACTCGTCTCTAATTTCAAGTCCTGCACACGCCATTTCTTAAATATTTCAACTTATGGTACACACGCTATTTCTTAAATACGAGGGCGGTTCAGAAAGTAACCTCCGATTGGTCACAGTGCGGGTTGTGGGGGGAGTAGCGACGCCATCTGTGCGTTCACGCACTCAACAGGTCAGTCGGCATCAAGCCGTGGTCGAGTGAACGTCGTACCTGCGCTAGTTTAGTTTTTGTGGCAGTTTGAAATGTGTGCTGCAATAGAAAACCCCGCCAAATGTGAAGTGCGTCCTGTCATAAGGTTTTTTACAGCCAAAGGATATTCTGCAGCAGCTGTTCATCGTGAGCTTTGTGCCGTGTACGGACCAAGAGTTATGAGTGAATGAGTTGTCCGTGAATGGGTACGTTTATTTAAAAGTGGACGAGAAAACGTTCATGATGAAGAGAGGAGTGGTAGACCATCATTGGTGACTGACGAACTCGTTCAGACAGTTGATGCAAAAGTTCGTGAAAATCGACGTTTCTCAATGTCGGAGTTGTCTACTGGTTTTCCACAGATTTCTAAGACTCTCTTGTACGAGATAGTGACAGCAAGATTGGGTTACCGTAAGTTCTGTGCACGATGGGTGCCCAAAATTCTTACCGACCACCACAAAACTCAAAGAATGGCCTCTGCATTAGACTTTCTGTCACGTTATGAGGACGAAGGAGAACCATTGTTAAACAGAATCGTGACCAGTGACGAAACCTGGATTAAGTACGTGAACCCTGAGACAAAAGAACAATCAAAGATGTGGGCACATTCAAATTCGCCTACCAAACCAAGAAAAGCCTCGCAAGATTTTTCTGCCAGAAAACTGATGGCAACGGTGTTTTGGGATGCCAAAGGGGTGTTGTTGGTTGAATTCATGGAACGTGGTACGACCATTAATCAAGAAGTGTACTGTGAAACAATAAAAAAGTTACGACGGGCTATACAGAACAAACGCCGTGGTATGCTGACTTCCGGTATGGTTTTTTTGCACGATAACGCCCGTCCTCACTCTGCTCACAGAACAACGGCCCTTCTTGAGTCCTTCAAGTGGGACGTTATCAACCATCCACCTTACAGCCCAGACCTGGCGCCAAGTGATTATCACCTCTTCATGCATTTGAAGAAATGGCTCGGGTCACAGCGGTTTGATGACGACGAAGAGCTCAAAGATGCGGTCACAGGCTGGCTCCAGGCACAAGCGGGTGATTTTTATGCAGAAGGAATTTCAAAGCTTGTGAAGAGATACGATAAGTGCCTCAATCGCTATGGAGACTATGTAGAAAAATAGTGCAAAGATGTAGTTGTAAGATGTATATATTAAAATATTTTTATTTAACTTGGTGTATTTTTTTAAATCAACCGGAGGTTACTTTCTGAACGGCCCTCGTATTTCAACTTATTGTACACACGCTAGTAATTCAGCTTAACTTAAGCACACGGAAGTATTTCAACTTATTGCTACACGTGGTTTCATTGTGACCGTTGGTCACTTCCGAAGATTACTACAATCCCATTAATATTACCTGCCTGACATTTAATTCTCCCCACAAAAGTTCCTGAACTAGAGAAATTATTATTTCAAACTACTCTTAAATATTCCACATGCATACCATGTCTCCACTCTTTTGTCTTTACGGAGCACAACTAAAACAGGTCTTAACAGAGTGCTGAAACATGGCCGTTCTTCAGGTCCTCTCGCACCTCTGCTGAAGTGGGGGAGCACCTTGCTACCGTATTGGTCAGCCACATTTCAGGCGCTCAAAGCTCAGGTGAATTTCATCTCTTTGGTCCCACCAAAGGTGGCCAAAGGATCGTCTCAAAGATGATCAGATATTCACATTCACTATCTGCGGTTAGCAGACGAGCATACATTCATTCATTTCACAGATCTCACCAAACTGGATGTAGGGATTTATTTTGTGGGAGTGCACATGTGATCAATTAAATAAATAAATTGTCATTCTTTCCCACACTGGTATCGGGCTTCGCTGTATTAATTGTAATTGAGTTATTATTAGAAAAAATATGTTGTTCAGACAAGAATAATGAAGTATGTTGTACCTATTTTCAATGTCGGGCGGTACTGTACCCTTTCAGTCTGCAAGGCTTAGGCTATGTTTATGTTTGCTGTGAAGTTCCCTTTGCTTCCGCAGCAGTTTTCTAACTCGGTTGTTGTACCACGGTGGCTCTTTTCCATCTCTTACGATCTTGCTTGGCACATACTCATCTAACGCATATTGTACGATGGTTTTGAACTTTGTCCACTGATCCTCAACACTATCTATACTTGAGACAAAACTTTTGTGTTGAGCCGTCAGGTACTCTGTAATCTGCTTTTTGTCACTTTTGCTAAACAGAAAAATCTTCCTACCTTTTTTAATATTTCTATTTACGGCTGAAATCATTGATGCCGTAACTGCTTTATGATCGCTGATTCCCTGTTCTGCGTTAACTGTTTCAAATAGTTCGGGTCTGTTTGTCACCAGAAGGTCTAATATGTTATCGCCACGAGTCAGTTCTCTGTTTAACTGCTCAAGGTAGTTTTCAGATAAAGCACTTTAAAAAATTTCACTGGATTCCTTGTCCCTGCCACCCGTTATGAACGTTTGAGCCTCCCAGTCTATATCTGGCAAATTAAAATCTCCACCCAGAACTATAACATGGTGGGGAAATCTACTCGAAATATTTTCCAAATTATCCTTCAGGTGCTCAGCCACAACAGCTGCTGAGCCAGGGGGCCTATAGAGACATCCAATTACCATGTCTGAGCCTGCTTTAACCGTGACCTTCACCCAAATCATTTCACATTTTGGATCTCCGTCAATTTCCTTCCATACTATTGCACTTCTTATCCCTATAAACACGCCTCCCCCTTCACTGTCCAGCCTGTCTCTGCGGTATACATTCCAATCTGAGTTTAGGATCTCATTACTGTTTACATCTGGTTTCAGCCAACTTTCTGTCCCTAGTACTATATGGGCGATGTGACCGTTTATTAATGAGAGCAGTTCTGGGACCTTTCTATAGACGCTCCTGCAGTTTACTATTAGCACATTAATATTGTTATTCGCTGTTGCATTTTGCCTACTCCTACCTTGCCGCGTCTCAGGAGGCGTCTTGTCGGGCATAGGGAGGGAATTCTCTAACCTAAAAAACCCCCATGTGCACTCCACACGTACTCCGCTACCCTTTTAGCCGCTTCCGGCGTGTAGTGCACGCCTGACCTATTTAGGGGGACCCTATATTTCTCCACCCGATAGCGGAGGTCGAGAAATTTGCACCCCAGATCTCCGCAGAATCGTCTGAGCCTCTGGTTTAAGCCTTCCACTCGGCTCCAAACCAGAGGACCGCGATCGGTTCTGGGAACGATACTACAAATAGTTAGCTCTGATTCCACCCCACGAGCGAGGCTTTCCGCCTTCACCAATTCCGCCAACCGCCTGTACAAACTGAGGATGACCTCTGAACCCAGACGGCAGGAGTCATTGGTGCCGACATGAGCAACAATTTGCAGTCGGGTGCACCCAGTGCTCTCTATCGCCGCCGGTAGGGCCTCCTCCACATCTCGGATGAGACCACCCAGCAAGCAGACAGAGTGAACACTGGCCTTCTTCCCCGACCTTTCCGCTATTTCCCTAAGGGGCTCCATCACCCTCTTAACGTTGGAGCTCCCAATAACTAATAAACCCCTCCATCCGTGTGCCTGCTCGGACATTGCTGAAGGAGCAGCCACATGTCCACTCACAGGCAGAGCGGGCGATGCCACACGGCCAGCCTCCACATTTACCCTCCGCCTCGTGCGCCGCGAACGCCGCTGAACCCGCTACTCCCCTTGGGGAGAGGGTGGCCCAACCGCGCCCGGTACCCGCGAAGATGTCTCGACAGCAGGGACAGTGGGTGAAGCATGTAACACCTGGAGTGTACCTTGCGACGCACCAGACTCCCCACTGCCACTACACTCCGAGGCAGCAGCCTGAAGACGGCTGACCGCGGCCATCAACACGTTCAGCTGTTCGCGAACAGTGGCCAGCTCCTCCTGCGTCCGTACACAGCAGTCACACATCCTATCCATCCTAAGGAATCTGTTTACTGAAGAGAGTTAATCAACTTTTAACTAGACTGCTAATTCACTAAAGGCGGCTGATTATTGACTAAACTGTGATTGCTAGCCACTTATTGTAGAAAGCAATGAAAATAGCACTACCTGTCTCTGGACTGTATTGAAAACAAACACTAGCACTACTGGCACTATGGCTGACTAAAGGGACTCTCTCTGACTGTATTCAAAACAAACACGAAATCTATGGAACACTGTTAATAGCACTCGACAATTAAAGCTTCCTAAAAGCAAAAACACACGGAAGAAGAAGTGACAAGTAAGAAAAATACAGTTAATACTCAAATTAAGGTAGCTCGCTGCACAGCAGACGTGAAGCAGACGGCGGTTAGGACGACACATTGCCAGGGCGATGACACATTCTCCTTTATGGAGGCTGTCAAGCATCCAATAAGATAGAGCGTCTGCCATGTAAGCAGGAGATCCCGGGTTCGAGTCCCGGTCGGGGCACACATTTTCAACATGTCCCCAGTGAAGTATATGAACGCCTGTTTGCAGCTAGGGTGTCTATTTAATGATCATTTCATTACTAATAAACACACAATATTCCATTGCGCCAGTTAGCATGGTAGTCAACATTAAACTAATCTACAGCATGTCCCGACCTTCCTTTCGGGTCCTTTCACTCAAAAATTACGTGTCCAGTTTTTAGGTGAAGTGGGTTTCCTCCATAATTTCCAACCTGAAGTTAATGGTTAATTTCATGATGTCTGCTGAAACCGTAGGCAACAATTTTGGCCGGCCGCGGTGGTCTCGCGGTTCTAGGCGCGCAGTCCGGAACCGTGCGGCTGCTACGGTCGCAGGTTCGAATCCTGCCTCGGGCATGGCTGTGTGTGATGTCCTTAGGTTAGTTAGGTTTAAGTAGTTCTAAGTTCTAGGGGACTGATGACCACAGCAGTTGAGTCCCATAGTGCTCAGAGCCATTTGAACCATTTTTGCAACAATTTTATCTCCGAATTTTCGCATGAAAAGATGGTATATTGAGGAATACAAACCCTTCTTATCTGGGATGTTTTTCGGTAAGTTACGGCAATGACCAAAAAGTTGACTTGGTCCTGACGAGTTGTGTGTTTAAGAAAAGAGTAGAATTTTGCAGGATAGTTTATAGTTCTTTTACCTTTTACATATTGGGGATCAGCTAACATAATAAATTCTAAAATCACGTCGGCCTGTGACAGCTGTAAGTGTGCTTAGGGATAGTCAGATTGCATGAAGACCAGACTAACCAATATTTAGAACAAGGAGGCCATCGTTTTAAAAATCAATTACTACAAATGGAAAAGAAGCATATTTGTCTTTTGCAATAATTAATAAACGGATTTTTTTTCAAGTTTAAAAAATGTTTTGTGCATTATTTAAAATACGGCGGAGAAGAAATAGTTTCTCTTTCCTCTACTACAACATCAAAAACACATTACTTTTCTAATTTTATTTATGTTTCCTTAAGTATCATTGACGTTGTCGTTCAAAAAATGGTTCAAATGGCTGTGAGCACTATGGGACTTAACTTCTGTGGTCATCAGTCCCCTAGAACTTAGAACTACTTAAACTTAACTAACCTAAGGACATCACACACATCCATGCCCGAGGCAGGATTCGAACCTGCGACCGTAGCAGTCACGCGGTTCCGGACCGAGCGCCTTAACCGCGAGACCACCGCGGCCGGCGACGTTGTCGTTGGAAAATGTTTTGATGTTAGTATCCAAGTCGCCCAGCATAGACTACCAGAACACTTTCAAGCTTCCAACCTCTTTCAATTGCAATCATGACTTTAATAAAATAGCAAAGGTAATATAAATCAGAACACTGGGAGGAGTTGTCTAAATAACAATTTATTTATTCATTCTTAATATCACGTGACAAAAGATGGCTAAAGAAACGCCATACAAACATTTTTATCTGACAAATGCTTTCAATAATATGTGGTCTGTGGTTAACAAAGTGATCAGCTGCGGATCAACACATCACACTAACCAGGCTTAATCGCTTTATCTGACTTCATAAATGTGAATCTGTGGTATGGCCCAAAAACTATGTTCTATCAAGCATCTGTACTCTACTATTCCATAAGGAAAAATATGGTTCCAAAGAGCAGGGTGCTGAGAAGCACATATTGGAGCCCTACGCCATAGCAGCGAATACTTCACCCTTCTGCAGGTGAGGGTGGCACGGAATGACGCACTCACTGACAAGTCACGGAGAGCGGGAATCTGATAGTAATGGCATGCAAGTATACGGTCTCGTTTTCGGCTGATTCGGAATGCAGATACTTCCCTATGAGCCTCTGAAGCCCCGGTGGATTCAAGTGTACAGGTGGACCCATCTGCTGGTCTGCCAAACCAGTTTGACTCCCTGACACGACTATGTGTGACGGAATATGTCAAATGTTTAGATGGCCGACTCAAAGCAAATAAGTTCACCCATGTATAGCTCGTTTTGTGCGCGAAGCAAGAAGCATTACCTCTGACGGTTCAGGTGGTGACTGGCACAGGCTCTAAATGCCTGGATCACGCCTCTTTCCCAGCGCCCACGGTTGCCACAAACCCGAAAAGAACAAGATCGCGTGGACCAACATTATACAGGGTGATTCAAAAAGAATACCACAACTTTAGGAATTTAAAACTCTGCAACGACAAAAGGCAGAGCTAAGCACTATCTGTCGGCGAATTAAGGGAGCTATAAAGTTTCATTTAGTTGTACATTTGTTCGCTTGAGGCGCTGTTGACTAGGCGTCAGCGTCAGTTGATGCTAAGATGGCGACCGCTCAACAGAAAGCATTTTGTGTTATTGAGTACGGCAGAAGTGAATCGACGACAGTTGTTCAGCGTGCATTTCGAACGAAGTATGGTGTTAAACCTCCTGATAGGTGGTGTATTAAACGTTGGTATAAACAGTTTACAGAGAATGGGTGTTTGTGCAAAGGGAAAAGTTCTGGACGGCCGAGAACGAGTGATGAAAATGTAGCACGCATCCAGCAAGCATTTGTTCGCAGCCCAGGAAAATCGACTCGCAGAGCTAGCAGAGAGCTGCAAATTCCACAATCAACTGTATGGAGAGTCCTACGAAAAAGGTTAGTTATGAAACCTTATCGTCTGAAATTGGTTCAAGCACTGTCTGCAGCTGATAAGATTAAAAGAATCGATTTCTATGATTTTATGCTTGCTCAAATGGAAACAGATGAATCTTTCGTTTCAAAGATTGTGTTTAGTGATGAAGCAACTTTCCACACTAACGGGAAAGTCAACCGTCACAATGTCTGTATATGGGGCACTGAGAATCCGCGGGAAACAACTCAGTATGAACGTGACTCGCCTAAGGTGAACGTTTTCTGTGCCATTTCAGCCAATAAAGTTTTTGGTCCCTTTTTCTTCGAAGGTGCTACTGTAACTGGACTACAGTATCTGGAGATGTTAGAGAATTGGCTGTTCCCTCAGCTCGAACAAGAAGCACAACAATTCATATTTAAGCAGGATGGAGCGCCACCACATTGGCACTTATCTGTCCGTAACTACCTGAACGTCAACTACCCGAGGCAATGGATCGGCCGCCAGGCAGCCCGTGACAGAGCACTTCATCACTGGCCTCCAAGAAGCCCTGATCTTACCCCCTGCAATTTTTTCTTATGGGGGTATATTAAGGATATGGTGTTTCGGCCACCTCTCCCAGCCACCATTGATGATTTGAAACGAGAAATAACAGCAGCTATCCAAACTGTTACGCCTGATATGCTACAGAGAGTGTGGAACGAGTTGGAGTATCGGGTTGATATTGCTCGTGTGTCTGGAGGGGGCCATATTGAACATCTCTGAACTTGTTTTTGAGTGAAAAAAAACCTTTTTAAATACTCTTTGTAATGATGTATAACAGAAGGTTATATTATGTTTCTTTCATTAAATACACATTTTTAAAGTTGTGGTATTCTTTTGGATCACCCTGTATATCTTGCGGATCATTGGTAGTGCTGGATTCTGCGTGTGTAGCAAGTGTAGCAGTCCGATGGCGGCGGCTATGCAGAAGTTCCGTCAGTCATGGTCCGTCTCGTGGGTGGGAGCGTTAGGAGGCGAGAAAGAGTTGCAGCGCCTGTTCCCGGGTGTGGGTAGTGCGGAGCTTGGCCATATGTTGTTTGAAACTGCATACGAAGCGTTCTGCTTCTCCGTTGGACTTGGGGGTGAAACGGATCACTTGTTAGCTGACGAACGCCATTTCATTCACAAAACTATTCAGAATCACTTCAAGTGAACTCTGGTCCATTGTCTGACACAAGTACTTCTTGCAAACCTCTGCGAAATGTGGAAGACAACGCTTGAATGTTGCTACTTGATGTGGTAAAAGCTATAGGCACCGCAAATGGGAACTTGCTAAAAGAGTCTACCATGATGAGCCAACGACTGTTCCGAACTAGTCCTGCAAAGTCTATGTGTACTCGTTACCATGGCGATTGAGTCTTTAACCAAACTGAGAATGTCTGTGGCAGAGCTGATTGGTTTTCCGCGCATGCGTGACACTGTGTCGTCATCGGTTCAGTATGGGCGTCCATGCCCTGTGAAGTACGGTGCCGTCGTGCTAACTGTTTAGTGGGAACGATTCCCCATTGTCCTTGGTGGATCAATCGCAACACATCATTTTGAAATGCTCTGGGAACAAGCACACGCGCTTGTCCATTGTCATTTTAAATTGGAATCACACCCTGTTCAACTGTAAAGTCATCCCAACGTGCAAAATATCGGCGCACAACTGAGTTCTGGATACTGTTCAGTGAACGAGGCCGAGACGTGCGAATGTAATACAACAGAATCTTGAGATCTGGGTCCGCTTCTGTGACCTGTGCAATTCTTCTGTAGTGCAAGGGAAAAGTTTCCAACAATTCAGAGTCGTGCGCATCGATTTGGCAACAAGATGCTGAAAATGCATCAAAACCGGAGTGGGCCAATCGGAAGGCGAGATAGGGCGTCTGCATTGCTATGTTTTGCCGTAGGTCTGTACACAATTTCATACTGATGCTGCGAAAGCAACAAAGCCCAACGTTGCAATTTTTGAGCAGTGCGTGTAGGAACTGGCTCTGACGGATGAAACAAGGATCTGTCACTAAATAGAACTAGCGACCACACAAACAGTGATCGAATTTGGTTACACAATACACAATAGCGAGAGCCTTCTTTCCAATTTGAGAATAATTGCACTGAGTTTGAGTTAACAACTTTGATGCAAAAGCAGTACGTCTTGTGTACCAATTCTGTGCGAAAGCACAGCGCCAATTCCGTAGGAAGAAGCATTGACTTGCAAAACTATTGGTTTGGCTGGGTCAAAATTCACTAAGCATCTGTCACTAAGTAACGCATTTTTTAATTTCTGAAATGCTTCTTGACAGTCTTTAGTCCACACAAAAGGTACATTTTTGCGACGCAAGCGATTCAATGAAGCCGCGATCTGAACGGCATTCGGTAGGAATCGAATGTAGTATGTCTTCTTGCCTAGTACTAACTGGAGTTCAGACACGTTGCGAGGAACCGGCAGGTCACGGATTGCAAGCAAATGAGATTGGAGGGGGGCACACCCTGACTGTTTATTACATGCCTGAAATACTGAAGTTCAGTATGAAAAAAGTCTGACAACACATGAAAAAGAGTACGCCGATAGACAATGTGGTCCTCTAGTATACGAGCTGATACGAAAATATCGTCAAGGCAGTTTGAACAAAGTGACGCTTTTGCGGTCAGCTGCTCCAAGTAACATTGGAGAATGGCGGCTGCGGAAGCGCTGTCTAACGGCAAACGGAAATACTTGAACATTCCTAAGGGTGTATTTACAACAAACACTTGCTCTGATTCTTCATCCAATGGAATTTCCAAGTAGGCATCACGCATATCTTACTTAGAAAAGTAACGTCCTGCACCAATCCTGGCCATCAGTTCCTCAGGGCGAGGTAACGGACAGGTGCCAGCTACTGTCTGTGGATTGTCTATAGACTTGAAGTAAACACAAATGTGAATGCGACTAGAAGGCTTAGGCAACCAAATGAGAGGACGTACCCACTGACTAGCTTGAGTGAGAGCAATTACATCATAATCGGGTAATTCTTTCAATTCACTGGCTACTTTGTCCCTGGAAGGGTGTGCATTGTCTTTCAATGTAACACGCGGTACAAAGTCACTAGCTTTTACAATTCCTTCCGAAAACAGTTCAGGAAATTCTTTAAGCAAGCTAGCGACTATGTCTTTTGGTGAAAAAGCCGATACTGAAAGTACATTGTCGTGGATGCTAAGGCCAAACAAATCAAAGGCATCTAAACCGAATATGTTCTGACTGTCTCTTGATTTCAACACAGTAAAATTCACTGTCATAATGTGAGATTTGTCAGTGGCAGGCAAACTTCAGTGTCCAAGCCCTGGAATCTCCTGTCCGTTGTAAGCAGTGAGGTGCCTGCTAAATTTAGAAAGGCGTGTTGAGCGTAACTGTTCATACATGACTCGATTAAGCAAAGCTACTGATGCACCTGTGTTCAACTGAAAGTTCACACGACGGCCAGCAATGCATAATGAGACAAATAGTTTGTTAGAATGTCGTTGCACAATACTAGGGCGGAATGGTTCAAATGGTTCTGAGCACTATGGGACTTAACTGCTGTGGTCATCAGTCCCCTAGAACTTAGAACTACTTAAACCTAACTAACCTAAGGACATCACACACATCCATGCCCGAGGCAGGATTCGAACCTGCGACCGTAGCGGTCGCGCGGTTCCAGACTGTAGCGCCTAGAACCGCTCGGCCACTCTGGCCGGCTAGGGCGAAATGGCTCTGAGCACTATGGGACTTAACATCTGAGGTCATCAGGCCCCTAGAACTTAGAACTACTTAAACCTAACTGACCTAAGGACATCACACACATCCATGCCCGAGGCAGGATTCGAACCTGCGACCGTATCGTTCGCGTGGTTCCAGACTGCAGCGCCTAGAACCGCTCGGCCACTTCGGCCGGTACAATACTAGGGCGAGAAGGAGGCACAACCTGAAGTATTGGCAGAAGTGCCAACACCGTGTTGCTAAAGGAGGCCGAAATGCACGCTTTTAAGCTCTCCCAGATTGGCGTGAGGCCTGGAACAAGGTAAAGGAATTAATAGTAGCAAATAAAGTACGTAGTTGATGTAATACTTAACTTTAATCCATAATTGGAGAACATCGCTCTTGTTTAGACATTATTAACAATATCAATATAAACTGGTAATGGCGCCTTGCTAGGTCGTAGCAAATGACGTAGCTGAAGGCTATGCTAACTATCGTCTCGGCAAATGAGAGCGTAATTGTCAGTGATCCATCTCTGGCAAACTCTGCTGTACAACTGGGGCGAGTGCTACGACGTCTCTCTAGACCTGCCGTGTGGTGGCGCTCGGTCTGCAATCACTGACAGTGGCGATACGCGGGTCCGACGTATACTAACGGACCGCGGCCGATTTAAAGGCTACCACCTAGCAAGTGTGGTGTCTGGCGGTGACACCACACAACCTTACTCTTACTTTTGGCAGAAACTGTCGTAGGTTTTGAAAACAGAGCGCTCATTACATGGGCACGAGCCTGTTTGTTTCTTGGAGCGGGAAAAATTGGCGTTTTTGTGCAGTTGCAAGCAAACTGGTTCGACACACATTTTTTACCACACTTGTAACACGTTGCGTAACGTGATGGACAATCCTGTTTTTTATGGCGAGCAAAAAATCTAGGGCAAGACTTCACTAAATTCACAGGCTTGTTTACATGCCTACGTGGCTGTCCGCGCGGCTTTGTACGCGCCCGTTGTTGTGGCTGGTTGGGGAGCTCGCAAGCAAGGGGTGAGTCGACCCCACAAATAGCGGCCCGGTCAAACTAATCGTCCGCTATGACGCCGGAATCATATTGTTCTAAGATCTGCAATATTTGAGGAAGCGATGGATCAGAGTACTTTAAGATCTGTTCCTGTATTGTACTATCGGGGACACTGAATGTTGTTGCATACCTGATCATTAAATCACTGTAAAAGTTGCCACAACTATACTTAAATTTACACTTCGTGGTCATGCTCGCTAATTCTGTGTATCACTGATGGTACGTCTGTTCTGGCTTTTTCTGCAAGCGAAAGGACTAATATCTAGCTGCAGCGACTTGGAATCGCTGGGCATAGTACTTGGTGAAAGACGTGCACTGCATTCACCATTCAGTACTCGTATTTCATATTTCTAATCCCAGAATTCTGGAATTCGGTAATACAATAATTTAGGCCCTTGTAATGACTTCTGTAGGTTGCCTAATTTATTTGACGGCGTTTACAGTTTGTCTCACACTGATCTGTGAGAGGAGCTTGGCGCTAGGAATTTTCTTAATTTATGGGCGAGGGCAGCAGTCTTCCTAGCAGCCATGATGGCTTCCTGTTTCCATCCTTTTTTTGATCGCCTGGGTAGCACGCGGTGTCGTTTGAACATTCAGTAGTGGCCAAAGTTTCTCCTGTTCTCAGTTCCCCAACCTGCCTTACCACCTTGTAACTCCTAATTCTCCTCGATTTCAACGTTGCGAGTTCGCCTCCCTGTGAGATTCTGGCCCTCTGATTGGCCAGTTCAGGTGCCAACCGCCCTCCGCGGGTGGATAGTGGACAAAGGGGCAGTAAGGCAGTTCTAGTGTGACCGTGCCTGAGGTTGGAGGTGCTGCTTCCAGAAGATGAAGTTTCTGTAAGGATGAGCGCCGACGTGCACTGTAGCTTCGCGCCCTGCGACCCAGAGGGAACCTTATAAGACATTTTACTGATGTGCGTTCCTTAAATTACGGTTTACGCAATTTTTCCTGGTTATGAGACTGTAGGTTTTCCGTGTACAGTTGGGAATAATGTGCGCGATGTGTTGGTTAGTCACAGTAGCTTGCAGTTCGGCACTGAAGTGTATACTTTCACGCTCACTTTTCCGCTTCGTCTGGCAGTAGCTCTTTCAGTTCTCTCGTGCAAAGTTTGACTCAGAATTTAGGTCTCCCTAGCTTGAAAACTTGAGCCCTTTGTCCTACGCCACGTGGTGAGTGTCTGGCGCCCCTTCATGTTTCGTTAACGTAGTTGGACCGCGAGCCAAGGTTATCTAGTATCGCCTGTATGAATACTTGCTGGTTTTATTCCTTTAGTACAGGAGGCTACCTAGAGATTCACCCCCAGTAGCATCTTTCTTAGTCTTTGGCTCATGCATGGTGGCGGACGTTGCATGCCTGCAACCTCTTCCTTTAGTAAACTGAACTCCATTTGATAATACGGCAATCGTTCTTAAAAGTCCTTTTCTCCTGCCATCGTGGCTTATTATGAACGTAGGTTGTGGCAGGCTGCTGAACTCAATTCTTTCCTCCCCCAACCCAATTTGATTGTATAATTGTTCAATATTCAACTGTTAAATAAATGAGTCCTTTAATCTTTACATTGTCCCTTTCATTACGTGAGATCACCCTTAGTGTCACAGTAGAATAACGCAGAATTATTCTCATGATAACGGTTGCTATGAGGTCGTGCAGGTCTCGCGCCTTTAATGATAGGATAAATATTCAATTATGGTACCGATAATAGTAATAATAATTTTCAATTATCCCCCATTGATAAACTGGGAAGTGTCCACAGCTCAGTGTGAGTACGTGTGTACTAAATCCACTTGATGTGGTGGAAGTAGTGGCCTCTGTTTTACCTTGCTGGTTTAGAAAAAAATAACAAAATTACAGCCCCTACAGCAAGGGATAGTAACCTGTAAAAAATAACGGGCCACCGCTTTTATTGGTTAATGCATCGATTACTTGGTCATAGCTGAGTTCGTCGGGAGATGTGGTTGGGAATAGTTTTTGTATTAACCTGAACACCAGGGTCCCCACAGTCGAAAGGAAGTATTGTATCTTCACAGTACCCTGAACACGATGAACGTGCCAATGGGCTTGGAACTGAATCAGGTATTCGAGCCATTCCTCTTCTGTGTCGCCGCGCGGTCTAGGGCGCCTTTCCATGGTTCGCGTGGTTCCCCCCCCCCCCCCCCCCTTCCTCCCCGACGGAGATCCGAGTCGACAGTGTGTGGGTTGTCCTTAGCATAACTTAGTTTAAGTTAGATTAAGTAATGTGGAAGCCTAGCGACCGATGACCTCAGCAATTTGGTCCCATAGGAACTTATCACAAAATTCCAAAATTTCTTCTGTGTCGTTAAATTGGCGGAACGTTCGTATGCTGGTCGGCTGCACTTGTTGGGCTGGGTGGTTTGTCGGTTGTGCGGCCGACGTAGCTTGCGCAGCCAGAAGTTGCTGTACCCTCGTCAGTAAAGCAGCAATTTTTTGGTTCTGAAACTGAAAAACTTGCGTTACATCCATCACATTGGCAGTCCTCGGCTGAGGCGCGGCGGCAGGGGGTGAGGGGGTGTAATTTGCTGCGAATACATAGAAAGAAAGATCCCTTATCATTTAGCTACAATACAGCAGGTCAGCAACTGGAAACAGTTAATTCCATAAGTTATCTGGGAGTACGCATTAGGAGTGATTTAAAATGGAATGTGTTGTGTCTAGACCATACAGCCTAGACACAATGCTGTAGCCGATAGGGCACGCAATGCTAACGCAGACGGGCGTGAATTCTGGAACATGAGACTTATAAATGAATAAGAAGAAAAGTACGTAGATGCTTGTTACTTAACTTTTAATTAGTCCTTGGAATACATCTCTCTTGAATATTAGTAAGCTATAGGCACTGATACAAATGGCGCCTTGCTAGGTGGTCGCCAGTTAACTTAGCAGAGGGCTATTCTACTGTCTATCTCTCGGCAAATGAGAGCAAGGCTTAGCACGTCCAATCGCTAGCTATGTTGTCCGTACAACTGGGGACGAGGTCTCCTCAGTCTCTCGAGACCTGCCTTGTGGTGGCGCTAGGTTTGCGATCCCACAGTGGCGACACGCGGGTCCGACATGTACTACAGGACCGCGGCCGATTTAAGTTACCACCTAGTAAGTGTGGTGTCTAGCGGTGACACCACATTCCTCCCCCGCAAATCGACGAACGGTCGTGAGATAAGGCTGCCGCCCGCCGTGGGGAGGACCGCATGTTGACGTATGTGATGAGGTGGGGAGCCTAACAACAGGCGAGGCTGTGCCACCCGCACCCGGCCATTCGGTCCGAGGGGAGCTAGGAAACGCCTGAAAACCTAGTCCAGGGTGCACGTCAACATGCGGTGTATGCGCACGTAATGAGACAGGAGGGGCCGAAGGGCCGACCTCCATTGCGTCGGGGAATCCGACGCGCGATGACGACTTCTGGTCCGGAGCGGGCAAGAGGTCCATGGCGGAGGACGGCTGGTCACGGGAAGCGAGCGGCGGCGCGTGACCCTGGGAGGCGCCGGGCGGTTGCAGCGAAGCGTCCACTGCGGGCGGCGCCGGCGGCGGCTGCGGCGGCGGCGCGACGCCATGAGGCAAAAGGGAAGGCAGCGTCGGTAACACCTGGGGATGAGACGAGCCAGTAGATGGGTCCCCAAGGCGCTGACCGGACGGCTCCGTCGCTGAAAGCAGACGGGGAGCGGCAGAACCCAGGCGACGACAGAGGCGCAGCTGATTGAGATGCCGACGCACCTCACCAGAGGCTCCCAAAACCAAATACATCGCGCGGCCGAGGCAGCGAAGAATGCGCCCTGCGAGCCAACGCCGTGAACCGCGATAGGTGCGATAATAGACAACGTCGCCAGGAGCAAAAGCAGGAGTCTGCCGCTGCACAGGAACCTGATGTGGCGGATGCAGCAAAGACATCAAGGTGCGATGAGAACGACCATGGAGCAATTCAGCCGGCGAGCGACCATCGCGGGGCTGAGAGCGATACGAAGACAAAAAGAGCAACAAAGCGTCCTCCCGAGAATGCGACTCTTTCAATTTCAACATCTGTGACTTGAAAGTCCGGACCAATCGTTCAGCGGCACCGTTTGACTGAGGCGAAAACGGCGCGGATGTCAGATGTTGAATACCATTGGCCTCGCAGAAGGACTGAAATTCTGCGGACATGAATTGTGGGCCATTGTCAGAAACAATAGTCTGCGGAAGACCTTCAATGCAAAAGATAGCAGACAAGGCTTGGATTGTGGCAGAAGACGTCGTGGAAGACATCCGGACAACAAAAGGAAAATTACTGAAAGCATCGACCACAACCAACCATCGAGCATTCCAGAATGGACCAGCAAAATCGATGTGCAAGCGTTGCCAAGGGGAAGTGGCTTTCGGCCATGCAAAGAATTGCCGCGGCGGTGCGGATTGCTGTTCGGCACACGCCACGCAAGAGGAGCACATATTCGTAATCGCAGCATCGATTCCGAACCAAGTACAGTGCTGACGAGCAAGTTGTTTCGTACGCACTATACCCCAATGTCCTTGGTGAAGAAGCTTTAAGACAGAGGACTGTAACGAACGTGGGACCACGACTCTGGATTGATCATTATCGGAACGCAACAACAAAACACCACGTCGTACAAAAAGTCTCTCCTTGTGAGCAAAAAAACGGCGAACCAAAGGATCCTCGATCCGTGACTTTGACCAGGGCCATTGCGTAGCAACAAAACGCAAAACAGTAGCAAGGACAGGGTCAGCAGCTGTGGCTGTAGCTACACGACGAAAATCAACCGGAAACGATTCGACCACGTCATCGGTTTCCGAATCAATGAACATGCAAGCAAGTTCGGAAGAATCGAATGCTTTATCCTCAGCAACAGGCAAACGGGACAACGCATCAGCGTTTCCGTGCTTAGCAGTGGACCGATACAAGATATCGTAGCGGTACTGCGAGAGAAAAAGTGACCAGCGAATGAATTTCTGCGCTGTACGTGGAGGTACAGGCTTGGTCGGATGAAAAAGCGATGTCAACGGTTTGTGGTCCGTGATGATTGTAAAGTAACGACCATACAAGAAATCGTGAAACTTTGTAACACCAAACACGAGAGCTAAAGCTTCTTTCTCTATCTGGGAATAATTTCTTTGCGCAGATGAGAGCAATTTGGACGCAAAGGCAATAGGGCGATCATGCGAGCCAACCTTGTGCGCAAGCACAGCACCGATCCCGAAATCCGATGCATCCACCATCAACAAAAGGGGTGTCTGGGGATCGAATGGCGTAAGGCACGTATTTGAAAGTAACGCCGATTTCAACTGGCGAAAGGCGCGTTCGCATTCCGTCGTCCAGACGAACGGAACACCTTTACGGCGTAAGCGATGAAGCGGAGCTGAAATGGAAGAAGCATTGCGCACAAACTTTGCATAATAATTAATTTTACCCAGCACACTCTGTAGTTGTTTAACATCCCGTGGCGAAGGCCACTCCTGTATGGCACGGAGGTGCTCTGGACTCGGATGTATACCTTGGGCATTTATGACATGCCCCAGGTAGGGTAAGTCCCAAGCAAAAAACACACATTTGTCCTTCCTCAAGCGAAGACCATTCTGACGCAAGACCTGAAATAATGTTCGGAGATTTTGCAAATGTTCGGCTTCTGTCTTTCCTGAGATCACAATATCGTCCAGATAGTTCGCAGCAATAGGGACCGACGCACAAACAGTTTGTAAATATTGCTGAAACAAAGCAGGGGCGGATGCACACCCGAATGGCAGTCTTTTGAAGCGATACAAGCCAAGATGCGTGTTTACCACCAAGACGCGCTGGGATTCTGCGTCCACAGGTATTTGCAAGTACGCATCTGCTAGGTCCAATTTTGAAAAATATTTTCCCGGGCACAGTTTGTCAAAAAGATCTTCCGGGCGGGGCAAAGGAAAAGTGGCAGTCACAAGTTGTGGATTCACTGTTGCCTTGAAGTCCACACAAAGTCTCAGTTTACCGGAAGGTTTTGGCAAAATTACTAAGGGTGAGGCCCAGAGAGAAGCCTGCACACGTTCAATTACACCTTGAGATTCTAAATCGGCTAATGTTCTGGCGACCTCATCACGCAATGCGTGGGGAACATTGCGCGCTCTGAAAAATTTCGGTTGCGCGTTTTCTTGCAGTTCCAAATGCGCTTCATAGTTCTTAGCGCAACCAAGGCCCGGTGCAAAAATGTCTGCAAATTCTTCACAAAGACTAGAAACACTGGCGGAAGGCACAGTCTGATTCACTGATATGACCTGATTTACTATAGACATATTAAACAATTGAAATAAATCTAAACCAAACAAGTTCACTGCAGAAGTAGAACGAAGAACGTAAAATGATACAAGTTTTGTCTGTCCCTTGTATGTGGCAAGAAGGCTGCACTGTCCTAACACAGGTATATGCTGTCCAGAGTAACTATGTAACTTAACATTTGCGGCACGCAATGGCGGTTCGCCCAGTTGTTTGTACGTGTCGTGATTGAGCAATGAAACTGCAGCTCCGGTATCGAGCTGGAATGGTATCACTTTGCCTTCAAAGTTTAAGTCCACAAAAAGTTTATTGTCCTGCTGACGACAAGAGCGACTGTCACGTGCAATTTGAACTGATACAGGTACAGAAGCACTTGCGACTTTACGGGATTTTCGGCGACGTCGACGCACACTGTTGGTGGGACGAACACAGTCACTGTTAGCTAAAGTGTCACTGGACGGGTGGGAATGAACTACATGAATGTCCATGGGCGAAGGTCCACAAGCCTGATTATCCTGGGTTCGATTCCGGCGCGAAGCAAAGGGCCTGGAATTATTGTGATTGTCTGATCTAAGCTTTTTCTGGCAAACACTTTGAACATGTCCTTTCTTTTGACAGTAAAAGCAAATAGCTTGGCGTGACGGGCAATTTTCACGCGAATGTCTAGTTGCACACCGCGGGCATGATTTCACTGCATTTGCTTGCTTACGCGGCGCACGTGTTTGCAAGGTAGGCTGCCGCTGCTGCGACGGGCGCGAGGGCCGCCTAGCGTCCCGTGCAGCGGGCCCGGCGGGCCCGTTAATGTGACACACTGCTGGCGAAGTTTCAAACGATGCCTGAGCAAAGTCAAGTGTGTCTTGCCTATCCAATATGTCTATCACTTGTTGAAGGGAGGGATTTACGAGTTTCAAAATCTGTTCCCGTATGCGAACATCAGAAACGTTCTGTGC
The DNA here is from genome assembly GCF_023898315.1 of Schistocerca nitens. Classification (NCBI taxonomy): domain Eukaryota; kingdom Metazoa; phylum Arthropoda; class Insecta; order Orthoptera; family Acrididae; genus Schistocerca; species Schistocerca nitens. Next base: position 1,134,575,715 of record NC_064614.1, on the reverse strand, counting down.
TATTGCATCACGCACCATAGTATCTGAATAAGGGAGGCCACAGTCACATTCAAAGGCACACTCCCTAGTAAGTCCTTGCAAAGTTGCAACCCACTCCCTATTAGTCTGACCGGCCGTACGTTTTGTACGAAAGAACGTATACCGTTTTGCAACTACATTAACTGTTTCCTTGAAATAGGCATCTAAAGCAGACAAAATTTCTTCGTAGGACAGTGTTGCTACGTCGTGTCGGGGAAACAATTTCACTATCACACGGTAGGTAGACACACCGACACAAGAAAGCAAAAACGGCTGCCGCTCGTTACCTTGAATTCTGTAGGCTGCTAGGTGAAAGTGGAACTGGCGAGACCATTCTTGCCAGGTCTCGGACGCGGCATCAAAGGGTCGGAAGGGCGGCGCAACGCCGTTTTGTTGCTGCGGTAGCGATGAAGCGGCGGCTGCCGCATCGTTTTGCAGCGCACGTTGACCCTGGACGAGCTGTCCAAGTGCATCCCATCCTCGTCGCCAATAATGTTGTGTCTAGACCATACAGCCTAGACACAATGCTGTAGCCGATAGGGCACGCAATGCTAACGCAGACCGGCGTGAATTCTGGAACATGAGACTTATAAATGAATAAGAAGAAAAGTACGTAGATGCTTGTTACTTAACTTTTAATTAGTCCTTGGAATACATCTCTCTTGAATATTAGTAAGCTATAGGCACTGATACAAATGGCGCCTTGCTAGGTGGTCGCCAGTTAACTTAGCAGAGGGCTATTCCACTGTCTATCTCTCGGCAAATGAGAGCAAGGCTTAGCACGTCCAATCGCTAGCTATGTTGTCCGTACAACTGGGGACGAGGTCTCCTCAGTCTCTCGAGACCTGCCTTGTGGTGGCGCTAGGTTTGCGATCCCACAGTGGCGACACGCGGGTCCGACATGTACTACAGGACCGCGGCCGATTTAAGTTACCACCTAGTAAGTGTGGTGTCTAGCGGTGACACCACAGAATGATCATATAAAGATGATCGTCGGTAAAGAAGATGACAGACTGAGATTCATTGGAAGAATCCTAAGGAAATGCAATCCGAAAACAAAGCAAGTGGGTTACAGTACGCTTGTTCGCCCACTGCTTGAATACTGCTCAGCAGTGTGGGATCCGTACCAGATAGGAGAGCAGCGCGCTTCGTTTCAGGATCATTTAATAATCGCGAAAGCGTTACGGAGATGATAGATAAACTCCAGTGGAAGACTGCAGGAGAGACGCTCAGTAGCTCGGTATGGGCTTTTGTTGAAGTTTCGAGAACATACCTTCACCGAGGAGTCAAGCAGTATATTGCTCCCTCCTACGTATATCTCGCGAAGAGACCATGAGGATAAAATCAGAGAGATTAGAGCCCACACAGAGGCATACCGACAATCCTTCTTTCCACGAACAATACGAGACTGGAATAGAAGGGAGAACCGATAGAGGTACTCAAGGTACCCTCCGCAACACACCGTCAAGTGGCTTGCGGAGAATGGATGCAGATGTAGAGGTAGATGTAGGGTGCGGAGTAGCCATGGTTTACACAAATACGTAATAACAAAGAGCAAGCAAAGCCTCTGAAAAGAGAAATTTGATTAGTTCTGTGGCTCCACTCCTGAAATACATGCAAGAACACAACAACAAATAAGCCAAATGATCACCCCTGCAACCTAAAGCAGAAGAAAAGCTAGCAAAATCTTTGGCCAAGTTGATTAACTTCGATCGCTCTGAATTACCTTCGTCGCCATTGTTGTGTCCTCATCGCCACTGTAGAATCTAGTACCATAGGAATCAAGGTAGAGGATGTTGTATGGTTGTCGGTATCCTCTTTCTATAACACACCTGCACACTTGGATTAACAGGATACTTTGTTTATATGAACAGGAAGCTACTTATCTTCAAAAGAGTCCATGTGTTGTGGTACAAGCTTTACCATAATATTTCTCTTGCATAAAACATCGGAATTATAGGTATTATTTAGTATCGCTGTGGTAAAGTACAAGCCACGCTATGTACACTAATTCGGTCGCAGTGTACTGACAGGCGCTGACGTGGAGAGCGACTTAGTGCGCCAGTGACTGAGCAGCTGAGCTAGTGACTGAGTGACTGAGCTAATGACTGAGACGGCCCTGTCAGCGGCGGCGATCTAAATACTTGCGGTCGAGAGGGTGTTGGCCTCTCTCCTGATAGGCGCGCTGGATACAGCGCCTACTATCGATCTTCTTTCTACATCTTTGCCGACCTGTGTCCTGGCGAAGCTTGCGCCAGCACATGGACTATTAATGCTGGCAGACACACAGTATTGTGATGGTTAGTATACCAATTCGAGTGCCGATTCTAGGAACATTGTCGATCTCCAAGTAATGCCACTGAGCCCACAAAGAAAGTTAGTCTGCTTTAGAACTTTACAGGAGATGGCGACAGCAGCTCCGTAGAAGAAAGTATCCTGTCAAACCTGATTTCAACGTATTTGGGATGCATTTTATGTCGCAGACTGTCGTTCGAAGAGTCATTCGCCCTCCCCAGTGGCACAGGTCCCAGTGCTGAAAAAGACCAGGTTCTCAAAATTCAGCCCAAAAATGATGTTCTTTTCTCGAATTTTCCTGAAGCCGTAAATGTTCGAAATCTGATTATTGGTAACGAAAACACTGTAAAATTTACACAAATGATAATATACAACAGCTTCAGATATTTCTGGTGTGGCCAAGCGGTTCTAGGCGCTTCAGTCTGGAGCCGCGCGACCGCTGCGTTCGCAGGTTCGAATCCTGCCTCAGGCATGGATGGGTGTGATGCCCTTAGGTTAGTTAGGTTTAAGTAGTTCTAAGTTCTAGGACAGATGATCTCAGATGTTAAGTCCCATAGTGCTCAGAGCCATTTGAACCATTTTTTCAGATATTTCAAGAAATTTTTCACCACATATTACTTCGCATGAAAATTAGCTAACACATTCATCTTACTATTTAAAAGACAGTCATAGGTTGCACAATGCTCTTTATTACCTTAAGGACGACTCATTTAGCCCGTGTAGGACATCATCAGGTTATGTTAAAAGATCAGAAATTTACTGCCAAAAAGCATTCGTCCATCTCGGCGTGGTGGTACAGCCACCTAGTATTGCTACTATTTAGAAAACAGTCGCAGGTTGAAGCATGTTTTTTATTAACGTAATAAAGACGCGTTTCACCTGTAGAAGGTATCATCAGATTATGTTAAAAGATCAGAAATTTTCTGCCAAATTTTCAGTTTTTCTTGTCACTTGGGAGGAGATCAGTACCTAATTGCAGTCCCTAGAAAATGGATTGTGTAAAGCGCGTTCACTTCCGCTAGCGCACGTGCGAGAATGAAATATTTACAATGTCCCTCATATGTTATAAATGGTCCGAGATATCGAAACAAGATTTTGGCAAAAATGGCTCTGAGCACTATGCGACTTAACTTCTGAGGTCATCAGTCGCCTAGAACTTAGAACTAATTAAACCTAACTAACCTAAGGACATCACACACAACCATGCCCGAGGCAGGATTCGAACCTGCGACCGTAGCGGTCGCTCGGTTCCAGACTGTAGCGCCTAGAACCGCACGGCTACTCCGGCCGGCATTTTGGCAAATGATAGCACGCAAAACCATATGGTAAACGTGCGCAACTTTCGTATCTACGGCAATGTACGAGTAACTGTAGATTTTTTCAACGGAGTGATGCAATTAATTAAGAGTGGCTTTACAACAAGTAAAGAAATTACACGATTATCTTAATTGTGTGTGAAGTCTTATGGGACTTAACTGCTAAGGTCATCAGTCACTAAGCTTACACACTACTTAACCTAAATTATCCTAAGGACAAAGACATACACCCGTGCCCGAGGGAGGACTCGAGCTTCCGCCGGGACCAGCCGCACAGGCCATGACTGCAGCGCCTTTAGGCCGCTCGGCTAATCCCGCGCGGCCGATTATTTTAATACCGAAAATGTGCTATTTCGTAATATTTCAACCTGATTCATTCTTAGTTCGTCGTTTAGTAAACTACTGTTTCAGGATTTTGTCGCAACTGCAACTGCATTAGGATGTTAGCAAGCTGATATAGCGTGATCTACGCTTTGTTTTGCCAAAAGAAATAAACTTTAATATGACAAAAAGAGAAATGTGAGTCATACTTGAAATTCGCCACATTGACTGAGTGGTTTGCAATTGACGATAAGTTTTAATTGCTACAAGTATAACGAAAGGGGTGGCCAATTATCACATCAAAAAACTTAGCAATTGTACTGTGAATAACTTGTTTGTGAAGTTCGACATGTGGCCGTTCAACAAACAATAATGTAAAAAATAGGGCTTACAAAGAGATGTTTGAAACATTTCTTGACAGTATTTCAGCTATGGACCAAAGTACTATAAAAACTAACGAAAATGCCAAACGAACGAATAGCTTCAAACTTGTCGGCGGACGGCAGTTCCCGATGTGAGTGAAAATCGGTCGTGGTCAAAAACGCCGTAAGTAACATCATATATTTTGTAACTATTTTTAGATGTAGAAAGCAAGCCAGATTGTAAATATGTTTCATTACAGTTTACTTATGACGATGTATTTGGATCCAACGAAACGCATTTGGTGACAAAAATACACATTTTGTTGTAGCTGCAAAGAGGAATTTAATATACGCTCAGTAATTTCAGAAATAAACTCATAAAAGTGTACGACTTTTGAAAGAAGCATAAAGGGGGGGGGGGGCATGAGTTTCATAAACAAACACTGTGCTGCCAATGAAATGTTTCTTGTACTCAGATTATTATTGTAGGAAATTTCCTGTAACTGTGTTATGTCCATTATTTTACTGGCGTTACGAATTACTGTACCTTGCAAAGGGTCTGTCTGGCATACCGAATCTTCATTACTCTTCGAGAGAAAGTACGAACAGCGCTAGGAAGAAAATTGTGGCAGTAGCCGGCTGTTCGTACACTACGTACTCATATATCTCTCGAAAGAAAAATCGCCCAAATGGTTCAAAAACCCGACTACCAAATGCTACATCTCAGGCCTTTCGGTAATCTGGTTTTTGAACCATTTTGGTTTTTTTTTCGAGAGATATGAGTACACAGTGTATGAACAGCCGGCTACTTTCTCCCTAGCATCGATCATACTTTCGAAGGTATAAACTACTGTCACAGTGCGAAAATGAACGGCAATAAACAAAATGTCTTTAAATCCCGGTCCCGCACAACTTGCATACGGTGAAGCACAGCGGCAACTTCTGAAATCCGTGACCTATGACCTCTCGCCTGTCGAGCACGCACCGCAGTCCTGCGTCAGCAGAAAAATCACGAAAACCCGGCGTGCGGGCAGATCACAGAGACCAGGTCCGACTGGAGAGGCCTGCACGTTAGCGGGAAATAACCGGCATCACTATGCAATGTGGTAGTCTTTCAGACATTTTAGATTAACATAAAATGTTGATATTTAGATTAACATATAATGAAACATTTAGACTAAATTATTTGACTAGGCTTGAATTTAGACTAAACTATTTTGGCTTCTTAGAATGAATTCAGCGAACTCGCTATACGTATCCTGGAAAAATTAGTCAAAATTGGTATATCTGTGGCTATAGTTGGCTGAAATACTCTATGGTTACATACACTAGACTTCAAAAATCTTACTTTGGTTGGCATTGCTGTGTAATACCAAAAATCTCGAATTTAAAGGGGGATTCTGTTTATTGTAGAAAACATGTATTAGAGATGACCTGATGATGGTTCGAACTGAGAATAACCAATAGTATTCCAAAGAGGGTGAAGTTGCACAGTAAACCGCTCGTACCGAAATAAATAAATAAGCCCCAAATACGCCATTAAGGAAAATAACTACGAATAAAATCGACCTGTTTCTGGACTAAAATGACTCAAAATGATTAAATATTTCATTTAACCCCGTCTTGTGGTAATCGGATAAAAAATTTCCATCAACTTTCGAACCATGCTCATAGTACTACAACGAAAGCGTACAGAAAACTCCTACGCAGTGTACCGTACATAGCGGGAAGACGGGCAGGAAAGTGATTCCTTTAGTCTGTTCGAGTGGGCATAGTTTGGCATGCATGGGAGTAAAGGAACCTGGGCATTCTACTAGTAACGTGCAACAGCTTTCCTGCCTGGCTAACAGACAATCGACGGCCGCTGTGGCAGAGCGGTTCTAGGCGCTTCAGTCCGGAACCATGCTGCTGCTACGGTCGCAGGTTCGAATCCTGCCTCGGGCATGGATATGTGTGATGTCCTTAGGTTAGTTAGATTTAACTATTTCTAAGTCTAGGGAACTGATGACCTCAGATGTTAAGTCCCAAGTAGCTGGGGTGGCCGAGCGGTTCTAGGCGCTACAGTCAGGAACCGCTCGACCGCTACGGTCGCAGGTTCGAATCCTGCCTCGGGCATGGATGTGTATGATGTCCTTAGGTTAGTAAGGTTTAAGTAGTTCTTAGTTCTAGGGGACTGATGACCCCAGAAGTTAAGTCCCATAGTGCTGAGAGCCAGTTGAACCATTTTGTTAAGTCCCATAATGCTCAGAGCCGGAAAAAAAAGACAATTATGGGCAGGTTAAAAGCGGAATGTACCTCTGGTCAGACTACACAGTCTTTGGCGATGTACGTTTACGAAAGTAGAAGTGACAGGGAGAATTTCATGCCGGCCGTGTGGGCGTGCGGTTCTAGGCGCTTCAGTCTGGAACCGCGTGACCGCTACGGTCGCAGGTTCGAATCCTGCCTCGGGCATGGATGTGTGTGATGTCCTTAGGTTAGTTAGGTTTAAGTAGTTTCTAAGTTCTAGGGGACTGATAACCACAGATGTTAAGTCCCATAGTGCTCAGAGCCATTTTTTTCTTCGAGAATTTCATTCCACTGAAATGTTACTTGCCATCGAATTTTAAATCATTTTATTTACAGACTGTTAAATGTGTTAAGCTGTCTCAACGTCATACTGTATCTATCGTTTCAGCTCCTTCCATCAGTCCGTCACATTGTAGAGAGTGCGCGTGTGTTCCACGGCTCTTTATTTACGTGAAGGGCCCAGCTAAAAACACATCAGCTGACGTGGTTCCTGGCGTTCGCTTGATACGGGGCCACGTCAAAACTGGCAGCAACATATGTTCGGGAAGAACCAGGCGATTAGGAGGCGCCTCTAGCGATAAGACACTTGCGATAAGCGGAAAAGCAGCGGTGGGCAGGTGGCGTGATGCTCTGGCGCGTCACGTGACCCGTGACGTCTAGCGCCACGCAGCCGCGGCGTGGAAGCGGCTTCAGTGTGGCAGTAGGCGTGCGTCAGGCGCAGTGGCTGCTGGCCAAGCGCGCTGACTCACGAGGCTGGAAACCGCGGGAACGAGATCTGCCGCCGCGCGCGCAGCTGTAAGCGGACGCGTGTGATGTGGAGCGACGGGGCTAATTAAAGGGCCCTTAGCTTTGTCACCACTGGACATGTGCGCTGCTTCCTCTTGGGTCTAGTTAAAAGTAGCTACCGGTCAAAGGCGCGCCACGTGGCGTGGGACAGCAACAGAACACCTGAACAACTTTGTGTGGCAGACACTCGGGTAGCGGTGGGGGTGGGTGGGGGAGGGGGGGGAGGGAGGAGGGAATTTAAATAATACGCCTCTGATGAGAAATGTAAGGATACTCTACTGCACAGCCGGCCGCGGTGGTCTCGTGGTTCTAGGCGCTCAGTCCGGAACCGCGCGACTGCTACGGTCGCAGGTTCGAATCCTGCCTCGAACATGGATGTGTGTGATGTCCTTAGGTTAGTTAGGTTTAAGTAGTTCTAAGTTCTAGGGGACTGATGACCACAGATGTTGAGTCCCATAGTGCTCAGAGCCATTTGAACCATTTCAACTCTACTGCACAACTTGACTGCCGCGCGGGATTAGCAGAGCTGTCTGCGGCGCTCAGTCATGGACTGTGCGGCTGGTTCCGGCGGAGGTTCGAGTCCTCACTCGGGCGTGGGTGTGTGTGTTTGTCCTTAGGATAATTTAGGTTAAGTAGTGTGTAAGCTTAGGGACTGATGACCTTAGCAGTTAAGTCCCATAAGATTTCACACACATTTTGAACAACGACTCGCCGATTTTGAGCGTGAACACTCGTGCTTTTTTCAGGCTCCTTTTCGGCAGCAAGAGTAGCAGCGGCGGCGTGGTGGGTAGTGAAGGCATCTTTGCGCGCGTCGTGTGGTCGCGGAAACACGGTGCAAGCGCCTACTGAGAAACTGGGGGGGAAGGGGGGGGGGGGGTCAGTTTCGACAGCGATCCCATGTAACAGCAGTAACTGCGTGTCGGCATTGTGTAACACGGACAATGTCTTCGCATGTCAGTCTCCTGTGCGAGGAATCATACCGGGTGACCAAAAAGTCAGTATAAATTTGAAAACTTAACAAACCACAGAATAATGTAGATAGAGAGGTAAAAATTGACACACATGCTTGGAATGACATGGGGTTTTATTAGAACCAAAAAAAAGCACCCCATACTGCTAGACGCGTGAAATATCTCTTGCGCGCGTCGTTTGGTGATGATCGTGTGCTCAGCCGCCACTTTCGTCATGCTTGACCTCCCAGGTCCTCAGACCTCAATCCGTGCGATTATTGGCTTTGGGGTTACCTGAAGTCGCATGTGTATCGTGATCGACCGACATCTCTAGGGATGCTGAAAGACAACATCCGACGCCAATGCCTCACCATAGCTCCGGACATGCTTTACAGTGCTGGTCACAACATTATTCCTCGACTACAGCTATTGTTGAGGATTGATGGTGGACATATTGAGCATTTCCTGTAAAGAACATCATCTTTGCTTTGTCTTACTTTGTTATGCTAATTATTGCTATTCTGATCAGATGAAGCGCCATCTGTCGGACATTTTTTGAACGTTTGTATTTTTATGGTTCTAATAAAACCCCATGTCATTCCAAGTATGTGTGTCAATTTGTACCTCTCTATCTACGTTATTCCGTGATTTATTCAGTTTTCAAATTTATACTGACTTTTTGATCATCTGGTACTTTTGCACAAAAGTAGCAAAATATGTTGAGTACAGGGTGGTTACAATTAAACTTTATTTGAGACAGTGTAGTCGGGAAACCGTTTACCAAACGGATACCAAACACTGTATGAATGAACTTCAGACTGTGCGTTGCAGGATTTGCGTTCTTAGTAGCGTCAGGGTCAGACTTGCTGTTAGGCGCCGGAACTGGTGAGGCGATGTTGATATGAAACACAACCATCAGTGTGCATTACATTTGCAGACAGTCTACTTGGATCTGGACAAGGTGAGCAGGGCTTTGATAGTAAAGGTGTTTTGTCAAAACAACGGCAATAGTGCTGCTGTTATTCGCTATTATCGACGAGCTAAAGGAATACAGAATGTCTTCTTTCTGCTGCGGAATGGAAGAACATGATTCAATAGTTCGATTAACTGTCGATTTGGGAATTGTTCCTGGGAGATGCCGACGGCCAATAGCGCCACAAATTGTTGAAGAAGTTACCGTTGCCATGGCTGAGAATGCTGGAAGCAATACACGATTTTCAATTACGACAGCTGAACATTGCATGGTCAACCATTCGAAAAGTACTGCAAACAAATGTGAAATGGTATCCAGGCTGTCGTGGATGCAATTGTTCATCACATTGGGCAATGTTTGTAGCGCGGACATAAACATGGTACGCAATTAACAAATGTTGCCCTCTTATTTGAGAATTAAATTGTGTATCTTTCAATGATTTATTCAGTTTTTCTCTTTCGCATGTCCTTACAAATGTTTCCACGAACTTTCATTGCTCTACGATCACTAGTTTTTCGTTGGAGGCCTCTCAGGTAGCGAAAGTTTTATTATGTGAAGAATATGTATTTAAGAAATTCAGTACTTTCAGGAAGTTCAATTTACAAAGACATTACTTGTCGTACCAAGTCAAAAACTAAAGAAGTGAGCCGGCCGGTGTGGCCAAGCGGTTCTAGGCGCTTCATTCCGGAACCGCGCGACCGCTACGGTCGCAGGTTCGAATCCTGCCTCGGGCATGGATGTGTGTGATGTCCTTAGGTTAGTTAGGTTTAAGTAGTACTAAGTTCTAGGGGACTGATGACCTCAGACATTAAGTCCCTTAGTGCTCAGAGCCAAAGAAGTGAAAAATGTCTTGGTCCTGAGTGCGTGCACAACGTTTAAAAACTTAAAAGGAAGCCTTCTGAATGGAGGAAGAAGAGGAAGAAAAATCAAGCGAATGTGTCGTTGGGATATGGCTCTGCGCACTATGGGACTTAACTTCTGAGGTCATCAGTCCCCTAGAACTTAGAACTACTTAAATCTAACTAACCTAAGAACATCGTGAACACATACATGCCCGAGGCAGAATTGTCAGAAAAGTCCTTGTGCCCTTAAACGGATGGTGATTTAATACAAGAATGCTTGATAGTAGCAGCGGAACATAATACGAGGTGTGATTGAAAAGTTTAAAGAATGGGTTTGTAATTGTACATTGGTGGTACTTACATGATACTGTGAGGCATCTCCTGTAAAATAGTACCCTTCTGACTGAACACACCGACTCCAATGGTGTTTCCACTTTTGGAAACATCCCTGGAAATTTTTTTCCTGAAGTGTGTTAAGGACGCTCTCCGTATTTGCCTGCATGTCTTCAGTCGAGTCGAATCGCTTCCCTTTCAGTGAAAATTTAAGTTTAGGAAACAGGTAGAAGTCCACAGGGGCCAAATCAGGGGAATATGACGGTAGTGGAAGCACAGGAATTTTGAATTTGGTCAAAAATTCAACGATGGAGAAGGCATGATGAGCGTGGACATTGTCATGGTGTAGCACCCAAACCCTGTCTTTCCACAATGCAGGACTTTTCTTCCGCACCTTTTCGCGCAATCGCTCAAGCACACATTTGCAGTATTCCTGGTTAATTGTCTGTCCTCCAGGGGTAAATTCATGATGCACAATACCGGTAGAATCGAAAAAGAAATCACTAACATTGTCTTCACCTTCGACCGGCTTTGCCGTGCTTTTTTCGGTCTTGGTGAACCTGGAGTCTTCCACTGCGAAGACTGCACTTTGGTTCTAGGATCATATCCATATACCCACGATTCGTCACTTACAATTACCCTATTTAACAAATCTGGGTCATTTTTAGACCGATTAATCAGTTCTTGGCACACTTCAAGTCGGTATTGTCTCTGGTGACTTGACAACACTTTTCGAATGAATTTTGCGGACACTCGACGCATGTTCAGATCCTCAGTTAAAATTGACTGAACTGCATGGGAACTTAAATTAAGTTCATCAGCCACATCCCTAATTGTAAGTCTACGATCGGAGCGTACTAAGTCGCGAACTTTCAGATCATTTTCATTCCTTTTTGAGGTGGAAGGACGGCCGGACCGTGGCTCATCTTCAAATGATTCGAGGCCATTTTTAAATCTGTTGAACCAGATAAAAACATTTGAGTGGCTCATACAATTATCTCCAAAAGCTGTTTTTAATAGTTCGTAAGTCTCAGAAGCTGATTTCTCGGTTTTAAAACAAAATTTCACACAAACCCGTTGCTCAGTTTTTACATCCATTTTCACGTAGACAGAACCGAGCAACAAGTCGTAAGAGACCCACACTCAACCAGCTACAACAACGAACTGAATAAAGGAAACGCAACTTCCTGTCAGAGGGCGTTCAAGGACGAGCCAATGACTCACTCCCCACCCTCCGTGTACCTGCCCGCCAAACCAGTAATCAATAGCGAGTCCATTCTTAAAACTTTCCAATCACATCTCGTATGTCCACCTCAAGTAGAACAGTTTCTTAAAGTGCCGCTATCAAACATGACACTGCAGCTTGAGGTAATAGCTCTGCATTGCGACAGGGGATCTAGATTTTCTAGTTTACACAGGTCTCCACACGGATCTTCACCTAATTCCCTGTGGTAGTCAACGTGGAGAAGGTGTAGTACTCGTGTTCACAGGCCTGCGCTCACCGTTCCGACGTGGGGCACCATGCCTGTGAAGTCCTGTCCCACAGCTTCGTGACCACAAGACTATATTAGTAGCAAACCTGTAGACTTCCAGCTTATACGGATGGTATAATATCATATCTACCATGCCACAGCGATGTTTGCGTAATGTGATATATTCCATAGAAGAAACTCAGTACTGTGAAAATAATAGACTAAGGAAACGGTGAAGCAGACAAAGCAGATGGTAATTGCTCAACTACTGTGACCGTAACCATTCTAAATGGGCGTATGAGGCACTCGCATTGTCAAATAGATGGATGTTGCAAATATAACGCACAGGAGCAGTCATGGTTCGTTCTGACAATCAGAAGTTTTCTTTTGTAGTGATGCTGATCCTTTGTGATAAATCAAATATCTATATTTTGAACAGTAGAACTGGTCTTACGTGTCCTTAGCACACAGTTGATCTTACTTTCGTTTCTCTTGAAAATTCGTCCTGCAGCATAAAATATTGTGCTGAATTAGCCAAATATTCACAGATCCAGTTTCATATCGGTCACGGTTCTCTGTATGACAGTATCTAAGTTCACAGTCGCCACATTGTAATGTCGAAGGCCTTTCGGAAATCGAGAAAGACTTTGTAGCTTCCGTATCTGCTGTGAGCGTCCATCGGGCCATTCAGACGTCTACGTATTGACTGAGTATTTAACTTGTGAGAAGGTGCAACGTCAGGGCCACTCTAGCACTGACCTTGTGCGTTACTTGTTCGTGGGGATCTAGTTAGCACCAGATCCAGCGGGTTCGTAACATGTTCCAAGGCTTTTGCACACGGCCTCAGTCATTTGACTCTTCCGCATAATTTCCTGCTGCCTATGCACTGCACAGTGCCGGCGCTTTCTCAGCACAAATTCGTTTGAGAAGCGTATTCGCGAAAATAATACACTGGAGATCAAGCAAGGCTAAAGATTAACGCCTCTCCGGCATCAGGAGAGAGACAGAGATTTAGCCCACTTGGACAGGAAATTTCCTCACCTTATCGCTGGGAGGGCTTCGGGCTGGTATTCTACAACCTTGGAATTGTTGCTGTTAAACTGTGAGCTATGAGGAATAATAGACTATGTGATCCAAGCAATGTGCTTCTTCTGAGGTTTAATTACATAACTGAACTGAAAATACTGTTTTAAGCATTTTCCAGAGTGTCAACTTTTTTTACCCTTTTTCACAGCAATCCTTTAAAATTTATAATTTTATGGGAAATCGAAATAAAAAAAATCACTAAATGTCGGAATACGTAACGTAACTATAGGTGGTAAAATTTTAATTGATGTATATACAACAGTTTTTGAGAAAAATGGCGATTTACATTCAGAGAATGTGCGTGTTAGGAAATAGTTAGGAAGTATAAAGCTCTAAAGCTAAGCAGGTGTGAATCATCTAACGTTTTCATCACTAATATCTCGGACATGCAGGCGCTGTCGATTTGAGGTTTTCACAGAGCGGAGTTGTGTGCAGTGGCGCATGTCTGCAGCCAATACACGGCTTCTGAGGCGTTTACGGAAGTGCAATTATTTACAACCGCTACAAATTTTTTATTGGGACAATGAGTATTGACAGTAAAGTCCTAAAGGTAGCGTAAAAGGAAAAACGAGAAACTTAAAGTAGCAAATGACTTTTGTTATTTGGGCAGCAAAATAACTGATGATGGCTGAAGCAGAGAGTGTATAAAGTGTAGACTGGCAATGGCAAGAAAAGCGTTCCTGAAGACTATAAATGTTTAACATCGAATATAGATGTAAATTCCTGGAGTATATATGTGTATGTATGTGTATGAAAGTGAGACATTGACTATGGACAATTTAGACAAAAAGAGAATAGAAGCTTTCGAAATTAGTGCTACGGAAGAAGGTCGAAGATTAGATGGGTAGATCACGTAACTAATGAGGAGGTACTCAATGGAATTGGGAAGCCGCGAAATTTGTGGCACAACTTGAATAAAAAAAAAAAAAAAAAAAAAAAAAGAAAAAAAAGGAGGATAGGTTGCTAGGACACATTCTGAGGCATCAACGGGTCACCAATTTAGTATTGGAGGGGAGTGGGGGTGTGTGTGTAAAAATTGTGGAGGGAGAACAAGATATGAGTACAGTAAGCCAATTTAGAAGGACGTAGGTTGCAGTCGTTATTCGGAGATGAAGGGGCTCGCACAGGATAGAGTAGCGGGGAGGGCTGCATCAAACGATTCTTTGGGCTGAAGACCACAACAACAATATTACATGAGCGGAATGGGGAGGGGGGAGGGACATCCGTCATGCAAGTACCATACTGATTGCTTTATGTCCAGTGGGATGTTTTTCACTAATTGCATTGGCAGAATGTCTAAGGAACTCGAAGTACTTAAGTGTATATACACTGCCTAGTGACATTAATGTGACCGCCTGTTCAAAAGCCTGTATAATCACCTTATGCAGTGCAAGAAGAGAGTCAGTGATGTTCTGGTAGGAGCCGACAGGATTGAGGAGCCATGCCGACTCCTGTGTAGTGGCCAGCTGCGCTAGGTTCTCGGTTGAGGACCCATAGCGCGAACAGGCAAATCGAGATGGTCTTACGGATTCTCGACGGGAATTAAATCTGGGGAATTTGGTGGTCAGGAGAGTACGGTAAATTGTTCCTGGTGCTGTTCGAACCACGCACATACACTGAGAACTAAGCGATGCGTTGCATTGAAGGAGGGAAGGAAGAATGGCTTTAGTGTCCTGTCGACATCGAGGCCATTAGAGACGGAACGCAAGCTTGGGTTGTGTCAAGGATGGGGAAGGAAATCAGCCATGTCCTTTCAGACATGTTGCATTGGCCTGCTCGTAGATGCCACTGTGCTGAGGAAAAATAAACGTCATGTGGGAGTGGATGTGGACCTTAAGCATAGATGTCTACTGATGCCGTCCATTCTGCGTTCTGGAATGACGATCTCTCGCAGGAAACGCCACGAAAACATTCCACAGACTGTAAAGCTCCATTCTCTTCCATGGGTTCTTTCGACGGTTGACCAGTGTGTTGTCAGTTGTTTGTTTTCAGACATTTCACGCCGTACACGCCAACGGCCATGTGTCCAATGGAGCTTAAAACGTGATTCATTTGGCAGCCCCTTGGCTACTCAATAGTTGGATGTTTATTCGCTCGTGCGCATCTCCGGAGCCGTCGAACGCCTCTGTCATCTAGGGTCCGTGGTTCTTCACAGTTATCTCGGGGCGGGTTTTGGATAGCGCCATTTTGCCATGCACAGTATACTTTAACCACGACGGCAGGGGAACAGTTTACAAGCATAGCTGTTTCTGAAATGCATCCACCCTCGGCCCGGAAGCCAATGATAATGCCCTTTTTGACGTCAGATAGATCGCTTCGTTTCCGCATTACAACATAGACTGCACTGTTTGCTGCGATGACCGAACGCGGATTTAGATCGTTGTCTTCTTGATTGTGCTAACCACTGCGTCAACTCGCTCGGTTACTATGATGACGTTATAACGATTTCTTGGAAGTAAGATTTAGTTACAATTCTTGAATATCTCTTACTATCAGTATTTATCTCATTAATAAAGGACTACACCGCCGGACAAGGTGCAACAACCTCAAGGACAAGGTCATCTCCGTGACAAGTGAGATGACAGGTAGTTCATCGTAACAGGAGGATATGATTACAAATTCAAACCTAAAGAAACACACGTCACAGTAAAGGCTGCCAAAACAGTCAGAACAATATACAGTGTACCCATCTCTGGCAGCAACGTAGGCGTATAAGAGGTGTGGCTAGAAAAAAACCGTACTAGTACTGGTGAAACAATAAAACGAATGCAATAAGGCTGAAAGTCGCGTGGCCTGTCACGTGACTCTCGCTCCGCCTACTGCTCGAGTTTCATCTGCCTCCTGCACTCAGTCTGCCCGTGGCGTCTGTTTTAAGTAGTTGACGTTTTGTCTGTGCGTCGGAAAATGTTGAGTGTACAGAAAGAACAGCGTGTTAACATCAAATTTTGTTTCAAACTAGGAAAATCTGCAAGTGAAACGTTTGTAATGTTACAACAAGTATACGGCGATGATTGTTTATCGCGAACACAAGTGTTTGAGTGGTTTAAACGATTTAAAGATGGCCGCGAAGACACCAGTGATGACACTCGCACTGGCAGACCATTGTCAGCAAAAACTGATGCAAACATTGAAAAAATCGGTAAACTTGTTCGACAATATCGCCGTTTAACAATCAGAGCAGTGTCTGAGTTAACAGGAGTTGACAAGGAAAGTGTCGAACAAGTTTTTCAATGTTTGCATCAGTTTTTGCTGACAATGGTCTGCCAGTGCGAGTGTCATCACTGGTGTCTTCGCGGCCATCTTTAAATCGTTTAAACCACTCAAACACTTGTGTTCGCGATAAACAATCATCGCCGTATACTTGTTGTAACATTACAAACGTTTCACTTGCAGATTTTCCTAGTTTGAAACAAAATTTGATGTTAACACGCTGTTCTTTCTGTACACTCAACATTTTCCGACGCACAGACAAAACGTCAACTACTTAAAACAGACGCCACGGGCAGACTGAGTGCAGGAGGCATATGAAACTCGAGCAGTAGGCGGAGCGAGAGTCACGTGACAGGCCACGCGACTTTCAGCCTTATTGCATTCGTTTTATTGTTTCACCAGTACTAGTCCGGTTTTTTTCTAGCCACACCTCGTATTCTCGCATGCAAACGATGAGAAATGTGCCGAAGGGGAACCTGCGACAGACTGTCCCAAGCATCTTGCGCTTTTTGCTGCAGTTCGGCAATGGTTCTTAGTGATCCTGGACAACGAATAAGTTCCGCTTCACAGATGTTCAATGGCGAGATATATGGTTTTCTTGTTGGTCAGGGTAGTTGTTATACACCATGAAGAACACGTTGTCAGCAAGCGTATGTGGAAGTGCATTGTCCTGTTGAAAAACCATATCACTTACCCGTCGAAGAAATGCCAATAACGCCGGCCGCTGGTGGCCGAGCGGTTCTGGCGCTACAGTCTGGAACCGCGCGACCGCTACGGTCGCAGGTTCGAATCCTGCCTCGGGCATGGATGTGTGTGTTGTCCTTAGGTTAGTTAGGTTTAAGTAGTTCTAAGTTCTAGGGGACTTATGACCTCAGCAGTTGAGTTCCATAGTGCTCAGAGCCATTTGAACCATTTGAGCCAATGCCAATAACGCGGAGATAACAGCTTGTGCCATGTAGCAGTCATTCATCACTATACCCTACAGAAACACCAAATGTGAAATGTGACAGCGAGCTACGACTGATGGCGCCCCACACCATGAAGCCTGGGATGGGAGCTGTGTGTCGTGCGCGAATGCACCCTGGAATAGACATCTTACCAGGTTTACGCTATATACGTGCACGTGTATCAGTCGCATACAGTCGGAACCTAGTTCCATCACTGAAGGCAACAAAGTGCCATTCCACTCTCCAGTCGATTGCTCGAAAGCGCCAGAGGAGCCACGCTTGGCGGTGCCGTGATGTCAGTCGTAACCTATCCAGAGGCACATGTGATCTTAATCGTGCTGCTGGCACATGATTCCCAATGTTCCCTGATGACACGGCGGGTGCAAAAAGTACATGCATTTCATCCCTGGATGATGTTCGATCGACCATCACTGCTCGCACAGTGCATTGATCTTGACATACATCTGTACTATGTGGATCCCAAGAACCTGGTCTACACATGTGGGAATGTTCCACAAATCACTGTTGAAGGCATCGACACACCACCTATACGTTGTGCCCAACGTGCGCAGCAGTCCGTCAGTATGTCCATCCAGGTTCCCACAAGCCCAAAACGGCTGAAGCTGTTCAACGACAGTTGGTTGGGCGTGGCTGTACCCTAGAATGAATGTTGCAAACACTTATTTATTTATTTATTTATTTATTGAGCCATCCGCCTTCTGACTGGTCTGATGCAGCTCGCCAATCAGAGTGGCACTTGCAAACTAAATCCTCAGTTGTTTGCTGGATGCATTCCAATGTCTGTCTCTCTCTACAGTTTTTACCCTCTAGAGTTTCCGTGATTCCTTAACAGATGTCCCCCCCCCCCCCACTCCTCCCCCCCCCCACCCCCGCTCCCCCCTCATTCTGCCCCTTCTTCTTGTCAGATTTTACCACATATTCCTTTCCTCTCCGATTCTGCGCAGAACCTCCTCATTCCTGATCTGATCAGTCCACCAAATTTTCAATATTCTTCTGTAGCACCACATCTCAAATTCTTCGATTCTCTTCTGTTCCGGTTTTTCCCACACTCCATATTCCACTACCATACAGTGCTGTGCTTCAGGCTTACATTATAAGAAATGTCATCCTCAAATTAAGGTCTATGCTTGATACTAGTAGACTTCTCTCTTTTTAACAGTGCTATTATTCTTGTTATTACCTCTTTGCCCGTCCGTCATGGACGGACCAATCCTGATGTTAAGTTTATCGCTGTTGTCATTTCTACTTCTTCTCGTTACTCTCGTCTTTCTTCGATGTACTTTTAAACTGTATACTGTACTGATTAGACTGTTCATTCCTTCTCGAGAGCAGTCGCCTTACTCATAGACTATTGGACGACACCTCAGCACTGACCCTATCTTTGAATGACAATGATGTTTCAGCGTATCATTTTCGAACATTACTTTTCCAGATTCTCCCATGGTCTATGAAGAAATATGAGGAATGAAGCCAGAGGATTACTGTGACTTCGTTTCATTTGCACTGTGTGACCAGAAGTCTTCCTCAAATCAAGGTCTCTGTTTGATACTAGTAGACTTCTCTTGGCCAGGAACCCCTTTTTGACTGCGCTAATCTTCTTTTTATGTCTTCCATGAGGGCACAGCGTGAATGTGGGCACGGTATCTGAATAGCCTTGTTACTGAGAGATGAGCAGTGCACGTGGCACGACAGCGCCGAACCGACGATGAATGTGGGATGAAGCTTGGGACAAGATGCATGGGTAATAGCATATCGGAGAACACACACGAATTAGATTTTCCGAAGTCAGCTGTGTCTACAGCAGACCTTCAATGCCATGGATGTGATGTTTCCATGTGGGTAAACAGTAGTGTAGGACGACTTCGTGTATTTGGCGAATGGACATCGCGTCGACACGCAGAGGTCGATGGTTTAGTGGGAGTCAGATGGTCGACGATTTGAACGTATGGTGGCATTAATCTATTTTTAGCGAAATGCTGTGTAGAAAAATTTCACTTAGGTTTCGACAGCCGATGGTCGACTTGTGTTCCTTGCTGGACACCAAAATGCAGAGCTCAACGAAGACACAGGCCCAGGACTGTGTCCACAGTCCACAGTCCACAGTCACAGGCTCTGGCCCATGGATCAGTGGCGGCGTACAGCATGGTCCGATGAATGCATCCCAGTTTCAGTTGTATCGAGCTGATGGCACGTGAGAGTGTGGCGCCCCAGAGCTGTGGATCCAGCACGTGGAGGAGACTGTGTGCGGGCACGAGGTTGCTCAGTTGTAGTCCGAGCTGTCTCACATCTCCGCAGTTAGGTTCCACTTTACAGTTGAATGGACCAACGACAGGAGCACGTTATGTGGTCATTCGTGCAGACAATCTGTATCTCTTTATGGTATTAGAGTACTTGTTACATCTAAATCTACTTCTATACTCCACAGTCAAACTTACGGTGTATGGCGGAGGGTACTTTGTGCTCCGCTGTCACTTGGCAACTTTCATCTTCCAGTTGCGAATGGTGTGCGGAAAGAACGATCGTTGGTAAGCCCCCGTGTGAGCTCGTATAGCTTGAGTCGTATGTGAAGGCCTATTCATAGAGCCTAATGGTTAAGGCGACTGCTCGCGAAAAGCATAAAATCCGGCTCCGAATTCAATCTGGAACTTTTTTTATTTTGCATGACATATTCATTATTCATATTACACTCGGAGTAACATCGATCCGTGAACGGCAGTGCACAGTATCAGTATGTTCCAGGGGGTATGTTTTTCAGGGGCTCATATCTCGGATTCTGTCGATCACAGAGATAAAGGGTCATGTATTTCGGATAGTTCTTACCATAGCAACCATTTATATTCCTGTCGGAAAAATGGGCATGTTGTAGCTATCCTAAAATATAGGGTCAAAATTTAAACGTTAGGCACTTCCTCCAACACAGGAAAATTGAGTAAATTGGCTGGATCCTTTACATTAGGTGTTGCCTATGGTGTACCTTAGGCGGATTATAAAGGCACTATTTTTTCATGGGCAGTTCCTGAGAAAACCCGAAAAAACTATGACTTCTGGATACGAAAAGAACTAATTGTGGAGTGATCACTTCTGTAATATCTATTCAGGGCAGATCGGCCGTACTTTTACGATGTGTTCTTAAGATGATATTCTCTGAAAGCGTCAAAAATTCTTTCTGTATCAGTATCCCCAGACGAGTTCCAGAGGTTTAAATTTACTGTACTTACGCAGAAAACTACAAGAACTAGTTTTTAGCCGTTCCATAAAAATTCCGGCGTGCAGCCACATAAATTTCATTTCTTCTTCTGATATTTCGGCTGTGTACCGTCCAGCCATCTTCATAGTGAGACGATGTGACGTACGCTCCAACACTTTCTCCGTCCTTTTAAACCAGCGAACCGCGCCACTACACATGCGGCCACAGATACACAAGGCGCCAGAGAAGTTGATCGGTGGAAAAGGGTTGCTGGAGCGTTAGTCACCTCGGCTCTCTATGAAGATGGTCAGACGGTATATAGCCGAAATATCGGAAGACGAAGTGAAATTTATGTGGCTGCACGCCCGAAATTTTATGAAACAATCATTGCCCCGTGAAAATACGAAGATGCACATCGGTTCTTAGCCTTTTTGCACCTTGGGCAGCAATTGTCTAAATAACTAACCATAGCAAATAGCTCAACTTTGAACGGTACATCTTCAGACGATCATCTAGAAATTCCATTTTCCTGTTTTCCAAAATATTATCGTTATCAATATACATCCGAAAAACCATGATAATCGGGTACCAAAAGTATCAGTTGTTGGGGTCGCCACTTCTGTAATTTGGCAACTTATCGAAATTTTTACCATATGTTCTTAAGATGAAGTTCCTGGGGAACCTTGAAACTTTTTTCGATATCATTATGCCTTACCGAGATCCAGAGTTGGAAAATTTATCGAATTTAAGCGTATTAAATGTGCAGGTAACGTCCGGTCTGAGGCGTTAACTTTGTTTTGATTGATGTAGTAAACCCATGACAAGGGTTCTGGGCTCATCACAAGGGTTCTGCAGTCTCTAAACTATGGTTGTAGTCTACATTTTATCACCAATAAAACTTTATGACGCGCTGTCTTTGTATAATGAGCGCTCCACGCCCTTACGAACATGCACAAAGTGGTACTGCAATGACAAAAATTGGGCTGGAAATGATCTTCATATACCTGAAACGAAAATTATGTAAGACTGTGGGGACTGCAAATTATGTAATATATTTCTAATAACTTTTTTAATCTCTTAAGGTATAAAGTCATATGTGAGAATTTTTGATTAATTGCAGTCGATCAGCAAAGTATCCAGAAAAATTTAGAGTAAACGACATTGTGTTAAGCTTATATTTTGCATACTTATTTGTTGTTTATATGTGACAGGTTGTATAAATGTGTCGAACTACATAAATAAACTGACAAAACGCTACTGACCTATAGCATACGTTTTACCCTTCTGTAACAGAGAAGATAAGGGAACCAGTGAAAAAATGCTCCTGTCAGAGTACAAAAAGGTGAATACGTTCCTCTTTAGAAGACTAACACGGAAGTAGGCTGCTTCAGTCCTGATTTTGCTTTCCTCACCAAAAATTTTTGCATGTAAACATGTTCGCGCTTTCTTGTGGTGAAAGAGAGTAGCAGAGAGACAGTGGCCGGGGAAAAGAGAGGAGACAGTGTGAATGGGAGAGAAAGAGAGAAAAGGCAGTGACGGTGGGAGAGAGAACCTGGCAGTGATAGAGAAAGAGAGAGAGGGGTGAGGACAGTAGCAGCGGGAGCCGACGAGAGAGAGGAAATATTGATGGTCAGTGAAAGAAAGTGACACTAAAAGAGAAGGAGAGTTGATGGAGATAAAAGCAGTGAGAGCAAAAGAGGAAGACACTTTAAACGAAAAAGAGAGGTGAGTGGAGACATAGTCTTGGATATGTAGGTGTGGAAGAGGACACTTATTGGACCGAAATTTGAAACACGGGGGTATAGGGGAAAAAGGAAGTTGAATCCACCCCCATCGCTGAATTTTTGAAGCACCGAGGTGTGGTGAAGACGGTGGCAGTGTGAAACAAATACAAAAGAAGGCAGTGAAAGTGAGAGAGGAGACAATGACACTGGGATACATTGTAAATCAATGGGAGAAAAAGAAGGCAGTGGGAGAGGGACATATATATAGACAGTGGCTATGAGAGAGACATGCTGCATAATTACAAAGAGTTAATTGGCTTTAGGGATTTGGGATGTTCTGTGTGGAAAGCTAAACTTAGCTTAAAGTTTGTGGTAAGTTCCTATGGGAGCAAGCTGCTGAGGTCGCTTGTCCCTAGGCTTACACACTACTTGATCTAACTTAAACTAACTTACGCTAAGCAAAACACACACATCCATGCCAGAGGGAGGACTCGAACCTCCGACAGAGGGAGCCGCGCGAATCTTGACAAGGCGCCTGAGACTGCTCGGCTATCCCGCACCGCTCCGTGTGGAAAGTGAACGAGTGTGTTCCAATGTTAAAATTTTTGATGAGGAAGGACGAATAAGGATTGAATTGACGCTGCTGGTTCCCCATTTACCCATCAGTCTTTTAAAGAGGAACATTTTCGCCCCTTCTCTGTTTCGCCGGCAGCATTTTTCCTATGGTTAAAGTATACTTGAGCGAAAAATATGCCCGTGAGTTGGGCTCGGCCAGTACTCTATAAACGGTTGCCAGAGACCAGAGACGGCCCAGCAGCTGAGGACGTCCCCAAGAGCTAGCTGACGCAGCGGCGGCAGCCACTGAGGCTTCGATCAATAGGCTGGAGTGGCGGTCCGCACAAGAGCGCCGACCAGCACACCAGCGTGCCAGCACCTCTGCAGACGCTCCGTGGCACGGCAAGCGCCGCAATGGGCTGGCCGCGCAACTACAGGGCGCGCCTCCTTATTAGTGTCACGCTGTCTTAGCTCGCAGTATTCTTTCTCACATCCACATAGTTTCCGAGCCACCATATGGTTTGCGGCGGAGGTCACATACAACTCCATTCTCATGCCTCCGTCCTTCTTTACGAGAACACGTATGGTAACAGCTAAGCTCCATATGAGCTATAATCCCGCTAACTTCAGAGCCATGATCACTGCGCGAAATATACGTTGCAGGAAGTGGTATGCTTCTCGACACATTTAGAAACGCGAGCTCTCGAAATCTCTGCCTAGGGCTCTCGACGATGTTAATTTTTCTCAGCGCAGTTTGTTGAGCTTTTCAGTAACAGTTTCATCTGTACATATTACTAAAGTCCCCCGCCGCGTTTTTCTGCCTGTATTTGAAGACTATTCTTAGGAACTACTGAAAGGCTTTTGATACGGTTTTCACTAATACGCTGTTGGAAACAAAATTCGTACACCCTTTTAGATGTTTCCAATTCACTCAAGGTTTATTGCTGCAAGAGTGCGTGTGGAGTACATGAAATGATTACATTTACAGATCAATAGGACAAACGGTTGTAAGGTACCAGATATCGACCCATGCTGAAATACCCATATCAGCATGTTGTGTAGCCTCCACGGACAGCATTGCAGATGCTGACTCTGGCATCTTGTCGATCCTACAGACGGCGTATACTGCCCTGGGATATACCGTATTACGCCAAGCCTGTTCTACCTGTTCTCGTAGTTCTGTAAGAGTTGTTCGTTGGCGAGTCCCACGAGTCACTCCTCGTCCCAACACATCCCACACTTCCTCGGTTAGAGACAAGTCCAGATACTGTGCTGGCCAGGGAAGTTGCTGACCGTCTTGCAGAGCACGTTGCACTTTATGGGCAGTGTGTGGGATAGCATTATCCTACTGGAACAAAACATCACCTTCCTCTTGCAGTAACGACAAAAATGGGTCTAACAACATTCTCCATGTACCGAGCGCTGGTTAGCGTCCCCTCCAGAAACGCCAAAGGTGAACGAGAGTTGTAGTTTATCGCACCCACACCATAAGACCTGGGGCAGAGACAGTGTGTCTTGGACGAATTCGCTCAACTAGACAGTACTCACCAGGTCTATGTCGTACGCGCAAACGACCAACACCCTTGTACAGGAAAAATGTGCTATAATTGCTGATGACCACAGCACACCATTACATCTTCCACTCTTGGAAGATGTTGCCTCTTGCGGCACCAGTCGAGACGTGCACATCGATCATG
This sequence comes from Schistocerca nitens, assembly GCF_023898315.1. Classification (NCBI taxonomy): domain Eukaryota; kingdom Metazoa; phylum Arthropoda; class Insecta; order Orthoptera; family Acrididae; genus Schistocerca; species Schistocerca nitens. The sequence continues at coordinate 1,134,551,334 of NC_064614.1, read as the reverse complement.
TGGCGTGATTGGAAGACGGGCTACAGGTGTGCATTCCCGTAGTCCCATACCCTCTTATCTGTGCTGTGATAGCTGTACGATATGCCACTGCTGCCTTCACAATACGACGATCCTGGCGGGCTCTGTGCTGCGTGGACGTCCAGAACCTCTTCAATAGTTGTGATAAAGTTCACGTTATCACTGATATCAGCGTCCTTGCAAAACTGACGCAGCAAATCCAACTGGTGTGACTGTTCTCCGAAAGGACCATCCCGCCACTCGGAATGCCACAATTTGTCCCGTTTCAAATTCGCACAGTTGGCTGTAGGAAGCGCGAGTGTGTCTCCGTGGCATGGTTGCCTACTTGCTTCACATGTGTGCACCACACTGACAAGGGGAAGGCCTCAGACACGGCCAACCGATTCGGCTCAAATTTTGCAGGTCGCTTGTGTACAACCTAAAACGAAGGACTCTAAGATATTTTGGGTCAACACCCCCGCAATTTTGAGAAAATCACCGCTAAAGGTTATGACGAGCAATCGACTCGAAATTCGAGGGATCTATGGATAATTGTAAATAGAGCATTTTTCATCATCAGGTATGGGGTCCGCAAACGAAACCTTTTCCAGAAATCGAGGAAAGAAACTTTTACAACTGCCGCTTCTATACCCACATGGTAAACGCTTTTCGCCGACAGCGGCGATAGCGCAACGGCCAAGGTAACTGGTTGGGAATCGGAAAACCCGGGTTCGAATCTCGTAGAAACTTAGCGGATGTTATTCTAAGGCAAGTTTGTTTTCCGTCGACTCTTCGGAAGGAACAGTGTAGCTGTCTAAAGATTGCATTCATTAGATGTTCTTGGTGCCGTGAGTATATTTGTTTCGAATGTTTATATGACAAGTACCTTCCATCTAGATGTTCGAAGAATAGTGAGGACACGTAACAGTGACTGGAAGAGCCATTGTAAAGTGATCTGGAGAACCATTTTAGTTGTTTACTATCCCAAGAGGTTTGAGAAATGTAGTTGTCTATCTTATTATTATCATTCCTTATTGATTTACTTACCTTATTAACCCTCCTATCCCTATCAATTGAGATATGGAAAAATACAAACGAAAAGAAAAACATATGATAGGTTTCTTCGAGATTCGAACTCGGGTTTTCCGATTCCCAACCAGTTACTTTGGCCGTTGCGCTATCGCCGCTGTCGGCGAAAAGCGTTTACCATGTGGGTATAAAAGCGGCAGTTGTAAAAGTTTCTTTCCTCGATTTCTGGAAAAGTTTGCGTTTGCTGACCCCATACCTGATGATGGCTCTGAGCACTATGGGACTCAACTTCTGAGGTCATTAGTCCCCTAGAACTTAGAACTAGTTAAACCTAACTAACCTAAGGACATCACACACATCCATGCCCGAGGCAGGATTCGAACATGCGACCGTAGCGGTCTCGCGGTTCCAGACTGCAGCGCCTAGAACCGCACGGCCACTTCAGCCGGCTACCTGATGATGAAAAATGCTCTATTTACAATTATCCATAGATCCCTCCAATTTCGAGTCGATTGCTCGCCATAATCTTTAGGGGTGATTTTCTCAAAATTGCGGGGGTGTTGACCCAAAATATCTTAGAGTCCTTCGTTTTAGGTTGTACACAAGCGACCTCCCAAATCTGAGCCGAATCGGTTGGCCGTGTCCGAGGCCTTCCCCTTGTGAGACTTCTGGCTGTGAGTATTTCCTATTAAATGGTAGAAAGAGATGGCGCGGTGGCAGCTACGCCACTATGCTATAAGTTGGCGAACGACGCTAAAACCATTATAAGTACATCAACAACCCCCCCCCCCCCCCCCACCTGGTGGCGTGTGCCATCATCGGATCAAAATCTTCGTTGTCTTCCCAGTGTGCGGTTTCTTTTTATGTTTTGTATTTTGTTGGTACTGGTTTGTTATGTACAGTTGGTGTTAGGTATAATTCTGTCTGCCTCACAACTGGAAAAATATTTACGTCATAGACTCAGTTGTTGTACTTCTCGCAGTTCGTTTACATAACAAACAGTTTTTATATTGAAAGACAACACGAACTCACGGTATTCCAGGTATAGACCCGATTATTTACTTATTGGTTTATTGTAGTTGCGATCCTGAGGAGATTCTCGCATTTCCCGTTAAGCGGGAATCAAACACATTTTTGAAACCACGTTACATGTTGTTATTGTGGTCTTCAGTCCTGAGACTGATTTGATTCATTTCTCCATGCCACTCTATCCTGTGCTCTCCCAATACGTACTGCAGCCTACATCCTTCTGAATCTCTTTAGTGTATTCATCCCCTGGTCTTCCTCTACGATTTTTACCCAATTATTTATTTATTGATTTATTGTAGTTGCGATCCTGACGAGATTCTCGTATTTCCCGTTAAGCGGGAATCAAACACATTTTTGAAACCACGTTACATGTTGTTGTTATTGTGGTCTTCAGTCCTGAGACTGGTTTGATGCAGCTCTCCATGCTACTCTATCCTGTGCTCTCCCAATACGTACTGCAGCCTATATCCTTCTGAATCTGTTTAGTGTATTCATCTCTTGGTCTTCCTCTACGATTTTTACCCTACACGCTGCCCTCCAATACTAAATTGGTGATGCCTCAGAATATGTCCTACCAACCGGTCCCTTCTTCTTGTCAAGTTGTGCCACAAACTCCTCTATTCCCCAATCCTATTCAATACTTCCTCATTAAAAACGTGATCTTCAGCATTCTTCTGTAGCACAACATTTCAAAAGCTTCTATTCTCTTCTTTCCTAAACTATTTATCGTCCATGTTTCACTTCCATACACGGCTACACTCCATACAAATGCTTTGAGAAACGACTTCCTGACGCTTAAATCAATACTCGATGTTAACAAATTTCTCTTTTTCAGAAACGTTTTTCTTGCCATTGCCAGTCTACATTTTATATCCTCTCTACTTCGACCATCATCAGTTACTTTGCTCCCCAAATAGCAAAACTCCTTTACTACTTTAAGTGTCTTATTTCCTAATCTAATTCCCTCAGCATCGCCCGACTTAACTCGACTACATTCCATTATCCTCGTTTTGCTTTTGTTGATGTTCATCTTATATCCTCCCTTCAAGACACTGTCCATTCCGTTCAACTGCTCTTCCACATCCTTTGCTGTCTCTGAAAGAATTACAATGTCATCGGCGAACCTCAAAGTTTTCATTTCTTCTCCATGGATTTTAATACCTACTCCGAATTTTTCTTTTGTTTCCTTTATTGCATGCTCAATATACAGATTGAATAGGATCGGGGAGAGGCTACAACCCTGTCTCACTCCCTTCCCAACCACTGCGTCCCTTTCGTGTCCCTCGACTCTCATAACTGCAATCTGGTTTCTGTACAAATTGTAAATAGCCTTTCGCTCCCTGTATTTGACCCCTGCTACCTACAGAATTTGAAAGAGAGTATTCCAGTCAACATTGTCAAAACTTTTCTCTAAGTCTACAAATGCTAGAAACGTAGGTTTGCCTTTTCTTAATCTAGCTTCTAAGATAAGTCGTAGGGTCAGTATTGCCTCACGTGTTCCCATATTTCTACGGAATCCAAACTGATCTTCCCCAAGGTCGGCTTCTACCAGTTTTTCCATTCGTCTGTAAAGAATTCGCGTTAGTATTTTGCAGCCGTGACTTGTTAAACTGATAGTTCGGTAATTTTCACATCTGTCAACGCCTGCTTTCTTTGGGATTGGAATTATTATATTCTTCTTGAAGTCTGGGGGTATTTCGCCTGTCTCATACATTTTGCTCACCAGATGGTAGAGTTTTGTCAGGACTGGCTCTCCCACGGCCGTCAGTAGTTCTAATGGAATGTTGTCTACTCTCGGGGCCTTGTTTCGACTCAGGTCTTTCAGTGCTCTATCAAATTCTTCACGCAGTATCATATCTCCAATTTCATCTTCATCTACATCCTCTTCCATTTCCATAACATTGTCCTCATGAACATCGCCCTTGTATAGTCCTTCTATATACTCCTTCCACCTTTCTGCTTTCCCTTCTTTGCTGAGAACTGGGTTTCCATCTGAGTCCTTGATATTCACACAAGTGGTTCCCTTTTCTCCGAAGATCTCTTTAATTTTCCTGTAGGCAGTATCTATCTTACCCCTAGTGAGATAAGCCTCTACATCCTTACATTTGTCCTCTAACCATGCCTGCTTAGCCATTTTGCACTCCCTGTCGATCTCATTTTTTAGATGTTTATATTCCTTTTTGCCTGCTTCATGTACTGCATTTTTATATTTTCTCCTTTCATCAATTAAATTCAGTATTTCTTCAGTCACCCAAGGATTTCTACTAGCCCTCGTCTTTTTACCTACTAGATCATCTGCTGCCTTCACCACTTCATCCCAAAAAGCTACCCATTCTTCTTCTACTGTATTTCTTTCCCCCATTCTTGTCAATTGTTCCTTTATGCTCTTCCTGAAACTCTCTACAACCTCTTGTTCTTTCAGTTTATCCAGGTCCCATCTCCTCAAATTCCCACCTTTTTGCAGTTTCTTTAGTTTTATTCTACAGTTCATAACCAATAGATTGTGGTCAGAGTCCACATCTGCCCCTGGAAATGTCTTACAGTTTAAAACCTGGTTCCTAAATCTCTGTCTTACCATTATATAATCTATCTGAAACCTGTTAGCATCTCCAGGCTTCTTCCATGTATACAACCTCCTTTTATGATTCTTGAACCAAGTGTTAGCTATGATTAAGTTGTGCTCTGTGCAAAATTCTACCAGGCGGCTTCGTCTTTCATTTCTTACCCCCAATCCATATTCACCTACTACTTTTCCTTCTCTTCCTTTTCCTACTATTGAATTCCAGTCACTCATGGCTCTGAGCACTATGGGACTCAACTGCTGTGGTCATAAGTCCCCTAGAACTTAGAACTACTTAAACCTAACTAACCTAAGGACAGCACACAACACCCAGCCATCACGAGGCAGAGAAAATCCCTGACCCCGCCGGGAATCGAACCCGGGAACCCGGGCGTGGGAAGCGAGAACGCTACCGCACGACCACGAGATGCGGGCCCAGTCACTCATGACTATCAAATTTTCATCTCCCTTGACTATCTGAATAATTTCTTATAGCTCATCATACATTTCTTCAATTTCTTCGTCATCTGCAGAGCTAGTTGGCATATAAACTTGTACTACTGTATTAGGCGTGGGCTCCGTGTCTATCTTGGCCACAATAATGCGTTCACTATGTTGTTTGTAGTAGCTTACCCGAACTCCTATTTTTTTATTCATTATTAAACCTACTCCTGCATTACCCCTATTTGATTATTTATTTATAACCCTGTATTCACCTGACCAAATGTCTTGTTCCTCCTGCCACCGAACTTCGCTAATTCCCACTATATCTAACTTTAACCTAGCCATTTCCCTTTTTAAATTTTGTAACCTATCTGCCCGATTAAGGGATCTGACATTCCACGCTCCGATCTGTAGAACATGTATATGGTTCGATATTAGAAGAACTCATTACTATTACTTCTTCAAAAGAACAGAAATCTCCTACTTAGTATTTTTATTATTTGTCAAAATTAGCAAATATTAAAATATTTTTTTCAACTCTAGGCCGTTATCATTTAGAACAATGGCGTTGACCTCTGCACCAATGTTCCCCCATAAAATAGGCTTAAATTAATTATTTAAGTCATTAACTTCGTGAGTATAGGATCTGTTACAGTAAAACATTAGCGACACTTTTAAGTAATATTTGATTGTATTTAGTCTAAATATTACATGAAACTTACACGTTTTCGTGCCTTGTCACAAAATGGCTTCTTACACAACCAAGAAACAAAAGGGTGTGAGATCCTCTATCAGAAGGAACAGAGATTACAATAACAATCACAGATCATATTAGTTGATTACATAGCCTTTTCGAATCTTCTGCGATAATATTTATTTCGTTATGATGTCAGTTTTGTAAAATTTGCGAAATTCTTTAATACTATTTTTTCATGTTATGTGCCGCATCACCACACCAGGGGTACTAATATTTTTGCCGCCAGTGCAGATAGATATGCTCATTCAAGAGGAAGGTCTGTGGATGAAAAAGTAAGTATCCTTATTTTATTTCTCAGCGAAATGAATTATGTTCGTGAAATGTGAAGGCTGGCGAGTTTGACGCGCATGTGTTGACAACGCTCACGCCGGCGTACGATACATACCGCAGTATCTTGCCACTACGCTGCCAGCTAGCACGTAGTTACATCTACATCTTGTGTCCGAATGTGAGCTGCGCTCTTTCATTCGTATTTTCGCAGCAAAACAACTATCCGCTGTCAATATACATCGTGAGTTAACCTCCGTCTGTGGGGAAGGGTGTGTGAGCATTAAATTTGTTTGACGTTTGCGTCTATAGTTTGCGGCAGGGCGTGAAGATGTGCATGGCGAACAGCACACAACATGTGATAATGCCAATACTGCAGTTAGCGATGTTGTAGAGGCGGATAGTCCTTTGCCATTGACAACATTCTAATGCGACTACCTCTTGGGGCGGCAATTGGACGCTCATCCATTGCAAAGATCGTGGTAGACCGTTTTCACTTCTGCAAAGTCTGTGCAAGATAGGTGCCACGTTTGCTGAGTGATGTCCACAAGCAACAACGGGTGCACTTGGCCATGATGTTTCTGGAAATGCATCAGAAAGGAGGAGATATAGATATCAAAGTGGGAATGAGAACTGGATTCCTCATTCGACTTCGGAGACAAAACGTCAGGGCATGGTGCGAAAGAAACCTGGCAAAAGTTCCCCACATCCGGCAGTGAAAGTTATCGCAACCCTCATTCGGGACTGTCAGGAATTTCTGCTTGTTCACTACCTGGCCGGCAACACCACAGTGAATGGATAAAGATACTGTAATGTGTTGGGCTAATCTGCTAGCTGCCTTCAAAAGAAACAGTTCTGGACTTTTGCCCCCTCGAAGTTCCCTTCCTTCAAAAGAATGTTATGCCTCATACAGCTCGAGTGACCCAGGAAGAGGTCAAAGCTCGGAAGGTTCAACTGGGAAGTGTTTCCGCGTCCTGTCTGTTCACCACATCTCGCCCCTAGTGATTTTCAAATGTTTCGCCAACTGAAAGTGGTTTTTCTTGGTTATCAATTGAAGACATAAAGTCTGAAAATGAGTCCGTGATCATATTTTTGGCACTTTATTTTGCAGGTCCGTCTTGATCACACTTTTTTTTTGCGCTTCACTATTACCGGTTTCGGCTACTGCCATTTTCAAATCTGTTACAAACAAAAACAGTGTGTAACCAACTAAGTTCAGTTTGCAGATGCTAAATCCGTAAAAATCCTGGTGTTGCATAAGAAAAATTGTTCAAATGGCTCTGAGCACTATGGGACGTAACTTCTGAGGTCATCAGTCCCTTAGAACTTAGAACTACTTAAACCTAACTAACCTAAGGACATCACATACATCCATGCCCGAGGCAGGATTCGAACCTGCGACCGTAGCGGTCGCGCGGTTCCAGACTGTAGCGCCTAGAACCGCTCGTCCACCCGGCCGGCTGCATAAGAAAGGTAGAAAGTGTTTACATTGTTAACAGCCATGTATACCAGCCATATTTATCAAAGTAGCCAAGAAAAAGTCCTGGTGCTACATAAGAAAGATAAAAAGAGTTTACATGATTAACAGCCATGTATGCCAGCCATACATACCATAAAATATTCTGATGTAGTCTCAAAGTCAAACTAAACATGTACGTACATAGTAAGTGCTGGTGATGATCAGGATGCGTTTGGTATTTATACAAGGAAACAGAGGCCAACAGAGTGCACTATAGCTAGGATACATGATTAACCAGTATCGCAAATGTAATGGTTCAAATGTGGTATGCGTAGTCATTAGTAAAAATTACTTCACATGGATCCAATTCCACGTGTAGTATGTCAGTACACGTTTTATTGTCAGAGGTTCACTTTTCCATGTGAAGTAATTTCTACTAATGACTACGCATACCACATTTGAACCATTACATTTGCGATACTGGTTAATCATGTATCCTAGCTATAGTGCACTCTGCTGGCCTCTGTTTCCTTGTATAAATACCAAACGCATCCTGATCATCACCAGCACTTACTATGTACGTACATGTTTAGTTTGACTTTTGAGACAACATCAGAATATTTTATGGTATGTATGGCTGGCATACATGGCTGTTAATCATGTAAACTCTTTTTATCTTTCTTATGTAGCACCAGGACTTTTTCTTGGCTACTTTGATAAATATGGATTTTTACTAACATTAGAAGAAAAGATTTGATTCTGACCTCACGACATTCATACTCTGCACAAGTAGTCACTCTGACGGCGGAACGTAATGTTTCGTTCATGATGCAGGATTATCTTTTCTTCCTCATACCTGCTCTTTTTCCTTCTACCACCATCTCAAAGCTTATATGCCGGTTTCTCCCTTGTAATTTGTCGTTCCACATGCATCCATTGCCCTTTAGGACTGTAATGTCGTTGGTGTTAATGTTCCACTTAATAAATTATTACAATAAGTGAAATTCAGTTTTTACGAATATTTCTACCTCGTATCATGCTTTCCCACTTCCTGAAATTACTCTGCCCGAACCTTCTCAGAGAATTAATAAGTAAGTTTGTCAGGTGTAATGTGCAAGACAATAATGCTTTTATGTTCATGTTGTGCACACCACGTCCACGTGTAGTAAGGCCATAACATAGGGAGCGTTTCCGTTGGGCCGAATTTGCATCAGTGTTTCACTTAATTTAGTCCTGATCGGCGAATCTTGGACACACGATTTGACGTACATTAGCATCCTACACAACCAAACCGATTATTCACTGATGCCTCAGGATGTTTGCTATGAACTGATTCCTTCTTTTAGTCAGATTGTATCATAATTCTCCACCCCCTCGCATTTACGAGTTAATACCTGCTTATTAGTTACCCAATCTACCCTACAGATCTCAAGGATCTTTCTATAACATCATGTTTGAAAAGCTTTTACTCTCTTTATTTATGAAGTGCAGCGTTCATATTCGACTTCTGTACAAGGCAATACTCTAGACAATTCTAGCTAGGTAATATAACTTCTCCAGAGGGTCGTGCCGTGGACAATCTGTGTGATGTCTGTCAGCTGTTCTTGTCAGTTAACGTACAACTATGCTCCTGGTAGTTACTTCCCCACGTGTTTTCATCAGTCCTTCATCTACAGAACCACGGACGCCAGTCAACAAGATTGATATTAACAGTGAAAGTTTTTAATCATGTATCCACGTCTAAAACTTACACTTTGTGATCAAAAGTATCCGGACACCTGGCTGACACCGGTGCGCCAAAGTTCGTGGCGCCTTCCAGCGGTAACGTTGTCCCACCCTTAGCCTTGATGACAGCTTCCAATCTCGCAAGCATACGTTCAGTCAGGTGCTGGAAGGTTTCTTGCGGAATGGCAGTCCATACTTGACGTAGTGCTGCACTTTCGAGAGGTATCGATGTCGGTCGGTGAGGCCTGACACGAAGTCGGCGTTCCAAAACATCCCAAAGGTGTTCTATAGGATTCAGGTTAGGGCTCTGTGCAGGCCAGTCCATTACAGGGATGTTATTGTCGTGTAACCTCTACGCCACAGGCTGTGCATTATGAACAGGTGCTCGATCGTGTTGAAAGATGCAATAGCCATCCCCGAATTGCTCTTCATCAGTGGGAAGCAAGAAGATGCTTAAAACATCAATGTAGGCCTTTTCTGTAATAGTGCTATGCAAAAGAACAAGGGGTGTAATCCCCCTCCATGAAAAACACGACCACAGCATAACACAACAGCCTCCGAATTTTACTGTTGGCACTAAACACGCTGGCAGATGACGTTCACCGGGCATTCGCCATACACTCATCCTGCCATCGGATCGCCACACTGCGTACCGTGATTCTTCACTCCACACAATGTTTTTCCACTGTTCAATCGTCCAACCTTTACACTCCTTTCACCAAGCGAGGCGTCATTTGGCATTTACCGGCGTGATATGTGGCTTATGAGCAGCCGCTCGACCATGAAATCCAAGTTTTCTCACTTCCCGCCAAACTTTCATAGTACTTGCAGGGGATCTTGATGCAGTTTGGGATCTTGTACGATGGTCCAGATAGATTTCTGGCTATTACACATTACGACCCTCTTCAACTGTCGGCGGTCTCTGTCAGTCAACAGACGAGGTCGGCATGCACGCTTTTGTGCTGTACGTGTCCCTTCACATTTCCACTTCACTATTACATCGGAAACAGTGGACCTAGCGATGTTTAGGAATGTGGAGATCTGGCGTACAGACGTCTGACACAAGTGACACCCAATCAACTGACCACGTTCAAAGTCCTTGAGCTCCGGGTAGCGCCCCATTCTGTTCTCTCACGATGTCTAATGACTGCTGGGTTCGCTGATATGGAGTACCTGGCAGTATGTGGCAGCACAATGCACCTAACATGAAAAACGTATGTTTTGGGGCTGTCCGGATACTTTTGATCACATAGTGTACGTCGTAATCCTTACTTCCTAAGGACTGGTGACATTTACACAAAGCATATTACTAGTGTATAAGACCAAGTCAATAACTGTACTGTAATACTGCTCATAGCTATTCATTTTGTAGCTGCTATCTGTTCGACGGCTAAGAAAAACTGTTCAGAAAGAGCTCGAACTCTAAGCCACGGTTCGTATTTAGGGAAGTTCAAACATTACCAATGGATGTGACGGGTATGTCAGAAGTCACAAGCTGTTTAAGACTTTCCTATCAGGTATTGAAGAGCCGTTCAGAAGAAACCGTGACGAATTTGTGCTCTTGGTCTCCAAACTGTCCGTAAAAATGCTACGCAACAGTTTCCTTTGTGATGGAGTAACAGGATTTATTGCGAGATCAGAGATAAGATAAGAAGGGAGCCAGCTATCATCAACACGTATGCCGTGCCTACGCACCATAAAGCTGACGCAATCTCTCGAGCAACCTGTCAGATGCGTGGGAGGAGGAGGGCTGATGAATTGTAACGACCTCTCGACAAGCTGCGGCTGATTTCGCAGTTCCTGCGCTAGGTAATGGGAATAGTTATGCATAAGCCTAGAGCTGGAACATCTGCGAGAGTGCTTCGACAATCACTAACGAGTGAGGTCTCTCAATTACTGAAACTGTGGGTTTATCTGGGACGTGCTTGTTGTCGAAGGTCACAATGGTCTTGCTGCCAGCCACAACTTCTTTGCAGACGAGGAATGTTGCTCTGTAAGGGAAATGAATATTAGAATGTTAGATCGCCACCAGGCTGCACTCAGAATAAGGACATGCTCATCTGCAGTTCCAGCGATAAAGGTTTCTTTACCATCGTATTTAAATACAAACATGTGAAACGCAAAGCTGCGAAGCATCCAAGAATTATGAACCACAACTCACGAATACACTGTCCAAAACAATTAGGGTAACCTGACTTTGGATGCCCCGCTCTACTCCACTGAGCAATAATCGAGGACTAAGTTTTTTACGAAATTATACCTTTACCTTTCCTAAATTAAGTACACAACAAAACATCAGTACATCCTCGATCGTTAGCACAAAAATAACTTAAGGGGCTCCGGAACGCCCTATACTTGCAATGTTAAAATAACGCTTATAAATTACATCTTTCCTCACAAAGAATTTGAGGTAGGAAGTTGAACTTTTTACAGATTATTTATTGGAATATGGGCTACAACTTAACACAGGGATTTTACAAAATTTTAGTTCAGTTATTAAAGATGATTTTTTTTCAATTGTAATGAAAATTCACAACATTTTTTTGCAATTTTTTATTTATATATTCAAAAATATACAGTGTTTTGGAAAAAGTCTGTGTTAAATTATGCAGAAGGTACTGTGTAACATTTACTGAAAGTTTGAAACAAATATGTTTGGAAGATCCTTAGAAAACATGTAATTAGTATGAGAAAATAAAATTTTTGGGAATCGAGCGACAAAGATTGGATTAACTTTTTAGTGCATTCCAGGTCCATAGGATGGATTATCTTCATCCTCTGCAAACTCCTCCTCCAGCTTCCTCTTGGTCCTCCTCCTGTTTACTCTTGCTTGTATTTCTAGACTCTTTACAGCCCTGTCTGCAGCCCGAAGGCGTTCCTTGTCTAAAGCAAGCATCGCTCGTACCATGTTAGAACCTATCTTCATTCCCGTATTTCTAAATACCTTGCACCTTACAATGTTGCCATCATTGAAAGTCGCAACAGCATCATACACACCAAAGTGAAGTGTTTCTATTCCAACAAATACAGTCTTGGGGATTCTCGACCATATAACACTATTTACACTTTCATTGGGGTTTTGAGTTTTTCCGTGAATACACTTTTTCAACACTTCAGGTGCTGCTAAGTCTCTGAAAATAGGTTTTATCACCTCCATTATTGCATGAGGCAGACTATGCTTATGAGTGTACACTTGACCAGTTAGCAATCCTTTGTTATATTTACACCAACTGTCTTCTTCTTTGGGACACAAGCTATGTTGGGGATTTTCATCGTCTTTATTGTTTACAGTAATAACACATACCTTTGGCTTTCCAACATTTCTCCTTTTCTTAAAAGCCTTCAGAGGATTTGTAATAACTTTACTTTTACTCATTATTATACTTCAACAAAACAGAGACTCAAGAAACAGAATTAATTACGAATATTTTCGAGATAACGACAGAGTAAATAAACATGAAACAATCGACAATCACACCAGCGATATATATTGAACCATCAAAGGTTAGCCACAACACATACTTTATCTCACATCACTAAAATGTACCTGATGAACACGGACGTTAATAATAACATCATTTGACAGCAGTTTAACAGCGCCACAGTGGGTCACGCCCATGTAGAACACATTTCAAAAAAAATTTAAAAATAGTTGTAGTCTTCGGAATTGAATAAATTATATATCTATTAAAAGGTAATAGTCTGCAGATTCAGAAAACGCAAAAAAGTAAAAATTGAACTTTTCATGATTTTGAGCCTTTCCGGAGCCCCTTAAGTGTCCGATATCTGTCGAGAACAAAGTGGAAACAATGTGCATCCCGTCATCCTGGGTGCGTTTCACTGGACTTTGAGAACTGCAGTAAGGTGTATGGCCTCCATGGGCGTTTACTGCTGTGTGACACTTTCGTGGCACAGTCCGTATAACTCTACAGTGGTGCTACCTGTTCCCATTCTTCAATGAAAGACCATGAGAGTTCTTAGAGAGTCTGTGATGGAACAAGACGGCCACTAACACGCTCTCAGGCGTGTCCCACATACTAGAGTTTATGTCGGGACTCACAGCCGGTCATTCCATCACTTCAGGCTTCGCAAGACATCTCTACTGACGCCCGCCACGTAGGCTCCGTCATTAAAAGGAATTCGGGGCCGACACCGTATGCAGGAATCACCACACGGTCCAACAGGATCTGTTCGATGTACTGCCTGGCGGTAAGGCGACCATAGACGACGACAAGATCTGTGTGGCTGTCAACACTGAAGCTTCCCCACAGCATAAGCCTCCCCACAGCATCAGAGAACTTCGTGAATCTGTGAATTTCCCGGACAACATTTGGTAGGTACCTCTCCCCTCAGGTTTTCGCACACGAACGCGGCCGTCACCAACTATCAGAGAATATGTGGACTCATATGTTAATAAAACGTTTCGCCAGTTGACATGGGGACGGGAAAACTAGCTGCGAGATGTTGCGTCAAACGGGGTACTCGAACAGGGTGTCTGGGTCGTAAGATCCTTTCTAGTAACCTGTTCATTACAGTCTAATCGAACACAGCGGCACCGGTGGCCCTTCTGAGATTGTCTTGCAGTGCTCTGGCGGCGTCAGTACGACGCCGCAACGCAGAGATGGCCAAATACTGGTCTTCATGTGGGGTAGTAATGCGTCGGTGACCTTGAGTACTAACCTGTCTTCTCGTAGAGTGTGCACAACGTATGGATGACATATAAAGAGGCATTGGCATTGCAGCAGCCTGGCCGAAAGTCGATCCTTTTTCGATCAGAAGGCCGCCCTTGTAGCTAGCACGCCATTAAGGGGTCGCATTGCACATGCTTGGTTGAATACAACGTCAACAAATGACACCTGCCATCTGTGAACCTCAACAGAAAACACTGGGGACACTGATACGCGCTCTGTTTTGAGGGATCATCTGACAGTGCAGTGCATAACACGACCAATAAACGCGGATGACTTTAGTTGTTGCCTACATTCAAAGCGAAGGTATCTAGCCATGTAGTCAGACCACAGGTACTGCCTACATAAAAATACACTCCTGGAAATGGAAAAAAGAACACATTGACACCGGTGTGTCAGACCCACCATACTTGCTCCGGACACTGCGAGAGGGCTGTACAAGCAATGATCACACGCACGGCACAGCGGACACACCAGGAACCGCGGTGTTGGCCGTCGAATGGCGCTAGCTGCGCAGCATTTGTGCACCGCCGCCGTCAGTGTCAGCCAGTTTGCCGTGGCATACGGAGCTCCATCGCAGTCTTTAACACTGGTAGCATGCCGCGACAGCGTGGACGTGAACCGTATGTGCAGTTGGCGGACTTTGAGCGAGGGCGTATAGTGGGCATGCGGGAGGCCGGGTGGACGTACCGCCGAATTGCTCAACACGTGGGGCGTGAGGTCTCCACAGTACATCGATGTTGTCGCCAGTGGTCGGCGGAAGGTGCACGTGCCCGTCGACCTGGGACCGGACCGCAGCGACGCACGGATGCACGCCAAGACCGTAGGATCCTACGCAGTGCCGTAGGGGACCGCACCGCCACTTCCCAGCAAATTAGGGACACTGTTGCTCCTGGGGTATCGGCGAGGACCATTCGCAACCGTCTCCATGAAGCTGGGCTACGGTCCCGCACACCGTTAGGCCGTCTTCCGCTCACGCCCCAACATCGTGCAGCCCGCCTCCAGTGGTGTCGCGACAGGCGTGAATGGAGGGACGAATGGAGACGTGTCGTCTTCAGCGATGAGAGTCGCTTCTGCCTTGGTGCCAATGATGGTCGTATGCGTGTTTGGCGCCGTGCAGGTGAGCGCCACAATCAGGACTGCATACGACCGAGGCACACAGGGCCAACACCCGGCATCATGGTGTGGGGAGCGATCTCCTACACTGGCCGTACACCACTGGTGATCGTCGAGGGGACACTGAATAGTGCACGGTACGTCCAAACCGTCATCGAACCCATCGTTCTACCATTCCTAGACCGGCAAGGGAACTTGCTGTTCCAACAGGACAATGCACGTCCGCATGTATCCCGTGCCACCCAACGTGCTCTAGAAGGTGTAAGTCAACTACCCTGGCCAGCAAGATCTCCGGATCTGTCCCCCATTGAGCATGTTTGGGACTGGATGAAGCGTCGTCTCACGCGGTCTGCACGTCCAGCACGAACGCTGGTCCAACTGAGGCGCCAGGTGGAAACGGCATGACAAGCCGTTCCACAGGACTACATCCAGCATCTCTACGATCGTCTCCATGGGAGAATAGCAGCCTGCATTGCTGCGAAAGGTGGATATACACTGTACTAGTGCCGACATTGTGCATGCTCTGTTGCCTGTGTCTATGTGCCTGTGGTTCTGTCAGTGTGATCATGTGATGTATCTGACCCCAGGAATGTGTCAATAAAGTTTCCCCTTCCTGGGACAATGAATTCACCGTGTTCGTATTTCAATTTCCAGGAGTGTAGATTTAACATGCCGTACGTTGATGCAGGTGTTCCCTTAATTCTTTTGAACAGTGTGTAGTTCAGTTACGTGCTATTCAACATAATCTACCAAGAGACAAATGGCACTGAGAACATCTGATTAGTCAAGGATCGTTAATATCAAAATCCTAAATTAACTGTGTAATCAAACCATTGTATTTTCAGACGCATCGAGAACATGTGTTTACCCTCTGAAGGTCGAGGCAGCAAGAGACAGAACTCGCGAGTCCGAAGGTTTCCTCCACGGATGGCCCGTCAGCGAGCTGTCTTCCCACTGTCTTCCTCACATTTATTTGGTAAACAACCTAAACGGTAATTTTATGTGATTAAGGCTACCGTCATCACTGGCGATACAGAGACGCGAAAATCATACTTTCATCCATCGTGATCTAACTTCATTTATCCTCATGAACAACGTTCCAAGGCTGCAGTCTCTTACTCAAATCTAGATCGTCGGTGACCTTCGAATTTGAACAAGGCGCCTGTGGCGATAGAGGGATGCTCGGCGTCGCCTGACTGATTCTTTCCAATCGTAATTCTATATTTACATGACTACTCTGCAGTTCATAGTTAGGTGCCTGACAGAGGCTTCATCGAACCTCTTTCAAGCTGTTTCTCTACCGTTCCACTCTCATACCGCACGGGGGAAAAAGATAACACAAATTTTTCTGTGCGAGCTCTTATATCTCTTATTTTATGATGTTGAATTCGTCAGTAGGAAAAGGGAGAGAAGGAAATGTAGTAGGTGAATATGGATTGGGGCTAAAAATGAAAGAGGAAGCCGCCCGGTAGAATTTTGCACAGAGCACAACTTAATCATAGCTAACACTTGGTTCAAGAATCATAAAAGAAGGTTGTATACATGGAAGAAGCCGGGAGATACTAAAAGTTTTCAGATAGATTATATAATGGTAAGACAGAGATTTAGGAACCAAGTTTTAAATTGTAAGACATTTCCAGGGGCAGATGTGGTCTCTGACCACAATCTATTGGTTATGAACTGTAGATTAAAACTGAAGAAACTACAAAAAGGTGGTAGTTTAAGGAGATGGGACCTTGATAAACTGACTAAACCAGAGGTCGTACAGAGTTTCAGGGAGAGCATAGGGGAACAATTGACAGCAATGGGGGAAAGAAATACTGTAGAAGAAGAATGGGTAGCTTTGAGGGATGAAGTGGTGAAGGCAGCAGGGGATCATGTGGGTATAAAGACGAGGGCTAGTAGGAATCCTTGGGTAACAGAAGAAATATTGCATTTAATTGATGAAAGAAGAAAATATAAAAATGCAGTGAATCAAGCAGGCAAAAAGGAATACAAACGTCTCAAAAATGAGATCGATAGGAAGTGCAAAATGCCTAAGCAGGGATGGCTACAGGACAAATGTAAGGATGTAGAGGCTCATCTCACTAGGGGTAAGATAGATACTGCCTACAGGAAAATTAAACAAACCTTTGGAGAAAAGAGAGCCACTTGTATGAATATCAAGAGCTCAGGTGGAAACCCAGTTCTAAGCAAAGAAGGGAAAGCAGAGAGGTGGAGAGTATATAGAGGGTCTATACAAGGGCGATGTACTTGAGGACAATATTATGGAAATGGAAGAGGATGTAGATGAAGATGAAATGGGAGATACGATACTGCGTGAAGAGTTTGACAGAGCAATGAAAGACCTTAGTCGAAACAAGGCCCCGGGAGTAGACAACATTCCATTAGAACTACTGACGGCCTTGGGAGAGCCAGTCCTGACAAAACTCTACTATCTGGTGAGCAAAATGTACGCGACAGGCGAAATACCCCCAGACTTCAAGAAGAATATAATAATTCCAATCCCAAAGAAAGCAGGCGTTGACAGATGTGAAAATTACCTAACTATCAGTTTAATAAGTCACGGCTGCAAAATACTAACACGAATTCTTTACAGACGAATGGAAAAACTGGTAGAAGCCGACCTTGGGGAAGATCAGTTTGGATTCCGTAAAAATATGGGAACACGTGAAGCAATACTGACCCGACGACTTATCTTAGAAGCTAGATTAAGAAAAGGCAAACCTACGTTTCTAGCATTTGTAGACATGGAGAAACCTTTTGACAATGTTGACTGGAATACTCTCTTTCAAATTCTGTAGGTGGCAGCGGTAAAATATAGGGAACGAAAGGCTATTTTCAATTTGTACAGAAACCAGATGGCAGATATAAGAGTCGAGGGACACGAAAGGGACGCAGTGGTTGGGAAGGGAGTGAGACAGGTTTGTAGCCTCTCCCCGATGTTATTCAATCTCTATATTGAGCAAGCAGTGAAGGAAACAAAAGAAAAATTAGGAGTAGGTATCAAATTCCATGGAGAAGAAATAAAAACTTTGAGGTTCGCCGATGACATTGTAATTCTGTCAGAGACTGCAAAGGACTTGGAAGAGCAGTTGAGCGGAATGGGATAGTGTCTTGAAAGGAGGATATAAGATGAACATCAACAAAAGCAAAACGAGGATAATGGAATGTAGTCGAATTAAGTCGGGCGATGCTGAGGGAATTAGATTAGGAAGTGAGACACTTAAAGTAGTAAAGGAGTTTTGTTATTTGGGAAGCAAAATAACTGATGATGGTCGAAGTAGAGAGGATATAAAATGTAGACTGGAAATGGCAAGGAAAGCATTTCTGAAGAAGAGAAATTTGTTAACATCGAGTATAGATTTAAGTGTCAGGAAGTTGTTTCTGAAAGTGTTTGTATGGAGTGTAGCCATGTACAGAAGTGAAACATGGACGATAAATAGTTTGGACAAGAAGAGAATAGAAGCTTTCGAAATGTGGTGCTACAGAAGAATGATGAAGATTAGATGGGTAGATCACACAACTAATGAGGAGGTATTGAATAGGATTGGGGAGAAGAGAAGTTTGTGGCACAAATTGACTAGAAGAAGGGATCGATTGGTAGGACATGTTCTGAGCCATCAAGGGATCACCAATTTAGCATTGGAGGGCAGCGTGGAGGGTAAAAATCGTAGAGGGGGAACAAGAGATGAATACACCAAGCAGATTCAGAAGGATTTAAGTTGCAGTAGGTACTGGGAGATGAAGAAGCGTGCACAGGATAGAGTAGCATGGAGAGCTGCATCAAACCAGTCTCAGCACTGAAGACCACAACAACAACATGATGTTGATCATTCCTCACTATGTTGATCGGCACCAACAAAACATTTTCGCAGCCGGAAGAGAAAGCTGGTGATTGGTGTTTCGCAAGAAGATCCTACGCACCCAAACACGCCTTTTTTTAATGATTGCTACACGTATCACGTGTCCGTGGTACTCTCTCCCTTATTCTGCGACAACACGAAACGAGGTGCCCTTCTTTGAACTTTTTCCATGTCATCCATCAGTTCCATCTGTTGCGGATAATACACTGCACACCAGTACTCCAGAAGACGATGGACAGGCGTCGTGTGGTCTCTGTAGTAAGCCTGTTACATTTTCTAAGTGTTCTGGCAATAAATCACAGTCTTTTGGTCTACTTTCCCCACAACATTATCTATGAGATCTTCCAATTTAAGTTATACGTAACTGAAATCCCTAAAAATTCTATCAGTTTAAGGTCTTTAGATTTATGTGATTTATCTTCTAACTGTCCGCCCACGGTAGCTGAGTGGTCAGCGTGACAGAATGTCAATCTTAAGGCCCGGGTTCCATTCCTGGCTGGGTCGTAGATTTTCTCCGTTCAGGGACTGGGTGTTGTATTGTCCTAATCATCTTTTCATCCCCATTGACGAGCAAATCGCCGAAGTGGCGTCAAATCGAAAGACTTGCACCCAGCGAACGGTGTACCCGACAGGAGGCCCTAGTCACACGACATTTTTTATCATGTAACTGAAATTTATCGGGTTCTTGTTAGTGCTTATGTGGATCACTTCACACATTTCAAGAGTTAGTCAACTGCTACTTTTTACACCGTACAGATATCTCGTCTAAATCATTGTGTAATTGGTTGTTATGAAGATGACATTAACCTCCTCTATTTGCATGTCTTCATATATAAGATATGCAGGGGTTTGGGGGGTATATGTGCGGATATTGTGATCATTGGTACCTTAATATGTACTCACTTCAGGGTGTTATTTGTTTCTTCTCTGTGTGTAACGGTCTTTGCGCATACACGTCACATAATGTACTACCTGATGTTTCCCGCATGACCGTAACTGCAACACTAAGTGAATTACGCCAGTCAATATAAACTAACAGTTTTATCCAAGAGTCAGTGCTCCAGCACTTAACCAACTGCGCAGGAGAAGATAAGCATTAATGACTTGCTCTTGCTACATGTACCTGGAGGTACCTACCAACCTAAAAACATACTCCTCTTGTTAACTGTAATTATTAGTCTGCAAATAAATTATATATTCCTATAATGTTGTTCATCACTCTGTCCTCAGTCACCAACAAAAGTATCAGCGTTTACACCCTTAACACCCCATATAATCGGACGAAACCTCTTCCAGTTCTTGATCTGGGTATACACTGAGGTGATAAAAATCATGGGATACCTCCTAACATCGTGTCGGACGTCCTCTTTTTTGCCTTACGAACTGCAGCAACTCGAATTGGCATAAACTCAACAAATCGTTGAAAGTACCCTGCACAAATAATGAGCCATGCTGTCTCTATAGCCGTTCATAATTGCGAAAGTGTTGCCCATGTAGAATGTTGTGCACTAATTGACTTCTCGATTATGTCCCATAAATGTTCGATGGGATTCATGTCTGGCGATCTGGGTGGCGAAATCAATTGCTCGAATTCTCCATATGTGCTTCAAACCAACTGCGAACAGTTGTGGCAACTTGACATCGTTGTTTGGCAACTAGAAGTCCATGAATGGCTACAAATGGCCTCCAAGTAGCCGAACACGATCATTTAGAGTCAGTGACCTGTTGAGCTGGACCACAAGACCCAGTCCATCCCACGTAAACAAAGCCCACAACATAATGGAGCCACCACCATTTTGCACAGTGTCTTGTTGGCGGGGTAGCCGCGCGGTCTTGGGCGTCTTGTCACGGTACGCACGGCCTCCCCCGTCGGAGGTTCGAGTCCAACCTCGTGCATGGGTGTGTGTGTCGTCCTTAGCGTAAGTTATTTTGGGTTGGATTAAGTAGTGTGTAAGCTTATGGACCGATGACCTCAACAGTTTGGTCTCACGAATTACGTGCTGGCAACTTGGGTTTATGGCTTCGTGAGATCTGTACCACACTCGAATTCTACCATTAACAACTGAAATCGTATCTCATCCGACCACGGCACGGTTTTCCAGTTGTCTAGGGTAGAACCGATATGGTCACGAGCCCACAAGAGGCGCTGCAGGCGATGTCGTTCTACTGACAGAGGCACTCGCGTCAGTCGTATGCTACCATAGCCCCTTTTTTTTTAACATAGTCATCAGTCTTCTGAATGGTTTGATGCGGCCCACCACGAATTCCTCTCCTGTGCGAACCTCTTCATCTCAGAGTAACACTTGCAACCTACAGCCTCAATTATTTGCTGGATGTACTCCAATCTCTGTTTATACTGTACAGCTCCATCTAGTACAATGGATGTCATTCCCAGGTGTCTTAACAGATGTTCTATCATCCTGTCCGTTCTAATTGTCAGTGTTTTCCACTTATTTCTTTCCTCTCCGATTCTGTGCATAACCTCCTCATTCCTTACCTTGTAAGTCTACGTAGTTGTCAACATTAATCTGTAGCACCACATCTCCGATGCTTGGCTTCTCATCTGCTCCGGTTTTTCCAAAGTCCATGTTTCACTACCATACAATGCTGTGCTCCAAACATACATTTTCAGATATTTCTTCCTCGAATTAGGGCCAGTGTTTGATACTAGTAGATTTCTCTTTGCCAGGAATTTTTTTTTTCATTGCTAGGCTGCTTTTGATGTCCTTCTTGTTCTGTCCGTCATTGATTATTTAGCTGCCTAGGTAGCAGAATACCTTAACTTCATCTACTTCGCGACCATAAGTCCCGATGTTAACTTTCTCGCCGTTCTCATTTCTGCTACTAGTCAATACTTTCGTCTTTCTTCGATTTACTCTCAGTCCATACCGTGTACTCGTTAGACGGTTCATTCCGTTCAGCAGATCATGTAATTCTCCTTCACTTTCACTCAGGAAAGCAGTATCATCAGCGAATCGCATCATTGATATCCTTTCACCTTGAATTTTAATACCATTCCTGAATATTTCTTTTATTTCCATTATTGCTTCTTCGATGCACAGATTGGACACTAGGGGCGAAAGACTACATCCCTATCTTACACAGTTTTCATTTAGAGCATTTCGTTCTTGGTTGTTGACTCTTATTATTCCCTTTCGGCTCTTGTACATATTATACACTCCTGGAAATTGAAATAAGAACACCGTGAATTCATTGTCCCAGGAAGGGGAAACTTTATTGACACATTCCTGGGGTCAGATACATCACATGATCACACTGACAGAACCACAGGCACATAGACACAGGCAACAGAGCATGCACAATGTCGGCACTAGTACAGTGTATATCCACCTTTCGCAGCAATGCAGGCTGCTATTCTCCCATGGAGACGATCGTAGAGATGCTGGATGTAGTCCTGTGGAACGGCTTGCCATGCCATTTCCACCTGGCGCCTCAGTTGGACCAGCGTTCGTGCTGGACGTGCAGACCGCGTGAGACGACGCTTCATCCAGTCCCAAACATGCTCAATGGGGGACAGATCCGGAGATCTTGCTGGCCAGGGTAGTTGACTTACACCTTCTAGATCACGTTGGGTGGCACGGGACACATGCGGACGTGCATTGTCCTGTTGGAACAGCAAGTTCCCTTGCCGGTCTAGGAATGGTAGAACGATGGGTTCGATGACGGTTTGGATGTACCGTGCACTATTCAGTGTCCCCTCGACGATCACCAGTGGTGTACGGCCAGTGTAGGAGATCGCTCCCCACACCATGATGCCGGGTGTTGGCCCTGTGTGCCTCGGTCGTATGCAGTCCTGATTGTGGCGCTCACCTACACGGCGCCAAACACGCATACGACCATCATTGGCACCAAGGCAGAAGCGACTCTCATCGCTGAAGACGACACGTCTCCATTCGTCCCTCCATTCACGCCTGTCGCGACACCACTGGAGGCGGGCTGCACGATGTTGGGGCGTGAGCGGAAGACGGCCTAACGGTGTGCGGGACCGTAGCCCAGCTTCATGGAGACGGTTGCGAATGGTCCTCGCCGATACCCCAGGAGCAACAGTGTCCCTAATTTGCTGGGAAGTGGCGGTGCGGTCCCCTACGGCACTGCGTAGGATCCTACGGTCTTGGCGTGCATCCGTGCGTCGCTGCGGTCCGGTCCCAGGTCGACGGGCACGTGCACCTTCCGCCGACCACTGGCGACAACATCGATGTACTGTGGAGACCTCACGCCCCACGTGTTGAGCAATTCGGCGGTACGTCCACCCGGCCTCCCGCATGCCCACTATACGCCCTCG
The DNA here is from genome assembly GCF_023898315.1 of Schistocerca nitens. Lineage (NCBI taxonomy): Eukaryota > Metazoa > Arthropoda > Insecta > Orthoptera > Acrididae > Schistocerca > Schistocerca nitens. The sequence continues at coordinate 1,134,528,094 of NC_064614.1, read as the reverse complement.
CTCGAAGTCCGTCAACTGCACATACGGTTCACGTCCACGCTGTCGCGGCATGCTACCAGTGTTAAAGACTGCGATGGAGCTCCGTATGCCACGGCAAACTGGCTGACACTGACGGCGGCGGTGCACAAATGCTGCGCAGCTAGCGCCATTCGACGGCCAACACCGCGGTTCCTGGTGTGTCCGCTGTGCCGTGCGTGTGATCATTGCTTGTACAGCCCTCTCGCAGTGTCCGGAGCAAGTATGGTGGGTCTGACACACCGGTGTCAATGTGTTCTTTTTTCCATTTCCAGGAGTGTATATTACCAGCCTCTCTCTATACCTTACCCCTATTATTCTCAGAATTTAGCAAGTCTTGCACCATTTTACACTGTCGATCGCTTTTTCCCGGTCGACAAACCTGATGAACGTGGCTTGATTTTTGTTTAGTCTTGTTTCCATTATCGACCGCAACGTCAGAACTGCCTTCCTGATGCCTTTACCTTCCTAAAGCCAAACTGACCGTCGTCTAACATAGCATCCATTTTTTTCGATTTTCCTGTATATTATTCTTGTCAGCAATTCAGATGCAGGAGCTGTTAAGTTGACTGTGCGATAATTCTCGCAGTTATCAGCTCTTGCACTCTTTTGATTTGCGTGGCTGATATTTTTCCGAAAGTCAGACGGTATGTCACCAGACTCATACATTCTACCCACCAGTGTGAATAGTCTTTTGTTGCCACTTCGCCCAGTGATTTTAGAAATTCTGATTGATTGTTATCTATCCCTTCTGCCTTATTTGATCTTAAGTTGTCCAAAGGCCTCTTAAATTCTGATTCCATACTGGATCCCCTATCTCTTCTAAATCAACTCCTGTTTCTTTTTCTGTCAAATCAGGCAAATCTTCCCCCTCATAGAGGACTTCAATGTACTCTTTCTGTTCTGGAGTAACCACAAACGCCGGAACGAAGAGGAAGAACGCAACAGCAGAGAAGGCGGCCAATGGTACGCAAAGCTGTCCCCGCGCCACGCCAGACGCGCTCCCTGCAAGTGCATATAAACGACGCTCCTGCTAGCCTCGGCCGTGGACGCCCCCCGTGAGACAATCGCTGGACTCCAAACCATCGGCACTACAGTTCCACGGCGCTGGCACCGACACCCCGTTCCACTCACCATCCTGGAGGACTCGGATTCGGGCTATGACTGACTATAGGACCAATACGACCACGTTTTTCTGCCCGTTTCGTACAGTCACTAGCAGTAGCCTGTTCACGTCCAGCCTCTTTTCTACTTGACCATAGAGTGACGCATTAGTGCATCCCTCCTCTGTCCTTACACCGTCGGAGGGTGGTACGGAACTTAAAGTTCCACCACCACACCTTCAAAGTGCTAGGCTCGGCTGTTATTCAGCCGTTGCTTTGAGTCTCCTCTTACTTGTCAACCGAGACAGTTGGACCGGTTCTGAACCGGTAGCGCTGTGTATTAGTAACTTGCCACACACACACACACACACACACACACACTCACACACACACACACACACACACACACACACACACAAAAGAAAAAAAATCGGCCCTATTCTGCAACGTGATTACTGCTACGTACCAAGTGTTTCCTTGGACTCTGTGTACAGCAAAAACGGTACTGCTTTCGTGTCGCCTCTCGCTATCGACATTTACTATAGCCAGGTTAAGTATTGTCAATTTGCTTTCTGAAAATAAAACTACTAATCTTATTTGTTGGAAATTATTGCATAGCATTCCGAGAACGCTGCATCCCGTGGACGCCCTATCAGCGACGAGTGGGCAAGACGCCACACTTTCTACCTATTCGCACCATCCACTGCGTTTAACAGTGGAATTCCCGTTGGACTCTAAATGTTACCAATTTGTTTTTAATTTCATCGAAGGTTACTTGGACTTTCCTATAAGCTGAGACAGTCTTTCCAACAACCACTTCTGTTTCGATTTCTTCACATTTTTCATGCAGCCATTTGGTCTTAGCTTCCCTGCACTTCCATTCCTTAGTGACTTATGTTTTTGTTTTCCTGATTTTCCCTGAATATTTTTGTACTTCTTTCTTTTATCGCTCAACTGAGGTATTTCTTCTGTTATCCATCACTTCATCGCAGTTACTTTCTTTGCACCTACTTTTTTCTTTCCAGCTTCTGTGTCTGTCCTTTTTAGAGATGTCCTTTCTTCTTCAATTGTATTGTCTACTTAGCTATTCCTTATTGATGTATCTATAGCCTTAGAGACTTCAAGCGTGCCTCGTCATTCCGTAGTACTTCCGTAATCCACTTCCTTGCGCATTGATTCTTCGTGATTGTCTGAAACTTCAGCCTACTGCTCATCACTACTACATTGTGATTTGAGTCTACCTCTGCTCCTGGGTACGCCTTACAATCCAGTATCTGATTTCGGAATCTCTAACTGAAATCTTCCCTTACCACCCAGCCTTTTCCTATTATACCTCCTCCTCTTGTGATTCTTGAACAGGGTATTCGCTTTTACTAGCTGCAATTTATTACAGAACTCAGTTAGTCTTTCTCCTCTCCCATTTCTCGCCCAAGGGCGTATTCTCCTATAACATTTTCTTCTACTCCTTCCCCCACAAGTGCATTACAGTCCCACATGACTACTAGAATTTCATCTCTCCTTAGGTACTACTGTATGACCCTTTTCGTATCCTCATATACTTTCACCATCTCTTCATCTTAAACTTGCGACGTCGGCATGTACACCTGAACTATTGTTGTCGGTATTGGTTTCTTGTCGGTTCTGATGAGAACTCTTTATAGTAACACACTCTTTGCCCTACCTTCCTGTTCATAACGACTTCTACTCCTGTTATACCGTTTTCTGCTGCTGTTGATATTACCCTATACTCATCTCAGCAAAAAACCTTGTCTTCTTTCCACTTTACTTCACTGACCCCGTCTACATCTAGATTGAGCCTTTGCATTTCCCATTTCAGATTTTCTAGCTTCCCTACCACGTTCAAGCTTCCGACATTGCACGCGCCATCTCACAGAACGTCATATTTTCGTTGGCTGCTCAATATTTTTTTCATGGTCACCTCCCCGATGGCAGTCCCCTGCAGGAGATCTGAATGGGGGACTATCCTGGAATCTTTGGTCAGTGAAGAGATAATCACGACACTTTTTTCAGTTATAGGTCATATGTCCTATAGATACACGTTATGTCTGTTTAATGCAGTGGTTTCCATTGCTTTCTGCATCCCCATGTCGTTGATCATTGCCGATTCTTCCGTATTTAGGGGCAGTTTCCCACAGCAAGTACAAGAGGGGACCCTGAACTCTGTCCGCTTTTTCACCCACTTTGACAAGGCTGTTGGCACAATGAGGGTGATATCTTATGATGGAAGTCTTCGGCCGCCAATGCTGATTGTTAATCAAAATCTAAGCACTGGCAGGTTACGAACCACGGACTGAGGACGTTTTGCTTTTGAATCAAAGACGCTAACGTAAGACCACACGTGCAAATCTAGGCCATTGACGCGACATTTCGCCGCACTCCGGTAACAGATACGTTCGTCGTAGTCTGACATTGTCTGTTTCCACAGACAACTCTATGCAAACGCCGCTGTTCTCACGGCCGTCGCCTACTGCGTTGTCCGTGGTGAGAGATAATGCCTGAAGTTTGGTATTCTCGATAGGCCTTTGATACAGTGAATCTCCCTAACGACTTGTGAAATGAAATGTCCCAAGCCCCTAGTTCTAATTACAATTCCGAGTTCAAATTCTGTTAATTGCTCTCATGCGGCCGTAATCCCGTCAGAAACGTTTTCACATGAAACACCAGCGTACAAATGACAGATCAGCTCCACCAATGCACTGCCATTTTATAGAATGTGTACGCCCTACTACTGGTATATGTTCATATCGCTGTCCCACGACGTTTGTCACCTCGATGTACTTTGTCCTTTCACAGTTAATTCACAAAGAAATGGCTAGGGACCATTTATCAATATTCATGTCATTAACCGATCTGTATAAAACTATACTTGATTTGCTGTTTATTGCAATGTTTCTATCATTTGAAAACATAGTAAACTTGGCATCTAACAATGGTGAAAGTGCATAAACATATTCAAGAAAAAGTTATGGCCATAGTATGGAACGTTGTACGAGCCACATGTAAATAGTTTCCAGCTAGATGATGATGTAAACTTCGTAACAAATTCATTTGGGAAGAACCAACCTGTTGAAGCTCCAAAGTAAATTCTTATTTTCAATACAGACATTCTCAGATATAAGGTGGCTTTCACGGTGACTGTGAAATAGCGTCAGGCGTACTACAGTCGCCGTCACAGACCCAGATCGCTCAATATAGCACGTGTCAACTCATTTCGTCTCAACGCTCTTCGCCCTCGGTCGAGCAATGCTGTGCGTGCTAGTCAGTCGTCACACTTCGTTGCCTCAGTGTATTTAGTTTCGTTTTCTTTCGTGAAGTTGTCCTGCTCTGCAGATAGTTCTGAGTGATACTGAAGAGCAACGTTCTGTGAGTAGCACAGTTGCTAGAACGCGTCTTCTCGTTGTGTTCTTGATTTACTGATAATAGAAAATATAATATGTAATAATTACTGTCCCAATGTTTTCGACAAACTTGTTCATGGCGAAGAAGTAAGTGAAGTCATTTACTTTGCACAATCACAAAACTTGACTGCAGAAGTGCGTTGTGTCTCAGAACAGTGCAACTCGTTAGGAACGTCGTAACTCCTTTATAGGATGAATGTGTGAGTGCTGTTTTACACAACAGTGATATAGGCGAGAAGGTAGATTTACTCTAACGTAGATTTTTATAAGCAAGTGTTCTTCAGAGCTGTGTTGGAATACTACCGTAGAGGAGAGTATAATACGGCCAGTGAAACTGAGTTGCGGGCTCGGTAACGACCGTTCTTCGCCTTCTAAAAGACATCTGTTTTAAGTTGAGAAAGTGCAACGATGAACGATGGGATATTGCCACCTCGAAAGCTACATATTCGTGGACTATGCATTTATTGTGCACCGAGTACTTGTGATTTATCTAGACGAAACTTGGGTTTCGCAAAATCATACGAACAAATACACTCCTGGAAATGGAAAAAAGAACACATTGACACCGGTGTGTCAGACCCACCATACTTGCTCCGGACACTGCGAGAGGGCTGTACAAGCAATGATCACACGCACGGCACAGCGGACACACCAGGAACCGCGGTGTTGGCCGTCGAATGGCGCTAGCTGCGCAGCATTTGTGCACCGCCGCCGTCAGTGTCAGCCAGTTTGCCGTGGCATACGGAGCTCCATCGCAGTCTTTAACACTGGTAGCATGCCGCGACAGCGTGGACGTGAACCGTATGTGCAGTTGACGGACTTTGAGCGAGGGCGTATAGTGGGCATGCGGGAGGCCGGGTGGACGTACCGCCGAATTGCTCAACACGTGGGGCGTGAGGTCTCCACAGTACATCGATGTTGTCGCCAGTGGTCGGCGGAAGGTGCACGTGTCCGTCGACCTGGGACCGGACCGCAGCGACGCACGGATGCACGCCAAGACCGTAGGATCCTACGCAGTGCCGTAGGGGACCGCACCGCCACTTCCCAGCAAATTAGGGACACTGTTGCTCCTGGGGTATCGGCGAGGACCAATCGCAACCGTCTCCATGAAGCTGGGCTACGGTCCCGCACACCGTTAGGCCGTCTTCCGCTCACGCCCCAACATCGTGCAGCCCGCCTCCAGTGGTGTCGCGACAGGCGTGAATGGAGGGACGAATGGAGACGTGTCGTCTTCAGCGATGAGAGTCGCTTCTGCCTTGGTGCCAATGATGGTCGTATGCGTGTTTGGCGCCGTGTAGGTGAGCGCCACAATCAGGACTGCATACGACCGAGGCACACAGGGCCAACACCCGGCATCATGGTGTGGGGAGCGATCTCCTACACTGGCCGTACACCACTGGTGATCGTCGAGGGGACACTGAATAGTGCACGGTACATCCAAACCGTCATCGAACCCATCGTTCTACCATTCCTAGACCGGCAAGGGAACTTGCTGTTCCAACAGGACAATGCACGTCCGCATGTATCCCGTGCCACCCAACGTGCTCTAGAAGGTGTAAGTCAACTACCCTGGCCAGCAAGATCTCCGGATCTGTCCCCCATTGAGCATGTTTGGGACTGGATGAAGCGTCGTCTCACGCGGTCTGCACGTCCAGCACGAACGCTGGTCCAACTGAGGCGCCAGGTGGAAATGGCATGGCAAGCCGTTCCACAGGACTTGTTTTTTACATCCAGCATCTCTACGATCGTCTCCATGGGAGAATAGCAGCCTGCATTGCTGCGAAAGGTGGATATACACTGTACTAGTGCCGACATTGTGCATGCTCTGTTGCCTGTGTCTATGTGCCTGTGGTTCTGTCAGTGTGATCATGTGATGTATCTGACCCCAGGAATGTGTCAATAAAGTTTCCCCTTCCTGGGACAATGAATTCACGGTGTTCTTATTTCAATTTCCAGGAGTGTATATTTTGTACGACTTGAATGGAAACGGTAGCCTAAACATACGAACAGATACTCTTGTACAGCGTATATCGGTGTTTTCAGTGATGAGTGCAACGATGCAGAATCTGTAATGAGTGGAAAGCCAATGCTTTCGGGAGACAGGGAATATTTTCGTTCCCATTAAGACGGCGGCGGCAAGCAAGCGCTCGCGCGCTGCTACACACGGAAGTCCGTAGTAAATAAATCACGTCCGCAAGTGACATGATACAGTTTTGACGACTCATAGGTTACCAAAATTAACTTGATAATTTTGTAAGCAGCTTTCTGAAAACAGCCTGCAGCTCGTGGTTTCGCGGTAGCGTTCTCGCTTCCCGAGCACGGGGCCGGGATTCGATTCCCGGCGGGATCAGGGATTTTCACCTGCCCCGAAATGACTCGGTGTTGTTGTCTCGTCTTCATCATCATCATCATTCATCCCCATTACGGTCGGAGGAAGGCAACGGCAAACCACCTCCATTTGGACCTTGTCTAGACGGCGGTGCGGGTCTCCCGCATCGTTCCCCTACGCTCTGTCAAGTAGCATGGGAATTCATTTCCATTTCTCACAACAAGTTTCTACGAGATCAAACAGAAAGCAGCAAATTCATCAATGACGACGTTTCTTATAACACAAGGAAAATAATTTCACAGCTCCTACCGTATTTTATTTTTTATCTCGGAATAATTTTTTGTTACCACGATAAAATATGTAGGCAGCAGCAGCTGACCAAGACATACATTTTGTGATTTCTACTAGTCCCTAACCAGGAGCGAATTTTATAATATCATCTGTGTGCTTTAATAGTTTAGTTTCTTGAGTTTCTGCTTGTTAATTTAATACCTCATAGCCACAGTTCTCGGGTTTTCGTTTGCGTCGGAAAGGAAACCGATTTTGTGACATATTACAAGTTCCTAATCAGGGGCGAATTATTTAGTTTTACCTGAGTGCTTCGGTAGTTACGTTTTTGAATCTCTGCGTATTAATCTAATTTATTAGACACAACTCCTGTGCTTTCGTCATTGTCTACAATAGAGCTGTGCAGCACATGTCAATCGTTTATCTGCATAGTTTAGTTTACCACGGTCTTTAGTATGGATTGTAGTGTACGGATGCGAGCCGAGTTGGTGATACTTCAGTCTCAGCTCCAGGTTGTGATGGCTTCAGTTACACAGCTTGAGGCTGCATTGGGTGGGCACCACTGTTGTGGGCCGCCCATGGGGATCCAACGAACATTCAGCACGTCAGAGTCCTCCGATCAGTCCTCAGCGATGGCCAGCCCAGTTAATGTTCGCACTAAGATTGACCCCTCACCTGTGGTCCAGTGGGAGGTCGCCCCAGGGCGTAGCAGGCGGCGAAAGACTTCCCACACGACTGCACGTAAGGCCTCCCCGGTTTGCCTGACAAACAGGTTCCAGGTGCTGTCTGTGGCTGATACTGTCGCTCAGTCAGATGCTGTCACCTGTCCTGTTTTAGAGGAAACCACTCAGCCTGCAAGAGCCGGACAATCACAGAGGGTGGGATTAAAGATAGTTGGGAGCTCCAACGTTAGGAGCGTTATGGAGCCCCTTAGGGACATGACCGCCAAGAACAGAAAGAAAACCAATGTGCCATCCGTGTGCATACCAGGTGGAGTCATTCCAGACGTAGAACGGGTCCTGCCGGATGCCATGAAGAACATAGGGTGCAGACAGCTGCAGGTGGTGGCTCACGTCGGTACCAATGATGCGTGTCACTTTGGATCAGAAGAGATTAGTTTCAAGCGGCTAGCAGAAGTGGTAAAGGCTACCAGTCTTGCTTACAAGATGAAAGCAGAGCTGACCATTTGCAGCATAGTCGACAGGACCGATTGCGGACCTCTGGTACAGAGCCGAGAGGCTCAGACGCTTCTGCGACCGTGTAGGTTGCAGATTCGTCGACTTGCGCCAAAGGGTGGTTGGCTTTCGGGCTCTGCTGAAAAGCTCATGTGTCCACTATACGCAGGAGGCGGCTACATTGGTAGTAGGAGCTGTGTGGCGTAGACTGGGCGATTTGTATGTTAGAGGGTCTGGTGGTAACACAAGGAGGACTTCAGTCACAAAGGGTGCAGGCAGAACATAGGAAGAATGGGAACCATCGGTATAACACTTGTAAATTGTCGTAGTTGGGAACTTTACCAGATCTCCAAGCGCTAATACAGAGCACTGATGCTCAAATCGTTATAGGCCCTGAAAACTAGCTAAAGGTGGATATAAGCTCACCAGGAAAGTACTTGGGCTCGAACAAACACATCTGTATGAACGTTTGGTTACAGGGCCATTATGTACCTCTGAATGTGCTGGAGGGTTTCGTCTTTCTGCAAAACTCTGCAGTCGTGCCCTAGATGTCACTGTAGATGTAATTGCAGACGCCATACGCAATGCAGCAATCTTAACTATAAATGTAAATGTGGAATGTCAATAAAATACTCCGAGCAATACGAACGGCTGAAAAACGCACAGTGAAGAAATTCAAGTTGATCGCATGGCGTATTTGCACATTCTATAATATCAGTGTTGAACGCCACGTCAATGACACTTTTGAAGTTGTTCACTGGTTCACCAATATCGTAGCCAGCGTCCTGCCACGCGTAACGAAGCATTGATCTGTATACTCCCGCAGATAACTGAGTGTAAATGATAGAATGCATATTCGTGATAAAGAATCTGTCGTGCAATTTCGGCTGCATATTACTGGAACGTAGTTTAATGAAGTCTATTATTCTCTTGGCATATATTTTATATTGCCTGAAGAAATACACATGCAGAGGTTGTGCATATTTTGTAGTTTTAGGCGGAATGATTTTTAAATCAACATGTTTTCCGCCAGATGCTTCCAGCAGCACTCGTTCATCCTTATGTCCAGACCAGGAGTCACAAAGTACTAATAACTTTCTCGACAAATGTGAATTCAAAACTGACAGGAAAAACGTCTTCAGATGTTGTTTCGTCGTCTTCCCACTCACACTTGCATCGACGACGACATTTGGAGGGCACAGCGTTTCTACACTCCTGGAAATTGAAATAAGAACACCGTGAATTCATTGTCCCAGGAAGGGGAAACTTTATTGACACATTCCTGGGGTCAGATACATCACATGATCACACTGACAGAACCACAGGCACATAGACACAGGCAACAGAGCATGCACAATGTCGGCACTAGTACAGTGTATATCCACCTTTCGCAGCAATGCAGGCTGCTATTCTCCCATGGAGACGATCGTAGAGATGCTGGATGTAAAAAACAAGTCCTGTGGAACGGCTTGCCATGCCATTTCCACCTGGCGCCTCAGTTGGACCAGCGTTCGTGCTGGACGTGCAGACCGCGTGAGACGACGCTTCATCCAGTCCCAAACATGCTCAATGGGGGACAGATCCGGAGATCTTGCTGGCCAGGGTAGTTGACTTACACCTTCTAGAGCACGTTGGGTGGCACGGGATACATGCGGACGTGCATTGTCCTGTTGGAACAGCAAGTTCCCTTGCCGGTCTAGGAATGGTAAAACGATGGCTTCGATGACGGTTTGGATGTACCGTGCACTATTCAGTGTCCCCTCGACGATCACCAGTGGTGTACGGCCAGTGTAGCAGATCGCTCCCCACACCATGATGCCGGGTGTTGGCCCTGTGTGCCTCGGTCGTATGCAGTCCTGATTGTGGCGCTCACCTGCACGGCGCCAAACACGCATACGACCATCATTGGCACCAAGGCAGAAGCGACTCTCGTCGCTGAAGACGACACGTCTCCATTCGTCCCTCCATTCACGCCTGTCGCGACACCACTGGAGGCGGGCTGCACGATGTTGGGGCGTGAGCGGAAGACGGCCTAACGGTGTGCGGGACCGTAGCCCAACTTCATGGAGACGGTTGCGAATGGTCCTCGCCGATACCCCAGGAGCAACAGTGTCCCTAATTTGCTGGGAAGTGGCGGTGCGGTCCCCTACGGCACTGCGTAGGATCCTACGGTCTTGGCGTGCATCCGTGCGTCGCTGCGGTCCGGTCCCAGGTCGACGGGCACGTGCACCTTCCGCCGACCACTGGCGACAACATCAATGTACTGTGGAGACCTCACGCCCCACGTGTTGAGCAATTCGGCGGTACGTCCACCCGGCCTCCCGCATGCCCACTATACGCCCTCGCTCAAAGTCCGTCAACTGCACATACGGTTCACGTCCACGCTGTCGCGGCATGCTACCAGTGTTAAAGACTGCGATGGAGCTCCGTATGCCACGGCAAACTGGCTGATACTGACGGCGGCGGTGCACAAATGCTGCGCAGCTAGCGCCATTCGACGGCCAACACCGCGGTTCCTGGTGTGTCCGCTGTGCCGTGCGTGTGATCATTGCTTGTACAGCCCTCTCGCAGTGTCCGGAGCAAGTATGTTGGGTCTGACACACCGGTGTCAATGTGTTCTTTTTTCCATTTCCAGGAGTGTATTTCCCTTGACACGAGGGGTCCAAACTTTCCACTGGATTCTTGGAAACAAATATAGAGTTTGTCTGCCAATCGTCCGTCCACTGATATAGCAACATCGATCGTGTAACTATGTGTTGCACAGTTAACTGATTGCAACATCGCGACAGTGTTTCTCTCCCCTTTCATGGATAGTGTTCTGTCACAAGGAAGTTCATAGTGGAACTGACTCTGATCACAGTTCCATACAGAACTAATATCGATGTTTTCTCTCGTGATACGCTCATTGACGTCAGCAACAAACGTTTGAGCTCTTTCAATCAGCTCTTCTTCGTCATACTGATCTTTTCGTGCTTGAAGCAAAGTGATACGGTGTGATGTTATCCTAAATTCCTTTTTCAAATTAGTAATAAATCCTATTGAAGCTGTAAAGTTAGTACACCCGAGATTTCTGGCTACGTCCAATGCCCAATGTTGTAAATGCCAATAATGAACGGCGGAACCGCATTCTCGCGCTTCATCGAATTTCGCCATTGCACGCTCCTCGATGGTGTTGAACAGCAGTGTACGATGTCCTTTGAAAACTGTATTGCCTTCTCTTTTCTTTGCCACGTAATCCAGTATGTTTTTAATATTGCTTTTAGACTTAGGTTTAGGGTATCTTTTCAGAAGCTTGTCGTATGTGGCGAAACCTCTTACGTAATAATCATCGCACATGTTCTCCAGTGTGTTGTCATCAAACGCCGTGATGATACTTGCGACTTTAACCTTCTTCTTGGGAGACGGTTGATATTCTCTGTCACTGCTTCCATCGCATCTTCCCGCACTTGCCGTAGCACTGCCGTTTGCAATGAGTTCTTCGTCATTATCATCCCTATCATCATGATTATGTGTTAGTGTTACAACAGTATCTGTTTCTAACTTATGCTCATATTTCTGCACTATAATAGATACCAGAAAACATGCGAATGATTCGTCTTCTACACCAATACCATCTTCACGAAGAAGGGTTCTTCGTAACTTCTTCTCAACCAATCGCAATGCATTAGCAGGATTGATTACCAATCGCCGAGCCATCTGACGCTTCAATACACATATAATGTCACAAAACGCAACATCAGAGGCACACTGCACCTCCCCTACTGGTCCCGACTGGCGAACCGGCAGGTTAGTGTGCAATGCGGCATGGCATACGCAGAGGCCTCTAGCGGACGACTGCAGAGTTTTGCAGATGCGGGAGTATCACTAGTGCAATAAGAGACCTTTCCATTATTTCTCACACGATTTTGGTGTATTTGTGTTTCTCGAGCCCAAGTACTTTCCTGGTCAGTCGAAATTTTTGCGAAGAACCTAACGGTGTTCCGAAAGGAGTGGCTAAACACGGTTGGCGGTGGCGTGTTTATTGCTGTTAGAAGTAGTTTAACTTTTCGCGAAATTGGAGTAGACAGTTCCTGTGATTTATTATGGGCAGAGGTCACTTTTGGCACGTGTAATAAAATAATAAATGGATACTTTACCGACCACCCAATTCAGATGATACAGTTGCTGAAAGGTTCAAAGAAAACTTGAATTTGACTTCAAACAGGTACCCGACTCATACGACTATAGTTGGTGGTGACTTTAATTTACCTTCGATATGTGCCTCAGCGATACAGATAGCCGTACCGTAGGTGCAACCACAACGGAGGGGTATCTGTTGAGAGGCCAGACAAACGTGTGGTTCCTGAAGAGGGGCAGCAGCCTTTTCAGTAGATGCAGGGGCAACAGTCTGGATGATTGACTGATCTGGCCTTGTAACACTAACCAAAACGGCCTTGCTGTGCTGGTACTGCGAACGGTTGAAAGCAAGGGGAAACTGCGGCCGTAATTTTTCCCGGCAGCATGCATCTCCACTGTATGGTTAATGATGATGGCGTCCTCTTGGGTAAAATATTCCGGAGGTAAAATAGTCCACCATTCGGACCTCTGGGCGGGGACTACTCGAGAGGACATCGTTATCAGTAGAAAGAAAACTGGCGTTCTACGTATCGGAGCGTGGAATGTCAGATCCCTTAATCGGGCAGGTAGGTTAGAAAATTTAAAAAGGGAAATGGATAGGTTAAAGTTAGATATAGTGGGAATTAGTGAAGTTCGGTGGCAGGAGGAACAAGACTTTTGGTCAGGCGAATAGAGGGTTATAAACACAAAATCAAATAGGGGTATTGAAGGAGTAGGTTTAATAATGAATAGAAAAAATAAGAGTGCGGGTAAGCTACTACAAACAGCATAGTGAACGCATTATTGTGGCCAAGATAGACACGAAGCCCACGCCTACTACAGTAGTACAAGTTTATATGCCAACTAGCTCTGCAGATGACGAAGAAATCGAAGAAATGTATGATGAGATAAAAGAAGTTACTCAGATAGTGAAGGGAGATGAAAATTTAATAGTCATGGGTGACTGGAATTCGGCAGTAGGAAAAGGGAGAGAAGGAAACGTAGTAGATGAATATGGATTGGGTGTAAGAAATGAAAGAGGAAGCCGCCTGGTAGAATTATGCACAGAGCACAACTTAATCATAGCTAACACTTGGCTCAAGAATCATAAAAGGAGGTTGTATACATGGAAGAAGCCTGGAGATACTGACAGGTTTCAGATAGATTATATAATGGTAAGACAGAGATTTAGGAAACAGGTTTTAAATTGTAAGACATTTCCAGGAGCAGGTGTGATTCTGACCACAATCTATTAGTTATGAACTGTAGATTAAAACTGAGGAAACTGCATAAAGGTGGGAATTTAAGGAGATGGGACCTGGATAAACTGACTAAACCAGAGGTCGTACAGAGTTTCAGAGAGAGCATAAGGGAACAATTGACAGGAATGGGGAAAAGAAATACTCTAGAAGAAGAATGGGTAGCTTTGAGGGATGAAGTAGTGAAGGCAGCAGAGGATCTAGTAGGTACAAAGACGAGGACTAGTAGAAGTCCGTGGGTAACAGAAGAAATATTGAATTTAATTGATGAAAGGAGAAAATATAAAAGTGCAGTAAATGAAGCAGGCAAAAAGGAATACAAACGTCTCAAAAATGAGATCGACAGGAAGTGCAAAATGGCTAAGCAGGGATGGCTAGAGGACAAATGAAAGGATGTAGAGTCTTATCTAAGTAGGGGTAAGATAGATACTGCCTACAAGAAAACTAAGGAGACCTTTGGAGAAAAGAGAACCACTTGTATGAATATCAAGAGCTCTGATGGAAACCCAGTTCTCAGCAAAGAAGGGAAAGCAGAAATGTGGATGGAGTATATAGAGGGTCTATACAAGGGCGATGTATTTGAGGACAATATTATGGAAATGGAAGAGGATGTAGATGAAGATGAAATTGGAGATATGATACTGCGTGAAGAGTTTGACAGAGCAATGAAAGACCTGAGTCGAAATAAGGCCCCGGGATTAGATAACATTCCATTAGAACTACTGACAGCCTTGGAAGAGCCAGTCCTGACAAAACTCTACCATCTGATGCGCAAAATGTATGAGATAGGCGAAATACCCTCAGACTTCAGAAGAATATAATAATTCCAATCCCAAAGAAAGCAGGTGTTGACAGATGTGAAAATTACCGAACTATCAGTTTAATCAGACACGGCTACAAAATACTAACGCGAATTCTTTACAGACGAATGGAAAAACTGGTAGAAGCCGACCTCGGGGAAGATCAGTTTGGATTCCGTAGAAATATTGGAACACGTGAGGCAATACTGACCCTACGACTTACCTTGGAAGCTAGATTAAGGAAAGGCAAACCTACGTTTCTAGCATTTGTAGACTTAGAGAAAGATTTTAGCAATGTTGACTGGAATACGCTCTTTCAGATTCTGGAGGTGGCAGCGGTAAAATATAGGGAACGAAAGGCTATTTACAATTTGTACAGAAACCAAATGGCAGTTATAAGAATCGCGGGGTATGAAAGGGAAGCAGTGGTTGGGAAGGGAGTGAGACTGGGTTCTAGCCTCTCCCCGATTTTATTCAATCTCTATATTGAGCAAGCAGTGAAGGAAACAAAAGAAAAATTCGGAATAGGTATCAAAATCCATGGACAAGAAATAAAAACCTTGAGGTTCGCCGATGACATTGTAATTCTGTCAGAGACAGCAAAGGACTTGGAAGAGCAGTTGAACGGAATGGATAGCGTCTTGAAAGGAGGATATAAGATGAACATCAACAAAAGCAAAACGAGGATAATGGAATGTAGTCGAATTAAGTCGGATGATGCTGAGGGAATTAGATTAGGAAGTGAGACACTTAAAGTAGTAAAGGAGTTTTGCTATTTAGGGGGCAAAATAACTGATGATGGTCAAAGTAGAGAGGATATAAAATGTAGACTGGCAATGCCAAGGAAAGCATTTCTGAAGAAGAGAAATTTGTTAACATCGAGTGTAGATTTAAGTGTCAGGAAGTCGTTTCTGAAAGTATTTGTATGGAGTGTAGCCATGTATGGAAGTGAAACATGGACGATAAATAGTTTGGACAAGAAGAGAATAGAAGCTTTTGAAATGTGGTGCTACAGAAGAATGCTGAAGATTAGGTGGGTAGATCACACAACTAATGAGGAAGTATTGAATAGGATTGGGGAGAAGAGAAGTTTGTGGCACAACTTGACTAGAAGAAGGGATCGATTGGTAGGACATGTTCTGAGGCATCAAGGGATCACCAATTTAGCATTGGAGGGCAGAGTGGAGGGTAAAAATCGTAGAAGGAGACCAAGAGATGAATACACCAAGCAGATTCAGAAGGATTTAGGTTGCAGTAGGTACTGGGAGATGAAGAAGCTTGCACAGGATAGAGTAGCTTGGAGAGCTGTATCAAACCAGTCTCAGGACTGAAGACCACAACAACAACAACATGTTGGCAAAAAGACATGTTTAATTCCAGAGGTACGCATAAAACATCATCCGAAATTGTGCTAAGTGTACTCTCTGAAAATTATTTCGAGCAGTTAGTTCATGAGCCCACGCGAATAGTAAACGGTTGTGAAAACACTTGACCTCTTAGCAACAAATAATCCTGCGTTAATAAGGAGCATCAAAAGGTATACAGGGATTAGTGAGGGTTGTCGTAGTGAGATTGAACATTGTAACTCAAAATCCTCCAATAAACGAAAAATATACCTATTCAAAAAAGCAGATAAAAATTCACTTGACGCCTTCGTGAGAGACAATTCCACCCATTCCAAATTAATAATATAAGTGTAGACCAGATGTGGCTTGAAATCAAAGAAATACTCGTAGTATCGGTAGCAATTGAGAGATTTATACCAAATAAATTAACAAACAACGGAGTTGATCCTCCTTGGTACACAAAACGAGTCAGAAAACTGTTGCAGAAACAACGAATCAAACATGTCAAATTTAAAAATACGCAAAAACCCCAAGGTTGGCGATCTTTCACGGAAGCTCGAAATTTAGAGCGGATTGAATGCGAGATTCTTATAATAGTTTCCACAACGAAATTTTATCTCGAAGCCTGGGAGGAAATCCAAAGAGATTCTGGCCGTATGTGAAGTATGTTAGCGGCAAGAAACAATCAATGCTTTTTCTGCGCGATAGCAATGAAGATATTATCGAAGACAGTGCTGCCAAAGCAGATTTACTAAGCACAGCCTTCCGAAATGCCTTCACAAAAGAAGACGAAGTAAATATTCCAGAATTCGAATCGAGAACAGCTGACAACATGAGTAACATAGAAGTAAATATTCTCGGAGTAGTGAAGCAACTTAATCACTTAATAAAAGCAAATCTTCTGGTCCAGACTGTATACCAATTGGGTTCCTTTCAGAGTATGCTGATGCATTAGCTCCATACTTAACAATCATATACAACCAATCGATCGACGAAAGATCCGTACCCAAAGAGTGGGAAGTTGCACAGGTCACACAATATTCAAGAAAGCTAGTAGGAGTAATCCACTAAATTACAGGTCCATATCATCAACGTCGATATGCAGCAGGATTTTGGAACATATATTGTGTTCTAACATAATGAATTATCTCGAAGAAAACGGAGTATTAACACACAGTCAACATGGACTTAGAAAACATCGTTCTTGAGGAATACAACTGGCTCTGTATTCGCATGAAGTGATGAGTGCTATTTACAAAGGATTTCAGATCGATTCCGTATTTCTGGATTTCCAGAAGACTTTTGACACTGTACCACACAAGCGGCTTGTAGTAAAATTGTGTGCTTACGGAATGCCGCCTCAGTTATGTGAGTGGATTTGTGATTTCCTGTCAGAGAGGTCACAGTTTGTAGTAACTGACGGAAATTCATCGAATAAAACAGAAGTGATTTCTGGCGTTCTCCAAGGAAGTGTATTGGCCCTTTGCTGTTCCTTATCTACACTCCTGGAAATTGAAATAAGAACACCGTGAATTCATTGTCCCAGGAAGGGGAAACTTTATTGACACATTCCTGGGGTCAGATACATCACATGATCACACTGACAGAACCACAGGCACATAGACACAGGCAACAGAGCATGCACAATGTCGGCACTAGTACAGTGTATATCCACCTTTCGCAGCAATGCAGGCTGCTATTCTCCCATGGAGACGATCGTAGAGATGCTGGATGTAAAAAACAAGTCCTGTGGAACGGCTTGCCATGCCATTTCCACCTGGCGCCTCAGTTGGACCAGCGTTCGTGCTGGACGTGCAGACCGCGTGAGACGACGCTTCATCCAGTCCCAAACATGATCAATGGGGGACAGATCCGGAGATCTTGCTGGCCAGGGTAGTTGACTTACACCTTCTAGAGCACGTTGGGTGGCACGGGATACATGTGGACGTGCATTGTCCTGTTGGAACAGCAAGTTCCCTTGCCGGTCTAGGAATGGTAGAACGATGGGTTCGATGACGGTTTGGATGTACCGTGCACTATTCAGTGTCCCCTCGACGATCACCAGTGGTGTACGGCCAGTGTAGGAGATCGCTCCCCACACCATGATGCCGGGTGTTGGCCCTGTGTGCCTCGGTCGTATGCAGTCCTGATTGTGGCGCTCACCTGCACGGCGCCAAACACGCATACGACCATCATTGGCACCAAGGCAGAAGCGACTCTCATCGCTGAAGACGACACGTCTCCATTCGTCCCTCCATTCACGCCTGTCGCGACACCACTGGAGGCGGGCTGCACGATGTTGGGGCGTGAGCGGAAGACGGCCTAACGGTGTGCGGGACCGTAGCCCAGCTTCATGGAGACGGTTGCGAATGGTCCTCGCCGATACCCCAGGAGCAACAGTGTCCCTAATTTGCTGGGAAGTGGCGGTGCGGTCCCCTACGGCACTGCGTAGGATCCTACGGTCTTGGCGTGCATCCGTGCGTCGCTGCGGTCCGGTCCCAGGCCGACGGGCACGTGCACCTTCCGCCGACCACTGGCGTCAACATCGATGTACTGTGGAGACCTCACGCCCCACGTGTTGAGCAATTCGGCGGTACGTCCACCCGGCCTCCCGCATGCCCACTATACGCCCTCGCTCAAAGTCCGTCAACTGCACATACGGTTCACGTCCACGCTGTCGCGGCATGCTACCAGTGTTAAAGACTGCGATGGAGCTCCGTATGCCACGGCAAACTGGCTGACACTGACGGCGGCGGTGCACAAATGCTGCGCAGCTAGCGCCATTCGACGGCCAACACCGCGGTTCCTGGTGTGTCCGCTGTGCCGTGCGTGTGATCATTGCTTGTACAGCCCTCTCGCAGTGTCCGGAGCAAGTATGGTGGGTCTGACACACCGGTGTCAATATGTTCTTTTTTTCATTTCCAGGAGTGTATATAAACGATATGGGAGACAATCTGAGCAGCCGTCTTATTTTCCCGGCAACCGCTATAGGAGCTATCAATGGAATGAGATACATGAATGGTAGAATGCCAAATGGTTTTCCGAGGGCAAAAAAAAAAAAAAAAAGAAAAATGTTTCAAATGGCTCTGAGCACTATGGGACTTAACAGCTATGGTCATCAGTCCCCTAGAACTTAGAACTACTTAAACCCAACTAACCTAAGGACATCACACAACACCCAGTCATCACGAGGCAGAGAAAATCCCTGACCCCGCCGGGAATCGAACCCGGGAACCCGGGCGTGGGAAGCGAGACCGCCACCGTTTCCGAGGGTATGAAAGTGTAATAGGTAGAACAGAGGCCAAGAGAAACAAAAGATTCGTTCGAATTGAGGCTAACAGTTCAGGCAGGCTGGTGAGAAGGTCATAAAGGAAAATCCATTTCTAAGCATTTAAAGAAAGAAGTTGTATTTGGTGCACCTCTGTGGATGTTAAGATCAGACACGCAGATGGCAGATAGCGATGACAGATGACGCTGTCGTTTATCGACTAATAAACTCATCAGAAGATCAAAACAAATTGCAAAACAATTTAGAAAAGATATCTGAATGACGCGAAAATTGGCAGTTGATCCTAAATAACGAAAAGTATGTCATCCACATGAGTGCTAAAAGGAATCCGTGAAACTTCGGTTACACGATAAATCAGTCAAATCTAAAGGCCGTAAATTCAACTAAATACCTAGGAATTAGAGTTACGAACAACTTAAATTGGAAAGAACACGTAGAAAATGTTGTGGGGAAGGTAACCAAAGACTGCGTTTTATTGGCAGCTGACACCACCCTACATATCGATAAACCATCACCACGATAAAATAATGGAAATCAGAGCTCGTACTGAAATATATAGGTGGTCGTTCACTCCGCGCGCTATACGAGATTGGAATAATAGAGAATTGTGAAGGTGCTTCGATGAACCCTCTGCGAGGCACTTAAATGTGATTTGCAGTGTGTCCATGTAGATGTAGATGTATCAAATGTGCCTGTAAACTTTGGATTTGTTCATATTTCTTTTTTTCAGACCACTTAAGTTAGTAGTTCTTACATTTTCCATAGATTGAAATAAAGGTATTTTTTTAGAAAATTTATTGTAACGTAAGCATTTTTTTTCGTAAAGACTGTGAAAAATTTTCTTTTGAAAAGTATTCTATCATGTTAAGGACTAAAAATAGAGTTGTCTGATTATTTTAACTTTAACTAACATTTGAAATTATCACTAGCTGGCAACAGGCCTACTATGAGTAGGTTATATGACCTTGACCCGCTTAGTTTCCCGGCAACCGCTATAGCAGCTATCAATGGAATGAGATACATGAATGGTAGAACGATAAATGCTGTTATGAGAGCAGGAAAGTGGAATAGAATGGACAGAGGCCAGAGAAACAAAAGATTCGTTCGAATTGAGGCTAGCAATTCAGGTAGACTGGTGAAAAGGTCATAAAGGAAAATCCATTTCTAAGCATTTAAAGAAAGAAGTTGTATTTGATGCATCTCTATGGGTGTTAAGATCAGACACGCAGTTGGCAGACGGCGATGTTTTGGAAGTGGACTGTTAGGAAGAGGAGCTTGGGTCTTAGACGAGCAAGTGCTCTGAAGCAATTAATTAGTGGGGGCGCGGATCATTGGAAATAGTCCACCTCAGATGCAGTCAATGCCTCCCACTTCATCGAGGCCAACGAAATCAAGTACACATATTTCAGCTACTTTGAACAGCACGAGCACTGCTCCAAAAGTTTCAGAAGAAACGTTCCTTGCACATAACTACCAAAATATTGTTGTTCAGAGTCTTCGATCCACCTCTGGTTAAAAACAGTCCACAGTACACTGAACCACTCTTATTCAGCCTCAGCCGTCTCGTGCTTGATGGCCACAGAAACTGCTGTGGTTGATTGATTGATATGGGGGGAGAGGGCCAAACAGCGAGGTCATCTGTCCCATCGAATTAGGGAAGGATGGGGTAAAGGCGGCCGTGCCCTTCCAAAGGAACCATCACGGCATTTGCCTGAAGCGATTTATGAAAATCACGGAAAACCTAAATCAGAATGGCCGAACGCGAGTCTGAACCATCGTCCTCCCGAATGCGAGTAAGTGTGCTTACGACTGCACCACCTAGCTCTGTAAACTGCTGTGCAGGCGTTGTTTGAGCGAATGAACTGTTACTTCTATAAGGTAATTTTCTCTGAGCATCATTGGTAGCGAATGTTCCCCTTTCCGATAACAAATGGCTCTGAGCACTATGGGACTTAACAGCTGAGGTCATCAGTCCCCTAGAACTTAGAACTACTTAAACCTAACTAACCTAAGGACACCACACACATCCATGCCCGAGGCAGGATTCGAATGTGCGACAGTAGCGGTCGCGCGGTTCCAGACTGAAGCGCCTAGAACCGCTCGGCCACCCCGGCCGGCTTTCCGATAACAGATCGATTATTCTTGTTCGTTGAACTAGCAGCTAAAGGTCGATAACGTACAAAATGAACTTACCTCATAACAGGATTTCATGTGGTATCATGCTGGAAACAGTCGTCAGGATTGACATTGGCTTCCGACTATCGAAGTTCTTGAACTGAATTTATGGGCGACAATATTTTTGTAATTATATTTTATCGAGTGATCCGTAAAAATTCAACGCTCTAGTCTGAAATGTTATGGAGTCACATTGTGGACATCCAATAGTATTCCGTAAATTGTCTGGAACAGTTAATGCCTAGTGAAAGTTTTCAATACAAAATTGTTAAGGCTTTCGTGGCCACTTGTTGACAAACTGCCTATTGGCTTCTGTCTCGGGTTCTTCGGCCGACATTTATCTAAAGATTTTTCTGACGTTTCGCCAGCACGAGTGGCTGGAATTGTCAAAGCTTCACCCTCCATCATTAGATGAACGTCGGCCGAAGAACCCGAGACAGAAGCCAATAGGCAGTTTGTCAAAGTTTTCAATGTTACTAATCTTGTCTGTTTCCCTTTGTCGTCGTTATTGACTAGTTTTTCTCCAGAACGTCACACGTTTGTCCTCAGTCATGAAAATGAAATTGTTAAGGAATAAACATGGCTTATGCCACCTAAATAGCCACGCGCGTTTGTACGTCCCTTCCGGGATTCGGGGAGGCGTGCCGGCCACGAATCGAAAAAGCCCGTCGGATTAACGTCGAGAAGGACGTGCCGGCCAGCCGGATGTGGATTTTAGGCGTTTTCCCTCATCCGACTAGGGGGAGTAACGGCCCGTTACCCACGTCCCGCTCCACGTACGGGATTCGCAAACGCTTCGAAAGCGCTCTCTGACTTTCGTATGGGACAACACCAGACGCAGACAGATGTGGTACATACCGTACAGTACCGAGCGAGGTGGCGCAGTGGTTAGACACTGGATCGCATTCGGGAGGACGACGGTTCAATCCCGCGTCCGGCCATCCTGATTTAGGTTTTCCGTGATTTCCCTAAATCGCTCCAGGCAAATGCCGGGAGGGTTCCTTTCAAAGGGCACGGCCGACTTCCTTCCCCGTCCTTCCCTAATCCGATGAGACCGATGACCTCGCTGTCTGGTCTCCTTCCGCAAAACAAGCAACCAACCAACATACCGTACATTCTATTCCGCGGAGGAAGTGGTGGCGAGAGGAAGGTCATCGGGCCAGCCTCAAGCTCTAACATTGCCAAACCTGGGTTAACATGCCGACCCCGTGAAAATGCAGGAGAAAGGCCAAGAAAAGGAGGAAGAAGATTAAAGAAACACAGAGTGCCGTTTCGGTCACTATCTCACAATAACAAATTTGATCTGATCCTTTTCTTCTGCCTGTTCGCTATATCTGTTTCCATTTCTTCTGGTAAATGGTGTCAAATTTTTCATTAACTAATACTGTGTAAACGCAGCTGTAGCACAGGGGAACTCTGTTTATGATTTAGGTTCATTGACTAATTTCGTTGCTTTGATTTAGCTGCTGAAATATAGTAGCCCATATAAGAAGAACACACAATATTACCTGCAAATCAGTGCTTCGTTTGTAGGACTTGGCGCTAACGTTCTTCTTTAGATGTTGTTTATATGACTTCCACCTCCTGACAAACCCTTTTGCAATATAGAAGCCCCTATGCAGCGTAAAGAAAATGTTGTTCATCGTACTGAAAATATTTCTTCTCGCTTGTTATTATCGAAAGTTACAATAAATGTGGTACGTGTCATATATAATCATGGTGTACGCTGTTTAATTTAGTATTGGATAATTGGTACTTTTAAAGTCGCCTGCCGCACATGTTCAAATATAATATCTCAGTTTGAGCTACAACTCGATAGAGAAAGAAGTGGCAATTAATGTGAGTACGCTAACAACCACGCTTAATGAGCAATATTCCGGAGATGGAGATCGTAAACATCACCAATAACACCACAATGAACGAGTCTCCTCGCTCATTATGACATCTAGCTGCTTTCTACTGTCTGTGTAGCACCGCATGACCCTACAGTTCGAGTTGACTTACTAATGACGTCGTAACTTTCTACTGACTGTGCAACACCTTATGACCCTACAGTTCGAGTTGACTTACAAATGAAGTCGTAAAAGTGAAATATTTAGAGTTCAGAGGCTAAAGGATATCGTGAAAGCAACTGGTATTTGATACGACCGTAGGCGCCCGTAGAAATTTATACATGAGTGCGCGAGATTCTAAACTTTCCAGTTTTGATACTGCTGGTTCGGTGAGCCTGAGACTGTAACGTGCCTCAAGAACTAAATGTGACAGAAAGTCAAAGACAGACATCACTGACATGAATATGGATGCCACCTTTTTGGTCTTCAACCTGTAACTACTCTCCTTAAAATTGAAACACCGTGAGGGTTATTTCATTTCTATGACATCGTTTATAAGTTAACGCGAAATATAGGCTAATGGGGTTCTGCAAAATGATTAATGTTTCTGCGCTAACGCACAAAGTTGTTAGGAGTAATACCATGTATATTCGGTATGTAAGGAAAGTTTAAGGAGCAGAGTTCTGATTCTGAAACCGCATTTGATTGATGGTTGTTTGCTAGAAGATTGTATTATATCCCGCGTAAGAAGGAGAATCGTATACCAGCACGTATCGGAAGTCGTGAACGTCCGCCATACTGCTGCACGAATTGGTCGGAATCCTAAGACTGTCATGTGAGTATGGAATCTATAGGTGTAGCAGAGTCATGCTCAACACCATTCAGGATCTCAACGGCCTCAGCAGACTACCATTGTAGACGACAGAAATTGCTCGCTCAAGCGTGAAGTCTCGTACAGCCATGGAACGCACCTTTAATCAGGTAAGGGGTTTATTTGCAGGAAGACGCCGGCCGGGGTGGCCGAGCGGTTCTAGGCGCTACAGTCTGGAACCGCACGACCGCTACGGTCGCAGGTTCGAATCCTGCCTCGGGCATGGATGTGTGTGATGTCCTTAGGTTAGTTAGGTTTAAGTAGTTCTAAGTTCTAGGGGACTGATGACCACAGCAGTTGAGTCCCATAGTGCTCAGAGCCATTTGAACCATTTTGCAGGAAGACAATTATACACAGACAGGCGGTACGATGTCATCTGGATCACAACCAAAGAGTCAGTATAAACGGAGCTATAGCATGCCATTTAGCGCTCCATGCGGTGCCTCCCTGTACCACCATGCGCCATGTTTTCGGACGTCATTATATGGTTCTTCCAAAAGAGAAAGAATGTGTGTGTATGTGTGTGTGTGTATGAAACTGTAAGACAAACTATTGCTGAATTTATTTCCGAAATCATGCCTAACGTTAATGCAGCGTATAACTGCACACACAAAAGCAATTAAACTATGAATATATCTTATTTCGTTTCGGTAGTGTTTAAAAATGTTATCTGTTTGATACTATGAAACGTCCCCTTGGAAAAATTATAAATGACTGTGCTTAAACGTCTTACATTATTTGATTTTCAAACAGCTGAGCAGAACTGAACGTACTCAGACATTTTGCTCTTTACCTATTCTGATCAACACTAAACTGACACACAATTATTTAGCGCAACGCAATCTGACTTTCAATAATCCCTACAACAGAATGGCCCTGACTAACATTAACCTATACCTTTCACAAATCACTTACCTCACAAAAATCTTCGTTACTCGAACTACTGCAATACAGAGAGCGCCACTACTGCCACCTAAATAAGAGATTCAAACTACTGAAGGCACTAACTACTGATAGGCATAGTTAGCAAATGAAAGATTTTGATAGAGAAAAAACAATGTATTTACCTTAATAGTGTTTATCAGTTCATGACATCCAGTCTTACAAATTTACTGTCTCTGATGGACACACGTCCAGATCATCCGCTCTCAAAACTCCGCCATTTCTCTCCCCACATCCACCACTGCTGGCGGCTCACCTCCAACTGCGCGACGCTACGCGCTGTTCATATCCAGCTGCCCAACGCTACAATAGCAAACAACAATGCAAACCAGCCACAGACTGCACACAGCACAATCAGTGATTTTCATACAGAGCGCTATGTGGCGTTACCAATATAAAAACCTAAACAGCCTACTTAGAATACATTTATGTTAGACGCCAGTACAGAAAGAGCTTTCATGTGTTCAATTTTACTTGAATATACAAGTTTATTATTTTACCCAAGATTTCGAAATTACTTTAGGCGCAATCGTGTACGAGGCCTCATTGCTTTGACTTCAGAAAACATGGTGGGGGATTGTTCAGTTTACTGAGATGTAGTAAATATATCTATGGAGTGAGCATAGCCTACTGAGCATATTCTCAACATCAAACCGGAGTAGTCACGTGATTTTTGGACGTTGCAGCTCGTCTGAAAATTGCGGTAACAGCGCGACTTGAATTTTACAAGTATTTGCCTCGTTTTATACAGGTTTCTGCTCAGTAGAGTTTTGTAATAGGTTATGGTGCAGTGTTGTCGTTGGCAGGAAGGTAAAAAAAAGGTGTGTGAAAGAAAGACCAGTTAGTTTTCATAGCTTGTACAACAAATGTATGATCGTAAATGTCGTATTGATATGAGGCACTTTATATCTTCAAAAATATCGAGACAACATACACTACTGGTCATTAAAATTGCTACACCACGAAGATGACGTGCTACTGACGCGAAATTTAACCGACAGGAAGAAGATGCTGTGACATGCAAATGATTAGCTTTTCAGATCATTCACACAAGGTTGGCGCCGGTGGCGACACCTACAACGTGCTGACATGTGGAAAGTTTCCAACCGATTTCTCATACACAAACAGCATTTGACCGGCGTTGCCTGGTGAAACGTTGATGTGATGCCTCGTGTAAGGAGGCGAAACGTGTACCGTCATGTTTCCGAGTTTGATAAAGGTCGGATTGTAGCCTATCGCGATTGCGGTTTATCGTATCGCGACAATGCTGCTCGCGTTGGTCGAGATCCAATGACTGCTAGCAGAATATGGAATCGATGGATTCAGGAGGGTAATACGGAACGCCATGCTGGATCCCAACGGCCTCGTATCACTATCAGTCGAAATGATAGGCATCTTATCCACACCATAACTTATACCGTTTCTTTGTCGAGGCGGTATTTTTGGTGCTGGTTTGCGGCCATGATGCTACACTGCTGGAAAAAATAGTACACTCTTTTAGAGTATCCCAGTTGACTCAAGATTTATTGTCACAACACTGCATATGGAGTACATGAAATGATTACATTTAGAGATCAGTACGATTATGAGAAGCTAGGTAAAGGTCCATCCCGAAACAACCTCGTTGAATACGTGGCGTAGTCTCCACGGGTGGCAATACAGGCGCTGACTCGAGCAACCAGTCGATGGTTCAGTTGGCGAATACTGTCCTCGGATATGTTATTACACGCCTGCTCGACCTGTTCACGCAGTTACGTAATAATTGTTGCTTGACGATTAACTCGAGTCATTTCTCGTCCCATAATATTTCACACGATTAGAAACAAGTCCAGAAATCGATCTGGCCAGGGATTTTGAACGTCTTGCAGAACACGTTGAATTTCACGGGCAATGTGTGGGCGGGCATTATCCTGTTGAAGTAATACGTCCGTCACCTTCCTAATGCAAGAAAGGCAAAACAATGGGTCCAACAACATTCTGCATGTATCGAGCGCTGGTTAACGTTCTCTTCAGAACCATCGAAGGTGAACGATGGTTGTAGCTTACTGCACCCCAGACCATAACACCTGAGATGGGGGCAGTGTGTCTTAGACGAATGTACTCTGTGAGACAGCACTCGGCAGGTCTACGTCGTACGCGCGAACGACCATCACTTGCGTACAAGCAGAATTTGCTTTCATCGCAGAAGACCACAGCATGCCATTTCATCTTCCACGTGATCCTCTGCCGGCCCCAATGGTACCGTGCACGTCGCTGCTGTGGATTGAGTGGAAAACGGGCTAGACGTGTGCGTTCCCGTAGTCCCATTGCTAATAACCGGTTCACAGCTGTTGTGGTGTTGACACGTCTGGGATCACAAGCCCTCTTATCTGTGGTATGCTGTACGATCTAGGCATTGAGTCAAACAGAGCTTGGATGGCGTGTACAGGTACAGCTCACCATGCAGCTTCAACACGATACCACAGTTCATCTAGAGTAGTGACTGGCGTATTGTGACGAGCCAGTTGCTCGGCCACCATTGACCACACGTTTTCAATTGGTGAGAGATCTGGAGAATGTGCTGGCCACGGCAGCAGTCGAACATTTTGTGTATCCAGAAAGGCCTGTACAGGACCTGAAACATGCGGTCGTGCATTATCCTGCTGAAATGTAGGGTTTCACAGGGACCGAATGAAGGGTAGAGCCACAGGTCGCAACATATCTGAAATGTAACGTCCACTGTTCAAAGTGCCGTCAGTGCGAACAAGAGGTGACCGAGACGTGTAACCAATGGCACCCCATACCATCACGCCGGGTGATACGCCAGTATGGCGATGACGAATACGCGCTTCCAATGTGCGTTCACCGCGATGTCACCAGACACGGATGCGACCATCATGATGCTGTAAACAGAACCTGTATTCATCCGAAAAATGACGTTTTGCCATTCGTGCACCCAGGTTCGTTGTTGAGTACACCATCTTAGGCGCTCCTGTCTGTGATGCAGCGTCAAGGGTAACCGCAGCTATGGTCTCCGAGCCGATAGTCCATGCTGCTGCAAACGTCGTCGAACTGTTCGTGCAGATGATTGTCATACAAATGTCCCCACCTGTTGACTCAGGGATCGAGACGTGGCTCACGATCCGTTTCAGTCATGCGGATAAAATGACTGTCATCTCGACTGCTAGTGATATGAGGCCGTTGGGATCCAGCATGGCGTTCCGTATTACCCTCCTGAACCCACCGATTCCATATTCTGCTAACAGTCATTGGATCTCGACCAACGCGAGCAGCATTGTTGCGATACGATAAACCACAATCGCGATAGGCTGCAATCCGACCTTTATCAAAGTCGGAAACGTGATGGTACGAATTTCTCCTCCTTACACGAGGCATCACAACAACGTTTCACCAGGCAACGTCGGTCAACTGCTCTTTGTGTTTCAGAAATCGGTTGGAAACTTTCCTCATGTCAGCACGTTGTATGTGTCGCCACCGGCGCCAACTTTGTGTGAATGCTCTGAAGAGCTACTCATTTGCATATCAGAGCATCTTCTTCCTGTCGGTTAAATTTCGCGTCAGTAGCACGTCATCTTCGTGGTGTAGCAATTTTAATGGCCAGTAGTGTACATTACGTTCGTCTGCACGTATATTAGAGCAACGTGTAAATATTTGAAGTAAGTCACTTAACAACTATTGGAGGTTTTTGGTCACAACTTGAAAGAAAGAAGCGTTTAACGTTGTTACCAATAAACCTGAGAAACTTGGTAACCGGTTTACATCAAATATTTATACGGTGCTCTAATACATGTACAGAAGAACGTAAACTATATACTTTGTATATATAGATAAACAATATTGTACAGGTTTTCTATTAAAACAGACTGCGAGAAAGAAAATGCTGTTGTAAGTTCACATGTGAAAATGGGCGGTTTCGTTTTTTTTTCAGTCAGTTTTAGCGAGGCATTTAAGCCATTAAAGAATTGTTCCTCTGAACAAAATTTATCCACACAACTATGTGCTGTTTTGTTTTCTTCCTGGCACTCTGTTTTCGCAGATAACAGGAAAGTTGTATTTCTGGCTTATCGGCTTATGATTAGAATGCTACAGTGGAATGTGATTCCGAAACTTTGTACTCCTACCACTTTGCAGACCAGAACTATGCGAAATGCTGTCAATGAAGCTGCTGTCCTCACACATACAGCAGCAGGAGCTGTCTCAAGCCCCAGTATACCAATGATTCCATTCGACTTACCCCATTATTTTAAGAGAGGGGTAAGGGAAGGTGGACCGAAAGAGTGGACGAAATGGATATAGAAGGAGGGGATGGAAGTGTGGAGAGAGGGGGTAGGAGGACATAGGGGGCAGAGAAATAGGGTAAGTGGGGATGGACAGAAAGGGGGGGGGGAAGCTGGGAGGGGAGATTAGGATGTACATACAATTCCCATAAATATTTAGAATTGTGAAGCATTTCCGAGTTCGCTGGTATCTATTCTTTTTTAAATTGATAATTTCACCAAGATAACGTTTTAAGTTTTATCGTGAATATGGTCTGTGAAACCAGAATTATCAACCAAGAATCTCGCAGTGCAGTAGAGTAAGATCCTAGAATCTAGTTTGAAATGTCGAATTTATCTGATTGCAGGGGTGCAGTTTTGGTTTGTTATCAGTGAAAAGTCTTCAAATAAGTTGTTCGAAAACTAAAACACACACACTAAGTAAAGATTACGTTGAACTATTGTCCTTATAACAAATTCTATCAAACGACGAAGGAAGCAACCTCTGTCTAATGTATACGTCCTACTCTGTTTCCTAGTTGTCTGTTCAAAAATGGTTCAAATGGCTCTGAGCACTATGGGACTCAACTGCTGTGGTCATAAGTCCCCTAGAACTTAGAACTACTTAAACCTAACTAACCTAAGGACAGCACACAACACCCAGCCATCGCGGGGCAGAGAAAATCCCTGACCCCGCCGGGAATCGAACCCGGGATATTCTAACAGCGAAAACAGGCACCGGTGAAAGCATAAGGTAGTAGAAGCAAAATCGTTCCAGTAAACATTGGCCTGCAACCGAGCTGTTTTCGAGACAATTGCTAACATGTGCTTACGAGTCACCACTGACTTCTTTCGGTGTAAACATCGTTATGCGTTGCTCGTTGCACACAACACGCAGTCCGGGATGTGATATTTGCCGAACTGAAAGTTACCAGGAGGTGTAGCTGTAGTCAGAAGATACTTCAGGACAGACAGAAAGTTGAGCATATGGCTTTGGAAGCAATAGAAGAATCTCCAGGAACTTAGACTAGGAAACTACACTAAATGTATTCGCAATAGCGAATAATGACAACCATCAGCTGTAGGTCGGAATGACAATGAAAATTTGTACCGGGCGGGGATTCGAACCCGGATTTCCCGCTTATCGCGAGCTGTCGCCTGACCATACTGCTATCCGTGTACGACACTCACAGAACGGCTTGCATGCATGGCCAAAGGAACTTCGCATCGTATTCAGAATAACACCGGGACTGCAATACCGTATTTACCTACCGATACCGCGCAAGCGGCTTTCACAGTAGAATGTCTGATGTGTACGCGAATACACGATTCCAGGTCGTAGACACTTGGTCGACGACACATGGAAGCTTGGGTGTGGCCGCTGGTCGTGACCGGATAGCCAAATGGTAAAGCGACCGCTCGCGATAGGCGGGAAATCCGTGTTCGAGTCCCTGGGCGGTACAAATTTTCATCGTCGTCATTCCATTCTACGGTTGATGGTTGTCATTATTCGCAGTTGCCAATACACTTAATGTATTTCACAACGTTTGCAGTCGCCGCAGAACTTTGCATCGTAATAACACAGGCACTGCAATATCGTAATAGCTACATTTATTTTCGAGTAACATGTTATTTACAGTGCAGAGACGTTTCCATGCGATAGTGTTTTTAATCTTCACTATATACCTTTCTGGGGTGACGTAAATTAACGTGCTGTTCTCCATCGTACACCAGCGTTTCTCAGTGAATGTGTGGTTAGGGGTCCTGTGTGATCGATACATTGGGCCACACGCTCTTCCAAAGAAACTTGGTAGACTGGGGCACATTTGGTTCGTCTCGCGGAATCTGCCAAGTCGCGTAAGGATGTTTGCGTTGAGCAGCAGCGGGAAATATTGTAAGTGTGTGGTGGGGCACCGACACATCCTGTTGCTGACATAAGACGACATGTAACTCTCCAATATGTTACAATATGAGTACGTCGAGCAGTGCCTGCATGTTGACCAACAAGATCAACTGACCACAAACCTACAGGTTTAAAAGTGAAGTCATCTCAAAAACTGAGTGTGCACCACTCCCGCTGATACGGTTGAAGAACTGGAGCAGTCACTTGCATAGTCGTTACGACATGATCGAGGGATCTTTCGAAGATTCGTAACTTACTGCAGAGGCGAGTGCGCTATTGCATAACAGGTATGGGTGCACAATAAATTGCAACTTATAATGCGCTGAAGCTGTATTGTATTTTTGTTAAGGTATACCATGGGTAATCTTGAGCCCAATTAGTAGGTACTTATTCGTCAAGTTTACATTTCAAATACATTTCTAGTAAGTACGACAGTATTACATATTGAAGTCACTGGCGGCTCGTAAACACATATTTACAAACATTTAGTTTGCTGCAACGTTTTTGTTTTGGTTATCGTATATTTTCGCCTGTGAAAGTTTTGGCTATTAACCGGGATACACCCTTAGATGGGTAGATCACATAACTAATGAGGAAGTATTGAATAGAATTGGGGAGAAAAATTGGCTCAAATGGCTCTGAGCACTATGGGACTTAATTGCTGAGGTCATCAGTCCCCTTGAACTTAGAACTGCTTAAACCTAACTAACCTAAGGGCATCACACATCCATGCCCGAGGCACGATTCGAACCTGCGACCGTAGCGGTCGCGTGGTTCCAGACTGTAGCGCCTAGAACCGCTCGGCCACTCCGGCCGGTAATTGGGGAGAAGAGGAGTTTGTGGCACAACTTGAATAGAAGAAGGGATCGGTTGGTAGGACATATTCAGACACATCACGGGATCACCAATTTCATATTGGAGAGCAGCGTGGAGGGTAAAAATCGTAGAGGCGAGACCAAGAGATGAATACACTAAGCAGATTCAGAAGGATGTAGGTTGCAGTAGGTACTGGGAGATGAAGAAGGTTGCACAGGATAGAGTAGCATGGAGAGCTGCATCAAACCAGTCTCAGGATTGAAGGCCACAACAACAACAAACGCCCTAAGCGTCGTAGACCACCTCCTTCTCTACTGAGGTTTTCTCTTCAGCTCTGAATTTTTTTTCCAATCTCTATCTTCCAATCATGTCCACATATTAAATTTGTGCTCTTCAATAATTGTACGCACCTGTTTTATTTCAAGTTAGGCGTTCATTTAATTTCTCCCGTTCATAGATGTTTTCATTTTTCTTTGGTGTATTCTCAATAAATGTTCTGTGCTCCGTAAAGCATTCAGCGGACAGTACAGATCCTCTAATTCTTCCTTACTTTAGCCGGAGACAGCAGTCATCAGCCAGTCTTATCGTTGACATCCTTTTACTTCTCTACCCTTTCTCTATTTCCTCCACGCATTTCTGATATACTGGTTGAACAGTAGGATTACACCTTTTCCATACGCCCTTTTTAATCCTAATACTTATCACTCAGTCACCCATTCTTATTGGTTGGCCATTGCACATGTTGTAGATTACCCGTCTTTCCCCACGCTGTAAACATATTTTTCGGAAGATGTTCTAAATTTTGCAACACTTTACGTTGTCAAGCGATTTTTGCAGGTCGGCTGATCCCAACGAAAATGTCTTTGATTTTCCTTAAGTGTTGCGTCTGTTATCAGTAATATCGTAAGAACTCCCTCCCAGGTGCCTTTATTTTTCCTTAAGCTGTACTGAAGTCAGCGGTAACTGGCGCTCGATTTCCTTTTCCATTCTTTTTTGTATTACAATGGTCA
Source organism: Schistocerca nitens (assembly GCF_023898315.1). Classification (NCBI taxonomy): domain Eukaryota; kingdom Metazoa; phylum Arthropoda; class Insecta; order Orthoptera; family Acrididae; genus Schistocerca; species Schistocerca nitens. The sequence continues at coordinate 1,134,495,171 of NC_064614.1, read as the reverse complement.
CCAGCTGCCTGAGACCTCAAGTTGGTTGATGTCTTCGTCACTTTGTGTTTGATAATGTTCCAAATCTCAGATGGTTCGTCTACAGTCTTGCAGATGCTGTTCGGTATTAAATGCTATGATTTATTGCATAATTCAGTGAATAGTTCTACTCCCTATTCCTATTATATACTGAATTCGTTTTTCAGTTCTCCCATGCAGCTTCTCTATAGCGCCATCTTCTGCTTGTGACGCCAGTAAGTATGATTTCGATTCTGATGAGAATATCCTATCGGTGAAATGTTCACAGTTTCTTAATCACAACGAAACCTACTCATGTCGTACTAGTTTATAATGCCATCCATATTACCCTCTATTATTCACTCCATTCCATTTCATTTCACAGACCACTGGTACGTCTTTATTCAGTCTTTGCATTTCCCTTTTCAGATTTTCTAGCTTACCTACGACATTCAAAACACTGACGTTCCACGCTCCCTCTCGTTTTTCGTTTTCAGTCTCTACCTCATGCCACCTTCCCCTTAACAGTCTCCCCAGGACATCTGAATGAGAAACGGAAACTTAATGTTTTGGCAGTTAAGATTTTTTCAGTTTCCTATGGATACACTTTTCGTGCCTTAAATGCGGGAATTCCTGCACGTGCTTTCTGCGACCCCGTGTCTTTGTTCATTATTAATGCTGGATCTTTTCAAGGGCAGTTCTTTATCGCAAGTGATATAATTCGTTCTGATTATTTTCGGTTGCTCTTCTGCCTCCTATTAGGCATTTTGCAACTAGGTCTAAATGCTTTTTGACCGACTGGGAATCAAACCCAGGAGCGCTATTCACGACTCTATGCAACTGCTTCATCTTGGGACTGTTGACTGAGCATCCTCTGGAAATCCTACGAATTTGTCAAGGCCGTCTAGAACAATCTGTGTGCAACAGCTGTGTTCGCTAGTTACTCATGAACTGAAATCTTCTTTCGGCCGCTACTTTCTATTGGAATTTTGAACGAAAATAAGGAAATCATGCTTTGATCTTACTGGAAAATATGAGTACCGTGTGCGGACAACAAACAGAAATTCAAGGAGGATGTTGCCGGCAGCAGCTACGTAGTGTTTTAATGCTCCTCTATCTTATCGCAATGGTGAGCAGGTGAGCAGTTGCGAACACAGGATGCGTATCGGAGAAACCAGCTGCGAGGTAGGAACTCTTTTGTTAACTGCTCGCCGCTTATATTTTGGAGTGTTCTTCGGGCAGATGAAAGTGACAGCTGTCAGAATTCGACCTTGGACGGCAGAATTGGGCTGGTTTTGTAACGTGTGATAGCGACGGTGCTCGTGATACGTACAGACTGTGAGCGTCGAACACCATCAGTTTCAGCGCTCCCAATGTGGTAAAAGGAATATAAAGTTTTTTATGCCTCAGTTTGAAGGCCACTGCAATAAAGTTTCTCTTCGCTTTGCTTTCCTTTACGATGTATGGTGCGTCATATATCCATTTGTGAAGGAGTCTAGAAGAAACTGCAAAACTTTGTTACTATTACATTGAAGGTGTCGTCACTGTGCGTACACAGGCACAAAAATTTATCTGTCTGATCGTATTACAGACACACACACACACACACACACACACACACACACACACACATAGAGTGGGGCATACTATGGTAGGGCAATATGATAAGTATTGGCTCTGAGCACTATGGGACTCAACTGCTGTGGTCATAAGTCGCATAGAACTTAGAACTACTTAAACCTAACTAACCTAAGGACATCACACACATCCATGCCCGAGGCAGGATTCGAACCTGCGACCGTAGCAGTCGCACGGTTCCGGACTGCGCGCCTAGAACCGCGAGACCACCGCGGCCGGCATGGTAAGTATTCTGCAAGCACTGGAGCCATATATTCAAAACATTAATGTACCAACTGGCCTAACATACTAGTGGTAATGGCTAATCTGTAGCCGCGCTCACACATATGAGTTCATTCTGCCGCAAAAAATGCAACATCCTCAAGGACAAGGACAATTTGGTGACAGGTAATAGGTAGTTCATCATTGTAGGAGTATCTGACAAATTCAGACCAAATGAAACACACATGTTACACTAAAGAGCGCTCATACAGTCGCATCGTTACACCCCTGTATTTTCGCATGTAAACGATCACAAAGGTGCTGAATGGCATCCCGCAATAGGCTGCCCCATGCATCTTGTTGCAATTCGGCAGTGGTTCTTGCAGGCCCTGGAAAACGAGTGAGTTCCCGTTTGATCATGTCCCTTACATGTTCAACTGGCTAGAGATCTGGTAATCTTACTGGCCAGCGCAGTTGCTGCACACTACGAAGAGCACGCGGCGTATGTGGACGTACATTGCCTTTGCGCAAAAGTACTTCGCCTTCCTGTCAAAGAAATGGCAGTAGCATAAGAATAAAAACCTGTGCATCGTAGCCGATTTTGCTTACTTTTAGTCTGCAGAAACACTAAATCTACCAAACTGTAGTAACAGGCCCTCCCCTCTTTTTATGAAGCCTGGGATAGGACATGTGTGCTGTGAACGAATGTACTCTGGACCAGGCAGCTCACCAGATCTGTGCCATACACGGATACGTCCATACAGACAGAACCCACTCTCGACACTGCCGATAACAGAGCGCTGTTCCACTCGCCTGTCAACTCTCTCAACATACCGAAGTAGCCCTGATTGGCGGATTCGTGGTGTCAGTGGTAATCAGGTCAGATTCGCACGTGCTCTTAGTCCTGCTGCAAGTACACGATTCCCAATGGTCCCTGGTCTTACAGCAGGTGCAACACGTCCCTATATTTCGTCCCTGGATGATGTTTGGTTGGCCACCTTTGTTCGTACAATGCATCGATCTTGACGTGCGTCTGTACTATACGGACGACCAGAACCTGGTGTACAGGTGTCAGAATGTTCCATAGATAGCCGTTGAGAGCAGTGACACGCCACCGATACATTGTGCCCAACATGTGCAGCGATCCGTTGATACGTCCGTCCAGTATCCATCCGTAAGCCTACAATGTGACATTCGAATAGCTGCACCTATTCAAGAGGAGTATTGCCCCGTTGGTAGGGCGTGATTGCACCTTCGAACGAATGCTGCAGACATTGTTCACATCTAAACCCAGCACATTTACTGCACCAAACATAAAATAGTCGGTGCACAGACAGGCTTGCTGAGCGCTGTATGATCGCCGATGACAATGACAGATAAATAACTAATACCTCAACCACTCAGCTTGCACCTATTGTACCCTTGTGCCCCAGAACACAGTCATTGATGGTGTTGCATCTTCTTTCAAAATGGTTGGTTCAAATGGCTCTGAGCACTATGGGACTTAACATCTATGGTCATCAGTCCCCTAGAACTTAGAACTACTTAAACCTAACTAACCTAAGGACATCACACACATCCATGCCCGAGGCAGGATTCGAACCTGCGACCGTAGCAGTCGCGCGGCTCCAGACTGAGCGCCTAGACATCTTCTTTCCTCCAGTTTAGTTTCATTCAACGTTATAAACTGAGAGGCAATAATCAATTGGAAGGGTTCTTCAATTTGAAGATGCAGCATTTATGACATTCCATATCGGTTAGATGCGGCATGTGTGCGAATGTAGACACGATGTGTAAGCAGCTGTTACACTCAAGATATGTAGTCAACAGAGTTCGCCGAGGTTTAACCGAAGCTGAACGCAAGATGATAAACCGACCAAGATGCATAGCTCACAGGATATCTCGGACTACAGAACACATCGGGTTTCGGAGGCCAGTAGCTTTCGACATGGCCATTGCAGCAATGGCCCTTAACTAATTGGTTTTATTGGCATAAGTTAATCCCCCGCATAACCAAGATGTTTCCCCATCAAGTCTTTAGAGATGTTTCCATTTCATTTAATGCTAGTTACGAACCGCTCTCGACTGCGGCCTCTTCTGTTCGTAAATGATTATCAGATACATATTGACTTAGTAGTGTAACGAAATCAAGCCATAATATCTTGTTTTACCTAGTCCTGCCACGAACTGAGCCATATGTGAAGATATACTTCGCGTAATTTTGTCCTTGAATTCCGAGTATTTAAGCTTAAGAGAACCAGTTTTATTTCCAAATTTAACGAAAGTAACCACGTCAGGGCTTGGCAACAAACACCAAAAGATCACATAACACGAAAACTGGCGTAAATAAATTCGTAAATAATTGAGAAAATAACTATAATTTTGTCCCGTTATAACTGCAAGAGTCAAAAATACTCACACCTTGTCATGGGTAGTTCGTAATCTGACGTCTTATTGAATGTATACACATTTTACGTATCTGTCAGCTGTCAGATTCAAAATTCCCACCTATAGCGTGTCCTGCACCAGCAATGGAAGAGCCACTTAACTTTGTCTCGTCGGTACTCAAAATTTAATGGCGGACACCACAACTTACACAGGTGGGACATACCACAACAAAACATGTAAAGCCGGCCGCGGTGGTCTCGCGGTCCTAGGCGCGCAGTCAGGAACCGTGCGACTGCTACGGTCGCAGGTTCGAATCCTGCCTCGGGCATGGATGTGTGTGATGTCCTTAGGTTAGTTAGGTTTAAGTAGTTCTAAGTTCTAGGGGACTGATGACCACAGCAGTTGAGTCCCATAGAGCTCAGAGCCATTTGAAAACATGTAAATGTACCTGATGAAAATACTATACATATTCACAAAAGCACTCACCTCCAAAAGAATACGTAAAACGCATGCAATAACAACTGCAATAAAATAAATGAATAAGATAAAGAAAGTACTGATACACTTAAAATATTTGATAAATAAAAATAAAATAAAATTATTTTATGAACTCAGATGACTCGCATTAAGGGTAGGCTCAACCATGTCAATACTGACTGCGAACACACTTTACAGAAATTGCATTTATATCAAAGAAAGTACATGAGATTCCTTAAGTCTCTCCACGGAGAGAGCGCTTAGCGTTGGAGCTTCTCTGTCTGTGATCGTTGCGTTGTAACGTCCACAGCGGTTCGAAGATGCTGGCGGCGTAGTTACTGCGGCCCCATCAGTCATGAAATTACAAAGGATTTGTTCTCGTGCTTGGAGTATGATTCTCCAGGTGGTTATCGCCCGTATCATTTCCTTGGTTACAAGCCGGTTAGACGTAGTTGTTGCTGTATAAATGCGTGTTTGTATGTGTACGATTGCAATGTTCTTCACATTCACGTTTCCGCTTCTGGCGTCCCACACACAGTTTTAAAACATTACACAATGAAATTTTATTCGCCCATCTCGAAGTTACAGTCCGCCCGCTTTTAGCAAACACGATCGCATATTCACAGTTCTGGCGAAAACAGTACCGCTCGTCATAAACAGTTTAAAAGCCTCCTCGGCGACATTTATATTTTAACGAGCGCAGCAGTTCAATAAGTTGCTCGCAAGATAATACTGTAAAAGTGCATTAGTTCGTGCAAATCAGTTACGTGCAACAGTTCTAACCACGACAATTACAGTCCATTTGTGTCAGCATCGTCACTCCTGTTTATAGCGCTCTATGAAGCTTACAGTATTCACAGTATAACAGTTTGTTTCATAACGTAGTTTATACCGTGACGGAAAAATACGAACCAATTCCTAAATTTTTGCATGGTTGTGTCTAGTGTGATTAAACAACACACCCTCGTACGCCTCGACGCTTCATACCTGCTGAATGTCATTGTTCGACCCCCAACTATGGATATCGCTTTCGCTTCGCAGTACTTACAACAGTACTGCATATCACATTTGGTTTCATACAGCGCATTTCGCAAAATCATTACGGAGACCAAACATATATTGACACTTTTGCATACTCAATTAAAAGACGTTCATTTAGCAACATTAATATAGCAAAAAATGTTAGGTTTCATACAACAACATGGAGCAACAAATAATTAGCAATATTTTCATATGTGCCCCCTTTTTTATCATGAGATGTTCAGGAGAACCTCTCAAGATAATATGTTTTCGCAACATGCGAGTCATCTGAGTTCATAAAATAATTTTATTTTATTTTTATTTATCAAATATTTTAAGTGTATCAGTTTTAACCACTGAAAATTATATATTGACAACATACATGAGTCATCAAATTTATCATGGATTAATATGAAATTTGTACTTAACAATAATGAAAAATTGTATCTTAAAGTGTAATGGTGCTAAAGAATTTAATGGATGAAGAAGTAATGTTATGTTCTCAAAATAAGCAGTAAGCAATGTATGAATTGTTGCAGTTTAAAAAATCTAGAAAAATAAATAATAAAAACAAATTTGTACCCTAAAACTGAAAATATATTTAGTTAGTTTCTTCTTACAGTAAATAACACTTTTAATTACGAAATTTCAAGTGCTTTTATAATTTTTCCATACATGACTCTATAATCGTTGACTCCCAATCATGGCAAATTTCTATATGCATCTTAACAAGCTCAAACCCTAAGTTCCTTTACAGTTTGTTGTTGCATGTATCTTCCTTATTTTATATCATGTTCCCTGGACATTACTGCTCAGTAGTGTGCTACAAGAACTCAAATCTGACTAACGAACTTTACTGATTAAATGTATCGTCATATTACCAAACATCTCAGACCATGCACCAGCTTAACCTTCTATCCCAAATGAATGTTTGAAACCACCATGCTACAGAATCCTTACACAAGAACTCATCTTTAAATATCTTCCTCAGTTAAGTTACCAGTATTGGTAAAGGGTCCACCATCTGGGTCACAAGCATTACATTGATATGCTACCACATTTATCAAATTCACATTCTGTGCTTTTGAAAGAGAAATCACAGATTTAACTTCAATTCATTCCTTCTGACACAGTTAGTGCGCAAGATTACAAAACCTACGGTCGCAGGTTCGAATCCTGCCTCGGGCATGGATGTTTGTGATGTCCTTAGGTTAGTTAGGTTTAACTAGTTCTAAGTTCTAGGGGACTAATGACCTCAACAGTTGAGTCCCATAGTGCTCAGAGCCATTTGAACCATTTGATTACAAAACCATGATTCCCAAGCCCACTCACTTAACACTGACTTATCGTTTCGTCATCATCAGGAAGTAAGTCACATATGGGAATATAATCATATCACGTTACATCTACTCTGTTCTTACTCTGGATAGTTCGATAGTTGAAGGGTTGTTCGGCAGTTACAAAGGATGGTAGAAGAGCAGGAAGCAATGCTGAAAACTAGAAGGAGAAAGGGCACTGCTACAGCCTGAGGCCATACGCATCCTACTGCACATATTCACTGAGGAGTACCGAATCCCCTCTGGTTTACTTTCTGACAGCTGATCAGCTCTGTCACTTCTGAACCATTCCTCCTGACTCCCACAATGCACAGTCTTTAACACAGTTTTCGTTTCCCTCCAATTACATTGCCATCTACCAATATCCATCACTCTGATCAAGAAATCCTTTAGTTTAGTTTTGACCTATTAACCTGTATCTGTTATGATAATGCAGATTCTCTACCAACACTTAAACAAAATTGCTTCTTTTCCACGTCATGTTCGATCTTTCGATTTGTTAAATATTTGCTCACTATATTCATTCACACCCGCCTTAGACCTCGAGTAATAAGGAAAACGAGAAAACCTCTGAAATAACATTAAAGATTCCGGTTAGCAACCAGTCTGACTAGTTATCTGAAATAAAGGAAACGCCTCAAGCAGTTTTTGAGAAAGTACAGCAAACTTATTGGAACAACTTTAAAGTTAGAGCGGTATAAAAGTCAAGCAGAAAGAAAAGAGTTCTGCTGCCTGGTTTCAGTCACAGGACCGGTGTAGGTCAAATGTTAAAGGAAAATCTAGGCGTAGAATACCAAGGCACAAGCATCGTCTAACTTAGTACCAAGCTTACCCAGGAGATAGAGGCTTTGTGGAGAGATTTTGATGAAGAATGTCAGCTGCTTATAGTAGGAGAAGCAGGAAACAGTCTGGCTAGCAATTTAGATTATATTATTAAACACGACCTGGGTGAAATGGGAGCAACAGCAACAGCACGCAATCATGGGAGGTTTGTGTACCTTTTCCAGCGCCATGACCAATCCTGGGTTGACACAACTGTCAGCTAAGTGGATTGCTTTTGACGGAAACATTTTCGTATCTGTGTTGTACCTGTTGCTGCAATTGGAAGATGGTTAATACAAAACATAATGACCTACACCTGAATAGGAAGGGGAAGGACAGATTAGTCTCACATTTTTGCAGAAAGTGCAAGGGTGCCACAACCAAAATGGTACTTACCTGTCGGCCCATAGGGACAGTGCGGATCTAGGCGCTGCAGTCTGCAGCCGAGCGACCGCTACGGTCGCAGGTTCAAATCCTGTCTCGGGCATGGATGTGTGTGATGTCTTTAGGTTCGTTAGGTTTAATTAGTTCTAAGTTCTAGGCGAATGATGACCTCAGAAGTTAAGTCGCATAGTGCTCACAGCCATTTGAACCATTTGGTACTTACCTTGTCAATCTCTCAGAAAGTGATTTAATATACAGCAACAAAAATATTTGATCGTTTGCCCAACAGCATTAAATATCTGACAGGTAGCAAAGCACGTTTTAAATCTAACCTAAAATTACTTCTTCTATACTATTATTCTGTACTTTTATGCCAACGAATTTTCGTTTAAGAACTGGAAGCCTGTAAGAGAAAAAAGGAGAAGAAACCTAGTTTTATGTGCAGTCGCTTGAGTATGACCGAAAAATAATATGTTCATTAATGTTAAAATTAATCACGTATGTTGTTGTTGTTGTTGTTGTGGTCTTCAGTCCTGAGACTGGTTTGATGCAGCTCTCCATGCTGCTCTATCCTGTGCAAGCTTCTTCATCTACCAGTACGTACTGCAATCTACATCTTTCTGAATCTGCTTATGGTATTCATCTCTTGGTCTCCCTCTACGATTTTTACCCTCCACGCTGCCCTACAGTACTAAATTGATGATCCCTTGATGCCTCAGAACATGTCCTACCAACCGATCCCTTCTTCTAATCAAGTTGTGCCACAAGCTCCTCTTCTCCCCAATTCTATTCAATACCTCCTCGTTAGTTATGTGATCTACCCATCTAATCTTCAACATTCTTCTGTAGCACCACATTTCGAAAGTTTCCATTCTCTGCTTGTCTAAGCTATTTATCGTCCATGTTTCACTTCCATACATGGCTACACTCCATACAAATACTTTCAGAAACGACTTCCTGACACTTAAATATATACTCGATGTTAACAAATTTCTCTTCTTCAGAAACGCTTTCCTTCCCATTGCCAGTCTACATTTTATATCCTCTCTACTTCGACTATCATCAGTTATTTTGCTCCCCAAATAGCAAAACTCCTTTACTACTTTGTCTCATTTCCTAATCTAATTCCCTCAGCATCACCCGAGTTAACTCGACTGCATTCCATTATCCTCGTTTTGGTTTTGTTGATGTTCAACTTATATCCTCCTTTCAAGACACTGTCATTCCATTCAACTGCTCTTCCAAGTCCTTTATTGTCTATGACAGAATTACAATGTCATCGGCGAACCTCACAGTTTTTATTTGCGTGGAATTTAATACCTATTCCGAATTTTTCTTTTGTTTCCTTCACTGCTTGCTCAATATAGAGATTGAATAACATCGGGGAGAGGCTACAACCCTGTCTCACGCCCTTCCCAACCACTGCTTCTGTTTGATGTCCCTCGACTCTTATAACTGCCATCTGGTTTCTGTACAAATTGTAAATAGCTTTTCGCTCCCTGTATTTTACGCCTACCACGTTCAGAATTTGAAAGAGAGTATTCCAGTCAACATTGTCAAAAGGTTTCTCTAAGTCTACAAATGCGAGAAACGTAGGTTTGCCTTTCCTTAATCTTTCTTCTAAGATAAAGCTGCATGCCCTCGGAAAAAATTACGGCTGTGGTTTCCCCTTGCTTTCAGCCGTTCGCAGTACCAGCACAGCAAGGCCGTTTTGGTTAGTGTTACAAGATCAGATCAGTCAATCACCCAGACTGTTGCCCCTGCAACTACTGAAAAGGCTGCTGCCCCTCTTCAGGAACCACATGTTTGTCTGGCCTCTCAACAGATACCCCTCCGTAGTGGTTGCACCTACGGTACGGCCATCTGTATCGCTGAGACACGCAAGCCTCCCCACCAACGGCAATATCCATGGTTCATGCCCTTTGTGCTATTCTGAAGGAGAAGGCCACATGCTGGCGTCGAGTTCCTCCATCGTCCTTCTGGCTCGTCATTACGATACGATCATACAACTACACTCCACAGGTACTTACTGAGGTCATAGACACGAAGAATTTACAATTACGTCTATATCCCAAATATTTCCTGTCGATGGAACTGATGTGGCGGTAGGGTAGCATTAATAATTAAATACAAATAAATAAACGAACAAATCCCGGCGTTAATCTAGGGCTACTTTTGGGTTATCAGAAATGATCATTTCAGTGGGATATTTTTTAGGATCCAAAATAACGGTAAAATTGTAATTTTCCTATGTTTAACCTTGTGAACTGAAGCTGGAGAAAACTGAAATGCTGTCCTTTATAATCGTGTATGTCTGTGTTGTTGAACAATGGAATTGCTGCAATTACGAAAACGCTGGCTCATAAAATAAGTCGTCAAAACTGAAACTGCATAACTCAAGTAATTAGAAAACCAAAACTGTACCGAGCGAGATGGTTCAGAGGTTAGCACCCTAGACTCGCATTCTGGAGGCGACGGTTCAAACCGGCTTCCGGCCATACTGATTTAGTTTTTGCCGTGATTTCCCTAAATAGCTTCACGTAAATGCCAGGATGATTCCTTTGAAAGGTTATGGCCGGCTTCCCTCCACATCCTCCCTTAATCCGATGAGACCATGACCTCGCTGTTTGGTCCCCTCCCCCAAATCAACCAACTGATCAAGACTGCCGGCTTCGGTGGTCTCGCGGTTCTAGGCGCGCAGTCCGGAACCGCGCGACTACTACGGTCACAGGTTCGAATCCTGCCTCGGGCATGGATGTGTGTGATGTCCTTAGGCTAGTTAGGTTTAAGTAGTTCTAAGTTATAGGGGACTGATGACCACAGCTGTTAAGTCCCATAGTGCTCAGAGCCATTTGAACCATTTTGATCAAGACTGTAAACTAAATAAGCTATCTTGTGAAACTACGTATTGGGCAGGAGTGAACAGGACTATATTGATTGACGTCACAAAACATGACTTTCAATTCCAACACGTAAAGCTAACAGAACAAAAATGCTATATAAATTACTAAGCGAATTTTGAAAGAATAAATCACCAAAATGTTTCTACAAATATGCCCCGTAAATTTACGCATGCAATCTGACTAAAGAAATTGCAGATACTGAATACTGCACACGCAAAAGCAACACTGCATTGTGAAATAAAACTGTCTGCATATAAATGAAATCTGCAGTGATCCTTACCTAAACTGAAGCCGATAATAATTCTGAAAAGCAGTGATTTACACTAAAAAAGTCTCACTATATCTGACTCTAATGTAACGGACGCTAATAATATAATTTTCTCTGCCCTGAAAGTAATTACTGAAAATGTCGAACGAGTAGTAAACTAACTTTTGAGCGCAATTCATGTGCACTCTTAACTTTACTTATTCTCGTCTAAACACTGAAGTATCTAACCCAAACCAATAAAAAAATTCCATTAACATTTTCCATTATTCAACACATCATAATTACGCGCAAGCAATAACGAAATTTGCAACGCGTCAGTAAGTAAGGTAAAAGATATGGCTCTGAGCACTATGGGACTTAACTTCTAAGGCCATCAGTCCCCTAGAACTTATAACTACTTAAACCTAACTAACCTAAGGACATCACACACATACATGCCCGAGGCAGGATTGGAACCTGCGACCGTAGCGGTCGCGCGGTTCCAGACTGTATCGCCTAGAACCGCTCGGCCACCCCGGCCGGCTAAGGTAAAAGGAAAACATCTTTTGCAGTGCCGTGTAAGGATGTGCAGCTATTGTAAGCAGCGTTTGCTTCAGTTTCTTAAGCAAGTGTGTCCCGCTGTGTGCAATGCAGCGATACACATGACCAGGAAAATGATATTATTTAGTGAGGATACGGTAATGGAATTGGAACCTGCTAAACGATTGCAGGAAATGCGACCTGTAAAAAACTGTATAACGGAAACTGGTAGTCATTCCTCAACAACCACAAAAATTATCCTTAATAACAAAATTTTCTCTGCCGTGAAAGTAATTACTGAAAATGTCGAACGAGTAGTAAACTATCTTCTGAGCGCAATCCATGTGCACTCTTAACTTTACTTATTCTCGTCTAAACGCTGAAGTATCTAACCGAAACCAATAACGAAATTCCATTAAGACCTTCCATTATTCAACACATCATAACTACGCGCAAGCAAGCAGTGCACGAACAACACTTATCCATAATCTTCCCTTGTCCCATTAATATTTACCAAATCATAATTCATAATTCATCTTCCACTGCATATTTATCTCTGTGCTATGCAAGCTGTTTCCATCCGCTCAATAGCATAGCCAACATCCAACTCTGTTTGTAGCTTCTCTGAGTGCTCACTGCAACGACAGTACTGCTAGAAACCGAAGATCACGTTGATTGTACTCAGAATCTCTGTGGTGTAAAATATCGACCATAAAAAACTATTCTCTGAAAAGTGTTTAGCGTACAATATGAAACATGACACATGCTATGAAAATATAAAGCTGATATCACTTTCCGTGAATACGAAAAATAAGCTAGAAGCCTTACAAAGTACCATGAATTAACGTGTAGAATTAGGAAATACGAATGCTGTGAAGAACTCTAATATCTGAAGACGAAGAACAACAGGCTGAAGTTATGCTATTAGAGAAAAGTGAAGTAAAATGGAAAGAGACTTTAGGTAAGATGACGGTATAGCAATAATAACTTGAGAGATTACTGTAGTGGCTCAGATATCTTGAAAACTTACGACATAAAAGAGAGTGGATGACGTACTGATCACAGTGTTTGCAGTGACTTGCTTTAGTTTCTAAGATGTTTAGTTTACTTAAGTACTCGTAGACAATCGCTGACGTTTATTGCTATTAGCACATTAGTGCGCTTTATACGACAAGAGAGCTTGTTTTCTAGTAGACTGAACTCCAGAACTTCCGAGATTACTCGTGTGCTCCAGTCTCACAGAGTGAAGTAGGGTAATTCCTCAAGAACTTTCGGATATTTGATGTTGAAACTTTGCGGCGCCATTACCCCTTATTAGAAGCAGTGAACTGTTACATGCATCTTACACTGAGGTCTAAGTTGCTTACATCATCTTTCGTTCTGCTCTTAAATACCTAATGTCTTTACTAAGGTTTAAGTATCGTACTTTCATTTACGTAGTTAAATTAATCAGCAGTACACTTATGATATTTAAATTTCTGTTAATTTTTCACAATTTATTTGATTTGTTTATTTCCATCTTCTAGTATGATAAAAGAAACCAAATAAGTAACCTATATTTCAATTTTAATCTGTGTATGTATATATTGTGTTTCATACTAGAACGTCGTGTTCCCAGTTTGGCACAGATTTGCCACAGGAAACACGAAAGCGGTCAAGAGGTCCGTCTTCTGGTCGGCTCCTGATCGTTGTCAGGAGGAGGCTAGTTTTTGATTACGCAAAGGTTTCTATTCAAAATGGTTCAAATGTCTCTGAGCCCTGTGGGACTCAACTGCTGAGGTCATTAGTCCCCTAGAACTTAGAACTAGTTAAACCTAACTAACCTAAGGACATCACACACATCCATGCCCGAGGCAGGATTCGAACCTGCGACCGTAGCGGTCTCGCGGTTCCAGACTGCAGCGCCAGAACCGCGCGGCCACTTCGGCCGGGAAAGGTTCGTATTATTCAGAAAAGAACCACCCGGATTTCTTTACGTAATCAGTATGAATTTTAAAATTACCTAAGGGATCTGTAATAGTGAACAATAAAAATTGCATTTGCAAACGAAATCATTAATAAATGGGGCAACTATGAGTTGTACAGAAGACAAGGAGCAGCCTTCTGTCTACGACCAGGATGCCGCAGTATTCTCTGCTGTAGTAAAGGCTGTTTGACATTTAGAAAAATAATATGACGTGGAGGTTAAAAAAAAATAAAGGAAAAGAATAGAATAAGAAATCTGGTTAACACTAAATAAATTCAGACAATTCTCACAAACAATTAGGGCTTATTTGTAAACAGCATAACTTACATAAGTGATTTTCTAACTGTATGGTGCGATCAGATTTCACAAATTACAGTCATTACTTTTCTCCTCCCTTCGAGACAATTCTTGCACCGTTGAACACCTTCATAACAATAACTTGCCGGTTTACAGTATCGAACATAAATTACTTGGATTTTATTAATTAATAATGTTGTCTGCACGCTGGCAAGACCGCTCACTTTTATGGGTTAAAGGCGACCTTCTTTACGCTTTACATTACAAGCAGAAGTACGATAAAATCTGAAGATCTACAAAGGTTTTTACTATCATCTTTTATTTAGATCGAAGCGGAACGCTCAGTTCAGCTTCTGTTAAAATGTTTCTCTGACTGCGCAATCGATGTATTTGCGTCCGCGCTAGATGCGCGTCTTTACAGTTACGTAAATTATATAAAACAAATGTCTTTCAAAGAATAGGTCTCATCTCATAAGTTGATCATTTAACATACAGGTAGGTGCAGGCCTTTCCAACGGTTAAAAAAGGGCTCTGAGCACTATGCGACTTAACTTCTGAGGTCATCAGTCGCCTAGAACTTAGAACTAATTAAACCTAACTAACCTAAGGACATCACAAACATCCATGCCCCGAGGCAGGATTCGAACCTGCGATCGTAGCGGTCGCTCGGCTCCAGACTGTAGCGCCTAGAACCGCACGGCCACTCCGGCCGGCCTTTCCAAGGGTACTCACAGCTTTCATACGACGGAAATCCCAATAATATTACAATCTTCATTTAAGTGTACACTCCAAATTTCACCTTACAATGTTTAGCTGCGAGTACATCGTCTACCAGATAAGTGCTCCACACTCCCTCCATCGCCACCTCACCACCTCCCGTTAAAAACTACCAAGCGATGTCTCGTTCCATTTGAGAATGGTGCACCATGTTTGTATTGTGACAAATGTATGATAAGATATAATATGTTGCTTGATTTTCTTTCGATGTGCGCTGTCGAAAATCCGCAGGTAAACGTGAGATAAAGGAGGTAAAGATATTAGCGGCCAGTCGGCACTGACATATCATTAGGAAAAGTTGAAAATATGTGCCAGACCGGGATTCGAACCTGGGTCTCCTGCTTGCTATGGAGGTGGGCTAGCCACTACTTTTTTTTTATTTTGTTGATCCCAGTTTGTTCGTTATTGTTCGTTCTATTTGTTCGGGACGGACGTTCCACGACGCTCGTTCAAGTTCAATGTCAATCCATTAACTCAGCTTCTTTTACTACAGAGGGGGCTAAACCTCTGACCGAACATGCTGAGCTACCGTGCCGGCAACTCCAAACGGACACAGTGGTCCTACAACCTCCGTAACTAGCCAAGGACGCCTCCCGTCAGACAGAAATTCTCAACGTACACCACACACTACTGATGTAGTGCCCTTGCTCACTAGCGGCATTTCGCTGAATCCCGTAAGAGTTCGAGGTTGGTGTGCATTTGCACTGAAGGGATCATAGGCAGTCTTCGCCGTAATTATATATCTGTGTTGCCTGTTCTTCGATTAACAGTTCCCTATATTTCCACTTTCGTGGATTAATTAATATTTTCTTATGGTTTTACCAATGAATATCAATTTGGCGTCCATCTGCACTACGACAGAATTTATGTGTCGGTCCACCTTTAAAAACTCCGGACACATACACATAGATATTTTAGAATTGTGACGCTTGACAGTGAGCTTCAAACCTGCAACCACACTTTATAATATTGGATGTCGCGATTACGCCTTTTTATCACTGCACCTCGTTTTCATATATTTTTCATTTGTTGGACTAAAGAAATAGGTTTGACGAATATAAAACATACAATAACTTTCTAAACTATTAGCTGTTTTCATTGTGTAACAGTGTCATTAACCATTCTTTTCGCGTTTTTCTGTTATTTCCAAGTAGTCATCTATCAATCACTTTGATCTCGTTTACGATCGTTTTCAGCAGAATCTGAGTTACTGAGCTAGTCTGTTTCTTTTTTCTTAGCGTAAAGTCTAAAGCGCTGGTTTATGCCTCGTGGATGGTCGCGACAAGCACTTGTTCTGTATCTTGTGATGTTTATGCTATTGTAGCTGACATCGGTAATGAAAGCAATGATGTGCTTCAAATTCAGTACCAGTATGTGCTCTCTGCCTCATTGCCGACTCCAAACATTTCGCCAAATATGTCCTCATTCGACCGAATGATCATCTTCAACCACAGTACAGGTCACACACCTTGAGAAAGTACGTTGACGTTTCGGATTCACGCCACGTGACCGGCACAGTCTCCTTTTTACTTCTTCTCCTTTAGCTATGAAAGTGTTTGTGAGGCACATTATTTCCATCATCAAGTTTCGATCCAGTTACTATTGCACAGGGTGATGCTGCACGTGCCGTGGCGACTTTTGCTACACCGACGGGGCCATTCTCAGTGCGGCGACGTAAATTAATCTTCTTCACGATTTCTCTCCTTTTATTAACGCTTCATGCAACCTCATCTATCTTCCGACTAGAGACATCTTTCATTGATCGATAAACCCATGTTTCCCATACGAATACATTACGTTCCGTAGATGTAAGAGTAGCAGAAAACAATAGCTTCAGATGCTCAATCCTTTATTAACACAAGGGCTCTGTCTAACAAGGGAACATCCCCTTCGCAACCCCCTCAGATTTAGTTATAAGTTGGCATAGTGGATAGGCCTTGAAAAACTGAACACAGATCAATCGAGAAAACAGGAAGAAGTTGTGTGGAACTATGAAAAAATAAACAAAATATACAAACTGTGTAGTCCATGCGGGGATAGGCAATATTGAGAACAATGTGCGCTCAGGAGCGCAGTGGTTCCGTGGTTAGCGTAAGCAGCTGCGGAACGAGAGGTCTTAAGTTCAAATCTTCCGTCGACTGAAAATTTTACTTTCTTTATTTTAGCAAAGTTATGATCTGTCCGTTCGTTCATTGACGTCTCTGTTCACTGTAATAAGTTTAGTGTCTATGTTTTGCGATCGCACCGCAAAACCGTGCGATTAGTAGACGAAAGGACGTGCCTTTCCAATGGGAACCGAAAACATTTGATCGCAAGGTCATAGGTCAACCGATTCCTCCACAGGAAAACACGTCTGATATATTCTATACGACACTGGTGACGGCATGTGCGTCACATGACAGGAATATGTTGTCGACCCACCTAACTAGTACACTTGGCGAATGGGTAAAAAGATTCTTCTACCTTGCCCGATTTAGGTTTTCTTGTGGATGTGATAATCACTCCCAAAAAAGTGATGAAAACATAAGAGTTTGTCACATAAAGCGAAAATAAAAAGTTAAATTTTTCTCTCGAGGGAAGACTTGAACCAAGGAACTCTCGTTCCGCAGCTGGTCACGCTAACCACGGGACCACGGGACCACGGGACCACGGCGCCCCTGAACTCACACACTCGATGTTATTGCATATGTTGCGCATGGACTACTCAGTTTGTATATTTTGCTTATTTTTTCACAGTTCCACACAACTTCTTCCTGTTTTCTCGATCGATCTGTGTTCAGTTTTTCAAGGCCTATCCACTGTGCCAACTTATAACTAAATCTGAGGGGGGTGCGATGGGGAGGTTCCCTTGTAAGAAGTACACACTTGAAGGTGTCTGATATGAATTTCTGTACTTGTACAAGAAACGCAACAGCAGAACTTCGCTCTGAAAGCAAAGAATAGACGTCAACAAAATAAGCAAACGTCTGTCGAGAACATAGTAAGATATGAGAGATTTTTAAGTAAGTATCTACAGTTCTACGTTTTCAAAATACGTCAACTTCGTATTCTGGATATTTTTTCTTGCACTGGTTGATAACTTTGAACATAAAATGTGAATGTTGTTTTTGTCAAATCTGGACGTATCACATTATTTTTCAGATTTGTGTTCTTCTTCCTCTCTTGTTCTGTGGGATCATATGAGCTGAGATTACTTGTTGCTGAAATAAGATTTTAGGTAATGTACAGAATGCTATATTTTTAACGCAAAAGTTTGTCAATATTTAAAACTAATAAGTAACACATACTGGTGAAAGGCTCTTCGGAAATCTTCTAATCATTAAGTTTCGAAGATGTCTAGTTTTTCTTCTGCGGTCACCTCAAAATTCGCGAATCACTTTCATGAAGGCTGTAATCCAAATTTATTGATTTTAAAACGTTGTTCTCAGTCTCATGTCCGTATTTGATCGTAATAAAAATCACTCAGTGAAGAAAGGTTTCTTCATCGGCGCTTATTTGTTACTTAATTACATGTTCCACAGATCATTTGCACGATTCTATAATCGAAATGATGTGGAACGAGTCAGTTTACAGGTATATATGACACGCTATTATTGTTAACGTTAATGAAGACATTGTTTTATAGTCCTACTCACGCGGGTGCACTTCAAAACAAGCTTTTTCTTCCTTTTTTCTTACAGGATATAAATTTTTCAGTACAAATTCGTCCATGGAATAGAAGAAGTTGCCCAGTAGAAATGAATTTAGGTTAAACTTAAAACTTGCTTCGTTATCTATCAGACACTTTATGGTACTAGGCAAATGATCAAAAAATTTTTTGCTGCATATTCAACTTCTTTCTGAGCCACTGCCAGCTTTTATAATGGGTAATAAAGGCCATTTGTTCTTCTAGTGTTGTAGGTATGGATATCACAATTCCCATCCGATTGTGATGGGTTATTTATGACTAATGTCATTAGTAAATATATGTATCAGCATGGTGCAGTTAAAATGCACAGCTCCTTGAAGAGGTACCTACATGACCACGGCAGGTGAACGGCACATATTCTTACTGATCACTTTTGTACAATCAGTACTTTCTTTCTGAGTGATGAGTTATCTCAGTAGATTATTTCATAAGCCATTACTGAGTGGTATATATGTCTGCCCGCTGATTGCTTTGTTCCCAAGATTATCGCTATACGAAGAGCAAAAGTAGCTGAACATAATTGTCTGAGAAGTTCAGCAATATGCATCTTCCAGTTCAACTTTTCATCAATATGTACACCCGAAAATTAGGACCATTCTACCCTATTTACCCACTTCTGTTGACGTGGTGTATCAATTGTTCGTACGACTATTTGTTGAACAACGCTGAATATAGTGTGTTTTCTCAAAACGCAGGGGTAGTGCACTTTCAGAGTATCAGTTTGGTGAAATTTCTTTATGAAACATTGTTAACAATGTCCTCTGTTGCTGTCTCTCTAACGGGATTTATTACAACATTAGTATCGTCTACAAAAAGCATCTATTCCGCTAGTTGAATGTTAAGCAGAAGGTCATTCACACATATGAAGAACAGGAGTGGACTCAAAATTGAATCCTGTGGAAGTCCCTTTGTGATTTCTCCGCAGCCACTAAAATTTTCTACCTTTCCAAAATTGTCTGAATTACTCAGCATAACTTCTTGCATTCCGTTTGTTAAGAATTATTCATATAAGTTGTGTGTACCGTTGTTCCTGATTACTGCTTTGCTGTAACCATCTTCATCAATCACGATTTCTTCTATGTGTGCATATGGCAAACACCTTGGGGAACTCGTGATACGAGCCTGATAATGATATTTTGTTTATTAGGTTTTTCAGCAAAACTTTTCACACTTACAGATGGGGAACGCGACAAATGTTGAAGCTAACACTGACGCGGTGTAACGCGCTTTGAAGGCAAACAACGTGGAAGCAGCATTGTGCCAAATTTTTGTGTTGATATTCAGCACATTTTCTGGCTGCTTTTGTGAAATGTTTCCATTTGCAAGCTTCGTGTGTTATATTTCTATTGTGACCATCAGCCCTAAGGTTGGTTTCATGCAGTTATCCATTCTTGACCTTTAACGACTATCCTCTTCAGAATACCTATTGCTTCCAATCTCCCAAATCATCTGCTTTACATAAACATACCCAGGCCTGCTGTTCGCTGAGGATCTTATTGTCTACAGGAAATGATCATGGTTGAACGAGCATAAGTATATGCAGAAAGACTTGAATAAGATTTTCACTCAGTGTAATTAATAAATGGCAGCTCTCTTTAAATCTAGACGGACACAAAGGGATACTTTCAGGAATGAGACTCGATACTATCTGACAACAAAATTAATGGTAAAAATCATACAAGTATTTAGATGTAATACTAATAAGCATTATGAATTGGGGAACCACTTAAGATTAATATTAGGGAAGGAGAATGGAACACTTTAATTTGTTGGAAATGTATTGAGGAAGTGTAACGCATTTACATCTATATCTATATCTACGTGACTACTACGTAATTCATACCTAAATGACTGTCAGAAGGTCATCAAACCACCTTACGACTTCCCCTACCGATCCACTGTCGAACAGCGGGCGGCAAATACGCACATTTAAATCCTTCAGTGCGAGCTCTGATTTCTCTTAATTTGGTATGCTTATCATTTCTCTGTATATAGGTGGGCGTCAATAAAATATTTTCACATTCGGAGGAGAATAGTAAATTGTGATTTACTATTTTGAAAGACGCTAGTGCTATTAATTCTAGAGTCTTGTTCGGTGTTTGGAGTCGTTATCAAAAAACCATTCCATTAGATATCGAGTGAGTTGAGAAACAAGCTGGTCCGATGGTAAGGGGTCATGTGAATACTAGTATAGTGAGACATAACTTTAGGTTTTTTTAATTCTTTCTTTTCTTATCACATAAAAGAGAATTCCAATAGTGCTGGTTTTGCATTTCTTTCAACACGTTCTGTAACTGTCATCTACGGAATTGTTCTTTGTGTTCTGCTTTTATGTATTTAAAATGTTGCGTGAATAAAATTGTATATTCATGTAAAACTATAATTACATCTAAAAGCTCAATATATCCTAATCGTGTGATATTTTGCGAGTGATGAATTTAGAAATGCATCCAGAGGTCACTGTGTGAAGCGATAACAAAGGTGTCAGGGGAGAGCAGCAGAGATTGAATATTTTAGTGCATAAACGAGCGAACGACGTGTTTGTAGCAGAAGTTTTACACTGTGTTTTCGAGGCAAAACGCAGACCATTTTTATGCACATCACGGAGTGTAAAGTTAAACGATAAAAATATCACAGAGGTTCCTGTCGTGGACTATCATCTCACAAAGTGAACTTCGGAATTATGACGTGCGCACGGGAAAGAAACGTGTTTGCTGAAAGGTCATTTTAGGGCGGAACGTGAACTTTGAACTTAATGGAGGTGCAAATCAATGTCATTTTGTTATAAACTATTATTTCAGAAAATAATAATCTGAAAGCAACGATACTCGAAAAATGAGGTAAGTTGTTTGTTGAGTGGATTACTTGCAAGGTACAGCGCGCACTGTGAACTTAGTTTATGAAACGTCCCCTTAGAAAAATTATATATGACTGTGCTTAAACTGACACACAATATTTTTAGCGCAACGCAATCTGACTTTCAAAAATCTCTACAAAAGAAAGGCCCTGACTAACATTAACCTATACGTTTCACAAATCACCCCCCTAACAAAAATCTTCGTTACTCGAACTACTACAATACAGCGAGCGCCACTACTGCCAGCTAAATAAAAGATTCAAACTACTGAAGGCACTAACTACTGATAGGCACAGTTAGCAAAAGAAAGATTATGATAGAGAACAAACAATGTATTTACCTTAATATTGTTCAAAAGTCATATTATATATATCAGTTCATGACATCCAGTCTTACAAATTTACTCTTTCTTAATGAGACACGTCCAGATCGTCCGCTCTCCACTGCTGGCGGCTCACCTCCAACTGCGCAACGCTACGCGCTGTTCATATCCAGCTGCCCAACACTACAATGGCCAACAACAATGCAAACCAGCCACAGACTGCACACAGCACAGCCAGTGATTTTCATACAGAGCGCTATGTGGCGTTACCAATAAGAAAACCTAAACAGCCTACTTACATAGCCCCCATGCTCCCCACAAAAAATTTTACAAATTGTTTTGGGCACTGGCCAATACCGATTTGAAAAAAATTTTCATTATTACAATAACAAAGAAATCAAATGCACACACTTATTGATACAATGTCGGTCAAAAGCTAAAATTTTCTCACAGTCCATAAAGACAGTCCTGATCATTCATCATAATAGTAATTACAGTTTTTTCACAAAGTGTCATTAGTAAAAGAAATTGCACACAGAAGTAGTGGATTTCCATGCAGTCTTGAAGAAGTAGTGTTATCCTTCCAACGGAAAGACAGTGCTGACTCTTGGCATGCAGACAGGTAATGGACCACAACAGAGCAAACCCACAGCAGAGTCAGTCGAAGTTTTGAAGAATATTGCAGTCCTTGTATAAATAATGGTATTGGTGGGGCATCAAAGATGCAGACCCACTGTAGTCCTTGTAGAGACGGCCAGCAGCCATATGTTGCAACTGAGCAGGTGCACAGTCACCATCGAAGAGTCTTGCATAGAATGTAGCAAGTCCATAAACGACCACTTGTGCACTCACAAACTTTTTGGAATTGTCCTTAGAACCAGCAATGCTGTTAACCAGTCCCTTGCTGAATTATCAACACACATGCAAACACTAACAGTCCCTACTTCTCACATACTGTGCATATATTATGAGCAACAGAAATGTGTGCAGTGAAATGTAACTTACAAGTTACTTAATTTGATGAACTGGTGTCAATTACAATTTTATAACATAAGAATACAATAACAAAGGTACAAAATACATCATTAAAGAACATAACAATACAGATAACATTTGTAGTAAAACAGGCTTTACAAAAGAATAGAAATAAACATGTACATCAGTGTTACAAGAATTATGACATAAGTACATACATAAAAGATCAGAATAACTTTTGAAACATCAACTTCACACATAAGCATTAAAACAAAACAGAATAAATAATGTTTAAACATCTTTACAAAGTAAATAACATATTATCAGAAAAATTCTACAACGTAAATCTTATTAGCTAAACGCGTAAAGACAGGAAAAAGACAAACACACAAGGGTACATAAACACATAGCGGAATAATACAAAAGGAAAGACAGGATTCGTTTTCAGTGTAACATTTGGTACTGCAGTCCAACCCAAACCTTCATTCCATAGATCTTTCGTCTTATTTCAGCATTTGTTTCCACCAAAAAATCCTATCCAACCATGCTTTCTGTATTTATTTGTTCACATATTTTTTACCTCGTTATTTATTTTCCATTATCTTACCTCATCATTTATTTCCAAGAAAATCCTACCTATACCTGCTTTCTGTACTTTTTCGTATAACTTCTCAATGCATTTCTTCCAATTCATCGCAACTCATTCTCTTATATAATCTATCCCCCTCTTAAGCTAATTTAAATCTACTGAGCCCAGATGCTAAACTAAGGGATGAGGCAATGCAGCAGCACATAACAAATTAACACAAACAGCAATGACAAAAATTCAAATTGGCAAAGCAAGAAGCATAAATTAGCAAAGCAAATGCAATATTACGACTAATGCAGTGCGCAGAAAACAAGAAAAATGAATCCGTAGTAAAACTGGCGTAACAGAGTAATACAAAGTCAAATTCAGTAACATTATGCCTGGCAAACAGCAGCAGCAAATGCAATAACTTATATCTAAACATGACAAAGCTCAAGCAGAAAAAATATTACAGTAAAAATGGCCATGTTTAATACCTATGTCACATCTTAACACTAGGGTGATGCATCACCTTAACTTATACTACTAAATAAGTTACCCAGTCATCGACAAAAATTATGTATGCAATTCCTGTGAAGAGAAATGTCTTTTTGTGCTCCCTCGTTTTTTTGAAGTAGATTATGAAGTTATTATTTACTGGATCGGTAGGCATAAAATATTTATATTAGTACATCTACAAAATTTTATTTTAACCAATGCTGCAGTGCAGCTAGAAACTAGATATTAAACAAAATGAGCAATCTCTCAACTGCAAAGACAATAGATGTAAAATGTTTCTCATCATTTCATTAGGCATTTTAGTAAATATCATATATTAAGAGATCCACAGTGTAATCATATGTTTTCAAGTTTGAACATGTCGTATTTGCGATGCTTTCAACAAAGAAATGTCAATAGCGACGATAATGGTCTCTTTTTTTTTTCTCCACCTAATGGCTTTCTTTTGTCAGATGATCTCTCAGCTGGGCGCCCAAAACGCATTACGTCAAGGTCACTTACCTTTCTTACTGAAATATTTATGACAGCATTTTCCGCTGCAGTGACAGTTTCATATAAAAATATTTTCACAGGTTGAGAATTTGCGTTACAAATGTGAGAAAATAAAATCCTATAAATATAACAGTGTCCAAAAATTTTTCGACAGCATTGTAATACATTCACGGATGTACACTGATTTCATAACTCTTAAAGTACAATTCTTGGTTTCCAACATCCTTTTGCACAAATCAGATTCCCTAACCACTACTCATTATTCCTTACCTTATTATACATATACATATTCGTCGACACTTCTTCAATATTTCATCATAAGAAATATGTAGCATAGTCAAATTCCTCATATATGGTAGCATCATCTTATTGATCATAAACATAGCTCAACAGCATAATACACATCGCCGTCGTAATAATATCATAACATCTCAGTCAATTCTCAAAATCGTCGTAGCTTCCTCCAATAATTTCAAAACCTAAAAAAAAATTCTCTGCTCATTTCAATAGTGTCATCTACCTCAAACGTACTTTAAAAATCATGATCCCATACTAAATATATCATTCAAAGCTCTCATAGTATCACAATGGTTCCGAAAAATATGAAGGGTTCACACAGTACAGACAAAATACAATTTCATAAGTGTGAAGCTATCCAGCTGTGTAATTGCGTAAATATTTGTCACTGACGTAGTAAAAAAAAAATGTTTGTCTCTCTCAGTTAAATGATCAGATAGCTGTGTAATTTATGTGTTAGAGAAATATGGTACGCATGTGTAAAGTTGTATAAGCAAATACCATATTAGCTAGGGCTCCTTGTGCTTGCCAGACACATGGTACACAAAGTAGGCGTGTATCCCCCTGAGGATTAATGTAATTATACCCTCAGGTGTTACAGATTACAGCAATGGAATGAAATGTATCACGGAAAACCTTTGTATCATTGTAATTCAAAAATCTTTAAAAATAAATGTTTTAAGTACAAAATTAATCACTCACATACGTGTACTGTAGCGCTAAACTGTGCGTCTTGTTGTAAGATAATCTCTGTGGAAGTGTCGTAGTTATCGTCCTCCGAAAGCTAAGTTCTGCAGAAGTCAATGTACTTACCTCATGATAAACAAAAGTGAAATGCTTTGCATATAGATATCTTACTTATTACGCTTATTGCCGTGATGAAGAAAGTACTGTGCTGTAACGTATTGTTGTGCTACGGAAAACGCTGTCTCATTGTAGCTATACCACAAAAGTTACTACTAAAACATGTTTTACTTTCCAGAATAATTCAGAAAAACTGTGCAGATATAAAACAGAAACACCGCAAAAGCAACAATGTTAATTGTGTCACACATTAGTAGCATCGTTGATATAATCGTGTAGCTGTCAAATAAACTAACCACTGTGTCATCTGGTATCTCTCAGGAAGTACCTTAAATCCAGAATGTAGTTTCAAGTAAACCAAAATGTTGCATTAAAATCTCATTAGCAGTACCGGTATATGTTCTAAGTATGTGAGCCTTATAGTCGTTACGTAATCGTGCAACTAACAAGCAAGAATGTACACACACAATAACACTGTGTCGTCTGTTCACTATACAATGAACTCGTAAATACTGTCTAAATATGTTCCCTAGGTTCTTGATTGGATAGCTAACTTAAAAACATTGTTGCATGTTAACAGTTTCTCAGTGTGACAAAGAGTACTAGTAACGTGAAGTGAAAGATTTTATGGCAAAGACTAAGTTAAAAGGCAGATTATCTCTCAGTAAATGGTTTTACACGTGAAATATGCTGTAAACCTCTACTCTTCCTAGTATGCAGAGTTTCAGTTTCAACGCAGTTATCATGTGGTATACGTCGGTAAGGAATACTGGAATTTTTCTGAAGGTTACCTTATATTATTTTTCTGAAGCCCAGCCGGCGCACGTGGCTGCCTGCGGTACGAGTCACTGTCTGTTTCTTTGTTGGCGTGCGTCGTTATTGGAATTTGGAGATCTAACTTCTACAAATTCATCTTGTCGAGAAGGGCCTGCCCTGTTTGAATCTCGCCAGTTCTGATGAAATTCAGGTCTGTCGTTATGATTATATCGTCTGTCGTCATGTCGGTAGTTCCTATAGTGTCTTTCTTGTCCGTTAAGTGGTGGAGAATTTCTCCCTGAATTATCACTGCACGGTGGACCGTTGCGTCTGAAGTTTTTCTGTCTCCCGTGATAATAATAGTTCTGGTTGCCATATTGTCTGTTTCTATGATTGTCTCTGTCATATTCATTACTATGGAAATGCGATCTTTCTCTGTAATTATTACTACTCTGCCAACGGTTGTCATACGGGTGGGCCGGCCGGAGTGGCCGTGCGGTTCTAGGCAGTACAGTCTGGAGCCGAGCGACCGCTACGGTCGCAGGTTCGAGTCCTGCCTCGGGCATGGATGTGTGTGATGTCCTTAGGTTAGTTAGGTTTAATTAGTTCTAAGTTCTAGGCGACTGATGACCTCAGAAGTTAAGTCGCATAGTGCTCAGAGCCATTTGAACCATTTCATACGGGTGGTGTCTGTTTTGGTCACGATTTGCGTTGTAAGAATAGCCTTGTCGTGTCCAGTTATTATTTCTATCATTGCGGAATTGTGATGGATGTGACATGTAACTGTTGTGTTCCTGTTTTCGCGTTCCGCGATTGTCAGTGTCAATTTCCAATTCTTGTAACAGACCCTGAAAAGCTTCAATGTCGTCTTTGCCAAAGTAGTATGTCCTAAATGTTCAGGCAGTTAGATTAAGCAAATGCGGATGAGTTCTGAGGGGCTGTATGGGTTTGACAGGTACTGATTCTTGTGCAACATGTCTTCAAAATATTTCACAAGACTGGAAAATTCAGATTGTTCGAAATGTTTCATCATTATGATGCTATGTTTTACTCGGTCTTGTGTAGCTTGAGACCAATATGCTGAGAGGAAGGCATGATAAAATTCTCCTTCACTGTGACAATCGTGAATGACCGATCGCATTCTTTCAGCTGGTTAATTCTCTAAGTAGCCACACATAAATTCTAATCTGTGCTCTAATAACCAGTTGGGAGGAAAACAACGATATAATTGATGAAGCCACGCTTGTGGATGAATGTCGTTGCCAGAATTCTTAAATCATTTGAATTTACGTGTAGTAATGAACAGCTTATAGTCAAAATCATCGTGCCGGCGAGTAGCAATCGGTCATTGTATCGTCGTGTCGGCGGTTCCATCTCAAAATTCGGTGCACCTTGTCAATTTCTTTCATAATTTCCGAAATGCCCTGTGTTATTATTTTGTGGCTTTTCCGTATTTCTAAGTCCCTCTTCCCGTGTTGGAGAGCGAGTGTCCTCTGAAATATGTAATTTTTGTATTACTTGTACCAACTGATCTTGTACTTCCCGGATTTCTCTTTTGTGTTGCGTATTAATTTGATTCTGATTTTGTTTGAATTTCTTAATTTGTTCATACTCTTCTGTGTCAGTGATGGCTACAGGTCTTGTGTCATTCAGATCATCATCTACCTTTGCAGATAAGTTAGTGAACTGATCCGAAAGTTCGGCTACTTTCTCCGATAGTGTACTTATTTCCTCAGTGTGTTTTTCTGAACCAAGTTTCAGAGTGTCCATTTGTGTTGAAATCGTATCTACTGTGTCCTTTAAGTTTTCCTGAGTTTTTGCAAGTTGCGTAACCGAATCGGTAGATGCAACTGAGTCAGTTTTAGCTTGCAAGGTCTCATGATTTTCATGAACAATAGTTTGCAGTTCTTTTATGGCTGCTTCGTGATTCTGTAATGCATTTTCATGCCGCGAAAAAATAGGTTGAAAATGCTCACAAATTTGTGTTTTTACGTCATTACAGACTTTTTGACATTTCGATTCAATGTTAAGTAACTCAGTAGTTAAATCTTCACGTGTTTGTTCAAGTGTGGTGTCTAACTTTTGAAGCTTTTGCTGTGTTTGTCTCTGATTTTGTTCCATTGTGTCTAGCTGTTGCTGTGTTTGTCTCTGGTGTTGTTCCATTGTGTCTAACTTTTGAAGATTTTGTTCCATTGTGTCTAACTGTTGCTGTGTTTGTCTCTGGTGTTGTTCCATTGTGTCTAACTTTTGAAGCTTTTGTCCCATTTGTTGCATTAATTGTAAGAACAATGCACTGGTGTCTGAAACATGTTCCTCAGTGCTATTCAGCAATGCATTTGAACCGGCAATATTCGCATTTTGAAAAGCAGGAAATGTGTCTTGACTTATTTGAGAAAACGGCGAGGACGCAAAACCTGAATCTACAGTATTTGCAGGATTGTGTCCTGTCATTTCGGATTCCTGAGGCAAGCTGTTGCCGACCGATCGATCGATAATGCCTCCCTGTTCACTAATTGTTTCACTGCCTACACCATTATTTGCAGCCCGCTCCATTTCCCTATGTACAATTACCAAGTTACTACTTTGAACATTAGTTAATTCATTACACAGTGGCGCTAACACACTGCTTTCGTCTTCACTGTCATTTCTCAGTTTACTTTGGAGCATAGTATTACGTTTTTCACACGCCATTATTGTCACAATATTTCACACGATAACTTTGATTTGAAGAGCAAAAATAAGAGAACACATTAACATAGCACTGAAAATAATATCTCGTTAATTGCAAGTGCAGCTGCGCAATACTTCGTGCAAATCTACATGCATGCCACAACTGTTTTACTGTACAACAATGAAAAACTAGAACTACAAAGGAAATTCTCTCTATGATTACGCGCTAGCAATAAACAATAGTTACACTAATTACACAAGCGACAAGAAAAAATCAGAAGATTCCAGTGAGGTATCCTTGGCTGGGGGTCGACATATGAAACGTCCCCTTAGAAAAATTATACATGATTGTGCTTAAACTGACACTCAATATTTTTAGCGCAACGCAATCTGACTTTCAAAAATCCCTACAAAAGAATGGCCCTGACTAACATTAACCTGTACGTTTCACAAATCACGTACCTCATAAAAATCTTCGTTACTCGAACTACTGCAATACAGCGAGCGCCACTACTGCCAGCTAAATAAAAGATTCAAACTACTGAAGGCACTAACTACTGATAGGCACAGTTAGCAAAAGAAAGATTTTGATAGAGAACAAACAATGTATTTACCTTAATATTGTTCAAAAGTCATATATATCAGTTCATGAAATCCAGTCTTACAAATTTACTCTTTCTTAATGAGACACGTCCAGATCGTCCGCTCTCCACTGCTGGCGGCTCACCTCCAACTGCGCAACGCTACGCGCTGTTCATATCCAGCTGCCCAACACTACAATAGCCAACAACAATGCAAACCAGCCACAGACTGCACACAGCACAGCCAGTGATTTTCATACAGAGCGCTATGTGACGTTACCAATAAGAAAACCTAAACAGCCTACTTACAAGTTACACGTGTGGATCAAAGTGATTCTCGTTGTAAACTATTTATTAGAACATAATACCGTGAAAGCTACAAAATTAGTACAGAGAAGAGGTAAGTTTATCAAATCAACTGGTTTGAGTGTGCAGCGCGGACTGTGAAGTTAAAGTACAAAATATGATTTCTGCAGCCGACTAGTACTTCGTAAAATAATAACCTGTAATCTATGAAGTTTGGACAGCGGAGTAACGTGTTTAGCATGTGAACAGTTTTCCGATGTGTTGCGCGAACTGTGAAAATAAACGTACTGAAGCGCTTGTCGCCTTACGCTAATTTCTGTGGAAGTAACTTAAAAATTATGACGCTCGAACAGTGCTGAGAAATGTTAAATAAGCGCAGTGACGTCGATGAAAATTGCGTTTTATGGGTGAAGCACGTTTCACCTACGTAACAGACTGCAGATACTTCGATCAACGAAGAGGCTGTAAATAACGCAGTTTGTACTGCATCTATACACAAAATGGTGATTTTCAATAGAATAATTCTAAGGGCGATTCTTAATAAGGATTAATTTGACATATTTTGCCATTTACCTCATACAAGTGTTTCTTCATTGGACGTTAATACTATTACTGAGTCCTGCTCCCGTGAATTACTGCCATAAAGATTCAAGTGATAAATATACTTTTTTTTGATAAAGTTACACTCAAGATATCTCGTTGTTATCTATTTCAGTTGCATTAATCCCGAGGAACTTTAAATCACACTTTCATTAATTTAAATGGATTATACTGAAATTAATTTCTTTCGTTAAATGTTCTACTGTAGCAAAATATTATATGTTTGCGAAAATTTTCTCTTTTAGCATTGCCCAGATTTTTGTCCCATTTACGTGTGCAGCTATACAAATGTTTTATTTTACGTTTTTTTCATTTTTTTACTACATATAAATGTGTATTTTCAGTGTTTGCAATCGTTTAAGATTTTCGTTTGCATGTTTACTCATATGCAGGTCCAGCTATACAAATGTTTTATTTCACTTTTTTCCATTTTTTACTACATATAAATGTGTATTTTCAGTGTTTGTAAGCTTTAGGGTTTTCGTTTGCATGTTTACTCATATGCAGGTCAAGTTATGTGTTATCTAATGCAGTGTCCTAGGAAAATACAAAATTCGTTATGTGTCCGCCATTAAGCCAGTTTACTACGACCAGTCAGGAAAAAAGTAAGTCGATTTCCATTGGCGAAGTATTTAGTGTAGTGTTAGCAGTTAGCCAACACTACGCACACTACTTGGTTGAGGAGGCCGAATGCACGCGTTAAACTCACGCAGGCTAGAGATAGGTCTGAAACAGGATACGTAATGAATGCTATAAAGAAAAGTACGTAGCTGCTGGAATACTTAACTTTAATCCAACTTTGTTGTACATCGCTCTTGACGATACAAGTGAGACTCTGTAGATCATGCAATGTAATACTAATGGCGCCTTGCTAGGTCGTAGCCATTGACTTACCTGAAGGCTATTCTAACTATCTGCTCTGCAAATGAGCGAGGCTTCGTCAGTGTGCATCGCTAGCTAAGTCGTCCGTACAACTGGGGCGAGTGCTAGTCCGTCTCTCGAGACCTGCCATGTGGTGGCGCTCGGTCTGCGATCACTGACAGTGGCGACACGCGGGTCCGACATGTACTAATGGACCGCGGCCGATTTAAAGCTACCACTTAGCAAGTGTGGTGTCTGGCGGTGACACCACATTCCTCCCCCGCAAATTGGCGGACGGTCGTGTTATAAGGCTTCCACCCGCCGTGGGGAGGACCCCATGTTGACGTATGCGATGAGGTGGGGAGCCTAACAACAGGCGAGGCTGTGCCACCCGCACCCTGCCATTCGGTCCGAGGGGAGCTAGGAAACGCCTGAAAACCTAGTCCAGGGTGCACGTCAACATGCGGCGTATGCGCCCGTAGAGAGACAGGAGGGGCCGAAGGGTCGACCTCCATTGCGTCGGGGTACCCGACGCGCGAAGACGACATCTGGTCCGGAGCCGGCAAGAGTTCCAAGTCTGAGGACAGCTGGTCACGGGAAGCGATCGGCGGCGCGTGACCCAGGGAGGCGCATGGCGGCAGCAGCGAAGCGTCCACTGTGGGCGGCGGCGGCGGCGGGAGGACCGGCGGCGGCGGTGGCGCGTCGCCATGGGGCAAAATGGAAGGCAGCGTCGGTAACACCTGGGGATGAGGCGAGCCAGTAGATGGGTCCCCAAGGCACTGACCGGACGGCACCGTCGCTGAAAGCAGACGGGGAGCGGCAGAACCCGAGCGACGACAGAGGCGCAGCTGATTGAGATGCGGACACACCTCACCAGAGGCCCCCAAAAACAAATACACAGCACGGCCGAGGCAGCGAAGAATGCGCCCCGCGAGCCAACGCTGTGAACCGTGATAGTTGCGATAATAGACAACGTCGCCTGGAGCAAAAGCAGGTGTCTGCCGCTGCACAAGAACCTGATGCGGCGGATGCAGCAAAGACATCAAGGTTCGATGAGGACGACCGTGCAACAACTCAGCCGGCGAGCAACCATCTTGGGGCTGAGAGCGATACGAAGACAAAAAGAGCAACAACGTGTCCTCCCGAGAATGCGACTCTTTCAACTTCAACATCTGTGACTTGAAAGTCTGGACCAATCGTTCAGCGGCACCGTTTGACTGAGGCGAAAACGGCGCGGATGTCAGATGTTGAATACCATTGGCCTTGCAGAATGACTGAAATTCTGCGGACATGAATTGTGGGCCATTGTCGGAAACAACAGACAGTGGAAGACCTTCAATGCAAAAAATAGCGGATAACGCTTGGATGGTGGCAGATGACGTCGTGGAAGACATCCGGACAACAAAAGGAAAATTACTGAAGGAATCCACCACAACCAACCAACGAGCATTCCAGAATGGACCAGCAAAATCGATGTGTAATCGTTGCCAAGGGGAAGTGGCTTTCGGCCATGCAAAGAATTTCCGCGGTGGTGCGGATTGTTGTTCGGCACACGCCATGCAAGAAGAGCACATATTCGTAATCGCAGCATCAATTCCGAACCAAGTACAGTGCTGACGAGCAAGTTGTTTCGTTTGCACTATACCCCAATGTCCTCGGTGAAGAAGCCGTAAGACAGAGGACTGTAACGAACGTGGGACCACGACCCTGGACTGATCATTATCAGAACGCAACAACAAAACACCACGCCGTACAAAAAGTCTCTCCTTGTGAGCAAAAAATCGGCGAACCAACGGATCCTCGATCCGTGACTTTGACAAGGGCCATTGCGTAGCAACAAAACGCAAAACGGTAGCAAGGACAGGGTCAGCAGCTGTGGCGGTAGCCACACGACGAAAATCAATCGGAAACGATTCGACCACGTCATCGGTTTCCGAATCAATGAACATGCAAGCAAGTTCGGAAGAATCGAATGCTCTATCCTCAGCAACAGGCAAACGGGACAACGCATCAGCGTTGCCGTGCTGAGCAGTGGACCGATACAAGACATTGTAGCGGTACTGCGAGAGGAAAATTGACCAGCGAATGAATTTCTGCGCTGTACGTGGGGGTACAGGCTTGTTCGGATGAAAAAGCGATGTCAAAGGTGTGTGGTCTGTGATGATGGTAAAGTGACGACCATACAAAAAATCGTGAAACTTTGTAACACCAAACACGAGAGCCAAAGCTTCTTTCTCGATTTGGGAATAATTTCTTTGCGCTGACGAGAGCAATTTGGACGCAAAGGCAATAGGGCGATCATGCTAGCCATCTTTGTGCGCAAGCACAGCACCGATCCCGAAATCCGATGCATCTTTCATCAACAAAAGGAGTTTCAGGGGATCGAATGGCGTAAGGCAAGAATTGGAAAGCAACGCCGATTTCAACTGGCGAAAGGCGCGTTCGCATTCCGTCGTCCAGACGAACGGAACACCTTTACGGCGTAAGCAATGAAGCGGAGCTGAAATGGAAGAAGCGCGCGGCACAAATTTATTGTAATAGTTAATTTTTCCCAACACACTCTGTAGCTGCTTCAAATTCAGCGGCGAAGGCAAGTCCTGTATGGCACGGATGTGCTCTGGACTGAGGTGTATGCCTTGGGCATTGATGACATATCCCATCCTCGTCGCCAATGTATGTAGTGTTAGCAGTTAGCCAACACTACGCACGTTACTTGGTTGAGGAGGCCGAATGCACGCGTTAAACTCACGCAGGCTAGAGATAGGTCTGAAACAGGATACGTAATGAATGCTATAAAGAAAAGTACGTAGCTGCTGGAATACTTAACTTTAATCCATCATTGTTGTACATCGCTTTTGACGATACAAGTGAGACTCTGTAGATCATGCAATGTAATACTAATGGCGCCTTGCTAGGTCGTAGCCATTGACTTAGCTGAAGGCTATTCTAACTATCTGCTCTGCAAATGAGCGAGGCTTCGTCAGTGTGCATCGCTAGCTAAGTCGTCCGTACAACTGGGGCGAGTGCTAGTCCGTCTCTCGAGACCTGCCATGTGGTGGCGCTCGGTCTGCGATCACTGACAGTGGCGACACGCGGGTCCGACATGTACTAATGGACCGCGGCCGATTTAAAGCTTCCACTTAGCAAGTGTGGTGTCTGGCGGTGACACCACATTTAGACCACGAGAAAACTTAAAATCAAGGTAGATGCGTGTTGGCTGGTCTTTGTTTAGACTTCAGAATTCGTCATACTGCAGTACTCCAGTGTCACTGTGGGGCATTGCTTACTTGTTTTGTGGGTATTAGTAATTGTTGTAGTCCGACGGAATAATTTCTGAGAACTGTCATAATTTCTCATTTTAATCGTTCCAAAACTACGAGGGCGTGCTGAAAAGTAATGTCTCCAATTTTTTAAGTGAAAATCCTTAGAACTTTTTAAGTAAAACAAACGTTTATAACATTCTATTCTTTATTCGTTATGTTTACGTACATTACTGGCCATTAAAATTGCTACACCACCAAGATGACGTGCTACAGACGCGAAATTTAACCGACAGCAAGAAGGTGCTGTGATATGCAAATGATTAGCTTTTCAGGGCATTCACACAAGGTTGGCGCCGGTGGCGACACCTACAACGTGCTGACATGAGGAAAGTTTCAAACAG
This sequence comes from Schistocerca nitens, assembly GCF_023898315.1. Taxonomy (NCBI): domain Eukaryota; kingdom Metazoa; phylum Arthropoda; class Insecta; order Orthoptera; family Acrididae; genus Schistocerca; species Schistocerca nitens. Next base: position 1,134,460,217 of record NC_064614.1, on the reverse strand, counting down.
ATTTCTCATACACAAACAGCAGTTGACCGGCGTTGCCTGGTGAAACGTTGTTGTGATACCTCGTGTAAGGAAGAGAAATGCGTACCATCACGTTTCCGACTTTGATAAAGGTCGGATTGTAGCCTATCGCGATTGCGGTTTATCGTATCGCGACATTGCTGCTCGCGTTGGTCGAGATCCAATGACTGTTAGCAGAATACGGAATCGGTGGGTCCAGGAGGGTAATACGGAACGCCGTGCTGGATCCCAAAGGCCTCGCATTACTAGCAGTCGAGATGACAGGCATCTTATCAGCATGGCTGTAACGGATCGTACAGCCACGTCTCGATCCCTGAGTCAACAGATGGGGACGTTTGCAAGAAAACAACCAACTGCACGAACAGTTCGACGACGTTTGCAGCAGCATGGACTATCAGCTCGGAGACCATGGCTGCGGTTACCCTTGACGCTGCATCACAGACAGGAGCGCCTGCGATGGTGTACTCAACGACGAACCTGGGTGTACGAATGGCAAAACGTCATTTTTTCCCAAGAATCCGGGTTCTGTTTACAGCATCATGATGGTCGCATCCGTGTTTGGCGACATTGCGGTGAACGCACATTGGAAACGTGTATTCGTCATCGCCATACTGTCGTATCACCCGGCGTGATGGTATGGGTGCCATTGGTTACACGTCTCGGTCACCTCTTGTTCGCATTGACGGCAGTTTGGACAGTGGACGTTACATTTCAGATGTGTTACGACCCGAGGATCTACCCTCATTCGATCCCTGCGAAACCCTACATTTCAGCAGGATAATGCACGACCGCATGTTGCAGGTCCCGTACTGCCCTTTCTGGATACAGAAAATGTTCGACAGCTGCCCTGGCCAGCACATTCTTCAGATCTCTCTCCAAGTGGAAACGTGTGGTCAATGGTGGCCGAGCAACTGGCTCGTCACAATACGCCAGTCACTACTGTTGATGGATTGTGGTATCGTGCTGAAGCTGCGTGGGAAGCTGTACCTGTACACACCCTGTTCACTCAATACCCAGGCGTATCAAGGCCGTTATTACGGCCAGAGGTGGTTTTTCTGGGTACTCATTTCTCAGGATCTATGCACCCAAATTGCGTGAAAATGTAATTACATGTCAGTTCTAGTATAATATATTTGTCCAATGAATACCCGTTTATCATCTGCATTTCTTCTTGGTGTAGCAATTTTAATGGCCACTAGTGTATTTACAGCCATCTGTCGCTAGAGGACACCGAACTCTAACGTGGAGCATGGCAGCGTGTAACGTAACTATGTCGGTGGATCAGAAACAGCGTACTGTAATCAGGTTTCGAATTCGAAGAAATCGTCCACACATGGGGCACCCTCTCCTTCAGGATGACAATCCCAGACTACACACGAGTGCTGCGACGTCTGCGTCAATCCGACGACTTGGGTTCACTGTCATCAATCATCCTCCATACAGTCCCGATTTCCCATCCGATTTTAATCCGTTTCCAAGACTGAAAGAACACATTCGAGGACTTCACTTTGATAGTGTTGAAGCCGTACAAGCAGAGGTGAGGTTGTGACTGCGTCAACAAAGTCAACGTTCTACAGTGATGGTGTCACCAAACTGGTCTGTCAGTAGATGAAATGTGCTCGTCGGCAGGGTGACTGTGTTGAGAAATAAATAGAATATAGAATGTTAAAAATTTTGTTTTATTTAAAAAGCTTTCACACAAAAAATTAGAAGGCTTTACCTTCCAGCTCGGTTCCGTACATGCATAATATCGTATTTCATTACATATGGATCAGGTTTCGTCTTCTTTCAATAACTTTTTGGAGTAAAATTCTGCAGCATTATTCTTTATTATTAAATTTTTATATGGACACCGTAATTTCCGTTAGAATTAATATTAAGGTGTCTCGTGTGCGTTATAGTCAGAGGTGGCAGCAGGGAAGTGAAACAGAAATGCTCGTGGAACTTAAATGGGAATCCATGGAAGAAAGATGTACTTCTTACAAGGCTCTGCTGGGTAAATTTAGGGAACCTGTTTTGTAATCAGACTGCAAGTTCATAAGTTTACGACATTAGAGATAAAGACATGTGCAGAGGAATACAGACAGCCAATTTTCACTCGCTTCAGTACCAAGTGTACCGGTATGAAATGAGTTTTTTTGTGAAAATGAAACACTAATTTTGAATTGAAAAGTAAAAACATTTTATTCAAAGTACTGACCATTCCTTTCTACACATTTTGACGACCTTTCTGGCAATTTGTGGACACCACGCCAATAGAAATGTTCGTCTTTTGAAGCAAACCAATCAGACACCCAATTTTCGACTTCTTAGTAGGAATCGAAGTGTTCCTCGGCCAATCCGTGTCCCATTGATGAAAAAAAATTGTGGCCGGAAGGGCCAAGTCTGGTGAATACGGCGTGTGGGGTAGCAGCTCCCAGCCAAGTGTTTTGATTGTATCCAGAACCAGTTTTGCTTTGTGTGCAGGTGCATTGTCGTGTAAAAAATTACTTTGCCATGCCTTCTGGCCCATTCTGGTCTTTTTTCGATCAATGCATAGCTCAAATTGATCATTTGTTGTCTGTAGCGATTAGTATTCACAGTTTCACCGGGTTTTAAAAGCTCATGATACAGCATACCTTTCTGATCGCACCAAACACAGAGCATTGTCTTCTTGCCGAAGCGATCTGGCTCTGCAGTCGATGTTGATGGTTGTCCCGGATTAACCCACGATTTTTCCCGTTTAGGATTCTTAAAATAAATCCATTTTTCATCGCCAGTAACAATTCGATGCAAACTTGATTTTCTTTCATGTTTCTCAAGCAAAATTTGACAAATGGTTTTTCGGTTTTCCATCTGTCTTTCATTCAGTTCATGTGGCTCCCATTTTCTACGCTTTTGGATCTTTCCCATAGCTTTCAAACGGTAAGAAATTGTTTCTTGTGCAACATTTAGCATTGCTGCCATTTGCGTCTGACTCAAAGTATCATGAATCTCATTCTCAAAGTATCATCTTCATCCAATATTACTTGCAATTCTGCGCCGGCCGTTGTTGCCGAGCGGTTCTAGGCGCTACAGTCTGGAACCGCGCGACCGCTACGGTCGCAGGTTCGAATCCTGCCTCGGGCATGGATGTGTGTGATGTCCTTAGGCTAGTTAGGTTTAAGTAGTTCTAAGTTCTAGGGGACTTATGACCTCAGCAGTTAAGTCCCATAGTGCTCAGAGCCATTTGAACGATTTTTTTTTTTTTTTTTTTTTTTTTTTTGCAATTCTGCGTCTTCGAACTTTTTTGGTGGTCTTCTACGTTCTTCGTTTCTTACATCAAAATCATTATTTCTGAAGCGTTGAAACCATCTTTTGCATGTTGCTTCTGATAGAGCATGATCACCATATGCCTCGACAAGCATTCGATGCGACTCTGCAGCACTTTTTTTTCCAATGAAGGAAAAAATTAATGCTTTCCGCAAATCATCACTTTCTGGTACAAAATTCGACATTGTTAAGACGATGAAAACATATGATGTTGTTTGTTCCATGACTTGATGTATACTAAATATCTTTGACAAGCCTGCCGGAGTGGCCGAGCGGTTCTAGGCGCTACAGTCTGGAGCCGCGCGACCGCTACGGTCGCAGGTTCGAATCCTGCCTCGGGCATGGATGTGTGTGATGTCCTTAGGTTAGTTAGGTTTAAGTAGTTCTAAGTTCTAGGGGACTGATGACCTCAGAATTTAAGTCCCATAGTGCTCAGAGCCATTTGAACCATTTTATCTTTGACAGATGTCATACCAACCAAACAAAACAAAAAATTAAGGCTCGTTCACAACAAATGTTCCCTATTGACACATTTGTACCTTAACGTTCATTTCATACCGGTACACTTGGTACGCCTGAATAACAGGATAGATAACATCGATAATATTGGTAATTCTACCCTCCACCACGCTCTCTACAATGTATTGTTGAGAACCCAACATACGAAGATGTGGGTCAAGGGGTAGCCGCCTTGGCAGCGGAGCGCGGTCCTTCTGTTTCTCCGGATAGTATCGCGGGCCCGGCAGTGCTTGAGACGGCGGCAGCGCGCAGACCTGGCGAAGACGGCAGGCGCGGACGGCACATTTCCGTGCTGCGAGGCCGCACAACGCAGCCAGCCAGCCATCCAGGCGCGCGGAACGCGAGGCTGCCGCCGCGCCACGCCGGCCAAGTGCGAGTGTTGCGTCACGCGGGAGTTTTCCGACGTCTCGTAGGGGGGCGAGGGAGGCCAGCGGAGACGAGACGAGGCGAAGTGAGGAGAGGCGGGGGACAGACGCCGCCACCTGGCCCACAGCCCCAAGGTTCCCTCCGCCACGCCCGCCACACTTTCAGTTACCGTACCAGGTGAAGGTCACGGTTAAAGCAGGCTCAGACATGGTAATTGGATGTCTCTATAGGCCCCCTGGCTCAGCAGCTGCTGTGGCTGAGCACCTGAAGGATAATTTGTAAAATATTTCGAGTAGATTTCCCCACCATGTTATAGTTCTGGGTGGAGATTTTGATTTGCCGGATATAGACTGGGAGACTCAAACGTTCATAACGGATGGCAGGGACAAAGAATCCAGTGAAATTTTTTTAAGTGCTTTATCTGAAAACTACCTTGAGCAGTTAAACAGAGAACCGACTCGTGGCGATAGAATATTAGACCTTCTGGTGACAAACAGACCCGAACTATTTGAAACAATTAACGCAGAACAGGGAATCAGCGATCATAAATCGGTTACTGCATCGATGATTTCAGCCGTAAATAGAAATATTAAAAAAGGTAGGAAGATTTTTCTGTTTAGCAAAAGTGACAAAAAGCAGATTTCAGAGTCCCTGACTGCTCAACACAAAAGTTTTGTTTTAAGTACAGATAGTGTTGAGGATCAGTGGACAAAGTTCAAAACCATCGTACAATATGCGTTAGATGAGTATGTGCCAAGCAAGATCGTAAGAGATGGAAAAGAGCCACCGTGGTACAACAACCGAGTTAGAAAACTGCTGCGGAAGCAAAAGAAACTTCACAGCAAACATAAACATAGCCAACGCCTTGCAGACAAACAAAAACTACGCGAAGCGCAATGTAATGTGAGGAGGGTCATTCGAGAGGAGTTCAATGAATTCGAAAGTAAAGTTCTATGTATTGACTTGGCAGAAAATCGTAAGAAATTTTCGTCTTATGTCAAAGCGGTAGGTGGATCAAAACATAATATCCAGACACTCTGTGACCAAAATGGTACTGAAACAGAGGATAACAGACTAAAGGCCGAAATACTAAATGTCTTTTTCCAAAGCTGTTTCACAGTGGAAGACTGCACGGTAATTCCTTCTCTAGATTGTCACACAGATGACGGTAGATATCGAAATAGATGACAGAGGGATAGAGAAACAATTAAAATCGCTCAAAAGAGGAAAGGCCGCTGGACCTGATGGGATACCAGTTCGATTTTACACAGAGTACGCGAAGGAACTTGCCCCCCTTCTTGCAGCGGTGTACCGTAGGTCTCTAGAAGAGCGAAGCGTTCCAAAGGATTGGAAAAGGGCACAGGTCATCCCCGTTTTCAAGAAGGGACGTCGAACAGATGTGCAGAACTACAGACCTATATCTCTAACGTCGATCAGTTGTAGAATTTTGGAACACGTATTATGTTCGAGTATAATGACTTTTCTGGAGACTAGAAATCTACTCTGTAGGAATCAGCATGGGTTTCGAAAAAGACGGTCGTGCGAAACCCAGCTCGCGCTATTCGTCCACGAGACTCAGAGGGCCATTGACACGGGTTCACAGGTAGATGCTGTGTTTCTTGACTTCCACAAGGCGTTCGATACAGTTCCCCACACTCGTTTAATGAACAAAGTAAGAGCATATGGACTATCAGACCAATTGTGTGATTAGTTCCTAGATAGCAGAACGCAGCATGTCATTCTCAATGGAGAGAAGTCTTCCGAAGTAAGAGTAATTTCAGGTGTGCCGCAGGGAGTGTCGTAGGACCGTTGCTATTCACAATATACATAAATGACCTTGTAGATGACATCGGAAGTTCACTGAGGCTTTTTGCAGATGATGCTGTGGTGTATCGATTGGTTGTAACAATGGAAAATTGTACTGAAATGCAGGAGGATCTGCAGCGAATTGACGCATGGTGCAGGGAATGGCAATTGAATCTCAATGTAGACAAGTGTAATGTGCTGCGAATACATAGAAAGAAAGATCCCATGTCATTTAGCTACAATATAGCAGGTCAGCAACTGGAAGCAGTTAATTCCATAAATTATCTCGTAGTACGCATTAGGAGTGATTTAAAATGGAATGATCATATGAAGTTGATCGTCGGTAAAGCAGATGCCAGACTGAGATTCATTGGAAGAATCCCAAGGAAATGCAATCCGAAAACAAAGGAAGTAGGTTACAGTACACTTGTTCGCCCACTGCTTGAATACTGCTCACCAGTGTAGGATCCGTACCAGATAGAGTTGATAGAAGAGATAGAGAATATCCAACGGAGAGCAGCGCGCTTCGTCACAGGATCATTTAGCAATCGCGAAAGCGTTACGGAGATGATATATAAACTCCAGTGGAAGACTCTCGGGGAGAGATGTTCAGTAGCTTGGTACGGGCTTTTGTTGAAGTTTCGAGAACATAGCTTCACCGAGGAGTCAAGCAGTATATTGCTCCCTCCTACGTATGTCTCACGAAGAGACCACGAGGATAAAATCAGAGAGATTAGAGCCCAGGCATACCGACAGTCTTTCTTTCCACGAACAATACGAGACTGGAATAGAAGGGAGAACCGATAGAGGTACTCAAAGTACCCTCCACCACACTCCGTCAGGCGGCTTGCAGAGTATGGATGTAGATGTAGATGTAAATGTAAATATGAACACTTGGGCCCTCAAGATACAGTCACCATCTCGCCTACAACGTGGCTATGCCGAAAAATCGGAAGATGGAGTACACCAGTACTCCGTCTTCCGATTTTTCGGCAAATGATGGAACGGTTATTAGAGAGGAATAAAGGACGCGTCGCTTAGTTTTTTACTCACAACTAGAGCACTGCCTGAGAATGACTCACAGTTGTATAAGTATTGGGTTCAGCTCAAGACTTCGATTGCTCCGCGATCTAGCGACATTTGCTAGTATTCCTGACCAAATAGGCAGCAGCACGACAGATACAGTGATCAGTGACCACAGGGTCGTTGTGTCTAAACTGAGTACCGTAACATCCAAACCCGCCAAAAACAAAAGCAAAATACATCTATTTAAAAAAGCAAAGAAAAATTGGTTTAACACCTTCTTAAGGGACAGTCCCCACTCCGTCCAATCTGACTATGTAAGCGTAGACCAGGTGTTGTTTAAATTCAAAGGAATAATATCGACGGCAGTTGGAAGATATATACCAAATAAATTAACAACCGACGGAGCTGATCCCAATGGGTACATAAAACTGGTCAGTATACTGTTGCAGGAACAACGAAAAAGCATATAAAATTTAAAATAAGCCAATTGCCGAATTTTTACAGAAGATCGAAATTAAGTGCAAACTTCAATACGAGATAGCTTTAACAGTTTTCACAGCGAACCTCTGTCTCGAAATCAGGCAGAAAACCCCAAGAGATTCTGATCGTATGTGACGTACACGAGCGGAAAAATACAAAGCGTGATAACGATGGTGATGTTATTGATGTCAGTGCCATTAAAGCAGAGCTACTAAACACGGTTTTCAGAAATTCCTTCACAAAAGAAGGCGAAGTAAATGCGCCAGAATTCGAACGAAGAACAACTGCCAACATGAGACCTTATAAGTAGATATGCCTGGCGGGGCGAAGTAGCCTAAACCTCTTAAGAGGGGCAAGGCTTCCGGTCCAGACAGCATACCAGTCAGGTTGATTTCAAAGTATACTGATAGAGTGCCTCCATACTTAGCAGTCATATGCAACCGCTCGCTCGTAGAAAGATGCGTACCCAAACACTGGGAAGTTACTCAAATCACACCAATAACCAAGAAAGGAAATAGGAGTAATCCGCTGAATTACAGACCCATGTCACTAACGTCGATTTGCAGTAGGATTTTGGAACATACACTGTGCTCGAACTTTATAAATCACCTAGGGGAAAACGATTTATGAACGAATAGCCAACACGGGTTCAGAAAAAATCATTCTTGTTAAACACAACTATGCCTTTATTCTCACAAAATAAGGAGTGCTATCGACAGGGGACGTCGAACTGAATCCGTATTTTTAGATTTCCAGTAGGCTGTTGACACCGTTCCTCACAAGCGACTGGTAAATAAAATTCGTCCCTGTGGAGTATCGCCTCAGTTATGCGGCTGCATACGTGATTTCCTGTCAGAAAGGTCACAGTTCGTATAACTGACCGAAAGTCATCGAGTAAAACAAAAGTAATATCTGGCGTTTCCCAAGGAAATGCTATAGGCCCTCTGTTGTTCCAGGTCTACTTAAACGATTTAGGAGACAATCTAAAGAAATGTTTTAGATTGATAGCATATGACTCTGTCATTTACCGTCATGTAGAGTCATCAGATGATCAAAACGAATAGCAAATTGGTTTAGACAAGGTATCTGTATGTTGCAAAAACTGGCAATGGAGTTTAAAATAAGTGTGAAGTCATCCACATGGGCACTAAAAAGAATACGCTAAATTTCATTTAGAGGATGAATAAAACAAATCTGAAGGATGTAAACTCAATTAAATATTTAGGGATTACAGTTACGTATAATTCAAACTGGAACAATCACATAGATAATGTTGTGGGGAAAGCAAGTCAAAGGTTGCGATTTATTGTTAGAACTCTTACAAAATGTAAGAAGTCTACTAAAGAGACTGCTTGCACTACGCTTGTCCGTGCTGTGTGGTGCAGGATCCACATCAGATAGGATTGACGGAGGACGTCAAAGAAGAACAATACGTTTTATATTATCGCGAAATAATGGAGAGAGTACCACGGATATGATACACGAATTGGAGTGACAGACATTAAGACAAAGGCGATTTTCGCTGCGGCACGACCTTCTCATTATAGTTTAGTCACAACAGTCTCCTCAGAGTGCGAAAATACTTTGTTGGCGCCCAGATACTAGGGAGAAGTGATCATCATAATAAAATAAGAGAAATTATAGCTCACACGGAAAGATGTAAGTGCTCGTTTTTCCAGCGCGCAGTTCGAGAGTGCAACGGTAGCTTGAAGATGGTTCGATGAGCCACCTGCCAGGCACTTATTTGCGAATTACAGAGTATTCATCTTCATGTAGAAATAGATGTGCTCTCTGCAACGTATCTTAGAGTGGTGCCGCGCCTACTCGTCATCACCCATGTCGGCCAAATTTACGGTATATGCAGGGTAGCCGTCTGCGCAGCGGAAAAAGTGCGGAACGGTAACCGGAGATCCGCGGGTTTTCTTGTCAATTCTTTCTTGTCAGTTCTTTCATAAAACGCATGAAAAGGAAGTCAAAGGCAAGATACAGGAATGTCGTCATTATTTCATCAACACCTGGGAAACTTACATCAGCCTCATACAAAATATTTTTGACTATTGTTATTAAGCCCTACATATAGGAGAGCAAATTTTTTACTCTTGAGGAGGACAAACAAATCCTCATTTATACCACGATGTTTCACAACACAAAGATTGACTGCCATCGTGCAGTGTTAAAGCGATCCCCCCAAATGCACTCCACTAATGTAAAAACTTCCTATGTCTGTTTTTATGATCAGGTAAAGGATTCCATCAGAAAGCTTCAAAACTGCTCTTACGTTACGGAGAAACAAAAAGAAGTCACATCCCAGGACGACTGCATCAAAACGCATTCCACTGTACATTCCTCGCGAATGTTTGGGACAATATTCGTAACGTGGTTCGCTGCCATGTGCGATAAGAGAAAACCTCTACTTTATCTAAGCCAAGTTTTTTTTATAAGAAGCTTTAAAACGATCACGTAAGTGAAAAAATGTTTCTTTTGCAACGATCTCAAGATGCTGAGAAAATTACTGCTTGTCCTATCTTTACGATAAATATGAGTCCAGCACGTGTAAGTAAAAAATGTAAATTAACTGAAGTATCTAATTTTGTATACGAAGTCCTCGTGTACACCTCACACTCCTTTTCTGGAAATTTATTTACAATCCCAAATTTTCCTTTGCATTCCCTATTACGAAAATATTAATAAATATAATACATAGTACATTATTTACGTTTATTTTTTACTTTAAGTAACGTATAAATCTATATAAATAAAAATGCAAATATTCGTTTGTTCAAAATCCTCTGTCTCCGAAAGTCTTCACCGATTGCTTCGAAATTTTTACACGACATTGCATTCGGATACGCGTGTGTTTTATCTACGTGCATATGTATATGGGAAAAATTATTAACAAAAAACTCCAAGAGTTTGACCGATTTACTTCAGATTTTTTCACAGCAGTCTGATGAATATTCGGGTGGAGGGCATAGGCTATATATTTTTAATATATGAAGGGGAAACGTTATAAAAAATCTCAAAAAGAACTCGACTGATTTACTTCAAATTTTTACATGTATCTACAGTAAACACACAGACACACAATAGTGAAACATTTTTAGCAAACAGGAAAGTTGTATTTACGGCGTATCAGCTTATGTATCGAACTATTAAGGAATCTGAATTTCTAGTAACAATAAGCAAGGTTCAAGAGTTGGGACACGGACAGAGGGGTGGGAGGAAATGGACATAGAAAGGGGAAAAGAGGAAATGGACAGAGAGTGGAGCGAGAAGGTGATTAGGATGTACATCCAATTCCCATGCATATCATAAACATGTGCTTTCTCTTTTCTGTCTTTTCCATTCAATCAGACTGAGCTACAGCAATGCATGGTCAGGAAAGTTTCCATCTGGGAACTAGACCCGCGAACCTCATATTACCGTTCTGCATCTCTCTGTGTTGCATCAATCGCTGCCTGAAAACTAGGGTAACATAAATGGCTCATTATTCGGTCGATCCTTGCCGAAAACGTTATATTTTTCTTAAAGCTTCGTGATATTGAGCTGCCACATCAGTCACTTCAATTTCTGGGGAGTCCTGCATGTACCATAAATGTGAAAGATCGTGATGATGAGCATGCGTGGTCCCGTTGTTAGCTCTGTAATACAATGCTACCCACTAAAATTGCAGCACCATGAATAAAGTCATCATGCAGCAAACGTTAGGTTGGCATGAACTGTACGGAATACCTGGATATGAAAGTAATTTGCATATCAGTGCCAAGCAGGTAGCCATAACGCCGTCTACAATCTATATACAGGATGACTTTGTTAAACGGAGACAAACTGCAGGAAAAATCCCTGCCTTGGTAAGGAGCAGAGAAGGCCATTTGGAGATATCGACGAAAATGCTTTCCAAGGGAGCTACACCCACTTCAAGGAAGAGGTAAAGGGTGTTGAACACTGTAAAATATGACCCGGATATCAGCACGAGGTACGTGTCCCTCCGCTACACAGTAAGCCAGGCGAACTTGTGGAACGCTTTTCACAACCGGTAATATCCCTGCAGCGCTTTTATGCTTTATTTCCTAAGGACGTGCCTATACAGCGACGTTTTTGCCTCATGTTCGTCGCACAACCCTCCACGGCACTGGGATTTATGTTATCCATCCTATTCACAGAAAAGTCTATCTTTACGACGGGTGGCCAACCTTAACAACACCCACGTATGTGCTGCAGAGAATCCCCATGGGATGGTGGCAGAGAACGATTAGAACCGGTTGAGCCTCAGTGTGCAGGCGGGGATTATTGGCGACCACCTCGAGTGCGGAGCTGCAACACAAGTACAGACAGTACATTCCCATTTCCTTGGTGTGCTCTTTCAAACATTGAAACCTGTACTGTCACAGCCCTTTTATGTACACCTTCAAGACGGTGTAGCTCTGCTGGATTGAACTTACGACCATACGACCACATGACTTTTATTGCTCGTTATTCTTTCAGGAATCGTTTACTGCAATTTTTCCCCATTTAGAAAAATCGTCATGTATAAGGAAAGATTACAAGGAGGATTTCTCACTCAGAAATAAATGTCGGTTGCTTGTGAGAAGATCGTGCTACGACTGATGCAAGAAGAGGAAACGTCTACCAGAAGTGTTGGGATTGGCAGCAGTAGGATCGATGCCAGTCGCAACTGCATTTCAAATGGTTCAAATGGCTCTGAGCCCTATGGGACTTAACATCTCACAAGGGGAGGCCGCCAATTCTGAAATTCGGATTTGATTCATACTGCGCATAATAAAAGCTCATGGCCAGAGGTGTCATTTGGCAAAGCACCAAGATGCACTTCTCAGCCGTTGTCGAGAAAATCGACAGTTAAAAGAAACCGTTGCGGTGAAATACTCTCTACGATTTATAACTTCCTACAGCGTCGTAGCACAGCGGTAAGCGCATGGGTTCGTAATCCGAAGGTCGCTGGATCGAATTTCGAGCCATGCAACCTTTTTTTTAGTATTTGTTTTTTGTAATATATATATATATATATATATATATATATATATATATATATATATATCGTGGGGTCTCTACTCTAATTCGAACGTTTGACTTACACTATACGTATTCATTTCGGAATATCGTTTCTACGTCTTCCGTTAACTACACGTGTAAACGTTATGAAGACAATTAATAACATTTGTGAAATACAACTTTGTTTGCGGAAAACATAATCATGTTCGAAGTCGCCAGTTTTTCCACGACAAACGACTTTCAACAACTTATTATATGCATAATTGTTGCAACTGGTTGCCGGAAATTTTATATATATATATATATATATATATATATATATATATATATATATATATATATGTGTGTGTGTGTGTGTGTGTGAATTACAAAAAACAAATACTAAAAAAAAAGTTACATGGCGCGAGATTCGATCCGGCGACATTCTGATTACGAACCCGAGCGCTTACCGCTGCGCCACGACGCTGTAGGAAGTAATATATCGTAGAGAGTATTTCACCGCTACGGTTTCTTTTAACTGTCGATTTTCTCGACAACGGCTGAGAAGTGCATCTTGGTGCTTTGCCACATTACACCTCTGGCCATGAGCTTTTATTATGCGCAGTATGAATCGGATCTGAATTTCACAATTGGCGGCCTCCCCTTGTCAGGTCATCAGTCACCTATAACTTAGAACTACTTAAACCTAACTAACCTAAGGACATCACACACACATCCATGCCCGAGGCAGGATTGGAACCTGCGACCGTAACAGCAGCGCGGCTCCGGACTGAAGCGCCTAGAACCGCTCGGCCACAGCGGCCGGCAAACTGCATTTCCTTTTCGCGCCTCGTATGAAAATATTAATAAATATAACATGTTGAACATTGCTCACACTGGTCTGCATCCTGCAACTGCCAAGCCAATTGATGTATACAGAGGGGCTATAATCAACGTCATGCAGGATGTCAGTGGCCACCGGCTTCCCTCGAACACAGACGCTTTATTCGTCCGGCCGTATAAGATCCTGCAGCCTCATCTCGTATCTTCAGTCAGGAAATGGGCTTGCTCGCATTAGAACGACTATCCACACGGGCAGTGCTACGACAGTCACCATAGACCATTGTTGAGGATTCCTACGACATGGCAGCAGAGAGAGGTGCGCCGAACATCGTGTCCCCAACTTCAACACTGAATGCTGAAGTAACACCACGTCATGTTTTCATGAGAGTTCCGATTCTGAGTACAGCATCACGACGGACAACACGGTCAGTTTTGTTTCGAACAGTCAGCAAATTGGGCAGCAGGCATTAACATTTATGCCAGTGTCATATCTTTGAGGTTACTGCGACAATAACTTTCATAACGTTTTACAATGCGCCATGTGTTACTTACCTGCCTGGATAGACAGTCTTCGACTGTTACCCTAACTAACATGTTCTTTAGATTTGTGACCCACAGAAAATATCATTGTTCGCCGCCACTCACCAGCTTCTACGATTGATGTTTTGCATAGAGTTGAAGCATCGTGAAATGACATACAGATTGGGGTAAACTTAAGTGGCATGGAGAACAGAGTTCTAGGGTACAAAGAAATACAATAGAGGAAAGAAAATACAGTGCTAACCTGGCAATAGCAGATGTTTAAGTGACCAGCACCTATCTCTTATGGCTTTTATGTTCTTGATAGCAAGTTACTCAAGGTGGATCAAAGATAGACTTCTGGAAATGCTGCAGTCTCATCCGAAATGTTCTGCTGCAGTTCTTGAAGATTATGAGGGTTGTTGCGGTACGCCTCAGACTTGATGGCTGCCCATGCAAAATAACTGCACACTGACAGGTCAGGTGACCTGGGTGGCAAGCTAGGGCCGCGACCAGTCTCAACTCTGCCAACAACTCCGTCAGGTGTGAAAACTGTGTCAATGTGCCCTGAGGTTCGGCCAGCTGTATGGGCAGTTGGACCATCCTGTTGGTGTGTGGTTATATGCATACATTCGCATGCAGTTACATCCATTTGTCCGAGCCACTTTTGTTTGCCCCACCCTGTATTTGTTATTGAAGCTCAGTTTCAGTCGATGCCCCTTAAGGTCAGAACCGTTGCTGCTGCCAGATGTGGCAGCTTTGTGCACCAAATTTCTCACCATGTATACCGCCAAATCACCTACGAATTCGATTATGTGATCCTCTTACTATTTTGTACACACACAATTAAAATTTCGTTACCTGCTACCCTTAATTGTATTGTAATTTTAGTGGCCAGCAGTATACAGGGTGGAAAGGGTGTAAGTACAGATATTTTTGCACGCGGTACTATAATACACTGCTGGCCACCGTAAATGCAACACCAAGAAAGACAAGAGTTAGCAAAACAAAATTTATTTTGTAGATAACATGTTGACCAAGTATCAAATGATTACGTTTTACAGACGTCTGTGACATGTGGTTCCTGCCAGAATCAGTAGCCAGAGTAGCCGCCATTGTTGGACATCACCGCTGCCACACGTCTCGGCATTGAGTCAAAGAGACGTTGGATGTGTTCCTGGGGTACAGCAGCCCAAGCAGCTTCCACACGTTGCCAAAGATCATCTGGTGTGGCAGCTGGGGATGTAATCTGGGTCACTCGTTGAGCAACCATGGACCACATGTTTTCTATCGGCGAAAGATCCGGAGAGCGAGCCGGCCAGGGAAGCACTTCAATCTGGTTATTGATGAAGAATCTTTGGACAATGCGTGCCACGTGTGGTCGCGCATTATCCTGTTGAAATATGGCTGTGGCCGAGCCCTGAAGGTAAGGAAGGACAACTGGCTCCAGCACCTCGGATATGTAGCGCCGGCTATTTAAAGTACCGGCAATGCGTACTAGAGGCGTGCGAGAGTAATATCCAATACCGCCCCATACCATAATACCCGGTGCAAGACCAGTGTGGCGGTGCATAATGCAGCTGTCCAGCATCCTCTCTCCACGGTGTCTCCACACTCGAATCCGACCATCGTGGTGCTGCAGACAGAAGCGTGCCTCATCAGTAAAGACAACGTCATTCCATTCTGCCGTCCACATCCGTCTGTTATCACACCATTGGCGACGGAGACGTCTGTGGTTCTGCGTCAATGGTAGACGAAGCACTGGACGTCTTGCGGACAGACCACTCTGCTGTAAACGGCGTCGAATGGTACGCGCAGACATTGGATGATGCGTTACAGACGCAATGTGCTGTGCTATGGTTCGGGATGTCACTGAGCGATCCGTCACTGCCATGCGCACAATTTGCCTATCAGCACGTGCAGTGGTACACCGAGGTGAATGCGATCGACCACGTCGGTCCGTCGTACCCTCCTGCATCCAACGGTCACATATCCGCATTACAGTTGTTTGGTTTCGTCCGACACGACTAGCGATTTCTCTGTATGATAATCCACAATCTCGGTAAGCCACTATCCTTCCTCTGTCGAACTCGGATACTTGATCAAAAGATGTTCGCTGTTGTCTACGAGGCATAACTGATCGTCTTGTGAAACAACCACAAGCTAAACACACGTGCCGAACGTACACTCGTCGAAATCGCCAAGCCTTAAATGGCGCTATGAGGTGGCGCCACAGGCGCGCGTGATGTGCGTCTGCGCTGAAATTCTAATCAGTTGCATATCTCATCGCTGCAAACCCATGGTGTAAATTTCACTTGATTCGGATGCTTCCTTCAGGGTGTTGCATTTACGGTGGCCAGCAGTGTATGTATGTACATGGTGTGTTCGTTGTTTTTTCCCCTGCATCAAAAAGTCTTTCCACAAACACGTCACAAACTTTACAACCTGATGTTTTATGCATGGGCGCAACTGCACCTCTAAGTGGACTACACCTGTGAGTATAGACCAACCGTTTTACATCTACGTGTCCACACTTCAGCACCTGATCTTCTACCCCAGGCAAATAGTCCATTAATGACTTGCTTGTACCATGTTTACCTGGATGTACTACCCAAACTAAAAACACAGGACTTGTTAGAAGTATAATTGTTAATCTGCAAATGACGTAAAGAAATACTGATTTAATGTTGTTCAGTACACCGTCCTCAGCCACCACTGTCCTCACTTATACCCGTTACATCTTGTATAATGAGCAATGTCTCATCTAGTGGAGAGACATCTTCAAACGATGGCGAAAAGGCGGGGGCGTCGGCAGTGAGACTGGCAACTCTGCATGCAGCTTGAGTCACTACGCGTCGGTGTTAAACAAGGTACGAAAATCAACTTGTGACTCAGGCATGGGCAAACTTGGGTGAGCCGCGGACCTGATTCATATGCTTTTTCAAGTCACCGGCCACCGCGTCACGTGACATGACGTGACAGCAGCGGTCCTAGCGCATAAAATGATAACTATAGCGCTTGTGGTGTTAAAGTTCATGGGGTAACCCACTTATATGAATGACACTTTTCCCGACACGCCACGCCACGCCAAAAAATTATGCCTCAAATTGTATTTACGTACAAACAGTCATAATAAGGCGCTGTGGTCGACGACGCTTACATAAGACAAGTGTCTGGCGTAGTTGTTAGATCGGTTACTGCTGCTATAAAGGTAGGTTATCAAGATTTAAGTAAGTATGAACGTGGTGTTATAATCGGCGCACAAGCCATGGGACACAGCACTTCCGAGGCGGCGGTGAAGTGAGGATTGTCTCGTACGACCATTTCACGAATGTACCGTGAATATCAGGAATCCGGTAAAACATCAAATCTCCGATATCGCTGCGGCCTGAAGAATATACTGCAAGAACGGGACCAACGACGACTGAAGAGAACCGTTCAACGTGACGGAAGTGCAACTCTTCCGCAAATTGCTGCAGATTTCAGTGCTGGGCCATCAACAAGTGTCTGCGTGCAAATTATTCAACGAAACATGATCGATATGGGCTTTCGGAGCCAAAGGCTCACTCGTGTACCGTTGAAGACTACACGACATAAGGCTTCAAACATCACCTGGGCCCGTCAACAGCGACATTGAACTGTTGATGACTGGAAACATGTTGCCCGGTCGGACGAGTCTCGTCTCAAATTGTATCGAGCGAATGGACGTGTACGGGTACGGAGACAACCTCATGAATCCATGGACTCTGCATTTCAGCAGAGGACTGTTCAAGCTAGTGGAGGCCCTATAATGGTGTGGGTCGTGTGCGACCCCTGATATGTCTAGATACCACTCTGATAGGTTGCACAAACGTAATCATCCTGTCTGATCACCTGAATCCATTCATGTCCATTGTGCATTCCAGCAGGACAATGCGTCACCCCCCCACGTCCAGAATTGCTACAGAGCGGCTCCAGAAACACTCTTCTGAATTTAAACACTTCCCCTGATCAGGAGAGATCTTCACCCTCTCGTAATCTTACGGATTTATAGACAGCCCTGCAGGCTTCATGGTGTTATGTCCCTCCGGCACTACTTCAGACGTTAGTCGAGTCCATGCCACGTCGTGTTGCTGCACTTCTGCGTGCCTAACAGGTATTACGTAGGTGTAGCCAGTTTGTTTGGCTCTTCAGTGTATAATACCTCCAGCTTCAACCTCTTCAATACAAGAAAGAAAAAGAGGGCAATGAGATAGGTAACTCCAGTCAATGACCATTAGGAATAACTTCGCGATATTTGGACAGACAGCTTATTCGAATTATTGAAATTTAATGTGGTGTCACCGCCAGACACCACACTTGCTAGGTGGTAGTCTTTAAATCGGCCGCGGTCCGCTAGTATACGTCGGACCCGCGTGTCGCCACTGTCAGTGATTGCAGACCGAGCGCCACCACACGGCAGGTCTAGAGAGACTTCCTAGCACTCGCCCCAGTTGTACAGCCGACTTTGCTAGCGATGCTACACTGACAAATACGCTCTCATTTGCCGAGACGATAGTTAGCATAGCCTTCAGCTACGTCATTTGCTACGACCTAGCAAGGCGCCATTACCAGTTTATATTGAGATTGTAAATCATGTATCATCAAGACCGATGTTCACCAATTATGGATTAAAGTTAAGTATTCCAGCAACAGCGTACCTTATTGGCTATATTAATTACATTTAACTGTTCCAGACCTCGCGCCAGTCTGTGTGTAATTAAACGCGTGCATTTCGGCCTCCTCTAGCAACATGGTGTTGGCTCTTCTGCCAACACAGCATTTGATATGCCACCATTCACAAATTCTACAAGTTAGCATATTCTAAATAACTGTCCAAAATATTTATAACGACCGATCGCATACGCTTGGGTTGTTTCTGTAACGCTAAATAAATACAATGCGTGCCCCTCTCTCTCTCTCCCCTAAGAATTTCTTCCGTGGTCCACGTTAAAACATAGGTTGCCCACACCTGGTCTAAGTGAATTGCTAAATGTCCTCGAAATTTCATATTTCGGATGTATGAATGTCACGACATCAATGGCCGATATTAAAACCAAGAAATATCATCACCGTAGCCAGCAGCATATATAATATCCACTATTGACCTCCTCTGAAGTTTTCTATACATTACGATCTTCAGCTGCACTCACGTGTTTTGAGGCTGGCTATTACGTAACGTCATCTAGCCTTCCATTCGTTCGTTTTTTCGATCGTTTCTTATTTTTTGGTATGCAGCGAAAAACTTCCTTCGTCTATCAAATGGTTCAAATGGCTCTGAGCACTATGGGACTCAACTGCTGAGGTCATTAGTCCCCTAGAACTTAGAACTAGTTAAACCTAACTAACCTAAGGACATCACAAACATCCATGCCCGAGGCAGGATTCGAACCTGCGACCGTAGCGGTCTTGTGGTTCCAGACTGCAGCGCCTTTAACCGCACGGCCACTTCGGCCGGCTCCTTCGTCTATCGATCACCTATTTACCTAGCTGTATATTCTGGCTAAGTTCATTTCATTTTCGTTGTCTTGATTAACAAATCTTCCACTTCAGTTTGTTTCCTGATCCATTCACGCGTTTTCTGTCTCTCATAGTTTAAAAAGTAGGGGGCTCAAAGGATCTCATTGTAGTAAACTTTTGCACAGGATTCTAGAAACCACCTGAACATCTTTCGTGCTCGTTGTTACTACATTTCGTGACATAATAGGTGAATTATCACTACTTAAAGCAGTAGATGCTACTTATTATTTTACTCATGGCAATATACAGTACAAGTTGACGTACAATATGGCGTATCACAATTCTCGAATCTTACTACATACCTCCGTAATAGAAGTTGTAAATAATGCGGTAGCGTGGTACTGAAGAAAACAACGACGGCTGGGAACTTTGACGAATTACAATTACTTACATATTTTCTCTCTATTTTAAAATAATGCTATTACACGTTTATCGACGCGTCTCTCATATAATTCTGAGAAAATAAAATAGGGCCAGTTGGGCAGTTGTTACTCGTCGTAATATTGCGAACAATTTAGAATAGCACCTGGAAACACACTAGGAATCAATGCCGCCAAGAAAATATAATATTACGTAGTAAAGAGAACTACAACGTTCAGCGCGTTGTGACATAGATTCGCACAGTGACCATCGACCGTGGGTTAAATTCCTGATTTCGATAAAATCTGTCGCCTTTCGCCACTGACTCAATCCATACGTTGACTGTATATCATGCATCTGTCACCCATATAGCACTTTTGACGTCATATTATGGCGGATACACAAACTGAAAGATCAAGAAAAAAGGGATTCGTATCGCTAAGATTCTAATCATTAAAATATAAAACGCAATTGACGATTATGTATGCGATGAACCATGTATTACAAATATTTGATTAGGATAATTCACTCAGAAAATTTGGGATTTGGAAAAGAAACTTCTTGTAACTTGTAAACAAAAAGAGCATTGCCTACAAATTAGAATTAAGATTTAAAATAAATAATGAATCGTTGAAGTTAACATATGTAGCTCAAATACAAAATAAGCAAAACACATCAACCTACTCAAAAGACAAATAATTTAGTTCCAGAACTCTACTCTAAAAGCAAACAATTTCGTATCGAATTTTGTGTGTTTCTCAGCCTGCAGTTGGCCCGTACAGCTTCAGCTAAAGACAGCGATAAACACTTTCCCTGATGCACACATAATGACTTCAAACGCTAACACTATTCTCGCGATACAGCCTGCATCGTAA
The DNA here is from genome assembly GCF_023898315.1 of Schistocerca nitens. Classification (NCBI taxonomy): domain Eukaryota; kingdom Metazoa; phylum Arthropoda; class Insecta; order Orthoptera; family Acrididae; genus Schistocerca; species Schistocerca nitens. The sequence goes on along the minus strand of NC_064614.1, from coordinate 1,134,439,587 downwards.
TCTGAAACTGACATATGCTGCTACTGATTGCGCTATGCACTTGCCACACGTACAAAACCCACCAGCTGCTCACCAGTATTGACATTATGTCTACTACTACTAAAAATTGACGCAAAGTACATCACCGGACTATAGTCACCTATACTCATCTTAAAATCTTAAATGATTTCCAACAAATGCATTACAAATGTAAACATGTCTACAACCTATTACAGGTATATTACCATCGAAAGCAATGCTTGCAAAAAAAAAAATACAGTTCTACATACACTGACGACGTCAGTGGTCAAAACCAATGGCTTCTGTCACAAACTGGAAAACGGCTTATCTGTCATTGACTCATATAACACGTTAAACATTTTTGTTAATTGCGACTTTAACATTCTACCCTTACAAAGCGACAGACAGACCAGATATTTTAAATGTACTAGCTGCAGTCACCGACAAAATTTCTTCGATGCTATATATTAATTAACTTACCGTATCTGGAAGCCAGCTTAAGTCTTCACGTAAGAACCTTCGTCCTCAAGTTCAGTGTCACGCGTTCTACACGGCCTTCGGAACGCGTTCAGAAGCACTGGGTACATTCTGCTGTCACGTCATCCGTCGTCTCCTCTCTGTGTCCCTTCACAATCAGCCAAGAGTTCGTTGCGAGGTAACGACAAACAACAAACAAAAGAATGTAACAAAGCTATCTTCAATGGCGCCAAGCTAAGGTACGCTGGTGTGCAAAACTTAACGATGAAAATAACTTTCACATGAGGTGTCTTTGCCAAGATACATACCTCGATGAAACTTGGAGCATGAAAAAAAGAACTGCTACAGGATAGCACAGAAGGCAGCCGAAGGAAATACGCAATGAGACGAATAGAAATGCACTTTTATTGAAAGACAATAGTTATATTGAAATCGTATTGATCATGACGGTCCCCTGGACATTACGAACGATGGGACATGGTCTTTTATTAGGGTATGTGATCACCACGGACAGCTGAGCATGCTCTACAACGTGCCACGATGTTGTTATAAGTTCTTGGGGTAGGACGTTCCATACCTTCGGACCATCACGAACCGTGGACTTCAGTATAATTAATCTTCTTGAATAAAAGTGTCATTTTGGTTCATCTCATTACTTACAGTACTTTCTTCAGTTACCTTTCTACTATACTGTCGCAGTTCTTACTATGTATGGTCCAAGTCGTCGAGCTCTGTTACTTGGCAATGACACATCAGCCTATTGTAGTTATGATGGGCCGTATCCCTTATTTTTTTGCCCTATTCCCACGATAAACGTGAGACAACCAAGTGCCAGTTCCCGTTGCTGTCACCAGATTATAATGCACTTATCTCGATTTGGTGTTGATTACTTTAGAAAGTTTTTGGAAATTTATGGTAAGTTCTATGGGACCAAACCGCTGAGGTCATCAGTCCCTAGGCTTATACACTACTTAATCTTAGCTACGGATAACACACACACCCATGCCCGAGGGAGGAGTCGAACCTCCGACGGGGGTTGTTGTTGATTAGTCACCAGTCTAAGATCTACGTCCACATTTACATACATACTCAGCAAATCTCTCTGAAGTGCATAAAAGAGGGTACTTTGCATTGTATCAGTTAAACTTAAGGCTCTGTACAAGACAGGAAATATAAAAAATCTATCAAACGTCCACTCAGTTTCACTTTTGTGAGCTTTCGCGAAAATTTCAGAAAAAGTAGTGTGCAAGGGGCTTTTATCGACCTGGCGAGAAATAATACATTATCATATCACTGTTTGGATTCCTAGAAGGTTTCAATATCGAGAAGGCTATTTATACATAAAGAGAGACTGTAAGTAATCCGTTATACAATAACTTACAGGCTAATGGTACATTCAGCGATATGTCGAATACATTAGACTGTGCAAACCACAACAGCCTTTTAAGTGAATTAAAATGTTATTGTGTAACAGAAAGTATTACAAAATGGTTATGATGGATTATGTGATATCAATAGGACATAGTTCTCTATTAATCAATCTATCAGCGATCATCCAAATATAAATATTTACATTATGTCCCACAGTTCCATTTTAGAGTCCATACTTGTTTTGTATCTGTTAATGACCTTTCATCAGCAACATTATCAGACACCTAGTTTTAATTGTTTGTGTATCATACAAACAGTGCAACAAATAACAAATAGTGTATAGTTTTAGAAAGGACGGTTAATAAAACCGTCGTGGACTAACTTAGCCACCGTCACTCAATATTGAAAAAACATATAGTTCAGAACTCCCAGAACGTGTCTAAAATATGATGAAAATGCATGTATAAAATGTTCACAGTGTTAATTTCTTGTCACTTTAACAGGGTAATGAATTCACTTCGGTGGAGAATACCATAGGACTGATGAGGTGCCTAATGAAATGTTTATCTGCAGTGCCTATGTTGTCAGACATGGGAGATATAAAAGTAAAAAAACTAGCATACTTTCAGTCCATAATGCCATACAGGTCCAGTTTTGGGGTTTTTTCATTAAGACAAGCTAAAGTAATGAGAGTTGAAAAGCATGTAATACCGATTACAATACTTGTGCTGTGAACTATTTGTTCTGTGTTATTGCACTATGATCTATGTGGAGTGGCATGGCGAGACGTGACTCTAATCAAATGGTTCTGAGCACTATGGGACTTAACATCTGAGGTCATCAGTCCCCTAGACTTAGAACTACTTAGCCGGCCGGAGTGGCCGTGCGGTTCTAGGCGCTGCAGTCTTGAACCGAGTGACCGCTACGGTCGCAGGTTCGAATCCTACCTCGGACATGGATGTGTGTGATGTCCTTAGGTTAGTTAGGTTTAATTAGTTCTAAGTTCTAGGCGACTGATGACCTCAGAAATTAAGTCGCATAGTGCTCAGAGCCATTTGAACCATCTGAACCTTAGAACTACTTAAACCTAACCAACCTAAGGACATCATACACATCCATGCACGAGGCAGGATTCGAACCTGCGACCGTAGCAGTAGCGCGGTCCCGGACAGAAGCCCCTAGAGCCGCTCAGCCACAGCGGCCGGCGTGACTCTAATCAGTGTACTGAAAACAGCTCTGCTCTTAAGATTAGACACACCTCGTCCCAGTACTAGTTTAAATCGTTTAGATTTAGTCCAAGACGTAATAGGAACTGCGCAGAAACTATGCAACCGACTAAAACAGAAGCACACAGGTTACATGCACATCGTACACATTCTGTCAATACTAAACTCGTCAAAAGTGTAGCAAAAAGCTGAGGTGGTCAATGGTCAACACACTTTAGTATTGGTTTTCCTCGTTATAGTAATTACGATTTGATTTAATGTTGTGCACACTGCACCTTATCTGGAACATAAAAACGCTCATTCAAAGAGCCGTAACATGGGTTGCTATTGACAACGACAGTTCAACAATTCTCAGTAAAATTGCGTACTTTATAACCTGTAACTCGGGCCGACTATGGCGTTACCCTTAATAGTTTAAGACCTCTTAACGACAAAAACTTTATTAACCGAAATAACTATAGCTATCGCTGGTTATTTACGTTACTCACGGTAACGATCGGCGTTCTTTACTTCGCGAAGAACTTTCAAAAGCAAAATCACCTAAAAACACTTAAAAAATATTTACTGTGACCAACGTTTGACTTACTTAGATAAATCTCAATTTCGTACATCCTTGTCCAGTTAGCAGGCCAGATTGGCCGAGCGGTTCTAGGCGCTACAGTCTGGAACCGCGCTGCTGCTACGGTCGCAGGTTCGAATCCTGCCGCTGACATGGATGTGTGTGATGTCCTTAGATTAGTTAGGTTTAATTAGTTCCAAGTTCTAGGGGACTGATGACCTTAGAAGTTAAGTCCCATGGTGCTCAGACTCATTTGAACCATTTTAAGCTTGTTCAGTTAAATTTAATAAACCGTTTCTTATTACGATAAATCCGAAAGTAGCAACCAAAGTTACAATTTCATTGCAAGCCAGCGATACATCGATAGCTATCTCGGCGATATTCTTTACTCTGTTTACATTATTTCTTGTTGTCCCTTTTCCTTATTTCTTTCTGTTTTAAAGATATCTAATTACTCCTTTTTCTCTAATTACTGATTTTTAAATCGTAATAAATTCTCAGTAAGAAATTGAATCTTTGAGTCTAGCTCTTTGACCCGGATTAACTGACTTACCTTTGCAAGACGGGCTTGTAACTACTTTGTGTCTTTATTATTTGCGCCACTTACGTATCTCTTAGTGGGCATTCAGTTCTTCCCACTGTAAAATTAGACTCCTAACTCAGAATCCAGTGTGACTTTTCTTTATTAGGATCAAATTATTATGTTACATACATCTTAAAAGTGAACGAGTGACATTCAGAAAAATGTAAATCCCACACAAATAGGGATAGGAAGGACAAAACAAAAACATAAACAAAAATCCTATGTGCCACCACCAGTTTAATGTAGCAATCAAAGCTCATCCACTTCAGGTGTTGACAATCGCGTTCCCCCTAACTACCCCTAAATTATATTTGCCACCCGTGACCCTACCAAGCGATGGAATTGAGAATCGTCGAACAACATTAATTGGTTTCGGTAGGGTACGGAGTCTGTCTTTAAAGATTAGTGTCACAAAATTTACTGACAACAATAACTGCGTCTTCTTTTACAAAAGTCGTGCCGATCCTGGTTCCTAGCTTTGTAAAACACCTACTGAGATTTAAACACAATGGTACACAAAATCACAATTTTTACGCCACTAACTCTGTAGTGCGTACTCAAAATATACACCAACATCAACCGCTCAGCGCTCAGTTACGTTAGAGTGGGCGCCCACGATTACACAAATACCGCAACCGCTCAGTTGTCTTAGGGAGTGTGTGAATGCAACATCGCCAACTTATACCACAACGACTTCTAGAGACTTGTGCCCACGAGGAATACCACGATTCCCATTCTAAGTCCAGCCCAGTGAGTGACTAACACTTCCAGACATCAACTTCTTCCTATATGGAACACAGTTACACCGGATTTAGAGCGTAACTTTACAACAGCACGCTATCCCGTTTCTTTCTACACAGCGTGATCACTAATAAACTTTATCCACACCATTGCAGCGTCAATTAACCAATTCCTCCACATATGCTATCGTAGCTAAAATCTCTCCAGCCTTACGACCAAAAATGAACTCAAATAAATTAGTTTGACGTAACTCACTTTCTCTCGCGGTACAATATAAATTGAAGTAGGTACACTGTTAAACACATCTAACAACTCGGACACACTAAGTTCTCTTGAAGATATTCGCACACAGTTTATTAGTCGCGATCCCGCGTACAGCCGCTATCTATTGTCTTTCTCCATAACTGTTAGACATGATAGTTAATTAGAGCTTGCACCTACCAGCTCTAGTGTAGACCTCCCTAGTAAGACTGAAATCAGAACTTCTGAAAGAAAAAAAGAAAAAAAATAGGGAAGCAATTTAGACAATCACTTTTCAGTTCCATTGCTTTTAACAATTAAATGTAAGTTCTTGGGCAGCCTTCGTCTCATTGTGCTCCCTGCCGCCGTTGGATAAGCAGCTGCAGCAGCAAGTCGTATACTCCTAGCTCACTCATTTGTTACATAGTTTAATTCTTAATTTCTTTGCGTGTTTTTGGTACTTGCATTGTTTAATTCATAAATTTCGGTCGTATCATAGTATTTGAGAGTTGTAGCATCGCGTTTTAGTACCTGAATAGTGCAAATTCGCGTAGTCATTTGTCTTCTGTTTTTGTTTTGAACGGCCAGTGTCGGTTGGTCACAGTCAGTGTGCTCCCTGCCGCCGTTGGATAAGCAGCAAGTCATTTGTTACATAGTTTAATTAATTTCTTTGCGTGTTTTTGGTACTTGCATTGTTTAATTCATAAATTTCGGGCGTATTATAGTATTTGAGAGTTGTAGCATCGCGTTTTAGTACCTGAATAGTGTAAAATCGCGTAGTCTCCTTCCGCCGCCGAGCAGTGTGTCAGCAGTGCGCAAGTAGCAGCATTACTGCATTTACTAGGCAATCTTGTATTTTAATAACCGTTTAAATTTTGTCGATTTGTTTGCGCTCTCTGTAGATTAGTTCAGACGTTCTTTGCACAACAGTTCTTAGCATGGATAGGGACTGCAACTGCTGTGTTCGGATGCAGGCTGAGTTGGCATCCCTTCGCTCCCAGCTTCAGGCAGTGTTGGCTTCGGTCACACAGCTTGAGGCTGTTGCCAATGGGCATCACTGTGGGGGTCCGGATGGGCGTTTGTCGGGGACGGCCAGCTCGTCCCACGCATCCCCCGATCGGACTAAGACTGTGGTTGCCCGGGATACTGCCCGCATTGATGCTGATCCCTCACCTGTGGTAGAGTGGGAGGTCGTCTCAAGGTGTGGCAGGGGGCGAAAGACATCCCGGAGAGCTGAACGGAAGGCCTCTCCAGTTTGTCTGACGAACCAGTTTCAGGCTCTGTCTCTGGCTGATACTGATCTTTGGCCTGACATGGCTGCTTGTCCTGTTCCAGAGGTTGCCCCTCAGTCTGCAAGATCCGGGCGGTCGCAGACGGTGGGCTTACTGGTAGTTGGGAGCTCCAACGTCAGGCGCGTAATGGGGCCCCTTAGGGAAATGGCAGCAAGAGAGGGGAAGAAAACCAATGTGCACTCCGTGTGCATACCGGGGGGAGTCATTCCAGATGTGGAAAGGGTCCTTCTGGATGCCATGAAGGGTACAGGGTGCACCCATCTGCAGGTGGTCGCTCATGTCGGTACCAATGATTTGTGTCGCTATGGATCGGAGGAAATCCTCTCTGGCTTCCGGCGGCTATCTGATTTGGTGAAGACTGCCAGTCTCGCTAGCGGGATGAAAGCAGAGCTCACCATCTGCAGCATCGTCGATAGGACTGACTGCGGACCTTTGGTACAGAGCCGAGTGGAGGGTCTGAATCAGATGCGGAGACGGTTCTGCGACCATGTGGGCTGCAGATTCCTCGACTTGCGCCATAGAGTGGTGGGGTTTCGGGTTCCGCTGGATAGGTCAGGAGTCCACTACACGCAACAAGCGGCTACACGGGTAGCAGGGGTTGTGTGGCGTGGGCTGGGCGGTTTTTTAGGTTAGATGCCCTTGGGCAAGTACAGAAAGGGCAACAACCTCAACGGGTGCGGGGCAAAGTCAGGACATGCGGGGACCAAGCAGCAATCGGTATTGTAATTGTCAACTGTCGAAGCTGCGTTGGTAAAGTACCGGAACTTCAAGCGCTGATAGAAAGCACCGAAGCTGAAATCGTTATAGGTACGGTAAGCTGGCTGAAGCCAGAGATAAATTCTGCCGAAATTTTTACAAAGGTACAGACGGTGTTTAGAAAGGATAGATTGCATGCAACCGGTGGTGGAGTGTTCGTGGCTGTTAGTAGTAGTTTATCCTGTAGTGAAGTAGAAGTGGATAGTTCCTGTGAATTATTATGGGTGGAGGTTACACTCAACAACCGAGCTAGGTTAATAATTGGCTCCTTTTACCGACCTCCCGACTCAGCAGCATTAGTGGCAGAACAACTGAGAGAAAATTTGAAATACATTTCACATAAATTTTCTCAGCATGTTATAGTCTTAGGTGGAGATTTCAATTTACCAGATATAGACTGGGACACTCAGATGTTTAGGACGGGTGGTAGGGACAGAGCATCGAGTGACATTATACTGAGTGCACTATCCGGAAATTACCTCGAGAAATTAAACAGAGATCCGACTCGTGGAGATAATACCTTGGACCTACTGATAACAAACAGACCCGGACTTTTCGACTCTGTATGTGCAGAACAGGGAATCAGTGATCATAAGGCCGTTGCAGCATCCCTGAATATGGAAGTTAATAGGAATACAAAAAAAGGGAGGAAGGTTTATCTGTTTAGCAAGAGTAATAGAAGGCAGATTTCAGACTACCTAACAGATCAAAACGAAAATGTCTGTTCCGACACTGACAATGTTGAATGTTTATGGAAAAAGTTCAAGGCAATCGTAAAATGCGTTTTAGACAGGTACGTGCCGAGTAAAACTGTGAGGGACGGGAAAAACCCACCGTGGTACAACAACAAAGTTAGGAAACTACTGCGAAAGCAAAGAGAGCTTCACTCCAAGTTTAAACGCAGCCAAAACCTCTCAGACAAACAGAAGCTAAACGATGTCAAAGTTAGCGTAAGGAGGGGTATGCGTGAAGCGTTCAGTGAACTCGAAAGTAAAATTCTATGTACCGACTTGACAGAAAATCCTAGGAAGTTCTGGTCTTACGTTAAATCAGTAAGTGGCTCGAAACAGCATATCCAGACACTCCGGGATGATGATGGCATTGAAACAGAGGATGACACGCGTAAAGCTGAAATACTAAACACCTTTTTCCAAAGCTGTTTCACAGAGGAAGACCGCACTGCAGTTCCTTCTCTAAATCCTCGCACAAACGAAAAAATGGCTGACATCGAAATAAGTGTCCAAGGAATAGAAAAGCAACTGGAATCACTCAACAGAGGAAAGTCCACTGGACCTGACGGGATACCAGTTCGATTCTACACAGAGTACGCGAAAGAACTTGCCCCCCTTCTAACAGCCGTGTACCGCAAGTCTCTAGAGGAACGGAGGGTTCCAAATGATTGGAAAAGAGCACAGGTAGTCCCAGTCTTCAAGAAGGGTCGTCGAGCAGATGCGCAAAACTATAGACCTATATCTCTGACGTCGATCTGTTGTAGAATTTTAGAACATGTTTTTTGCTCGAGTATCATGTCGTTTTTGGAAACTCAGAATCTACTATGTACGAATCAACATGGATTCCGGAAACAGCGATCGTGTGAGAGCCAACTCGCTTTATTTGTTCATGAGACCCAGAAAATATTAGATACAGGCTCCCAGGTAGATGCTATTTTTCTTGACTTCCGGAAGGCGTTCGATACAGTTCCGCACTGTCGCCTGATAAACAAAGTAAGAGCCTACGGAATATCAGACCAGCTGTGTGGCTGGATTGAAGAGTTTTTAGCAAACAGAACACAGCATGTTGTTATCAATGGAGAGACGTCTACAGACTTTAAAGTAACCTCTAGCGTGCCACAGGGGAGTGTTATGGGACCATTGCTTTTCACAATATATATATAAATGACCTAGTAGGTAGTGTCGGAAGTTCCATGCGGCTTTTCGCGGATGATGCTGTAGTATACAGAGAAGTTGCAGCATTAGAAAATTGTAGCGAAATGCAGGAAGATCCGCAGCGGATAGGCCCTTGGTGCAGGGAGTGGCAACTGTCCCTTAACATAGACAAATGTAATGTATTGCGAATACATAGAAAGAAGGATCCTTTATTGTATGATTATATGATAGCGGAACACACTGGTAGCAGTTACTTCTGTAAAATATCTGGGAGTATGCGTGCGGAACGATTGGAAGTGGAATGATCATATAAAATTAATTGTTGGTAAGGCGGGTACCAGGTTGAGATTCATTGGGAGAGTGCTTAGAAAATGTAGTCCATCAGCAAAGGAGGTGGCTTACAAAACACTCGTTCGACCTATACTTGAGTATTGCTCATCAGTGTGGGATCCGTACCAGATCGGGTTGACGGAGGAGATAGAGAAGATCCAAAGAAGAGCGGCGCGTTTCGTCACAGGGTTATTTGGTAACCGTGATAGCGTTACGGAGATGTTTAATAAACTCAAGTGGCAGACTCTGCAAGAGAGGCGCTCTGCATCGCGGTGTAGCTTGCTCGCCAGGTTTCGAGAGGGTGCGTTTCTGGATGAGGTATCGAATATATTGCTTCCCCCTACTTATACCTCCCGAGGAGATCACGAATGTAAAATTAGAGATATTAGAGCGCGCACGGGGGCTTTCAGACAGTCGTTCTTCCCGCGAACCATACGCGACTGGAACAGGACAGGGAGGTAATGACAGTGGCACGTAAAGTGCCCTCCGCCACACACTGTTGGGTGGCTTGCGGAGTATAAATGTAGATGTAGATGTAGATTAAATAGCCGTAGCTCGATGTGATGATACATTATGTGATCAAAAGTCTTCGGACATGCCCAAAAACGTATATTTTTATATTGAAGGGGTCCTATGGTCCCCTTTCATTATCATTTTTCTTCCTTACCAGTGCACTTCGCATCCCACAGAACAATTCGGGTGTTTTCATTGCTAAATTTCGTACCACAGAAGACTGAGCTATGATTCACTCTAACCGTAGTCTATTTCTCTCTACGTTTTGCAAGCATCATATGGCTGTTATGTTGGTTCGTTTCAGACTTGCAAATGCGTCTATAACGCCATTATAAGTCTTCCATGTTTTTATACGTAACACAGCTCACGACTATGATTCCATAATATGTTTATCCCTTGTTCTCCTATTCCAAAACTCTCTGGCGTGCATGAGTGACTGAATGTGGGTGTATTTCATTTTGCTGTACGGTGGTTTAGTCTGCTGCAGAGAATCAGCGGTAGTCTTACAGAATGACCAACCCTCGTAGTTTTCAGGTAGGCAAAGAGGTTTGTTCCCTTGTCTGAAAGTTACTGGTGTTAGGCTGGTGTCAGAAGCCTTGTCTCTGGGCTTTCTTGGCCACGGGGTCGTGCGGGAGAAGTTTTAGTGTGAGATGGGCAGTCTGCTTCCAGCTCTCCGAAGGTCTGCAGCCGAGGTCTCTTCGAAGAAGGGTGAGTTGATTTAACCGCGTGGCGCGTTGTCTCATAGCGAGAGGGGAGCCTCGTGTTTTGTCTTATAAAGATTGTTTTGATAGGTCGCAGCAAGGCTTTTGCAGACTTTCAGTTTGATTCCTGATGCAGACTGTGGTCTCTAAGAAGAACGTAGCATAAATGTGTTGTATATGTTGAAGCGATCTCACGTAGGAAGTGCGCCCTCGGTTCAGTGTCAATGTTTGTGTGCCTGCGACTGCGTGTGTATACATTCTAATCTTTTCCGAATCTTGATAATTTTTACCTCTTCGTGAATTTTCTTTGTTTCATTACTATATGTTCGTTGAAAACCATCCACGTGGGTTAATTTTAGAGTTTGTTGGCCCTCCGCCATTACCCTCTGTCTATTCAAATGTGTCCTCTGTAAAATGTTAACTGTTCGCGGCTACGTGGTTTAATGTTGCTAAAATTTGGCCACGGTACGCAGAAATTGTGTCTCCGCGAATCACGTGACCACACGAGTTAACTGTGAGCCTAAGTTTCCTGTGGCTCCCTGCATCTGTCCTAGAGTTTACTTATTGCTCTGATTTTGGAATATTAAATATATCCTGTCCGGATTATTCAATTGTGTTTGTGGTTTGTAATTTCATGTTAAGCGCGTAAGCGTGTATGTTTGGGCCTCGTTGAGGCTGTTTCTCCAAACCGAGGTTCAACTTTAAATGCAACCGTGATATTCATATTTCATCTGTTATTTAATAATTTCTCAACAAAGCGGAACAAATCTAACTTCGTTGCATGTTGCTGATGGGGCCGTCCTTGCTGCTCTTTGAGTGAATGTGTGTCTGAATGGGAGTATTAGACCTTTCCCGTCCCCCTCTAATTACGACCGCGATTCTAAGTTAAGAGATTCTGTTGTGAACCGCATAGAGTTTCACCAGCTGTCGTACGTAGCTACCAGGCAACAACAGTTATATAGATGTCTTACATCAATGTCTTAAGAAATAAATAATTTTGATTCAAGTCTTATATAGTGTATCAATGTTACGTCTCCATTACCTACGCCATTTACCTTGCAGTTTTCTTGCTAGCCCATCCACAGCGTTTCCATGCACACAGACCCAATAATTAGTGTTCCCTTTTTATTTAAAATAAATTCTTTAGAATAGATCTTGTTTTCAGGAATCTTGCTACAAGCTGCTCTTATGCACAGTGTTCACGCACTTTTCACTTCATATTATTTGATTCATTTGAACTATCCCTGGAGCACGTTAATAATTACATCACATTCTTCATGAGTGACATTACAATGAATATTCTTTTATGATTTTCTCTTATGACTAAATTAATTAATTTTCCATCTCAGTCGAACCTCTTCTTTGTCGTGTGGCTAGGATTGGTGGCGAGCCAGTCTTTTACTTTGATTTTAATGTCAAATAGCATTTCAATTTGTGTGCAGCTCTTTTAGCCATCTGAATATAGCTCAGGGCTCCATTCAAGTCATAAACACCACTTAAGTGCATTTCACATACAGTATTACATTGCCACCTACTGCCAAGTACTCCATATCAGCGACCCCAGTAGTCATTAGACATCGTGAGAGAGCAGAATGGGGCGCTCCGTGGAACTCTCGGACTTTGAACGTGGTCAGGTGATTGGGTGTCACTTGTGTCATACGTCTGTCCACGAGATTTCCACACTCCTTAACACCCCTAGGTCCACTGTTTCCTATGTGGTAGTGAAGTGGAAACATGAAGGGATACGTGCAGCACAAAAGTGTACAGGCAGACCTCGTCTCTTGACAGAGACCGTCGACAGTTGAAGTGAGTCGTAATGTGTAATAGGCAGACATCTATCCAGACCATCACACAGGAATTCCAAACTGCATCAGGATCCACTGCAAGTACTATGACAGTTGGGCGGGAGGTGATAAAACTTGGATTTCATGGTCGAGTGACTGCTCATAAGCCACATACCACGCCGGTAAATACCAAACAACGCCTCCCTTGCGTAAGGAGCGTAAACATTGGACGATTGAACAGTGGTAAAACGTTGTGTGGAGTGACGAATCACGGTACACAATGTGGCGATCCGATGGCAGGGTGTGGGTATGGCGAATGTCCGGTTAACGTCATCTGACAGTGTGTGTAGTGCCAACAGTAGTGTTTTTCATGGAGGGGGCTTGCACTGCTTGTTCTTTTGCGTGTCACTATCACAACACAGGCCTACACTGATTTTTTAAGAACCTTCTTGCTTCCCACTGTTGAAGAGCAATTCGGGGATGGCGATTGCATCTTGGAACACGATCAAGCACCTGTTCATAATGCACGGCCTGTGGCGGAGTGGTTACACAACAGTAGCATTGTTGTAAGGGATTGGCCTGAATCCTATAGAACACATCTGGATGTTCTGGTGCCAGGCCTCACCGACCGACGTCGATACACCTCAGTGCAGCACTCGCTGAAGAATGGGATGCCATTTTCCCCAAGAAACCTTCCAGCACCTAATTGAACGTATGCCTGCGAGAGTGGAAGCTGTCATTAAAGCTATTGGTAGACCAACACCATATTGAATTCCATCATTACCAATGGAGTGCGCCACGAACTTGTAACTTATTTTCAGCCAGGTGTCCGGATACGTTTGATCACATAGTGTCTCTCTGGCTCGGAGAGCTGATTTCTGCTGCTGCCAGTGCGAGGAGACGCTCTGCCACAAGTTACTCTGAAAGGGTACAGTACCGCCCGACATTGAAAATAGGTACAACATACTTCATTATTTTTGTCAGAACAACACATTTTTTTGTAAAACTAACCCAATTTCAATTAATACAGCGAAGCCGGATACCAGTGTGGGAAAGAATGACAATTTATTTATTTAATTGATCACATGTGCACTCCCACAAAGTAAATCCCTATATCCAGTTTGGTGAGATCTGTGAAATGAATGAATGTATGGTCGTCTGCTAACCGCAGATAGTGAATGTGAATATATGATCATCTTTGAGTCGATCCTTTGGCCACCTTTGGTGGGACAAAAGAGATGAAATTTACCTGAGCTTTGAGCGCCTGAAATGTGGCTGACCAATACGGTAGCATGGTCTTCCCCCACCTCGACAGAGGTGCGAGATGACCTAGAGAAATGCCATGTTTCAGCACTCTGCCGCTGGATCTTGTGCTGTTAAGACCTGTTGTAGTTGTGCTCCGTAATGATGAAAGAGTGGAGACATGGTATGCATGTGGAATATTTAAGAGTAGTTTGAAATAATAATTTCTCTATTTCAGGAACTTTTGTGGGGAGAATTAAATGTCAGGCAGGTAATATTAATGGGGTTGTAGTAATCTTCGGAAGTGACCAACGGTCACAATGAAACCACGTGTAGCAATAAGTTGAAATACTTCCGTGTGCTTAAGTTAAGCTGAATTACTAGCGTGTGTACAATAAGTTGAAATATTTAAGAAATAGCGTGTGTACCATAAGTTGAAATATTTAAGAAATGGCGTGTGCAGGACTTGAAATTAGAGACGAGTACTTCCACGTGGTGAGTACTGTGTGAGTCTCAAACTGTGTATGAGACAAAAGATAAAGAGAAGTACTCGTCCATGGTATCAGTTGCGTGTGTGATGAATACGTTCTTAATATTACTTTGCGTGATATGATTCTGTGTGACGCTAGATTCAAACTCTGAGAGAGAATCAAGGTGAGTCGGCCGTCTATCCAGCAACGCCACTTGGCTTGCATTGCACAGGAAGACGTGCATATATCTCCAGAGTTCATAGTAGGAAAGTAGAATTACGAAGTGGGGCAGTGTCGTGTGAAACTGGGATAAATATTAATTGAAGTGGGAAAGCTGAAAGTGATAGTGTTGTGCCTATTTAGTCTTTTGTATTTCTTATTGCAGTGTGATGTATGTCATGTAATTTGGGTATGTGTGGTTTGCATGGGAGAGTAGCAAGGTAGTTTCAAAAGATTAGTGGGTTATGCTTGTTCCTTCTGTATCGCTCGATCTGGAGGAAAGTTTCGTGATGATGATTGTGAGAGTCGAAGTGTGAGATATAATAAAAGATCCACCATCCTATCCAGAAAGTGCACTGTAGCGTTAAATAATTACGAGACCATAATATAGAGATTCACCAATGTAAAGCCATGCCCACTGGGCGGAATTTCTCATGTGTTATTGTTGTAGGTTATAGAATTTGTGTGTTTAGGTTATAGAATTTATCGGAATAAATAAGATAGTGAAAAGAAAAAGATTGGTGGACTTTTCCTTCGAATTGTATGTTGTCATAATATCCCGAATTTATAATGTGGTTCAAATGGTTCAAATGGCTCTGAGCACTATGGGACTCAACTGCTGTGGTCATAAGTCCCCTAGAACTTAGAACTACTTAAACCTAACTAACCTAAGGACAGCACACAACACCCAGCCATCACGAGGCGGAGAAAATCCCTGACCCCCGCCGGGAATCGAACCCGGGAACCCGGGCGTGGGAAGCGAGAACGCTACCGCACGACCACGAGATGCGGGCAATTTATAATGTGTGCGCCATTCATATTCAGTGCGGTGGCCACGTGTTGACAAAAGCCGTTAAATAAAAGACAAAAAGAAAATGTGGTATTGCCAGTGCGTAGTGTACAGTCAGAGTTCTGTAAATTGCTGATAGTCAGATGCGTGTTTCCGTTGCGTATTAATCATATAGGAGGATACCTTGTAACTTAAGTGTGAGTACTAGAGTTCATGTTACTCGATAGATAAGAATGAATCCACTCGCTTGGCAGACCACTCATCTTGCAGGCCTGACTGCTTGATGCCGCAGTATAGGCAAGGCATGTGGGTGCCTCTCAACTCGTTCTGTCAAGTGTGGTCGAAAGCTCGCTTTTCTACAAAATTTGCGCATGTAGAGACTTTAGTTACAGAACATTCATACATTTATAACCATTCATTGCGTATTTAACACTTGCGAATAGCTAGGTTAATATGTTCAAGTGAATCAAAGTCCGCGACAGCAGCCCAAAAATATTTGTCCCGTCACATGTGGATACTAACTATTGCTTTACAATGTATTTATTCGATACTGAAATTTTTCGTAAATAATGTATCTCGTTTTCTAAACAACGGCCCAGTTCGTATCGAATCAGTACTTCAACCAAGGATAATCTTAATAAAGACCTAAAGTCACTTACTTTGGTCCGAAAAGGTGTCCGTTATTCAGGATCACACATTTTACTAACTTACCGGCATCTACATAAAGTCTGACTACCGATAAAGCCCAGTTTAAGAGCCGGCCGAAGTGGCCGTGCGGTTAAAGGCGCTGCAGTCTGGAACCGCAAGACCGCTACGGTCGCAGGTTCGAATCCTGCCTCGGGCATGGATGTTTGTGTTGTCCTTAGATTAGTTAGGTTTAACTAGTTCTAAGTTCTAGGGGACTAATGACCTCAGCAGTTGAGTCCCATAGTGCTCAGAGCCATTTGAACCCAGTTTAAGAGAAGGCTAAAGCCAGCACCTTCAACTCGATTGACGAATTTCTTAGCGTATGTTATTGATAATGTCAAATAACGTGTGTATTAAGTAAAGTCTGACTTCTGCACATCTTCGTCAAAGTAGTGTGATCAATGTAAATAAGTGTTATAAACCGATCTAAAAAGCTAGTCCCGCGTACTTTGGCTCCCGAACAAAACTGACGCGTGGACGACGGTCACAACTTGAATGAAATGCAAAATGCGGACAATTTTTGCTGGAAGAAATCATCGTGGCTGACGGCATTTGGTGTTATCAATCAATACGAATTTAGCACAGAACAATGTAGTGCAGAAATTTACATAAAGGATCAACGGATCGACGGCATAACCGACAAGTCTCTGTGACGCGAGACTTGAACAACATCTGACAACTTTTCCGACAGTTTCGCCTGGTTGTATGAAAATTCTATCCGTTGTAATCAAGTTTTATTAATCCAGTCACGAATTTTGTGCACTGACGAGGTCTGTACGGCAATATTGGTGCTGTCCCTGGTAGTTATGTGCTCAGTCTCTATCGTAGACCATCGGGAAATGCATGTCCTAAAGAAGAGATAATCTCTTCATATAGTTAAGGCTAACCGGCCATTAACCTTCTTCTCCTGTGCTGGATGCACACGCATTGCCCGAACTCTGACGAGACTCGGTAAGACTGTCTGCCGCGAGTAATGAGTGTAATGGGCAGGGGTACTACGAATGTAGTGTGTGGACATTAAGTTGCGAATGTGAGTCTCACGGGGAGCGTGCAAGGGACAAGTCCCTGCAGTCGCAATATCCTCTGTGCCCTCGGTGGCTCAGATGGATAGAGCATCTGTAAGTAGGAGATCCCGGGTTCAAGTCCCGGGCGGGGCACACATTTTCAACTGTCCCCGTTGATGTATATTAACGCCTGTCGACAGCTTACGGTCTTGATTTCATTATCAATTGATTCTAAGAGAGCTGCACGGTCACCGATGGTATCTGATCTTTCGGACATGTCCGAAAACAGATACCATTTTCATACACGAAGTACAAAAAGAAACAGAATTAAGTGGTGTGCATGAAAGTGAAGTGTGAGAAAAGCATAGTGCAAAGAACATCTAAAAATTGGATGAGGAGGAGGATATTAGTGTTTAACGTCCCGTCGACAACGAGGTCATTAGAGACGGAGCGCAAGCTCGGGTGAGGGAAGAATGGGGGAAGGAAATCGGCCGTGCCCTTTCAAAGGAACCATCCCGGCATTTGCCTGAAGCGGTTTAGGGAAATCACGGAAAACCTAAATCAGTATGGCCGGAGACGGGATTGAACCGTCGTCCTCCCGAATGCGAGTCCAGTGTGCTAACCACTGCGCCACCTCGCTCGGTAGAATTGGATGAAAAATTACCAGTGTCAAAAACAGAAAAACATCGATGTGCTAGCAGAGTGCATTTCCCGATGTGAGCGAGACATCAGCCAAAAATTCACCGTAAGTACAAATCAACCTATTCTTAACGAACTGTTTTTCGATCTAAAAAACAAATCAAAATGTAAATAACTTTATTGCAGACCACTGATGATGCTTTACCTCAATAAAGCGAAACGCGTCTGGTGAAAAAATCACGCGTTTTTGTAGTTGCAACGACAGAACAAAAAAATACCCTCAAGAATTATAAAGCTACTACGGACACTATGGCCACATAAATGAAGAATTGCACATAGTGTTGATTTTTTGTCATTAGTTTCTGCTTTGAAACTTTTTTCTGTGAGGTATGATTGTGGGAGATATGAGAACCACTCACAGAATCCAGAGACTTTCAGTTGGCGCAAGAGCCATTATGCTGGCAGTGACTTTCTCAATATCCAGGAAAATGGCCACTGTCACTTTGTTGATGGTATAACAGTGTGTCAGGTGTTCACTATATGAAGAAGTAGTGTTCTTGCTGGGTGATCAGAATTTTTCCCGCTTCTTCCATACTGGTGGGTCTGTATTCTGTCTGTATTTCCCTCTTTGCCGAACATCAGCAAATTCTCCACCTTCCAAAAGGCAGCAAAGTTTTGGCGTCGGAAGATGTGATTTGTGATGTCTGTGAAATATGTGTCTTGGCTGTGGACGAAGACATAGTGCTGATATGTGATTGTCAGAAGATGCGGACAGTACCGGTGTTGCTGTCACTTGGGAGGCACCGAATGGCAGACGGCAACAGTTACGGTACAGCCGTTAGGAGCTACAGCTTGGTGGTGGTAAGATCTTAGCCCTACAACTGCCATATTTTTTCACAATGAAAGGCATAAATGTGTGGTTAATTGACGTCATAGTCAGCTGTAAAAATATGAAAAATGTATTAGCTCCCTTTCATATTCCAATGTGAGGAGAAGAAGAACATAAAGAGCTATTCTTATATACCTCCAGGGTTTCAGGGGACAACTGTGCAAAAACCATAAGACATACGGTAAACAGACACTCGTCAGTGGATAGAGCATCTCTCCAAGTTTTAAACTGACGTATCAGGTCCTTAATACGAGCACGGTTTCTGAGTTGAGTCAATATATGCGTGCAGCTCATTGGCACAAATTGTCCACGAGGGCACAACAGTAGCCCACTTATAACGTTGATTGGGTTGCCTGTCTGCAGGCGCGAACCAATTCTATCGAGCAGTAGGTTAACAATGAAACGTGAGGACAGCACGAACTACAGCTGCAGTCTGCAATTACAACACTTGCTAAAACCATTAGCACGCCACCCTTACCAGTGGGACACTGATACATAATAATAATACAGAGGAAATTCACAACCTGTCATATGATACATGGTAATGATAGTGAGAGGCAGCAGACTTTGAAGTCAGAGCAGCTACAGCCTGGATACGTCGTTCTGAAAAGATAGGACCGCTTTAGCTGTAAGTCCTTTATTTATAGGAACGAGCGGAGGTACTTCACGTCATTTGCATGCTATGCCTTAAAACAGTTTTATTCTGAATACTTCTGGGAGGATAAATTACAATTTCAGACTGAATAACTAGGTCTTTAACAATAAGTTTTTTGAAACTTCCTGGCAGATTAAAACTCTGTGCCAGACCGAGACTCGAACTCGGGACCTTTGCCTTTCGCGGGCAAGTGCTCTACCAAGGAGCACGAGAGCTCCGTGAAAGGCAAAGGTCCCGAGTTCGAATCTCGGTCCGGCACCCAGTTTTAATCTGTCAGGAAGTTTCATATCAGCGCACACTCCGCTGTAGAGTGAAAATTTCATTCAATAAGTTTTTTAACCTCTTTTAGGCAGCTGGGTGACAGTTATCCGATCAACTTTTACATTATTACATCCGGGTCATCAGTGTTTTTCAACCTTTTTGAATACGCAACCCTTTTCCAAGTAAAAATATTCTGGTGACCCCCAGAACCATAATAAAACTATGTCAGCGATTTCAAAGGCAAAGTATTTATTTTTCATTCTATTGATACTATACTGATCGAGAAATCAAGTGCATTGTGAAAAGAGATCGCAGTGCTCTGCGGACATAGATATAATTATATTCTTTCCCGTGGTAGAGGCGTGGGGGTGAGAAGGGGTCAGCAGAGACGTAGTCGCGGGTTTTCGGTCACTACAATCAGTTTGAGTACGCGAACAAGTACGGACGTGATTATTGTCTTCGCTCTTCGTCCTGATCGAGCATGAAATGGACAAGTTCTTTTTTGTGATTCTTGAGTTTCTCCCGGCGTATTTGATAATCAAAATATCCACGGGTGTACTGCCGGTCTACAGTGTCCAACGGGCACAATATTTCGCTGATCATACATGTCGCCATCATCAGGTGAACTGACGGACTGAGTTTTTTTTTATTTTTTTTTACCAGTCATGCTGCAACCGCGTTCTCCTGCGACCGCGCCCCCCTCCCCCTCCCCCCTAGGGGGTCGCGACCAACAGACTGCCGTAGACGATCTTATGTGGTCTGTGCTGTGATCACTTTTGTATCCCTCCTGGTAGGCGGTGCGTGGGTCTGCTCCTGTATACTGAATGGTAGGCCGAATGTAGGAAGCGAGTAGGAGCAGGTGAGGTAAAAATCTCTCGGTACTGCTCTTGGAAATGGTTTTACTATATCACAGCAATAGTAACATAACGTGAATACCTAACTTGACACTGAGATGGGCACATAGGTGCGAAGCTGCACATGCATCAACCCCTACATCTACTAGAAGTTACAAAGGCAAAATCTGTAGTGGCTGCCCGGTATGAACTAGAAACAATGTTGCTTGGTCGTCTACTCGAAATCAAATGGGCTGAATCTGGAGCGGCGCTCGTAGAGCTGCACAGCGCCGGCTAGAGAGCGCTGTCGTCAGTCTCGGTGTCGTAGTGCCAACCTACGAACTTGCAGCTACGCCGTGGCAT
Organism: Schistocerca nitens; assembly: GCF_023898315.1. Taxonomy (NCBI): domain Eukaryota; kingdom Metazoa; phylum Arthropoda; class Insecta; order Orthoptera; family Acrididae; genus Schistocerca; species Schistocerca nitens. The sequence continues at coordinate 1,134,419,076 of NC_064614.1, read as the reverse complement.
CGTAGCTATCGATACCACAATCACCATTACGGCATATGGGGAAACGATTAGCTCACCAGATACCGTTACTCATGGTGAGTGGAATCTATTAGTATTTCACTTACCTGGTAGTCCCTTATTTGGAATTTCTCCTCATTAGTTCCCGCCTTTTTTACGTGTCACAGAAGCGTTCTAAGTGATTTTATTTTCACGTCGGCTGCTTAGCAAAAACTTGTTTATTATTAACGCCAGGTCATCCTATTCTTTTTTTATCTGAACATGACTTGATTCTTATATGTTCATTCCGTGTATACTATTTTCATTTTAACTATGTTTTCTTACTACCTTACATGAGTCTTTGTCTACCATTTTGTACGGATTACATCTGATGATGCTGCTAAAATGTTCGACTATAATGACTTTTCTGGAGACTAGAAATCTACTCTGTAGTAATCAGCATGGGTTTCGAAAAAGACGATCGTGTGCAACCCAGCTCGTGCTATTCGTCCACGAGACTCAGAGGGCCATAGACACGGGTTCCCAGGTAGATGCCGTGTTTCTTGACTTTCGCAAAGCGTTCGATACAGTTCCCTACAGTCGTTTAATGAACAAAGTAAGAGCATATGGACTATCAGACCAATTGTGTGATTGGATTGAAGAGTTCCTAGATAACAGGACGCAGCATGTCACTCTTCCGAAGGGAGAGTGATTTCAGGTGTGCCGCAGAGGAGTGTCGTAGGACCGTTGTTATTCAAAATATACATAAATGACCTTGTGGATAACAGCGGAAGTTCACTGAGGCTTTTTGCGGATGATGCTGTACTATATCGAGAGGTTGTAACAATGGAAAATTGTACTGAAATGCAGGAGGATCTGCAACGAATTGACGCATGGTGCAGGGAATGGCAATTGAATCTCAATGCAGACAAGTGTAACGTGCTGCGAATACTTAGAAAGAAAGATCCTTTATCATTTAGCTACAATATAGCAGGTCAGCAACTGGAAGCAGTTAATTCCATAAATTATCTGGGAGTACGCATTAGGAATGATTTAAAATGGAATGATCATATAAAGTTGAACGTCGGTAAAGCAGATGCCAGACTGAGATTATTGGAAGAATCGTAAGGAAATGCAATCCGAAAACAAAGGAAGTAGGTTACAGTACACTTGTTCGCCCACTGCTTGAATATTGCTCACCAATTTGGGATCCGTACCAGATAGAGTTGATAGAAGAGATAAAGCAGATCCAACGGAAAGCAGCGCGCTTCGTTACAGGATCATTTAGTAATCGCGGAAGCGTTACGGAGATGATACATAAGGTCCAGTGGAAGACTCTGCAGGAGAGACGCTCAGTAGCTCGGTACGGGCTTTTGTTGAAATTTCGAGAACATATCTTTACCGAGGAGTCAAGCAGTATATTGCTCCCTCCTACGTGTATCTTGCGAAGAGAGAGGCATACCGACAATCTTTCGTTCCACAAACAATACGAGACTGGAATAGAAGGGAGAACCGATAGAGGTACTCAAAGTTCCCTCCGCCACACACCGTCAGGTGGCTTGCGGAGTATGGATGTAGATGTAGAATGTTGCAATCCCGGTAGTGCCTATCAACAAAGGCCTTACATTTAAAGGGATCTTTTTTTTTCAAAATCATAGTGAAAGGATTGAGTCGTCACCCTTTCTATGCGTGAAGTTTACACCACACCGCCTAAAAAATAAATAAATAAATAAATAAATTCGTTTCACGTTGTCAATAGGCTTGTACAAATCCACGAACGCAATGTGTGTTCCCTTGTTTTTCGTAAATGTGCTCTCTATATTAAGGTCACATTAAAATGGATCTGTTGTGAGCCCTCTCCAGATGACGGCACCGCAGTGAATGAGGGCCACCCGCTGGGGGCAGACAAGGGAGGCACAACGAACCGAGCCTCGTGTGCCGCCCTGCCGAGCTCTCTCACCCCGTCAAAGCCCGGCCAAGCCTGCCACGTGGGCACGCGCAGTGTCCGGCGCCAATGACCCGGCACTGCGCAGCAGTCGTCGCTTGGTAACCAGGGACTTCATTTCCATTCCCAGGGACGGCTGAAAATAAACCTGTGACGTAGAAACAAATAACAAAGTTTGTGCAGGTGAACGTAGCGTTCTTTGGCTCTCTTTTAAACATGACCCGTTTGAAAAGTACATTTTCACATCTACGTCTGTCCTCCGTGATCTCCCTTACAGTGTGCGAAGGAGGGTGCGACTGTCATTTCCCATTTCTCATGTTTAGTCGTTAGTGGTTCGCGGTAAGCATCTGGTGAGTTAGAGTATCTGTAATACTACCTTCACAGTCTTTTCATCTGATATAATATACAAGGAAGTGTAGTGATATATTGGTTGATGCATCTTGGAACGTACGCCCTCCCAAAATGATGCAGAACGCTTCTGTTGTAGCGGCTGCCACTGGATGTTTGCCGAGCTTCTCCGTGCCTGTTTTGCGTTTACAAAATGAACGTGTAACGAAACGCACTGCACTTGTTCGGATTTTCTCTATTTCCCCAAATACCGACTGGCCGCGCGGGATTAGCCGAGCGGTCTTAGGCTCTGCAGTCATGGACTGTGCGGCTGGTCCCGGCGGAGATTCGAGTCCTCCCTCGGGCATGGGTGTGTGTGTTTGTCCTTAGGATAATTTAGGTTAAGTAGTGTGTAAGCTTAGGGATTGATGACCTTAGCAGTTAAGTCCCATAAGATTTCACACACATTTGAAAATTATTGAATACCGACTAGTAGTCGCGTCCCACCTCATTTATACGATTAATAAACATTCAGTAAACGTTCACACATTTGAATTGGAAATACACTAGATGGAAACAACTGGGGTGGCAGAAAGGACCTCTGACCAAAATTCTGAAACGCTGGCCCTCTGAGGAAAAGGTTTAAGGTCAAGAAAAATAATACGAATGGCCCTGTTACACCCCCTTGTGATACCCACAAAGTTTCTTTACATCTGAAGACTTCTGTCCGTTGCGAATGATGTAGTGCGTTCTGATTGCTATAAACTTTTCAGTCCAGTCACGCCGGCCGGCGCTTCCAGACTGTAGCGCCTAAAACCGCTCGGCCACTCTGGCTGTTCAGCTGTTTACATGACCATGATTTGTAAATGTGGCTTCATCAATAAACAAGATATATACACATCTGTATATCCTGTGTTAATGTCCATGTACAGGAGTTAACACGATTCTCATAATCGCTTCTATGTAGCTCTTGATGTAAAGAAATGTGATGGGGATGGAATCTATGTCGATGGATAATACGTATGACACTTGCCTGATTCATGTCACTCATGTCGGGTGATAGAACAGAGCTAACACGCGGATCAATTGCAGCAGCAGCAAGAACATTAATTTCACCCTCTTCTGTCGTCACTTACTTCCTTCTGTTACGTTGTCTACCACTTTCGTGCAACTGGTTGAAGAGGTTCGCCGGCCGGAGTGGCCGAGCGGTTCTAGGCGCTACTGTCTGGAACCGCGCGACCGCTACGGTCGCAGGTTCGAATCCTGCCTCGGGCATGGATGTGTGTGATGACTTTAGGTTAGTTAGGTTTAAGTAGTTCTAAGTTCTAGGGGACTGATGACCACAGCAGTTAAGTCCCATAGTTGTCAGAGCCATTTGAACCATTTTTGAAGAGGTTCATAAATAACTGCCGAGATGGTTGGCGTCAATTGAGATATCTTTCGCATATTCGTACAAGAACGAAGTGCATTGTTCCTATACTCTGCTTATACCAGGAGCATCTCGGCTTTTTCTGCACTACTCACGAGCTACTGCGCGCCATACACTAGCAAGCTGCAATGAACTCAAGCAATACACAAGCACACAGTATGCACTCATAAAAACATCGCACCTAGGAACTGCGCAGGTTGAACAGTGTCAATGTGAAAGTTTTAAAAACATGGTATCTCGTAAACGACTCGCACAAAAATCCTACAATAGACACCACTGACATTTTATATTACTCTACTTTTAGTTTGTTAAGGTCAGTAGGCATTGTTCCATTTTAAAAAATGTGTGTTTTGCATAAAAAATATTTTTCATTTCCGCAGTATTTGCGGTGCAAGTATTAGATTATTCACCCTGGATGTGTTGAACCCCTACGCGGACGAAGCTGCAGGGAAAAGGATAGTTATACAATAAAAACTGTTAACAAATCCACTGTAATATTAATTTAACATAAAAAGTCGACTGCATGGATACAGTGCTTTTAGTTTTCCCTCCAGTAGTTAGAATAAATAAATTCTTGGGTGCACCTGTTCTTGGCAAAGGAATATAACTTTGCCCGTGGCAGAAACACTACTTTCACAAATGTTCGTCACTTCCGATTTTTTTACCTCATCCTCTTTCCACAGCCAACCTAACCACACATCTAGCGGTGAAGGGTCTGCGGTCATCAATCAGCAAGCCGACGTCCGGAAATTTGTATTTGAGAGCAAATTCAGTGGTTTTCGATTAATTTTTACATGCCACTCCCTGTACACCCCTACACACACTCACAGGGATCAGTCTAGCAGCGCCGAGATCTGTGGATTCGACACTCATCCGTCTTTTTCGATTTTTTTATGTGACATCCCCTTCATATATGCACACCATCCGTGGGTGTCATACGCATGTCATTTTTTCCTAGGTGTTAAACCCCGTGCGTACTAAGTTTAGTTGAAATATCTCTTGAATTTGCGTAGTTATGCTTGCATGTCGCCACTTTCCCACCCAGATCCCTCCCAGTTTGAGGTTACAGCGGCGATAAACCCCATGATAGTTGTCAGCTGTCCCCTGGTTTTAAGGCATATGTGCTCATGCTCAGACACATGAAAAGAAACATAAATACACAGCACAGTTCTTTGCACAATCTGCAGTCTCATCACTGTTATCCAAAGTCTGATATCCGTTTTGAAACACTGTAACCTGTTTTGCTTCCTCTTCATCCTCTTCACTTTCTTTTTTGTCCGTGTCAGTCGTAAGTTCTGATAATGTGTTACAGTTATTACAGCGTCATATCCATGTTCTTATAGAAATTGGTGCCATACGCAAACCCGTCGCCACAACGTTTCATATAAAAGTACATTATTCTACATTATTAGACGTAAGATGCCCTAGTCTGGTGTAATTTGGTCAGGATAAACCAAACAAATAAATAAATATAAGTTTATATAAAATACTTAACATTCGATATAGGCCTAATGTCTGTAATGTGAAACAATATTTAATTTATATACATAGTATTATTATTTTATATTTTATTTAGTGATAAGTTATATACACTCCTGGAAATTGAAATAAGAACACCGTGAATTCATTGCCCCAGGAAGGGGAAACTTTATTGACACATTCCTGGGGTCAGATACATCACATGATCACACTGACAGAACCACAGGCACATAGACACAGGCAACAGAGCATGCACAATGTCGGCACTAGTACAGTGTATATCCACCTTTCGCAGCAATGCAGGCTGCTATTCTCCCATGGAGACGATCGTAGAGATGCTGGATGTAGTCCTGTGGAACGGCTTGCCATGCCATTCCCACCTGGCGCCTCAGTTGGACCAGCGTTCGTGCTGGACGTGCAGACCGCGTGAGACGACGCTTCATCCAGTCCCAAACATGCTCAATGGGGGACAGATCCGGAGATCTTGCTGGCCAGGGTAGTTGACTTACACCTTCTAGAGCACGCTGGGTGGCACGGGATACATGCGGACGTGCATTGTCCTGTTGGAACAGCAAGTTCCCATGCCGGTCTAGGAATGGTAGAACGATGGGTTCGATGACGGTTTGGATGTACCGTGCACTATTCAGTGGTGTACGGCCAGTGTAGGAGATCGCTCCCCACACCATGATGCCGGGTGTTGGCCCTGTGTGCCTCGGTCGTATGCAGTCCTGATTGTGGCGCTCACCTGCACGGCGCCAAACACGCATACGACCATCATTGGCATCAAGGCAGAAGCGACTCTCATCGCTGAAGACGACACGTCTCCATTCGTCCCTCCATTCACGCCTGTCGCGACACCACTGGAGACGGGCTGCACGATGTTGGGGCGTGAGCGGAAGACGGCCTAACGGTGTGCGGGACCGTAGCCCAGCTTCATGGAGACGGTTGCGAATGGTCCTCGCCGATACCCCAGGAGCAACAGTGTCTCTAATTTGCTGGGAAGTGGCGGTGCGGTCCCCTACGGCACTGCGTAGGATCCTACGGTCTTGGCGTGCATCCGTGCGTCGCTGCGGTCCGGTCCCAGGTCGACGGGCACGTGCACCTTCCGCCGACCACTGGCGACAACATCGATGTACTGTGGAGACCTCACGCCCCACGTGTTGAGCAATTCGGCGGTACGTCCACCCGGCCTCCCGCATGCCCACTATACGCCCTCGCTCAAAGTCCGTCAACTGCACATACGGTTCACGTCCACGCTGTCGCGGCATGCTACCAGTGTTAAAGACTGCGATGGAGCTCCGTATGCCACGGGAAACTGGCTGACACTGACGGCGGCGGTGCACAAATGCTGCGCAGCTAGCGCCATTCGACGGCCAACACCGTGGTTCCTGGTGTGTCCGCTGTGCCGTGCGTGTGATCATTGCTTGTACAGCCCTCTCGCAGTGTCCGGAGCAAGTATGGTGGGTCTGACACACCGGTGTCAATGTGTTCTTTTTTCCATTTCCAGGAGTGTAGTACACACGACTGTACAGGGTAGTCCAAAGAGATTAACTTTCCTTTGATTTTATTATTTATTGCTGTTATTAGTTTATTCTTACTTTATTTTTTTATTTTAATACAAAAACAAACACTATGTACCCAAGTCCAAAGGAAGCTAGAAGTGCATGTACCAAGTCTATTCACCACACATGCCATAACTCGTTCACACATTTCCGTAGATATAGTGCGACGACTTGTGTTACGCGTTCTTCAAGGTCGTTAATGCCGCAGGCCTTGTAGCATACACGCATTCTTTCACTATTCCCTATAGTCAGAAATCACATGGAATCAAACAGTGGTTGCCACGCCAAAGGTCCACCTTTTCCAATCCAGCCTCTACCAAATGTTTCATGCATGAAATGTCGAACTTTTAAGGAATAATGTGGTGGTGCACCGTCTTGCTGGAAGTAATCTAATATTTCAATACGGAGGGGAAGATTATTAAAATCAAAATTCTCCAACATAAGTGGATAAGAATTTTCCGTCACAATGTGATCATTAATATATTATAGACCAAGTACTCCAAACTCTGAAATACTTCACTAAACGTTAACTTTGTGAGAGGATCGAGTTATCTCTCTTAATTCATGCGGATTGTATGTACTCCAAATGGCACAATTTTTCTTATCCACGTAGGCGCTGATACGAAATGAAGCTTCATTCGGTATAAGGGTCTATGTGCGTCATTTCTAATCACACTTGTGCCGCTCGTACACGAACAATTTTATCGGTGTCAGATAGGGCTTGTACCATCTAAATGTGGTGCAGTATTATTACCAGATCGTGGTGGAGAATTCTTAAGACACTTGCCCGCTCGAGTCCGGTTTCCAACGCTAATTTCGTGCTTGACTTTCCTAATCATTGCGCCTTGAACATCTATGATGTTATCTTCCTTTCGAATACTTCTTCGACGTCCGTTGTTTCCTTTACAGCCACTGGCCACAGTCCACGGATAACTAAACGGGTTGAAGAATTCTTAGGAAATCATTTCTGACATCTTTTTCTTCCTATTGCTGGTAACACAAACACTCCTATCGAAGCTTCTACCTTCCTTCGCTCTTCCAGACTAAGTCTAGGGGTCATCTCTAGTCTGCCACAAAAGAAAATTTAAAATAGTGCATATGGCTCTGAGCACTATGGGACTTATCTTCTGAGATCACCAGTCCCCTAGAACTTAGAACTACTTAAACCTAACTAACCTAAGGACATCACACAGATTCATGCCCGAGGCAGGATTCGAACCTGCGACCGTAGCGGTCGCGCGGTTCCAGACTGTAGCGCCTACAACCGCTCGGCCACCCCGTCCGGCAAGGAAATTTAACATCAGGTAGTACCACATGAGTGGTAACGTCTCTTTGGACAACCCAGAACGGTGTGCTCTGTATACAGATGCTAAACGATAATGACAAATAATGTGGCGTACCATGCGTTCACCGCATCCAAGTTACAGTACCTGCGGTCAATTTCCCCACCTCATCGTCAACATCGCCAGCCTGTCAGTGGCTTGATACTTACAAAAAAATAAATGAATCACGAATAAAAGATTCCAATAAATCGTGAGCCTTTTTTCACTTTTAACTGAACAGAGACGGTGTCCTGCTTGCTGCGGCGTTGCCACGGCGCTGTCGCCCTGAGAAGTCCCCAGCGGCCTCGGTCGGCTGTTACGCGCACTTGCGCAAAATCCCGCCTTGACGGCCAACACCCGTGTCACGCCGTGACGCACAGCGGCCGTAAGCCGGCCCGCACAAGTCCTTCCTCGTGCTCAAGCCCCATTACGTTTTCCATCGGACTTCGTCATCCTAGTGACAGGGAGGCTACAAGGCACTGAGCACCAGCTGCAAACGAACTAGTAAGGCTGCGCGATTGGCGCTATTCTTTAGAAGTGACTTTCCTACACGTGGTGTAAAGCTCTTTACGACGTCACCGAATCCTGAAATAGCCGTAAATGAACAGAACAAGTTCTTCTTCACGAATAAATCGCTCTTCCGTTTGCACTATGATGCTTGTGAGGCATGTGTCTGGACAGAAAACTCAGCCATTTTAATCACAGGATCATTACTGAAAACGGAGTTATTAATGTCACTATCATTCCTGAGGTGCGACAGGGCTGTAGCCTATCCCCGATGTTATTCAATCTGTATATTGAGCAAGCAGTAAAGGAAACAAAAGAAAGTTCGGAGTAGATATTAAAATCCATGGAGAAGAAATAAAAACTTTGAGGTTCGCCGATGACATTGTAATTCTGTCAGAGACAGCAAAGGACATGGAACAGCAGTTGAACGGAATGGACAGTGTCTTGAAAGGAGGATATAAGATGAACATTAACAAAAGAAAAACGAGGATAATGGAATGTAGTCGAATTAAGTCGGGTGATGCTGAGGGAATTAGATTAGGAAATGAGACACTTAAAGTAGTAAAGGAGTTTCTGTATTTGGGGAGCGAAATACCTGATGATGGTCGAAGTAGAGAGGATATAAAATGTAGACTGGCAATGGCAAGGAAAGCGTTTCTGAAGAAGAAAAATTTGTTAACATCGAGTATAGATTTAAATGTCAGGAAGTCGTTTCTGAAAGTATTTGTATGGAGGGTAGCCATATATGGAAGTGAAACGTGGACGATAAATAGTTTAGACAATAAGAGAATAGAAGCTTTCGAAATGTGATGCTACAGAAGAATGCTCAAGATTAGATGGGTAGATCACATAACTAATGAGGAGGTATTCAATAGAGTTGGGGAGAAGAGGAGCTCGTGGCACAACTTTCCTAGAATAAGGGATCGGTTGGTAGGACATGTTCTGAGGCATCGAGGGATCACCAGTTTAGTATTGGAGAGCAGCGTCAAGGGTAAAGATCGTAGACGGAGACCAAGAGATCAATACACGAAGCAGATTCAGAAGGATGTAGGTTGCAGTAGGTACTGGGAGATGAAGAAGCTTGCACAGGATAGAGTAGCATGGAGAGCTGCATCAAACCAGTCTCAGGACTGAAGACTACAACAACATCATTCCGGAGGAGGTATTATGTCGGATTTCTGGCACAACAGTTCAAATTTTAGCTGCTTATCTGTAAAAATATCTTAAGCGCCCCTTAGACTGACAATAATATTGCTCAGTTTTTCCTGTAACGCAATAATATTGAACGTCTAGGGGTAAGATTGAGAGGTTGTGCAGTAATATTGACAACATCAAAAAGTATTGAAATATTTTGCGTGATTGGAAATGTTGTGCCGTCTGTGGGCAGTACTGACAATATCCTCGCTAGTCTCTCGCGTGCCACAGATTGAATATCAGTGTGTTCGCTGTTCTTTTTATTGAGGTGTTGAAATCAAATTCCAAACAAGACGAAATAGCGTTACGGTATACATAGAAATTTATAAATAACTGCCGGTACTTTTTGATGTTAGGGCCGATGAGTACAGAAACAGAAACGTGACGAATAAATCGAATTTTGTTGTACAGAAAATACGGTGAAATAACACGAAAAACAATGTTTTAAAACAATTAATTAATGCAAAATCATGAATAAAAGTGCATACAGATATTTATGTGCGTTTATATATTACCTAGCGAATATAATCGTTTTGCACGTATTATTGCATGACACGACTCGGTTCCATTACTATGTCTTAAATGCTGCAAGGTGAAACTGCACTCATAAATTTAAAGTTCAAAAATGGTTCAAATGGCTCTAAGCACTATGGGACTTAACATCTGAGGTCATCAGTCTCCTAGACTTAGAACTACTTAAACCTAACCAACCTAAGGACATCACACACAACCATGCCCAAGGCAGGATTCAAACCTGCGACCGTAGCAGCAGCACGGTTCCAGACTGAAGCACCTAGAACCGATCGGCCACAGCAGCCGGCATAAATTTAAAATCTTCGAAAGAATTGCCAGTGGTGACGTACATAGTAGCATAATAAATATTACGTCTCTCATTGTAGTATTTCGTTTTTTTTTTCATGCGGTTATCGGCATCTGTAGAAATTTAGGCGGGATGGTTGTTGGTACAATTTTGTCGGACAAGATGATGTTCCTGCTTGTACAATCTACTCCAGCTTCTTATAGAAGGTATTCACAGCAATAAATGAAATGTAATAGGATTTTCTTCCCGATTTTTCACTTTGTATTAGCAGTTTTCTCTACCAGTCAAACGACATAAATAACATAATACAACACATTTCACGAACATGCTTGACTTACTACTACTCGTGCTACTATTGCTGCTGCTGTTACGACTCCCGCAAAAACTTTACAATGCAAAGTTATTCCAGTAGTTTAAAATTTCAACAGAGAGAAACTTAGCTTGTCTCAGTTTTAATTTATCGTTTCCAAACGTTTCAATTATCAGTAGGAAACACAGTTTTCCAAATTCAGTTTCAACAGCAGGAACTAAAGTAAAATATAAAATATGCGTAGTAATTTGGAATTAATATCATTTGACTGTAAACGCTATTTACCCACGTATTTTGTATTGATGCTTACGTGAACATGATATAAATGAGAGAAGTTTTATTGGATAGTTTTGCAGTGTATCGTGTTCTTCAGAAGAAAATGACTATGCAACATTGGCCACTTTCATTACAAACTATTCAACCATATGGTGGAAAGATGACTACCTCCCACTCAAGTATGAGGCGCTGCTGTGGATAATCAGACCTCTTTTCACAGTTTTGTAATTGTGGAAGCGATTTCTTACGTCTGTTTTTATTTTAAATACAACGTCCACTTGGGCATAAACGAACAGTATAACAAAGAGTCTGCTTGTAGGAAACGTCCTGGAACATCAGGAGGGGCAAAAACTGAGGAGAAAGACATCGACTTTATATAGTAATCAGGATCGTGTGGATGTATGTTGCAGTAATTATGCAGACATGAAGTCGTTTGCAAAGGATACTCTAGTATGGGGAGCTGCACAAGTAAGGCTTCGGACAGAAGACAACAAGAACTACAACGTACTGAATGCTACATGATAAAGATTTTTTTCATGTTCTGTACTGTTGTTGTTGTTGTTGTCGTCTTCAGTCCTGAGATTGGTTTGATGCAGCTTTCCATGCTACTCTATCCTGTGCAAGCTTCTTCATCTCCCAGTACCTACTGCAACCTACATCCTTCTGAATCTGTTTAGTGTACTCATCTCTTTGGTCTCCCTCTTCGATTTTTACCCTCCACACTGCTCTCCAATACTATATTGATGATCCCTTGATGCCTCAGAATATGCCCCACCAAACAATCCCTTCTCCTAGTCAAGTTGTGCCACAAAATTCTCTTCTCTCCAATTCTATTCAATACCTCCTCATTAAATATGTGATCTGCCCATCTAATCTTCGGCATTCTTCTGTAGCATCACATTTCGAAAGCTTCTATTGTCTTCTTGTCTAAACTAGTTATCGTCCACGTTTCACTTCCATACATGGGTACACTCCATACAAATACTTCCAGAAACGACTTCCTGACACTTAAATCTATACTCGATGTTAACAAATTTCTCTTCTTCTGAAGCGCTTTCCTTGCCATTGATAGTCTACATTTTATATCCTCTCTACTTCGACCATTATAAGTTATTTTTCTCTCCAAATAGCAAAACTCATATATTTTTTTAAGCCTCTCATTTCCTCTAAGTCTACAAATGCTAGAAACGTAGGTTTGCCTTTCCTTAACCTTTCTTCTAAGATAAGTCGTAAGGTCAGTATTGCCTCACGTGTTCCAATATTTCTACGGAATCGAAACTGATCTTCCCAGAGGTCGGCTTCTACCAGATTTTCCATTCGTATGTAAAGAATTCGCGTTAGTATTTTGCAGCTGTGACTTATTAAACTGATAGTTCGGTAATTTTCACATCTGTCAACACCTGCTTTTTTTTTTTGGGATTGGAATTATTATATTCTTCTTGAAGTCTGAGGGTATTTCGCCTGTTCATACATCTTGCTAACCAGATGGTAGAGTTTTGTCAGGACTGGCTCTCCCAAGGCCGTCAGTAGTTATAATGGAATGTTGTCTACTCCCGGGGTCTTGTTTCGACTCAGGTCTTTCAGTGCTCCGTCAAACTCTTCGCGCAATATCGTATCTCCCATTTCACGTTCATCTGCATCCTCTTCCATTTCCATAATATTGTCCTCAAGTACATCGCCCTTGTATAGACCCTCTATATACTCCTCCCACCTTTCTGCTTTCCCTTCTTTGCTTAGAACTGGGTTTCCATCTGAGCTCTTGATATTCATACAAGTGGTTCTCTTTTCTCCTAAGGTCTCTTTAATTTTCCTGTTGGCAGTATCTATCTTACCCCTAGTGAGATAAGCCTCTACATCCTTACATTTGTCCTGTAGCCATCCCTGCTTAGCCATTTTGCGCTTCCTGTCGATCTCATTTTTGAGACGTCTGTATTCCTTTTAGCCTGCTTCATTTACTGCATTTTTATATTTTCTCCTTTCATCAATTAAATTCAATATCTCTTCTGTTACCCAAGGATTTCTACTAACCCTCGTCTTTGTACCTACTTGATCCTCTGCTACCTTCACTATTTCACCTCTCAAAGCTACCCATTCTTCTTCTACTGTTTTCTTTCCCGCATTCTTGTCAATCGTTCCCTAAGCTCTCCCTGAAGCTCTCTACAACCTCTAGTTCTTTCAGTTTATCCAGGTCCCATCTCCTCAAATTCTCACCTTTTTGAAGTTTCTTCAGTTTTAATCTAAATCTCTGTCTTACCATTATATAATCTATCTGAGACCTTCGAGTATCTCCAGGCTTCTTCCATGTATACAATCTTCTTTTATGATTCTTGAACCAAGTGTTAGCTATGATTAAGGTATGCTCTGTGCAAAATTCTACCAGGCGGCTTCCTCTTTCATTCCTTAATCCCATTCCATATACACGTACTACGTTTCCTTCTCTTCCTTTTGCTACTATCGAGTTCCAGTTACCCATGACAATTAAATTTTCGTGTCCCTTCACTATCTGAGTAATTTCTTTTATCTCATCATACATTTCATCAATTTCTTCGTCATCTGCAGAGCTAGATGGCACATAAACTTGTACTACTGTAGTAGACGTGGGCTTCGTGTCTATCTTGGCCACAATAATGCGTTCACTATGTTGTTTGTAGTAGCTTACCGGCATTCCTGATTCCCTATTCATTATTAAACCTACTCCTGCATTACCCCTATTTGGTGTTTATAACCCTGTAGTCACCTGACCATAAGTCTTGTTCCTCCTGCCACCGAACTCTTATCTTCAACATTTATTAAGGAAATTGTTTTCATTTGCTGATAATGCTTTTTTTTTATTCTAGCGTACCATGCAAATATGTTTTGCGAATGATCGTGTGCTGACCTTCATTATTCTCAATATTGCAATTGTACTACTTTCTTTATCTTTAGCCTTCTACTTTGCCACAGAAGGGGGGTAGCGCACAGGACTTGCCTTTGGGAGGACGACTGTTCAAATCCGCGTCCGGCCATCCTGATTTAGGTTTTCCGTGATTTCCCTAAATCGCTTAAGGCAAATGCCAGGATGATTCCTACGAAAGAGCACGTCCGCTTTCCTTCTCTATCCTTCCTTAATCCGAGCGAGCTTGTGCTCCGACTCCAACGACCTTTTGTCGACGGAACGATAAACACTAAACACCAAAATCCACCTACTGTGCCCAATAAGCTAGAAACTCTTTTAAATATTATTTTAATCATTGTCAGTCTGCGCAAGTTTTTGATCTCCCGCTGTCCACAGAAGTGCTTTAACTACTCCTGGAAGGAATAGCATGAGCCCCCGTACCTCTAATTTTCTCTGGTTACGGTTTGCCAACTTCTTCCCTCATGCATTGGCTCACATCCGGATTTTATAATTTCTCCCCTTTCACATGTTCCTTTGTGGTCCACATTCCACTTATTTAAATGCTTTGCTACTTGTCCAAGAATTTTCTGTTTGATCTTTTTGGACACTGTTGTCTGATAATTAAAATTTTTCACATTCTGCAAGCCTTCCAACAACCATTTCGGAAACTGTTGTAACTTACTGATCACGATTAACGCCTAGATGCTTGCCTACCACATGAGTTATAAAACCTCAACATATGTTCGACTGCGAGAGATATTTTTCACTCATCAGTTGTTCGCGTATGCCTTAATACTCACCTCTGTTTTTCTATGCGCTTTCTTGTTTTTTGTCTTTGCACATCTTTTGTCCCCAACGTTCTAAATACCTGCGCTACTTATTAATCTAATCGTTGTTTGTATATACAGTTTTTCTCCCACTCCGCGCTGCACACAGTTACCTACTTCCAGAAGCTGTAGCAATACTCCTCGGAGACTTACTTTAGAATGTAGGTTGAAGAAAGCCGAATCTACATCTATAAAGTAAGGGAGCCGTATTTCGAATACCGTTTGCAGTTTTATAAAATTTCGCAATAATAATGTTTCACAGAAAATGAAAATTCGTTGCCGCGCGGAGTGGCCGTGTGGTTAGAGGCGCCATGTCGTGGATTCCACTGACCCTCCCGCCGGAAGTTCGAGTCCTCCATCGGGCGTGTGTGTGTGTGTGTGTTTTGCTCTTAGCATAAGTTGGTTTAAGATAGTTTAAGTAGTGTGTAAGTCAATGGACCGATGGTCTCAGCAATTTGGTCCCTCAGGAATTCACACACATTTGAAGGTTTGATATTTGAAAATTCGTTCTGGAACTCTCTGTTCTATATCCTTCGAGTTTCTGAGTCCAAAATTCTTGTATTCTTAAAACATTATGAACTAATTTAATGGAATTAAAATGTGTTTCTTTTAACATGGGAGAAAGAGTTCCCAATTTCGGATAGCAGTGGCCACTAGTTTCGGATCGATAATATTACTATAAACATATGGCTTTTTGGAATATAAAAAGAAACAACTTTATTAGAAAAGTATTAATTGACACTTTACATTATTTAGAGAAGTATCCATCACATAGGTATGTTTTGCAACCATATTTTTCCGTTCCCGTGTACGATTAGTGAGCCGACTGCAGCCATTTTATGCATCTAATCCACTTCTTGCCGTGTTGGTCATTCTTGTAGGGCTTAGAGCACTAGAGGCATTCTTCATTTGCACTATCCTCGTCATCGGTAGTAACCAAGACTCGTTCTTATTCTTCATTCCGGACGACTGTAAAGACAGTTTAACTATTGCGTGTCTTTTCTTTAAAATTATTTCTTTCAAACGTGTAGAGGAGATGTTCAGCTTCATTCTTCCTTCTTCAGACCTCCTCAATGCAGCTTTTAGTTGCAATTCGTAAGGAGAATTTGCAATCACAGCAGTTTTACCTCCTCAGCTGAAATTTGAACTTCTGGGTAGAGAGGAGGGGGGAGACTGATTTCTGGAGGAGAAACAGATTAGGAGTTTCATTTGCTAAAGGATTAGCAGAGGATGATGGAGCTGGTGATTTTGGCACGGGAATATGCTTGGACAGAAGATGCAGGGATTTCAATGCACTGGTGGCTGAGGTAAGTTTTGTTTCTTGGGGGAAGTTGTTGAGTCCAAGTATTCCAGAGTTGACTGGTAATATGCCACTTTTTCTGAACCGATTCAAAGCGACTTCCATATGGGCTCTCCCCGTAAGCTCTCTTACTTGACAACATGGCCAGGGGCTTGAAAGGATGGGCAGCTAACCAAGTTTCAATCTTCTTTGAATAGTGAGCCTTGAGTGGCTTCATGAACGCGATGTCCAGCGGCTGGAGCCTATGTGTCGTTAGTGGAGGAAGAGACACTATTAAAGCGTCATGCTGTCTAGCGAGCCTTATGCTTCCCATATTCCGGGTGTCAGAATAGTGAGTATCGAGTACCAAGACGTCTGGATCCTGTATTGGTGACTGAACGAGATCGATGAAACGCCACAGCGATTCTGTGAATATTGGAAGCAGAATCTAACAGGACGGATTGCAGGCTGCGATCAATCACTAGAAAGTATTATAAGCTAAATATGTTATTCACACATTTATACGAAACAGGATTCGACTAAAAATGTTTGGCAACCCTCTTAAAATAAAAAGTTTCGATACACTTTAATTTCAGAGACATAAATTAGTTCTTATTTACAGCATACTTTCCGTAGTAATAGCTGTTTGTTATTAAAATAACTCAATGCTTTAAATATCGCAAGAAATGCTTACTGATATCGGATGTCCGAAAACAAGCAACGCTAGTATTCGAAATTAGCAATGTTACAACTCTGCATTTAATACAGCCGATTCGAATGTGTAGGATATGTGATCGTAATCTCACTTATATACATTAATATTAGGATATATAAGTTGCTTAGACATATGAAATAAAATATCATTAAACCTTACATTCCGTGTAAAAACTTGGCTCAGAAAACATCACAGAAAACTCGGAACTGAACAAAACATGCTTGACACTTCCAACTCCACTGGATCTCAAAGAACAAATGATAATACCCAGAATGCTCTCCTGTCGCTTCTAGAAGTTAACTGAAATTATTTCCAGCAGAGGAGCAGCACCTTATTATATGAGAAATCCCCCTGTCCGAAAGTGGGAAACTACCCGAAATACTGATTTCATCCATTATAAATGATTCTGAACATACGTCTCACTTACCTTAGTATAAGACTTGGAGAAAGTTTTTGACAATCTTGAGTGGGAAGCACTCTTTCTAATTCTGAAGGTAGCAGGCATAAAATATGGGGAGCAAGGGGTTACCTACAACTTTTACGGAAACCATATTGCAGTTACAAGAGTCGGAGAGATGAAAGAGAAGGACTGGTTCGGAAGACAGTGAGACGTGGTTGTAGGCTGCCCACAGTGTTATTCAGTCTGTACATTAAGCAAGAACTAAAGGAGACCAAGGAGAAATTTGGAGAGATAAGTAATATTCAGGGAGAAGAAATAAAAATTTTGAGGCTTGCCGATGACTTTGTAATTTTGTCAGAGACACTAAAGTACATGGGAGAGCAGTTGACAGGAATGGATACTGTCTAGAAAATAGGTTATGAAATTAATATCAACGAAATTAAAACAAAGGTAAAGGAATGTAGTCGAATTAAACAAGGAAATGCTGAAGGAAGCAGATTAGTAAATGAGAATTAGTAGCTGTAGACTAGTTGGAGAGCCGTAGTCGGGATGATGCAGAATACGGAGTGGCTGTAGCACGAAAAGCGTTTCTAAAAAAGTGTAATTTGCTAACTTAAAATATAAATTTAAGTGTTATGAAAACTTTTCTTAAGATAGTTTTACTGAATGTAACCATGTGCGAAAGTGAGTCATCGATGATAAATAGTTATAGAGGGAGATCAAGGTTTGAGCATAGTAAGCACCACTCGGTATAGGCCGCAGAAGTTTTTCGGAGATGAAATGGCTTGCGCGGTATAGAGTAGGGTGGACGCTGCATCAAACCAGTTTTCGGACTGAAGGTCACAACAACAATAACGAAGAAATAATTTTTGACATTCTTATGCAGGAAAGTGTCTTTCCTCCTTCGCAGGCTTCGTTATGGTCCATATTTCGTCAGCAAACCACAGCATGTTTCAAAGATACTGAAGGAAAGCCGCTCCACTTACCTCGCAGTTTCAGTTTCCCCACAGACCACGTGCACCCCTTATCGTCCTTGTAGTTTCTTTGCGATGTTCCGCGGTTACCTCAGCGAGATAAGCTCTGTGGATAAGCGAAGCCCCCTGATCCCCAGAGCAAACACAGGGCGCACTGCAGCGCCACATCCTCTGAAGGTCAAGCGGTAAGCCGTCCACAGCAGCCAGACCGACTCATGTAGTGGCTTCACAGTCAACCGTGTCGCATAATGTAGTTCAGAGTTTAGGCAGTGAGGATAACATTCCTGCAGTAATCATTTAACATCGCATTAAGTAGCTCAAACAACTTACGCTGTCCACTATCAATGCAAGACTCAAGAGATTTATCACCTGTCGATCAACAAAAAGAATTGAATGTCATCAAAGCGATTGCGCTTAATAATGGGTACAATCAGAATATGATTGATTACATGTGCAGTAAGAAAACTGCCCAAAACTGTTCGACTTTGAGCAACAACCTCCCCACTGATAACAAAGAGGCTAAAAAATTTATTTCTATTCCTTTCTTGGGCAATATATCATATAGGATAAAACGTCTTCTAATGAAAAAATATAACTGTAACGTCTCCTTCTCTACAGATAACAGTTTAAAGAGAAATCTTGTACATTCAGTAGAGATCGCCGGCTATTGGTTTTCCAATTCAGGGGTTTACAAACTAACCTGTAACAACTGTCCTTCATATTATATTGGTCAAACAGGCAGAGCTGTGAAAACAAGATATAAGGAACACCTATTAGGTAAAAAAAAGGAGCGAATATACACAATTCTGCTTTTGCTTAACACCTCCTGATAGCCAGTCATACGCCAAAACATTTAGAAGACACTGTTATCCTACACAGAGAAGACAAAGCGCGTAGATTAGATCTGTGGGAAGAGTTACAAATTTTCAAACATCTTGAGCTCAAGGACGGTAATATACTGAAGGACCAGTTGAACCTGGCTTGTAGACAATTTTTCGAAGGCTTTAAACTGTACTGTTTACGGTACAACAGTAATGCTGGTAACCTTAGTGGTTTATTTCCTCAGGAAGCTATGATGCTTTAAGCTCACTACCCTTTATGTAATGGTGGCTTTGTCACGATGTATGTTTGCTACTACATCGGCCCTTATGTGTTTTTGCCTGGCTCTAAAATTTTGTTTTTCCTGTGAATGTGTATTAACAGGATCGTGTACCAGCGTTCGTAATTCTTTCTTGACAAGAGCCATTATTGTCAATTTTAAAGTTCTGACATGTATACCGTTTGTGGGCTTCACTAATATAGTAATGTAATTTTTATATTTTGGTTGTATATGCCACTGGGCGTAAGTTTCTCGGCGTAAGCGCCACCTGCTTTTTTGATGTATAACTACATTATTTGTACCAGTGCTCCCATACTGTTATAACGGGAGTGTAAATTTCCTTTCTCTCTCTCTCTCTCTCTCTTTTTTTTTTTTAAGGGCGTTCTTAATACTGATAATTTACACGTTGCCTTTGTACGCCAAATGGCACATGTTTCTCGGCACGAGCGCCACCTGCCCTGTTTTCAGAGTAACTACGCTCGCCGATTACACTCAGTCGGTTGTGAGCTCTGCAAGATCCATGGGCTACTTTATATTAACGTGACAAACCCTAATTGTAGGGCTATATTTTATTTTTGACACATGGATCTATGTCAACAATTGTAAAAGCGGCGATGGTACATTAGTCCTTACTAATGTAAAACTGTAAGTACCAGTCGTCGTTATCATACCTCTGTAATGCAAGAGTTCTCTAATTTGTCTTAAAATTTATTCTTGGCTTATAAGTTTCATACTTTTCTAATGTAATCTATGATGTTCATTGCCCTTAGGTCACCTTCTGAAGAAGACAAATTTATATTTGTCGAAACCTAGGTTAAGAATTTCTTTATCCATTGCAACTAGTCGGCTGTTTATAATTTTATTACGTGAATCCGTTGCTTTTGTACAGCTATGTTTAACAAAAAAAAGATTACGTTTCCTTTAATTTACGTCTATGGTCACAAATTGTTTTATTAACAGATTACCGGTTTCGGTCTGTAATGACCATTATCAGATCTGCAGCAAAAAATGGGAAAAACAAACACCCGGAGATTGTGTACAGCTTAAAAACAATAACTAGACCATAATTAAAAGTACTACAAATTGTGCGCTTTAAGTATGAAGAGGCATACCTGTTTTATAAAAAGAAAGTCCTAATGTACTGCAGCCATAGTGGCATCGTCAAATGTTAAATGCAGTATCAGCACCAGAATCGTCAAATATATATAAATAACATATGCACGAGTCATGTTGTCAGTAGCACTACTGAACAAAACAAGCTGCCGTACAGTAGCCACAAGATGTTTGTGTTGTAAGTTCACCAGATGTCGATAATGTCGGCATACAATAGTTTTCAATAATTAATTGAACAGCCAAAATAAAGGGGGATACAATAGTTGAAGTATGTAATGAACTTAGAACGTATAACAGGCATTACAGTAGTAAAAAGCAATGAAATACACTCCTGGAAATGGAAAAAAGAACACATTGACACCGGTGTGTCAGACCCACCATACTTGCTCCGGACACTGCGAGAGGGCTGTACAAGCAATGATCACACGCACGGCATAGCGGACA
The DNA here is from genome assembly GCF_023898315.1 of Schistocerca nitens. NCBI lineage: Eukaryota > Metazoa > Arthropoda > Insecta > Orthoptera > Acrididae > Schistocerca > Schistocerca nitens. The sequence continues at coordinate 1,134,398,203 of NC_064614.1, read as the reverse complement.
CACCAGGAACCGCGGTGTTGGCCGTCGAATGGCGCTAGCTGCGCAGCATTTGTGCACCGCCGCCGTCAGTGTCAGCCAGTTTGCCGTGGCATACGGAGCTCCATCGCAGTCTTTAACACTGGTAGCATGCCGCGACAGCGTGGACGTGAACCGTATGTGCAGTTGACGGACTTTGAGCGAGGGCGTATAGTGGGCATGCGGGAGGCCGGGTGGACGTACCGCCGAATTGCTCAACACGTGGGGCGTGAGGTCTCCACAGTACATCGATGTTGTCGCCAGTGGTCGGCGGAAGGTGCACGTGCCCGTCGACCTGGGACCGGACCGCAGCGACGCACGGATGCACGCCAAGACCGTAGGATCCTACGCAGTGCCGTAGGGGACCGCACCGCCACTTCCCAGCAAATTAGAGACACTGTTGCTCCTGGGGTATCGGCGAGGACCATTCGCAACCGTCTCCATGTAGCTGGGCTACGGTCCCGCACACCGTTAGGCCGTCTTCCGCTCACGCCCCAACATCGTGCAGCCCGCCTCCAGTGGTGTCGCGATAGGCGTGAATGGAGGGACGAATGGAGACGTGTCGTCTTCAGCGATGAGAGTCGCTTCTGCCTTGATGCCAATGATGGTCGTATGCGTGTTTGGCGCCGTGCAGGTGAGCGCCACAATCAGGACTGCATACGACCGAGGCACACAGGGCCAACACCTGGCATCATGGTGTGGGGAGCGATCTCCTACACTGGCCGTGCACCACTGGTGATCGTCGAGGGGACACTGAATAGTGCACGGTACATCCAAACCGTCATCGAACCCATCGTTCTACCATTCCTAGACCGGCAAGGGAACTTGCTGTTCCAACAGGACAATGCACGTCCGCATGTATCCCGTGCCACCCAACGTGCTCTAGAAGGTGTAAGTCAACTACCCTGGCCAGCAAGATCTCCGGATCTGTCCCCCATTGAGCATGTTTGGGACTGGATGAAGCGTCGTCTCACGCGGTCTGCACGTCCAGCACGAACGCTGGTCCAACTGAGGCGCCAGGTGGAAATGGCATGGCAAGCCGTTCACAGGACTACATCCAGCATCTCTACGATCGTCTCCATGGGAGAATAGCAGCCTGCATTGCTGCGAAAGGTGGATATACACTGTACTAGTGCCGACATTGTGCATGCTCTGTTGCCTGTGTCTATGTGCCTGTGGTTCTGTCAGTGTGATCATGTGATGTATCTGACCCCAGGAATGTGTCAATAAAGTTTCCCCTTCCTGGGACAATGAATTCACGGTGTTCTTATTTCAATTTCCAGGAGTGTAGAATACGACACGAGTAAGGTTGTTAAAAAGACGAAGAGGTAAGAGAAGGTAGTTGACATATCCTCTAGTGCCACTATTCTAAATAATAGTGCACAGGATGATATTAAAAACCATTAAACAAATCGCTAAAGAAGCCATAATGATAGCAAACATAGAGCATTAGCTAGATAATGTGGGTCATGCACTGTTACTCAATTTTATCATTATTTTCTTGCAACGGAGTGCCGCAGTGTACGAGGAGCCATCTGGCGGTCACGTTCCTCCAACCACCTCCCGCCTATGCGGAATTCTGGCGTTAGCGATAACAGAGGGTGCTGATTATGTGCAGTGGGTGGGGGGGGGGGCTGCAGTTCTCTCCCCCAATTTCGCCAATTCACCTCTGTGATACGGATAGCAGTACTGTACGTACAGCCACGACGGAGTAGTTCAAATGACTCTGAGCACAATGGGACTTAACACACATCCATGCCCGAGGCAGGATTCGAACCTGCGACCGTAGCGGTCGCGCGGTTCCAGACTGTAGCGCCCAGAACCGCTCGGCCACCCTGGTCGGCGACGGAGTAACATCTGTGGAGAGTTCAGATTAAGCCGTAGCTCCTGACTAGGGGCGGAAGGCTTTCAGTAGCTCCTCGGATGATTGAGTGGTCTCACCTTGTAACGTTAACTAATATGGACTTCCTGTGCTACGAACGAGCACGACTTCTGATCGGGTGAGTATGGGATTATAAACACAAAATCATGTAGGGATAATTCAGTAGTAGATCTAATAATGAATAAGCAAATACGAATGCAGACTAACAGCTATAAATAGCGTAGTGAACACATTACCGTACTCAAGATACACACGAAGCCAGCACCCTCCACAGCAGTGCTAGGTTATGTGCTAAGACGTGCAAAACTGATGAACAGTTTGAAAGAATGTGGGCGAAATTTAATCCTGATGGGAGAATGCAATTCTATAGCAGGAAAAGAATGGGAAGGAAAATAGTATGAGACCAAGGACTGAGGCAGAGGAATGAAAAAAGTCGCGTAGTAGAATTTCGTGCAGCACATGAGTTACTTGTTTAAAACAAATGGTTTGAAAATCATGAAAAAAGGTAGAGTACGTGGAAGAGACTTGGAAACTCTGAAGGTTTCACATAGTTTGTATAATACTAGACCTGTCCGAAAACGGAGGTCCTATCGTTCGCAAAATGAAAACCACAATGAAAATCAAAAGTGTTTTGTTTGCAACAGCTAGCTACACCTCCCACCTATTTCTCCACATAGTCGCCACTCCGACTGAAACATACATTTGTCGTATCATTGCACGAACTTTCCAATACCCTCGTCTTAGAAGACAGGCGCCTGTGCTTTCTATCAATTCTCTACGCTGATCTGTAGCTTGCTCACTGTGCGGAAATTTTGGCTTCATACCTAGTGGTTCAGGCGAGCGGAGAAGAAAACCAGAGGGAAACAATTCCGGACTGTATGGTAGGTGATCAAACAGTACCCATTGAAAATGATGCAGTAGTAGTAGTAGTAGTAGAGGGGTTTGGTGGGCGCACGACAGCAAGGTCTTCAGCGCCCGTTCAGTATCATAGTGAGACGGGTGTCAAGAAAAAAAAACTCAGAACATTTACATAAAACGGAACATAAAACACGGGGAACAATCATTGAAAAATAGGTGCTCACCCACACCGAAGCGTGGGATGAAGCAGGGCGTCAGCAGTAAAACATGGACAACACAGGAAGAAAATGGGAGAGGGAGCTAAAACAATGTAGCAGATGGAAGTGGCTGGCTGACCGCAAGGAAAAAAGGGAAAAGTCAGCCACTCTGAAAGACACTAAAACCTCCAGCCTAAAAGTTTAGGCCAGAATCCAGACACATCACAAAACTTAAAAACCCTAGACACACACGTCTCATCGTTAGCTAAAACACAAGGCAGATCCCCATCAACTTGTGCTTCTGCCCTTGCATCACGGTATAAAATGCAGTCTGTTAAAATGTGCCGGACAGAGATGTGCACACCACAAGCACCAACGGAGGATCCTCCCGCCGTAATAAATAGCTATGCGTCAGAGGACAGTGCCCGATCCGAAGACGTGTGAGGGCCACCTCTTCCCACCTGAGCAACCGGCAGGAGGAACGCCACGGCCGAGTGGTTGACTTTACCGACCGCAGTTTATTGGCCGTCACCGCCAGCCATTCGTCCTCCCACAACTCCATGCTCTTCCTGTGGAGTGCAGCGATGACTGACTGCAAGGGGATAGGACACTGGACCACATCCTGCTCTCTGCAGGCCGCCTTGGCAGCCCGATCAGCCTGTTCATTGCCCCATATGCTGACATGACCAGGCACCCAGCAGAAGGATACCTCTTTACCCCGCTGTTGGAGCAAGTACAGTTGGTCATGTATCAGCTGGACCATCTCCCCAGTCGGGTATAGGTTCTGCAGTGATTGTAAGGCACTAAGAGAATCGGAGCAGAGAAGAAATCGATCGCCCCGAACACGATTCATCTGCTCCAGTGCCTTCAGGATCGCGTGGAGCTCCGCTGCGAAAACGGTATATTCAGCAGGGAGGCGAATCCGGGTAACATGATCAGGGAACACCACAGAACAGCCAAGGAAATTCTCCTGTTTGGAGCCATCAGCATAAACAACAGTGAAACCGTGATGCACATCTAAAATGTTAAAAAACAGAGATTGGAACGTAAAGAAAATGATGCAGGAGCGTGTTCATTGCCCCTGCAGTGTGCGACCGAGAATTGTCATGAAGAAGGAAATGCATGACAGTTACACTGTGTTGGCTGCATGATATTAGACAAAATCTGTCACAGGCAATCGTATTTGGCGGGAGATACTATTTTCTAGGCATCTTTACGTGTTCACTGTGCGCTCAGAACTAAAAAGAGCGACGTGACGTGGTATATGGGTACATTACAGACACTGTCCAACATATCTATGCAGAGCTTCATTGGCGGACCTTACTTTCCAAATAACACTCCAAATAAGACAGATGTTTCGAAACCAGATTCTAAAATATAAAACATTTCGACGAGCAGATGTGAACTCTGACTATAATTTATTGGTTATGACCTGCACGTTAAAACTGAAGAAATCTCAGAAATTTAGGAAATTAAGAAAACAGAACTTGAATAAATTGAAAGCACTACAGGTTTTTGAAGGTTTCAAGGGAATATTAAGCAACGATTGACGGAAACTGGAGAAAGTATTGTAATAGAAGACGAATGGGTAAAATTACGAGATGAGTATGGAAGTGTGATTACGCATGTCAATCACGTATGTCCATCATATATATATATATATATATATATATATATATATATATATATATATATATATATAAAACAATTACAATATATAAAGACACAGATATGTCATATCTTCAGGTAACAAAATAAGGAGAAAATTTATAGTACAATAGATAGAAGTAGGAGGATATGCATTTCCGGCGTTACAGAGTATCGTGGCGTGGAGAGCAAGTAACGGTGAAGAGTTACGCTTCTTCACCGTTTGTGTATGTCCCTGATTCTGACTAGAAAAATGGTTCAAATGGCTCTGAGCACTAATGGGACATAACTTCTGAGGTCATCAGTCCCCTAGAACTTAGAACTACTTAAACCTACTACTTAAACGTAGGAAAACATTTGTGTGAGAGTTGACATATGCGCCGAAGTACCAGTTGCTGCTCCTCATCTCAGTGACAAACCTGAGGTTGTAGACAAGCCAGACTGTTCACATACCTAATCACTTGGAGATACTATCATCGTGGAGAAGGTAGCCCCAGTAGAAATCGGTGCAAAAATATAAAAGACTTGTCAGTAAGACGAATATGCACCGTAGATAACGAAACAACAAATAAATGTGAATCGAAATTGGAATGTCATCCTCATATTATCATGACGATGGTACAAATTAATACTACACTGAAATTTAAGCAGTCGTTTGTTGCTTGAAGTGTATGAAGTTACGTTGTTTGCTCTGTAGGCTAAACAACCAGCTGTCTGACTCTACATCTTTATTGTTTTTCTCAAGTCACCGGCTGTAGTGCGACACGGGTGTATACTGTACCAGAATTATCTTCTTCCTCCATTCTTATCCCACTGAACGTTTGTCGGTACTCTATAAGTCTGAACTTGTCTAATTTTAGTGCCGTGGCCACTGCGCGAGTTGTAGTTGGCGCAAAATAATATGTTTTCGATGCTTAATTGGAACGTCGACTCTCAGAAGTCCGAGAGTAAATAATCGAGTAGCAGGTACGCTTACAGACTAAATTATTGGAATTCACGTCCGTCTATATAAGCAAGTAACGGTGAAGAGTTACGCTTCTCCTATAACAAATTCACTGACCGTTTGTGTGTGTCCCTGATTCTGACTAGAAAAATGGTTCAAATGGCTCTGAGCACTATGGGACTTAACTTCTGAGGTCATCAGTCCCCTAGAACTTAGAACTACTTAAACCTAACTAACCTAAGGACATCACACACATCCATGCCCGAGGCAGGATTCAAGCGGTCGCGCGGTTCTAGACTGAAGCGCCTAGAACCGCTCGGCCACTAGAGGCCGTCTTCTGACTAGGCAAACCTCTTTCCTGTCACGTAGCCTTTCTTCGAACACTGTGTGTCTCTGCCATAAAATCACCTTGGTAAGAATCGAAGACTGCTGGATAATACTCGTGATTTGTTTGAACAGATTTTTGCATGTGGTCTCCTTCGTTTCCTGAAAAACTCTGACGTAGTACTGCTTGTAACTATAAGAGTGTGTTCCAATAGAGTGCTATAGTATTGAGGTCCCTGAACCCACTGCGTTTTAAGGTTTCGGTGTAAGCGAAATGTGTCCTTTTGACAGATTATACTGGGGGGTTGTAATTAAACAGAAGATGTTCCAAGTGCTGCAGTGCGGGCTGTAAACATCGCGGGACACTGAAACATCGTAGGTATGTTGATTAACCTGTGCGCTCGTGGAGTAGGCTGAAAAAATTAATAGTTCAAGTTTCTGCTACCAGTTGAAAATTTGGTGCTGTAAGCAGTCTGAATGTGAAATGTTTTCTATTTTGACGTCAGTATGTTGTCTGTCGCTTAGCGACGCGTGTTCATTCCTTTTGTGAAGTGGCTGTTGGTGTAAAGGGTTAAACAGTTTGACGTTTTCCATTCCAAACGTGATGGCTATCGAGAATAACGACCGTGCACTGAAGGTAAAGTTGTTTTGTCAGAACGCAACAATAGCAGGTTTGCATTGTGGAAATATAGCCGACGGTAACTGCTGCGAAGAGGCCCCATGTCAATAAAAGAGCTACAGAATATGGTCAATGCATTTGAAGAAACAAGTGAAATAGGTGGTGCAGGAGGGAGAGGGAATCGGTCCATTCCCATGAAGTTGCTATAGCTGACGATGCAGCACATGTCTCAAATTCTGCGGCCAGTACTCAGGCTATGTTACGGGAATTGTGTCTCCCCTGGCCAACCTACGATGTTTCAGTGTCCCGCGATGTTTACAGCCCGCACTGCAGCACTTGGAACATCTTCTGTTTAATTACAACCCCCCAGTATAATCTGTCAAAAGGACACATTTCGCTTACACCGAAACCTTAAAACGCAGTGGGTTCAGGGACCTCAATACTATAGCACTCTATTGGAACACACTCTTATAGTTACAAGCGGTACTACGTCTGAGTTTTTCAGGTAACTGCTGCGAAGAGGCCCCATGTCAATAAAAGAGCTACAGAATATGGTCAATGCATTTGAAGAAACAAGTGAAATAGGTGGTGCAGGAGGGAGAGGGAATCGGTCCATTCCCATGAAGTTGCTATAGCTGACGATGCAGCACATGTCTCAAATTCTGCGGCCAGTACTCAGGCTCTGTTACGGGAATTGTGTCTCCCCTGGCCAACAGTTTAAAAGATTTTGTGGCGCACTTTTCTCTAGTATCCGTACAAGATTCGGAATGTGCACAAAATGAAGCCCCAAGATATGCTACAATGCCCTTCGTTTTTTCGAACACATGAAAATGATTGATATGTAGCCTGGGAATATTCTGTGGACGGAGAGGCACATTGTACTCAGCACATGACGTTATTGCACAGACTTCCGTCACATGTTGTACAGGAACATTCACTGCCCTCAGATTGTGTGACTGGGTGATGTGGTTTCACAAGTTCGTCATTTTCCGACGATTTTTTTTCTTCTTTTTTCTTTTTTTTTCCGAGGAGATGGTACCTCGTGGGTTTGTTGCAAATTATAAGGACCTCCTCGTGCAACACATAACACATGATCCCACCTTTGCAAGTACGCAACTGCGTTCATACCTCTATTTTCATGCAAGATGGAGCGATGCCACATCTCTCCTGCCAGATCGAAGATTTGCTTGCAATTTCAAGATGTGTACCCTTCTAGATCCCTTGACCTAAATCCATGTGACTTGTGGCTATGGGGATATCAGAAAGATCAGTCTATTAAGGTATGTATTTGGACTCTTACTGATCTGAAGGGTAGCATACACCAACATATCACTCTGATTACACCCAGTGTAATGCGAGCAACTGTCGAACATACCGTGTGACGGATGCAGTATGTTTCTGAGCCGGGAGAGAGTGCTGAGCACGTGTTTTGGCTTGTGACCACGTACTAATATACGTGCCAGAAGTACCGTTACCATATGTTTCATCGTTCCTCCCGTTTTCCTGCACCCACGCCACATTCTGACTGCTTTTTTTTCTGTCATCAATCTTCTTAATGGTTCGATGCGGCCTGCCGCAAATTCCTCTCCTGCACTACCCTCTTCATCTCAGAGTAGCACTTGGAACCTACTCCCTCAATTATTTGCTGGATATATTCCAATCTCTGTGTTCCTCTACAGTTTTTGCCCTCTACAACTCCCTCTAGTACCATGGAAGTCATTCCCTCATGTCTTAACAGATGTTATATCATCCCGTCCCTTCTTCTTATCAGTGTTTCCCACATTCCCTCTCCGATTCTGCGTAGAGCCTCCCCATTCCTTACCTTACCAGTCCACCTAATTTTCAACATTCGTCTGTAGCACCACATCTCAAATGCTTCACTTCTCATCTGTTCCGGTTTTTCCACAGTCCATGTTTCACTACCATGCAATGCTGTTCTCCAGATTTACATTCTCAGAAAGGTCTTCCTCAAATTAAGGCCGATATTTGCTATTAGTAGACTTCTCTTGGCCAGGAATGCCCTTTTTACCATTGCTAATCTGCCTTTGATGTCCTCCTTGCTCCATACGTCATTGGTTATTTTATTGCCTAGGCAGTAGAATTCCTTAACTTCATCTAATTCGTGACCATCAATCCTGTTGTTAAAATTCTCGCTGTTCTCATTTCTACTACTTACCTTCATCTTTCTTCGATTTATTCTCAATCCATACTCCGTACTCATTAGACTGTTCATTCCATTCAACAGATCATGTAATTCTTCTTCACTTTCACTCAGGTTAGCAATATCATCAGCGAATCGTATCATTGATATCCATTCATCTTGAATATTAATTCCACTCTTGAACGTTTCTTTTACTTCCATCATTGCTTTCTCGATGTAAACAGTAGGAGCGAAAGGCTACATCCTTGTCTTACATCGTTTTTAATACGAGCACTTCGTTCTTGGTCGTCCACTCTTATTATTCCTTCTTGGTTGATGTACATATTGTATATGACCCGTCTCTCCCTATAGCTTACCCCTACTTTTTTCAGAATTTCGAACATCTTGCACCATTTTATATTGTCGGATGCTTTTCCCAGCTCAACAAATCCTATGAACGTGTCTTGATTTTTCTTTAGTCTTGCTTCCATTATTATCCGCAACATCAGAATTGCCTCTATCGTGCATTTACTTTTCCTAAAGCCAAACTGATCGTCATCTAGCGCATCCTCAATTTTCTTTTCCATTCTTCTGTATATTATACTTGCAAGCAACTTGGGTGCATGAGCTATTAAGCTGACTGTGCGATTATTCTCTCACTTGTCACCTCTGGCCGTCTTCGGAATTGTGTGGATGATGCTTTTCCGAAAGTCAGATGGTATGTCGCCAGACTCATACATTCTACACACCTACGTGAATAGTCGTTTTGTTGCCACTTCCCCAATGATTTTAGAAATTCTGATGGAATGTTATCTATCCCTCCTGACTTATTTGACCTTAAGTTCTCCAAAGCTCCTTTAAATTCTGATTCTAATACGGGATGCCCTATCTCTTCTAAATCGACTCCTGTTTCATCTTCTATCACATCAGACAAATCTTCACCCTCATAGAGGCTTTCAATGTATTCTTTCCACCTATCCACTCTCTCCTCTGCATTTAACAGTGGAATTCCCGTTGCGCTCTTAATGTTACCACCATTGCTTTTAATGTCACCGAAGGTTGTTTTGACTTTCCTGTATGCTGAGTCTGTACTCCCGACAATCATTTCTTTTTCGATGTCTTCACATTTTTCCTGCAGCCATTTCGTCTTAGCTTCCCTGCACTTCCTATTTATTTCATTTCTCAGCGACTTGCATTTCTGTATTCCTGAGTTTCCCGGAACATTTTTGTACTTTCTCCTTTCACCAATCAACTGAAGTATTTCTTCTGTTACCCATGGTTTCTTCGCAGTTATCTGCTTTGTACTTATGTTTTCCTTCCCAACTTCGGTGATGGCCCTTTTTAGAGATGTCCTTTCTTCTTCAACTCTGCTGCCTACTGAGCTATTCCTTAATTCTGTATCTATAGCCTCAGAGTACTTCAAGCGTATCTCGTCATTCCTTAGTACTTCCGTATCCCACTTCTTTACATATCGATTTTTCTGACTAATCTCTTAAACTTCAGCCTACTCTTCATCACTACTATATTGTAATCTGAGTCGATATCTGCTTCTCGGAACGCCTTACAATCCAGTATCTGATTTCGGAATCTCTGTCCGATCATGATGTAATCTAACTGAAACCTTCCGGTATCACCCGGCCATTTTCGTGTATACATCCTCCTCTTGTGATTATTGATTCGTTATTACCAGCTGAACCTTGTTACAGAACTCAATTAGTTTTTCTCCTCTCTCATTCCTTGTCCCAGGGCCATATTCTCCCGTAACCTTTTCTTCTGCTCCTTCCCCTACAGCGCATTCTTGTCCCCCATGGCTATTAGATTTTCATCCACCTTTACATACTGTATTATTCTTTCAGTATCCTCATACACTTTCTCTATCTCTTCATCTTCAGCTTGCGACATCGGCATGTATACCTGAACTATCATTGTCGGTGTTGGTTTGCTGTCGATTCTGATAAGAACAACCCTGTCACTGAACTGTTCACAGTGACATACTCTTTGCCCTACCTCCCTATTCCTAACGAATCCTACTCATGTTATAATATTTTCTGCTGCTGTTGATATTACAATATACACATCTGACCAGAAATCCTTGTCTTCTTTCCACATCACTTCACTAACCCCTACTATATCTAGATTGAGTCTTTGCATTTCCTAGTTTCCCTACCACGTTCAAGCTTCTGACATTCCACGCCCCGACTCGTAGAATTTTATCCTTCCGTTCATTATTATTCAATCTGGCAGTCCCCTCCCGGAGAGACCAATGGGGACTATTCCGGAATATTTTGCCAATGGAGAGATCATCATGACACCTCTTCAATCACAGGCCACATGTCCTGTGGATACATGTTACGTGTCTTTAATGCAGTGGCTTACATGGCCTTCTGCATCCTCATGTCGTTGATCATTGCTGATTCTTCCGCCTTTAGGGGCAATTTTCCACCCCTAGGACAAGAGAGTGCCCTGAACCTCTGTCCGCTCCTCCGCCCTCTTCGACAAGGCCGTTGGCAGAATGAGGGTGACTTCTTATGCCGGAAATCTTTGGCTGCTAATGCTAATTATTTATCGAAATGTAAGCAGCGTCGAAATTCGAACCCGGGACAGAAGACGTTTTTGATTATGAGTCAAAGACGGTTCCCCTAGGCCAGAGCCATACTTTCATATGGTGGCAGAAGTAGAATTATTAATTTTTTGCAGCATATTTCGTGAGCGCACCAATTAATGAACATACTCGTATATACGAAGGTTTAGAGTCCTGTGATACAGATAGCCCTCACTCGGAACACCCTTAGTGTAATTTAGCCATCCGGTACAATGCACTTAAAAATCTACAAAACTAAATCTATGCAGCAGTAAAGTGTCAAAAATGGATGATATTTTAATCCTACAGTGAGTATGACTCCTACATCATCGCCATCGATATGTGAAGACGCACTGATTGTAGAGTACAGGCACATGGTGAACTATGAAGTTGCCTCTACAACCGGTCACAGAGCAGGTAGAATATTTTTTCGGGCAGTCACCTCAAGCAAATAATTGCCAACTACTCCAAGCCATCGTCTTCTCACTGCCACTGTCGGTGTAATCTGAGTATGACATCGCACCGCTCCGTTGTACTATGCCGAATTCGTCATATCTCACAGCTGTACTTCACGGTACTTTGTATGTGCCAGCAGTCGTCGACCACAGGACTCCGAAACTTATCAGCACATCTGTGCTATCATGGCCTGTGTCGTGTGGAACACTTGCAACTTTTTGATGTTATTATGAAGTATCACTGATTGCATCGTGTGATAGGCCTCAGCTTACAGGACTTCCAGCGTCAGTTCCCTCCACTTTATTTAATTGTGTTTATTTAACAGGTACAGCAATCCGGTGAGTGGAATTGTATTAATATTTGGTAGTCAGTAATATCTACATCTTCTTCTGTATTCGACAAGCCGCCTTACGATCCGCTTTGTGTACTAGTGACCAGTGTGACAACCCTTCCCCCCTCCCCACCGCTTTCCTGTTCCAGTCGCGAATGGTGTTCTCGGGTACAACAATTGCCAGCAAGTCTCTGTGTGGGCTCGAAACAGACTTTATATTCATGGTCGATTCGCATGATACAATTAAGCCGGAAGCTGTGTATTGGTAGACTCCTCCAGAAATATACGATCACGGAACTTTAACAGTAAACCACACTGTGATGCAGAACGCCTCTGTAAATTCCAGCCGGCCGGAGTAGCCGTGCGGTTCTAGGCGCAACAGTCTGGAACCGAGCGACCGCTACGGTCGCAGGTTCGAATCCTGCCTCGGGCATGGATGTGTGTGATGTCCTTAGGTTAGTTAGGTTTAATTAGTTCTAAGTTCTAGGCGACTGATGGCCTCAGAAGTTAAGTCGCATAGTGCTCAGAGCTATTTTTGTAAATTCCATAGTATGTACGAACGTTGCTCAATAAATAATGTGCCAAATGATTTTTACGGCCGTAAATATACGATAAGATGAAAAAGTCCTCTTAGGCGCTTTACGCTTGATGTTCAAATTATCGAACAGTTCTGGCAGATAAGAGAGCGTCTACGCAAGACACTAGTGACAAGCAACGTGCTGTAATTGGTATCTCGGTTGCGTAGAAAGAAACCACGGTGAACACCCATAAACGTTTGTGTGCAGTGCATAGGAATGATGCAGTTGAGAGTACCGTACTGTTGAGCGATGGATAAAGTGAGGTAAGGTGACAGGAAGTTGATGATCGGCCCCAACCCTGCGGTGCAGCCGCACCCACTGCTGCTCAGCGTCTTCCAGCTGTTTGAGCCATTCAGGGTTCTCTAGGTGGGACGCACTTCGGAGATGACGAGAGTGTAAATAATGCAGTGAAAACATGGCTACGAGCATAGGACGAACGCTTTTGCCAACAGAGAAAACATGCTGATTCTCAGCGCTTGCGTAAGGCTATATAACGTGATGGAGCCTACGCATAAAAGTAGTACATTTAAAGGAAATGTTGTCTAATATTGTCACGAAATTCTAACTTTTGATGGTAGATACGCGAGAGAAAAAAATTGTGTGGCATTGTCTGCTTAATGACGCTCGTATTAACTCCTACCCATTGTTTATTTTGATTAGCATTAACTCGAGCCTCCAACTAGTAATGTAAACTTCTAAATCCACAGCTCTCGTGAGTATACTTAGCTTGTAGTCTCTTGTTATCTTGAATGCAGGTCCATGGCTTCATATTTATGTTTGAGGTGGTCTGTTAGCTTTATAAATAATAAACAAACATTTCGAATAATCTTGATTTATTATTGTTGTGTTCATAAACAACATGACTTTGATGCACTGAACGACTGAGGTATATTGCTGCCCCTGTGAATCAGTGTTGCCACCCTCTCCCTAAGTAAAAACAATGCAGCGGCATCTTGAAAACACACGCACATATCTCGTCTGCTGAAGTGTCTACCCAAGACTCCCACCACAACAAGCGCTCGCTCAAGTTCTACTGTCAAAACATACCCCCTTCCCCTCCCCCCCCCCCCCCACCGCCACCACCGTTCAGCTGAGGCTGCTGGTTCTATTCTAGTGGCCAGTGACGTAGTTCCGTAGCTTTACTGAAATTAGGTATCGTGTAAAGTTAAATTACGTTGGCGACTGTAATATAGTTAGTTCAGAATATTGGGAATTTCTCAGAAACTGCCAGTTTTGATCACATGCAAATTGTGTTTATAATGTTTCGATTGAGCGGGTGCGAAATGGATGGAAAGTGCTGAAAAACTACTACAAACAAAAATTACTAGAGAAGTGGCAACGAAACCGCTTGACCAGAGAATTATTAAGGTGTGAACGTATTTAAAGCTTTATGAAACTTATTTATATGCGTTTATCGATGTTTTAATTATTAAACAGTAATTAGAATATCGTTTTTAAGTGAAACTACAGGGTTTGGACAAAAATATAGAAACTGCGGTGTCGTCCAACGAGCGTGCTACCTCACGACGGAACTACAAGCTAAGTACAGTCGCTGCTAAACGCAGCCACGAAGGAGGGAAGTTGAAGAAGGCACGTCCTCAAGAGGTTCTTTACGCCGCGCTTCTGGACGTCTACATACTTCAGAACGCGGCGCCGCTTGCTCCATACCACAGCCGAGTCTGATAGCAGCATCATGGTAGCTCAGATGCTGCAGCGAACTAGTGCCGTTGGTCAAAACTGTGTACCAAAGTTAACAGTTAAGTGTTCAGGCATATTTGGCTCTCTTTCAGTACGATTCAAAGTAATAAACAGTAACCGCTCAGTTCTGCGACACTACTAAATATGTATTGTCATATTGCCATTCGTGTGGACAAAATTGCATCCAAGTTGCCTATTCTAAATTAAAGAGCTTTACTAAACTGAACTAACATTCTTTACGTGTGTGGTATCAATCGCTTGACCTCATCCAGAAGTAAACTACTGAACTGTAATATAGGTTTGCTACCACATACGTAAAAATGGCGACGACGAAGTTCTGATGCGTTCTCAAGCGTGAAAAGGTTCCCCCCGCCCGCCTTTGTGGATGTTCATGGTGTTCCGCTACTAACGGCGGAAAAATAATATTAAATTAAATACAATAGAGTATCGATAGTTCGAGTTTCCAATAATCCGAGCCTCTTTTTTTAAAAAAGTTGCAACTATCTACTTACTTTTTATTTACTGACATGATAAATAATGAAAACATCATTGCAAAAGATAGATGGGGAGAGTACAGCTCAGTGACAAAGCAGCCAACAATGCAATCAACACCGACGATTAGCTCGCTGCCCTGTTGCACGAACATCTGTTTTCAGTATGGCACGAAATACCCCGACTGCTGCCGGCTGCTACCGATCAAAACTGGGGAGTTCGTTCATACGCTGCTGTAGTTCCCAGTACCTGTACTGTACAGTGTTGTGCGTCGTTTTGTTTGTTGACTGTGTGTTCCGTTGTACACCTTACAAAGATGAGTGCTGTAACAAAAAAGAGGAAATTTGTGCCTTTGCAACTAAAATTAGAATCAGTAAGACGACTTGACAAAGGAGAAACAATAAAAAAACTTGCTTTCGAATATGGTGTCGGTGAAGTTACTGTTGGTGACTGGCGAAGAAACCGACTTAAATTGAAACAGTTTTCTTCACAGAAATGCTCACATGAATCTCTCAGTGGAAGAAGTATAAAGAAGTCAGACTTCGAAAAAACAAGTGAAGCATTGTTCATGTGGTTTACCCAACAGAGACAGAAGGGTGCTCCGATTTCTGGCCCAATCTTTCAAGAAAAAGCTTTGTTTTTCAGGAACCAGGTGCAGGAAGGAGATGACAATTTCGCCGCTAGTGTGGGCTGGCTCGACAAGTGGAAGAAGAGGTATGGAGTGCGTCAATTAGACGTATGTGGAGAAAAACTCTATGGTTACGCTCAGGCCGTTTCAAAATTTATCGTTGAGTTTAAAAAAATCACAACTGATAAAAATTTGTCTAATAAACAAATATATATCTGTGACGAACCTGGGCTAAATTTTAAAATGTTACCAGCGAGAACACTTGCTTCTTGTGAAGAAAAAAGTGCTCCTGGGCACAAAAAAAGCAAAGAGCGGCTCACAGTTATGGCAGCTTCAAATGCAACTGGAAACCACAAACTAAAACTAGTTGTGATTGGGAAGTCTGCCAAGCCAAGAGCATTCAAGAGTGTATCCATCTCAGCTCTTCCGGTTATCTATACACATCAGAATAATGCCTGGATGAGTCAGGAAATCTTCCAGAACTGGTTTTTTAACTGGTTTGTACTCGACTGCAAGAATTTTTTAAAATAAAGGGGACAGCCATGCAAAGCAATTTTGCTCATGGATAATGCGTCCTCATATCCAAGTGCAGGAGAACTGCAGTGCGACGGTATCCGCGCCTTGTTTTTCCCACCAAACGTTACCTGTCTCATTCAGCCCATGGATCAGGGCCTTCTGGATTGTCTAAAACAAAGTATCGACCGCGGTTGCTACAGTCAATCCTGCATTCCTAAGACAACGAAAGCATTGTAGGAGCTTTGAAGAAAGTGGCTTTGAAGGACGTCGTGTACTGGATTAGCGAATCTTGGAGCGAAATAAAGTCATACGCAATTTCCAAGTCATGGAGGAAAACTCTACAGGAAAGTATGCCAGACACAGAAACTGAAGATTTAGCAGATGAGGACGATCAGCCATTGTGTAATTTAATCAGAAGATTGCCCGGATGTGAAGAGGCAGAAGAGGTGGAAGTAGGCGAGTGGCTAAGGGGCTCCGGAACGCCCTATACTTGCAATGTTAAAATAACGCTTATAAATTACATCTTTCCTCACAAAGTATTTGAGGTAGGAAGTTGAACTTTTTACAGATTATTTATTGGAATATGGGCTACAACTTAACACAGGGATTTTACAAAATTTTAGTTCAGTTATTAAAGATGATTTTTTTTCAATTGTAATGAAAATTCACAACATTTTTTTGCAATTTTTTATTTATATATTCAAAAATATACATTTTTTTGGAAAAAGGCTGTGTTAAATTATGCAGAAGGTACTGTGTAACATTTACTGAAAGTTTGAAACAAATATGTTTGGAAGATCCTTAGAAAACATGTAATTAGTATGAGAAAATAAAAGTTTTGGGAATCGAGCGACAAAGATTGGATTAACTTTTTAGTGCATTCCAGGTCCATAGGATGGATTATCTTCATCCTCTGCAAACTCCTCCTCCAGCTTCCTCTTGTTCCTCCTCCTGTTTACTCTTGCTTGTATTTCTAGACTCTTTACAGCCCTGTCTGCAGCCCGAAGGCGTTCCTTGTCTAAAGCAAGCATCGCTCGTACCATGTTAGAACCTATCTTCATTCCCATATTTCTAAATACCTTGCACCTTACAGTGTTGCCATCATTGAAAGTCGCAACAGCATCATACACACCAAAGTGAAGCGTTTCTATTCCAACAAATACAGTCTTGGGGATTCTCGACCATATAACACTATTTACACTTTCATTGGGGTTTTGAGTTTTTCCGTGAATACACTTTTTGAACAGTTCAGGTGCTGCTAAGTCTCTGAAAATAGGTTTTATACTTTATCTCAGATCACTAAAATGTACCTGATGAACACGGACGTTAATAATAACACCATTTGACAGCAGTTTAACAGCGCCACAGTGGGTCACGCCCATGTAGAACACATTTCAAGCCCGCATCTCGTGGTCGTGCGGTAGCGTTCTCGCTTCCCACGCCCGGGTTCCCGGGTTCGATTCCCGGCGTGGTCAGGGATTTTCTCTGCCTCGTGATGGCTGGGTGTTGTGTGCTGTCCTTAGGTTAGTTAGGTTTAAGTAGTTCTATGTTCTAGGGGACTTATGACCACAGCAGTTGAGTCCCATAGTGCTCAGAGCCATTTTGAACACATTTCAAAAAAAATTTAAAAATAGTTGTAGTCTTCGGAATTGAATAAATTATATATCTATTAAAAGGTAATAGTCTGCAGATTCAGAAAACGCAAAAAAGTAAAAATTGAACTTTTCATGATTTTGAGCCTTTCCGGAGCCCCTTAAATTCGGACGAACAGTTGGAAGTGACAGACTCTTCTATAATTGACATGGTTAACATTCCATCGCAGTGTGAGAGTGACGAGGATCACGAGGCAGAGGCTGCACCGAAGAGGAGTCGCACCGATGGCTACGCTGCTCTTGAGGCTGCCATATGCTACGCTGAACAACAGCCGGAGGCGACACCAACCGACCTACTGCTCCTGAGACGGTGGCGTGACATTGCCGCGAGGAAACGTTGCAGTTTTGCCAAACAAAAGACACTTCACTATTACTTGTCTAAATAAATAATTATTGTTATTCTGCCAATGCAAATGCATATGTAGATACTTTTATTTTCATAAAGTTCATATTATTACCTGTATTACTTACAATATCATAATATTTCTTTTTCCCATTTAAATTTCGATAGTCCGAGTTTTCGATAGTTCGAGGTGGTTCCGGTCCCGTTCCCCTCGAACTATCGAGACTCTACTGTACTGTATCTAATACAAAGTGTTTTATCAAGTCTTGAGCCTTCACGTGAACTATGACTGTATGAAATTGTTCAGTTTCGGGCGCAGCAGATTGAACGACTGCTGCTCAGTGTTTAATAGATGACAAACTTAGCGTCCAGACAAGCAGCGCCAAAGCCAGTTGCCACACCCAAGTTTCGCCACTGCAACTGTACGGACGAGCACTGGTCAGAATATCGTGTTTAGCTGGAACCCACTTCACCAAATACAACACTAAAAGCACGACGTGCATTGGATTCCTTCTGTCCGCTGTCGGAGCCCATGTCTATCGTCTGTGTATCTGGGAATAGACTCTCGTCCGGAAGATGATGATATGAGGAACTCGTTCGGAAAATCAACGAGCATTACGAGGTACAGATTCAAGTGACTGCAGCGAGGGCTGAACTTTTTCGTCTAAAGAAGCGCACTGAACGGTCATTAAAATAGTGGATTGCTGAACTCAGAGGACTAACAAGACATTGCAGGTTCAAGTGTTCTTGAGGACGTTACAGTACCTGATGTAGTCACGTAAAACATGCCCGATACACGCATACGCGCTGCTGTCCTAAAATTGCCAGTCCTGGATTTGGAAACGGTTCTGTCAGTTCTAGAGTCTCAAAGTACAGGGTGCTTCACAAAGAATGACTTGATTTCAAAACTCAATATTTATTCATAAAAACGAACTACAAACATGAAATATTAAAGTTTTAGCTATGCTATTACAAGTTCTCTGTGTGTTCACCAATACTGTGTGTCCAACAACTTCTAGACCATAACTAAATTCATCATAAACCTTACACGATGCATCTGTTTTTACAGAAGTTATGGCAGCTGTTATTCTGCTCTTCACTTCTTCTATGTCACGAAGTAAAGAGAAGATGAACACTCTTTCCTTCACATATACCCACAAGAAAAAAATCGCATGGGGTCATGTTTGGCGATCTGGGAGGCCAATAATGCAGGGACGTGTCTCGGGGTCCGGTGCTCACTATCCAGCATTGAGGCAGTGTGTCATTGAGAAACAGAGGTACGTTGTTGTGCCAGTTGGTGGTGCTCCATCCTGTTGGAAGGCGAAGTCATTGGAGTCCTCCTCAAGTTGTGGAAAAAGCCAATTCTGCGGCATTTGAAGATAGCTCATTCCAGTTACTGAGTTTTCCATGTCATCAGAAGTACAAGTTCAACCAGAACTCTTGCCTTTCCACAAGTATCCCGTCTTTTCGAATTGGCAATACCAACGACAAATGTTTTTTGGGTGCAGGCGGAAGAATGCCAAAACGCCGACTAAAAGCAACCTGGACCGAAATCACCGACTCGTTCTTTGCAAACTGCAACACACAAAACGCCTTCTGTGTATCGGACGTCATCTTACTCATGAGTGACTACAAAGTGAGAAAACATATTGACTGTCATGTAACGGCGATTTTCTGAAACTGTGGGCCAGGCCGTTCAAACAACACGCATTTCCTTAACGGCATGTCCCGTGTTTGGTAGTTATTACCTTCCAACGTCAGGTCAGTCTTTTTGAAACAGCCTGTATTGTGGATGCAAATGAAGTATATTTTCAAGCTCTATCTATTTCTCTTCTTCATAGTGCTCAAGGCACTCAATGCACAGTTAGTGTTAAAGGGAATAAAAAGGGAGCTAAGGTTAATAGTAAAGATAAAATCTTTCATTTACGTTGTACACGAGGTGTATTTCAGAATAGGGCGAGGATGTCTTGCCCTTGGTATTTTTCTTCTGATGATAAAAAACGTTGTCCTTGCAGTGAATCAGTGTTTCACGTGTGGTAAGCAAGGTCTGTTTACAACACCGCCATTCACGACTCCAGTCTACAGCACGTCCACAGCGTAGCTCTCAGAAGGGAAACTTCTCATCGCAGTCCCCTCAGATTTAGTGGTAAGAGGGCCCAGTGGACAACCCATCAAAAACTGAACACAGATCAATCATGAAAACAGGAAGAAGGTGTACTGAACTGCAAATAAAAGCAACATATAAACTGTGAACGGTCCAAGCACAAGAAGAGCAACATTCTCGAACAGCAACGACGTAGTAGGTGAGGAATACGACACGTCGGGAAAATAAGAAAGATGCGGAAGGAGAATACCAAGACGACGAAAAAGGAGAAAAGGAAAGTGAAACCCCTGGAAACGAATCCGGACAAGATAACGAAGTATGGGAATATGAATGGACGTGCAAACTGACAAATCGCTCGCAGTGGACAATAGGAGGGTGCTTACTTTACCCACGTTAAATATCTGCGGAATAAGAAGTGAAAAAAGATGAGGACTCTGGAGAATCTTTTAAAATCCTTCTGGAAAGACAGTGTGTATGTACAACGGTGTCGGCGCTAACGGTAGGGGTTGCTGCATTTTAACCAGACTGGGATTAGAATTAGAAACGCAACCGGATAGACTCGTTATCAAAGCCAAACTAAATGAAATAAAAGCCCGCCCGATTGGCCGTGCGGTCTAACGCACGGCTTTCCGGGCTGGAAGGAGCGCCTGGTCCCCGGCACGAATCCTCCCGGCGGATTTGTGTCGAGGTCCGGTGAACCGGCCAGTCTGTGGATGGTTTTTAGGCGGTTTTCCATCTGCCTCGGCGAATGCTGGGTGGTTCCCTTTATTCCGCCTCAGTTACACTATATCGGCGATTGCTGCGCAAACAAGTTCTCCACGTACGCGTACACCACCATTACCACGCAAACATAAGGGCTACACTCGTCTGGTGTGAGACTTCCCTGGGGGGTCCACCGGGGGCCGAACTGCACAATAACCCTGGGTTCCGTGTGGGGCGGCGGAGAGGTGAAGTGGACTGCAGTAGTCGTCGTGGGGTTGTGGACCACTGCGGCTACGACGGGGACGGAGCCTCTCCGTCGTTTCTAGGTCCCCGGTTAACATACATACAATACAAATGAAATAAAAATAGGTATTAAACCATTATGCCCCATCAGCAACACGTAACAGAACTAGTAGAGAAAACTATTTTAGTGAACTACCCCGTACTAATGAGAAACGCAAAGAGTGACATAATAATGGGAGGAGATTTCAGTTGGGGTTAAGACTGGCAGACACAACTGGATCAACCCCTAATTATGGACCCTTAAATACCAAGACTGGAGAACTAAAATTGACGTCATAAATCGACTAGCCATCAGGCTAACCCGCTCTATGTACGCATCTCCACCGTCAGCCTCGACTGGACAGATCTTATAACACAACAGGAATAGCTGTGCCGGGCAATGAAGTAATCCCAGTCAGCTTCTCAGACCATCATGCAGTATTCGTTAAAATAAAACGCTTACCACGGCCCACTGTAATGGGAAAGGCATACTGGAAGTTAGACTGAACGTGTTCAACGTAGAATGAGCAAAAACAGGATTTTGCGAATGCTATCGAACTTGGGTTCATCGGAAGCGCTTCTTTAGTAGCGTTCTTGATTGGTGGTATAACTTATGAGACCTGGAATTCGTAAACTGTTCAGAAACGTAGCGTATAGGATGTGACACTAGAAGCAGAAACATGTAATTACATTACGTGAGCGTTCCAGAGTTTCAAGAAAAAGTGGATAACGGAGAAGACCGATCTGGCGAATTGAAGAAACTCAAAAAAACAACCTAGAACTAAAGGAAAAAGAACTCGAAAGCAAAATAATCACTTCCAAAGATAAGGGATACATTTCAGACGAAAAATGGAGCATCTATCACCTCAGTAGGGAACGGAAATGGTACCGACAGAGAGTTACCGAAAATCTAACGTCTTCCGACGGGAACAACACAGTTAATATGGAAGCTCTTAAGGACCGTTCATGGAGACTGTTCAGAAAACAGTGATCAGATCGTACCAATACTGAAAGTTTACTTCAACACCGCACGACCTCCCTCATCAACGAAAATGTTACTAGTTTGGTAGAGCCCATATCCGAAGAAGAAATTGCAGACATGATACAGCAATTACCACGAAACAGGAGTCCGGGCAGTGACGGCACACCGTACGAATTTTACAAAGTATTTTGCTCACTTATCAAAGCGGAGTTCACGGAGGTTACGAAACTTTGTACCCAAAACTTCGAAACCAAGGAGACTAACTGATTATAGCTCAATAACTCTGTTGTGTTGACACAACAATAAAGGCACACTTAGTAGCCACAAGACTAAAAGAGACTCTTCCAGAGATCATCGGGCCTGGCCAAACATATACTCGTAGTGTTCCCAAGAGGAAGACCACTGACGGACGCTGTTCTCTGAGAGACACGACCTTCTTGTCACGAACCGGAACAAGGGGATTGTTGAATATGGACCCAGAAAATTCCTTTGACAAACTCAGTCACCAGTATCTAAGGAATGAGTTACAACGCTATAGCTATCCAAAGGCCACAATACATCTGCTACCACCAGACCGGAATCCAGTGATCAAAATACAAATAAACAGACTTTTCATGGGAGAATTTTCAATTCGACGCTCAGTCCGTGATATTATTTATAGTTTCCTTGGAGCCAGTGATCTCCTCAGTCACCAACCAGATCTCTGGAATAAATGTTGGTGCACAAAGATTCGCCGTTAACGCTTACGCCGACGATATAACAATTCTACTCACGCAGCATCAAAACACTCGGAAGACATTAATAATCGACTCTTATAAGGAAGCAGCGGGAGCAACAATAAACAACAACAAAACTCGGCTCCTGAGGTTGAACAAAGTGTCACAATTCACGCCACATCCCTTCACAGAATGCGACGAAATGGAAGTGCTTGGCGTTCAACTGAAGAAGAACGTGAACGAACTGGTTGAGGATAATTCCATATCAATGGTGGAGATGGTAAGAGGCGCCTTAACAGAGAACAGAATTTAAAGGCACACTTGCAGGATTGGTTAGTTGGTTTAAAAGAGGGGGAAGGGACCAAACTGCTAGGTCATCGGACCCTCGTTTCGATTAAAATAATTCCACATGGGTGGGAGTAAAACAAACGAGACAAACGAAATAAAAATGGAAGAAAGGAAAAACCACAATAACGACAGAAGGGCAACAGACACTAAAATGGACAAACTTGGACAAGAAAACCACAGAGAGACGCCAGAAACAGGTGTTTGAATGTTGTGCAGGTGTGGTTAATTTAGTGGAGCTAGACTTCTAACTGTCGTTATTTATAGATCCCCAGACTCCGATTTCACAACATTTTTGCTAAAGATAGAGGAGGTTATTGGTTCACTTTATAGGAAATACAAAAAGTGAGTTATATGTGGTAACTTCAATATTAATTGCTTAAGTGACTGTGCAATGAAAAGGATGCTGGTTGACCTACTTAATTCATATAATCTTATGCAAACCGTATTCTTTCCAACGAGAGTGCAAGGAAACAGTAGAACAACCATACACAACATTTTTGTTCATTCCTCATTACTAGAAGGGCATTCTGTTAGCAAAAAGTGAAATGGCCTTTCAGATCATGATGCACAAATTTTAACTCTAAAAGATTTTTGTGCTGCAGCACATGTTAAATATAGTTATCAACTGTTTAGGATAGCTGATACAGTTGCTGTAGAGACCTTTGTAAACCTTATCGAGGGACAAGAGTGGCAAGATGTTTATAGTGCTGATACAGTAGACGATAAATATAATGCTTTCCTCAAGACTTTTCTCGTGCTCTTTGAAAGTTGCTTTCCGTTATAACCTTCAAAACAGGGTACTAGCACAAACAGGCAGCCTGGGTGGCTGACTAGAGGGATAAGAATATCTGGTAGAACAAAGTAGCAATTATATCAAAGCGGTAGAAACAGTCAAAATCTAAATGCAGCAGCCCATTACAAACAGTATTGTAAGGTGCTTAAAACTGTTATAAGGAAGCCAAAAAGTATGTGGTATGCAGATTGAATAGCTAAGTCTCAGGATAAAATTAAAACCATATGGTCAGTCGTAAAGGAAGTGGCTGGTCTGCAGAGACAGGTCGAGGATATAGAATCAATGCGTAGTGGGAATGTCCGTGTTACTGATAAGTCGCATATATGTACCGTATTTAATAATCACTTGCTGGATGTAGCAGTTGAACTAAACAGAAACCTAGTCCTAACAGGGAATCACATAGCGCTCTTAGAAAAAAGTGTTCCGAGACTGTTACCTGAAATGCTCCTCCATGACACTGACAAGTGGGAGATTGACTTAATAATTAAATCACTGAAGACCAAGAACTCTCATGGATATGACGGGGTATCTAGCAGAATACTGAAGTATTGTTCTATGTATGTTAGCCCAGTACTTAGCCACATCTGTAACTTTTCCTTTAGGAGTGGTCGGTTTCCTGACCGATTAAAGTACTCGGTAGTGAAGTCACTTTATAAAAAGGGAGACAGGGATAATGTTGACAATTTTAGACCTATTTCTATGCCATCGGTGTTCGCTAAAGTTATTGAGAAGGTTGTATGTACAAGGTTACTGGATCATTTAAATTCACATAATTTGCTGTCAAATGTACAGATTGGTTTTAGAAATGGTTTAACAACTGAAAATTCTATATTCTCTTTTCTCTGTGAGGTTTTGGACGGATTAAATAAGAGTTTGCGAACGCTAGTTGTTTTCTTTGATTTAACGAAGGCTTTTGACTATGTTGACCACAAAATATTACTGCAGAAGTTGGACCATTATGGAGTAAGGGGAGTAGCTTACAATTGGTTCCCCTCTTACCTTAAGAACAGAAAGCAGAAGGTAATTCTCTGAAATATTGAGAGTGGTAGTGATGTTCAGTCCCAATGGGGCACTGTTAAGTGTGGTGTTCCCCAAGGGTCGGTGCTGAATCCACTGCTGTTTCTTATTTATATAAATGATATATCTTCTAGTATTACAGTGATTCAAAAATATTTCTGTTTGCTGCTGACACCAGCTTGGTAGTGAAGATCTTGTGTGTAATATTGGAACAGTATCAAATAATGTAGTTCATGAAATAATTTCGTGGCTTGTGGAAAATAATTTGATACTAAATCACAGTATGACTCAGTTTTTACAGTTTCTAACTCACATTTCAACAAGAACCGATATTTTGATCAGACAGAATGGGCATATTATAAGCGAGATGGAACAGTTCAAGTTCCTAGGCGTTTGGATAGAAAGTAAGCTGTTGTAGAAAGCCCATTTTCAGGATCTTGTTCAGGAACTAAATGCTGCTTTATTTACCATTAGAACAGAATCTGAAATAAGTGACAGTTCAACACGAAAAGTAGTCTGCTTCGCATATTTTCATACGCTTATGTCGTATGGTATTATTTTTTGGGGTAATTCTTCTGATTCGAAAAGGGTATTTTTGGCTCAAAAACGGGTTGTTCGAGCTATATGTGGTGTAAGTTCGAGGACCTCTTGTCGACCCCTATTCAATAGTCTGGGAATTCTGACATTGCCCTCGCAGTATATATTTTCTTTCATGTCGTTTGTTGTTAGCAATATTAGCTTATTCCCAAGAGTTACCAGCTTTCACTCAGTTAATACTGCGCAGAAATCAAATCTGCATGGGGAATGCGCTTCCTTGACTCTTGTGCAGAAAGGAGTGCGGTACTCTGCTGCATCCATTTTCAATACGCTGCCACAAGAACTCAAAAATCTTAGCAGAAGCCCAACACTTTTGAGCCAAAACTGAAGAGTTTCCTCATGGCTCACTCCTTCTATTCTGTCGAGGACCTCCTGGAAGAGCTGAAAAATTAGGCAAATTCCAGTGTTACATTGTTGATTTTCTTTATTTAAACTTACGACTTGTCGCCTGACTATGTTTCTGATATTTCATTTTATCTCTTTCTACTATCGTGTTATAATTTCATGTATTGACTCGTTCCATGACCATGGAGACTTCTCCTTAATTTGGTCCCACGGAACAACAAATAAATAAAGTAGAAGGGGTAAAAACAAGAGAGCAGATGAGCGTGGCTGGCCGACCATGAGAATAAAAAGCATACGCCAGCCACTCTGCAACACATTAAAATATCCAGCCTACAATCACTAGGGTGGAGCACACAAAGGGACGAAGGACATACGCTAAAACTTAGATCGATTGTTAAAACCCATCCTCACGTATAAAACGTAAAACTAAATTAGCCGATGAGGCGTTGTCAGCTAAAATTAATGGTAACTAGTCCGGTTATAGAAGATTTCGTCGCAGGGCAGCCAAAGAAGGACAGCTAAACAAGATATGGGCCGCTGTCAACCGGGCACCGCACCGACACTGAGGTGGATCATTACGGCGCACCCAAGCGTGGCCAATGCGGAGCCGACAGAGAACCAGAGTCCCTGCGAGAGGCCCACAAGGAGGTCTTCCACACATTCGTAGTCTCCTTAATGGCACGCAGTTTGTTGTGCGTACTGACGTTATGCCGTTCCGTTTCCCAAAGCCGAAAAATCTTGCGGTGAAATACTGAACGCATATCAGTTTCAGAGATGCCGATCTCCAGAAGCGGTTTCCGTGTGGCCTGTTTGGCCAGCCTGTCAGCAAGTTCGTTGCTTGGGATTCCGACGTGATCTGGGGTCCAGACAAACACCATTGAATGACTGGACCGCCCCAGGGCAGAGCTGGACTCCTGGCTGGTCGCTACCAAAGGATGCCGAATGTAGCACTGGTCGATAGCTTGGAGGCTGCTCAAGGAGTCGTCAGTTCACAGAAGCAACGACTCCCCAGGGCGTGAATGGATGTGCTCAAGAGCACGAGGTATAGCCACCAACTATGCAGTGGAAACATTGCAGCCATTGGGCAAAGAATGCTGGTCAATATGTCCCCCATGGACATACGCTAAGCCAATGTGACCATCAGCCATCGTGCCGTCGGTGTCAACCACTTCATGGTCTCGGTACACGTCAAGAATCGAGAGGAAGTGAAGAGCCACGGGAGTAACTGAGTCCTTAGGGTCATGCGAGAGGTCCAGACAAATCTGCGGCCTACGTGTACACCATGGAGGTATATACGGATGGACCTGGATTGGAGGTGTTAAAGGGAAGGATCCAGTTCAGGTAGGAGGGATCGGACGCGAACCTCAATCGTGAGCCCTGACCTGGGCCGACGATGCGGGAGATCAACCGCCGTGGGCGGGAAAAATAGGCGGTAATTCGAATGCGCAGGAGAACTACGAACTGGCGAGCAGTTGCACACGTCTAACCTTCAATAGAGGGACTCCAGCCTCCAACAGGACGCTGGTAACTGGACACATCCTAAAAGCAGCCATCGCTACTGGTGCACTGGGTCGAGTAAAAGCGACATTGAGGGCGCCGCCGAACCGTAAACCAGACTCCCATAGTCAAGGCGGGATTGCACAAGGGCTCTGTAGAGCTGCAGCACTGTAGAGCGATCTGCACCCCAGTTGGTGTTGCTCAGGCAGTGGAGGGCATTGAGGTGCTGCCAGCACTTCCGCTTAAGGTGACGAATGCGTGGAAGCCAAGTCAATCGTGAGTCGAAAACTAGTCCTAAGAATCGATATGTGTCCACTATAGTGATTGGATCGTCATTAAGGTAAAGTTCTGGTTCCGGATGAACGGTACGACACCGACAGAGGTGCATAACATTCGACTTTGCAGCTGAAAACTGGAAGCCGTAAGCCAGAGCCCATGACTGCGCCTTGTGGATGGCTCTCTGCAGGTTCCGCTCAGTTACACCAGTACTGGAGGAGCAGTACGAAAGGCAGAAATCGTCTGCATATAGAGAAGTGGAGACAGACGGCCCTACAGCTGCTGCTAGGCCGTTAATGGCCACTAAAAATATACACTCAATAAAAAGTCCTGCGGGACTCCATTCTCCTGGATATTGGGGGAACTATGGGAGGTGCCAATCTGGACGTGGGAAGTACTGAGTGACAGGAAATTTTGGATAAAAATCGGGAGCCGGGCCTGGAGACCCCACTCATACAATGTGGCAAGGATATCATGTCGCCAGGTCGTGTCGTAAGATGGCAACAAGGTGTTGGCGTCTGGAAAAGGTTGTTCGGATGGCAGACTCGAGGGATACAAGATTGTCAGTGGTAGAGAAACCCCGACGGAAATCGCCCTCGCATGGAGTCTGTAGGCCACGTGACTCTAGGTGCCAACCGAATGGCGGACACACCAAACGTTCCAGTAGCTTACAAACAACGTTGGTGAGGCTGACAGGCTGATAGCTATCGACATCAAGAGGACTTTTCCCGGGTTTAAGCACTGGTATGATGGTGCTCTCCCGCCATTGCGATGGAAAGACGTCATCGCACCAGATCCGCTTGAAGATAACGAGGAAATGTCGCCTGTAGTCAGACGAGAGATGTTTATTCATCTGACCATGGATCCGATATGGCCCAGGAGCTGTGTTGGGACAATGTGCAAGGGCGCTGAGGAGCTCTCACTCTGTAAATGGGGCGTTATAGGGTTCACTGTGTCATGTAGTGAATGAGAGAACTTCCCTTCCATTCGCCGTTTGAGAGTGCGAAAGCCTGGGAAGCAATTCTCTGTCGCAGAGGCTCGAGCATAAAGTTCAGCAAAGTGCTTAACAATCGCGTCTGCGTCCATAGATAACACGCCATCGATGGTAACGCCAGGGACACCTGTTGATGTCTGGTAACCAAAAACACGGCTTAACCCAATGGTCGAGACATAGCTCTCCCTCTTTTTTATAAGCTGGCGAACGCGGGCACGGAGCCATTTAAAGGCTATTAGGTACTCTAGGGAAGTGTGCTGCTTATGTTGCTGTAGAGCTCGCCGAGGCTCTTTAATTGCCTCAGCGACTACTGGCGACCCACCAAGGGACTGAATTTCGCCAGGGGCACCCTAAAGAACGAGGTATTGCGTTGTAATGACCTGCTCAACCACAACATCGATGGTACCTTGTGGGGGAGTTTCAACAGTGACAGCAGTGGTGAAGGCTTCCCAGTCTGCATTGTTGAAAGCCCATCTGGGTAGGCGTCTGTGGGGGTAACAGAAAGATGAGGAAGTGGTCACTACCACAGGTCGTCATGTGCTCTCCAGCAGTGGATAGATGGAAGGCCCGGACTGCAGATGGAGAGATCATGGCCGAATATGTGCCATGTGTCACACTGAAATGCGTGGGGGCACCTGTGTCTAAAAGGCAGAGGTTGAGTTGTGACAGCAAATTTTCGACTTCTCTACCTCGGCCAGAAAGCACGGTGCCATCCCATAAGGGGTTATGGGTGTTAAAATCTTCCAAAAGTGGGAAAGGTTTAGTGAGTTGATGAATCAGTGCAGCCAATACATTCAGGGGTACTGCACTATCTGGAGGGATATATACATTACAGACAGTTATTTCCTGAATCGTCCATATCCTGACAGCCACAGCTTCAAGTGGAGTTTGAAGGGGCATAGGTTCACTGCATACTGAATTTAGGACGTAGACACAAACTCCACCTGACACACTATTATAGTCGCTACAGTTCTTGTAATATCCCTATAGCTGCGAGGGGTGGGGGTCAGCATTGCCTGGAACCAGGTTTCCTGGAGGGCAATGCAGAAAGCAGGCGTAAAGCGCAACGGTTGACGTAGCTGAGCCAGGTGGTGGAAAAAGAAAAGCTTCAATACCACTAGAGGCAGGGAAGGCATGGAACCTCAGGGTGATCTACTGCCACCGACTTATTTCCCGAGCAGTCTATATCCATTGTGTCTGAGGGTCCGGCGAGATCTAGGTCCTCAGTGGACGCCAGAATCTCCACCTCATCCTCAGATGCAGAGCTTGTAGGTAGTGGTGGTGCTGGTACCACCAAAATTCCCTTGGAGGTCTTCTTTTTGGATTTTTCTCGTTACTCCTTGACTTTCTCTGGCTGGGAGGGCTTCACTGATTCAGTCTCCAGGAGTGAGGATGATCATGAAACTCTGCGACCAGCTACTTTTGGCTCTTCAGCCACTGGTGGATGGCATCTTTCCCACTAGCAGATACCAGGAAGGGAGTGACCCAAGGGACTCCTTCACAGCGAGAGGAGCTGAAGGAGAATTACCCTTCTCCAGATGAGAAGTGGCTTCTGGTGTCCCCAGTGGCTGGGGGGGGGGGGGCAGTGCTCCCGAGGAAGTAACAGGAAGGGAAGTGCCCCCACCATCAAGGGGGCAGGTGTAGTCTTTGGCTCTGAGAGCCGACTGGAATTCGTGGAACTGAGAGGGCTACAACTGTTCTTGAAGCGGTGGTGTAAGAGGAGGTCATAGCCACAGGATGTGGGCACTCAAATTTCCTCTTAGCCTCAGTGTAGGTCAGTCGGTCCACGGTCTTGTATTCCATGATTTTCCGCTCTTGCCTTAAAATCCTGTAGTCTGGTGAGCAAGGCAAATGATGCTCTCTGCCGTTGGGAGGCGGAGCACATGGAGTATTGGGATGCGAAGAATGTCAACAATCTCGACATGTGACGCTGGAGGTACAGTGAGACCTTCTCGGGCAATGTGTCAGCCTCGAAGGCCAAGATGAAGGCACCGGTGTCAACCTAATTATCCCCCAGACCCCCATGGATGCACCGGGCGAAATGAACACCTAGGTGCTCTAAGATGGCGCGCAGACTGCAAAAGAAGGTCCCTGTGGAATATAATACCCTGGTGCATATTTAAGCTCTTATGGGGCGTGGTGGTAACGGTAACATCCCCCAGCTGGTCACAAGCGAGTAATGCCAATGAACAATATTCATTATAATTTTCGCCTGTCTACATTTGAATTTTAAGTAGCCAAGTTGTACCTACGGCTACTACAGGGCGCTCTCGCTGCGATCTCATGTTCACCTGCCGCACTTGTTAACGCGGGCACCTCAGTCCGTTGCAACCTGTGACTGTACAGGTATGAGCAGCCCTTAGAGGCTCGCCTTCACACATTCCTTTTAAATATTTTGTGACTAAAGCTATTCTGGCCTATTATTTATTTTATAAGTGACATGTAAGTACTGCCTCTATCTTGTATTGTTAGTCAGTTCTTACACTTTTTTATGTAAAAAAAATTTCCCATAAATTTGTACTTATAGATCATATTTAATGTCTAAATTCTAATGAAGGTACTCTTAGAAGTGTTGAAACCTGGTTAATAAGACTAAAAAATTGTGACCGAGGGCTCATTTGTTCCAATTTTAATTTATAAACGGTCACTGAACCAAGCAGCCATGTTCAAAACTTTGGAATTTTTCAATCCACGCAGTCCGATCACTCAGGGTCTAACATACAATGAACGGACCTTACGCAAAAAGCCATTGTCAAGGCACAAAGTTCGTAAACTGAACAGATACTACACTCCTGGAAATTGAAATAAGAACACCGTGAATTCATTGTCCCAGGAAGGGGAAACTTTATTGACACATTCCTGGGGTCAGATACATCACATGATCACACTGACAGAACCACAGGCACATAGACACAGGCAACAGAGCATGCACAATGTCGGCACTAGTACAGTGTATATCCACCTTTCGCAGCAACGCAGGCTGCTATTCTCCCATGGAGACGATCGTAGAGATGCTGGATGTAGTCCTGTGGAACGGCTTGCCATGCCATTTCCACCTGGCGCCTCAGTTGGACCAGCGTTCGTGCTGGACGTGCAGACCGCGTGAGACGACGCTTCATCCAGTCCCAAACATGCTCAATGGGGGACAGATCCGGAGATCTTGCTGGCCAGGGTAGTTGACTTACACCTTCTAGAGCACGTTGGGTGGCACGGGATACATGCGGACGTGCATTGTCCTGTTGGAACAGCAAGTTCCCTTGCCGGTCTAGGAATGGTAGAACGATGGGTTCGATGACGGTTTGGATGTACCGTGCACTATTCAGTGTCCCCTCGACGATCACCAGTAGTGTACGGCCAGTGTAGGAGATCGCTCCCCACACCGTGATGCCGGGTGTTGGCCCTGTGTGCCTCGGTCGTATGCAGTCCTGATTGTGGCGCTCACCTGCACGGCGCCAAACACGCATACGACCATCATTGGCACCAAGGCAGAAGCGACTCTCATCGCTGAAGACGACACGTCTCCATTCGTCCCTCCATTCACGCCTGTCGCGACACCACTGGAGGCGGGCTGCACGATGTTGGGGCGTGAGCGGAAGACGGCCTAACGGTGTGCGGGACCGTAGCCCAGCTTCATGGAGACGGTTGCGAATGGTCCTCGCCGATACCCCAGGAGCAACAGTGTCCCTAATTTGCTGGGAAGTGGCGGTGCGGTCCCCTACGGCACTGCGTAGGATCCTACGGTCTTGGCGTGCATCCGTGCGTCGCTGCGGCCCGGTCCCAGGTCGACGGGCACGTGCACCTTCCGCCGACCACTGGCGACAACATCGATGTACTGTGGAGACCTCACGCCCCACGTGTTGAGCAATTCGGCGGTACGTCCACCCGGCCTCCCGCATGCCCACTATACGCCCTCGCTCAAAGTCCGTCAACTGCACATACGGTTCACGTCCACGCTGTCGCGGCATGCTACCAGTGTTAAAGACTGCGATGGAGCTCCGTATGCCACGGCAAACTGGCTGACACTGACGGCGGCGGTGCACAAATGCTGCGCAGCTAGCGCCATTCGACGGCCAACACCGCGGGTCCTGGTGTGTCCGCTGTGCCGTGCGTGTGATCATTGCTTGTACAGCCCTCTCGCAGTGTCCGGAGCAAGTATGGTGGGTCTGACACACCGGTGTCAATGTGTTCTTTTTTCCATTTCCAGGAGTGTATTATCATACCTATTATTATTTGTCTGCTCTCTAATATTCTCAAACCAGACAGGAAAAGCCACGATAAAATCAAACTGGTGACTTCGTGTCTGGACCTTTTATTGTGTTTGCTACATTGTTTTTCTTTGCTGCATGGATAATAGGATCATATCTAACGAGCCATTGTCATTGAATATTTGTAAAGACAAAAAAAAAAAAAAAAAAAAAAAGACGGACCACTGAAATTGTTGATGAAACCTGGACTCTACACTGCATACTTGCATCCAATGTAAGACATCACATGTTTACATTAGCACGCTAGTCCTAGTGCTTTCAGTAATTTTAGCTTGCTTCCTAGCTTTGTGAAAATTTTCCTTAACCGTAGCATTCATTTTTGCGCAAGGTCTTACAACAACACAGTTACACCGTTCTACAAAATGGCCGAATTGTGCTATGAGCAACGCAAAATAGCAAGCAGCCATTAAAATTAATTATTTCACCATTAATAGCAATTCTTGCTCAGTTAAGCCAACACTGTTGTCATGCGAAATGAACTTCATGCATTAATTCTCAAGCGAGTTTAAAGATTTTTCTTGAAATATGCATTACGTGTAGCATGGTGGTAACACGTAAACAATTAGCAAAAATGGAACATTACAGACAGCAGACGCAAACCGAATCAAACTTGGACACTGAACAAAACATTGACAATGGCTCCAGAGTTGACTTCAACAGTAACGCTCAATCAGCAGGTAACATGCCTAGTGACGGAAATTTCGAAATTAGACTGACCACTAGTCAAATAGCTGAATCCAGCTCAGAGCCCATTCTTGTCCGTGAGGTCATGTCAAGCGACGTGGCGGGGGAGGAGCAGTTTCAGTTAACAAATATTGTCAGCATGTGTAACTCTGTTATCAAGCAAATGACTAAAACAAAAATCACGTGACATCAATGCAAAATCAGATGACTCAAAGCAAAAAAGACATTGACGGACACATGACAGTTTTAAAAACGTGACAGGACGAGATTAAGGCTGAATTAAGAGCAATAAAAACCTGTAATGACACTTTGTGTGAAACAGTAGACGAGATTAACACGAGACTGAGCGGCCAAGTGTCCGAACTTAACTCAAAATTTTCCGAATTGAACTCACAGCTGGAAAAAACCGCAATAGACGGGAAAGATATGAAAACTGAAGTCAAACATTTAAACGCTACACGCGAAGCTGTTGTCACTCAAGTCAAATCTTATCCGTCAGTTCATGACTCAATAACAACACGCGTACTGTAATTGAAGGCTAAGTTGACACTATGGATAAACAACTTACAGACAAAATGCAATTACACACTGACAACCATTTTTCCAACATAAATAAAGAATTTCATGACTGGGTTGATCAGAAAAATAAATATTTTGACCAATGTATAGAGGAAAAATTACCGACGGTTGTGCACGACACCGTAGCCGAATTTGTTGAAAATAATAAACATGACATAGTTGAGGCAACTCAATCCAAAGCAGCACAACAGAAACAACTAAACGATGACATATGGTAATGAAAACAGATACATGTATGACACGTATCCTCCATACACAACACACACATCACAGCAACAGTACACACTTGACACCTAATTACAATCGTGACATTTATAGGCAGTACATTCCTTTCCATTCACCAGCCGATCACTACAATAATTACAGTGCAAACAGTCGACATTACATTGCCAAAGAAGAAGAAAGTCTGATTAAACATCGGGAATTTTAACATCTCAGAAAAACATGCTATACATCATTTAATTTTTCTGAAAGCTTTTAGAAATGCGTATCAAAGAGCATGGAGTGACCGAAAGAGAATTTCTTACGTTGTAGTTTACATCCAAGGTGACGCAGCTGTCTGACAGCCGACAGTTGTGTGACATATGAGTAATTTGAAAGAGCTTTCTTGGCCAAATTATGATCGCATTCGGTACAAGAACGTCTTATGAAACAGATTGTGGAACCAGAGTCCTTCAGTGCTAAACATTTTCGCCGGTACTTTGAGAAATATTTGAATAGCGGACACTTTTTGGGTCGACAGAAGCGTCCGATCCCACGCGTCGGCTTTGACCCGTGACGTAAGGGTGTTGTCGTGTGTGACGTCATGAGGGCGCGGAGTTTGGTTTGAGTGTGGCTGTTTCCAATTCTGTTTTATCTTATTTTATTTACTTTTCCGATCTGTTCGTTCTATCTCGTGAGATTTTTTTTTTAATTTAAAAACACTTATTACTTATTTTAATTATCTGTTTCCTCCAATTTCTGTTTTAGTTTATTATATTTATCTTTCTGATCTGTTCGTTCTATCCCGTGAGATTTTTTTTTTAAAGACAAAAAACACTAATCAGCTACTGAAGCATCTTTATCTTCTATGGGTTGCAGGGGTTACGACCCCTGGGGAGGTGGGTGGGTATTCATGCATGGCTGTCTTCACTTACACGTTGTAGCTACGCAAGGCGTCTAAATTTGTTTATATTTAGTTTGCCCCCCACCCAAAACACCCCATTTCCCGCGCTTGTCCCGTTAGTGTCATTAGGCTTCTTGTGGAAAGTGTGTGTGTTTGTTTTTGTTTCCGCCATATTTGTGACGTCATGGGTCAAAGCAGACGGGCGGGATCGGACGCTTCCGTATTTCCCACTTTTTTGATGAACCTGTTGTTACGTGCGATATACTCCACGCACTGAAAGCCAAATTGCTTTTTAACATTAGAGAGAAGTTACAGCACTTTCTAGACATTGATGCAGAATATTTTCTAACAGTGCTTGATTTTGTTGATATGTTACATGAGGATCAACGTTCCGCACGGCAAAACAGCTGCCACAATGTTTACGTCCGTGGTATGCAAAATGCGCAGGCTACCCAACTTAATCCTGGCGCGCGGGCCGCTGACGGTTACGTAACGCAGCACAATCAACAGCTTACTTCCGCAAACCAATACATGTACCAAAATCAGCAGACTCACCCTAATATGAATAATAATCATAACATATGCAAAACAAGCAACAACCCGGACAAGATGCGCTGCAATAACAATAATGGAAGAAACAGAAACGGAAACAACGAAAACTGGAACAAAAACAGAAACAATTATCAGCCTGTACGAAATCAACAGCAAAATTGGAACAGTAACTACGGTAATGCGTATCAAAATACTGGTCCACAACCTCAGTACAACATCAACACAAGTCCGTGGCAAATGCCGCCACATCCTGTACAAAATCAAAATTGGACTTTACCCACCAGTCAGCAGGTAAGTCAAGGTGATCAACCACAAAAGCCACAACAGATTGGAGAGTGGAATACACAATACCCTAATGTAAACATAATAGAAGTGTCAAGTGAAACTCCAGCTCCGCCCGTATCAACACCTGCACTAATTACGACGACGCCAAACTAAAGAGCCACTACTGAGCCCCTAGTCGTGGCTGAAGAAGGTTTGGGGGGGGGGGGGGCGACTTCAATATCACATCATTGTTTGACACACCCACTGATGAACAACACAATGATTATGTAGCAAACAGTTTTAAGCATCAACCGCTGTTATTTATACGCTACAATCATGATGAGACTTTATCTGATGAACTATTGGAGGAAAATACAAAATGTCGTTCATCTAGCAATGAAATAGTTTAAGCTACAACTGTTGATACAGTACGAGGTATTCCAAACAGTATTGTTTTGGATACAGGAGCGGCTGTGGATGTTTTGTCTCATAAATTTTATAAGAAAATGACTGAATTTGAACTTCTACCAGAATTTCCTGTTCAGAAGTGTAAGATTTTAATTGCCGTAGGCAATAAGTCTAGTAGAGTTACGAAACAAAGTTTTGTGACCATTAAGATAGGTAATGGAGCAGTACAATGGCCATTTCTCGTGGTCCAGAATCTAGTTACTAATTGTATTATGGGTTTAGATATGTAATGTGAGAAGGACAGTATGATTGACCTGTCGAAACGTACGTGTTTTCTTAGACATAAGAGCAGTGAAATCACGATTCACATGGATATCGGTACTCTCAAACAATACAAGAATTGTACTGGGTGCAAAATTCAATTTTTGCACGATAGCAACGAAACAAACCTGATACAGAATACGATGATTTGAAAACACTTATTAACCATAAGTTAAGTGAAACCACTGCTATTACTGACCATGTGTCATCAAAACATATGTTTATAAAACTGAAGTCAAGCCTCATCAAATTTTCTATCTTAAAACCCATAACGTACCACTATCTCAACGACGTGCAATGTGGCAAGAACTTAACTAGATGTTACAGTGGAAGATCATCGAATCTTCCACATCTCCCGACTGTTGTCCATTACTTGTTGTCAAGAAATCTAACGGAAATATTAGAGTGATGTTGGATGCACATGCCATAAATGAAATTATACTACCTGTTCATACTAAGCCAGAAAATTTAGAGGAACAATTAGAGAAATTTTTTAATGCTGAGTACTTTTCCACTGTTGACTTGACTAATTCGTCTTGGTAACTGGCAATCGCTCCTGATCCCAGAACATATACTGATTTCGTATGCGAGGGGCGCACATATCAGGTCTGTGTTCTTCCTTCCGAAGTGAGAGTCAGTTCGGGTGCATTTATTGCTGCTTTGGATACTGTGCTTGGTGACGAGTTAGTTGAGACCGTTACACATTATGTCCATAGCCTTCCGATAGCTGCAAAGATTTGGAATGAACATCTTGAAACCCTTGAAAAGATTCTGGATAAATTTGTACAAGCTGGTGTAACAGCTAACCTAAAAAAGTCAAAATATTCTTGTAGTGAGATTAGGTATCTTGAACACATAATTAATGCACAAAGTATACACCCTGACCCAGATGTTGGACGCTATTAGGAATTTTTCTAGTCCTCACACTAAAAAAAAGCTGACGTCATTTCTAGGATTCTATTCTTTCTTTCGATGTTTCCTGTAAGCATCTTCTAGATTTACTTAAAAAGAATCAGGTATGTACCTGAAGTCATTTATAGGATTCTGTTCTTTTTTTCGACCTTTCCTGTCAGAACAACTATTGAGCAGTAAGCATATTCTAGATTTACTTAAGAAGAATCAGGTATGTATCTGGTCTGAGTCCTGACAAAACTCTACCATCTGGTGAGCAAGATGTATGAGACAGGCGAAATACCCTCAGACTTCAAGAAGAATATAATAATTCCAATACCAAAGAAAGCAGGTGTTGACAGATGTGAAAATTATCGAACTATCAGTTTAATAAGTCACAGCTGCAAAATACTAACACGAATTCTTTACAGACGAATGGAAAAACTGGTAGAAGTCGACCTCGGGGAAGATCAGTTTGGATTCCGTAGAAATGTTGGAACAAGTGAGGCAATACTGACCTTACGACTTATCTTAGAAGAAAGATTAAGGAAAGGCAAACCTACGATTCTAGCATTTGAGGACTTAGAGAAAGCTTTTGACAATGTTGACTGGAATACTCTCTTTCAAATTCTAAAGGTGACAGGGGTAAAATACAGGGAGAGAAAGGCTATTTACAATTTGTACAGAAACCAGATGGCAGTTATACGAGTCGAGGGGCACGAAAAGGAAGCAGTGGTTGGGAAGGGAGTAAGACAGGGTTTTAGCCTCTCCCCGATGTTGTTCAATCTGTATATTGAGCAAGCAGTAAAGGAAACAAAAGAAAAATTCGGAGTAGGTATTAAAATTCATGGAGAAGAAATAAAAACTTTGAGGTTCGCCGATGACATCGTAATTCTGTCAGAGACAGCAAAGGACTTGGAAGAGCAGTTGAATGGAATGGACAGTGTCTTGAAAGGAGGATATAAGATGAACATCAACAAAAGCAAAACAAGGATAATGGAATGTAGTCTAATGAAGTCGGGTGATGCTGAGGGAATTAGATTAGGAAATGAGACACTTAAAGTAGTAAAGGAGTTTTGCTATTTGGGGAGTAAAATAACTGATGATGGTCGAAGTAGAGAGGATATAAAATGTAGACTGGCAATGGCAAGGAAAGCGTTTCTGAAGAAGAGAAATTTGTTAACATCGAATATAGATTTAAGTGTCAGGAAGTCATTTCTGAAAGTATTTGTATGGAGTGTAGCCATGTATGGAAGTGAAACATGGACGATAAATAGTTTGGACAAGAAGAGAATAGAAGATTTCGAAATGTGGTGCTACAGAAGAATGCTGAAGATTAGATGGGTAGATCACATAACTAATGAGGAGGTATTGAATAGAATTGGGGAGAAGAGGAGTTTGTGGCACAACTTGACAAGAAGAAGGGACCGGTTTTTAGGATATGTTCTGAGGCATCAAGGGATCACAAATTTAGCATTGGAGGGCAGCGTGGAGGGTAAAAATCGTAGAAGGAGACCAAGAGATGAACACACTAAGAAGATTCAGAAGGATTGCAGTAGGTACTGGGAGATGAAGAAGCTTGCACAGGATAGAGTAGCATGGAGAGCTGCATCAAACCAGTCTCAGGACTGAAGACCACAACAACAACAACATCCGGTCTGAGCAGTGCCAGCAATATTTTGATAACATGAAGCACGCGTTCGTGAAGGCAGACATTTTAGACCATCCAAACTTCAGTTTAGATTTTGTATGACGTGTGGCACGTCGTGCAGTGGCTTGCGTTGTTGCCTATCTTAAGTAGTTAAGAATGGAGATGAGGAACAGGTCAAAATCATTGGATTTGCAAGCAAAAATTGCAACGTTGTGCTGTGTTATTGTCTAATTATCAATACAAGTTGTTGTACAGGCCCATTAAACAACATTCGAAACTGACTTGTCCCGGTTAGTGATCGGTACCGGCAAGGCCGTGCGGCTTGAGGCGCCATATCACGGATTGCGCGGCCCCTCCCGCCGGAGGTTCGAGTCCTCCCTCGGGCATGGATGTGTGTGTTGTTCTTAGCATAAGTTAGTTTAAGTTGTGTGTAAGTCTAGGGACCGATGACCTCAGCAGTTGGGTCCCTTAGGAATTCACACACATTTGAACATTTTGATACCGATAAGACATCTGATTCGTCTAAGAAACTATGTTTTTACATTGACATTAATAATTCTGAAATACTTCAAAATTTTCTCTTCACTTTTACATATTGCTGGAGCAACTGTTTCAGACCCGATTCCTGAAGTAATTTTGAAATAAGTGCGCATGGGTGGCCACGTTGCTTGACGATATTCCCCATCATGGGCACGTCACTATTTTTCGCATCTTTATACGCTATCTGCGCAGTCAGGTGTTCTGCTGCTCCGTAAAGAGAATGATGATGCATGGTTTGTGATTCCTCGCTACCTCCAGCGGAAAGTTCTGTCTTGATTGCACCAAGGTCAGTGGGGCATAGCTCACACAAAGCAAATCGAACAACGTGATTATACTTGGCAGGAAATGTACTCCCAAAATCAGCAAATGATTTTCCGTTGTAGCATTTGTGCGGAGCGTCAGCTTCGCTCAGCCGTAACGCTTCTGGCCGCGTCCGTCCTGACCATGGCAACGCATTCACATTGATTTTGCAGGTCCATTCTGAAACACACTATGGTTATTGGTGGTAGAAACATACAGTAAACGTCCATTTGTAGTCCCTATGATATTCACCACCACTTTGGCTAGCCTTTGCCCTCTATTTTTTGTCTCGAAGGTCTTCCGAAAGTCCTTGTCCCAGAAAACGGACCACAATCCATGTCAACCGATTTTCAACAGTTTTGTGTTGACGTCACGTGTAACTACTGTTCCATCTTCAGTTTGACGGTTAAGCTGAATGGTTCGTTCGGATATTCAAATGACGTCGAGGAACTCCATTCATCCCACACACGGAAACAGCCCTTAAAGATTTTTCTTTCCTCCTACAGCTCATTGCCACTTAACAGGAAGTCGCACACTATCGTTAAAAATTTTCCTCATTTTCACAGAGCACCTGTTTTTATGCAAAACGAACTCCAGTTATATTTCAATTAGTGATTTATTGCTTGAGAATTTCAACGACGCAGCCGTCGGTCTTGCAGCCTGACCGAAGGATGTTGAGATGTTGTTCCCTGACAGCCGTCGCGACACCCCTGGAAATCCGCCTGCTGTCCTCTCGCTCACAGCGTTTGCCTCCCTCAATGCAGGCTTGCACGCTGTGGACGGTTTCTCAGCCGGTGTTCACGGTCACTTTCAAGATAGATAATCGCCACCCCCCTCCCCTCGCCATTGTCACGAGACCCACGACTAAACGACAACCGAGGGGACGATTGGCAAGTGGGAGGGGTAGCAATGTGGTGTCGTCCAAAAAATGAGGTCCCACAATAAAGTTGGTACCTCACGCCGGAACCGCAAGACATGAATAGCATATATCGATGAAGTTAACCAAAGAGCTGTCTGAATGTTTGCGGGAAATGGCCTCAAGACTCAAGAAGACGAAAAGGAACGTTTGGCTTTGGGATCTGGAGCGATGTCAACGTTCTACATCACAGAAATGTTTCACTGTGATCATGTAGGGACTATGGGCGGGCCACTCCATTTGAAGAATATTTTTTCCACAAACTATCGTCTCACTGTAATTCTGCAGGCTTTCGTGGCCGTTGTCACTGTAGTTAAAATCTTCTGGGTTATTAGGCCGCTCATATTTCTACTAAAAAGATTTACGTTTCGACCCCTCTGCTGGGATCTTCCTCAGGATCTTCTGATGTCCACCGATAGTATTTTATGACAGCATTCACTGTCTTGCTGATACACCCTCAAGAGGCTCCATACCTAAAAGCTGCTTGATGTCTACTTATGTCAGAACAGAGTGCCGCACGACCACCTCTTGGTAACCGAGTCTTATAGCAGTATCGTAGCTCAGATCTGGCACCTAGCTAATGTCATTGGAACTGTGTACTGAAGTTAATAGTTAAATGTACAGTAATATATTGTCATTCACGTAGAGATGGACTGCATCCGAGGTAAGTAATATAAAACTTTCTGGCAGATTAAAACTGTGTGCCGGACCGAGACTCGAACTCGGGACCTTTGCCTTTCACGGGCAAGTGCTCTAAAATATATTTTTTTTTTTAAATCTAATTTTGTTATATTTATTCGGGGCGGAAGTCCCATGACGCTTGTTCACCTTCATCGTTGATCCATCAACTCAATTTTTTTATTACAGATGCCCATCTGAGTAATCTGAGCAATCCAAACACAATTCACGACCCGTCGCCAGCTGCTGTGGCCTAGCGGTTTTAGGCGCTTCAGTCTGGAACCGCGCGACCGCTACGGTCGCAGGTTCGAATCCTGCCTCGGGCATGGATGTGTGTGATGCCCTTAGGTTAGTTAGATTTCAGTAGTTCTAAGTTCTAGGAGACTGATGACCTCAAATGTTAAGTCGCATAGTGTTCAGAGCCATTTGAACGATTTGAACGACCCGTCCTCACAGCCTC
This sequence comes from Schistocerca nitens, assembly GCF_023898315.1. NCBI lineage: Eukaryota > Metazoa > Arthropoda > Insecta > Orthoptera > Acrididae > Schistocerca > Schistocerca nitens. Next base: position 1,134,356,036 of record NC_064614.1, on the reverse strand, counting down.
AATTGTGTCAGTACCTCGTCTCCTACCTACCAAACTTCACAGAAGCTCTTCTGTCAGAAGGAAGTTTCATATCAGAACACACCCCGCTGGAGAGTGAATATCTCATTCTAAGTAATATAAATTAAAGTTTTTTAATAAATTTAACTAATATGCCTTATATGTGTTGTTTGTTTTATAGCGCAACAACAAGAAGGGTCATACGGGCCCATGTCAGGACAGTAGAACACGAAAACGTATTTGTGTTGCAGTAACTGTTCGATGTCCTCCAAAAGTAGAACTACTGAACTGTCATCCAGGCTTGCTACAACAAACATGAAAGAAACACCGCAAGAAATGCTTGCATGAACACAAATGCAGATGCTAGACATGTCTACAGGTTGAAATATTTTATTTCAACACCAACGGCACCTGTACAATGTCCTCAATACGTTGCAAGAGTCAGTCGTGGTCAGTATAGCGTTCTGTGTAGTTGTGAGTGCATTACGTCGGAGCTAAGTGAATTCGAACGTAGCAAATTGTTGGTGGTTATATTGTGTGTGGTTCCGTAACTAGCGAAGGCGAAGTGTTTCGTGTTTCAAGAGACACTGCATCAAAGATTTATATCACGTGCAGGGTAAGCGAGAAAACATCGTACGGTAAGTCACAACGAGGACGATACTGCGTAGTGCGGAAGGTGTCAGATGGTCACTGAAGAGAATTGTGACGAAAATAAGAGGCCAACAACTGTAAAAGTTACTGCAGAACTGAATATCGCTCCCCCGAACGGTGTCATCACCAAACCAACACTAAGGAAGCTCCACAAGACGGGAACTGCAGGGTGAACTGAAATTCAAAAACGAATCATTAGTGATGCAAATACCCTTAACAGAAAAATGTAGTACCACAGTCATAAGTCCGCAGCTCGTGGTCTTCCGGTAGGGTTCTCGCTTCCCACGCACGGAGTCCCGGGTTCGACTCTCACCGGGGTGAGGGGTCTTCCCTGCCGCGACATGACTGGGTGTTGGGTCGTCTTCATCATCATCATTCATCCCCATTACGGTCAGAGGAAGGCAATGGCAAACCACCTCCACTAGGACCTTGCCTAGTCAGCGGTGCGCGTCTCCCGCATCGTCCCCTACACTCCTCGGAGTATGGGACCTCATCATCATTGTTGTTGTTGTGGTCTTCAGTCCTGAGACTGGTTTGATGCAGCTCTCCATGCTACTCTATCCTGTGCAAGCTTCTTCATCTCCAAGTACCTACTGCAACCTACATCCTTCTGAATCTGCTTAGTGTATTGATCTCTTGGTCTCCCTCTACGATTTTTACCCTCCACGCTGCCCTCCAATGCTAAATTTGTGATCCCTTGATGCCTCAAAACATGTCCTACCAACCGATCCCTTCTTCTAGTCAAGTTGTGCCACAAACTTCTCTTCTCCCCAATCCTATTCAATACCTCCTCATTAGTTACGTGATCTACCCACCTTATCTTCAGCATTCTTCTGTAGCACCACATTTCGAAAGCTTCTATTCTCTTCTTGTCCAAACTGGTTATCGTCCATGTTTCACTTCCATACATGGCTACACTCCATACAAATACTTTCAGAAACGACTTCCTGACACTTAAATCTATACTCGATGTTAACAAATTTCTCTTCTTCAGAAACGCTTTCCTTGCCATTGCCAGTCTACATTTTATATCCTCTCTACTTCGACCATCATCAGTTATTTTACTCCCTAAATAGCAAAACTCCTTTACTACTTTAAGTGTCTCATTTCCTAATCTAATCCCCTCAGCATCACCCGATTTAATTTGACTACATTCCATTATCCTCGTTTTGTTTTTGTTGATGTTCATCTTATATCCTCCTTTCAAGACACTGTCCATTCCGTTCAACTGCTCTTCCAAGTCCTTTGCTGTCTCTGACAGAATTACAATGTCATCGGCGAACCTCAAAGTTTTTACTTCTTCTCCATGAATTTTAATACCTACTCCGAATTTTTCTTTTGTTTCCTTTACTGCTTGCTCAATATACAGATTGAATAACATCGGGGAGAGGCTACAACCCTGTCTCACTCCTTTCCCAACCACTGCTTCCCTTTCATGCCCCTCGACTCTTATAACTGCCGTCTGGTTTCTGTACAAATTGTAAATAGCCTTTCGCTCCCTGTATTTTACCCCTGCCACCTTCAGAATTTGAAAGAGAGTATTCCAGTTAACGTTGTCAAAAGCTTTCTCTAAGTCTACAAATGCTAGAAACGTAGGTTTGCCTTTTCTTAATCTTTCTTCTAAGATAAGTCGTACGGTTAGTATTGCCTCACGTGTTCCAACATTTCTACGGAATCCAAACTGATCTTCCCCGAGGTCCGCTTCTACCAGTTTTTCCATTCGTCTGTAAAGAATTCGCGTTAGTATTTTGCAGCTGTGATTTATTAAACTGATAGTTCGGTAATTTTCACATCTGTCAACACCTGCTTTCTTTGGTATTGGAATTATTATATTCTTCTTGAAGTCTGTGGGTATTTCGCCTGTCTCATACATCTTGCTCACCAGATGGTAGAGTTTTGTCATGACTGGCTCTCCCAAGGCCATCAGTAGTTCTAATGGAATGTTGTCTACTCCCGGGGCCTTGTTTCGACTCAGGTATTTCAGTGCTCCGTCAAACTCCTCACGCAGTATCATATCTCCCATTTCATCTTCATCTATATCCTCTTCCATTTCCATAATATTGTCCTCAAGGACGTCGCCCTTGTATAGACCCTCTATATACTCTTTCCACCTTTCTGCTTTCCCTTCTTTGCTTAGGACTGGGTTTCCATCTGTGCTCTTGATATTCATACAAGTGGTTCTCTTTTCTCCAAAGGTCTCTTTAATTTTCCTGTAGGCAGTATCTATCTTACCCCTAGTGAGACAAGCCTCTACATCCTTACATTTGTCCTCTAGCCATCCCTGCTTAGCCATTTTGCACTTTCTGTCGATCTCATTTTTGAGACGTTTGTATTCCCTTTTGCCTGCTTCATTTACTGCATTTTTATATTTTCTCCTTTCATCAATTAAATTCAATATTTCTTCTGTTACCCAAGGATTTCTATTAGCCCTCGTCTTTTTACCTACTTGATCGTCTGCTGCCTTCACTACTTCATCCCTCAGAGCTACCCATTCTTCTTCTACTGTATTTCTTTCCCCCATTCCTGTCAATTGTTCCCTTATGCTCTCCCTGAAACTCTCTACAACCTCTGGTTCTTTCAGTTTATCCAGGTCCCATCTCCTTAAATTCCCACCTTTTTGCAGTTTCTTCAGTTTCAATCTGCAGTTCATAACCAATAGATTGTGGTCAGAATCCACATCTGCCCCTGGAAATGTCTTACAATTTAAAACCTGGTTCCTAAATCTCTGTCTTACCATTATATAATCTATCTGATACCTATTAGTATCTCCAGGATTCTTCCAGGTATACAACCTTCTTTTATGATTCTTGAACCAAGTGTTAGCTATGATTAAGTTATGCTCTGTGCAAAATTCTACAAGGCGGCTTCCTCTTTCATTTCTTCCCCCCAATCCATATTCACCTACTATGTTTCCTTCTCTCCCTTTTCCTACAGACGAATTCCAGTCACCCATGACTATTAAATTTTCGTCTCCCTTCACTACCTGAATAATTTCTTTTATCTCGTCATACATTTCATCAATTTCTTCATCATCTGCAGAGCTAGTTGGCATATAAACTTGTACTACTGTAGTAGGCATGGGCTTTGTGTCTATCTTGGCCACAATAATGCGTTCACTATGCTGTTTGTAGTAGCTAACCCGCACTCCTATTTTTTTATTCATTATTAAACCTACTCCTGCATTACCCCTATTTGATTTTGTATTTATAACCCTGTAATCACCTGACCAAAAGTCTTGTTCCTCCTGCCACCGAACTTCACTAATTCCCACTATATCTAACTTTAACCTATCCATTTCCCTTTTTAAATTTTCTAACCTACCTGCCCGATTAAGGGATCTGACATTCCACGCTCCGATCCGTAGAATGCCAGTTATCTTTCTCCTGATAACGACGTCCTCTTGAGTAGTCCCCGCCCGGAGATCCGAATGGGGGACTATTTTACCTCCGGAATATTTTACCCAAGAGGACGCCATCATCATTTAATCATACAGTAAAGCTGCATGTCCTCGGGAAAAATTACGGCTGTAGTTTCCCCTTGCTTTCAGCCGTTCGCAGTACCAGCTCAGCAAGGCCGTTTTGGTTAATGTTACAAGGCCAGATCAGTCAACCATCCAGACTGTTGCCCCTGCAACTACTGAAAAGGCTGCTGCCCCTCTTCAGGAACCACATGTTTGTCTGGCCTCTCAACAGATACCCCTCCGTTGTGGTTGCACCTACGGTACGGCCATCTGTATCGCTGAGGCACGCAAGCCTCCCCACCAACGGCAAGGTCCATGGTTCATGGGGGAAGTCTCTCATCATCATCACAGTCATAAAACCTAGACTGTGCAGCAATGGAGGAATGTGTCCGTTTCCAGGTAGATGCCGTGTTTATGTGAAACATAATGGGAGGTTCATTGATAATTTGGGCAGTCATATCGTGGTATTCCAGGGGACTTATGATTACTCTGTAAGTTCGCATTACTGCCAACGATTATGTGGGCGTTTTGGCTGATGAGATCCACCGCCTGGTACAATGTTTGTTCGCCTATGGCGATGCAGTGTTCAAAGACTATGGGGCCCCCTTTTACACAGTTCGCGTTGTCCAAGACTAGTTTTGTAGGCACGAGGTGAATTTTTGCGTTTCCCCTGGACATCACAGTCGCCGGATCTCAACATTATTGAGGGTTTGTCCCCTAGATTGGAGAGAAGGTTACTTGATCACGATCCGCCTCCATCACCGTCACCTCATCTAGACACTATCTTGCAGGAAAAGTGGTACAAGTTACCCCTTGAAAACCATATGGGACGTGTATTTATCCATTCCGAGACCACTATATACTACTTCGATGCCACCGGTTTTCCATCGCCGTGTTGGGCATGGTAATTTGTTGCGTTTGCGGTGTTTCCATGTTCTCGAATTTTTGTACACGCCCTATACTTGTCAAAAGCGAGGCATTTCGATCTCTGATTCGATTGAAATGGATCTGTAGCTTCAATAAGCTTTACTAAAAAAGTTTCACAATTAAGATGAGTAAGGTTTTGCAGAATTAGTTAGAAGCCCTCCCTCCCCCACCCCTGCCCACAAAACCTATTGTGTCACTGTGTCACAACGAATAAGAGGATGCTGTGACTTCCAATAATTTCTAAAACAGAAACTAAATGCAAGAACTTTAACCGTACGAAGAAAGCTGATAAAATAAATATAAGTAAAAGGATCGAGATGAAAATGGACGAATAATTTCAAGCAGTTATGTGTAGTGGTCCAAAGTGCCTGTTATGTTACATTAGAAGTTACTTTTATCAGGTATAATTTAGATTATGATGAACAAAGAAGTTATCATCTGAAGTCATCGATTTTGAAAAGATGGAATGGACGCAATCGATCTCGAATTCTGAAAATCGACGAGTTGAAACGAATTATATCACAGTATGTAGATGTACATGGAACCTGTATGCTCGGGAGCGACATGTGCCGCGAAATCCGTCATCTGGTGAGGTATGTAGATGGAACTGTTGTGTACATAGTTCCGCGTAGTCAGCGCGTACACAACTTTCCCACTAGAGCACGCCCCGCTAAGCACAACAACGCAGGCGCAGCGCTCGTCCGTCTCCGCACTACGAGATGGCGCTGTCTTAGAGATGGACCAAATTCTGCTTCCGCCGATCCGCGTATTAATATGTAACGCAGCCGATGAGATTGTTGCTAACGTAGAACCTTTTCTGCTCGCGGATCACACTCGCGCAGTGATACCTGAACGCGCGAGGTATTATAACGAGTGTACAGACCTCCGATTACTTAGTCTGCATTAGTCTGCATTTGTCTGTACCAGTCTGTAGTCAAGTTTCAGTCTGCGCCTAATAAGATTATCATATTCCTGTACATAGCCATGAAGAGAAATGTATTGACACTTTGTCAAGTATCAGAGATATGTGAGAATAAGATTAACGTACCAATACTAAACGAACTTCAGATTGTCAATTGTAAATAGCATCCAGAAGTAAGTTAAGTAATTTTATGCTGGTTATTATTTTAATAAATGTGTGTGAAAATTAATCAAGTTCTTTTTAAAGCTGGTCACCGTCAATCTGCAAGTGCCATTTCTATCGTCTCACCTAACGGCAGAAGATAAACACGCCACGATAAGACCACGAGACACATTGCTGACATTCACCTACTTCGTTAAAGCGACAAGTCAAATAATCTGATGGTGTGTGTACCGAAGGTCTTACAGTACGCACACCACAGGAACCTTGGGGCCCGTGAGTGACATGTGACACAAAACGTGACCTAGTGGCTTATGTAGATAGAACCTGGAGGTTCGGGAGCGACATGTGTGATAAAACGTGACCTGGTGGGCTATGTGACGTGCAGCTAAGAACTCTGAAGGGTCTGCGGTGGAGGGGCACGTGACAGAGCAGCAGCGACAGGCGGGGAGGCAGCAGGCAGCTGGCGGGCCTACTCCCCGGCGCTATTTCGGGCCGCGCCTTGAGGGTGGGATCGATGCCGGCTCCTCTGCCCCTGCTCCTGCTGCTGCCCCTGGCTCCCACCTTGACTCTCACCCCCCCCCCCTCCCACCAACCACCGCCGCCACATAATCACCGTCACCCGGGGCCTGTCGCTGCTCACGTAATGAACCTGAACGCTCCTGGGGGCAGCTGCACCGGGACATGCGTACACTGCGCAAGGCTGTGCCCAGCACACTGCAGACCCAACAAGTATAAGTGGCCCAAATGATGCTCCGAATCACTGTGACCTTTGTCCCCTAGGCCAGATACATTATGTGATCAAAAGTATCCAGACGTTCGATACTCGACGTTAACATGAAGTGTGGTACCCTTCGCCTTTATAATACCTTGAACTATGCTTGGGACAATTTCAGTGAGGTGTCTGAAAATCTGACGAGGAATGGCCTCAACATTCGAGACCAGGAAAGATGATGCTGGGCTCTGTCGACATTCTACACCCCAGAAGTGTTCCATTGGATTAATGTCAGGACTCTTGGCAGGCTAGTCCATTTCAACAACATTTTTTCATGACAGCGTTCACTGTCTTACTCATACAACGTCCCTCTCCTGGCTGTCCCTCCAGTGAACGCAATACACAATGCTATAAAATCTGTTCACATACTTTTCTTAAGAGCGATAAGGGGGACCGCTCCCTAAGCACGGAAAGCACCCCCAGAGTGTAAGGCCACCTCCTCCGTACATAAGTGTTGCCAATATACTTGATAAGTAACGTTCTCCAGCCATTCGCCAAACCCATATCCTTCCATCGGACGGCTACAGGGTAAAGTGTGATTCATCACTGCAGATCACTCGTTCTAGCAGCTGGAGTAATGCTGTTTTCCATTCAACTGGAATCTTTTCAGTTTTCCAAATGTTCTCAAGAAGCGGTTGTAGGTCCTTTATGATTTTTGGTTCTGACCAATGATTCTGCTGCAGTGGAGTCTTCACCACTTTCTTTATTGTTTTTGAACGTTTTGATGGGTTCATGAATTTCTAACTCTGTTGGTAGGAAAGCTCCCTCTACATTTTGACGTTACACTGGAAATTCTAATTTATCTGTTGGAAAATTTAACAGCTTTTCAAAAAATTTTGTTAAAATTTCACAATTTTCTTTTTTATTTAATCCAATTTTGCCAGTTTCATCTTTGAAACAAATACTTGGTGCCGGATATATTTAAGTATGTGTTAAAAAGTTTGGTAAACATTTCTTGTATTATTTTTGGTGAAATTTTCTTCTATTTCAATAAGCTGAGAATTTTCAAAATTTCTTTTGATTTTCCGGATTATTTTTGATGTTTCTTTTCTTCCAGAATGAGATTTCACTCTGCAGCGGAGTGTGCGCTGATATAAAACTTCCTGGCAGATTAAAACAGTGTGCCCGACCGAGACTCGAACTCGGGACCTTTGCCTTTCGCGGGCAAGTACTCTACCATTTTTTTTTCACATTGGATTACCAGTCCAACGCCTTAACACTCGGCCACCTTTTTTTTTTACTGCGCCACCTTTGTTTTTTTATTATATTCACTGCTTTTTTCTGCTTTTTTTATTTTTAGTTTATTTTTATACAAATGGATAAAAGGAAGGCCGTTCCTCTTCGGCTACATAAACAGAATAATAGGAAGTCGTCCCGTTACGACAAAGGATGCTCCATACTATAGCCCGCTGCGAATTTTTCGATGACTGTCTTCTCGTTGCTGTGTTGTTTCCGTTGTTTGTTCAATCTCATAAAAAAAGGAACTGGGAAGAGGTGCTATGGTTATCTTCTCATGTCATCGATAATCCAGCTGCGAGGCGGATTATGGAATGCGCTCCAAAGAAAATTAGAAAAATATTGCCTATATTTAGGGTTCTTGACGATCGCACAATGTCGTTCGTTGAGGTAATACCAAACATCGGGTACCGTCTTTTCGCCATTACCGAAGAGGTAGTGAACAGCGTGGCCGCTGATCCACGTCACAGAGTTCGTTTTTGCTCTTGGGAAATAAATCTTATCAGGGAAAAGAAGTGATCGGGTAGTGATCCTGTCGGGAGTCGTGCGTGTGAGAAAAGCCAATATCTGACGCACCAAATACCAAACGTCCTTCGCCGACCCGCATTCGAAACGATGTTCATCCGTGTCAATCACTTGGCATGTGGCACACAAGGGTGAATCAGCGAGGTGGATGTGATGTAGGCGGGACTGGCACAACTGTTTCCCATTGACAGTTACGTACCATGCAGATTGCACGTCAGTATCAAGGGTGGTGGCATTCACTGCCTGCCACACCGTGCGCCACTTGGTGTTGGGGTGTTTGCTTTCAATCACATTCGGCATCCTGTTCATTTGCGTGGCAGCATATACCGCCCTCGTCATCATCAAGCGTGTGGGTAGTAGTGCGGTGCGGACGTAGCTTAATTCAAGGAAGAACTGGCTAATGTAGAAGAAAGGCGCTGGGATGTCAGATATCATCACAGGGGGTGCGAGTGAGATTGGTCGTAAGGCTTCCAGTAAGAGACTGGTGAGGCACGTCGGACTTGGTCGCCACAGTTGCAAGTGACAGCTGACGAACAGGGCCTTCGCTCTGTTCTGAACATGACAAAGGCCTAAACCCCCTCTGCTCCTCGGGAGGGTTAGGGACTCGTAACGAATCTTAAATAACATGCCCGTATTAACAAAGGATCCCAAAACCGCCAACATGCGGTGAGCCAGGGTAGGTGGTACGGGGAGTATCTGTGCAAAATGGGGGATACGTGACGCCAAATAGACGTTAGCATATCGTGTCCGTTGCAGGAGGTCTAGATGTCGCAGACGGTGGTCACTTATTCCTGCTCTCATCTGATTCGATAAACGCCTGTAGTTAAGTGCTGTTGAACGCTTCATGTCAGATGTGAAATCAATGCCAAGACAGCGGATTGCGTCACTGATTCTTAGCGGTGCGACACTCTCGTCGGGTAGGCCTCTGCCTATAGACAGGGCGTGTGATTTGTGGAGATTGAGATGGCTCCCCGATGCCGCGCCGTAGGTCGCCACCCACGCCAGTGCTGCACGAACTTCGTCATTGTTGCGAAGAAGCAGTACCAGATCATCCGCATAGGCAGTGCAGCAAAAAGTGTGTCCACCAAGGGATATTCCAGTCAGGCGTTGTCGGAGGCCACAGAGGAGTGGTTCCAAGACGAGGGCGTACAATATCGCCGAAAGAGGGCAGCCTTGTCGCACCGATCGCTGGATCTGTATCGGCGGCGTAAGACGGCCATTATATAACACCTTGGACGTCACGCCGCGTAGGAGACGCATCAGTACATTAACTATGACGTCCGGATACCCCATGTGTCGCAGTACCTCCATCAAAAATGTGTGGTCGACTCTGTCAAAGGCCTGGCTAAAGTCGAGTGAGGCCAAAACTCCTGGCAGTTGGCGAGCTTTGGCTAGCGCGATCATATCTCTATATCGGCACAATGCAGTGCGAATATTATGGTCACCACCTAACGATGCCTGGTCCTGCGACACAACACATCGTACTGATCGCTTTAGGCGTGCCGCCAGAAGCCGGGTGAAAATCTTCAAGTCACTGTTGAGTAAGGTCAAGGGCCGATAGTCACTGATCCTGGATCCGCCTCGTGGTTTGTGTATAGGCACAATCAGTCCTTCTAGGAAGGCCCCAGGTATCTGCGTCGTGGGAGACATAAGATCGCGGCAAATATCAGTCCATGCTGGTGCTAGCAATTGTTGATACGTCCGGTAAAATTCCAGAGTAAGGCCATCAGGTCCCGGGGACTTATGAGCAGCCCCAGCCTGTACTGCTTCAATGATTTCCTCTTCCGTTACATCTGCAGTCAAATCCGCCGCCGCTGTCGGAGAGATCGAGCCATAAGTGAGTTGAGAGACTTCGGCGATCACCTCTGGGGGATGTCGATGTTCCGAGTACAGCCTAGTGTAGTGAGCATGAAGGGCGTTTCCTATGTCGCGCTGGGTATCAAGGCGTCGTCCGTCTTCCGTCGTGATAGCGTGGATCAGTGTCCTGCGTCGGCGCCGTCGTTCTGCAATGACGTGGTACATAGACGGTTCCTCCTGGGCCATTCTGTCTTGAGTGCGCGCTCTGACGATCGCACCCTCAAGGTGGCAACGTGTTAATCGGATGATCTGTGCCTTGGCACGGTTCACCGTCATCTGCCGTGCAGGTGAGTACGGCAGTGTTGTACATTCCCTTAAGATGCTGTAGTAAAAGTCCATGGTATGTCTCTTCCATGCTGCAACATCTCGGCCGTAGCCTATCAAGGTCTTCCGGAGGGCTGGTTTGGCGCAGAGTAACCACCACGACAGTGTAGACCGGTAGGTACCACGCCGGCGGCTACAAGAGTCCCACGTGTTCTCTATAAGGCGGCGGCATTCCTGAGAAGCGAGGTGGGCGGCGTTCAACTTCCAAGGACCACGGCTGTGCCATACCTTCTGGCGGCCGAGGGTAATAGCGCAGCTGTAGGCCTCGTGGTCAGAAAAAGCTGTGGGCCAAACTTCGGCAGCTCTTGTCCCCACCGCTATGGAGCGCGAGATGTAAATCCGGTCGATGCGGCTGGAGGAATGGCTGGTGTAGTGAGTAAATCCGGGCCGATCGCCACAAACAAGTTCCCACGAGTCCACCAATTGCAGATTATTTATAATTGTCGTAAGTTCTGCGCAGGGAGAATGATGTGGTAACTGATCCTTAGGTGCTTGGCTACAGTTAAAGTCCCCTCCCATTATCAAGGCGTCCTGACGGCCCACAAAGAGGGGCGTGATTGTATGAGCGAAAAAGGTGGATCGTTCCCGACGCCGACCAGATCCTGACGGTGCATAGATGTTAATAAGTTGGACTCCTTGGATAGTAAGAGCCATGCCTCTGGCGTCAGGGAGATACTCGACGTCGTCTGCGGATATACCTTCGCGGAGGAGGATCGCCACACCACTGCCATTTGCAGACGCATGTGAGACCCAAGTCTTGTAGCCATAGGGTCCCTTGAAGTCTGTGACATACACCTCTTGAAGGAGCGCAATGTCGATGTCTGCTGCGTTGAGCAGGTCCTGTAGCATCTTTAGTTTATGTCGGGCACGTATGTTGTTGATGTTAATCGTCGCTAGACGGTACGTTTGGTCAGCCAGGTCGGCAACTGGGATGTGTAGGAGGCCAGGCGTGGGCGGCAGGGGCGGCCCCACAGAGGCTGACGATACAGCCGTAGTCACTGTTGTTGGTCGGTGCTGGGTACAGCCGCGGGAGTATCTCTGCCTTCGGCATCCTCCTGGTGCTGTGGCTCATCCTCGACATCATCCGCCCAAGAATCAGATGCAGCAATTGGTAGCTGTTGATGAGTGCTGTCAGTAGAGCGCTCGCGCGCATGTTCAGTAGCAGAAGTGATGTTGTCAGACTGAGGCTCAGAAATTGTATCCGCCGTAGCATCGTGACGGGAAGGGTGAGTTGTGGTGGTAGAGTCCTGATTGTCGTCCGACGCCGGATGTTCGTCCGAGTCACACATCCGAAGCAGGCAATCATCGGATGGCGTATGGCGCCGTTTCTTGCGTTTTCGAGGAGACCGTTGTTTCCGGACATGTTGTTCTGTGTCAGAGTGCGGGCGACAATCATCTGATGCGGTCTCCATTGGTAGGAAGGCAGAGGTCGGGACAATTTCAGTTTCTACTTCCATCTTCTCTTTAGGTTCGTCTTGGTGGCACAATTGATCACAGTCGTGAGGCAAGTCTGCCGATGACGTCGTAGAGGGGGATATGCTGTCCGCCACACTGTCATCGACCACTGACTGCAATATGGTGTTACGATCCTGGGCAGGAACAGCTGTTGCGGTTGCAGCCGCTGCATAAGTGATGGGGAGTGAAGTAGGCGTCGCCGGGGATGGAACTTCACCAACCGGTGTCTGAGTCAGTCGGCGTTGAATGCAGGCCGATCGAACATGTCCTTCCTGGCCACAGCCGGCGCGAGTACGCGGTTGTCCGTCGTACATGACAATGGCTCTGCAGCCGCCAATTACTAAATAGGATGGCACATGCTTCGTCAGTTCAATCTTAATTTGGCGCACTCCATTTAAGACGGGGTACGTTTCAAACGTTTGCCATTTTTCAGCCAAGTGGCTTAGCACGTTGCCGTACGGTTTGAAAGCTGTCACCACAACATCTGGCGGGACTTCGAATGGCAGCTCGAAGACCCTCAGAGTGCGAAGGCCTAATCCAGCGTGGTCGATCGTGACAGTTCCTATGTGACCATCAGAATGCTTGAATTTAAGTCCATGAGCGTGTCGACACACAACATCAGTGCACGCCTTTTCATTGATCATTTTTATGTAGAAAAGTGGATCCCAATGATGTCTTGAGGTGCAATATGAAGTTCTTCCCGGATGAAACGTTCAATGTCAAGTGCTCGAGGTCTTGCATAGTCCGCTTGAAATGAGATCTTAATGGTGGACTTGCGATACGAGTGCGCCATGGCACTACCGAGACACGGACGCGTGACACTCGCCGCAGCGGAAGGTACACAGTAAACACGCGCGCGCGCGGTGCGCTAACAGGGGGACACAGGCACGACGACCTTGCCCCACCGCTGCTAACAGCGGACTGCCTACTTCTGCCAGTATCTCGTCTCCTACCTCAGAGCACTTGCCCGCGAAAGGCAAAGGTCCCGAGTTCGAGTCTCAGTCGGGCACACAATTTTAATCTGCCAGGAAGTTTCATATCAGCGCACACTCCGCTGCAGAGTGAAAATCTCATTCTTGAAACATCCGCCAGGCTGTGGCTAAGCCATGTCTCCGTAATATCCTTTCTTTCAGGAGTGCTAGTTCTGCAAGGTTCGCAGGAGAGCTTCTGTAATGTTTGGAAGGTAGGAGACGAGATACTGGCAGAAGTAAAGCTGTGAGTACCGGACGTGAGTCGTGCTTCGGTAGCTCAGATGGTAGAGCACTTGCCCACAAAAAGCAAAGGTCCCGAGTTCGAGTCTCGGTCGGGCACACAATTTTAATCTGCCAGGAAGTTTCGTTTCTTTTCTTTGTTGCCTGAATTATTCAAGGTCTTCCTCTTTCTTCGAATATCTCAGTTTTCTCCATTTTTGAGCTGTTTGAGTTAGTAATTCTTCACACTCCTCATTCCACAATGTCTTCTTTTTATTATTGGTCACACATAAGGATTTCTCTGCTGCTTGAGTTATTTTCATCTGTAGTTCACGCCAATCACCTTCTTTACTTGTATCAATTTCTTCTCTAAGTCATTTTATTATATTATTATTATTATTATTATATGAACCATGAACCTTGCCGTTGGTGGGGGGATGAAGTAGTGAAGGCAGTAGAGGATCAAGTAGGTAAAAAGACGAGGGCTAATAGAAATCCTTGGGTAACTGAAGAAACATTGAATTTAATTGATGAAAGGAGAAAATATAAAAATGCAGTAAATGAAGCAGGCAAAAAGAAATACAAACGTCTCAAAAATGAGATCGACAGAAAGTGCAAAATGGCTAAGCAGGGATGGCTAGAGGACAAATGTAAGGATGTAGAGGCTTATCTCACTAGGGGTAAGATAGATACTGCCTACAGGAAAATTAAAAGGACCTTTGGAGAAAAGAGAACCACTTGTATGAATATCAAGAGCACAGATGGAAACCCAGTCCTAAGCAAAGAAGGGAAAGCAGAAAGGTGGAAAGAGTAAATAGAGGGTCTATACAAGGGCGATGTACTTGAGGACAATATTATGGAAATGGAAGAGGATATAGTTGAAGATGAAATTGGATATATGATACTGCGTGAGGAGTTTGACAGAGCACTGAAAGGCCTGAGTCGAAACAAGGCCCCAGAAGTATATAACATTTCGTTAGAACTACTGCCAGCCTTGGGAGAGCCAGTCCTGACAAAACTCTACCATCTGATGAGCGAGATGTATGAGACAGGCGAAATACCCTCAGACTTCAAGAAGAATATAATAATTCCAATCCCAAAGAAAAGCTGGTGTGGACAGATGTGAAAATTACCGAACTATCAGTTTAATAAGTCACGGCTGCAAAATATCAACGCGAATTCTTTACAGACGAATGGAAAAAACTAGTAGAAGCCGACCTCGGGGAAGATCAGTTTGGATTCCGTAGAAGTATTGGCACACGTGAGACAATACTGACCCTGCGACCTATCTGAGAAGCTAGATTAAAAAAAAAAAGGCAAACCTACGTTTCTAGAACTTGTAGACTTAGAGAAAGCTTTGACAATGTTGAGTGGAATGCTCTCTTTCAAATTCTGAAGGTGGCAGGGGTGAAAGACAGGGAGCAAAAATCTGCATATTGAGCAAGCAGTGAAGGAAACAAAAGAAAATTCGGAGTAGGTATTAAAATCCATGGAGCAGAAATAAGAACTTTGAGGTTTGCCGATGACATTGTAATTCTGTCAGAGATAGCAAAGGACTTGGAAAAGCAGTTGAAAGGAATAGATCATGTCTTGAAAGGAGGATATAAGATGGACATCAACAAAAGCAAAACGAGGATAATGGAATGTAGTCTGATTAAGTCGGGTGATGCTGAGGGAATTAGATGAGACACTTAAAGTAGTAAAGGAGTTTTGCTATTTGGGGAGCAATATAACTGATGATGGTCGAAGTCGAGAGGATATAAAATGGTGACTGGCAATGGCAAGGAAAGCGTTTCTGAAGAATGCTGAAGATTAGATGGGTAGATCACATTACTAATGAGGAGGTATTGAATAGGATTGGGGAGAAGAGAAATTTGTGGCACAACTAGACTGGAAGAAGGGATCGGTTGGTAGAACATGTTTTGAGGCATCAAGGGATCATCAATTTAGTATTGGAGGGCAGCGTGGAGGGTAAAAATCGTAGTGGGAGACCAAGAGATGAATACACTAAGCAGATTCAGAAGGATGTAGGTTGCAGTAGATACTGGGAGATGAAGAAGCTTGCACGGGATAGAGTAGCATGGATAGCTGCATCAAACCAGTCTCAGGACTGAAGACCACAACAACAACAGCATCATTATTAGTGATATAGTTATATTTTGTGGATGTGAACCTTTAAAGAATATATCAATCAGTCAGAACTTTTATTTATAGTCATTGTTCCTGATCCCGCTTTTGCTGTTCCAGCGAAAATTTTGTTTAAAGACATTTAAAACAAAAACAGCTTGGAACTAGAAATGTATATCACTACGGAATAACTGTGCACGAACCTTATGTGTTTCGCCGACCGCGTAGGCCGCGTAAAATGTGCATGTTTTATAATAAATATTAAATTTAATCGTAGTATCAAAGAGTAAACTATTTATATAATAACTTCTATGATATTAATAAGGGAGAAGAACGCTCCTAGACTGTTGTTCTCTTCCTCTTTCTTCGCTTGGTTCTGCGGTTCAGAAGCCGAAATCTTGTAGCACAAAAGTAATGTAAGTATTTACGCTGTTGACATTGTTAATACAGTACGTTAAAGCTATTTCGATGTACAGTGAACCCTCTGTTATGTTCCTTGCATTGGTTTAAGTTTTCTTAAGACGTTAACAGCTCACCAATTTTAGCGGCCTCTGCTTCAAAGGACGCCATTACGCGTCGATCTAGAAAGCGAAATCATAGCCGAAGCGCAGAGACCGCCCGCTTCAACATTTAACAAACATTTTTTCACGTCGATGAGCCGCAGCGGAGAGCAACATTAGTTTCAAGGTTTTACTTTTCAGCTTACGCCGAGAGCCAGGATTCGACTACCACAGACCAAATATGATGGTAAGAAGAGTATTCTTCGAGTGTTGCCTGGGTCCTCAGTAACTTCACTGTTTGAGTCCATGCTCTTTAAAGTACTAATATGCCGAGGTTAATTACCGTAATGTTATATTTTCATTCTCACGTAATATTCTTGGAAGTAAAAATCAGTTAACAATTTTTTAAATATTGGACCAGAGAATTACATTTACGCGTGTTTTTAAAGACACCAGATAAATAAATAAATATACTCCCCTCTCGAAGAACAGCCACATCACGGTGAATAAACATCCATTAGCAACATTTTCTTTAAGTACAGAGAGTGATGTGGAAGTGATGTGGACTTGCAGATTGGAGATTGTGGCCAGTATGTTCTCCATCGCTTTCTGGCTGACGGCAAAAATGGTTTTCAGGCTATCGTAAACAGCAATGGTATGTGTAAAGCTGGGACAGACGATTTAAGTGTCTTTTCATAACAACATGATGACCATCATGATTACTTACCCGCCGCCCCACGACATGACATGCAGTGACTAGCCCACGTTCGAACTCACTGGGTTGTTTGATGACCGATCCATATCGATTCTCCAGTGGCACATCACACTCAACACCCCCCCCCCCCCTTTCCCTTGCACTCCACCTGTTCCCTCTCTCCCTCTCATGTTATCTAACGGCCAGCTGCGCATTACACCAGCCTCTACGGATTCCTTTCATTAGATAGCGTATGCTTCTTCTTCTTCTTTAGTGACCAACAGAACGGTTAGTTGGCAGCAGTTAACTTGGTAGCAGATTCCCACTCTTCGCGTCTTTCCGAGTCCCTCTGTATTTGTCTCACATCTTGCACAATTTTAACCTTTGTGCGTTAATCATGGTCTCCCCTTAGGTCCATATACTGATCTGTTATTCGTGTTCAGGAGTCCCTCGTTTCTCATTAGACGGCCTCTTTTGACAATACATTTCCATTGGCTTCTCTTCTCATCCACGCTTTTAAGTACCTCTTCTTCTGTACATAGTCAGTCCATTTTATTTTGAGTATCTATCTATGACACCACATCTCTAAATAATTTAGTTTTTATCCTCTGTCCGCAGAGTTCAGGTTTTACAGTCCTGACATACCACGATGCTAATATGTGTTTGAGGAACCTTTCTCTGATTTCAGAGCAGGAGCATTTTAATGTAGATCTTCTTCGTCTTGAAGGCGGTTTTTGATGACCAGACCTATTTCTGACTGCTTCTTTACTCATACTTCTGGCTGCTGCCTTACCCCGTGCAGATTTTACTTCCCTAAGCAGCTCTTTAGCAATGTAAATTCGGGCTTTGGCTTTCTCTTCTTTAGCACATGCCATCTCTTTTCTTTTGGATTTCTTTGTTTTCATACTATATTCGTCTCTATTACCTCGTGTATTTTAATTAACATGGGCTGATGGTCTGCTGCAGTTTCTGACAGATGAGCTTTATCATCTCCCTAATTATGTCACTAGGATAGTTCCCATCTCAGTATGAGCCTCGGTTTTTAAGTTCAAAATTCACCGGAATATCTCTGTCACTCTTAAAAAAAATTTTAATGACTGTTTCACATCGTTTGAGTGTTTACTCTCAGACTGTAAAACGATTTGGCTGTACCCGAATTAAAAGTACATGTAAGAAATATTGGAAATATGGACTGTGCGAGGTAACATGGCACACTGACATCTACCAAATGGCTCGAGATAATACCTGTCTACCAGACATTTGCATCTAACGCATTATTGGCAAGATGCACGGATGACAAGACACAAAATTCAAATGAAAGTTTACTGTGATTTGGTGCAAGTGTCCCTAAGATAAAAGAAAAAGAGAGAGAAAAAATAATTTTTGATGCTGTAGAAGCCGCTTCTGAGTTGAGTATGGGATGTTTTAAGATTCAAGAAGGAAAAAAGTCCCAGCACTCTGTTTTCACCCTCCCAGAAGAAGATCTGCTTATCTAGAGACCAATGACGCGTCAAGCAGTCAACAAGATACTGCCTGGAGAAGGAAAAAATCAAAATAAAGCCTGTCCTGTTTTGGAAATTACAAGAAGAAGTCTTACAGGAGCAGGAGGCGAAAACATACGATGCTGGTGATTTTTGTGTGTGTCTTATACTAAGATCAATTTTTTAATAAAATTTTAAAATTAATTTTCCCGTAAATCTGTTTTTCTGAGTTCAATGCCAACTTTTTATATCTAAACATTAACCAGTATTAATGAAATTTTTGCAGGAGTCTTGAGGGATTTACATACTTCTATACATTAATACACTCCTGGAAATTGAAATAAGAACACCGTGAATTCATTGTCCCAGGAAGGGGAAACTTTATTGACACATTCCTGGGGTCAGATACATCACATGATCACACTGACAGAACCACAGGCACATAGACACAGGCAACAGAGCATGCACAATGTCGACACTAGTACAGTGTATATCCACCTTTCGCAGCAATGCAGGCTGCTATTCTCCCATGGAGGCGATCGTAGAGATGCTGGATGTAGTCCTGTGGAACGGCTTGCCATGCCATTTCCACCTGGCGCCTCAGTTGGACCAGCGTTCGTGCTGGACGTGCAGACCGCGTGAGACGACGCTTCATCCAGTACCAAACATGCTCAATGGGGGACAGATCCGGAGATCTTGCTGGCCAGGGTAGTTGACTTACACCTTCTAGAGCACGTTGGGTGGCACGGGATACATGCGGACGTGCATTGTCCTGTTGGAACAGCAAGTTCCCTTGCCGGTCTAGGAATGGTAGAACGATGGGTTCGATGACGGTTTGGATGTACCGTGCACTATTCAGTGTCCCCTCGACGATCACCAGTGGTGTACGGCCAGTGTAGGAGATCGCTCCCCACACCATGATGCCGGGTGTTGGCCCTGTGTGCCTCGGTCGTATGCAGTCCTGATTGTGGCGCTCACCTGCACGGCGCCAAACACGCATACGACCATCATTGGCACCACGGCAGAAGCGACTGTCATCGCTGAAGACGACACGTCTCCATTCGTCCCTCCATTCACGCCTGTCGCGACACCACTGGAGGCGGGCTGCACGATGTTGGGGCGTGAGCGGAAGACGGCCTAACGGTGTGCGGGACCGTAGCCCAGCTTCATGGAGACAGTTGCGAATGGTCCTCGCCGATACCCCAGGAGCAACAGTGTCCCTAATTTGCTGGGAAGTGGCGGTGCGGTCCCCTACGGCACTGCGTAGGATCCTACGGTCTTTCCGTGCATCCGTGCGTCGCTGCGGTCCGGTCCCAGGTCGACGGGCACGTGCACCTTCCGCCGACCACTGGCGACAACATCGATGTACTGTGGAGACCTCACGCCCCACGTGTTGAGCAATTCGGCGGTACGTCCACCCGGCCTCCCGCATGCCCACTATACGCCCTCGCTCAAAGTCCGTCAACTGCACATACGGTTCACGTCCACGCTGTCGCGGCATGCTACCAGTGTTAAAGACTGCGATGGAGCTCCGTATGCCATGGCAAACTGGCTGACACTGACGGCGGCGGTGCACAAATGCTGCGCAGCTAGCGCCATTCGACGGCCAACACCGCGGTTCCTGGTGTGTCCGCTGTGCCGTGCGTGTGATCATTGCTTGTACAGCCCTCTCGCAGTGTCCGGAGCAAGTATGGTGGGTCTGACACACCGGTGTCAATGTGTTCTTTTTTCCATTTCCAGGAGTGTATTATGTTATTATTTTATTATCATACTTATGTATTAATAATTAAAGAAAATTTGAGTTTCAAACTGGAACAAATACTGAAAGTAAATTAATTACATATATTATAAAATGAACATACGCAAAAGTCTGTAATGCGAAATTGAGGTCTGAGCACAAAAAGATGATTTTCAAAACCACACTTAATATTGTATTGAAAATTCAAAACTCAAAAACAAATGAACAGTTGGGCTTCATGCCTTAGGTATGGTGCAGCTTCACGTAATAGACACAATTTTAAAATTCGGCTGACTTCGGAAAAGTAGAAGAAAAGTTAAATTTTTGGGTGGACTAACCTCTTAAGTTTTTATAAAGAGCGGAAACGTGCTGTAAATTTATAGAAACGTCGTACTGTGTACTTCGCAAAACGCAGAACATCAGTATTCTATGTCTACACTATCAACATGTCACACCTGAAATCAATCAATTCATACAAACACCTGACTAACATAATCTGTAGGGATATGAAATGGAATTATCACATAGTTGAAGGTAAAGCAGTCGGTAGATTTCGGTTAATTTGCAGGATACCAGGAAAATGCAGTCGGTCTGTGTAGGAAACTGCTTAGAAACCATTTGTGCGTCCCATCTTACAATATTGCTCAGATGTTTGCGAGCCATGTCTACCACTACTTCTACATCTACATACATACTCACCAAGTCACCGTATGGTGCGTGGCGGGAAGGTACGCTGTAACACCACCAGTCACTTCTTCTCCTGTTCCACTCGCAAATAGAGCGAAGGAAGAATAATTGTCTGTATGCCTCCGCGTGGGTCCTAATTTGTCGTACCTTATCTTCATGGTTCTTACGCGAATTTTATATAGGCGGTAGCTGAGTAGTTCTTCAATCAGCTTAAAACTTCGGTTCTCTCAATTTTGTCTAGGTCATCTTGTACCCTCCTACAGTCACTCCCATACCTTCTCGTACACCACAACATCATCAGCAAATAACTGCAGACTGCTAGATTGCTTCCTACCCGGTCCGCTAGATCATTTATGTACTGGGTTCTATTAGTTAAGTAATCTTCGAGTGACTCACATACCTGGGAAACTATTCCGTATGCTCGTACCTTTGTTAAAAATTTGTGGCGGAATACCGTATCAAATGCTTTCGGAATTCTGGAAAATATGGTGTCAGTCTGTTGCCCTTCATCTATAGTTAACAGTATATCATGTGATAAAAGGGCAAACTGAGTTTCGCAAGGGCGACGCTTTGTGAAATTGTGCTGATTCCTGAACATAAGCTTCCCGGTCTCAAGGAAATTTGTTATCTTTGAACTCAGAATGTGTTCAAAAATTCTGGAGCAAACAGGTGTTAAGGATATTGGACTGTAATTCAGCGGGTTCGTTCTTTTACCCTTGTTATAAGAAGTCACCTGCGCTTTTTCCGGTCGCTTGGTAATTTGTACTTGGCGAGAGGTTCGCGAAATATGCAATTAAGGGGCCAATGCCATAAACTACTCTTTACAAAACTGAACTGGGATTCCATCCGGACATTCTTTTGGTTATTTCTCTAGGCAAGGTATGCTTATTACAACGTGGTCCACACGGGACTCTGTGCGAGGGTCAAACGATGATGAGTTTGTACGATTATCCTGTGTGAACGATTTCTTAAACGCGAAATTTAAAACTTCGGATTTCCTTTTGCTATGTTATACTGGCACACCACATTGATGTACGACTGGCTAGACGGAAGCCTTAAAGCCGCTTAGCAAATTTTACGTAGGACCAGAATTATCTAGGGTTCACCAGCAGATCTTTTTCTAAGGTATGACGGTGCTAGCTGTCGTTTGTTTCGTGCATGGATCTCTTCATAGGTGCACGGATCGCTATTAACAGTAGCCTGTCGCCATTTACGTCATATCAAGTGCTACTAACAGATGATGTTAATTGTGCAAAAGTAAAGAAGGGGAGCGCGAATGGTAACAAATTAGTCTGTCGCACTGGAAAGTGTCGCTGAGGTGATGGAAAACCGGTACTGACAGACGCTTCATTATAGAAGCCCTCTATCGTGCGGGAGCCTATTTACAATCTTACAAGGAACAATATTAAGCCAGTATTATACTATAACTTGTCATGACACGCTCTTAAAGCAACCGTGAAGGCAAGATTAGACTAACTACAGGGCATCGAACGTGACTTGAAAGGGGAGTAACCTTAATATGTGAAACAATGCCAAGTGCCCTCTAACGTATTTGTCGCAGTAGTTTACAGAGTGTGTACGTAAATAAATATGTAGTTGGTGCTACTGAAATGTGACATTACAATTATTTTGAATTTTGTGATTTAGTATTGTTAAAACAATTGTAGCTCCGAAATTAATTCAGTAGCATTCATAAGTGAGAGCTTAATGAAACGATTATTTCCAAATTGGTAATAGCATTCAACAGTTGGCAACACCATCCAAAATACAACATCAAGTAAACAATCGTTCAGTTCCTAGTACTGTGAAACGAAGATACCAGGTGAAGAACAGTTGTAAAACAGAAAAAAGAACATATGTAGAGCAGCATCTACGAAATATGTCATTGGAAATGCCTTGCAGATGATAAAAGCGAAACGCATAGTTTTATTCTGATGTTATTAGACAGTTATAAAGTATTGGTTTTCAACGTAACATTATAAGCAGGTTGCGTTTCCCGCAAGTCATCAATAAAATCAGCGAAAACAGGGAAAGTGCCCATTGTTCTCCATCATGGTACTTGCTGTCACTCGGCAACAAAAACTTGCTTATTCCAAGAAGAAAGGTATCGAAACAATGTCATCTCCCATGCCCCCCCAGCGTGACTGATCACTGCAAAGTCAAAATATTGATTCAATTTTAACGTCTCATTCCTTTTGTTCTCTTACATCAAGCAAGCAATGCACCGATAGCGATTTTCATCAGGTCAAGGAGCTGTTGAAGACTTCTAAAGCCATGTTTCGGAGGTACCAACGTCAGAGATTTTGAAACTGGGTCAAGAGAACGCAAACGTGTTTTAGTTTCGAATGTGAATATTTTTAGAAACATTAAAGCGATTTGTATCAAGAAAGGTTTTTGCATTATTTCATTAAAACATGCAAGGTGGCACATATACACTCCTGGAAATGGAAAAAAGAACACATTGACACCTGTGTGTCAGACCCACCATACTTGCTCCGGACACTGCGAGAGGGCTGTACAAGCAATGATCACACGCACGGCACAGCGGACACACCAGGAACCGCGGTGTTGGCCGTCGAATGGCGCTAGCTGCGCAGCATTTGTGCACCGCCGCCGTCAGTGTCAGCCAGTTTGCCGTGGCATACGGAGCTCCATCGCAGTCTTTAACACTGGTAGCATGCCGCGACAGCGTGGACGTGAACCGTATGTGCAGTTGACGGACTTTGAGCGAGGGCGTATAGTGGGCATGCGGGAGGCCGGGTGGACGTACCGCCGAATTGCTCAACACGTGGGGCGTGAGGTCTCCACAGTACATCGATGTTGTCGCCAGTGGTCGGCGGAAGGTGCACGTGCCCGTCGACCTGGGACCGGACCGCAGCGACGCACGGATGCACGCCAAGACCGTAGGATCCTACGCAGTGCCGTAGGGGACCGCACCGCCACTTCCCAGCAAATTAGGGACACTGTTGCTCCTGGGGTATCGGCGAGGACCATTCGCAAACGTCTCCATGAAGCTGGGCTACGGTCCCGCACACCGTTGGGCCGTCTTCCGCTCACGCCCCAACATCGTGCAGCCCGCCTCCAGTGGTGTCGCGACAGGCGTGAATAGAGGGACGAATGGAGACGTGTCGTCTTCATCGATGAGAGTCGCTTCTGCCTTGGTGCCAATGATGGTCGTATGCGTGTTTGGCGCCGTGCAGGTGAGCGCCACAATCAGGACTGCATACGACTGAGGCACACAGGGCCAACACCCGGCATCATGGTGTGGGGAGCGATCTCCTACACTGGCCGTACACCACTGGTGATCGTCGAGGGGACACTGAATAGTGCACGGTACATCCAAACCGTCATCGAACCCATCGTTCTACCATTCCTAGACCGGCAAGGGAACTTGCTGTTCCAACAGGACAATGCACGTCCGCATGTATCCCGTGCCACCCAACGTGCTCTAGAAGGTGTAAGTCAACTACCCTGGCCAGCAAGATCTCCGGATCTGTCCCCCATTGAGCATGTTTGGGACTGGATGAAGCGTCGTCTCACGCGGTCTGCACGTCCAGCACGAACGCTGGTCCAACTGTGGCGCCAGGTGGAAATGGCATGGCAAGCCGTTCCACAGGACTACATCCAGCATCTCTACGATCGTCTCCATGGGAGAATAGCAGCCTGCATTGCTGCGAAAGGTGGATATACACTGTACTAGAGCCGACATTGTGCATGCTCTGTTGCCTGTGTCTATGTGCCTGTGGTTCTGTCAGTGTGATCATGTGATGTATCTGACCACAGGAATGTGTCAATAAAGTTTCCCCTTCCTGGGACAATGAATTCACGGTGTTCTTATTTCAATTTCCAGGAGTGTATTTGTACAGGTATACTCTTTGTCATATTCACCCTCTGCGACATATCACATTCTCTTCCGGACACCTTCAGTAGTGGAAAGCCATCAGAAAGTACCTGCAATGAGCACCTGATTTCTTCAGATGGGCGGTATCAGATTTATAAATAATATGAAAGTTGTGAGGTGCCAAAGGTTAAATCCGTTGATAGTTGTAGGTATAGATCCAAACGTTTTCAAATAACGGGCAGCTGGCGCTGCTGAAGATGAGTCATTACTGGCTAGAAACTGCGTCAGTAGACACTTTACCGAATTCTACGTGAGTTGCTTATGTCATGCAAGCGTAGGAGCTCGCAACATGATTGACATCACTATCTGTCAGGTATAAGAAGAAGTATTCATTTCTGACGCGTACATGACGACGTACTAAGTGTGGCAGGAAAAGAAAGCATATCGCAAAACGGCGGACTATCAGTAAGTACTGCAGCCTGATTCACGTTTGTGGATGAGCTGGAGACAAGAATAAGTGAATTTAGGATTCTATACCGTGTTAGCCTCAGCGAAAGTGAAGAGGAATTACAAGACTTGTTGAATGAAATCAACAGAGCATTGAGCGCAGAATATGGATTGATTGTAAACTGAAGAAATTCGAAAGTGACGAAAAACAACAGAAACGATATCAACGATATACTGGGTGGTTACAATTAAAGTTCAGCAACTCAAGAAGGTGCATTGTGGGCTGTAATTATTGTATGGCAGTGAAACTTTATTATATGCTTATGCGTTAATGGGGAATCGATTTACACTGGAAAACAACTAGTTCCAACTTTGGGCACCAGGTGCAAATCTGGCGCTATACAGCGTCTCGCCGCTGCCTGCTGTGCTCACATTGAACAAATTGTGCAAGCGGCAGTTAATTATAAAATCAACATTACTCCTTTCTCACTTGTTTGACCTTTTCTGCACACGTCCCGTTCCCACTACATATGGAAACATTTCTATACCTCTTTCGCGCTTCACAGCGCCAGATTTGCACCTGGTAACCAATATTGGATCCAATTTTTTACCAGCGTAAATTGGTTCAGCATTAAGGCAAGTTTCGATGGCTTTCGATAATTGCAGCTCACACTGGAACTCTGCGAGTAGCTGCACTTTAATTATAACCACCCGGCACTTCATTGTGTGATGATGTGTAAAACGTTATCGAGATACTGGAGAAAATAGATTTTGGCGTGAAGCAACACCTGTCCACATAATGAAATTGTTAACAAGCCACAGCAAAATCTCTTTTTTAAACGCCAGGAATTTATTTGTGTTATTGATTTATTTCATTGACAGAACAGAGTAACCCACCGACTTGAAATGTAAGGCGGGTCAGATGCTTCACCAAAGACTTCTTATTATTGCAGTCTTATTGATATGCAATTGTTAATGCTTTTTTAAATAATATGAAGAACATAATATATGAAAATTTCCCTAAGGTTACAGAGAATTATGAGTATACAGGCAGCAAAGTGTCTAATTCGACCCCCTTTTGCTCGAGACCCAAATCCCATTCAGTACGTACAGGCAGAGATGAAACGGATCACGCTAGAGAACTGGCTTGACCCCAGGTCATGAACCCGTGACGACCTTTGCAACGTGACCCTAGCTGTCTCGGAGAGATGGCAGAAAATGAGAGATTTATTACCCACTTCACAGACTCCATTCCTAGCTTATCGCAGTCAGTCTATGAAGACCTTTGGGCGGATATTACGATATATAGAAGTTTCGGCCCACTCTCCTACACTCCGTGCTTGGCCTCCTGTTAACAACGCGACTCCACCTCCCTGGGTCGCAACAGTGTAAGTAATGTTAGTAGAAGTGAAAGTAACCGTTCACTATTGTCTGAAATTAATTTGGGCAGTGCATGCGATGTTATTACTGCATCGTGGGGCTTACCGTTGTATTCTATGTACTTACCGGTATGGTTCTAATCTTGACCCTCGTGGACAACCTAGGATGTAGGATGATGGTAAAAATACGTCAAAAGTAAACAGTCAGAGACTATGCAAAGGATCTTAATTGATCGAAACATAGCACTCAGTATACCAGAAAATCGTTTATTGTTTGTTGGTTAATCCTCCGAAACACCTTGTCGTAACACACCAGTCGAAGAGGAATATTGAAAAATCCCTCAAGTCCGAAAAACGAAATTTTCTAGAAGACACAAAAAACCTTCCATGTCTTAAATTTATACTGACATTACCGTTTTCTTCTCATTTTTCGTTAAAATGAATGAAGAGGGAAGAATGCCAATGCACTAAGACAATCGTGATCCGTTTTGTTGACGTTAAGTTAAAATTTATTAAGTGAATATGTAGGCTATATCACTATTTTGTAATAAATAATCATAAATCGTTACTTAACTCGTACATTATAGTTAATATGCACAAAGAGCAAACATATTACCCTATTTTCCACTCTCCTTCGAATTATGCTCCACTCATACTTCATTCTTTGACACATGTTGGCCAATTGAGTATGTTAGTGTAAACGTTCTCGAATGATTTCTTCTTTTGGTAGGAATGGTAGAAATAGCCTCAGGTCATGCACTTTCTTGTAATTTATACGCACACGTCCATTATTCTATACTATGGCGCCATAACTATACAGAAAATGACAGAATATATAAGGTTTTTCTGTCTAATGATCGGCCTGTATGTTTAACGTACAAAATAGGTAACACAATTTTGTCGAAAAATGGACATGTGGCGTTTCTCATTATTCCCATTCATTTGGTCTATCTACGAGCTCTGATTTGTCTTTCCCTCCTGGCCCATTGACTAGTCATCACTCTGCATCCCTTACGCCCTTCTCTATCGAGCCCTTTTATTGTTATTATTATAACTGTTGTCGTTCATAGTAGTACTGCGGGTTGGGTTGGGTTGTTTGGGAGAAGAGACCGAACAACGAGGTCATCAGTCTCATCGGATTAGGGAAGGACGGGGAAGGAAGTCGGCCGTGCCCTTTCGGAGAAACCATCCCGGCATTTGCCTTGAGCGATTTAGGAAAATCACGGAAAACCTCAAACAGGATGGCCGGACGCGGGACTGAAGCGTCGTCCTCCCGAATGCGAGTCCAGTGTGCTAACCACTGCGCCACCTCGCTCGGTGTAGTACTATGGTTATTATTATTGCAGTTAATTGTACCAGTTGCCATAAATTTAATGCAATGTACAGTGAAACTGGACCTCAAAGTCGTATGGACACTGAGAAACATCAGAAAGGACGTCGTGTAAAAATTTTGATAGTGTAGTTCCTGTTCCAACGAAATAAACCGATAAATAAATGTTATGGTAAGGGAAACTTGAAGACATATTTCCCAGGCGAGTGTCGAATAATTTTCAAACATTCATTTCACAGTCCTTCTTACCCCTCTCCAATTCTGAATATATTACCGTAGACTGTAATCAACGTACTATGTACATCCACTTCATTTTAATTGCTAAGACATCACTCACGCCTTGCATCGTATCGCGCGAACCAATAATTTCGTCCTGGAAAGGTAACCAGCAGCCTTCGATGCGATACTCGCCGGCTACAATTTCGTCGCTTTGGCCTGGTCGCTTCCTGCAAAACAGAATTGTTGATCAAAGAGCCGGTACCAGCGGCAGCTGCACGTTGCCGATTCACCGGCGACGATAGTGCTGCTGTATAATGGACGATCTGAGGCCGCAGATGGTCTCTCACAGGCATCTCCGAGTGTTACCGCTCTAACTCGACCACGCCCACATTCGTCTACCACTGTAGCCTGAGCTTCGTTGCAATGGCTTTGGACAAGAAACTATTTACGTACGAACGTTTTCTAGGCATCAGAAGACTTCTGCGTTATCACACGAGAAAATTTTGTAAAAAATCAAATAAAGCTGTTTTTTCGTTTACTAATCCACCTCCAAATGATACAAAGGTTGGACAGAAACGAAGATACCAATTAGCAAGCAAGATATGTATCGAAACTTGCAGCTACCGTTTGTGAATGCTATCTCTTGGCACACAAATATTTATTAAAACATTTGTAGTTATGACTTGAATCTGAGACACTCTGCCGGCAGCGGTGGTCGAGCGGTTCTAGGCGCTTCAGTCTGGAACCGAGCGACTGCTACGGTCGCAGGTTCGAATCCTGCCTCGGGCATGGATGTGTGTGATGTCCTTAGGTTAGTTAGGTTTAAGTAGTTCTAAGTTCTAGGGGACTGATGACCTCAGATGTTAAGTCTCATACTGCTCAGAGCCATTTTTTTGAGACACTCTCAGTTCAGTCGCAGGAGAACATTTGAAATTTATCTAACTCTTTACTGTCTCCTCAGGATTGTATCAATTCCGTATGTACATTGATCACAGAGAGAGGGTGACCATCGAAGTAAACTTAACAGCGATGAGGGACCCATATGAAGAAGAACACCTCAAAAAAAAAGTATTGCAAGCTCTAAAGCTACTGACTTAATTCAGCAGCTTCTGTATACGGCGGAAATAAATTATAGACTTGGCTGATGAGAACTGCTTACTCTCAAAATTATCAGAGTTTTATATATGAAAACATAAATTCAGATATGTAAATATAATTGTTTTTCACATTTAATGCATTATTAGAAGCACTTGGAAGGAAGAAATAATGGTTGTGAAGTATGTGGGTTGACTGCATTTTTTGTAACAAAAGAATCTGGCTCCATGTTAGATTATGCATATCTCCACATTTCTGATACCTTCGCCTCCGAGCAAGATAGCTCTCCATGTCCAAGAGATAATTTATCTACACTCCTGGAAATGGAAAAAAGAACACATTGACACCGGTGTGTCAGACCCACCATACTTGCTCCGGACACTGCGAGAGGGCTGTACAAGCAATGATCACACGCACGGCACAGCGGACACACTAGGAACCGCGGTGTTGGCCGTCGAATGACGCTAGCAGCGCAGCATTTGTGTACCGCCGCCGTCAGTGTCAACCAGTTTGCCGTGGCATACGGAGCTCCATCGCAGTCTTTAACACTGGTAGCATGCCGCGACAGCGTGGACGTGAACCGTATGTGCAGTTGACGGACTTTGAGCGAGGGCGTATAGTGGGCATGCGGGAGGCCGGGTGGACGTACCGCCGAATTGCTCAACACGTGGGGCGTGAGGTCTCCACAGTACATCGATGTTGTCGCCAGTGGTCGGCGGAAGGTGCACGTGCCCGTCGACCTGGGACCGGACCGCAGCGACGCACGGATGCACGCCAAGACCGTAGGATCCTACGCAGTGCCGTAGGGGACCGCACCGCCACTTCCCAGCAAATTAGGGACACTGTTGCTCCTGGGGTATCGGCGAGGACCATTCGCAACCGTCTCCATGAAGCTGGGCTACGGTCCCGCACACCGTTAGGCCGTCTTCCGCTCACGCCCCAACATCGTGCAGCCCGCCTCCAGTGGTGTCGCGACAGGCGTGAATGGAGGGACGAATGGAGACGTGTCGTCTTCAGCGATGAGAGTCGCTTCTGCCTTGGTGCCAATGATGGTCGTATGCGTGTTTGGCGCCGTGCAGGTGAGCGCCACAATCGGGACTGCATACGACCGAGGCACACAGGGCCAACACCCGGCATCATGGTGTGGGGAGCGATCTCCTACACTGGCCGTACACCACTGGTGATCGTCGAGGGGACACTGAATAGTGCACGGTACATCCAAACCGTCATCGAACCCATCGTTCTACCATTCCTAGACCGGCAAGGGAACTTGCTGTTCCAACAGGACAATGCACGTCTGCATGTATCCCGTGCCACCCAACGTGCTCTAGAAGGTGTAAGTCAACTATCCTGGCCAGCACGATCTCCGGATCTGTCCCCCATTGAGCATGTTTGGGACTGGATGAAGCGTCGTCTCACGCGGTCTGCACGTCCAGCACGAACGCTGGTCCAACTGAGGCGCCAGGTGGAAATGGCATGGCAAGCCGTTCCACAGGACTACATCCAGCATCTCTACGATCGTCTCCATGGGAGAATAGCAGCCTGCATTGCTGCGAAAGGTGGATATACACTGTACTAGTGCCGACATTGTGCATGCTCTGTTGCCTGTGTCTATGTGCCTGTGGTTCTGTCAGTGTGATCATGTGATGTATCTGACCCCAGGAATGTGTCAATAAAGTTTCCCCTTCCTGGGACAATGTATTCACGGTGTTCTTATTTCAATTTCCAGGAGTGTATAATATGTAGAAGATAAAAGCGGCCTCGCTGATTTCACTGTTTCCAGCTCTTCCGATGACATGGAGGGCGTGGGTTATCGTCACAGATTTAGTTATAGCCCGTTTTTTGAATATGCTATGAGTGTCTTGTCGTCGTTCTTTGTGTTATTCAAGTGAAGTATTTGGTACGTTGTCTTTGAAAGAATAAATACAGTAAAAATTACATACGTATCTTTCATTTAAGAACGCTGCTGAAACTTTTCTTAAAGAATTCTCGAGCTCTAGTATTCCTGCAAAAAGTGTTGATCAGATGTAGATAAGAAAATGACTGTCTCGTGGCAACGTTTATGATTCTAAACGATCAAAAAGAACGTTAATGATAGTCCGAAATGTTCAGGAATTACTTCCAGATTGAAATATTGCGAGTGGTTGCTTAAAAACATTATGAGTAGTGTGACTGGCACTAATCTGTAATTTAGAAATAATGAAGTTTTGTTTAACCTTCATGGTCTTGTGAACAGCAATACTATTCACTTATAGTTCACTGGAAACACAAGTGCATGAAACTTCTCCTCACGATTAAAAACTATTTTACTTTAGTGTGCGTTATCTGCTAAATGAATTATCGGCCCGATATTCTTATTATCAGTTGCCAATACAGACGTCTTCATCCCTAAACTTTCGAGAGCTTTTACTCTCTGTTAAAGAAATATGAAAGTTACCATATATGCTCATATACACGTAGCAGGTGCGTGAACAACATAAACTACTAGACATTAAAATTGCTACACCACGAAGATGACGTGCTACAGACGCGAAATTTAACCGACAGGAAGGAGATGCTGTGATATGCAAATGATTAGCTTTTCTGAGTATTCACACAAGGCTGGAGGCGGTGGCGACACCTACGACGTGCTGACATGAGGAAAGTTTCCAACCGATTTCTCGTACGCAAACAGCAGTTGACCGGCGTTGCCTGGTGAAACCTTGTTGTGATGCCTCGTGGAAGGAGGAGAAATGCGTACCATCACGTTCCCGACTTTGATAAAGGCCGGATTGTAGCCTATCGCAATTGCGGTTTATCGTATCGCGACATTGCTGCTAGCATGGTAGAGATCCAATGACTGTTAGCAGAATATGGAATTGGTGGGTTCAGGAAGGTAATACGGAACGCCGTGCTGGATCCCAACGGCCTCGTATCACTAGCGGTCGAGGTGACAGGCATCTTATCCGCATGGCTGTAACGGATCGTGCAGCCACGTCTCGATCCCTGAGTCAACAGATGGAGACGTTTGCAAGACAACAACCATCTGCACGAACAGATCGATGACGTTTGCAGCAGCATGGACTATCAGCTCGGAGACCATGGCTGCAGTTACCCTTGACGCTGCATCACCGACAGGAGCGCCTGCGATGGTCTACTAAACGACGAACCTGGGTGCACGAATGGCAAAACGTCATTTTTTTGGATGAATCCAGGTTCTGTTTACAGCATCATGATGGTCGCATCCGTGTTGGCGACATCGCGGTGAACGCACATTGGAAGCGTGTATTCGTCATCGCCATACTGGCGTATCACCCGGCCATTGGTTACACGTCTCGGTCACGTCTTGTTCGCACTGACGGCACTGTGAACAGTGGACGTTACATTTCGGATGTGTTACGACCCGTGGCTCTACGCTTCATTCGATCCCTGCGAAACCCTACATTTCAGCAGGACAATGCACGACTGCATGTTGCAGGTCCTTTACGGGCCTTTCTGGGTACAGAAAATGTTCGACTACTGCCCTGGCCAGCACATTGTCCAGATCTCTCACCAATTGACTACGTCTATGGTGGCCAAGCAACTGGCTCGTCACAATACGTCAGTCACTACTCTTGATGAAGTGTGGTATCGTGTTGAAGCTACATGGGCAACTGTACCTGTACACGCCATCCAAGCTGTGTTTGACTCAATGCCCAGGCGTTTCAAGACCGTTATTACGGCCAGAGGTGGTTGTTCTGGGTACTGATTTCTCAGAATCTATGCACCCAAATTGCGTGAAAATGTAATCACATGTCAGTTCTAGTCAGTTCTAGTATGATATATTTGTCCAATGAATACCCGTTTATCAACTGAATTTCTTCTTGGTGTAGCAATTTTAATGGCCAGTAGTGTATTTAAAATGAACTGCTGCCCGCAGCAGAATTAATACTGCTGTCTCCAGGAGTCACTATTTTATGATTTTCAGCCAAACAAGGCTACTACAGGTCGCAGTGAACTTCGAGACATGTGCTGCGAGAGTTAATACTTAAAGAGTTTGGTTTCAAATATACCGTTTCCTTTGCCACAGATGTTAGAACATACAGCTTGCAGTTCTATCTGCATTGCATGCATTTCTCCTTTTAGGATGGAGGCATTCACATTGAAAAGCTGTATTAGGAAGGTATAACATCTTGGTTTCAGTTTACATTCATTTATTTTGCGCAAGGTTGCTTTATTGTTCCATTGCGCTATGAAAGTTTGCTCACTACCTCGTATTTCATGACCTGTGGTCAGGTCGCGTTCTTTTACATTCGTGGATCAAATTTCATACAAAAGAGAATAATTTCAGGGCATTAATACTAGAATGATAATTTGCTAGGCGCTCGGGTTAAATTCTAACAAGCAGCAGCGCTTTCAAAGCGAGCCTGAAGGTGACTTCACGAGCACAGGAGCAGGAGTGCCCTTGCTAGCACACCACAGGCCTCTCACCTGGCTGCACACTTCGTCCACAGCCACACCACGCTGTCTGCATCTGAGAAGGCGGAAAGGGGGAAATTGCGAAAGCGCTAATTTTAGAGCGCAATGCAGTCTCACTGCGTACGACTTGGTTTCATAATTCATATTTCTCAACAACATAGATCACAAACAAAATAAATGTTCGCTATTATTTAATTATTTTCGGAACGATGAAGACAATAAAACGTTTATGTGATACAAGCCCACGACATACAGACATACGCAAACGATTTCACAGACTTGCGCGCTCAGTTTGCCTCGTAATCGTGATCTACAATCGATAAAAGCCTTTCATACGTAAATATGAAAATGAATTCTCGTGATCGCGCCCTGAAGACCACGCGATAGTTGCGATTCATTCATCGTCGGATGCGGTATCGAGGGTCACTGTGTCAGCGCACCGCTCTCCCGGCCGCCTCCGACGTTCCGGCTTTGGATTCGCTACCTCTCAGTCAGGTAGCTGCTCGATTGGCATCACTGGGTTGAGTGCACCCTGTTCCAGTCCTCTCAACAAGGAAAAATCCCTGGCAGGACCTGAAATTGGACTTTGATCCTCTGCATAAGGATCCGTCGCAGTGACCACTCAGCAGCTACGCTAGCGGACTTCACCCAGGTATGTGTTCAAATAATTTTATCATGTTTGCAACCTCATTATGGAGTCGTGGAAAGTCTTCCACATGAAAACAATGTGGACTTCCTGATGGCTCTCGATCTTCCACCATAATCGAGTCCATCAACATGAGGTGGTAAATATGAGGTAGCCAAGGAGGTGGAAATGTGGGTCCTACTATGCCAAGACTGCTTGGTAGCTACAACAGGAAAACACAATTAAAGTATTTATTAATTAACTTTTCTGTAGTCCATGATCAGTTGGTTGACAATTGTAGAAGGCGCGACTAGACTAAGCGTCTGTAGAATGACGTAATTCACAAGTCACAAATCTTGCAGTGACGAATTAATCTCTCGTAATCTTGAATGTCGAATCCGGCGAATTTGAAGACTAACTTGGAACGGAGCTACAAAGGATTAAAAGCAGCTATGACTGAGCTGCAGACGATGACTAACACCGGCGTTGCCTGACCACTGAGTGCGGCTACGAACTGTAGAGTGGCACAACTGCACTACTCTCCTGCTACACATGAAGTGGTCTATCGGCTCCTCGCGGCGAACGTAAGTACTGCGACTGGCTGTGTACTCTTTGGCTAGCACAGCCGTTCTTCTGTTCCGTTTATCGGGAGAATCGCATACGGCGGATCGATCTCTCAGGCGGCGCTGTGGTCCTGTGGCTGATATCACACTTCCAAGACAGTTTCAGAGTAAAAGAATTGGTCTGCCAAATGGAAATTACATTGCAGATCAATCAGTCCCATCTACACTTGCACAGGGACGCCTTTCATATAAAGCCTCAAACGTGCTCAATAACAGCTCGAAGGTAGACATAAGATTAGCAGTGCCTTCGGATTTTTGGAAAACTGTTCTTGTATTGCTCTGAAGGCCACAATGCGTTTTTCAGACCTCACGATTTCTTTAACGGCAATGAGCTTAAGGATAAATTGTTTCTCACACTGCAATGTTTTACTCTGGACAGTGTGCATTTAAGTTAAACTGTGTGGTCTGCAGTCCGTTGTGGATTTTCTAATTTTTGTTCCTACCCCACTTTTTTCCTTCCTAAATTCAGTAATAGCGGGTTTTAAACTGAAAAATCGTTCCAAGCATGTCTCTTGATGATGTTTGGTTTGTGGGGCGCTCAACTTCGCGGTCATCAGCGCCCGCATAAAGTCACAATTTTTTCACAGTCCAATTTTCTTTTCACAGTCCATTCTAACCGCCGTCACGAATGCTGAGGATGATGATGAAGTGATGAGGACAACACAAACACCCAATCCCTGGGCAGAGAAAAATTCCCGACCCCGCCGGGAATCGAACCCGGGACCCCATGAACCAGAGGCAGCAACGCTAGCCACTAGAGCACGAGCTGCGGACAAGCATGGTTCTTGACTCAAAGAAAGTATTTTGCAGTAATGTACAGGATTATTCAAAATGATCTAGACATAGTTAAGGGGATGTAGAAAAATATTAATATTGAGCTAACGTATCATATAATTATGTCTAAGGATACAGAAAACGAAGATTTTTTTTTTTTTACAATGATCTCGAGCAATAAGGCTGCCAGACCAAAGAAGAGGACCATGGAGTTCTGAAAGAGCGAGTCCGCAACTACCGTGTGTTAGAAATCCAGTACCACATTTAACAAAGCTCCAACTAGCCCGAAAATTCATTTACGAGTAGGTACAGAAATTTAAGCAAACAGGGTGCCTTAGTAAAGACTGTTGAGTCAGGGTAGCTGTGACTGACAGCGATGCCAACCATCTGGAGCAGGTTTGCCCGAATTGGACTGTTGAGTGAACGTCTACCGCAGTTTCCGCCTTGAACATTTGTCAACATGACACAAAAAAACTTCTTCAGATGCTGTTTCTATGCATGTAACTATATAATATATTACCTCAACGCAACCATTTAAATAACCCTGTACAAAGACTCGCTACTGTTTGTTCAGTTCTGTATAAAACTGTGGAATAATGCGTATGACTTGAGAAAATTTATTATTCGTATCATGAAATTCATCACGTGCTCTATGCCTGCCAATTTAGCTAGAGCACTTGCTGATCTACTGAGTCCGCCCTGATAGCTGAGGGGTCAGCGCGGCGGTCTGTCGCGCCAAGGGGCTCGGGTTCGATTCTCGGCTAGGTCCGAGATTTTCTCCGCTCAGGAATTAGGTGTTGTGTTGTCCTCATCATCATCATCATCATCATCATCAGTGGAAGGCAACGGGAAACCACTACTGGTATCACTTCCCTAT
Organism: Schistocerca nitens; assembly: GCF_023898315.1. NCBI lineage: Eukaryota > Metazoa > Arthropoda > Insecta > Orthoptera > Acrididae > Schistocerca > Schistocerca nitens. The sequence goes on along the minus strand of NC_064614.1, from coordinate 1,134,319,684 downwards.
ACGCTCGTGCGGTTGACGAGGCTTCCCCCATGACAAGACGTGCCGTAAGGCAGAACACAAAGTTTTGATCTACAGATTTATGAATTCCTTCTCTCGATCATTAGAATTTTGGCTCTTTTATCAACAATGAAATCCTTAAATTCCTTCTGCATGCTATTTTGTAATCTGATTCCATAGCAATTTTGCAGTACGTGTCCATTATGTGACTGTACGTCTGTTATGAAACACTGAAAATAGTTATCCTCCTCTTGTGCCATTCCCAATCATTTCTCTTCTTGCAGCGGTGTACCGTAGGTCTCTAGAAGAGCGTAGCGTTCCAAAGGATTGGAAAAGGGCACAGGTCATCCCCGTTTTCAAGAAGGGAAGTCAAACAGATGTGCAGAACTATAGACCTATATCTCTAACGACGATCTGTTGTAGAATTTTGGAACACGTATTATGTTCGAGTATAATGACTTTTCTGGAGACTAGAAATCTACTCTGTAGGAATCAGCATGGGTTTCTAAAAAGACGGTCGTGTGAAACCCAGCTCGCGCTATTCGTCCACGTGACTCAGAGAGCCATAGACACGGGTTCCCAGGTAGATGCCGTGTTACTTGACTTCCGCAAGGCGTTCGATACAGTTCCCCACACTCATTTAATGAACAAAGTAAGAGCATATGGACTATCAGACCAATTGTGTGATTGGATTGAAGCGTTCCTAGATAACAGAACGCAGCATGTCATTCTCAATGGAGAGAAGTCTTCCGAAGTAAGAGTGATTTCAGGTGTGCCGCAGGGGAGTGTCATAGGACCGTTGGTATTCACAATACACATAAATGACCTTGTGGATGACATCGGAAGTTCACTGAGGCTTTTTGCAGATGATGCTGTGGTGTATCGAGAGGTTGTAACAATGGAGGATCTGCGGCGAATAGACGCTTGGTGTAGGGAGTGGCAATTGAATCCCAATGTAGACAAGTGTAATGTGCTGCGAATACATTGAAAGATAGTTGCCTTATCATTTAACTACAAAATAGCAGGTCAGCAACTGGAAGGAGTTAATTCCATAAATTATCTAGGAGTAGGCATTAGGAGTGATCGTCGGTAAAGCAGATGCCACACTGAGATTCATTGGAAGAATCCTAAGGAAATGCAATCCGAAAACAAAGGAAGTAGGTTAAGTAAGCTTGTTCGCCCACTGCTTGAATACTGCTCAGCAGTGTGGGATCCGTACCAGATAGGGTTGATAGAAGAGATGGAGAAGATCCAATGGAGAGCAGCGCGCTTCTTTACAGGATCATTTAATAATCGCGACAGCGTTACGGAGATGATAGATAAACTCCAGTGGAAGACTCTGCAGGAGAGACGCTCAGTAGCTCGGTACGGGCTTTTGTTAAAGTTTCGAGAACATACCTTCGCCGAAGAGTCAAGAAGTATATTGCTCCCTCCTACGTATATCTCGCGAAGAGACCATGAGGATAAAATCAGAAAGATTAGAGCCCAAACAGAGGCACACCGACAATCCTTCTTTCCACGAACAATACGAGACTGGAACAGAAGGGAGAACCGATAGAGGTACTCAGGGTACCCTCCGCCACACGCCGTCAGGTGGCTTGCGGAGTATGGATGTAGATGTAGATGTAGATGTAGATGTAATGGGTTGTGACGGTAGATCGGTAGATTTTTGTTTGTTCAAACAGCCACTGGAACATTGAATTTCCTTTACACCGTGAGCGAACAGGGAAGGGTAAACAAAGTTGACACCACAATTCTGCCGGACTGAAGAAAGCAGTGACAGCAGAAATAAGCCGCACCGCGGTGATAAATCGAATGTCACAGTGTACACTCTACATCCGAGAAGGCTCGAGCAAAGCCCAGACAGGGCGAGCCTAGGCCCAAAAGTGGTCCACATGTCGTGCTAGCGTGCAGTTTGGCACTCCGTGGCCGATTCTGGATTAGACGTTCAACATTTTTTGTAATTTTTAGAAGCATTTTCCGATTTTAAATAAAATGTTTTTTCTATGATTGAATGAGCGTATTACTGACGTGTCCGTCTTCATCTTGGACATACTGTATGTTGGAAAGGGGAATGGCAGAATAGCCCTACCTTGGGATGGTCCCGAAGTTTTTATATCTCTTGATTTCGTCCAGTTAAGAGCAACGTTTTGAGTCCTGTTTGCCAGGATGTCCTGAATCCAGTGACAAACCTCTTCCGCTATTCGCCAAGCTCAAAAAATGGTTCAGATGGCTCTGAGCACTATGGGACTCAACTGCTGTGGTCATAAGTCCCCTAGAACGTAGAACTACTTAAACCTAACTAACCTAAGGACAGCACACAACACCCAGCCATCACGAGGCAGAGAAAATCCCTGACCCCGCCGGGAATCGAACCCGGGAACCCGGGCGTGGGAAGCGAGAACGCTACCGCACGACCACGAGATGCGGGCGCCAAGCTCATATTTTGATCAGAAAACGATAGTGCCTAACTGTAACAAATGCTCTCCGGAAATCGAAGAACACAGCAGTAGTCTGGGCGTGGTTGTCGACGGCACTGCCATTTCACTGAGTGGCACGAAAACTCACTGTCTATTCGAGAGCACTAACGTGAATGTGAGCCAGCCTAATTAATGCTTTTATTGAGAAACGAGCTAATGAACCTCACTACTAAAAGGTGGCGCGAGGAAATGGTGCACTAGTCGGTAGAATAGAAGCCCTAGAAGCTCAGACCGATAGTGGAAGGTGAACAACCGAGCGGCATTAAGCGGGAATCTATGGCGGTCCTTGGGATTATGCAGGCGCTTCCGCCGGTAGCTTGCATAATGCATGCGCTCGCCGCACGCGCAGAGCCGCCACGACGTCGATTCACGGCCCGCCACCCAGCGCGCCACGTCCAGGAAGTGCAGGAGACAAGCTTCCTGTAAGCTGCAGCCGTCGCAGGTGCATGCTGCATCTCATTCCCTACCCTTCCTCCAGCGGTCGCTGTACCTTTGAGGTTAACAAAAGTCACTTCCTCATCTTTGCGCCCAAGTCACCGTGACACCTGACATCCAGGGTATTTCAAAAAGATGCGTCCGACTTCACAAGACTACATGCGCTACATGAATGGTACATTTTAACATACGCATAGCGTAACAAATTTTTCATCTTCTATAGTACCGTCCATTTTTACAAACCTATGTACACTGATGGGGAAAAAAAATCAGAACTGAAATCTGGCTTCGCAGGACAGAGCGGATCAGGTGTTGGTAGTGGAAAGGGCCCAAAATCAGTTACTGTTAGTTGCACGAAACACACAAAAACTTTATTTTCTTAAAGACACTTAATCAGACATGCCCTTAAAAGGATTCAAAAACAATACGATTGAAGGCCCGAACACAAGTTACTGAAATTGTTTATGGAATACACAGGGTTAGTTTAAAAAAAGGAAAAAAATTACATAAAAGCTCGGCTGAAAGCCACATACTGAACATTGAAGAACTGAAGGTTTAAGGCCAGAATAAGAAAGATTTAAAATAGAGAAAATATCCTTTTTTTAAATAAGTTTCAAACAATTCAAACCTTGAAACTTCCTGGCAGATTAAAACTGTGTGCCCGACCGAGACTCGAACTCGGGACCTTTGCCTTTCGCGGGCAGAAGTAAAGCTGTGAGTACCGGGCGTGAGTCGTGCTTCGGTAGCTCAGATGGTAGACCACTTGCCCGCGAAAGGCAAAGGTCCCGAGTTCGAGTCTCGGTCGGGCACACAGTTTTAATCTGCCAGGAAGTTTCATATCAGCGCACACTCCGCTGCAGAGTGAAAATCTCATTCTGGAAACATCCGCCAGGCTGTGGCTAAGCCATGTCTCCGCATTATCCTTTCTTTCAGGAGTGCTAGTTCTGCAAGGTTCACAGGAGAGCTTCTGTAAAGTTTGGAAGGTAGGAGACGAGATACTGGCAGAAGTAAAGCTGTGAGTACCGGACGTGAGTCGTGCTTCGGTAGCTCAGATGGTAGAGCACTTGCCCGCGAAAGGCTAAGGTCCTGAGTTCGAGTCTCGGTCGGGCACACAGTTTTAATCTACCAGGAAGTTTCATATCAGCGCACACTCCGCTGCAGAGTGAAAATCTCATTCTGGAAACATCCCCCAGGCTGTGGCTAAGCCATGTCTCCTCCATATCCTTTCTTTCAGGAGTGCTAGTTCTGCAAGGTTCGCAGGAGAGCTTCTGTAAAGTTTGGAAGGTAGGAGACGAGATACTGGCAGAAGTAAAGCTGTGAGTACCGGACGTGAGTCGTGCTTCGGTAGCTCAGATGGTAGAGCACTTGCCCGCGAAAGGCAAAGGTCCCGAGTTCGAGTCTCGGTCGGGCATACAGTTTTAATCTGCCAGGAAGTTTCATATCAGCGTACACTCCGCTGCAGAGTGAAAATCTCATTCTGGAATTCAAACCTTAATTTAAGTCGGCTGAAGGTCTTATTTTAAAATTGAAGCATCTAAATTAATAGACGGCTGAAGACCTGGCACAGTACTTGAGACTAAAAGAGAATCACAATCTAAAAACAACAGAACACTGGTTCTCAGAAGTGCTCCAAGGGTCGGCCTGAGCAGGTAACTCTAACGTCAGGTTAGGTGAGATAGGCAGCGAAGAATAAGATTAAGTAATCAGATGGCAACTCAATCCAGGAACGGCTGAAGGACCGATCAACAACCTAATCAATTCTCTTCCGGCCCACCAACGGCACGACAACGGAAAACGTCGGCGAGGACGGAGATACCAGCAGCGCTACGTCCTCAAATATTGGCGTCTAAACACAGCCAAGGCACAATAACCACTCAAAAATATGAACAAACATCAAGGGCTGTCGAACTACACGCCGTGCCGCACAGCATCATTCGGCGAGGAAAAACATAAAATGGTTCAAATGGCTCTGAGCACTATGGGACTCAACTGCTGAGGTCATTAGTCCCCTAGAACTTAGAACTAGTTAAACCTAACTAACCTAAGGACATCACAAACATCCATGCCCGAGGCAGGATTCGAACCTGCGACCGTAGCGGTCTTGCGGTTCCAGACTGCAGCGCCTTTAACCGCACGGCCACTTCGACCGGCAGGAAAAAAAAAAAAACATACTGCGGAACACTACGCTAATGACCACACCGCGGAGACTTCCTCGCTGCTATGTCCCAACCGACGGTCTGCCTACTCCAGTACGCAGACAGCATTAAAATTATGTGCCCAGTCGAAATCACACGAGCTAGACACAGATCCACGAAAACACTTCCACAAGAACTCGAATAATGCTAAAAGCAATCACTGTGGAACAACAAGGACGAATCACAAGTAGAAAGCGTATATTTCCAAATTATCAGTAACTAGTATAAAAAATGTGGTAATCAAATTTTGTGTTATCTGTTCAAGGTAAAGTGACCTTTTCACTGGTGGTCTTTTCTGATCAACATGTTCTGCAAGTTTACTGATTAAGTGCTGCATATCATTTTATTTATTTATTCATTCTGCGTTCGATATGTCAGATTCTTTACAGTACTATACACATTCAGCATGGGAAACTTAGTTAACACGCAAATGTAACAAAACATTATTTATTATAAATTTAATTATACATACTACAGTACTTATAAACCTATAGTGCATACATGTTGTAATCTGTCAAAAAAAATTAACAATTAAACAGAAACAATTAAATTACAATGGCAAGAAATGGCACAGTCTGTGAGTCTATGCAGATTCTCTAGTAGTACACACCATTGTGCTGCATCGTCTGTATTTCGCCGCAGTCACACTGAGGATCGTCCACGTAGCCCCACTTGGCCATCACCTCCTTGCATCGTCCAACACCAGTTCTGATTCTGTTTAGTGCCACCCAGGTTCTTCGGGGGACGTTGAGGCCAGGAACACGATCAGCTGGGTTCGTAATGAGGTGTCCATTGTTCACATTTGCTTTTTGCAATAGGTGTTTCCATTCTTCTATGGTGTCCCGAATGTTCGAGGAGTGGTCCAGAAGGGATTTCTTGACTTTAATCGTGTCGGGCATGCAAATCAGTGTGTATTGGGAGTGTGGCGTCAGCAACAATTTTTTGCATTTCTCTTTGGATTGCGTGTTGTCTGCACAGTGATGGAGGTTCAATGTTTGCCAGCACAGAGAGCCATGGTGTTGGGGTAGGTCTCACTGTTCCAGTTATTGTTCACAGGGTGTCATTTAGGCGAACATCTACTTGATTGGCGTGCTAACTGTTGGCCCATACAGGCGCACAGTATTCTGCAACGCTGTAGACTAGAGCCAAGGAGGAAGTGCGAAGTGTCGTAGCATTACTTTCCGAGGTAGAGTCTGCGAGTTTCTGGATGATATTGACTCTGCCTCTGAGATTTTGGCTGACATCCTGCAGGTGTTCTTTGAAAGTTAGGATGCGGTCCAGTTTAACACCCAGGTATTTTCGTGTTCCTTCGTGTCTTATATTCTGGCCTGCTATATTCAAGCGCTACTTTCTATCTGCTTGTTTGTTATTCAGGTGCATCACTGTGCTTACTGTTTTTGATGCATTAAGGTTCAGATGTCAGGTCCTGTAGTACTTATCAAGCTGCACCAAGACAGAATTTAGGCCTGATTCCAATTGTTCGAATGATCGCCATGCAAAGTAGTAGCCAGATCATAGGCATATGAGACCTTCTGTGATTTGAGATCCGGCATATCAGAGATAAACAAATTAAACAGTAAAGGAGCTAGCACAGAGCCTTGTGGCAGTCCATTAATGAGGATTCGGCCTTTGCTTGTGTTTCCTTGAAGATGTACTCTGTACTTCCTTCCGGGTAGCATATTATAAAAGAGCTTTAATGACTTCTTAAATATGACTACTGTAGCAAGCTTATACAGTAATCCTTTATGTCAAACTGTGTCGTATGCAGCTGAGAGACCTATAAATACTACACCGGTCTATTTCTTGTTCTGAAAACCACTTTTAACATGTGTGGTTAGTGCCAGGACTTGATCGCAGCAGCTCCTGTTCGACCTGAAACCAGCTTGCTCCACGGGTATTGCTGCATCTATTGTGGGTCACCCTCTTTAGGAGAATTTTCTCAAGAAGTTTGCACATCACACACAGCAGATAGATAAGTCTGTTGCTCTTGCGATCTCTCTCGTCCTCTCCAGACTTCAACATAGCTATTATCTTCGATTCCTTCCATTTGTTTGGGATGTTTCCAGTTTCAAGTACGGCGGAGAAAAATTTGCAGAGCCATGTGCGTACTCTTTGACCTAGGCTCTTTAGAAACTCCAGTAGGATTCCGTCAGGTCCGGCCGCTTTCCTTGATTTGATGTCATTTATTGCAGTTATCACTCTTTCTGAAGATAGTGCTCACAATGTCTGACTGTTCTGCGCAGTTCTTCAGTACTTCAGCTATACGTTTTTTAAGGTCCTACTGTTGTGTATGGACGTGGATCTTGGAGTTTTCAAGTATAACTTCAAAATGGTTCAAATGGCTCTGAGCACTATGGGACTCAACATCTTAGGTCATAAGTCCCCTAGAACTTAGAACTACGTAAACCTAACTAACCTAAGGACATCACACACACCCATGCCCGAGGCAGGATTCGAACCTGCGACCGTAGCAGTCCCGCGGTTCCGGACTGCAGCAAGTATAACTGAGCTTATTTTAGTAGGGTTAACAGCACTCTGTTTGGAGCTAGGATTTACAGCAACTAATTTTCTGAGAAGGCCAAATTTTACGGCTGGAATGGGTGAAGTCAAGCTGCTCAACTAGCTCATGCCAACGCTTCCTTCTTTCTTCGTCAAGAAGTTTGGTCAGTGAGTCTGCAGTATGGGGATTTCCAGTGTTGTTGTATTCCTGAAGAAGAGATTCACATTGTTTGGTAAAGCCTGGTATATATTCTCTTCCAGCTCTACGTGGGATAATTTTTTGGGCTGTTCGCCGCAGCAATTTAGTAAACTGTTATTAGTTTACCGGAATTTGAGGCATTCTGGTCACAGTTTGTTCCACGCGGTGTTGGAATTTGTCCCATTGTGCCTTACGAACGTTCCAGCCGGGGATTGGTGGGCTGTCTATGACTGGTACCTGCAGGCCGATCTCCACAATGACTGGTGAGTGTTGGCTTTTCGGCATTCGTGTCAAAACAGTTCGCTTTGCTTGCATTGGGATCCCGTAATTACTGGTCGTCACAAAACAGAGATCTGGTGAAGCTGCATTCGACGTAAATGTGGCCTTGTCCTTAGCATTGTACACTCCTGGAAATTGAAATAAGAACACCGTGAATTCATTGTCCCAGGAAGGGGAAACTTTATTGACACATTCCTGGGGTCAGATACATCACATGATCACACTGACAGAACCACAGGCACATAGACACAGGCAACAGAGCATGCACAATGTCGGCACTAGTACAGTGTATATCCACCTTTCGCAGCAATGCAGGCTGCTATTCTCCCATGGAGACGATCGTAGAGATGCTGGATGTAGTCCTGTGGAACGGCTTGCCATGCCATTTCCACCTGGCGCCTCAGTTGGACCAGCGTTCGTGCTGGACGTGCAGACCGCGTGAGACGACGCTTCATCCAGTCCCAAACATGCTCAATGGGGGACAGATCCGGAGATCTTGCTGGCCAGGGTAGTTGACTTACACCTTCTAGAGCACGTTGGGTGGCACGGGATACATGCGGACGTGCATTGTCCTGTTGGAACAGCAAGTTCCCTTGCCGGTCTAGGAATGGTAGAACGATGGGTTCGATGACGGTTTGGATGTACCGTGCACTATTCAGTGTCCCCTCGACGATCACCAGTGGTGTACGGCCAGTGTAGGAGATCGCTCCCCACACCATGATGCCGGGTGTTGGCCCTGTGTGCCTCGGTCGTATGCAGTCCTGATTGTGGCGCTCACCTGTACGGCGCCAAACACGCATACGACCATCATTGGCACCAAGGCAGAAGCGACTCTCATCGCTGAAGACGACACGTCTCCATTCGTCCCTCCATTCACGCCTGTCGCGACACCACTGGAGGCGGGCTGCACGATGTTGGGGCGTGAGCGGAAGACGGCCTAACGGTGTGCGGGACCGTAGCCCAGCTTCATGGAGACGGTTGCGAATGGTCCTCGCCGATACCCCAGGAGCAACAGTGTCCCTAATTTGCTGGGAAGTGGCGATGCGGTCCCCTACGGCACTGCGTAGGATCCTACGGTCTTGGCGTGCATCCGTGCGTCGCTGCGGTCCGGTCCCAGGTCGACGGGCACGTGCACCTTCCGCCGACCACTGGCGACAACATCGATGTACTGTGGAGACCTCACGCCCCACGTGTTGAGCAATTTGGCGGTACGTCCACCCGGCCTCCCGCATGCCCACTATACGCCCTCGCTCAAAGTCCGTCAACTGCACATACGGTTCACGTCCACGCTGTCGCGGCATGCTACCAGTGTTAAAGACTGCGATGGAGCTCCGTATGCCACGGCAAACTGGCTGACACTGACGGCGGCGGTGCACAAATGCTGCGCAGCTAGCGCCATTCGACGGCCAACACCGCGGTTCCTGGTGTGTCCGCTGTGCCGTGCGTGTGATCATTGCTTGTACAGCCCTCTCGCAGTGTCCGGAGCAAGTATGGTGGGTCTGACACACCGGTGTCAATGTGTTCTTTTTTCCATTTCCAGGAGTGTATATGAGATGGATATTGTTGACATCAGTCCAGTATGCTAGCTGGAGACCTTGGTCATCACAAGAGTGGTCTCCCCATCTGAAATGGTGATACCTGAAATCCCCAATGCACACTGCTGGGTGGCTTACATAAAGAAGAACAGGAAATATCCTGTTTCTGGATGGAGGTTTGTACATGTTGACTATCGTTAAGTCATTTTCTTTTATCCCTATGGCAAAATCAGAGGGCATGGGATGCTCTATAGTATTATTCAATAGATCATTTTTAATAAGTGTTGCAATTCCATGCTTTTCATGGACTCTGGAGGAAACTGTGGTAAATCCTTGCACTTTAAGTTGGTAAGTTGAACTCTCATCGGTATGTGTTTCTTGAAGTGCCAGAACGTCTACCTCATTTTCTTTCATAATTTTGGAGAGGATATCACCTTTGGCTCTGCTATAGCCTTCATTGTTGGCTTGGTATATTCTTAGAAGTGCCATTTCTTTTTTTTTCTTTTTTTTATGGGTCGCTTTCTGCTAGCCTTCGAGTAGCGCATCTGGCAGGGCCGGGACATACCATTACGTCCGGCCACCGCTTGGGGGTGACATTCGCTTCGAGTTTCGCTCATCTTCTTCAAATCACATCGAAACACTACTACGGGAGTAGGCCGCGCCGAGGCTGTCACCGTTCGCTCCTGCATATCATTTCTCAATGGCCTTCAATACTGAGCGTGTGAAAGTGCTTGGTGAAACCCTTATATTCCGACAAGAATTACCCAGTTGAAAACGAAAGAAGTAAACCATGCAACACTTTCAACTGTCTTTGTGGGTAAAACTGATTTTTGACTCATCTTTCCCAAATAAGATACTTATATTTTTCATTTGAGTTTTGTGTTTTATCGTCCTCTCACTTCGTCAGAAACTCTAGATATGCTAAGTCATGATTTTTTAACTTCATTATGTTCCATCCAGCTTCAGATAAACTTCGCTTCTTTTATTTGCTTCATGAGACGTGACCCAGATTAATTATATTTATTTTTCTTTTTAGTCAGCATATAATTCACTGAAATATATAAACCATGCAGACAACTGCATAGTCTGACACTTTCACGATGGCCTTTTAGGTACTGCCTTTGAATATTCGCAAATTCTGAATTGCTTTATCTGAGACTATGTCATGATAAGCAAGACGATTGCCCTTTTAAAGGTTTTTATATCTATAATTCCCTTTTCAATTTTAAAACTCTACTTTCCATTTTTTGCCACGACCAACATTTTCCTTGTTAACTATTCGATACATACACTGAAGAGCCAAAGAAATTGGTAAGAGCTGCCTAATTTCATGTATGGCCCCCGCGAGCACGCAGAAGTGCCGTAACACGACATGGCGTGGACTAGACTAACGTCTGAAGTAGTGATGGAGGGAACTGACACCAGGGATCTTGCAGGGCTGTCCGTAAATCTCTTCTGAACAGCACGTTGCAAGCATCCCAGATATGCTCAACAATGTTTATGTCTGGAGAGTTTGGTGGCCAGCGGAAGTGTTTAAACTCAGAGAAGTGTTCCTGGAGCCGCTCTGTAGCAATTCTAGACGTGTGGGGCGTCGCATTGTCCTGCTGGAATTGCCCAAGTCCGTCGGAACGCACGGTGGACATGAATCGATGCAGGTGATCAGACAGGATGCTTACGTACGTGTCATCTGTCAGATTCGTATCTAGACATATCAGGAGTTCCACATCACTCCATCTGCACACGCCCCACATCATTACAGAGCCTCCACCAGCTTCAACAGTCCCCTGCTGACAAGTAGAGCCCATGAATTCATGAGGCTGCCTCCATACTCTTACACTTCCATCCGCTCGATACAATTTGAAACGAGACTCGTCCGACCAAGCAACATATTTCAAGCCATCAACAGTCCAATGTCGGTGTTGACGGGTCCAGGCGAAGCGTAAAGCTCTATGTCGTGCAGTCATCAAGGGTATACGAGTGGGCTTTCGGCTCCGAAAGCTCATATCGATGATATGTCGTTGAATGGTTCGTACACTGGCACTTGTTGATGACCCAGCTTTGAAATCTGCAGCAATTTGCGGAAGGATTGCATTTCTGTCACGTCGAACGAGTCTCTTCAGTAGTCTTGGTCCCGTTTTTGCTGGATCTTTTTCTGGCCGCAGCGATGTCGGATACTTAGTGTTATACCGGATTTCTGATATTCACGGTACACTCGTGAAATGGTCGTACAGGAAAATCCCCACTTCATCGCTATCTCGGAGATTCCGAGCCCCATCGCTCCTGCGCCCACTATAACAGCACGTTGAAACTCACTTAAATCTTGATAACCTGCCATTGTAGGAGCAGTAACCGAGCTAAGAACTGCGGCAGACACTTGTCTTATATAGACGTAGCCAACTGCAGCGCCGTATTCTTCCCGTTTACATTACCTTTGTATTTGAATACCCATGCCTATTGGAGCTTCAGTGTAGAACCATCTGACTGCCTAAAACGATGAACAAAGCAGCCGCAGAAATGTGAATCGTAATAGAAGCCGGTAGGACAAAAGCCGTGGCTTTTAGCAATCTGTTGTTGAATTCCAGAATGAGATTTTCACTATGCAGCGGAGTGTGCGCTGATATGAAACTTCCTGGCAGATTAAAACTGTGTGCCCGACCGAGACTCGAACTCGGGACCTTTGCCTTTCGCGGGCAAGTGGTCTACCATCTGAGCTACCGAAGCACGACTCACGTCCGGTACTCACAGCTTTACTTCTGCCAGTATCTCGTCTCCTACATTCCAAACTTTACAGAAGCTCTCCTGCAAACCTTGCAGAACTAGCACTCCTGAAAGAAAGGATATTGCGGAGACATGGCTTTGCCACAGCCTGGGGGATGTTTCCAGAATGAGATTTTCACTCTGTTGTTGAATTGTTTGTTTTGTATTCGTATGCCTGGAATAAAATCTTAACGGTTTGGAAACACTCAAGAAAAAAATTGCTAATTGCTAGTAAGACTCGCGTTCTGGGGGCTCTACAGAAACTTAGTTATGTATATAGACAGTTCATCCATTCCGTGAATCGAGGATTTCGGTGACTTTTGCTATTATCGACAATGATACTGGCAAGATATCAGTCCCAGGAATTCCAAGACTTACAAATGACAAATTAAATATTTTTTCGTATGATAAAGTTATTAATTAACAATTTTCTGATTTTTCCCTTTAATTGTACTGTGAAACCTCTCTTCTCGGCAAATTTCATGATACTACGTGAGGAAGAAGTAAGCTATAGGTTTCAATGAGTGAGTGCGAGTATCAAAATACGTGACGTAAATGGGCGTATCTGTTGATTGCACTGACTGAGACACTTCTCTTTTTTTGCTCCCTGCCGCCGTTGGATAAGCAGCTGCAGCAGCAAGTCGTATACCCCTAGCTTACTTATTTGTTACATAGTTTAATTCTTAATTTCTTTGCGTGTTTTTGGGTACTTGCATTGTTTAATTCATAAATTTCGGGCGTATTATAGTATTTGAGAGTTGTAGCAACGCTCTTTAGTGTTTACTTCGTAGATTGGTTCAAATGGCTCTGAGCACTATGGGACTCAACTGCTGTGGTCATCAGTCCCCTAGAACTTAGAACTACTTAAACTTAACTAACCTAAGGACATCACACACATCCATGCCCGAGGCAGGATTCGAACCTGCGACCGTAGCAGTCGCACGGTTCCGGACTGCGCGCCTAGAACCGCGAGACCACCGCGGCCGGCTTACTTCGTAGATTCTTACTTAAATTGCGTGTGAGTTTCGTATAGGAGGTGTAATTTCGAGTTTTAATTACTGTAATCGTAAATTCAGGCAGATTGTAGCGCAGTCGTTAGGCATTTGTACAGGTTAGTTAATACATTCTTTGCGTGTTTCCCTTGCGTTATCTAGGCACTGACTCGTGTTTCAGTAACTGTTATTCAACATCGATTAGAATGGACAGGGACTGTGATTGCTGTGTTCGGATGAGGGCTGAGTTGGAATCACTTCGCTCACAGCTGCAAGCGGCGCTGACTTCGGTCGCGCAGCTTGAGGCTGTTGCCAATGGGCACCACTGTGGGGACCCGGACGTGGGTATCACGGGGATATTAACCTGCTCCCGTCTCTCCCCAGATCGGTCTGCCGCTGTGGTTGCCCCGGTTGCTGCCCTCGCCTGTGGTTGATTGGGAGGTCGTTCCAAGGCGTGGCAGGCAGCGAAAGACGTCCCCGGAGGCTGATCAGAAAGCCTCCCCGATGCATCTGACAAACAGGTTTCAGGCACTGTCTCTGGCTGAGCCAGATGCAGCTGACTGCCCTGTTTCAGAGGATGATTCTCAGTCTTCAAGGTCCGGGCAATCACAGAGGGTGGGCTTATTGGTAGTTGGGAGCTCCAATGTTAGGCGCGTAATGGGGCCCCTTAGGGATATGGCGGCTAAGGAGGGGAAGAAATCCAGTGTGCACTCCGTGTGCATTCCGGGTGGAGTCATTCCTGATGTGGAAAGGGTCCTTCCGGATGCCATGAAGAGCACAGGGTGCAGCCAGCTGCAGGTGGTGGCACATGTCGGCGCTAATGACGTGTGTCGCTTTGGATCTGAGGAAATACTCTCTGGATTCCAGCGGCTATCTGATTTGGTGAAGGATGCCGGTCTTGAGAGATGAAGGCAGAGCTCACCATCTGCAGCATCGTTGACAGAACCGACTGCGGACCTTTGGTGCAGAGCCGGGTGGAGGGTCTGAATCAGAGGCTCAGACAATTTGCGACCGTGTTGGCTGCAGATTCCTTGACTTGTGCCATAGGGTGGTGGGGTTTCGGGTTCCGCTGAATAGGTCAGGAGTTCACTACACTCAGCTGGTGGCTACACGGGTAGCGGAGGCTGTGTGGCGTGGACTGGGCGGTTTTTTAGGTTAGAAAGCCTCGGGAAAGTGCGGGGTGGGCTGCAATCTCAAAGGGTGCATGGCAAATACAGGACGTGCTTGGATCAAGGAACAGTCGGAATTGTAGTTGTAAATTGTTGTAGTTGTGCTGGGAAAGTCTCTGAGCTTCAAGCGCTAATAGAAAGCACAGAAGCTGAAATCGTTATAGGTACAGAAAGCTGGCTAAAGCCTGAAATAAGTTCTGCAGAAATATTTACGAAGTATCAGACGGTGTTCAGGAAAGATAGATTAGGCAGAATTGGTGGTGGAGTGTTTGTGTCTGTCAGTAGTGGTTTATCTTGTAGAGAAGTCGTAGATACTTCGTGCGAATTGGTATGGGTGGAGGTTATACTTAACAGCCGAACTAAGTTAATAATTGGCTCCTTCTATCGACCCCCAGACTCCGATGATATAGTTGCGGAACAGTTCAGAGAAAATTTGAGTCTCGTAACAAATAAATACCGCACTCATACGGTTATAGTTGGTGGGGACTTCACCTTCCCTCGATATGTTGGCAAAAATACTTGTTCAAAACCGGTGGTAGGCAGAAAACATCTTCCGAGATTGTCCTAAATGCTTTCTCCGAAAATTATTTCGAGCAGTTAGTCCACGAACCCACGCGAATTGTAAATGGTTGCGAAAACACACTTGACCTCTTAGCCACAAACAATCCAGAGCTGATAGAGAGCATCATGACTGATACAGGGATTAGTGATCACAAGGTCGTTGTAGCTATGCTCAATACCGTTTCTTCCAAATCCACCAAAAACAAACGCAAAATAATTTTATTTAAAAAAGCGGATAAAGTGTCACTAGAAGCCTTCCTAAGAGACAATCTCCATTCCTTCCGAACTGACTATGCAAATGTAGACGAGATGTGGCTCAAATTCAAAGATATAGCAGCAACAGCAATTGAGAGATTCATACCTCATAAATTGGTAAGAGAAGGAACTGATCGCCCGTGGTACACAAAACAGGTCCGAACTCTGTTGCAGAGGCAACGGAAAAAGCATGCGAAGTTCAGAAGAACGCGAAATCCCGAAGATTGGCTAAAATTTACAGACGCGTGAAATTTGGCACGGACTTCAATGCGAGATGCCTTGAATAGGTTCCACAACGAAACATTGTCTCGAAATTTGGTAGAAAATCCGAAAAAATTCTGGTCGTATGTAAAGTACACAAGCGGCAACACGCAGTCAATACCTTCGCTGCGCAGTGCCGATGGTACTGTTACCGACGACTGTGCCGCTAAAGCGGAGTTATTGAACGCATTTTTCCGAAATTCCTTCACCAGGGAAGATGAATTGAATATTCCAGAATTTGAAACACGAACAGCTGCTAGCATGAGTTTCTTAGAAGTAGATACATTAGGGGTTGCGAAGCAACTCAAATCGCTTGATACGGGCAAGTCTTCAGGTCCAGATTGTATGCCGATTAGGTTCCTTTCAGATTACGCTGATACAATAGCTCCCTACTTAGCACTCATATACAACCGCTCGCTCACCGATAGATCTGTACCTACATATTGTAAAATTGCGCAGGTCGCACCAGTGTTTAAGAAGGGTAGTAGGAGTAATCCATCTAACTACAGACCTATATCATTGACGTCGGTTTGCAGTAGGGTTTTGGAGCATATACTGTATTCAAACATTATGAATCACCTCGAATGGAACGATCTATTGATACGTAATCAGCATGGTTTCAGAAAACATCGTTCTTGTGCAACGTAGCTAGCTCTTTATCCGCACGAAGTAATGGCCGCTATCGACAGGGGATCTCAAGTTGATTCCGTATTTCTAGATTTCCGGAAAGCTTTTGACACCGTTCCTCACTAGCGACTTCTAATCAAGCTGCGGGCCTATGGGGTATCGTCTCAGTTGTGCGACTGGATTCGTGATTTCCTGTCAGGAAGGTCGCAGTTAGTAGTAATAGACGGCAAATCATCGAGTAAAACTGGATATCAGGTGTTCCCCAGGGAAGCGTCCTGGGACCTCTGCTGTTCCTGATCTATATAAATGACCTGGGTGACAATCTGAGCAGTTCTCTTATGTTGTTCGCAGATGATGCTGTAATTTACCGTCTAGTAAGGTCATCCGAAGACCAGTATCAGTTGCAAAGCGATTTAGAAAAGATTGCTGTATGGTGTGGCAGGTGGAAGTGAGGTGATCCACATGAGTTCCAAAAGAAATCCGTTGGAATTCGTTTACTCGATAAATAGTACAATTCTCAAGGCTGTCAATTCAACTAAGTACCTGGGTGTTAAAATTACGAACAACTTCAATTGGAAAGACCACATAGATAATATTGTGGGGAAGGCGAGCCGAAGGTAGCGTTTCATTGGCTGGACACTTAGAAGATGCAACAAGTCCACTAAAGAGACAGCTTACACTACACTCGTTCGTCCACTGTTAGAATATTGCTGCGCGGTGTGGGATCCTTACCAGGTGGGATTGACGGAGGACATCGAAAGGGTGCAAAAAAGGGCAGCTCGTTTTGTATTATCACGTAATAGGGGAGAGAGTGTGGCAGGTAAGACGCGCGAATTGGGATGGAAGTCATTACAGCAAAGACGTTTTTCGTCGCGGCGAGATCTATTTACGAAATTTCAGTCACCATCTTTCTCTTCCGAATGCGAAAATATTTTGTTGAGCCCAACCTACATAGGTAGGAATAATCATCAAAATAAAATAAGAGAAATCAGAGCTCGAACAGAAAGGTTTAGGTGTTCGTTTTTCCCGCGCGCTGTTCGGGAGTGGAATGGTAGAGAGACAGTATGATTGTGATTCGACGAACCCTCTGCCAAGCACTTAAATGTGAATTGCAGAGTAGTCATGTAGATGTAGATGTAGATGTAAATGTACATTGCCATAGGATTGTAGAGCGTAACACGTGAGATAAATTTTAACATCTTATAACAACACGTTCCTCAGAAGAAGGGCTCCGAATTGTCGGGCAGACGCACAGACAGACAGAGGGACAGACAACAAAGTCATCATCCAAGGGTTCCACTTTTACTGATTGTGGTACTGCGCGAAAAAATTGAGAATATTGTCATTTCTGAACAATTTTCTTTTCATAAACATTATATGTTTAGTACCTATACAGCAGGGATAGCCACTGACCTTAGCACTGGGAGCAACAAATGTTTAGAATCGTTTGGAAGAGAACCACATTTTTATAGACTAATAATTAACATTTATAAAGATACTTCTTATTTGATTAATGAAAAAAGTTTTAATCTAAAAATATAAGCGTATCATTAAACAACATTTCATTCCACAAAACACAAGAATTTCTTTCAGAGATGTAATTTTGCGAGTGTTCACTTTTACTATGAGCTGTTTAAAATCTGGCTGAGTATTGAAGAGTGAAAATGAAAAATTCAATTTTTTGCAGAACCATTTTTCAATACTAGGGTGTTCTCGGTACTTTGTCTCATGCCTCTAGAATTGTTCTAAGAGTCTAATCGTAGGGAAAATGTTGCAAACATTCATTAATAGTAGATGCAAGTCTTTGTGCAGTGCAGTGTTTCCCTCAGGAGTTCCAACTGCCATCCATCAAAATTTTTGTTCCGCAAGATTTACACGCGATTGTTGAATGAATGAAGCTATGTACCAGTTCCACGGAACTGCAAAGCATGCAACTGACTTCTTTGATTTTAAAGGTACTTCCAAATGATTGGTATCAACGCAGGTGTGTGAGATCTACAAATGTAATATGAGCAAAGTATCTCATACTGATCCACCTAAAAAATCTGTTAAAAATGTTTGAATCAGAAGAGTGGAAAAATTTCTGTGTATTCAGTGTATTCATAAGAGGAGAGAACATGGCAGATGTACGCCATGGCGTCCTTCATCTGAAAGACAAGCCATATTTATCAGCTGCAAACCAGGAAGACCTGATGACGATGTTGCTCAACAGCACAGGAATGTTTACAGTAAACTAGGCGACATCTGGTACCAAGCATAAGAGTTGTGTATGAAACAGAAATCAGTACTGGGAGATTTGATGTCTTGAATTTAATTTTGTTGTTCTTTCGTAAAAGAAATGTAAGGGAAATGGAAAATGGTTTTTGTTTACTATATATCCGAATTTTAGTATACTGCGCATTGATCTTGGCCTGCCATGTACTCTGGATATCATTTTAGCGGATGACCCAGTAGCAGCTGCTCGCGTTCTTCGTTTTATCCACTTGACAAACCTGTCTAAGGACATTTGATTATGCTGCTTTCTTTTAATCCCTTGCCTGTTAATGTACCTTTTATAGTGTTGTCCTTTTTAGTTGCTGTTTTAACCTTGTGCCTCGCAGTGCATTCATAACTTAGTCTGGGCGCTAATGACCACTGTAGTTGTGCGCCCTAAAACCACAAAAAAAGGAAAATATATATATGTCTTGTCGTATTTCTGTATAAAAATTAGAACCTCTTAATAAGTGATGGTACGGGCCCTAGAATGATCTTAATAAATATTTTTTTTCTAATTTGTCACGTAATTTTTTCTGTGGTGACGTGGGCAACATAATTTCGTGGTATCACAATACATTCTCAATGTTTTGGATACAAATTCGTTATGTGCAAAAGAGATATATTGTTTTCCTTTCTTCTCATGCCAAATGTAAGATATGGCACTTAGATCGTTTTCCATTTTTACTCTTCAGTTGGTGAGCAACATTTCAACAACTTCAACTAAATGTTCACCAGTTATTTCAGACCGGTATTTAGCTTTCATAAACTTGAGTGCAGTGATTCACAGTCATATGTAGTTCGAAAACTTGAGATTGGTCTTTTTACGCAATCTTTTGTTACATGATAATTTTTTTAGGGAACCCTCTTTCAAACTTCAGTGGCTGAATAACGACTTCGTTTCAATCACTTTAGTAGTTTCTCCAACTGCATTACCATAGGTTCACTTCTGAACACTTCAGTATTGGCGGTGAAACGGAACAGCCATCTCCCATCCCCCGCAACAATACAAAACAGAGTTTTCGGGATTAAGTATGATGGTTTAAGTGTCTTCCAGTCAGTAATTTGCCATTTATTTGTTCAACGAGGTCACACATCTTCCATAAATTGTACTCCGTTTTCACCTGCAATTTGCGGAGGCTCTCGTAGTTGTGAAGAAGATATACGAAAACAGCGATTGTGTTAGCCTGAAGCTCTTTTCGAAAGAGCATCCGAAGCACGAGTCTGAACGTCACAGCTGACCATGTAAAAGCGTGTGTGGGAAGGAATGAACTATCGTGAAGGTGTAATTACATGTATCCTGTGGTTCATTTTACTTCCATTCAGTATGAAGTTTACCGATTGTGGCTGCCCGCAATACAAACTGTCGAGTGCCAGAAAAAACGCATGTAGATCATTTGTATTTCACAGTGATGCGCCAAACCATTACGGCCACGTTTCTGTAAGTGCAGTAATTGATAACCGAAGGGATCGCGTTGTTGAAAAGAAGTCTACAGATACCGGTGACTGTATGGTGACCTCGATTTCGATTGTACAAGAGGTGGGATTCTTCCTACGCGTCCGTATCTTTTGACTACATTGACTTAGAAGCATACATTTCTTACACCACCAAGCGCCATTTGACCTTAGCATGTAGCATGAATTTCAACTTGATACGTTTATCCGTTCCTGAGAAGAAGGGGTCTAAAAAAGCACACAGACCCATACAACGTCGGATAAGAAATGACAAATTTATATTCGTGTGATATAAAATAACTGTTTTCAGACTTTTTACCTTAGTTTTACTGTGAAACCTCGTTTCTTGCAAAATTTCATAATTTTAGGTCAACAGGAATTTAAAATGTTCAAATGTGTGTGAATTCATAAGGGACCAAAGTGCTGAGGTAATCGGTCCCTGGACTTACATACTACTTCAAACTAACTAATGCTAAGAACAACACGCACACCCATGCCCGAGGGAGGACTCGAAACTCTGGCGGGAGGGGCCACGTAATCCATGACATGGCGCTTCAAACCGAGCGACCACTCCGGGTGGCTTAACAGGAAGTGCCCTATGCATTTTTATCCGTAAATTTTCGAGTATGAAAATATATTACATAAATTGGCGAATATTTTGACTGCAATCCGCCCCCGGTAGCTGAGTGGTGAGCGCGACAGAATGTCAATCCTAAGGACCCGGGTTCGATTCCCGGTTGGATCGGAGATTTTCTCCGCTCAGGGACCGCGTGTTGTGTTGTCCTACTCATCATCATTTCATCCCCATCGACGCACAAGTCGCTGAAGTGGTGTCAAATTGAAAGACTTGCACCCGGCGAAGGATCTATCCGACGGGAGGCTCTAGTAACACGACATTTTGACTGAATTGAGTTACAAGCTTCTATTTTTTACACCGCCTCGGGAATGTAGACCGCAGCACGTGGTATATACAGTATGTCGACTAATAAGTCTGCCTGTTCCTGATAAAACTGGTTTTGAACACTCGGACAGGCAGATTGGTCCGTTTTAACCGATTCTGGTATGGAATCCTGAAATTCTCTTCAAATCTCTCATCTACCACGGTCATCACGGCTTCAGTTGTCAAAGAACATATTATGATATTTTTGTAGACCGAAGATCTTCCCTTTAGGAATCAACACTGTTTCCGCTAACATAGATGTTGTGAAACACAGTCCATTGTGTCACCCATAAGACAACGGCGTCCAGGTTGATGCCGTATTCCTGGACTTACGGAAGGCATCGGGTGAAGTTCAAGTCTTTGGTTTAGTGGAATGTGTAGTGTAGATGTACATGCAGATGTAGATTTACTGCTGCTATGAACTCGAAGGATGGATATGATAATCATATGTTTTATTTTTTTAAAAAAGCGGTTTTCGTTGCTGCGAGATCTGTTCACTAAATGTCAGGTACCAGCTTTCTCCTCCGAACTCCAAATATTTTGTTGCTCTCACCTACGTTGGGAGAAAGGACCATCGTAGTAAGAGGAATCTAACGGAAAAATTTAGGGGTTTCCTATCTCACCTGCTGTTTGAAATGGAACGGTCGAGATATACACTCCTGGAAATTGAAATAAGAACACCGTGAATTCATTGTCCCAGGAAGGGGAAACTTTATTGACACATTCCTGGGGTCAGATACATCACATGATCACACTGACAGAACCACAGCCACATAAACACAGGCAACAGAGCATGCACAATGTCGGCACTAGTACAGTGTATATCCACCTTTCGCAGCAATGCAGGCTGCTATTCTCCCATGGAGACGATCGTAGAGATGCTGGATGTAGTCCTGTGGAACGGCTTGCCATGCCATTTCCACCTGGCGCCTCAGTTGGACCAGCGTTCGTGCTGGACGTTCAGACCGCGTGAGACGACACTTCATCCAGTCCCAAACATGCTCAATGGGGGACAGATCCGGAGATCTTGCTGGCCAGGGTAGTTGACTTACATCTTCTAGAGCACGTTGGGTGGCACGGGATACATGCGGACGTGCATTGTCCTGTTGGAACAGCAAGTTCCCTTGCCGGTCTAGGAATGGTAGAACGATGGGTTCGATGACGGTTTGGATGTACCGTGCACTATTCAGTGTCCCCTCGACGATCACCAGTGGTGTACGGCCAGTGTAGGAGATCGCTCCCCACACCATGATGCCGGGTGTTGGCCCTGTGTGCCTCGGTCGTATGCAGTCCTGATTGTGGCGCTCACCTGCACGGCGCCAAACACGCATACGACCATCATTGGCACCAAGGCAGAAGCGACTCTCATCGCTGAAGACGACACGTCTCCATTCGTCCCTCCATTCACGCCTTTCGCGACACCACTGGAGGCGGGCTGTACGATGTTGGGGCGTGAGCGGAAGACGGCCTAACGGTGTGCGGGACCGTAGCCCAGCTTCATGGAGACGGTTGCGAATGGTCCTCGCCGATACCCCAGGAGCAACAGTGTCCCTAATTTGCTGGGAAGTGGCGGTGCGGTCCCCTACGGCACTGCGTAGGATCCTACGGTCTTGGCGTGCATCCGTGCGTCGCTGCGGTCCGGTCCCAGGTCGACGGGCACGTGCACCTTCCGCCGACCACTGGCGACAACATCGATGTACTGTGGAGACCTCACGCCCCACGTGTTGAGCAATTCGGCGGTACGTCCACCCGGCCTCCCGCATGCCCACTATACGCCCTCGTTCAAAGTCCGTCAACTGCACATACGGTTCACGTCCACGCTGTCGCGGCATGCTACCAGTGTTAAAGACTGCGATGGAGCTCCGTATGCCACGGCAAACTGGCTGACACTGACGGCGGCGGTGCACAAATGCTGCGCAGCTAGCGCCATTCGACGGCCAACACCGCGGTTCCTGGTGTGTCCGCTGTGCCGTGCGTGTGATCATTGCTTGTACAGCCCTCTCGCAGTGTCCGGAGCAAGTATGGTGGGTCTGACACACCGGTGTCAATGTGTTCTTTTTTCCATTTCCAGGAGTGTAGTTTGACAGTGGTTTCGTGAAACCTCTGCCGTTCACTTATGAATGAATTGTAGAACAGTCATGTGGGTACATATGCGGATGTATGTATATACGAGGGACTGCCTTTGCAGAGGCCACAAGAATGGTGATATTGCCGAGCACTGCACGCAGAATCTTTCATGAATGTGGAACACGTAAGTGTATGCAACGCCATCAGTCAAATGTGCACAACTCACCGCTCGTCGGAGGAGAGTCGGTTTTACAATGGAAACGACAATACCTGCATTGGACCGCATATCAGTCGAGGGGAGGAGCCTCGGTTAGCATGCAAACAGACAGTCGGTGTGTTACAACTTGGCGAGATGTCGGAACCTGTCGCCATCCGTCAGACATCCTTGAAAATGTAGCCTTCGGACGTGGCAGTTATGAAGCGCATGTTGGAATCACTATAGAACTGCTGCTAATGGCAGCCATGTCAGAGATGGAAATTGTTACTCCGTATCCTTTCATTCATTCATTCATTCCCTCATTTAGTCATAGGTTTCCGGAGATTCCTTCAAGAAGGAGAACCTTTAGAGATGTGGAACGAGTCAAAGTAAACATTAACGGAACACAATCAAATCATAAAAGCTTAATCTTCACTCTGTGTTAACAATAGATTATCAACATATTGCTGTAAATTAACACTATATGAATAAATTAATTAACTAAATTAAAGAGCTGCTATTTAGAAAAAAAGTGGCGCCTCCTATCACAGCCCTTGATCTCCTATTGGTAGTTTAATATTTAATTGAGTAAGGTGGTATTCTTCAAATCTAAAGAGGGAAGTCGAATGAAAACGAGAAAGCCGGAAAAAAGTAAGTAAACTGTTATTATTTCGAAATTAAACACTACAAACTGTTAACACATTTACTCTACTGTAAGATAAGACCGTCAGTGAGGAAATCGATAGATGTGATGTACATGTACAGACAAACAAATTATTGCAATTTCAGAAATACTGGATTTTTATTTATTTATTTATCGTATTATGATACAGAGCTTGGATCAAATACATAATTTTTAGAGTATACAGTGTAAGAAATGACAAGCAAAATACAGGTACAGAATTAAATGTCCAAAGTATTATACTGAATTATGTGCACATTACACAAGTTCTTACAAAAGTCCAATCTGTTGGTCCAGTTGAGCCCTTCAGGTGATGCATGATGGATGTCATTTATTGATCCCCCGAAGACTCGTTTCGGGCATTCACCATCAATGTGCTTTACTGTTTGGAAGGCTTTTCAACCCGATGACCATTGAACACTGACGATTCTTCCCACTGACTCCTCCATACTTCGTTGATGTTAAAGTCGGAGGCTTCAGGATGTTGTGCAGTTCGCCAAGGTGGTTTTCTTCAGACGCTGAGGTTCTGCTATTAAAATACCGCTGTGTAGGGTAGCTGGGGGTTCTTCTGAATATTGCTCCAGATATTCAGGAGAGCATCTGATCGTAGAGCTGGAGGTTGGATGTTACTTAAAACTGGTAGCCATGCAGTTTGAGTGCTCGTCTGCAGCCTCTGATAAGTCGCATTGTATGGTTGAGTTGCACATCTATCTCGCTACAGTGAGCACTGGCATCCAAATTGGGCAACAGTATTCAGCGACAGAGTATGACAGTGCCAAAGCAATTGATCTTAGGGTTTGATCACTGCAACAGCAGGAGGTACCAGGAAGCTTCTGAATGATATTATTATGGGTCTTCACTTTTGCGGCCACATTGGAGAGATGTTGACGAAAAGTGGAGGACATATCGTTATTCCGAGGTACTTCGGAGTGCTGCAGTACTGCAAGTTTTGTCTTCAGAGTTTAACTTCTGGTTTATAGTCAGAGTGTCTGCTTCGTAGGTGGACTGCTGAAGTAACAATTTTCCGAAGATTTAGGCGGAGGCACCATTTCTTGAAGAATGTGTCCAGGATGTCCATGTCGGTAGTTAATGTGCTTTCAGCAGTGGTGAAACTGAAGCTCTGGGTTACCAAACAGATGTCATCAGCATATATGAATTTCCTTGAGGTTGTGGCTGGCAGGTCATAAATGTATAAGGCAAAAGGAGAGGGGCCAATACAGATTCTTGAGGCACTTTGTAAGGTGTCAGGCAAATCCAACACCTTCCATGAAAACCCCGACATGATAAGCAAATCCGAGGCGAGAGACGAGAACAGAAGCCGAGAGCAGAACAGTGTTAAGCTGGAAGGCTGTACGATAAGGGACGGACACCCACGTCGCCAGCTAACCACCAGGACCACCCCCCAGCCCATGTTAAAAGCTAGAGCCCTCAAGAAGAACAGTATAGATCTTACGATAACACTAAAAGGGCCACACCAGCCACAAGTCTCATCTGTTACATCCTCTTTTTACGTAATACTAGTGTCGATCGTCAATTGAAGCTCATGGTATTCACATTTGCTACGTAAGTTAAAATCTGAAGCGCGATGATTTTTCTGTTATATAATTAATGAGAAGCCACATCAGCCACTGTAATTTACGACAAGTTAGATAAGTAACTAAAGATAATTGATGGTCACTGTAGACCATTTTGATAGTTTTCTCTTTTGTGAAACTTAATTTAAACCTAGATTATAGACGTGATACGGCATAGGTCATCCTTCGATCCATTGTAGAACTTTGAAACCCATTCAGGGAATATTCGTTCACATTTTTGTTGAACGCAGTCGGTTTTTATCATCCTGTATTAAAACATTTCCTTTTATCAATAGTGCGATTTATAAACAATGTTTTGTGAGTAGAATAAAATTTCCAATGGTAAACTTAACTGCTTTTTCGACGTTATTTTACCAGCTAACTAAAAATACGAAAGCCTTGAACCCCTTCCACTAAATTTAGTTAGTATTAAGATTCTTTTACAGGGAGTGCAGTGGAGCTGACGCTGAAATCATTAAATATTTGGTTATATCATCGCTAGTCTCACTGAACTCTTCTGAACTCTACATCTCATGTGTGGTCTGGCGTCTCCTTACCAGCAACAGGTCCCAGGTTCAAACTAGGCAATTCCTTAAAAAACACGCTCAGAGCGTCGTTGCGCGAAAGTGGTAGGGAGACACGACATAGAACAACAGACACCACGCAGAATGTTAGAAGTTCGTCACTTAATTTGAAGACTTTGCTTCTGTCGTTGTCAGAGTAAATCTGGAAAATTCTGTTGCTTAGCATGTTGCTAAGTAGGTTTGTGAGTTTCTGACGCTGAATGATGCTCACAAATTTTAAGAGAAATCCTTCTCGCCATACGATGTCGTAGGTGGCGGATAGATCCAAAAAGCAGCTATGCTTACGCATTTATTCTCATATCCATTTTCAATATGGGTTGTTAATGCAAACACAGCTTCTACCAGGCCTGAATCCAGCTTGTTTTATGGCTATTTGTTTATTAATTGTTTCATAGACCCTGTTGTAGAAAAACTGGATGATTTACTCAAGAGAAAGGTCTTCACAAATTGAGCAATGGTTCATTTCTGACCTTAATGCAAACAGTTATTCTCCATGGCATTGACTGACAGAATTGTTGCATGTCCTCTTGAGAGATGTCGTGCCAAATTCTGTTCAACTAGCGTGCTAGATCGTCAAAATCCGACGGCCCCTGTCCATAATTGTTCGTATTTTCTCAATTTGAGAGACACCAGGCGACCTCGTTGACCAAGGTAGAGCTTAAGAAGTACGAAGATAAGCAGTAGAAAGGGGAGCATTATCCTGCTGAAATGCAAACCCAGGATGACTTGCCATTAAGGGCCACAATACGGTGTGTAGAATATCTCCGCCGTATCGCGCTACTGTAAGGATGCCTCTGATGACAACCAAAGGAGTCCTGTTGCGAAAAGAAATTGCACCCTAGACCAGCAACCCTGATTGTCGAACCATACGGCGGGCGACAGGCTGGTATCCCACCGCTGTCCAAGTCGTCTCCAGACACTTCTTAGGGCCTCTAATCTTATTGACTGGAGTAGAACTGTCTTCAGTGATGAGTACGAACTGAGCCCTGATCACCAGCGAAGAGGTAGAGTAACGTGTTATAGGTTCAAATAGCTCTGAGCACTATGGGACTTAACTTCTGAGCCGGCCGAAGTGGCCGTGCGGTTAAAGGCACTGCAGTCTGGAACCGCAAGACTGCTACGGTCGCAGGTTCGAATCCTGCCTCGGGCATGGATGTTTGTGATGTCCTTAGGTTAGTTAGGTTTAACTAGTTCTAAGTTCTAGGGGACTAATGACCTCAGCAGTTGAGTCCCATAGTGCTCAGAGCCATTTGAACCATTTTGAACTTAACTTCTGAGGTCATCAGTCCCCTAGAACTTAGAACTACTTAAACCTAACTAAGCTAAGGACATCACACATCCCTGCCCGAGGCAGGATTCAAACCTGCGACCGGTCACTCGGTTCCAGAATGTAGCGCCTAGAACCGTTGGGCCACCCCGGCCGGCTAACGCGTTATTGACTTGCTCAGTTCGTAAAGCTCTTTATCTTGAATGAATCACACAATTCTTCTGAAACTACGATAACGTTGGAAGCTGAAGAAGTGAATTAAAATTTGTGCAGCGGTTGGGGCTCGAACCCGCATCTTCTTGCTTACTTTTTTTTCATTTTCGTTCGTTCGGTTTGGTCGTTGCGGACGTCACATGACATCCGTTAAAGTTCGTTTTGTTGATCCTTCCACTCAGTTTATTACAGAGGCCAAGCAGCTCTCTGCCAGAACACACTGAACTACCGTACCAGTTGCTTACTATTTTTTAAATTCTTTGTTGACCTCATTTTGTTCGTTGTATATGTTCGGGGCGGACGTCTCATGACACCCGTTCAGGTTGTTCGTTGATCCTTTCACTCAGTATATTTATTACAGAGGGTAGCTAACCCTCTGATCGAAGACGCTGAGCTACCGTGCCGGCAACTTACTAGGCAGATAGGCGTACCATTACACCCGCGCAGCATTATGGTCAACATAGCTGCACAAACTTCCCAAGTCAAACAACCTCCCCAACACAAACTCCAATTCACATCTCCCCTTTTATTGTCACTATTACCAGGGCTCTCCGACATTGGAATAGCACCCCAGCATTGGACGTAATGGAGAAGTGCTGTACTACATTTGATGGTATAGATATTAAATTAAATTTTCGCTGAGACATTTAAGTCATTTATCTATGATAACGTTGGAAGCTGAAGAAGTACATTAAAATTTGTGTTGCGGCCGGGACTCGAACACGAGTCTTCTTGCTTACTAGGCAAATATGCTGACCATTGAGATGTGAACTGGAGTTTGTGTTGCGGAGGGTACTTGACTTGTGTAGTTCGTGCAGGTTTGTTGACCATAATGCTGTGGTGGTGCAATGGTCAGCAAATCATCCTAGTAAGCCAGAAGATCTGTGTTCGAATTCCAGTTAAAGCACAAATTTTAATTCACTTATTCAGCTTCCAACGTTATCGTAGATAAACGTGGAAAATTTAAGATTCTCTGAAACTGTATTATTTGTTTGTCCGCACATGTACATCACATCAACTGGTTTCCGTCCCGTTCGGATAATTCCTTCGTGGTGCGTCTTCTTTTCGTTCTTTTTGGCTTCGAGTGTATACGAAAATCGCAAGGCGAGAGATCGGAACTGTGTGGAGAACGCGTAAGGGTTTCCCAGCTAAGCTTCTGCAGCGCAATCGAAACAACAGTGGCACATATGGGCCCACAATTACGATACTACCGTGGTGTCAAAGACGTCTTTTACCCCTCACTGTCAATGGAAACATACTTTTCATTATTGTTCGCCAGTACCACACCTTCCTTGATTACGACAGTGAGTTATAGTCTGATGATTGGAGGGAAAAAGGAAAGGTTCACCTTTCTGGCCACGGCTGGGCCAGTCGGAACCGACCAACCGCCGTGTCATCCATCAGCCAATAGGATCACTTGGATGCGGTATCTAGAAGCACACTGCTCTCCCAGACGTTGTAGGTTAGAGACGCGCAGGTGCTACTGCTTGGTCAAGCGCCTCCGGACCTGGTATCGGTAGGCAGTCCTCACACCAAGGAAAATCCGGGATGCAATTTTTTTTCGACCACTCGCTCGGTTACTGGGGCGGCCTAATTTGGCCTTGTAATCCAAAAAGTAGTTAAAGAAATGAATTAATGCTACAGGCCATTCATTTTGGACTTTTCATTTACAGTTTTATAACTGTGAAACAAACATGGAAGCTGGTAGCTTATCGTCTGAAATGTTTGTAATTTTCCATATTCAAACACCTGAAAGTGACAGATAAATCCTCAGAAACATTGTGCCAAGGATGCAGTTTCACTTATTCTCTAAACAGATCATATGTAATAATTTCTCAATCAACAAAGTTCACAAAAATAAGTGAAATACTTATGCATGTGAAGCTAAGTGTTCTGAAATAATCTACATTTAGTGCCTCGACCGATGCTTACGCAACAGACTTCCCTTCCATTGTGTAACTGTGAATTCGTGCAGCCGTGTTACGATAACGTTTGCCATGGACATTAACGCGGTCCGCAAATAGCCCGAGATCGCTGCGACGTTGTCTGCTAAATCATTTAGGCAACCAGTGCGGATCACGCTGCTGCTTGACGATTCGTTCTGTTGTATCATGCTGAGAAGGTATAGACATGTACGCGGCTGATTTTGTCGAATAACGTGTTGCTTCTTTTAATTCATTTACTAAATTTCCTTTTAATTCCAGTAGCGCTCGGTGTACGTCCATGCAGCCAGCACCATATTGCATGAATAGTACGTCTGATGATTACAACAATTTATGTTAATATATACGGAGCACGCAGTGGCTGCCAGTTGGACGAGAAGGGTAATGTTTCTTTTTTAAATTATTTATCTGATATTCAGATTTCTGCCAATGGGAGGGGGGGGGGGGAGGTGGACGATGGCAGCGACCATGTTGCTGCTCTTTATTCTTTGATTGACAATTAAAACACACTTCAAATTAATTGAAATGAATAAAAATTATGATGCTTGGTTTCATGAGGTGAAGTATTCAGAAGGTCAGAAGGAAATGAAATGAAATTTCACAGGTTTTTATGTGATGTTATTTCAGCGATTGCAAAATCGAGTCAAATTTACAAAGAATTCGATTGTATGAGTTAACTTACCAGTATAACGTGGCACCCCGTGTGGCTCTGATATGCGTACTCACTCGGCTGCAAACTGGAAGCACCACTGGGCTTGAGGTAGTGTCTTTCATTAGCAATCGAAACATCACCTGTTCCAGGTTCGAACCCTCCCCAACTCCTTAAATTATGATCGTAGTGGCGGATCCTGTAACGGAAGTCACCCTCACTCTGCCAACGGCCTTGTCAAAAAGCGCGGAAGAGCAGACAGAGGTTGAGGGTACTCTCTTACCCTAGTCGTGCAAAATTGTCTCTAAAGGCGGAAGAATCAGCAATGATCAAAGGCTTGACGATGCAGAGGGCAATGGAAATCACTGCATTAAAGGCACATAATGTGTATCTACAGAATATGTGGCCTATAACAGAAAAAGTGTCATGACAATCTCTCCATTGGCAAAAGATTCCAGAGTAGCCCACCATTCACATCTCCGGGAGGGGGCTGCCAAGGCAGGTTACCATGAGAAAAAGACTGAATATTCAACGAAAGGATAATGTTCTAGGGATCGGGGCTTGCAAGGGAAGCTAGTGAATCTAAGGAAAACTCAAAGGCTCAGTCCATTTATAGTGGGGGTCAGTGAAGTGAAATGGAACAAAAACAAAGATTTCTGGCCGGATGAGTATAGGGTAACATCAAGAGCAGCAGAAAGTGATATAATGGGAGGGGGATTCGTTATGAAAAGCAAAGTAGAGCAGGGGCTGTGTTGCTATGAACAGTTTAGTGATAGAGTTGTTCTCATAAATCGACAGCAAGCTAACACCGACAACGACAGTTCAGGTATACGTACCGACGTCGCAAGCTGAAGATCAAGACATGATGAAGATATTGGACGGGTAATGCAGTACGTAAAGGAAGATAAAAAGCTAATAGTCATCGGGAACTTGAATGCGATTGTAGGGGAAGGAGTAGAAGAATTACGAGAGAGTATGGGCTTGGCACTAGGAGCGAGAAAAGAGAAAGACTAAGTGAGATCTGTAATAAAATTCTGTTAGTAATAGCCAATACTCTGTACAAGAATCACAAAAGGAGGAGCTTTGCTTCGGAAAGGATGGGAAGATTTCAGTTAGATTACATCGAGGTTAGAGAGAGATTCCGAAATCAGATACTGGATTTGTAAGGCGTACCGTGGAGTAGACATAGACTCAGATTGTGTCAGGCAAATCCAACGCCTTCCATGAAAACCCTGACATGATAAGCAAATCCAGTAGTATGTCACATAGCTCCGAATAAATCGTGACATTAAATTAACCAAAGTAATAGGAGTAACGAGTGAGCAAATGAAATACCACAGACTAACACAGGAATGCCTAAATGCATGTCATACCTTCCCACCGTGAGACAGACGCAGTTCCGAGGGGAGAAACGAGAACAGAAGCCGAGAACAGAACCGTGTTAAGCTGGAAGGCCCTACGATAAGGGACGGACACCCACGTCGCCAGCTAACCGCTAGGACCACCCCCCAGCCCATGTTAAAAGCTAGAGCCCTCCAGAAGAACAGTATGGATCTTACGATAACACAAAAAGGGCCAACCCAGTCGCAAGTTTTAGTGTGAGACTTTTTCGCGTCTCTGTTACGTCAGGACCACCCCCAGGCCATGTTAAAAGATAGAGCCCTCCAGAAGAACAGTATAGATCTTACGATAACACTAAAAGGACCACACCAGCTGCAAGTTTTAGCATGAGACTTTTTCGCGTCTCTGTTACGTTGCAAACTTTAAAAACATTGCCCCACCACGAAAAGTATAGCGTTTCTCATTGGATAGACAGAATTTTTGTAGGCAGAGCTTAAGGTTAACATTGAGACCCTGTTTGGTCAGATGAAAACACAGTCAGATAGTTTTTTTTTAAACCAACTTCGGTAAATTGTAGTAAGGAGAAGTTGGGAGAGAGTTGCTTCCGAGACGGCGAGGTGAGCGGAGCTGTGCTGCCCGCCGCCCCCTGACGAACACCAACAAGTTAATGAACGCACGCGATGCCGCATAACAGCGCATAAAGCTTCACTCAGAATTGCAGAAGTCTCATCTGTTACACCCCCTTTTTGCGTAATACTAGTGTCGATCGTCAATTAAAGCTCATGGTGTTCACATTTGCCACTTGAAGTAAAAATCTGAAACGCGATGATTTTTCTGTTATATAATTATTGAGAAGCCACATCAGCCACTGTAATTTACGACAAGTTAGATAAGTGATTAAAGATAATTGAGGGTCACTGTAGACCATTTTGACAGTTTTCTCTTTTGTGAAACTTAATTTAAACCTAGATTATAGATGTGATATGGCATAGGTCATCCTTCGATCCATTGTAGAACTTGGAAACCCATTCAGGGAATATTCGTTCACATTTTTGTTGAACGCAGTTTGTTTTTACCATCCTGTATTAAAACATTTCCTTTTATCAATAGTGCAATTTATAAACAATGTTTTGTGAGTAGAATAAAATTTGCAATGGTAAACTTAACTGCTTTTTCGACGTTATTTTAACAGCTAACTAAAAATAGGAAAGCCTTGAACCCCTTCCACTAAATTTAGTTAGTATTAAGATTCTTTTACAGGGAGTGCAGTGGAGCTGACGCTGAAATCATTAAGTATTTGGTTATATCATCGCTAGTCTCACTGAACTCTTCTGAATTCTACATGTCATGTGTGGTCTGGCGTCTCCTTACCAGCAACAGGTCCCAGGTTCAAACTAGTCAATTCCCTAAAAAACACGCTCAGAGCGTCGTTGCGCGAAAGTGGTAGGGAGACACGATATAGAACAAACAGACACCACGCAGAATGTAAGAAGATCACAATGTAGTAATGACGAAGAGCAGACTGAAGTTTAAACGATTGGTCAGGAAGAATCAATACGCAAAGAAGTGGGATACGGAAGCACTAAACAATGAAGAGATAGGCTTGAAGGTCTCTAAGGTTATAGATACTGCAATAGGGAATAGCTCAGTAGGCAGTATATTTGATGATGATGATGATTCGGGTTGAGGGGGCGCTCGATATCATGGTCATCAGCGCCCTGACGATAAGTCAACAGGCAAATCTCATGGCCCTTCCCCATCAATTTAGGGATGAGGCCTGACAGTTCACAAAATTTCATCACTCTTGTAACACTGGTATCGGTATCTGCGAGGACGGTGGGCAGATCTGCAGCAACACCGAGGGCTGCCCTAATATCAGTATACAGGACACACGTAGCCACAACATGCTGAACAGAAAGCAGCACGCCACAAATTTCACAGAATGGTGGATCCTCCCGCCGGAGGAGGAAACCATGTGTGAAAGGGCTATGCCCAATGCGCAGTCTGGTAAGCAAAACCTCCTTCTAGCGGCGAGGCTGTCATGAAGTCCGCCATGCCTTTGTGGTCGATATGAGCGACCGAAGTTTGTTGTCTGCCACCTGCAACCATTCAGTCTCCCACTGACACATTATGCATCTGTCAGAAAATGAGACAATGGCGTGCATCGGGCCAATCACAGAATGGTCATGCACTAGGTGCAGTTAAGGAATTCTATTATCTAGGCACCAAAATAAAACATGACGAATGGAGCAAGGAGGACATAAAAAGCAGTCTAGCACTGCCAAAATGGGCATTCCTGGCCAAGAGAAGACTACTAGTATCAACCATAGGCCTTAATTTGAGGAAGAAATTTCTGAGAATGTACGTTTGGAGCACAGTATTGTATGGTAGTGAAACATGGACTGTGGGAAACCGGAACAGAAGAGATTCGAAGCCATTGAGTTGTGGTGCTTACAAACGAATGTTGGAAGTGAAGTGGACTGATCAGGTAAGAAATGTGGAGGTTTTGTGCAGAATCGGTGAGGTAAATAAGATCTGGAAAACACTAAGAAGAAGAACGTACAGGATGATAGGGCATCTGTTAAGTAAACCTAGCTCTGTCCGATCAGGCCATGAAGACCCAACGGTAGCGTCCGGCCGCCGTGTCATCATCAGTCGACAGGCGTCACTGGATGTGGATATGGAGGGGCATGTGGTCAGCACACCGCTTTCCCGGCCGTATGTCAGTTTACGAGACCGGAGCCGCTACTTCTGAGTCAAGTATCTCCTCAGTTTGCCTCACAAGGGCTGAGTGCATCCCGATTGCCAACTGCGCTCGGCAGACCGGATGGTCACCCATCCAAGTACCAGCTCAGTCCGACAGCGCTTAACTTCGGTGATCTCACGGGATGCTATGTTACCACTGCGGCACGGCCGTTGGTACACATCTGTTAAGACATCAGGGAATAACTTCCATCGTACTAGAGGGAACTGTACAGGGTGAAAACTGTAGAGGAAGACAGAGATTGGAATACATCCTGCAAATAATTGAGGACGTAGGGTTGCAAGTCCTACTCTGACACGAAGAGGTTAATCTAAACAGTCAGAAGACTGTTATGACTAAAAAAAATAACAATTGTCTGCTCTCCCGAGGCAAGCTGGGCCCACGACTCTTGTCAACTGGTCCTTGATATTCTGGATAATGGGACTGGGACGAAGTTGACACCGGAGCTGGTCCCACAAGTGTTCTTTTGAGGACAGATCTAGCGATTTTGTGGGCCACAGGAGTACCTCAGCATCACGCAGACTGTTCATGTAAGCAAGTAACGAGACGTGGCCTTAAGGTATGCCCGATGGCTTCCCACACCATGACATTAGGGGTAACACCGTTGTATCTCTCCAAAACTCTGGGAGAGTGGGACCTCGCCATTTATCGCCGCAGTACGCGTCGACGGTCTGGCTACTTCTAGTCTCCGGTCTATGGTGCTGAATGACGTAGAATGTTGCAGGGAGTCCATTACTTCTTCTCGGTTGGCAGGTGGAGATGTGGTAGGATTACGATGTGCTTGGTGCACAATACGACGATCCTCCCTTGTGGCGAACAGACGTGCCTGCCCCCACCATCTCATACAGTCCAACATCAGGTGGTGTCACATGCGAATGGCCCACAACTCTAGATATTGCACCATTTGACCTGCCGTCCAAACGGAAAACCACAATGATGCCGCTTTAAAACTCTCTCGTTCACGAAGGTGCGGCATCTCCGTATTCTTCACAGTGATCACTCAAAATCGGACAGCTTTTATATATCTTACGAGGCTTGGTAACAATACTAAAGACGAACAACTCTAATGCACTCTGGCTACCAATCTACCTGACACGGAGGATTGCAGGTCTATCAATTGCACACACGATGAAAGTGTTTATGTGCACGAAGTTATATTAACATCCCAAGTACTGCGTATGCTTCATCTGCCTAACTAACCCATGTTAATTTAGGCGAGTGTTTGACCCATTTCTGAAAAAAAAACTATTTGATGTAGAACCTCAATATTTTTACTGTATGTTACATGATGCTGACAGAGTCAACTGTACTAAAATCTACTTTATCCATTTTATAGTTTTTAAGAAATACTTCTTTAAAATTATTAACAAAAATATTAATTTTTTTCTGTGGAAAATATTTTTTTGTGAACTTCCTAATAGGTGAATATTAATGAATGTAGGACCAGAGGTGGCTTTTTATGTTATGCAGAGTCTCTGAAAATTTCATTCATTTATCTATGATAGTTTCTGGTGTAATGGGGCATATGTACTGAAAATTTTAGTTTGCAGGAAATTGACTTTCAAGAAAAAACTTTTTAAATTTGTTACTTACAGTTAATTAAAACTGTCCTGATGCATATGATGACCCTTCTTTGGCCTCTAGCAGGTCTTCCAGCTTCTTTTTCACCTTCCTGGATGTTTATCTTGCTTTATTGGCCATATTAGGTGCAGACCTGGCTGCATCGGCTATCCTCATTTTATCGCAGTGTTTCAGCCCAGTGATCATATTTTCACCAGGATTAATTCCCAGCTTTTTCAGTACCCAACACTTTGCAATATTACCACAACTGAATGTAATAGCAGCATCAAGAACTTATAGTTTCATTGTATGCATGCCTACAAATACAGTTTTAGGAAGGTGGTTCCAAATTATGCTGTTGAAACATTCATTAGGGTTCTGTGTCTGCCCATGCAGACATTTCCTTAGAAGGTCAGGATGAGCCAAGCCTCTGAAAATAGGTTTAATTGCTGTAATAACAGCAGCAGGAAGAGAATGCTGGTGAGAATCTCCTGTCGCCTGAGCCCTAGTGTATTTGCACCACGAATTTTCTCCTGATCTACACAATCCACGACATGGCTTATCATCAGTAGAGGACGTTAGGTATAGGCTTAACTTGCAGTAGCTTCTATGTAAATGTCTGTGAATTAGAGGTGAGTACATTTGTAAACAAGTACTGAAAACGTAAGTGTAACAACTACTCGCAATCACACTTGAACAAAACTAACTGCGTGTTTGAAAGCGTGTTGTTTATAAACAGAAGAAACAAAAGAATACCGACCGTTGCATTCCAAGGATAGCCAACACATTCAGGAGTAAAAAAAATCCCTAACTTGCAATGTAGGGGATGTAAAGATCTTAAAATATATACAGAAAACTGGGTGACAGAAAAGTGGGCGTGGCACATAAACACACGTGGTAGGAAAATGCTCTTTAAATGCTCGAAAAAAAAATTATTTTCAGCAAAATCTTTTTCAGAGTACTTAAATAAAACCTTAATCTATTGAAATATGATGAAAAATGAAAATCGATTTTTTTGACCTGAACCACGGTGTGATCCCCTTAAGACAGTTTATAATGAATACTGAGAAGGGTCAAGAGACTGTATGTGGGACGTAGGAGGCGGATAGGATTGCAGTCATGCAGGCAGTGCATGGCTGGAGCCTTTATTTGCTATAGAATCACTCAAGAAGGTTACAGTTGACAATATGTAGATCTCAGATATGATTTCATGGACTGCGACGGTGAGGCGCTGAAATTACAATGGAATAGATGTGGAGTGTGTGGAGATGTAAGGAAGATAGGCGTAGCAGCAGGACGAGGCTTTCAAAAATGGTGTACTGAGGTGTTGGGATTTCATCTTAAGAGAGACGCAGGACTGGCGAAGGCGTACCGACAGTGCTGCAGAGTGGCAGATGTTCAAGAATTTGGAGGCAGTAGTAAGCACTGGGATGGATTTCGTTCGTTTCAACCGATGCAAAGCGTGAAGAGGCGGACGTTATCTTCTAACTTCAGGATTCTCTGATGCGAAGATAGTCGTGAAACGTCTCGGAGATTAAGATTTCAGTTTGCTAAGTCTCTTGCACCTTGCTACTTCCTGGTCACTATACCGCTCATACATGAAGAATATGATTCAGATGTTGGATTGGACGACTAAGTTAGAGAGTCTCTGACACCTATCCTGTGGAAGTAAGTAGGGAAGTTTTCGTGGTGGAAACGCATCCTTATCACTGACGTAAGTTGCCGTCCACTGCATGTCCAATCCGGAAATTGCAATCCTTAGGAAGTAGTAGATGTTACGTCATCTCGTCCACTTGCGTTTTTGAAATACTCAGTCACCTATCACGACATATTTGTTTTTCACATGTTCCTAATACGGTAAAGCCACTGAAGCACCAAACTCATTGTGCGTTACGGACAACAGCAGCGTTAGTAAGTAAAGATACAGTAGTCGATCGCCTTGTCTGTGTGGCACCTTCACGATACATCGCAATCATATTGGACGATTGAATTTACAGTTTCTTCATTTACTTTTAAACATGCCTGCAACTGACAGCTATATTCACATAATGCAAACGAGTACTTACCTTCACAAAGCAAGAAAACATCAAGTTTCTATACAAAAATTCTATTTAATACAAGAAGTTTCCAGAAGGAACTTTATCGGTCTACCTAACATTTAGTTTTGATGTCATGTAATTCATACAATTGGACAATAGGATATTCTTCGGGCCTTTTTAGGCCTTTTTTTTAACGAGTATTGAAATATATGTTTTTCCTTCTAGTTTGTAATTACGAGCCGCCGGGATTAGCCGAGCGGCTTAAGGCGCTAGAGTCATGGACTGTGCGTCTGGTCCCGGCGGAGGTTCGGGTCCTCCCTCAGGCATGGGTGTGTGTGTGTGTGTTTGTCCTTAGGATAATTTAGGTTAAGTAGTGTGTAAGCTTAGGGACTGATGACCTTAGCAGTTAAGTCCCATAAGATTTCACGCATTTGAACTTTTTTTTTTTTTTTTTTTTTTTTGTAATTACGAACGTCCTTATATCTTCTGAACTAAAATGAATGACTTACAACAGTTTTCATGAAATGTAGTGTGATTTTGTACGTAAATTGCTTAGCATAACGAGCAACAGTCTGCATAACGATCATGAGTGAATATAACGTAGTATTCTTACAACACACTTTTGAAAATGGGAACTTTACTTATTACAAATGGATTACCCCAGAAAAGTAAGTTAACTTACTAATTTGTTGCTCTCCAATGGTCACGATTATTAGGTGCACAAATAGCTAAACTGCTAAAGAGGGACGGACCTGTGTGGCCGTGCGGTTCTAAGCGCTTCAGTCTGGAACCACGCGACCGCTACGGCCGCAGGTTCGAATCCTGCCTCGAGCATGGATGTGTGAGATGTTCTTTGGTTAGTCATATTTAAGTAGTTCTAAGTTCTAGGGGACTGATGACCTCAGATGTTATGTCCCATAGTACTCAGAGCCATTTGAACCATTTTTGCTAAAGAGGTTCAGAACCAAAATGGTCTGTAGCTGAAAGTAACAGCTCTGTGTGTATTTTCGAACAACTACTCCAATTTAAATTCTAATCGGTATGTGTACCCAAAAATTTTGAAGATAGCACATCATTTCAGTATCGTGGAGGTGGAAATATTAAAGAACTGCTTTCAGTAGACAAAACATAGTGCATCTTATGATGCAAAACAGTAGCATAATCGTCCTTAGGGTAGTTCAACAGACGTTTATTATTTTACTTATCTGTTTATTCGTTTTCTTGTATATTCATGATAATTCCGTTGGGAGGAAGTGAATGCACTGTAATCTACAAATGAAAGGAAAATCATCATGGAAGCAATGCTAAATCATCATTTTATGTGTACACTGTGTGTAAAATACGCTGAACAGTACTCCAGACAAAGATGTATTGGCATACCGCACACAGACTCTGTGGTTAAACTCTGTTACAACTGATCTATCACTTGATTAGCCATCCACTTTAACAGCCAATAAAATTATATGATATACAAGGTATATCTCCAAAGCTACGCAATGGTGCCAATATACCACACTACAAAATGTTGTCGAGTGTCCATACCCTATAAATCGTAATAACAATAAAATACTTCCTCCGTAAGAGTCATCAACACGAAAAGTCTAATTAAGTTTATTCCTTTTCAGAACCAAAATGGTCTGTAGCTGAAAGTAACAGCTCTGTGTGTATTTTCGAACAACTACACGAGAGGACCTAGGTGAGGGAATTTATTTAGCAATAGCTAGATACGTCTCCGGCACCTCAAGATCTTTCTCTGCACATTTCATGATGTCAGCGCGAGCTGTCTTCCACGTGGTTGGATCTCTTTCTAATGACAGACTCTCATTAAGGGGTCTTGTTAAACGTAAGACATCCTTTGTATCCGCTCATTTTACTGTCTCTGGGTAGAAGTCATCTTAATGCATCATTTAACGCATGACACATTTCGAAATCATTCCTGACGTTTCGTTCAGCTGCCTCCTTGGTTTTGTTCAATGGTTCAAATGGCTCTGAGCACTATGGGACTCAACTGCTGAGGTCATTAGTCCCCTAGAACTTAGAACTAGTTAAACCTAACTAACCTAAGGACATCACAAACATCCATGCCCGAGGCAGGATTCGAACCTGCGACCGTAGCGGTCTTGCGGTTCCAGACTGCAGCGCCTTTAACCGCACGGCCACTTCAGCCGGCTTGGTTTTGTGTGCAGAATCTACATCTACATCCACAAGGCTACTCTGCAAATCACACTTAAGTGCCTGGCAGAGGGTTCATCGAAAGCCCTTCAAAATAATTTTCCGTTATTCCACTCTCGAACAGCGGGCGGAATAAAACGAAGACTTATATCTTTCCGTGTGAGCAGTGATTACCCTTATTTTATTATGATGATCGTTTCTCCGTATGTAGGTCGGCGTCAGCAAAATTCGATAGTACACAACATGCTGCTCTTCTTTGAATTTTCTCGATACACTTCGTTAATCGTATCTGGTAAGGTTCCTACACTGTGCAGCAGTACTCCAAAAGAGGATGAACAAGCATAGTACGCGCGATCTCTTTAGTAGATCTGTTGCATCTTCTAAGTGTTCTGCCAGTAAAATGCAGTCTTTGGTTCGCTTTCACCACAACATTTTCTATGTGTTCTTTCCAATTTAAGTTGTTCGTAACTTCCGGGCTATTAGGCCGTGGTCGATTTATAAAACTTTCTCCTAATGGTTCCTCTCCGACTACGGGAGACATCTTCAGTGGCAAAATGGCTAACTGCAACCAGAACTCGAGGGAGCGCCGATCATATAGGCACTGCAGAGGGCACCACAGTCAATCACGTGACGTCAACTACGAGAGTATCACTGGTATTGCCAATATTCTCGACTGAAAGCAATCGATCGTCATTCTTACGTTGCAATGTTGATATCCAAATTTTGTTTAATTTAACACCTTCCTCTTTACTGTTAAAATTATTATGACGTTTATAGATCTCAATAGCTTCTTTATCCACACGCACATAGTAATGCGATGTTCACGGTGTGACGCTCGTCTCAGTGAATTTTACATCGTGATCTCCCTCTTGGTAAAAATGTTCGACTAGGCCAGATGTATCCGTATATACTAGGTGGCAATTACTCTTGTGTTCAACGAGACGGGTGTTAACACGTCTTTTGCTGGTACCAATATAAACCAGTCCACAATTACAAGGAATATTATATATACCCCGTGTAGCGAAAAGATGTTTTATATCTTTTGCAGATCATAACATTCTTTTATCTTCCTGGTGAGTCTGAAGGTAGTTTCCACACCGTACTTGCTCAATACTTTCCCAGTGATGAACGGAAGAAAAACTTTTCCTTTGGATGGCCGTCGTTCCACAGAGGTCCCGATTCTCTTTCTTGGGCGAAGTGCTCTATCTATCTCCTTGTAAGAAAAACCATTATTCTTGAATGGGTAAGTTACAGGAGAGACGGGTGGTGTACAAAATGCACATTGGCAAAGAGTAGACCACCAAGAACGAAGTGCTCAAATTAAAAAAGGTGTAAGACAGGGATGTATTCTTTCGCCCCTACTGTTTAACCTGTACACCGAAGAAGCAATGATAGAAAAAAAAGAAAGGTTCAGGAATGGGATTAAAATTCAATGATACGACTCGCTGATGACATTGCTGTCAGTGAAAGTGAAGAATAATTACACGCTCTGCTGTACGGAATGAACAGTCTAATGAGAGCAGAATATGGATTGAGAGTAAATCGAATAAAGATAAGAGTATATATGAAGATGGTATCTGTTCTTTCGGACATGCCCGAAAGAACAGATACCATCTTAAGGTTCACCGTCCATTTGACCATATTCGTCTGTGCGGATGCACCAACAGTGCCCGAACTCTTACGGGAATCGGCAGTAAAGCCGCGAGTAATGAGTATAATGGGCAGGGCCACTATGAATATAGTGCGATACAATAAGTTGCGAATGTGGGTCTCACGGGAGGTGTGGCCGAGATAAGTCCCTGCAGACGCAATATGCTCTGTCTCCTCGGTAGCTCAGGTGGATAGAGCGTGTTCCATGTAAGCAAGAGACCCAGGGTTCGAGTCTCGGTCGGGGCACACATTTTCAACTGCCCCCGTTGACTTATATCAACGCCTGTATGCATCTAAGGGTATTCATTTCACTGTAAATGATGAGAGTAATGAGAAGTAGCAGAAATGAGAGCAGCGAGAAACGTAACATCAGGATTGATGGTCACGAAGTAAATGAAGTTAAGGAATTCTGCTACATAGGCAGCAAAATAACCAATGACGGACGGAGCAAGGAGGACATGAAAAGTAGGCTAGCACTGGCAAAAAGGCATTTTTAGCCAGGAGAAGTCTACTAGTATCATCTACAGGCCTCAATTTGAAGAAGAATTTCTGAGAACGTACGTTTGGAAAACAGCATTGTATGGCAGTGAAACATGGGCTGTGGGAAAACCGGAACAGAAGACACGAAAATTAAGTGGGCTGATAACGTAAGGAACGAGGAGATTCTGCGCATAATCGGAGCGGAAAGGAATATGTGGAAAACACTGATAAGGGGAAGTGTGGCTCTCAGCACTATGGGACTTAACATCTGAGGTCATCAGTCCCCTAAAACTTAGAAGTTAACCTAAGGACATCACACACATCCATGCCCCAGGCAGGATTCGAACCTGCAACCGTAGCGGTCACGCGGTTCCAGTCTGAAGCGCCTAGAACCGCACGGCCAATCCGGGAGAGGACGATAGGACATCTGATAAGGCATGAGGGAATGACTGCCATGGTACGAGAGGGAGCATTAGAGGGCAAAAACTGTAGAGGAAGGCAGAGACTGGAATACATCCATCAAATAATAGAGGTCGTAGGTTGCAAGAGCTTCTCTGAGGTGAAGAGGCTGTCACGGGAGAAGAATTCGTGGCGGACCGCATGAAATCAGTCAGAAGACTGATGACTCAAGAGAGAAATCTTTCTGGAGTTTTACTTTGGTCTCTTTCTCTCTTTTGTGTCTCATGCCACAAAAATCTATGCATACACACTCGCTGAACCGAAAAATATAACTGTAAATATATTTCCTTTAAAAATAATTACCTCATATACTTAACGCTGTCCTTCCAAGGGGTAGCCAGATTTTTGTAAGATCAGTTTCCCCTTTTAGCCAAATCTAATTCATGGTTCGTGCTCACCAGCAGAGACAATTATATATGGGTCAGATTGTATAACAAAATAATGTGGTCAACGGAGTTGAAACACGATATGGGATCACAACTTGAAATAAGATTCGTATCATTTATAAGTTAATAATGGAAATGTTTACTATACCTGCTTGTTTATTGTTTTTCAAGACTGGATTCGTGAATTCCTGTCAGAAAGGAAAGAGTTCGTAGTAACTGACGGAAAGTCATCGAGTGAAACAGAAGTAATATCTGGCGTTCTCCAAGTAAGAGTTATTGGCCCTCTACTGTTCCTGATCTACTTGAACGATTAGAGCAGGCCTCAGACTGTTTGCAGATTATGCTGTCATTTATTGTCTTGTCAAATCATCAGATGACCAAACCAGTTGCAAAATGATTTAAACAAGATATCCGTATGGAGCGAAAAGTGGCAGTTGACTCTAAACTAGTGTGAAGTTATTCACATGAGTACCAAAAGGAATCTGTTAAATTTCGGTTACGTGACAAGTTGCAGATCTATCAAGGTTGTGAATTTAACTAAATACTTAACGATCACAGTTATGAATAACTTAAAGTGGAACGATCACATGGATAGGTCTGTGGAAAAAGCGAATCATACACTGCGATTTATTGGCAGAACACTTAGAAAATGCTACAGGACTACTAAAATGTAGCCGGCCGTTTGTGGCCGAGCGGTTCTAGGCGCTTCAGTCTGGAACCGCGCGAACACTACGGTCGCAGGTTCGAATCCTGCCTCGGGCATGGGTGTGTGTGATGTCCTTAGGTTAGTTAGGTTTAAGTAGTTCTAAGTTCTAGGGGACAGATGACCTGAGATGTTAAGTCCCATAGTGCTCAGAGCCTTTTGAACCATTTTTTACTAAAATTTATGCCTGCACTAGGCTTGTCCGTCCTCTTTCTCCCATTTGGAACTGACGGAGGACACTGAAAAAGTTCAAAGAAGGGCAGCTCGTTTTGTATTATCGCGAAACGGGGAAGAGAGTGCTACGTATATGAAATGCGAATTGTTGTGGGAATCGTTAAAACAAAGGCGTTTTTTATTGCGACAGGCTCTTCTCATGAAATTTCAACCACCAGCTTTCTCCGCAGAGTGTGGAAATATTTTGCTGGCACCCACTTACGTAAGGAGAAGCGATCATCATAATAAAATAAGAGCAATCAGAGCTCGCACGGAAAGATTTAAGTGTTCATATTTCCCGCCCGCTTTTCTAGAGTGGAACGCTAGAGAAACAGCTTGAAGCTGGTTCGATGAACCCTCTGCTAGACACGTAATTGTGAATTGCAGAGTAATCACGTAGATGCAAATGTAGATGTAGATGAAAGGGTCGTTTAGTAAGGGCGTTGGCCTCACCGAAACGTTCAACAAGCAGGCGTTACAGAAGCGACTTCTGTATCACGGAGAGCCGGCCGCTGTGGCGGAGCGGTTCTAGCCGCTTCAGTCTGCCTCGGGCATGGATGTGTGTGACGTCCTTAGGTTAGTAAGGTTTAAGTAGTTCTAAGT
Source organism: Schistocerca nitens (assembly GCF_023898315.1). Taxonomy (NCBI): domain Eukaryota; kingdom Metazoa; phylum Arthropoda; class Insecta; order Orthoptera; family Acrididae; genus Schistocerca; species Schistocerca nitens. Next base: position 1,134,275,250 of record NC_064614.1, on the reverse strand, counting down.
TCTACGGACTGATGACCTCAGATGTTAAGTCCCACAGTACTCAGAGCCATTTTGACCATTTTCTGAATCACGGAGACGTTACTATCGACATTCAGAGAGTGTGCGTTCAAGAACAGTCGAGCGAGATATTACATGCTTGTGAAGCGATATAACCACGACGACAAAGCCAGGGAAGCTAGAGCTAATAAGGAAGGCAACTGACAGTCGTTCTTCCCATGTAACAAGGAAGGTGAAATGGTAGCGGTACCCGGAATGTCCCCTGGCACATACTGCAAGGAGGCTTGCGGAATATAGAAGCGGTGCAGAAACCGAGCGAAACCGGTCCAAGTAACCTCGTCTGTTGGTCGAGAGTCGCCAGCCGTCGTAATCATGAGCTGCCAAAGTGGAGAGATGGGGACGGCGAGCAGATGAGGCGAGCTTGGCTGAGTGTTCCGTCTGTGAGAAGTGCGGTCCAGCGGGCAGCGCTCCACTTGGACGCCTTCCAGAGGCTTCTGCACACCGGGGCCCAGGGACGGCCGGGCCGCCTGCATTCCTGCCTCGCTGGTGGCAGGCGCCGGGCTCTGAACTAAACTAGTCACCGCACTTTGTCTCCACAGTGCAAGTGGTTCGTGACAGAGCACGGGCTCTCACTTGGCATCTACAGACTGTATTAGTACACTACTGGCCATTAAAAATGCTACACCACGAAGATGAGGTGCCACAGACGCGAAATTTAACCAACAGGAAGAAGATGCTGTGATATGCAAATTATTAGCTTTTCAGAGCATTCACACAAGTTTGGCGCCGGTGGCGACACTTACAGCGTGCTGACATGAGGAAACTTTCCAACCGATTTCGCATACAGAAACAGCAGTTGACCGCCATTGCCTGGTGAAACGCTGTTGTGATGCCTCGTGTAAGGAGGAGAAATGCGTACCATCACTATGATAAAAGTCGGATTGAAACCTATAGCGATTGCGGTTTATCATATCGCGACATTGCTGCTCGCGTTGGTCGAGATCCAATGACTGTTAGCAGAATACGGAATCGGTTGGTTCAGCAGGGTAATACGGAACGCAGTGCTGGATCCCAACGTCCTCGTATCACTAGCAGTCGAGATGACAGGCATCTTATCTGCATGGCTGTAACGGATCGTGCAGCCACGTCTAGATCCCTGAGTCAACAGATGGGGACGTTTGCAAGACAACAACCATCTCCACGAACAATTCGACGACGTTTGCAGCAACATGGACTATCGGCTCGGAGACCATGGCTGCAGTTACCCTTGACGCTGCATCACCGACAGGAGCGCCTGCGATGGTCTACTAAACGACGAACCTGGGTGCACGAATGGCAAAACGTCATTTTTTTGGATGAATCCAGGTTCTGTTTACAGCATCATGATGGTCGCATCCGTGTTGGCGACATCGCCGTGAACGCACATTGGAAGCGTGTATTCGTCATCGCCATACTGGCGTATCACCCGGCGTGATGGAATGGGGTGCCATTGGTTACACGTCTCGGTCACCTCTTGTTTGCACTGACGGCACTTTGAACCGTGGAAGTTACATTTCAGATGTGTTACGACCCGTGGCGCTACCCTTCATTCGATGATTGCGAAACCCTACATTTCAGCAGTATAATGCACGACCGCATGTTGCAAGTCCTGCACGGCCCTTTCTGGATACAGAAAATGTTCGACTGCTGACCTGGCCAGCACATTCTCCAGATCTCTACCAATTGAAAACGTCTGGTCGATGGTGGCCGAGCAACTGGCACGTCACGATACGCCAGTCACGATGAACTGTGGTATCGTGTTGAAGCCGCATTTGCAGCTCTACCTGTACACGCCATCCAAGCTCTGTTTGATTCAATGCCCAGACGTATCAAGGCCGTTATTACGGCCAGAGGTGGTTGTTCTGGGTACTGATGTCTCAGGATCTATGCACCCAAATTTCGTGAAAATGTAATCACATGCCAGTTCTAGTATAATATATTTGCCCAATGAATACCCGTTTATGATCTGCTATCCTTCTAGGTGTAGTAATTTTAATGGCCAGTAGCGTAATTTGCGATCCCACCGCATGGCATACGAGTATCACAGAGATTTTATTACTGGCTTAGGCTTTAACAGCTCCTTTGTCGACTCCAGCGACGTTGAGGAGGGAGGAAGATTACGCTTTAACGTGCCGTCGAGAACAAGGTTATTAGAGACAGAAAACATAATGAAATGTCTGTAACAGAGCAACTTCCTCCATACTAACAAGTATGGATTCTGCAAACATAGTTCATGCGAAACTCAACTCGCACTTTTCTCGCATGATATCTTAAAGCTGTGGATCAAGTCAGTCAGGCAGATGAACTACTGGCCATTAAAATTGCTACACCAAGAAGAAATACAGATGATAAACGGGTATTCATTGTACAAATATATTATACTAGAACTGACATGTGATTACATTCGCACGCAATTTGGGTGCATAGATCCTGAGTAATCAGTACCCAGAACAATCAACTCTGGCCGTAATAACGGCCTTGATATGCTTGGGCATTGAATCAAACAGAGCTTGGATGGTGTGTACAGGTACAGCTGCAAATGCAGCTACAGCACGATACCACAATTCATCAAGGATAGTGACTGGGGTATTGTGACGAGCCAGTTGCTCCGCCACCAGACGTATTCAGTTGGTGAGAGATCTGGAGAATGTGCTGGCCAGGGCAGCAGTCGAACATTTTCTGTATTCAGAAAGGCCCGTACAGGACCTGCCACATGCGGTAGTGTATTATCCTGCTGAAATGCAGGGTTTCGCAGGGATCGAATGAAGGGTAGAGCCACGGGTCGTAACACATCTGCAATGTAACGATCACTGTTCAAAGTGCCGTCAGTACGAACAAGAGGTGGCCGAGACGTGTAACCAATAACACCCCGTACCATCACGTCGGGTGGTACGCCAGTATGGCGATGACGAATACACGCTTCCAATGTGCGTTCACCGCGATGTCGCCAAACACGGATGCGACCATCATGATGCTGTAAACAGAACCTGCATTCATCCGAAAAAATGACGTTTTGCCATTCGTGCACCCAGGTTTGTCGTTAAGTACACCATCGTAGGCGCTCCTGTCTGTGATGCAGCGTCAAGGGCAACCGCAGCCATGGTCTCCGAGCTGATAGTCCATGCTGCTGCAAACGTCGTCGAACTGTTCGTGTAGATGGTTGTCGTCTTGCAAACGTCCCCATCTGTTGACTCAGGGATCGAGACGTGGCTGCACGATCCGTTACAGCCATGCGGATAAGATGCCTGTCATCTCGACTGCTAGTGATACGAGGCCGTTGTGATCCTGCACGGCTCTCCTTCTGAACCCACCGATTCCATATTCTGCTAACAGTCACTGGATCTCGACCAACGCGAGCAGCAATGTCGCTATACGATAAACCGCAATCGCGATAGGCTACAATCCGACCTTTATCAAAGTCGGAAACGTAATGGAACGCATTTCTCTTCCTTACACGAGGCACCACAGGAACGTTTCACCAGGCAACGCCGGTCAACTGCTGTTTGTGTATGAGAAATCGGTTGGAAACTTTCCTCATGTCAGCACGTTGTAGGTGTCGCCACCGGCGCCAACCTTGTGTGAATGCTCACAGCATCTTCTCCCTGTCGGTTAAATTTCGCGTCTGTGGCACGTCATCTTCGTGGTGTAGCAATTTTAATGGCCAGTAGTGTATTTCTAATGTTCCCAAAAGCATTTGGCTCATTGTCAGCACTACGATTATTAACAGAAGTGCATCATACGAAACTTCTGACTGTAGTGCTGTTTTCTTTATAGAGAGGACGCAGAGTTTTATCTTGGATGGAGAATCATAGACGGACGTAGAAGTAACTTCCTGCGTCAAGTGTGTTGGAACCCTCGCTGTTTTCCAGGTGATTCAGTTATCTATTACGTAGTGCTGTCTGAGAAAAACTGCACAAATATTCTTTCAGACATTGATAACATTTCAAAGGGTGAAAAAATCAGCTACTTACTTTAAATGTAAAATTGTGCACTTCACAAATCTTATAAACACTGTATCTTATGACTATAATTTCAATAAATAACAGTTTGTAATCTGTCAAATCATATAAACCCTTGAACGTCACAATTTGTAAGGATATGAAATAGATTGATCACACTGTCTCAGGTGTGGGTAGGATATTGCGAAAACGAGGAGACTTACGAAACACTCATATTAGAATATTGCTCAAATGTGTGCGACTCTTACCAAATAGGACTAATAGCGAATGTTGAGCGTATACAAATAAAACCAGTACGAATGGTAAAAGCTTTTGCTTCACCTCCAGCAGAGTGTCACTAAGATGTTGAGAAAACTCAGTTGGCAGACGAGTGAAGTTATATGCCAAGTATCCCGCGAAAGTTTTCTTATAAATCGTTTTAATTGAATCAGCTCTGGGCTCTAGGTGAAACATTGTAAATTAACCAAACAAACACTGTTTTTTGCCTTGTTTCACAAATTTTATTATTAATGTTACAGCATATCCTAGGTTTCGGGTTATAAGTCCATTTTCAAGTACATTACTCATACCGAAAGATGATACTGCACAGATAAACATGATGATAAGGCAAAGATAGTCATCCTCAACGTGCATTAGGAGAAACTGTAAATATTAGTGGAACCAGGGACGTTGCTGTTACACTTGATGGGACATGGAAACGTCGAGGACATCGTTCCTTGAATGGTGTTGTAAGTGCTGTTTCTCTGGAGAATGGAAAAGTTGTTGATGTTGAGTGCTTATATAAGTGCTGCCATACCTGCCATGGTAACACTGAAGGAAATATTGAACATCAGCGTTCTAAGAATTATGATGGTCACAGTGGAGGTATTGAGTTTGGTGGAGCTCTAAAAATATTTCACAGGTCGGTACCCGTTTATAACGTTAGATATACGAAGTACCTAGGCGATGCGGACTCTAAAGCTTTCAATAAAATTAATGAGTTCAATGTTTATGGTGATACATTGGTAACGTAACTGGAATGTTGTGGAAATGTGCAAAAGAGGATGGGTGCTACATTGAGGAAGCTACGAAGAGAAATAGGAAAGTTGCTATCTGATGGAAAATCTCTGTCTGGCCGAGGCAGATTGACAGAAACTGAAACAGACCTTCTTCAGAGTTTTATAGACTGGCCATTAGACGAACTGCACTTTTGAATGATGTTACAGCAATGAGAAAACCTGTATGGGCCTCCTACTTTCATAAGTTCACCACAGATGACCACCCTGTTCACGGAATTTGCCCTAAAGAAGCAGATTCTTGGTGTGGTTACCAAAAAGCAAAAGTAAGTGGTCAAATATACCATCATAAGCATTTTCTTCCTGAGCCTGTTATGCACGGAATAAAACCAATTTTTAGAGAGCTGAGTGACCCTGTTGGCCGGCCGTGGTGGCCGTGCGGTTCTAGGCGCTTCAGTCCGGAACCGCGCGACTGCTACGGTCGCAGGTTCGAATCCTGCCTCGGGCATAGATGTGTGTGATGTCCTTAGGTTAGTTAGGTTTAAGTAGTTCTAAGTTCTAGGAGACTGATGACCTCAGATGTTAAGTCCCATAGTGCTCAGAGTCATTTGAACCATTTTTGACCCTGTTTTGCTTAGTAAATGTCTTCATGGGGGCACTCAGAATAGAAATGAAAGTTTCAACCATTCCATATGGGAGAGATTACCCAAGAATGTTTTTGTAGGACTAGATACATTAAAGGTTGGTGTACTAGATGCAGTGGTATGTTTCAATGGTGGAGTGATAGGAAGGTTGGTAGTAATGAGAAATTTAGGCATACAATGTGGCTCTAATATGGAAGATCAATTGCTTGCATGTGACAGACAACATGAAGCAGAAATATTCGCTCTTCAAGTTACCAAAAAAGCAAAAAGTGCTAAAAGGAATGCCAAGAGGAAGCTTGAATAAATGCTGCAGGATGAAGAATATGGTTCAGGAATGTTCTGAGGCACAGTGTAATTGACCTCATATCTTCATTCGCAATTTCCTGCAAGTTGTATTTTTCAGAATTCAGGTACAAATATTTCCTAAAGTTTATAAAGCATTACTCTAATTTTTTCTGTAACTTGCAATAGTCCATACTTATGTAGTAGACCTAAGCTTTATTGCAGAATCAATTAAATTATAGAAGAAATGACATTTTTAGTTGGAAAAAATTAGAATAATTAAAGTGTAAGATGTGATATTTTTTGTCCTTGTAATATACATAATAGGTGGAATTAAACAGGTCTAGTACCTCAGCCATTATGTCATGCAATCTGGTAAAAATTTGGTCTCCTTCAAATGTATAACACTAGATTAATTGGTACCTCTATTTGAGGCAGCATTTTGGGAAAAAAATTTCTTCGTAATTTTTAATAACCATAAGCAGGTTCAAAACTATTCAGAATATTTCTAATTTGTTTAGAAAGTGTGCTGCATTACCTGATATCAACAAAAAAATCTGTAAAACATACATTATAAACAGTGCCTGAAAGAAATAGGTGTTGATTTTTACATAATATTGAGCCGTAAAAAGTACTCTGCATCCTTAAAGTAACTTACGCGAAGGACAGCATACACATCCGGGCCCGAGGGATGACTCGAACCTGCGACGGGGGGAGCCGCGCGAACCATGGCAAGGCACCAGAGACCGCACATCTACCCCGCGCGGCGAGGTGGCTGTGATATTCGCTAGATTCGCTGCATTTAGGACCATCTCATTTGTCACATGATGCCTCCATGTTATGCCTGGAATGTTTCGTAAGCATTAAAGGTGTTGAGCTCACGTTCGACTTAGCATATGATATCCCAGTCTCAGCACAACGCAAGAGGGAGCTCAGCACACGTGCTTGATAGACGAGTATTTCTGTTGTTACCTCAAGTAATTTGTTTTTCCACACTCTTGCGCAGAGTTTCCCAATGGTATTCGCCGACTGGCAATGCTCGCATTTAATTCGTCAGCCAGAGAGAGCGCTTATAACACTAGCGAGTAGAGGAAACAGAAATTGTCGACACCATTCAACAACGAGCCATCCAATCTTATGGCAAGCATATCCCTGTATCCTTGCGTTATAATCACAGTGTTCTTTACATTCACACAAGATTAGAGTACGTGAAATCAAATAATCGAGTATCTTGAGTATCATAGGTGTATAGAGATGATAAAATCCGCGCAATCGTGGGAGGGATGCAAGACAGCATCAAGTTATATAATTATCCTAGCAAGATTAGCATTAATGAGTCCTTCCTCAGCCATAACCAGTGATTTTAGGAATTTTATGTTACATTCATTATGACAGACAAGCCATAGATGGAATCCAACACTTGGGAATATTCATGACGTAAAAAGCGGAAACAAAATAGAGAAAAAAAAACAGTTTAGATATGTTTGTGAAAAGTAGAACAATAATTTCAACTTACAGACAGGAAAATTTAAAGTTTCGGCAGTGGCAGCAATGGATGTGGGGGATGGGTTGGGAGAGGCAGAGAACGTGACAGTAATATGTAATGAAAAGAGGTTAAAGGAAAGTGGTGTTCAAAATGGTTCAAATGTCTCTGAGCACTATGGGACTTAACATCTGAGGTCATCAGTCCCCTAGACTTAGAACTACGTAAATCTAACTAACCTAAGGACATCACACACATCCATGCCCGTGGCAGGATTCGAACCTGCGACCGTAGCGGTCGTGCGGTTCCAGACTGAAGCGCCTAGAACCGCTCGGCCACAACGGCTGGCCGAAAGTGGTGTAGTTGAGTGAGAAACGAAAAGAGAAGGAAGCACAAGTATGAGAAGAAACTTTACCGTTCGACAGAGTATGTGATAATTTTTTAGAGGAGCCTTGTGTGGATGCGTAAACGACGTTCTTCAGCGTGTCCTTAAAACCAACAGGCCACTGGCCTGTTCACAGACCACAAGGTAGATTGTTCCAGGGGCGGACATCCGCAGCGGAAAAGCAGACTGCGGATACTTTTTAGGGATAAGTGAAACGTTGTGTTGGCGACTGTGATGTTATGACAGGCACGTGATCTCCGATGCGAGTTATTGGGCTGCAAGCGATCTGAGGAGCCTCTGAAGTAGACTTAACATATGGTACTCATGTAACTTATCTGGCGGCAACGATCCTAACTAGGCGTTTGAGGCACTGACATGGCCAAATAGACGAATGTTGCATATACAACACACAAGCCATCCTTTGTTACTCTAAAGCGTCTAGAGTCTTCATAACTCGTGCCGCGATGGATTACATCGCAGTAGTGGAGCTGACGTTTCACAGCCTGTGGCAATATGTTCTGAATCTTTGAGGGGTGTAGAAGCAAGCGGAAGTCTTACTTCATGTTACGACAATATTATCCGTCCCATTCAAGTACTCACCAAAAATTGTTATTATTGTTGCCTAAGTATTAATTAATACGAAGATCAATTGATAACAACACTTTGCTGTATTCCTGTTATCTTCTCCAAGCCTCTCTGTTCAGGGCATCCGCCTTGTGTACATCGCTACACTCCATTATTTCCCTAGGCTCGCCCAAAAATCTATAATATTCACTGATTCTCCCGTCGCTTCTTGGTAAGAGAACATTATAATAAATAAAAATAGCTGTATTGCATATGTTCAGCAGGATTCATTTCTCCAGGTTTACCGGTTTTCGGCTTATACCGTCATCGTCGGACTTTGACTGACTATCATGCTGTCGCCGTCGAAGAAATTGCAACGTTTGTACACAACACTGGAAAAGATCAGAGTCTCTCGACTTAGGCACAAATACACACTAAATATCATATCCGACAGTGCGGTAGTAATGAAGTTTAACTTTTTAAATTGCTTTACCATTGCACTATGAAAGATGACATTTGCTGTGTGTTTGTGACACATGGAGGTAAAAATAAGGGGAATTGTCATGACGTAAAAAGCTTGAAGCCGACATCCGCCATCGTAGTTGCCCCAAAACGTTATCTACAGGTGGTTTTTTCTGTTCAGAACAGGAATCACAAAATACACTGAGTTAACGCACATAGTCACGCAAAATTTCCAAACAGAAATGCCACAACATTGAATACAGTTCATCAGGTCCTTTGTTGGACAGATCTCTCAGAAGAAACCAAATGAATACTGAATTAATGAAATGATCGCTGCCTGCTGTAGTATGCCTCACTGGTTGAAATATTAGGAAGCGGGGATTTTTTTCCGGCAATCCATACAAATTCCTTTCTTAATAACATATTTTCCTGACAACAAACGTTCGGAACGTTTAATTTCGTAAAATTTGTCTCCTTTCCTCTTATGTAGTTCATTTTAAGTCGTTACATGTTGATTTTTCTTATTCAAAGTTTATATGTGGGTTGCACGTCTCTCGTTGTTCATCACTAAATCAATTTCAAAACAGGCGGCTTTAAATTTTTCACACACTGAACGTGTATCATTTCTGGTGCACCGAAAACCTACGTTTAAGCTAGCCAAAAAATCAGTCGACATTATTCGTATGACACAGAATTGTTAGAAATTTTTCTCTGAATATAACAGCTGTAGTTTGAGAATACCGCTGTTAAATTTTTCCGATTAATATAACCGTTTGCTATCATGAATGCTATAACGTGTTTTGCGATCTCTCATTGACTGTATATATTGATACGCTTTAGATACGGTTTCTCCTTTAAGTTTGTTTAGTCTCGTGTTACGTTTTCCTCTGCTCTCCTGTAGTAGCGAATCCTTTCTCAAGGGTAATGAGACACCTATTGGCGATGCCATGCAATGCCAAGCATGCTGGTTGACATACCTCAACATCCGTACTTGCCCATCTCTATTAATACCCACCTAACAGCCACACGGAAAATAATGACATGCAGCTTCATCTGACTTTCCTTTGGTCTCCTACGCTAGCCGGCCGGAGTGGCCGAGCGGTTCTAGGCGCTACAGTCTGGAACCGCGCGACCGCTACGGTCGCAGGTTCAAATCCTGCCTCGGGCATGGATGTGTGTGATGTCTTTAGGTTAGTTAGGTTTAAGTAGTTCTAAGTTCTAGGGGATTGATGACCTCAGAAGGTAAGTCCCATAGTGCTCAGAGCCTATATATATCTCCCACGCATCACAGGATTTACGCTGGTAAGTCCACTCAGGTGAGTTTTGTGTGTCGTAGGGAGCCATTTGAATTCCTTCATTAATCTATTCGCTTATATAGCTAGAACATTCTGAAAACATCTAAATCGTAAGCATTTACAATCGTCACCTATAATGTGACTCATGGCCCGTAATATTTTTGATGAAATTACGTTTACAAGGGCAAATTACTGCATCGAATAGGCTTTTAAAACAAGATAAACGTTTGAAAATGCCTTCCTGACACTATGTTATTAGCGTAAGCAGTGGAATATTTAGTATTTAAAGCAACTATCGAATACACACGGTATAAATTACGAACACAAAGCAGTCCTAAACAATGTCCAAGTAAACAATAGCCTGCTAATGTTGTGAGGCATCTAACATAACGGCACCGGCTTCAAAAAACCGTATAACGTATGTCCGTAGCTCCATCTCCGCTTAAGAAACTTCCTGGCACATTAAAACTGTGTGCCCGACCGAGACTCGAACTCGGGACCTTTGCCTTTCGCAGGCAAGTGCTCTACCAACTGAGCTACCGAAGCACGACTCACGCCCGGTACTCACAGATTTACTTCTGCCAGTACCTCGTCTCCTACCTTCCAAAGCTGTGAGTACCGGACGTGAGTCGTACTTCGGTAGCTCAGTTGGTAGAGCACTTGCCCGCGAGAGGCAATGGTCCCGAGTTCGAGTCTCGGTCGGGCGCACAGTTTTAATCTGCCAGGAAGTTTCATATCAGCGCACACTCCGCTGCAGAGTGAAAATCTCATTCTGGATCTCCGCTTAATATTACCTCCACGGCCACAGTCATATGGGTAATATCGTTTTCAATGTTGCTCGAACAGTCCACGGGTATACTGCCGGTTCGTAGTGTCCAACGGGCACAATATTTCGGCGATCAGACATGTCGCCATCGTCAGGTGCGCTGACGAACTGAGCTCCTGATTTTTTTTTCCTTTATTGAGTTTCGATTCCCCCTGAAGGGGGCGGGCTGGAAGCAGCTTACTACGCCGCTCTTCAGCCTACAGAATTTGTTTTAAAAAGATGAAGATAATAAAAAATAATAGTTGGCGATAAAATCGGTGACTTAAAGGTAAAATGGAAGAAAATTCTGGAACTTAAAACATAAAACACAGGGTTGATGATGCTAAGAAAATACACAGGAAGCAGAAAAATAACAGACAGACAATTAAAAAACACGGCGACAGTCTGGTTTCTGTTCGCAAGAGATATAAAATGCACACCCAGCGACAGCATGATTTCTGTTCGCAACACTGTGGAAGGACGCACAACACTGAACACTCACTTAAACACTGCACTAAAAAGTTGGCACAAATATGACACATCACAGCCGAGAGCAGGTGGGGGGGAAACAGGACAGATGATGGGAAAATAAAAAAGGGGGTGGAAGGAGAGGAAAAGTGAAGGGGGGAGGGGGGAAAGGAGCCAATGGAGAATGAGGACCCATAAGAGGGGTTGAGCTCCTGATTTTTTTTTCCTTTATTGAATTTCAATTCCCCCCCAAGGGGGCGGGCTGGCAGCAGCTTAGTATGCCGCTCTTCAGCCTACAGACTTTGTTAGAAAGATGAAGAGAATAAATAATAAAAACAGGCGATAAAATCGGAGACTTAAAGAGTAACATGGCGAAAAGAAATCGTGGAATTTAAAACAAAGAACAGAGGGATGATGACCCTAAGAAAATACATACAAAGCAGACAGGTAAAACAATAGACAGACAATTAAAAAAACATGGCGACAGTCTGGTTCACACCCGGCGACAGCATGGTTTCTGTTCGCAACACGAGAAAGACGAACAACACTGAACAGTCACTGGAACACTGCACTAAAAAGTTGTCAAATGTGACAGACCACAGCCGAGAGCAGGTGGGGGGAAACTGGATAGATGATGGGAAAATAAAAAAGGGGAGGGGAGCCGGGAAAGGAGCTGATGGAGGATGAGGACCCATAAGAGGGGTGGGGGGCGCTGGGCAGACGCGACAGGGAGTGGGGTAGGCAGAGGAGGGGAATACAAAAGGACTTGGGGGGGACAAGGGAGGTAGGGAGAGGTTTAGTGGGGAGAAAACAGGACGGAAGGGGGGAAGAGGGAGCCCAGGGAAAGGACAGAGGAAAGGACGGGGAGTGAGGATCAGAGTTGATAGGAGGGATAAATGGAGGGAGAGAGGGCATCATCCGGGAGGGGGAGTTGACGGAAGCCACCTTGGAAAAGGAGATGTAGGGTGGAGAGATGGAGGGTAGGGGGGACACAACGGTGAAGACGTGGCAGGGGGCGGGGATCGGAGAGGATAGGAGCAACCAGGGGGTGAGGGGGTTCAAGACGGCGGGAGGTGTAGAGGATGCGGAGATGTTCGAGGAATAGGAGCAGACAGGGGAAAGGAATGAGATCATAGAGGATCCGCGTGGGGGATGGGACTCGTATACGGAAGGCGAGGCGGAGTGCATGACGCTCAAGGATCTGGAGGGACTTCTAGAATTTGGGGGGGGGGCAGATATCCAGGCAGGACTGGCATAACAGAGGATGGGACGGATTAAGGATTTGTGGGTGTGGAAGATGGTAGAGGGGTGCAACCCCCAAGTCCGGCCGGAGAGGAGTTTGAGGAGTCGGAGGCGATTGTGGGCTTTGGACTGGATGGAGCGGAGATGAGGGATCCACGTGAGGTGACGGTCAATGGTGAGGCCAAGGTAGGTGAGGTGGACAGGACGGGCGCAGACAGTAAGGGAGAAATCCAGAAGCCGGAAGGAGCGAGTGGTACGACCTACGATGATTGCCTGGGTCTTGGAAGGGTTGAGTTTCAGGAGCCACTGGTTACATCATGCAGCAAAAAGGTCAAGGTGATGGCGTTGGGACCATTGGAGGGTAGGAGCGAGGGCGAGGAATGCGGTGTCATCAGCATATTGCAAGAGGTGTACTGGAGGGGGGGGGGGTTGGGGCATATCTGCCGTGTACAGGAGGTAGAGGAGAGGGGAGAGGACAGAGCCCTGGGGCACACCTGCGGAGGGGTAGAAGGTGTAGGAAGTGGCATTATGGATGGTAACATAGGAGGGGCGGTGGGAGAGGAAGGAGGCCACCAGACGGATGTAGTTGATAGGAAGGGCGTAGGTTTGGAGTTTAAACAGGAGACCGGGATGCCAGACACGGTCGTAGGCCTTTTCGAGGTCAAGGGAGACAAAAATGGCAGAGCGACGGGAGTTAAGCTGGAGGGAGAGGAGATGAGTGAGGCGGAGGAGTTGGTCATCTGCAGAGAAGGAAGGTCGAAAGCCACAATGGGTGTTTGGGAGGAGGTGGTGTTGGCGGAGGTGGTGATGGATGCGCCGGGATAGGATGGATTCCAAGAGCTTGCTGAACACCGATGTGAGACAGATAGGACGATAGGAAGAGGCATCAGACGGAGGCTTGTTGGGTTTGGAGAACATCAGGATACGGGAGGTTTTCCACAGGTCGGGATAGAAGCCAGTGGCAGGGATAACATTGTAGAGGGTGGCAAGGATTGAAAGGAATGAGGGAGGGCAGTGTTGGAGGTGTCGGTAGGTAATGCAGTCGTGGCCGGGAGCAGTGTTGCGTTTGGTGCGGAGTGTGAGGCTGATGTCCTGGGTAGTGATGGGAGTGTTAAGTTCAGATGGTGGTGTGTGGCCCAAGTACTGGAAGCTAGGAGCAAGGGGAGGAACAGAGGTATACATCAGGGAAGAGGGAATAATTAAAGTGGGGATCATCTGGGATGGAAAAAACATCAGAGAGGTGGGAGGCAAAGTGGTTGGCCTTACTGAGGTTGTCAGGAAATGGACGGTCATTAAGGAGGAGAGGGTACTGGGGGGTGGGGCGCTTCCCAGTAAGGCGGTGGAAAGCAGACCAATACTTGGAAGAGTTTATGGGGAGCGTGGTGTTGAGTTGTGTACATGTCTGGCGCCAGGCACGGCGTTTCTTCGCAGTAAGCAGATTGCGGATGTGACGTTGCGGGTAAGTGTATCCCGGTCACGAGTGCGAAGAAAAGAGCGGTAGAGGCGGCGGGACTCTCGAAGGAGAAGGACGGCCTGTGGAGGCAGGGTGGGGCGGTGAGGGTGGATGGCTTTGGTGGGGATATGGGAGGCGACGGCGTCAGACAAGGTCTGGTGCAGGAAGGTAGCAGCATGAGAGACGTCATCAGGAGATTGGAGGGTAAGGTCGTGGCCGTCAACCTGGGTGTGAATGGAGTCCCGGTAGGCATCCCAGTTGGCACGGGAGTAATCGTGGACAAGTTTAGGAGGGACGTCAGGGCGAGGAGCGTTGCGGGGATGGTGACCACTGGAGATAGTGAGGAGAACAGGAGCATGGTCACTGCCAATGAGGTCAAGGACATCTGCGGTGATGCGCCCAAGGAGGTTGGGAGAGGCAAGGACTACATCAGGAGCGGTGTTGGATTCGGGTCGGGTGTGCTGAGGCAGGGGAACCAGGTCGCCCTGGAGAGTGGTGAGAAACTGATGCCACCGCTGGAGGTCAGCAGGATCACGGCTGTGGATATTGAGGTCGGCGGCAATCACATAGGTGGAGAAGGTGCGGTCAATGTGGGCCAGGAAATCGTACGGGATGGGGGTGCGAGGGCAGACATAAATGGTGGCACAGGTGATGGTAAGGGTGGGGAAGAAGAGGTTGAGGGTGAGATGCTCGGCAGGATTGTTAAGGAGAGGTTGGGGCCGGACAGGGAGGTGCTTGAGGTGGCCTATAGCAACTCCGCCACACGCCAGAGGGTACGGGTTATTGGTGCGGTGTAGGGTGTAAGGAGCCATGGAGACGGAGATACGTGGTTGAAGGAAGGTTTCATTTAGGACGAAGGCATCCACGTGGTGCTGATGGAGGGTGTGGAGGAAGAGGAGTTTGTGGGTGGGCAGGGAGTGAATGTTGTGGTACAGGAGACGGTAGGGTTCGTGTACCATGGGAGGGGAGAGTTAGACGAGGGTGGTGAGGGGGGTGAAGGTGAAATGGGCCTGGTTGTGGGAGTATGTGGCATAGGTGGTAAGATGGAAGATGGAACGGGCAGCGAGGGCGATTTGGGAAAGAGTGTGCAAGCGCTGGAAGGGGTGGATGTTTTGGAGCACAATGGTCGTGAAACGGATGATGTCCTCAGCAGTAGGGGGAGGGCGGAGCGAGCTGTTGGGGTGGATGGGGTCATCAACAGGACGCACAGAGACGGTGAGCTCAGGGGTGACTGGTGGAGGTTTCGCTTTACACTTTGAGGAGTAGGTAGGATGTGGTTCATTGAAAGTGTTGCAGGAGGGGGGAGAGGTGAGGTTGGGGCAATTCTTGAGGAAGTGTGAAGCTTTGCAGTGGGGACAAGTAGGGGGGTTCTTGCAGGCAGAGGTAACGTGGTCGTTGTAGGTGAGACAGCGTTGGCAGCGGTAGGATTGGACTGGGGAACAGGAGGGGTCCACCTTATGACGGCGTTTGTAGATGAGGGCTCCCTCGGTGAGGAGGTGGTCAATGGAGGAGGAGGATTCGGTGAATATCCACATGAGAAAAGTCGGCCCGGCATCATTGAAGATGCGACGGGCCGAGCGGATTTCAGTGTTGGGCCGGGAGTTGAGTTCCGCCAACACCTCAGCCTCCGTGGTCACAGGGCTAAGCTTCGTGATCACAGCAGTGAAGGTTGGCGGACGTCGGGGAGGTTGAGGTCGATGGGGAGAGGACGGGGTGTGGTAGGGGGTGAGGGTTGCACGTTGGCCAAATTGGATACGGGGGATATAGGAGAGGAGATCGGTGTGGAAGGAATCATTGGGGGATTTAAGGAGGACTGAGTCCTTGTGAGGAATCAGAAGGGAGATGGGGGCATTGGGGTAGTATTTCCGGATGGCGAGGGTGAGGGAGCGGGCATCGAGGGTCAGGATTGGAGAGGACAAAGGTGTGGGTGGCAGGCGTGGTGGGGGTCGGAGCCGCGTCATGGGTGTGGGTGGGTCACGGGGAGTGGGGTTTTTTTGGAGGAGATTTCGTGGGAAGGGTCAACATTCGGGCGCTTTGAGGGTTTCGTGGTCACGACCGGGTGTAGAGGGGGCAGGGGGACGGGTTGCAGGGGGAGATGGCGGGGGCCAGGATCACCCTGAGCAGCGGATGACGGAGACGGAGGGGGCGTGGGTGTCACAGAGACTGTGGAACGTCGAGCCGAAATCCGTGCTGGCTTGGAGCCCGTCGGAGGCGGTGCAGGGAGCGGCGGAAAGTCAGTAGCTGTCGATGGGGCGACAGTGATAGGGGAGGAGGAGTTGGGAGTGGTTACAACCGAAAGTGGCGCAGGGGTGGGGTGGACAGGGAGAGAAGGAAGGACGGGAAGGGGGGTGGAGGATGAGCTCCATGTGATGGTGGTTGGAGCAGCGGAGGGAGAGGTGAAAATGATAGTGGTGGGCTGGGACATGCTGGCGGCGCGCGAGAAGGGCGGCGGCGGCGGCGGCAGCGGCGGCGGCGATGACCAGGCGGCGGCGGCGGCGGCGGCGGCGATGACCAGGCGGCGGCGGCGACCAGGCGGCGACCGAACGGCGGCGACGAGCACCGGCAGGCGGCGACCAGGCGGCGGCGGCGAGCACCGGCAGGCGGGGACCAGGCGGAGGCGGCGGCGGCGGCGGCGGCGAGCACCGGCAGGTGGCGGCGGCGAGCACCGGCAGGCGGCGGCGGTGAGCACCGGCAGGCGGCGGCGGCGGCGGCGAGGAGGACCGGACGGCGAGCAGTAGTGACGGCGAGCAGACGACACGGCAAGGAAAAGGCGGGGATCTTCCACGTCGTAGATGCACCCTGAGAGTAGCCCAGGCAGTGAAAGCCTTCGATGAAGAAGAGAGGGAATCCAACCCTCGAATGTGTGGAGCTCCTGAGGGCGGGCGGCCGATTTAAATCCCCTCCCCCTGCGGGCCGCTCTCTTCGCCGTCCGCCCCCACGCGCCGGGCGTCGGAATCTGTCGTAGCGTCGATGTGCTTGCTACGTCCGCCCTGATCACCAGTTCGTACTTCTTGCTGTGACTCTTCTTAATTACGTTGAATGCCGGGTCGCAAGCCTTGCTGAGATAGTAGCCGCAATCTCGGTTGATAAGATCTTCCCTGGCGCGACGCCCACGTCTTCGCGACCACCGGCGCGCGGGCGGGAGGGGATTTAAATCGGCCGCCCGCCCTCAGGAGCTCAGTTCGTCAGCGCACCTGACGATGGCGACATGTCTGATCGCCGAAATATTGTGCCCGTTGGACACTAGGAACCAGCAGTATTGTGACTTCTTTGACGACGATAGTCAGCTAAAGTCTGACGAAGGCGTTGTAAGCAGGAAACCGGCTGACCTGAGTAAACTACTCCTGCAGAACATCCGCAATACAATCTTTTAATTTGTCAAAAGATCTATAAGTTAATGGCCACTACAAAAATGACTATAACTTGCTAGTGAGGAAACTATAATGTATAAATGATTCGGTTCGGTAAGCCCATCATCAGAGCATACTTCCTCATTACGTGCAGGGAGTTTCAAAGAGAGTCATCCGATTTCACAACACTATATCTTCTAAATTAATAAACACTGAAATTCGTGGAAGATTCTGACTCATGCCGTCAGTTGTAAGCTGCTGTTTCATGTAATTGTCGGCTGTGATCTCCTGGTGCCACTAGCTTTCCAGTCCTGAGAGTTCGTCGCTCAATTGCTAGAACATGCTAAAAATTTCTTTTATCAACAGAACGGGGCACCTCCGCATTGGAACCTGCATATAAGACTATTTCATAACAATGACCTCCCTCAACGATGGCCTTAAGTGGCGCGCGGATCTGTCATTGCACCGTTGTCACCCAAGGTCGTCTGATATCGTGTTACTTGTAGGGAGGATATATGGAAGAATCCGTCTGTATGACTCCCCCTCCAAAGACATTCGGACAACAAAGACACCGCATAGCAAATGCTGTGAATGCAATAACTTCAGAGATGCTCGCAAAAGCATTAGACAAATCTGACTGTAGTCTGGATGTTTGTCATGTGTTCAGTTCAGGTTCAACTGAACATTCGTGAAAGGTAAATGAAAATTTTGATCCCAAACATAATTGTACAAGTACCTCAGGGTTGTTGCACTTGCATGCAAGTAGAAGGTGTACCGAAGTAAAATCGGATTACGCTTTTGAAAATAAAAACTTTATAGTCATACACATAACTTAAAATATGCCTCAAGTTTCTGTCTTCATACATATAGATGATATAGTCTGTGAAATCGAAGGAACCTTTTTAAAATGTCCTGTGTTTATGGCTTGGCCTCTCTCCACAATAATTACCCTCCACACCCATCCTCATTAACGATATTAGCTTCTTCCTAATACCCCATGATGTATCCTATCCACCTATTTCTTCTTTCTAGTCAAGTTATCTTCTGAGAAGATTTCCTAACATTTATTGTTGTAACTGACGATAATTTGTTTCTCTTTACCAGGAAAACTTTCCTCGCTACGGCTAGTCAAGATTTTACATCCTATATGTATATTTCATGACGTCTGTCATTGTCAGTTAGTTTGCAGCCCAAATAGCAACAGCCGTCTACTGCCTTCAGTGTCTCATTTCGTAATCTAATTTCCTCCTCATCACCTGACTTAATTCGTCTTCATTCCGCTACTCTTGTTCTGCTTTTTTTATGTCCATTTTATAATTACTTCTTAGCCGGCCGCCGTGACCGAGCGGTTCTAGGCGCTTCAGTCCGGAACGGCGCTGCTGCAACGGTCGCAGGTTCGAATCCTGCCTCGGGCATGGATGTGTGTGATGTCCTTAGATTAGTTAAGTTTAAGCAGTTCTAAGTCTAGGGGACTGATGACCTCAGATGTTAAGTCCCATAGTACTTAGAGTCATTTTTTATAACTACGTCTCAAGACGATATCAGTTCCGTTCACCTAATTTCTAACTCGTTTGCCTTTGACAGTTTGATAGTGTCACCTGAGTGAACTAAAAATTCTTGTATGTCTTCTCCCCAAAACTGAATTCCCTTTTCAATTTTCTTCTTTGTTTCCTCCACTACTTGCTCAGTGCATAAATTGAACAGCGTATAGAAAGGCTATAACTCTGCCTCACTCCATATCAGTTACTTCCTGCCTTCCATCTCCTTCAGCTCTTAGAACTACTGTCTGATTTCTGTACAAGTTGTAGATAACTGAGCAATAAAATACACTGGTGCCAAAAATTAAGACAACAAACCGTTACTTCTACGATCTGTGTCCACTTAACGGTATAATCATACAAACTGTCAACAGATATCCGTATGATTGTGTTCTGCACGGAAGATGGCATTCTGGTCAACAGACAATCACGCCAACGATGACGTCAGTACATCTACCGACGGGGTAGTGTTTGCCGGGTAGTCCCACATCCACGTCACTTTGTACACAGTCACAGATGGTGCAGTATGGCACAGAGAAGACGCATACTAGACTCTCTGCGGTGAAGACCCATAGAAAAAATGGACGCAAGCTGATGTGGCCCGATGGCTTAATGTGAATAGTTCTGTTGTTTCTCGAATCTGGCGACAGAATCTAGAGATCGAAAGTGTATCCCGAGCACCAGGGCAGAGCCTACCGGGTGTCTGTGTTGTCATCATCATTTCATCATCATTCATGAAAGTGGCGAGATTGAACTGAGCAAAGGTTGGGAATTTGTACGGGCCCTGATAACCGCGCAGTTGAGCGTCCCACAAACCAAACATCATCATCACGTGTGACATCAGAGAGAGACTGCTGTAAGAAACAGCTGTAAGGGCATAACAGTACCGCCTTATTACTGCACGGAAACTGGCATCTGAGCTCGCAGCATCGACTGGACGTGTTACATCGAGGCAAACGGTGGGAAGAAGGCTTCGATAGAGTGGCCTTTACTGTCGGAGGCCTGCTGTATGTGTACCTGTGACGCGTCATCACAGAAGGGAACGCCCAGAGTGGAGTGGTCAACATGCCGCGTCGATGGTCGAACAGCGGGCCAATGTTCTTTTCACAGATGAGTCCTGATTTGGTCTGAGGAGTGATTCTCGACGGATTCGTACCTGAAGAGAACGTGGAAAACGATTTAGAGACCCAAACTTTGTGGAAAGAGACCGATATCGAAGTGGATCACTAATGGTGTGGGCAAGGATTACGTTGACCACTCGAACAGCTCTTCGTGGAATTGCACGGGTGAATCGGCAAGGTTTCGTTCCGAGATCTTGGGACCTCATTTGTGGTTATTGCGAGATGCTGTGGGCCCAGACTTCGTACTGATGGACAATAATGCTGGACCTCATGGAACACGGGTGGTTGAATTTTTCCTGGAAACGGAAGATATTGCATGCATGGCGTGTCCTGCTCGCTCTCCCAATTTGAATCCTATCGAGCATGTCTAGGATGCACTAGTAGGATGGGTTGCATCATGTCAGCATCCACTAACCACTCTCCAAGACTTGCGAGCAGCTCTGCAGGAAGAATGGGCGCTATTGTGTCAACGTGAGACTGACGATATCGCAGGATGCCCCGTAGTTGTCAGGCCTGCATTGCTGCCAGAGGTATTCACACCCCATACTGAGCACATTAACCAGTTGTCGGAATGTGAGTGCAACTCCGTTAAGTGGGAAAAAACGAAGAACATTTTTGTCTACGTTATGCATGTCGCAGGTGTTTACGTTCTGTATTCTTTATATTGTTTCTACTATACTGTCACCTGTTTATACTGTTTTGTGGCAAAATAAACGCAACCCTGCAAAATTTCCGTTTGTTGCTTTAATTCTGGACACCATTCTACGAACTCATGTGAGATTTGAAATTTCTGTACTAAGAAATAGAAAAAATTAACAACGGAAATATTAGGACGTGCCAGAAACAAAATAACCCTTCCCGTAAAAAACACCATAGGTTCCGAAAAAAATCGATCATTCGATACTCGTGGTGCACTCTTCAAATATGAAGTGCAGTGGGTGGATGAAACCAGACTGATTCAGTGCGTCTACACATTCCAAACGCTTCTAGTTCACTATCACATAGACAACTCTCAAACAAAATACATTCGTAAGGCCCAGGTCTCCCACTACAACGAACATTCTCCTGAGAAGCAGGACGCTGCACGTTACCTGACTGGAGAGTCATTTGTAGGTACTGACTTAATATCTGGTGGTCCCCAAATGAATGTAATAGGATTACTGACGGTGATGTTATCCATTAATGCCTTAGCGGATAATACTAATTGCAATCTCAGGCTGTTAATAGATTACCTACCTACCTAAGTTGCCGACAGACTCCCACATAATACCAGCCTGAGGAAAGACTGGTACCTTATGTCTAATGCAGAAAAATATGGTAATAGTATTAAAAGCAACAACAAGGATTGGTCACGTCTCACATCTATTTCGTGTTAACAATGGATACATATGTTAAGCGGAACGACCGCATAGGCTTAGTTGCCCGTAAATCAAATACCTGGCTTCAGTTCGTTGATAAGACGCAAGGAAACAACGACGGCACTTAAAGGAAATTTCTAAGAGTGAAATTAAATTCCTGATAGAGATGTATAAGATTCGCTGATGACACTGCTCTGTGAAATTGAAGAAAATACAGGACGTGTTAAGTGAAACATAGACTGAGAACAAACTCGAATTCTAACCAAAATCGGCTTTAATATCAGGAAGAAAGTTCTCAGAATGTACGTTTGGAGTGTAGCATGGTGTGTAGGAAACCGGAAAAGGAGAGATTCGAAGCTTTGAGGTATTGTACTACAGAAGGACGTCGAAAATTATGTGGCTAATAAAATAAGGACTGAGGAAAATCTCCGCAGAAGCAGCGAAGAAGGGAACACATGGAAAAATCTGGCAACAGGAAGGAACAGTATGACAACACGTATGTTAAGACAGCATGGCCATGACACTAAAGGCAACTGTAGAGAATAAAAACTGTACGGAAAGACACGGATCGGAATACATCCAGCAAGCAGTTGAGGACTTGGGGTGAAAGTGCTACTCTGAGGTGAAGAGGATGGCACAGGAGATGAATTCGTTGTGGGCAGCATCGAACCAGTTAGAAGAGTGATGACTCAATAAAATGTGAAACCACTGTTTATCTACATAAAATATTGTATATAAAATACTAGTAGGGACCATATTTGAATCTCGTTTGACTGTATGGATCCGATATCAGGTCAGACTTACAGAGTAAACGAACTGTACGAGTTTACAAATAGGGGCGGTGTGAAATGTCATAAGCTCGTTTGATAGAGAAGAGGGTGTAGCAGAAATGTTGGAAAATTTTAACTTAACGATCGAGAAAGGACACCGCACGTCTCGCAAGAATCTAAATCGAAAACTTCAAGAACCGTCTTTCAGGGCAGAATCTACGAATATCCTGCAGCCCCCTACATCTTTTCCATAGAGAAAGTGCAGGCAAACCCTGGCAACAAAAGAAATGTCACGAAACAGTAGTGTATGTCGCACTAAAATCTAAGCCGGCCGGAGAGACCGAGCGGTTCTAGGCGGTACAGTCTGGAACCGCGCGACCACTACGGTCGCAGGTTCGAATCCTGCCTCGAGCATGGATGTGTGTGATGTCCTTAGGTTAGTTAGGTTTAAGTAGTTCTACGTTCTAGGGGACTGATGACCTCAGAAGTTGAGTCCCATAGTGCTCAGAGCCATTTGAACCAGTCTGGAACTAAAATATACCACCTGCCAAGCATTTCACAGTAATTCGAAGAGCGTGCATGTAGATGTAGATAAATTGTGAATAGTAACCAAAACAACCAATGTCGTAAGATGGTGGAAAAATAGACATTTCGACGAAAGATATCAGTGATTGATATACGACCTTCCTTTTATTTTAGATATAACCACGTTCTCTGGAGCAATCATAAGCAGTTTCTGTCTACGTTGGCCACATTCAGATGCTACAGTAGAAAAGAGGGGCGGAGTTTGGTGAACGAATGCGCAACATGCAAGTAAACTTCATAAGAAAAAACAGTGAATTGTATAGATATACACTGCTGGCCACCGTAAATGCAACACCAAGAAAGACAAGAGGTAGCACAACAAAATTTATTTTGTAGATAACCTGTTGACCACGTATCAACTGATTACGTTTACAGACGTCTGTGACATGTGGTTCCTGCCAGAATCAGTAGCCAGAGTAGCCGCCATTGTTGGAGATCACCGCTGCCACACGTCTCGGCATTGAGTCATAGAGACGTTGGATCTGTTCCTGGGGTACAGCAGCCCAAGCAGCTTCCACACGTTGTCAAAGATCATCTGGTGTGGTAGCTGGGGATGTAATCTGGGTCACTCGTTGAGCAACCATGGACCACATGTTTTCTATCGGCGAAAGATCCGAAGAGCGAGCCGGACAGGGAAGCAATTCAATCTGGTTATTGACGAAGAACCTTTGGACAATGCGTGCCACGTGTGGTCGCGCATTATCCTGTTGAAATATGGCTGTGGCCGAGCCCTGAAGGTAAGGAAGGACAACTGGCTCCAGCACCTCGGATATGTAGCGCCGGTTATTTAAAGCACCGGCAATGCGTACTAGAGGCGTGCGAGAGTAATATCCAATACCGCCCCATACCATAATACCCGGTGCAAGACCAGTGTGGCGGTGCATAATGCAGCTGTCCAGCATCCTCTCTCCACGGTGTCTCCACATTCGAATCCGACCATCGTGGTGCTGCAGACAGAAGCGTGCCTCGTCAGTAAAGACAACGTCATTCCATTCTGCCGTCCACATCCGTCTGTCATCACACCATTGGCGACGGAGACGTCTGTGGTTCTGCGTCAATGGTAGACGAAGAAATGGACGTCTTGCGGACAGACCACTCTGCTGTAAACGGCGTCGAATGGTACGCGCAGACACTGGATGATGCGTTACAGACGCAATGTGCTGTGCTATGGTTCGGGATGTCACTGAGCGATCCGTCACTGCCATGCGCACAATTTGCCTATCAGCACGTGCAGTGGTGCACCGAGGTGAATGCGATCGACCACGTCGGTCCGTCGTACCCTCCTGCATCCAACGGTCACATATCCGCATTACAGTTGTTTGGTTTCTTCCAACACGACTAGCGATTTCTCTGTATGATAATCCACAATCTCGGTAAGCCACTATCCTTCCTCTGTCGAACTCGGATACTTGATCAAAAGATGTTCGCTGTTGTCTACGAGGCATAACTGATCGTCTTGTGAAACAACCACAAGGTAAACACACGTGCCGAACGTACACTCGTCGAAATCGCCAAGCCTTAAATGGCGCTATGAGGTGGCGCCACAGGCGCGCGTGATGTGCGTCTGCGCTGAAATTCTAATCAGTTGCATATCTCATCGCTGCAAACTCATGGTGTAAATTTCACTTGATTCGGATGCTTCCTTCAGTGTGTTGCATTTACGGTGGCCAGCAGTGTAACTAAATGGGTTTGCTTTCCATGCTCTTTGGGTTGGATATGTGTATACTCTATACGTAAAGTCTTCATTTTGTAATAAAGCTGGAAATAAATATTTAACAGTTATTTGCTGTAAGTACGCTGTGAACGTCACTAAGGTAGTAAAATAATATATAAAACTTTAGATTTAAGAAGCGCGCGTACGTTAGCAATGATTCAACATTACGCTTACATTTCCAAAAGGAGGGATATAATACTTTTAACATTTACACAAAACTTGAAATTTTACACAACATTTAGAAAAGTAAATGAATGGGTGTTTTAAAAAAACTGTAGTTTACGGAAGAAACCGCATCTATGGCAAGAGTTTGGGAAAGTGAAGCACACTTTGTTATATCTACACTATGTGATCAAAAGTATCCGTACACCCCCAAAAACATCCGTTTTTCATATCAGGTGCATTGTGTTGCCACCTCCTGCCAGGTCCAGTACTCGGTAGCCATTAGACAATGTGAGATAGCAGAATGGGGAGCTCCGCGGAACTCATGGATGATTGGGTGTCACTTGTGTCAGACGTCTGTACGGAGATTTCCACACTCCTAAACATCCCTAGGTCCACTGTTTCCGATGTGTTAGTGAAGTGGAAGCCTGAAGGGACACGGACACCACAAAAGCATACAGGCTGATCTCGTCTGTTGATTGACACAGACCGCCGACAGTTGAAGAGGATCGTAATGTGTAATAGGCAGACATCTATCCACACCATCACACAGGAATTCCTAACTGCATCAGGATCCACTGCAAGTACTATGACAGTTAGGCGGGCGATGAGAAAACCTGGATTTCATGGTCGAGCGGCTGCTCATAAGCCACACATCACGCCGGTAAATGCCAAACGACGCCTCGCTTGGTGTAAGGAACGTAAACATTGGACGACTGAACAGTGGAAAAACATTGTGTGGAGTGACGAATCACGGTACACAATGTGGTGATCCGATGGCAGGTTGTGGGTATGGCGGATGCCCGGTGAACGTCATCTACCAGCGTGTATAGTACCAACAGTAAAATGCGGAGGCGTCGGTGCTATGGTGTGGTCGTGTTTTTCATGGCGGGAGATTGCACCCCTTGTTTTGCGTGGCATTATCACATCACAGGAATACATTGACGTTTTAAGCACCTTCTTGCTTCCCGCTCTTGAAGAGCAATTCGAGAATGGCGAGTGCATCTTTCAACACGATCGAACACCTATTCATAATGCACGGCGTTTTGCGGAGTGGTTACACGACAATAACATCAATGTAATGGACTGTCCTGCACAGGGTCCTGACCTGTAGAACACCTTTGGGATGATTTGGAACGCCGACTTCGTGCTGGAACCGACCGACATCCTCTCCTCAGTGCAGCACTCCGTGAAGAATGGGCTGCTATTCCGCAAGAAAGCTTACAGCACCTGATTGAACGTATGCCTGCGAGAATGGAAGCTCTCATAAAGGCTAAGTGTGGGCCAACACCACACTGAATTCCAGCACTACCGATGGAGGAAGCCACGAACTTGTAAGTCATTTTCAGCCAGGTGTCGGTATATTTTTGACCACATTGTTATCTAATTCCCTGGTTTTGTTATTAAGTTTAGTTTGACGAATACTGCCTATGGCTAATTGGTATGAACAATTTTACGTAAGTCAGAATTAGAGCTGACAGGATTTGTTTAGAATTTTTAAGATCTTAATATAGGCTTTTCCTTTTTATCCAACTGTAATATCTGAAGATGCGTGTCGTAGATTGAAATGGGTAATGACTGTGTCATAGAATGTGATTTTCTCCAAAATAAGCAAAAGTCGTAAAACAGTTCTATGAAAATTATATCAATCAATAATGAGGCTAATTTGTCATTTCTGAGGAGAAATAAAACGCAGGTGAAGGAACCCAGGGAGAAATTTGGAAAGGAAATTAAAGTTCAGAGAGAAGATAAAAAACTCGGAGGTTTGCTGACAACATTAAAATTCTGTCATAGACGATAAAGGACTTGGATCTGCAACTGAACATATTTGACAATGTTTTGAAAAGAAGCTAGAAGATGAAATCAACAAAATTGATTCTAGGATAATTAAATGTAGTCAGATTAAATAATTGTGCAGCAAAATAACTGCCTACGGCTGAAGTAGGAAAGATATAAAATGCCAATCGGTAATAGTAAGGAAATCGTTTCGGAAAAAGAAAAAACTTAGCATCGAATGTATGTTTAAATATAAGGAAATCTCTTCTTGAGGTGTTTGTGTTGAGTGATACTTTGTACAGAAGAGAAACACCGACGACAAATGTTTCACACTAGAAGAGAATATAAATTTTTGAAATAGGATACTACAGGAGAATGCATAACAGCGTAATATTAGGTGAGTAGATGGAATAACCAATGAGGAGAGAGTGAACTGAACTGGGGAAAAATGAAATTCATGGCACGACTAAGAGAAGGGATCAGTCAATAAGACACAGCTTGAGGCAGCGAGGAATTGTCGGTTTGGTAATGGAGGAAAGTTCAAATTGGTTCAAATGGCTCTGAGCACTATGCGACTTCTGAGTTCATCAGTCGCCTAGAACTTAGAATTAAACCTAACTAACCTAAGGACATCACACACATCCATGCCCGAGGCAGGATTCGAACCTGCGACCGTAGCGGTCGCTCGGTTGCAGACTGTAGCGCCTAGAATGGAGGAAAGTGTGAGGCGTAGAAATTGCATATGCAAGGCTCGAACACAGTAGGCAGGTTCAAATGCAGTAGCTACACAGACATGAAGAGGCCTGCACACGATAGAGTGACAAGCCGTAGCAAAGTAGTCTTCGGACTGAAGACCACAGCAATAGCAACAACAACAAAAACAATAACTGGGGACATGAAGTAATCGCTACGTATGTCTCAAGACAGAATTCTTCTGTTTAGATAGCACAGACTCATTGAACGTGAGACAGTTTCTGTATTTAAACGTCTAGGACCACTGTTTGCCGCTTTCCCTCTTCTTTTTTGTAGGAATAACTCTCCAGCATTCACAAGAGTGTCACGTTGCACTTTTGATGACAACACGTCTATGTCTGCCGACCCTGAGGCGACATGACACACTATTTATATTCGCCAGCTGGCATTGGATCCCGCAGGTGTCATCTACAACTACGAACGAATGGCCTCGACACCCACGCGGCGTGTCTAATGAAGAGGTGACGTCGATCGGGAATTTAACGGCCAACGCCCGTTATGGAGGGCCACCAAAACTCTGTCGGAGTACCGAGCAACGTGGTGCAGATTTCGTAAGCCCCGCCCGACCTTCCACAGTTGGGTTGCCCGTGGTTTTCTTAAAGCAAATGCTGGCATGGTTTCAACTTTCTTCCCCATATTCGCTCAATACAGGTTGTGTGGATCGTCTATAAAAACATCCTCGTGGCCTGGAATATATTTATACTTAAATTCTGTTCTGCTGTTTATTTATGTGCTTTCCTGTTTCGTTATTTCCGATTTGTTTCTTTCGCTTGACCTATGAAGTTTGTAGTAATTGTAATCTAATTAAAGTGCGTATAAATCAGCCGTGACCAAATTTGTTAACTGTATGATTTCTTTGTAACTGATTTCGTTGGAGGATACAATTACACTGTAACAAACAACAACAAGTCAACACGTTTATAGCATTAGCTTTGTTTGAGACTGTTAAAATGAGTCAAATGAGCATTTCTTCAGTAATTTAAACTAGGCGATATTATCTACTGAAACAATCATCGGCACATTTTTTATCATAGTTTTGTTTGAAACAGGTAGGCTAAAATGAGTCAGTTATTCAATAACTTAAACTACAAGACACTATATCTAATACTGATGCGTCAATTGTTCAGTAACGCGATATTATGTGTCATACTAATGAAAAAATATAAAGAGAATGAGTGCTGTGCTCTAGAGTGAAACACTTTGAAACTGCATTTCTAGGTTGCCAAATGTAACGTGCGGCCTTCTGGTTTACACGTTCTACGCATTGCGTGCGGTATTGTAGGAATGCAGTTGGTAAATTCCCAAGTGTGCGCGTACATTTTAACATATAAATGAAGGACGTTTCCGAAACACTGTTATTAGCACGTCTTCAATACATCCTCCTAATATTATAGTAATGGTAAAAGTTATTACTATTATTATTCTGCGTTCGACTATTTTGGACAGTGATGTGCATAAATTACTTCTAAGGAGGTGAACCATAGGCGGAATGCAAATACTGTCGTGTGGAAACAGTTTTGTGAGTGTCAAAAAGACAGAAAATTAAATGAAAATTTTATTTTCTACTTCTTCCATCACTTCTCTCTCCCTCTCTCTCTCTCTATCTCTCACTCATCACATCACATCACTTCACACACCCATCTTCATCACTCTTCATTAGACTATCTTCGACATCCAGCTGGGTAGCCGACAGCACTGTAGCTATCAAAACAGAGAACCAACAACAGATATATTATTTATGTTAAAGATACTCTGATCACGCCACACAAAATCTTGATAAAAGAGGCGAACTTTAAAAAAAAGGTGCATGACTTATGTACTGCTCCGTGATACAGTAACTATTAGATATTAGCATATTTTCAAATCCTTCTTAAACGATTCTAGTGTTTTTATCTTGTTTACTTCTATGGGCAATGCACTTAAGATATGTAATTATTTTCTGGTTTAAGGCCTCGCTATGTACTTCACTAAAACAATCATTCCTACTTCCAGTTTCATACTTGTGAACTCGGCTGATTAAGCACTTAAGATCTGGTTGATATATAATTATTTCCCGGTTTAAGGCCTCGCTATGTACATCAATGAAACAATCGTTCTTACTTCCAGTTTTATTATTGTGAACTTGGCTGATTAACGTGAACGATCTCCTGTGTGCTTTCATACAACATATGCACTGAGTGAACACTCTGGCGGAAGGGCAGAAGAAAGAAACGATGAAACCAATTGCCTATGACAACCTTAAGAGCTTACTTTAATCTACAATCCACGTACTAACATTACTATAAAGTATTACCATCAGCGCAAGTATCACTGAAGCAATCGACGACATGTTAAACCTACCACCAGATGAAAACGAAATGCTACTACGAATAATAAAGTTCGTAGTTTCAGCAAAGATAGAAAAATAATCCTTCTGAAAATGAAACTATTTTCAGCCAGCTGAAACCGAATGCTGAATATGCTGGCATAGCTCAGTTACCCTCTGAAAAATGTTACGGTTCTCTCCTCCATTCTTTTTATGTGTTCCTTTTCAAATTGTTCAAATGGCTCTGAGCACTATGGGACTTACTTCTGAGGTCATCAGTCACCTAGAACTTAGAACTACTTAAACCTAACTAACCTAAGGACATCACACACACTCATGCCTGAGGCAGGATTCGAACCTGCGACCGTAGCGGTCGCGCGGTTCTAGACTGTAGCGCCTAGAACCGCTCGGCCACTCCGGCCGGTGTTCCTTTTCAGATCCATTCCTCTGTCCGCGTACCGAATCATTATTGCTGGAAGTTATTTATTAGCTATAGAGTAAAATTTTTATTTGATCATAAAATTTTGGAATTTGACGGAACCACTACATATTACAGCCATCTTTGCAAAATCTTTTTCCGCATCAGGATTTCCGCTCTCGAATGTTCTTCTCCAAACATGCAGAAAAGTTTCATTCCTTTCCTACTTTAAAAGACCTCATATCACAATAGCTGTCCCTTCTACTTCTATCTGTTTCGTAACTCTCTCTAACCAATACCATCCATACCTCTCCCCCCCGCACCTTTCTCACACTCTTGTCTACTGACCTCTGTACTGAGACAATCTGCTTTCTCTCTGTTAAAAGTTACTGTCAGTACTATCAATGACATTGCAATTGGATGATATCCTCCTTATTTCTGATGATGTTAAACACGACTTGGCAACGGCCTTTCCGTCAGATCACCGAAGTTAAGCGCTGTCGGACGTGGCCGGCACTTGGGTAGGTGATCATCTTGGTCGCCATGCGCTGTTGCCATTTTTCGGGGTGCACTCAGCCTCATGATGCAAATTGAGGGGCTACTCGACCGAAAAGTAGCGGCTCCGATCAAAGAGAACCATCGTAACGACCAGGAGAGTGGTGTGCTGACCACACGACCCTCCTATCCGCATCCTCAGCTGAGGATGCCACGGCGGTCAGATGGTCCGGATGGGCCAGTTGTGGCCTGAAGACGGAGTGCTAAACACGTTTTCAAAAGTAATAAACAAATTATATTTTTGTATTATTATCTGATACATTTAATTACTTACATGTGTTGTGTCTGTTCGGTAAGACATTCTGACAGAAGAGACTCCACAAAAGATAAAAAAAATGTTGTTATTATTTGAGTGGGTACTGTAATTATCATATTATTATCCCAGATGCACGCGTAACTGGGTCAGAAGTAGGCAAAGAAATTAAGCGGGTTGGGAAATCATGTTTCGTAATAATTTTTGATATGTGTGGTTCTTCGTTCAATGTAAGAGCGGACCCAAAGGCCTTGTCGTTGTGATGTGCATTATACGTCTAGCTCTACAGTTTTTGCCCGTCATAACTTTCTCTTTTACCAAATTCAATACAATTGATGCCTTAGGATGTGTCCTAGCGATCGATTCCGTCTTTTAGTCAAGTTGTGGCATTTCTCTTTTCCCCATTTAGATATGGTACTTCCTCATTAATTATTCGACCAACCTAACCAAATTCAGGTATTTTTCTGAAGCACCACATCTCAAAAGCGTCTATTCTCTTCATGTTGGAACTGCTAATAGTCTGTCTTTCACTTCCGTACAAAGCTAAACTCCAAACAAATACCCTTTATACACTCCTGGAAATTGAAATAAGAACACCGTGAATTCATTGTCCCAGGAAGGGGAAACTTTATTGACACATTCCTGGGGTCAGATACATCACATGATCACACTGACAGAACCACAGGCACATAGACACAGGCAACAGAGCATGCACAATGGCGGCACTAGTACAGTGTATATCCACCTATCGCAGCAATGCAGGCTGCTATTCTCCCATGGAGACGATCGTAGAGATGCTGGATGTAGTCCTGTGGAACGGCTTGCCATGCCATTTCCACCTGGCGCCTCAGTTGGACCAGCGTTCGTGCTGGACGTGCAGACCGCGTGAGACGACGCTTCATCCAGTCCCAAACATGCTCAATGGGGGACAGATCCGGAGATCTTGCTGGCCAGGGTAGTTGACTTACACCTTCTAGAGCACGTTGGGTGGCACGGGATACATGCGGACGTGCATTGTCCTGTTGGAACAGGAATGGTAGAACGATGGGTTCGATGACGGTTTGGATGTACCGTGCACTATTCAGTGTCCCCTCGACGATCACCAGTGGTGTACGGCCAGTGTAGGAGATCGCTCCCCACACCATGATGCCGGGTGTTGGCCCTGTGTGCCTCGGTCGTATGCAGTCCTGATTGTGGCGCTCACCTGCACGGCGCCAAACACGCATACGACCATCATTGGCACCAAGGCAGAAGCGACTCTCATCGCTGAAGACGACACGTCTCCATTCGTCCCTCCATTCACGCCTGTCGCGACATCACTGGAGGCGGGCTGCACGATGTTGGGGCGTGAGCGGAAGACGGCCTAACGGTGTGCGGGACCGTAGCCCAGCTTCATGGAGACGGTTGCGAATGGTCCTCGCCGATACCCCAGGAGCAACAGTGTCCCTAATTTGCTGGGAAGTGGCGGTGCGGTCCCCTACGGCACTGCGTAGGATCCTACGGTCTTGGCGTGCATCCGTGCGTCGCTGCGGTCCGGTCCCAGGTCGACGGGCACATGCACCTTCCGCCGACCACTGGCGACAACATCGATGTACTGTGGAGACCTCACGCCCCACGTGTTGAGCAATTCGGCGGTACGTCCACCCGGCCTCCCGCATGCCCACTATACGCCCTCGCTCAAAGTCCGTCAACTGCACATACGGTTCACGTCCACGCTGTCGCGGCATGCTACCAGTGTTAAAGACTGCGATGGAGCTCCGTATGCCACGGCAAACTGGCTGACACTGACGGCGGCGGTGCACAAATGCTGCGCAGCTAGCGCCATTCGACGGCCAACACCGCGGTTCCTGGTGTGTCCGCTGTGCCGTGCGTGTGATCATTGCTTGTACAGCCCTCTCGCAGTGTCCGGAGCAAGTATGGTGGGTCTGACACACCGGTGTCAATGTGTTCTTTTTTCCATTTCCAGGAGTGTAAAATGCTCCCTAACAGTTAAATTTGTCTACGGCCGGACGACTTGTGTGGCATAGTGTTAACTTTGCTTACTACACACTGCCTACAGTTATGATTAAAATTCAGTGGAAGTTTCATAACTGAATACCAACCATTCTCATATTCAGTACTTCCAAGACTTATGTACCACACACCAGGAGAGTCCTCAGGAGGCGCGAATGTTATGTGTTTCCTATTTAAGTGGCCTTTGGGGTGACATCTCGTGCCAGTGGTGTGAGAGGCGAGCTACCCAATGCAGGTCGTTTGGAAAGCCGGTGGTATGTCCACAGGGCTGACATTGTAGTCAGATGGCATTATGCTTATATGCTTAGTACACAAACCTTCCTTGTTAACCAGACTGTTAGTGGAAACCCTTACAGCTGTACCTAAAGTTAGCGTTCACATACTGAGGGAAAATCGCAATCCAGTCACATTATTGTGACCACCGCCTATGTTCGACGTCATCGTCCAATAACCAGTCACATATGTCAGGGTATGGAGGGTATACGAAGGTGCGACAATAAAGTAATGAGACTGATTTTCTTTAAAATGTGTGGCAATCCTGCAGGCATTCGTAGGCACAATATCTTTGACCTTGGTCTATAAGCTGCTTCTAGTCCAAGTGGCACATCGATGCAACTGCTCAGTCGTGAGTTGTGCTGTTATAAGTTAACATGTGTTTGTGTCTCTCGTCACGGAAATGGAACCGCATAATATTGGGCAACGGTATGCCATTTCTTTTTGCGTTAAATTGGGTGAAAACGCGACGACAACTTACGGTAAGCTACAGAGAGTTTTCGGAGAGAAGGTTATGTCAAGAGCTCAAATTTTTCGTTGGCATAAAATGTTTAGCGAAGGCAGACCAAAAAAAGCTCGCATGTCAAAATCAAAAGTGAAATGCATGCTTGTGAGCTTCTTTGATTCCAAGGGAATTGTTCATAAAGTGTGGGTGCCTGCTGGACAAACAGTTAACCAATACTACTACAAAGAAATTTTAGAAAGACTTTGTAAAAGAGTTCTTCGTGTCCGTGCCAACATTGCTGATAATTGGATTCTGCATCACGACACGATAATGCATCATCCCATACTGCTCTGTCAGTACACCAATTTTTAACCTCAAAACAAATTTCGGTACTACCACAGCCACCTTTTTCACCAGATATCGCTCCGTGCGGCTTTTTCCTATTTCCAAGAGTCAAAACGGTGGTCAAGAGACACCATTTTCAAACAACACAAGATGTCCAAAAAGCTGTGACGAGGGTCTTGGAGGATATTACAGAACATGAGTTCCAGAAATGTTACCATCAATGGCAGAAGCGCTGGAAAAAGTGTGTGCAATCAGAAGGGAACTACTTTGAAGGAGACAACACTAAACGTGACTAAGCCCGCCCAGTTGGCCGTGCGGTCTAACGCACGGCTTTCCAGGCGGGAAGGAGCGCCTGGTCCCTGGCACGGTTCCGCCCGGCGGATTTGTGTCGAGGTCCAGTGACCTGGCCAGTCTGTGGATGGTTTTTAGGCGGTTTTCCGTATGCTTCGGTGAATGCGGGCTGGTTCCCCTTATTCCGCCTCAGTTACACTATGTCGGCGATTGCTGCGCAAACAAGTTCTCCACATACACGTACACCACCATTACTCCACAACATAGGGGTTACACGCGTCTGGTGTGAGACGTTCCCAGGAGGGTCCACTGGGGGCCAAAGCGCACAATAACCCTGGGTTCGGTGTGGGGCAGCGGAGGGGTGAAGTGGACTGCGGTAGTCGTCGTGAGGTTGTGAACCATTGAGGCTACGGCGGGGACGGAGCCTCTCCGTCGTTTATAGGTCCCCGGTTAACATACAATACATACAATACAAACTTGACTAAAACGGTAAGCAACATATTTTTTCACACCAGTCTCATTACTTTATGGTCGCACCTTGTATAAGGCGTCTCGTCGCTGTCGTAATGCGCTAACGGAGCAATTTATCTGACATGCAAACGGGCATGATCTTTGGTTTTCGGGCCAAGGGGGCAAGCATTTCCGAAACGGCTAAGTTTGTAAACTGTTCGCATGCCACCGTGGTTAAAGTATACCACGCGTGACAAAATTGCGCTATCCAGAACATGTCCGAGGAAACTGTGGTACATCACGTGCCACAGATCACAGGGGAGAACGACGGCTGAGGAGGCATGTACGGGCGAAGAGATGTGCAATTGTAGAACAGCTGACCTTGCAGATGAACCCAGGGGGCTACCAACAGTGTCTCCGCAATGACCGTTCAGCAAACTCTGCTGTGTATTGGCCTCTGCAGCTGGCGCCATGTTCATTCACACACACTGACTGCTGTGCATTGGCGACTCGAATTTGCACACCAATATAGGAACTGAACGTCCACTGAGTGGCCGCAGGTGGCCTTTTCCGATGAATCACTTTTCGAAACCAGAACAACTGTTAGCATGAGTGACATAATAGTAGATATCTTAGGTGTTGCGAAACAAGCCACTTAAGAAAGGCAAATCTTCCGATCCAGATGATATACCAGTCAGGTTCCTTCCAGAGTACGCAGACACAATAGCGCCTTTCTTAGCAATCATATACAATCGCTCACTTGCCGAAAGGTCTGTTCCTAAAGACTGGAAAGTAGCACAGGTCACACCACTATTCAAGAAAGGAAATAGGAGTAACCCACTGAATTACTGACTCATGTCACTGATCTCAATTTGCAGTAGGATTCTGGAGCATATACTGTACTCGAACATTACCCTCCAGGGTAGCAGAGAGCGCCAATGCGCTGCTTCCTGGACTCGGGTAGACGCGCCGGCCCCGGATCGAATCCGCCCAGCGGATTGACGACGAGGGCCGGTTTGTCGGCCAGCCTGGATGTGGTTTTTAGGCGGTTTTCCACATCCCGATAGGTGAATACCGGGATGGTCCCCAAGTTCCACCTCAGTTACACGACACAGCCATTTCAAAACGTTCGTACTATTTCCTGACTTACACTGGACGCAGACAGCTGGGGTACACTACTTCCGTCCCTGGGGGTTCGGGGTCGCGTCATGAAGGGCATCCGGTCACCCTCTGCAATTAACACTGTAAAAATCCGTAATCACAAAGCAGACCCCGAGTTGGAGCGGGACAAAGGCCCCGAGAAAGAAAGAACTGTACTCGAACATTATGAATCACATTGAAGGAAATGACTTATTGATATATAACCAACAAGAATTCAGAAAATATCGTTCTTGCGCAACACAGTTAGCTCTTTATTCCCATGAAGTAATGAGTGCTGTCGACAAGGGATCTCAGATCGATTCCATATTCCTCGATTTCCAGTAGGCTTTTGATACCGTTGCTCACAAGCGACTATTAATCAAATTGCGTGCATATGGAGTATCGTCTCAGTTGTGTGACTGGATTCGTGATTTCTTCTCTGAGAGGTCACAGTTCGCAGTGATAGACAGTAAATCAACTAGTAGAACAGAAGTGATATCTGGCGTTCAGCAAGGTAGTGTCATAGGCCCTCTGCTGTTCCTGATTCACATAAATGATCTAGGTGATAATCCGAGCAGCCACCAAAGATTATTTGCAGATGATGCTGTCATTTACCGTCTAGTAAAATCATCAGACGATCAATTCCAATTACAGAATGATCTAGAGAGAATTTCTGCATGGTGCGAAATGTAGCAATTGGCACAAAACAAAGAAAAGTGCGAGGTCATCCACATGAGCACTAAAAGAAATACGATAAGTTTTGGGTATAAGATAAATCGCACGAATCTAAGGGCTGTCAATTCGATTAAATACCTAGGAATTACAATTACGAGCAACTGAAATTGGAAAGACCACATAGATAATATTGTGGGGAAGGTGAAACAAAGACTGCACTTTGTTGGCAGAACACTTAAAAGATGCGACAAACCCACTAAAGAGACAGCCTTCATTACACTTGTTCGTCGTCTGCTGGAATATTGCTGCGCGGTGTGGGATCCTTACCAGGTAGGATTGACGGAAGACAGAAAAAGTGCAAAGAAGGGCAGCTCGTTTCGTGTTATCGCGCAGTAGGTGTGAGAGTGTCACTGATATGATACGCGAGTTGGAG
The DNA here is from genome assembly GCF_023898315.1 of Schistocerca nitens. Taxonomy (NCBI): domain Eukaryota; kingdom Metazoa; phylum Arthropoda; class Insecta; order Orthoptera; family Acrididae; genus Schistocerca; species Schistocerca nitens. The sequence continues at coordinate 1,134,238,454 of NC_064614.1, read as the reverse complement.
TGGCAGTCATTGAAACAAAGGCAGTTTTCTTTGCGGCGAGATCTATTTACGAAATTTCAATCACTAACTTTCTCTTCCGAATGCGAAAATATTTTGTTGACACTCACCAACGTAGGGAGAAATGATCACCATAATAAAATGAGAGAAATCAGAGCTCGAACGGAAAGATTTAGTTGTTCCTTTTTCCCACGCGCCATCCGAGAGTGGAATGGTACAGAAGTAGTATGAAAATGGTTCTATGAACCCTCTGCCAGGTACTTAAGTGTGAATTGCGTAGTAACCGTGTAGATATAGATATAAATGTAGATGCTCCATCGGACAGATGGGAAACGCCCTGCAACAATAGAATGTTCCAGGCCGGAGTAAGGGGCTTTATGGTCTAGGCCAGGGAATGTTTTGTGCCTTACTCGGTTATCACATCATTCTGAAAGGCACTATGGATCAACAGAAGTATGCGTTTATTCTTGCGGGCGATGTCCACTTCTACATGCAGTGTTTGTCTTCAGCACAATGATATCTACCGGCAGGACAATGCACTGTGTCAAACAGCTCGCAGCGTACGTTTGTGGTTTCAAGAGCACCAGGATGAGTTTGGCGTAGTTGGTTCAAATGGCTCTGAGCACTATGGGACTTAACATCTGAGGTCATCAGTCCCCTAGAACTTAGAAATACTTAAACCTAAGGACATCACACACATCCATCCCCGAGGCACGATTCGAACCTGTGATTCTAGCAGGCGCGCGCTTCCGGACTGAAGTGCCTAGAACCGCTCGGCCACCGTGGCCGGCAGTTTGGCGTACTACCCTGGCCGTCGAACTCTCCGAATTTAAACACAGTCGAGAATCTGTGGGACCATCTCAACTGGGCTGTTCGTGCAGTGGATCATCACCCGAAAAACCTAGTGCAGCTGGCTAAGGCACTGAACTCGTCATGATTCCATATCCCCATCGGTGCCTGCTACAACCTCATGGACTCTCATCTTATAGATCTGCCATGCAAAAGGTGGTTATTCAGGCTTTTGATAGGTTGTCACATTAATGTGACTGGACCCTGTAACAGACATGGATGATTCCAAGGAGTTCCGACATTCACAACTACATGGCAATGGCAGAGCACTTTAATTCATCATAGTTAAGCCAACTTGCACAAAATATTTATAAATTGTACACACAAACTTTCCTCTTAAAACAGTTTATCTATTAGTGAAACCGTATCAAAATTCCTACATTATTTCCTGAGACTGATAGACCTCGGAGGACTTCATATACTCGACTACCTCTATACGTATAGAAGTAGAAGATAGATAGATGTTAACAAAGTCGCCTCTTTCATAAATGCTTTTCTTTCTGTAACAAGTATCCATTTTATTTGCTGCCTGCTTCTGCCACAGATAGTAATTTTGTCACCCAGTTAGCAAAACTGATCTACAGATTCCTGAACCTGATTCCCTCATTGTCGCCTGAATTAATTCGACTACAAGCCATTATCTTTGTTTTGCTTTTGTTGATATTTTTCTTGTAGCTTCTTTTTAAAACATCATCTACTTCGTTCAAATGCTCATCCTAGTCTTTTGCCGTCTCTAGCAGAAGTACAATGTCATCGTCAAAGTTTTTGCTTCTTCTACATGAACATTAATTTCCTTTTCACATTTCTCCTTGGCGTCAATTTGCTGCTTGATCAATACACAGACTGAATAACACCGGGTATAGGGTAAATCTCTAAATCTACAAATGTTACACTTGTATGTTTGCGTTTCTTGAACCTGTCTTCTAAGCTAAGTCATAGGGCCATACTGCGTCTTGCGTTCCTACCTTTCTCCGGAACACGATCTGATTTTCTCCAAGTCCTCTTCTATCAGTTTCTCCATTTTTCTCTACATAATCGTTTCGAATATTTTGCAGACATGACTTATTAAACATGGTTCAGTAGACTACACACTTGTCAGCATATGCCTTCATGGTACTGGAACTATTACATTCTTCTTGAAGTCTACATCTACATCTACGTGATTACTCTTCTATTCATAATAAGGTGCCTGCTAGACGGTTCAATGACCCACCTTCAAGCTATCTCTCTACCGTTCCACTCTCGAACGGCGCCTGAGTAAAACGAGCACATAAACTTTTCTGTGCGATCTCTGATTTCTCTTATTTTATCGTGATGATCATTTCTCCCAATGTAGGTGGGTGCCAACAGAATGTTTCGCAATTGGAGGACAAACCTGGTGATTGAAATTTCATGAGGAGATCCCGTCGCAACGAAAACCGCCTTTGTTTTAATGATTGCCACTCCAAATCACGTGTCATGTCTCTGGCACTATCTCCCCTATGTCGCGAGAATACAAAACGAGCTGCCCGTCTTTGAACTTTTTCAGTGTCATCCGTCAGTCCCACCTGATGAGGATTCCACACTGCACAGCAATACTCCAGGATATGGTGGACAAGCGTGGTGTAAGCAGTCTCTTTAGTAGACATGTTGCACCTGCACCTTCTAAGTGTTCTGTCAATGAATCTCAGTCTTTGGTTTTCTCTACCCACAACATTTTCAATGTGATTGTTCCAATTTAGGTTATTTGTAATTGTAACCATAAGTGTTTAGTTGAATTTACAGCCTTCAGATTTGTGCGACTTATCTACATCTACATCTACACCTACATGACTACTCTGCAATTCACATTTAAGTGCTTGGCAGAGGGTTCGTCGAACCACAATCATACTATCTCTCTACCATTCCACTCCCGAACAGCGCGCGGGAAAAACGAACACCTAAACCTTTCTGTTCGAGATCTGATTTCTCTTATTTTATTTTGATGATCATTCCTACCTATGTAGGTTGGGCTCAACAAAATATTTTCGCATTCGGAAGAGAAAGTTGGTGACTGAAATTTCGTAAATAGATCCCGCCGCGACGAAAAACGTTTTTGCTAAAATGACTTCTATCCCAATTCGCGTATCTGCCACACTTTCTCCCCTACTACGTGATAATACAAAACGAGCTGCCCTTTTTTGCACCCTTTCGATGTCCTCCGTTAATACCACCTGGTAAGGATCCCACACCGCGCAGCAATATTCTAACAGAGGACGAACGAGTGTAGTGTAAGCTGTCTCTTTAGTGGACTTGTTGCATCTTCTAAGTGTCCTGCCAATGAAACGCAACCTTTGGCTCGCCTTCCCCACAATATTATCTATGTGGTCTTTCCAACTGAAGTTGTTCGTAATTTTAACACCCAGGTACTTAGTTGAATTGACAGCCTTGAGAATTGTACTATTTATCGAGTAATCGAATTCCAACGGATTTCTTTTGGAACTCATGTGGATCACCTCACACTTTTCGTTATTTAGCGTCAATTGCCACCTGCCACACCATACAGCAATCTTTTCTAAATCCCTTTGCAACTGATACTGGTCTTCGGATGACCTTACTAGACGGTAAATTACAGCATCATCTGCGAACAACCTAAGAGAACTGCTCAGATTGGCACCCAGGTCATTTATATAGATCAGGAACAGCAGAGGTCCCAGGACGCTTCCCTGGGGAGCACCTGATATCACTTCAGTTTTACTCGATGATTTGCCGTCTATTACTACGAACTGCGACCTTCCTGAAAGGAAATCACGAATCCAGTCGCACAACTGAGACGATACCCCATAGGCCCGCAGCTTGATTACAAGTCGCTTGTGAGGAACGGTGTCAAAAGCTTTCCGGAAATCTAGAAATACGGAATCAACTTGAGATCCCCTGTCGATAGCGGCCATTACTTCGTGCGAATAAAGAGCTAGCTGCGTTGCACAAGAACGACGTTTTCTGAAACCATGCTGATTACGTATCAATAGATCGTTCCCTTCGAGGTGATTCATAATGTTTGAATACAGTATATGCTCCAAAATCCTACTGCAAACCGACGTCAATGATATAGGTCTGTAGTTAGATGGATTACTCCTACTACCCTTCTTAAACACTGGTGCGACCTGCGCAATTTTCCAATCTGTAGGTACAGATCTATCGGTGAGCGAGCGGTTGTATATGAGTGCTAAGTAGGGAGCTATTGTATCAGCGTAATCTGAAAGGAACCTAATCGGTATACAATCTGGACCTGAAGACTTGCCCGTATCAAGCGATTTGAGTTGCTTCGCAACCCCTAAGGTATCTACTTCTAAGAAACTCATGCTAGCAGCTGTTCGTGTTTCAAATTCTGGAATATTCCATTCATATTCCCTGGTGAAGGAATTTCGGAAAACTGCGTTCAATAACTCCGCTTTAGCGGCACAGTCATCGGTAACAGTACCATCGGCACTGCGCAGCGAAAGTATTGACTGCGTGTTGCCGCTTGTGTACTTTACATACGACCAGAATTTCTTCGGATTTTCTACTTATCGCGCAATCGATATTTAGCGGATTTCTTTTAGTACTCATGTAAATAACTTCACACTTTTCTTTATTCATGGTTAATTGCCACTTTTCGTACCATACACATATCTTATCTAAATCATTTTGCAATTCGTTTTAGTGGTCTCATAACTTTACAAAACGGTAAATGACAGCATCATCTGCAAACTGTCTAAGAGGGCTACTTAGATTGTTTGCTATGTCGTTAATATAGATCAGGAACAATAGAGAGCCCAAAACACTTCCTTGGGGAACGCCGGATATTACTTCTGTTTTCCTTGACTTTCCGTCTATTACTACGAACTGTGACCTTTCTGACAGGAAATCCAGTCACACAACTGAGGCGATATTCCATAGGCAAGCAAGTTGGTTAGAAGAAGCTTGTGAGGAACGGTGTCGAAAGCCTTCTGGAAATCTAAAAATATGGAATCAATTTGACATCCTTTGTCGTAGCACTCATTACTTCACGAGTATAAAGAGCTAGTTATGCTTCACAAAAACGATATCTTCTGAATCTGCGCTATGTGTCAATAAGTCGTTTTCTCCGAGTGTTTCACGATGTTCGAACAATGTTCCAAAACCCTACTGCAAATCGACGTTAGTGGTATGGGCCTGTAATTCAGCGGATTACTCCTATTTCCCTTTTTGGGTATTGGTGTGACCTGAGCAATTTTCCAGTTTACAGGTACAGATCATTCTGTGAGCGAGCGGTTGTATATAATTGCTAAATATGGAGCTATTGTATCAGCATACTCTGAAAAGAATCTGACTGCTATACAATCTGGACCGAAGGCCTTGCCTATATGAAGTGATCTGCTTTTTATGCAGAGGGTATCTACTTCTATGTTTCTCATCTTGGCAGTTGTTCTGTGCCGATTTCCGGCACGATTGTGTTCCGGCCGCGAGTGTAAAGGACGATATTGGCCTCGCCAGAGATACTGAGGAGCCGAGTTGGCGGCGAGTGGCCCTCTGGGGACAAGGAGTGGAGGGTTAGACAGTACCGAGCGAGAAGGACAGAACGGCAGAGTGTTGGGGCACGGATGGTCCGAATTGTGCATTAATAATTTTGGCACTCTGTGGTAATGAACTGATGGTGAAACCGAAACGCTTGGGAATTCAACGCTGCCTTGGGCTCTGCTATTGTATGGACGCAATTTACGGCCAGCTGTGGCCGATGTCGTTTGTGGGTGTTTTGCCACTGCAGATAAACAAGACAGCCTGGGCCCAATTTGAACACGTTGTACTGTAGAATGTTCGCCCACAATAAGGATGTCATGATATTGGAGAAGAAAGCAGTGGAATACGGTACGTGTCTTAACCTTCAATGACTTTTGCGGTGTTAGTTTACTTAACTGTGTGGAGATTGAGCAGTAACTGTCACCTTTCAACGGAATTTACGATTGTGTAAAAGTGTGGCTAATGCCGGATGGGCGTTGTCATAAAGATATTATATTTCTTATTTGTGAACATAATTTTCTGGTATCAGGATTACTCATTATACAGATTTGAAATTGTCCGTCCTGCGCTGTAGTTCAGCGGGTTATGAATACTGGAATTTGACAAATGTGCTAACTGTGAGTTTTGGATATGTTTTTATATCTGCGTGTTAAATGAAAGTGAATTTTGAAGTTTGTAAGGTACCTTTCTGCCATTACTATTCTGTAAGTTTTTCTTTGGAAGTGATGTTGTTTGCTACTGTTATTGGTTGAGTATTTATTACCCAATTAATCAAAGGAACAGTTATTTAACAAGCCTTTCTATGAAGTGTTTTAAGACTTGTTTTTCTGTGAGCTGTTAATTATAAATTACTTACATTACTAATGTTGTGTAAGCAGTTATTGAAGGCACCCATCTCCATTAGCCAATTAACCAAGGCCACTTGGGGACTAGAGGCTATTTGTTAAGTTGTGGCAACGCTAATCCTGTTGTTTGTTGTTCTAGTTGAAGTGTCTAGTCAGCCCTAAATTAAATACTAATTCCGCACAGTTGTTGATCGAAATTCAGGAATATTTAGTTCGTCTTCTTTCGTGTTTAATAACTCTGCTATAGTGGAACTGTCATCAGTGACTTCACCGTAGTTACCGCGCAGTGAAGGTATTGATTGCGTTTTGCCACTGGTATGCTTTATGTATGACCAGAATCTCTTTTGGGTTTTTTGCCAGATTCCGAGACAGAGTTTCGTTGTGGAATTTGTTATAAGCATCTCGCATTGAAGTATGCGCTATCTTTCGAACTTCTGCAAAACTTTGCCAATCTTGGGGATGTTGCTATCTTTTAAATTTGGAATCCTTTTTTATTTGCTTCTGCAACTGCGATATAAATCGCTTTATGTACCAGGGGGGATCAGTACCATCGCTTATTAATTTATGTGTTATATATCTCTCAACCGCCGTCGATACTATTTCTCTTAAATAATTTCACATCTTTTCTACGCTTACATGATCAGGTCGGAAGGAGTGGAGACTGTCTCTTAAAAAGGCGTTAAGCGCATTTTTATCAGCTTTTTTAAAGAGATGTACTTTGTGTTCCTTTTTGATCGTTGCAGGTGTTACAGTATTCAGCCTAACAGCAACTGCTTGTGATCACTAATCCCTGTATTCGTCATGATACTCCCTATTTCTTCAGGATTATTTGTTGCTAAGAGGTCAAGTATACTTCCGCAAACATTTACACTTCGAGTGGGCTCATGAACTAATTGTTCAAAATAATTTTCTGAGAAAGCATTCAGTACAACTTCGGATGAAGTTTTATGCCTGCCGCCTGCTTTAAACGTATAATTTTTCCAGCGTATTAAGGGCACATTGAAGTCACCACCGACTATAATTGCATGAGTGGTGTACCTACTTGAAATGAGACTCAAGTTTTCTTTGAACTGTTCAGCAACTATATCTTCTCGGGGGGGGGGGGGGGGGCGTCGGTAAAACTATCCAGTTAATAGTTTAGTAGTTTAGTCCGGTTGTCAAGTATAATCTCTACCCATACTATTTCGCAGGAACTATCTACTTCAATTTTATTACAAGGTAAACTACTTCCGACAGCAATAAATACTTCACCACCAACTGTATTTAGTCTATCATTTCTAAACACTGTTAGATCCTTTGAAAACATTTCAGCAGAACTTATTTCCGGCTTTAGACAGCTTTCCGTACCTATAACTATCTGAACTTCTGTGCTTTCTATTAGGGCTTGGAGCTCTGGTTCTTTCCCAACACAGCAACGACAATTTACAACAACAATACCGATTGTTGCTACAACTACCTTACTGTGTTTTACCTGCCCCCTTTTACACGGACGCCGTTTCTGCGGTTTCTTCAGACCTTATAACCTAAAAAAGTGTCCAGTACCTTCCACACAACCACCACTACCCATATACCCGATTCCTGTGTGTAGTGAGCTCCTGACCTATTAAGCGGAACCAGAAAAACCACCATCCGATGGCGCAAGTCAAGGAATCTGCAGCCTACACGGTCACAGAACCACCTGAACCTCTGATTCAGACCCTCGACTGGGCTCTGCACCAAAGGACCACAGTCGGTTCTATCGACGATTCTGCAGATGGTGAGCTCCGCCATAATCTCGCAAGCAAGACTTGTAGACTTTACCATTTCCGCTAGCCGCCAGAAACCACAGAGAATCTCCTCCGATTCAAAGCGACACACGTCACTGGCACCGACATGAGCCGCCACCTGCAGTTGGCTGCACCCTGTACTCTTCATGGCATCCGAAAGCACCCTTTCCACATCCGGAATGACTCCGCCCGGTATGCACCCCGAGTGCACACTGGCTTCCTTCCCCTCCTTGGCAGCCATGCTCCTAAGGGGCCCCATTACGCGCCTATCGTTGGAGCTCCCAACTACCAGCAACCCCACCCTCAGTGAATGACCAGACCTTGCGGGCCGAGAAGCCTACTCTGGAACGGGGTGGACGACTGCATCTGGCTTAGAGACTTCGTCAGCCACAGATAACGCCTGAAACCTGTTCGTCAAACGAACCGGGGAGGCCTTACGATCGGCCCCTCGGAAAGTCTTTCGCTGCCTGCCAGGCTTTGATCTCCCACTCGACCACGGGTGAGGGGTCAACCTCAGTGCAGTCAGTACCTGGGGCAGCCACAGCAGTGGACCGATCGGGGCACACGTGGGACGTGCTCGACGTCCCTCGCATCTCCACTTCCGACCCCCTACACCAACTCAGCTCGCATCTGTACACAGCAATCACAGTTCCTATGCATTACTGAAGTCGCACCTGCTTGAAGCTCGTAAAAACGAACGGTGTACTCGCCTTATTAGCAGCGGGAACTCGAGGTGGTCTGTCACTGACGGTCTAACCGACTTGCTAATCCTACATATTTTGCACTGCAGATGGAATAGTTCTGTCATGCCTCGCTCTCCTAAAGATCTCAATAATCGTCAGGAAATGCCGTCTAGTAGGGAACTTGTTTCAACTTAGGTCGTTTGGTTTATTTTATCTGTATAGCCTTTCTAGTACCTTTCAAGCTTTCCTTCTTTTCTTAATTCTGTCTCGCCAACTGAGCTCTTAATATTCGTGTAGCTGCCTCTCATTTGTCCAACAGTTTCTTTAATTTTCCTATAGGCGGTATCTCTGCTTACCCTAGTTATGTATGCTTCTACAGTCTTGCATTTATTCTCCAGCCATTGGTGCTTTGTCAGTTTACGCCTTTAGCCAGGCTAATTTTTTAGATTCCTGATTCCTTTTTGCCTGCTTTATTTGCCGCACTTTTACATTTCTCCATTCCTCAACTGAATTCAGTGTCTAATATGTTACCCAAAGATTTCTAATGGACTATGTCCTTTTACCTATCTGACCCTCTGCTGCTCTCAATATTTCGTCTCTCAAAGTTTCCCATTAGTCTTTCTTTTATTCTCTTCCTTTTCCCTGTTTCAGTCCAAAGTTGCCTAATGATCCTTCTGAAACTATCGATAACGTCTGGTTCTATCCTACCTTTTTGCAACTTCTCCAGTTTTAACCTCCAGTTCACCAACAATAAATTGTGGGTACTACTGTGCCAAGCACTTGGATGTGAACTACAGAGTAGCGATACAGATGTAGATGTAAAGTCCACATCTTCCCTTGGAAATGTCTCACAGTTTACAATCTGATTTTTGTAATTAATCTGAAACGTATTAAACCAGCTTTCCTGTCTCCTAAACCAAGTGTTAGCAATGATGAGTGTGTAAAATTTTTTCAGGCGTCTTCCTCTTTCATTCTTCTTCCCCAGTCTATGTTCTATCTCTATTCCTTCTCTTCCTTTTCCAAATATTACCATCCATTCAGTCATCACAATTAAATTTTCATCTCCCTCACCTTGTTGAAAAATTTCCTTTGTCTTATACTATTGTCGATCTGCAGAACTTGTTGGCATATTCTTATTCTACTGTGATGGTTGGAGACCTCTTGGGTCTCTCAGGGCCGGCCGCTGTGCCCGAGCGGTTCTAGGCGCTTCAGTCCGGAACCATGCGGCTGCTACGGTCGCACGTTCGAATCCTGCCTCGGGCATGGATGTGTGTGATGTGCTTAGGTTAGTTAGGTTTACGTAGTTCTAAGTCTAGGGGACTGATGACCTCAGATGTTAAGTACCATAGTTATTAGAGCCATTTGAACCATTTTGAAGCTCTCCTGGCTACGACAGTGCATTCGTTATGCTGTTTATAGTAGCTTACCAGCACTACGATTGTCATATTGCTTAAAAATTGTAGGGACACCGTATCATGTAATTCAGAGTAATGGGCTTGTCACTGTTTCATTCCTGAGGGTCAGCCTGTCTGCACACTTATTTACACATACATTGGCAGAATTATCGATAAGTGTGACACGGGAGGGTTACGTAAACAAACAAACTGCACAACTGGGGTGACATTACGTATAGCAGTGTCTGTGCAACTGCGTTTTGCTACGTGAGGCAAACAAAAAAATCCGCAACCTCCGATGCGTGCTGGTTGACGAGCCGACGTATACAAAACTGCAACCGCTGAGCCAGCAGAGGCGACTACACAACAGTAGCGGTCAGCCTCTAGTCCGTGTTGTCGGATCACGCCAGTGTTAATGAGACGATCCACAACCAAATTTCCGCCGGCTCTCTACACGTTATGTACCAACAGCAGCGCAGTGCGCAATCAGAACGGCGGCGGACAAGTCAAACAGAGGCCGCTCGGGCAATATCCGGCCAATTGCAGCTGACTACTCAGGCGGGCTATTCTGGCGGTTATGTGCCAACTTAAGCTTACGGTTAGGGCCTAGACTGTGCGGTTCGCACTAAGTTCATGTAGATACACCTTCCGAAAGGCCACTCTTACAGTGCGTTACAGTCTGTTCAGTCAGAAACACACCTATACGAGAAAATTACTAAGTTATATTACTTCATGAAAGTGGTCTTTTCTATGCGATTCTAATAACTGAATACGACAAAGCATATTCCAAAACATATGATGAAACGTTTTCTTGTGAAACTACGGTAACAGACCTTTCAGTTTCGATCTGAATTTCGGTAATAGTTAAAAGGTGAGTTTTGTAAAGCAGCATCATTACGGTGCCCATACCAGAAAGTAAGGTGGGGATTATCAGGAGACAGAGGATGCCATAAAGACTTCGAAATCCTTGTCGACGAAAACACTTACCAAGGATGTTGCGTTGCTGGTTGTATGGGTGGTACCATTGTCCTGCAAAAAACACTAGTATTGTAGCTGTTCTTCAAGTATTGTGATTACAAGTTGCTGCACCATGTGTGTGAACCGCTCACTTTTCACTATGCCATGTTTGAACGTATACAGATTTTCCTACGTTACAACAAATACTATTTGTGTGCAAAGTGCTCTCGTACTGCTGCTGTGGATTTTTTGCGGTCTAAAAGCGTGACGTATGTGCTTTTACTGATTCGTCAAAGTGGAATCAAGCCTCATCATATCCAAACCAATCATAGAGTTGTTCTACGTTTGGCGTTACTGTTAACAGGAACTACTCACGAAGCTACATGTTTACCATTTTTTTTCAAGCAAAAACTTATTAATTCTGCACAGATGCATCTTTAAACACTTGACAACGGCGTGTGCGTATTACCAACGGAGAGAAAAGACTATCTAGACAACTCTCGCACAGACATTGTGAAACTACACTATAAGAATAAAGGGTGGTTATCATTAAACTTTCGCTAATTGAGCCAGTATAGGCGGAAAATTATTTCCTATTTTGGTACCCAACTTTATAGGAATGTTGTTCAGACCGTACGCTGCATGTTTTCGTTGTTAGCAGTGTTAGTGTCATGACTTGCGTTAGGTACTGATACTGGTACGGTGATGTAGCAGGAAGAAGCACCCCAAGGACGAAGGACATGGAGCTTGAACGGCACACGTTATTGTGATTTTTTTTGGCCAACATGTGATCCCTGCTCTATGGGAGAGAGGTGCTGTGGACTCAACTGTTTTGATGCACGAAGGGGCTCCACCTCACATTCCTCGGGAGGTCACTCGGTTATTCAGTAACATTTCGAGAAAACCGAATCAGCCGGTCGCTGTGGCCGAGCGGTTCTAGGCGCTTCAGTCCGGATCCGCGCTGCTGCTACGGTCGCAGGTTCGAATCCTGCCTTGGGCATGGATGTGAATGATGTCCTTAGGTTACTTAGGTTTAAGTAGTTCTAAGTCTAGGGGACAGATGACCTCAGATGTTAAGTCCCATAGAGCTTAGAGCCATTTGAACCATTTGAAACCGAATCACTGGCCAATGGTTCCAAACTGCGAGGGCACCAGGGTCACCAGATTTGAACCCGTATGATTTCTGGCTCTAAGGTACCTGAAGAAAGGAGTTATCAGCTGAACACTGATACACGTACGAGGGTGAAGACGAGTATAGCGAGGTAGGAAGACAATATCCGACCTGAGATGTTTTCGGTAGCAGTAAAGCAATCTCTAGTGCGGTTACAGGCTCTGAATGCAGATAGTCGTAACACTGAGCAAGGTTTGTAATCAAGAACGTAAACATTGTGCGTAGATACCAAACAAAAAAAAATGGCTCTGAGCACTATGGGACTTAACAGCTGTGGTCGTCAGTCCCCTAGAACTTAGAACTACTTAAACCTAACTAATTTAAGGACACCACACACATCCATGGCCGAAGCAAGATTCGATCATGCGAGCTTAGCGGTGGCACGGTTCCAGACTGAAGCGCCTAGAACCGCTCGGCCACTCCGGCCAGCAGATACCAAACATTACCCTCTCACGTGGCAATTAAAAGGCGTTTCTTTCTATAGTTTGTTCGTCATTCCTCTTCTGCATGTCCTTACAAAAATTTCCTTGTCCTACGATCAATCGTTTTTCTGAGAGTCCCTCTCAAATTGTAATTGTAATCAGACTGAACTTAACTTGCACGTCTATCAACATTTCCGGTGTTGGATATTTACGTCTACCACTTTTGGCTGTATCTGCCAAATTGACTGTCGTCTAGAATTTCTCATGCAGCCAATTAGTGACGGGCTGTGGTGTATCTTTCCTATACCTTTCTGTGAAGGCATTCCGAGTCGTGATGTAACTGGAACACCTAACGTGTTGTAACGTGTATCAGGTTTCTTCTCTAACTGAATACGGTTCATACTACCAACAAACAAAATACATCTACCGCAAGGATGAATCCTTTTATGGGAACAATTTTAAGCCCTTAAAAACTGAAGATATTGATATTATTTTAAATATGAATAGTTAGTGTAGTTATGGATGAAAATTACTTGAGAGTCCCTCCTTGACATTGTAGAGTGTTGCACCAAGCCCAGACTTACTGCTAGATGATTTCGAGTGGATGCTACAATACGCACAAAATATTGGCTCACCTTATTAAAACTTGAACGAAATTGATAGTTAACTTGGCCACAGTCCATGACCACATGAACGATAATCTGTATTTGTTACTATCGCAGGAAAAAATAAAAAATAAAAGAGAGAGAGGGGGGGGGGGTCCGGAAGAGGGGAGGTGCTTTAGAAATTTAGTCTTCTTAAAACGTTATTTTAACGCTTTTGTGAGCACTTTCAAAGTGTGAAACGACATTTGCGGTGGTAAAAAAATGCCTCTCTATGCACCAGAAGTCTTTTATTACATTTTTTATTAATTAAGTTAAAATTAATTTTCAGTTCACGATCTGTTACAAAAAAGAAGTTACAGTAAGGTGAACACACGTAAATTTGAACGATAAGATATTGAAAAATGGAAAAAAAATATGTTTGAAATTACAGTTTATGAAACTGTCCAAATCTTTGAAAGGTTTTCATTGAACGTACCTCCTGCCCTCTATCCTTGCTGTTGGTGGCGCTAACGGAGTGCTGTCCACGGAGCAGCCAGGATTACACAGAGTTTGGAGGGTCAGTATGAGTCAGTGGTGGGCCATTCAACTTCAGTAAAAGTAGTGAAGAAACAGTTTCTGTTAATAGAGAGGTTCTAGCGCCAGTAATGATCAGATTCCATTGGGAAAATCCTCTTTCACATTCAAAAGACGTCACTCCAATTATTTTGATAAATTTACAGTGGATTCGACACTCAGTTTTGTAAGACAGATTGTAATGTGCAAAATTAGAGTTGATTTTTTGCTTAAAGTAGTTTATTCGTCGATGAAGACTACAAACATATTGTCCGCTCGTGCTATTTCTGTATAATGTGTTTTGTCATTTCTGCGCTGATATGGTTAATGACATTAAACATGCCTTATTTGCATGTAGAATATTTGGCCTACATTTAATCTACTGAGCTCCTGAACGTCGATTTCTGATTCAAGGTTGCTGAACGATCTGTTCTCTTTTCCAACGCAGAGGCAGTGCGAAAGATTTCCGCACTGACTTCTTCCTCTGTTGGTATGGTTTTCAAACAAACGTTTTTCAGTGTTTCTTTTTAGAACTCCGCTAAAAATTTTACAGCTGCTCTGGTGCAGCACAGTCTTTGTGATAAAATATCTTTTTTCTCAATGCCATTGCTTGCTCGGCTCGAGTTTCCACAAAACTTGTGAAATTACAACCATTCCATGGCTTAGACACTTTCATACCACTTTTTTTCCGACGCACATAGATCGAACTTTTCAGCAAAACCTCACAGCCAAATTTTTTGTTCCGTTCACTAAGCGAACTGTTTTTATTCACAAAACTCGCTCTTTTGTGCAAAAAGTCCAACAGTCTGGCTATTGTTTATCGCCCTCTTTGACGTCCTCAATGGAAGAAGACAGAAAATGAAATACCATGCAACTGACTATAAGCTTTGATTTACAACTCGGAATAATAGTTCTGGTAGGTCGCAGCCGGATCTAGTGAGCTAAGACGATGTCGTCACAGGTAATGATTACAGAGTGGGGCTGAGCGGCACTGAGCTCTGACATTAAGTAATCTTCCTTATTCGGTGGCGTATGAACCATCTTGAGGGCGTGACTTCGCTGACATCTCTCGTTCGTTGCTGTCCTTACTTATGGTTCCGTTCTGAGACACCGACTTTGATATGGAACCTCGTTTATAGGACGACACCAGTGATCCGATGGTTGAAGGCCATTCATTCTGTCATTTGTGTGTAGCGTTTCTGGCATTAAAAATTTTTCCAGGTAACCTTTCAGAGTTAAACGTCACATTCGACAGTTTGTGTATATATTAGTGAGTTATTTCACATTAAGTTTTTATCTCATGTCGTATTTAACAGCTTTTGTATGTAATTAAGGTGTAACTTGGAACTTGGTTCAAATGTCTCCCAGCACTATGTGACAACTTCTGAGGTCATCAGTCCCCTAGAACTTAGAACTACTTAAACCTAACCAACCTTAGAACATGACACACATCCATGCCCGAGGAAGGATTTGAACCTGCGACCGTAGCGGTCGCGCGGTTGGAGACTGTAGCGCCTAGAACCCCTCGGCCACCCCGGCTGGCATAACTTGGAACTACTTATTATTCATCCGTCTGTTAATATCAGGCAACAGCAATTGGAAATTATTCTTCAGGTAAATTTCGTAGAAAAGAGTCACGGACACATTGTGAAATGATTTTCATAGTGCAAGCTTTAGCGCACTTATTACGTTATATAAATTTTCTTCCAAAGTTGTCGTGTTAGTATCTTCCTACATCTCTGAAATATAAAACTAATTAATATATCTACTGTATTAATTCGCAAAGCAGCTGAACATTAAAAAGTTAGTCAGAATTGAAGGTAATGAAACACTGGCAGTAAAAGGTTGGATAGCTGATGTAATATGATAAAATACAGTTATAACTATTGTTTATAATATGGTGATTACTATTGTTACTATTCGCATTTGTTATCGAGTACAGACAGTTGCGCTACAACAAATATAAAGCTGAGAGTTCAAAATGAAAAATGTATCGTTTAAATACATTACGATGTAGTAACACTTATTGACTGATGAAGAATGGTGGACGTTTTGTATCGATGTTATGACACGATTCATTCGGTTGTCAATTGCGGGCACGGCTGAATGTGCCTGATCTGTCAACACCTTGGTTGTCACACTGCCGAGGTGGATTGAAACAGCTGCTACACTAGAGTGGCCAAACTCTCTCCGAAAGGACAACCAATCTTACAACAAATTTAACAGAATTTTGTGAATAATACTTCCTTAGATACACGAAATGTCTTCATGGGGTAATTTGTCACTGAAATGAACACACGGGGTGACGCGAAACCCAGCAACAAAATTCCGGAGGTTGTTTAGTGATATTTTTCTGGGTATTTTGGTATAAGTGATCCGTGGTCACCTATGGCTAGTATGTCACTGCATCTGGGTATAAGGGTGATTCCGTCCGCTTATCGCGGGTCAGTGCGTAATCGGTGTTGACAGTATATACACAACTGAACTAAAAGCATTAACAGTGCGATGCGTTTTTCGTAGTCACCATTGTACTTGTTCACTGTATCGTCACCGAACGTTTTCGGAAAAGGCCAAGTGCAATAATATCGTGGTTAAGTAGTACGGACTAATAACGTGTTATTCATCCTGTTTATTAACCCAGTTACCATTAGTCCTGCGAAAATAGCTTCACAACAGCGAAACAGAATGTGAGATGCAATCACCTTAACGCGGAAGCATCTGGCTTCTCGGAGGCGCCTATGAACAGACGCAAAACTACTGTGATGTGAGTGCCTTCGCTACGGGAATAGCTTGGCGTAGCGTCGTTCTGCGTCTTTTCCACTGCCTTCAGTGAACCCATACATGTGGCAAATATCGGCCAACCCTCCATCAGTAAACCTATACACATTGCTGTGTATCGCTATTAACATGCATCTAACACTGTCGGAAACAGAAATCTGGAACGGAACCGAGCAGTAGTAAATGCAAGCTTGAGGGCGTAGAGTGAAGCAGGGCTTATTGTTGTCAACAGAAAGTATAGCTTGTGAATGGGTTAAGTTTGTTTCCAAACAAGTCACACAGCACATCACATCACATCTGTACTACTGTGTAGATATGTTCATTGTATTACTGCTACAAAGATAAATAGGGGTAAGAAATGAAACGAAATTCTACTACCGTGTAACGGAGCCACCGGAGACCACCCGTCTCCTGTTTCAAAATAGTCAGAAAATAACCCTGAACAACCATCGAATTATTTCTGTGGAGTTCGGGCTCATCTTCTATATATGAAATTCTGAATATACTTCCTATAATGGCACACTCCATTCACGTACAGTTGTTGCAATGAGTTTGATGGTAGGGGAATAGTGTAGGAGGAAAATGAGCGGGAGGAGGGAAAGAATGGGTTTTCTCACAAGTTGGGTTTTCCAGCCAGATGTGACAGTACTGAAATTTGAAGAAACGATTCATTACTTGGGATAAATATATCCATCGTGTCAAAAAAGGAAGGGGCAATAAGAGCACCCATTGGAATAATGGCACAATGAACTACAATTAAAACGTCTGTAAGAAAGCAGACTTAATCAGCGAATTTCGCTATTGAAATTATCGCAGTCGATAGGCAGTGTCGTCTCGAAACGACGTTTCAACCACTTTTCTACCCGTTATCTTTAGGCGAAGTCTCTTCACCTGTAGATGAACGGTGGTATATGGTTGAAATGTTGTTTCGCGGCGAGGCTGCCACTGATAATCCGAAAATAGTTCGTCAGATGAATATGTACAAATGCACAGCTACAATTATACTTCTGCGCGCAATAATACAACAGTTGCATTAGCCTGTTGAGCGTGTGGCTCGATCAGCGATATCTCTGCCGCCGGTATGGGTCATCTTTCTGGTGGTGTGCGCAGAGCTCGCGATGGCGGGCCCATCGGGGAGCGAGAGGTAAGCTCTAGCAAGTAGCGAGGATTTTGCTTTGGGACGCCTGGCAGTAACGTCGTTTGGGAAGTCTGGCGGACAGTATAGGTGCCGTGCGAGGCAGCAGGAAGAGCACATACACTCGTGGAAATTGAAATAAGAACACCGTGAATTCATTGTCCCAGGAAGGGGAAACTTTATTGACACATTCCTGGGGTCAGATACATCACATGATCACACTGGCAGAACCACAGGCACATAGACACAGGCAACAGAGCATGCACAATGTCGGCACTAGTACAGTGTATATCCACCTTTCGCAGCAATGCAGGCTGCTATTCTCCCATGGAGACGATCGTAGAGATGCTGGATGTAGTCCTGTGGAACGGCTTGCCATGCCATTTCCACCTGGCGCCTCAGTTGGACCAGCGTTCGTGCTGGACGTGCAGACCGCGTGAGACGACGCTTCATCCAGTCCCAAACATGCTCAATGGGGGACAGATCCGGAGATCTTGCTGGCCAGGGTAGTTGACTTACACCTTCTAGAGCACGTTGGGTGGCACGGGATACATGCGGACGTGCATTGTCCTGTTGGAACAGCAAGTTCCCTTGCCGGTCTAGGAATGGTAGAACGATGTGTTCGATGACGGTTTGGATGTACCGTGCACTATTCAGTGTCCCCTCGACGATCACCAGTGGTGTACGGCCAGTGTAGGAGATCGCTCCCCACACCATGATGCCGGGTGTTGGCCCTGTGTGCCTCGGTCGTATGCAGTCCTGATTGTGGCTCTCACCTGCACGGCGCCAAACACGCATACGACCATCATTGGCACCAAGGCAGAAGCGACTCTCATCGCTTAAGACGACACGTCTCCATTCGTCCCTCCATTCACGCCTGTCGCGACACCACTGGAGGCGGGCTGCACGATGTTGGGGCGTGAGCGGAAGACGGCCTAACGGTGTGCGGGACCGTAGCCCAGCTTCATGGAGACGGTTGCGAATGGTCCTCGCCGATACCCCCGGAGCAACAGTGTCCCTAATTTGCTGGGAAGTGGCGGTGCGGTCCCCTACGGCACTGCGTAGGATCCTACGGTCTTGGCGTGCATCCGTGCGTCGCTGCGCTCCGGTCCCAGGTCGACGGGCACGTGCACCTTCCGCCGACCACTGGCGACAACATCGATGTACTGTGGAGACCTCACGCCCCACGTGTTGAGCAATTCGGCGGTACGTCCACCCTGCCTCCCGCATGCCCACTATACGCCCTCGCTCAAAGTCCGTCAACTGCACATACGGTTCACGTCCACGCTGTCGCGGCATGCTACCAGTGTTAAAGACTGCGATGGAGCTCCGTATGCCACGGCAAACTGGCTGACACTGACGGCGGCGGTGCACAAATGCTGCGCAGCTAGCGCCATTCGACGGCCAACACCGCGGTTCCTGGTGTGTCCGCTGTGCCGTGCGTGTGATCATTGTTTGTACAGCCCTCTCGCAGTGTCCGGAGCAAGTATGGTGGGTCTGACACACCGGTGTCAATGTGTTCTTTTTTCCATTTCCAGGAGTGTATAAAAGGGACTGTTTACCCGGGCGACGGCGTCGTAGCAAATATCGCCTGCGTGGAAGCAGTCACGTTACTGGGAAGCCGTTCACTTCCTCCATGTATCCTGGCACAGGGATCTGCGGCGGCTGGCTTCGTCGAACAAGCAAGAGGGTAAGGGCCTCGCTTATGCTGTAAATTGTGGCCCGAATCGACTACTGAGTTCAGTGCTGCAGACTTCATTTTCTTTGCCTGCCGTTGCTACTCCTACCGACTCTGTCCTCGAATGTGTTAATTTCAACTTGCTTAGTACGAGAGGTTCTAGTGAGAGCTGTATGTGATGTGATGATTAACATTCACTAGGGCCTGGAGTGCTGATACATTCTGGTTGTGGTCGTTCGGTAGCGTTCTCGCTTCCCACGCCCGGGTTCCCGGGTTCGATTCCCGGCGGGGTCAGGGATTTTCTCTGCCTCGTGATGACTGGGTGTTGTGTGATGTCCTTAGGTTAGTTAGGTTTAAGTAGTTCTAAGTTCTAGGGGACTGATGACCACAGACGTTAAGTCTCATACTGCTCAGAGCCATTTGAACCATTCTGGTTGTAGATTGCTACTATGAGTGTTAACCGCCATTGAAAACAGTTTGGCTGGTCCTTGTCTAAGTGCCGCCTGGTTATTGTATTTACATCACACGTCGCAGTTTAGCTGGCCAGTTGCTATAGATAAACACGGATAAAAATTTTCCTGGATATATTTTGCTGCGAATTGCAATAACATTACTGTTACATTCCTGTCTGAAGTGATAGTGGGTCTGAGACACGTGTCTAATTCTAAATGAGTAGTTTCATAAATTCTTACAAGTTACTGAGAGGCCAGTTGTTATTGTGTTCTTAAACAGTTTGAAACGATTACATTAATGAATGTTGTTGCCTGTGCTCTGAATTACTTTGGTAATACCAATCACTGCAGTAACGAAAGACTACATTTCCTCGTTAAACTTTAGTAAATTGTTCTTCAGGTTGATCATAGTTTTAAGTAAATAATTTTAACTCATTTCACTAAACGTGTAATAGGCCATAAGTGCCGTGGTTCATGAATCTTTAAATTTTGAAGTAACTTGCTCTCACTTAAATGGTAATTTTAAAAATGTGTTGATAGTTGCCAGCCGCGGTCGCCGTGTGGTTCTAGGCGCTTCAGTCTGGAACCGCGGGACTGCTACGGTCGCAGGTTCGAATCCTGCCTCGGGCATGGATGTGTGTGATGTCCTTAGGTTAGTTAGGTTTAAGTAGTTCTAAGTTCTAGGGGACTGATGACCTAAGATGTTAAGTCCCATAGTGCTCAGAGCCATTTGAACCATTTTTTGTTCATAGTTTTATTTGTTATTTGTCTTGTTTAAATGTGCCAAATATATGTTCAGTTCAACTATCGATGTTGTCACTTGGTCCAGTCGTACCACCCCACAGCCTATTGTGCTGAGCTTGTCTCGTTGTGTAAAGGTTGAATTCTATGCTATCTGACACAACACCTCTAACAAGACATCAACATGAAATTAATGGTTTTGTTGTTCTTTCCCAAATATGTTGCTTAGACCCACGCGATGTTGGCTTTCCTTTAATCCCACTAAACTTTCTTTGGAAGGAGTGAGTGCATTTCGTTTCTCTGTCCGTGTCTGTTGTTTGCTCATTCTCTCTTCTTCCTCGAAACTCCGTCTTCGTGTAAATTTCTTGATTTCAGGTCGTGCTTATAAGTTTGATGATCCTAATTCCTCAAGACCTTACATTCTTTGTTTATAACAGTTTGGTCTAGTAATCCTACTTTTTAAGAATATTTGAATCTGATGGGTTAATCCGTTTTTATGCATTCTTTCGACGTCCCCTGAGCTGCGTACTTGGAATACTATTTTTCCTGAACGTTTCTGCATTAATTTTTTGAGATATATTCCACCATTTGTCCTTGTTCCTAAGTATGTTTTCATATTTTTTTGTTCTTTTATTTGTAATTGCTATTTTAATCTTTTCTGTTGCACAGTAAACGTCTCTGACGAATGGAGTGCTTCTGGATTTATTTACTGTTGTATAACGGCGGGTATTCACTGAAACTTTCTACAATAACGTCATTAAAATTTACAGCGCATCCACATTAAAGCTCCCAGGTTTTCGAAAAATATTAGGAAAGAAACAAAACTGTGAGGCTCAGAAAGCTTTGCACAAAACAATTAATAAAATTCTACATGGGATCCATCTGAACCCATGTGAACACGAGAAACTCTGTGGTGATGGACGCTAGCACATTCACAGGTCACATCGTCAAGGTCACGTACAGTCGAGACATGCACAATTCCTTTCACATAACACCAGAAGGGTGGTGTCCGGATGTCGCGGTGGCGACTTGGTTGGCCCATCACATCCTATCCATCGCTGTGGAAATGCTTGGTCCAGGAAGTCACGCACATTTAAACTTAAGTGCGGTTGTGCATCATCCTGCTGGAAGATCACATATGGCTGAAGGGGAAGAGGGTTAGCGAGTAAATATTGCACATCCATGGCCGCATTAAGGGTTTTGCCACTGCTAGATGAAGAACAATGGTCCAACTATGCTGTCTTGCACCAACACACAGCACATATTCAACTATTCGCTATCTCTGTCATGTTTTCGAAAACTCTGGAGGATTTCCAAACCCCAGATGCGAATGTTATGCTGATTACCCTTCAGACATGGTGGCGGGTTGGTTCGTCAGAGGAACCATTTGCAGATACTTCGAGTTTTGCACGATACTGTCCGATATCTTAAGAAGAAATTCACATTGAGGATGCAAGTTGTTTCGCTTCATTGCATGTACTATTTGAACTTCATAAGCGAGCTGGCGAGGTTGTTTGTACAATACCTTATGAAATGTAGAGCGAGGTGTGTTGCGATGCCTGGTGAACTGACTTTGATGGGCAACTTAGGATGGTCTCTCTGACCACCTCTACCATTCCGTCTGATGTGCGTTTTCTGTCAAAATCTGTCTGTTTGGTTATACTCCAAGCGGTTAGGAACTTGTCAAATCACGCCTTAATCTTTTTGATATTTGGTGGCTCCCTTTGAAATTCGTATCGGAAATTTCTTGGACAGTAATGGGTGATTTCGTTTCCGCACACCACACCACCCATTGGGCTCCCTCCTGAGGTGGATTCGTTTCTGGTGATTGTACGTTGTATGTTAACCGGGGATCTAGAAACGACAGAGAGGCTCCGTCCCCGCCGCAGCCGCAGTGGTCCACAACCCCACGACGACTACCGCAGTCCACTTCACCCCTCCGCCGCCCCACACCGAACCCAGGGTTATTCTGCGGTTCGGTCCCCGGTGGACCCCCCCCCCCCCCCCCCCCAGAGAACGTCTCACACCAGACGAGTGTAACCCCTATGTTTGCGTGGCAGAGTAATTGTGATGTAGGCGTACGTGGAGAACTTGTTTGCGCAGCAATCGCCGACATAGTGTAACTGAGGCGGAATAAGGGGAACCAGCCCGCATCGCCGAGGCAGATGCAAAACCGCCTAAAAACCATCCAGATACTGGCCGGCTAACCGGACGTCAACAATCGTCCGCCGGGCGGATTCGTGCCGTGGACTAGGCGCTGCTTCCCGCCCGGATTCTGGTGATTAGTTAACACCTGAAAACAAAAGAAATCATTTTAGAAAAAAATTATACTAAATTTTCTGAGTTGTTTTATATAATGCAGTAAATCATAAATATGTATATCACATAATGTGAGATTTAAAACTTTTACAGCGTACAAATCGTTTCACAAAATTTCGGGAGAACTGCCGGATGTTTGTAAATTCCTGCCACAATATTTCGGCGCAGAGTCTTCTGGCCGGAAGACTCTGCGCCGAAATATTGTGGCATGAAGTTACAAACATCCAGCAGTTCTTCTGAAATTTTGTGGTACTTCTATATCAAATAATATATTTTTTTTTAATTTCACTCTGCATAATTAGACCCTGAGACAAATGAACGAAGAGCCACCAAGGAATTAACCGAACGCCCTAGAAATTGACAGTTGTAATGTATATGTGTAGACAAAGAAATATTTACAGTTTCACAGAAATTGGGTCGTTTCTTCAAGAGAGAGCCTCACAAATTGAACAAGTCAACAATGCGTTGGTCCACCTCTGGTCCTTATGCAGGCTGTTAGCATTGACTGACAGAGTTATTGGATGTCCTCCTGAGGTGTGTCATGTCAAACTGTCCAATTGGCGCGTTAAGTCCTCAAAATCCCGAGGTGGTTTGGAGGACCCTCCCATAATGCTTCAAAAGTTTTCAATCGTGGAGAGATCCGACGATCTTGATGGCCAAGGTACGGTTCAGCAAGCACGAAGACATACAGTACAAACTCTCGCCGTCTGCGGGCTGGCGTTATCTTGTTGAAATGTAAGCCCAGGGTACAGGGCAACAAAACGAGGCGTACCACTGTAGTGTGAGGGTGTCACGGATGACAACCAAAAGGAACCTGCTACGAAACGAATTGGCGCCTCACACCATCACTGCTGGCTGTCGAGCGGTATGGCGGGTCACTGTCTGACTGATACCCTACCGCTGTCTGGAGCGTATGCAGACACGTATTGGGTACTCATCGGGTCCTGAAATTCCATGGACAGCTGCGGGATATCAACCTGTCGTACGGCCCGACGATCAGGAGTTATGGTCTTGGGCGCCAATTCGTTTCATAGCAGGACCTTTCTGGATATCAACCGTGGTACCCTTACAGCACAGCCGTACGTTGACGATATGCTATACCCCTTTCTGTGGCCCTACATGGCAAACCCTCCGGGTTTTAAATTTCAGCAAGATGATGCCCGCCCGCACACTGCGAGTCTCTACTGTATGTCTTCGTACTTGCCAAACCCTATTTTTCTGAAATTGTAACCATTTGCTTGTCTGTACATGTACGTCATCTCTACCGATTTCCTGGCCGAGCGGTTCTAGGCGCTTCAGTCTGGAACCGCGCGACCGGTACGGTCGCAGGTTCGATCCTGCCTCGGGCATGGATGTGTGTGCTGTCCTTAGGTTAGTTAGGTTTAAGTAGTTCTAAGTTCTAGGTGACTGATGACCTCAGCTGTTAAGACCCATAGCGTTCAGAGCCACTTGAACCATCTATCGATTTCTACGCCATTCGGATAATCCATCGTGGCGAGTGTCTGTAACTTAAATATTTTTCCGCTAGGGTTTCCTTTGTAAATGAGTGCGAAAAACTAGACTTTGCACCGTTTTTCTGGATATTCTTTAAACTACAGGTCGCTCTTAAATGGCTTTTTATGTCAGGCAAATCCACATCACCACAAACACAACAATGGCTTGTAAAGCGCTGTGGTATTCAAACCTGTCTTTGAGTTAAAGATGGGGTAACTTCAGTAAAGCCTAGTTTACACGACGACATTGGGTTGCGTCACTCGCTGCATGGAATTAGTTGCATGCAAGTGGTTTCATATATGACTGTAGACATGGTGTTGCCAGTATACAGTTCACTTTCGTCGTTTTGTGGCTCCTTGAGTCGTGTCTGAAATGAAACAACTTAAATTGGAAAGAACACATAGAAAATGTTTTGGGGAAGGCTAACCAAAGACTGCGTTTTATTGGCAGGACACAGAAAATGTAACAGACCTCCGCTTGTCCGTCCTCTTTTAGAATACTGCTGCGCGGTGTGGGATCCTTACCATGAGGACTGACGGAGTACATCGAAAAAGTTCAAAGACGCGCAGCAAGTTTTGTATTATCGCGGAATATGGGAGAGAGTGTCAGAGAAATGATAGAGGATTTGGGCTGGAAATCATTAAAAGAAAGGTTTTTTTCGTTACGTCGGAATTTTCTCACGAAATTCCAATTACCAACTTTCTCCTCCGAATGCGAAAATATTTTGTTGACACTGACCTACATAGGGCGGAACGATCGCCACGATAAAATAAGGGAAATCAGAGCTCGTAGAGAGAGATATATGTGTTCATTCTTTCCGCGTGCTATACGAGGTTGGATTAATAGAGAATTGTGAAGGTGTTTTGATGAACCCTCTGCCAGGCACTTAAATGTGATTTGCAGAGTATCCATGTAGAGGTAAAGGTAGAGGAAACTTTTGGCAGTTGAACGTCGCACGAGTTGTGATGGAGTTAAAGCTTGTTGCGTGGAATTGCTGCATAAGAAAAAAAAATTAAGAAATGTGTTTCGATTCGTGACTCGATGAAGAAAAGACGTCAACTCGGTTGCTCAGCATCCTTGCTGAAATAATTTATAACGAAAGATCCAATAAGTTCTTTTAATTATCTTAGAATGTCGCCAGACTTGTTCACGTTTCTAAATAGAGTTAGTTATTCGATAAGGAATAAAGGTACCGTAATGCATGAAGCACTGTCGCCAGAACTGAAATTACATATCATATTGCATCCATTACAATCGAGAACATTCGTTCCTGGCGGAGGTTCGAGTCCTCCCTCGGGCTTGGGTGTGTGTGTTTGTCCTTAGGATAATTTAGGCTAAGTAGTGTGTAAGATTAGGGATTGATGACCTTAGCAGTTAAGTCCCATAAGATTTCACACACAATTGAACATTTTCAACAGAACACTTGACATGCTATAAGATACAGTTTTAATTGGTGATGACGCTGTTTCGTTAAGACAAACAATTATTAGAATTAACACTAATAATTATTAACATTAGCAACAATAATTATTCGAAACAGGCCGCATTAAGCAGAGAATGGTTTGCAAACTACTCCCTTGAAGGTAGATCTGTACAGTGGCAATATTTCAAAATTCTAACATATGTGAATGGAGAGCACTGCAGCGACGTTTTAAATACATGAATATTGAATAAAGAACGCAGCTTCTTGAATTTGTACAGCCTTCCCCCCTGTCAACAATATTCCTTAACAAAGAGTTGGCCAACTCGAACGATGGGATTTTAGTCTTGTAGACGAGAGCATTACCACAGCTAGAATTACACTTGCTTGTATTTTTCTTAATTCAGTTTTATATGTGCTCCTAACTCAATAAATTTTGCACTGCAGCTCATATACTGCCAAACCATCTATGTTACGATCGCACATGGCGGTCTCAGCGGCAGCAATATGTTGTTTATTTTTGTAATCAGCAAAACTGAAATCCCACAATCACGTATGAAAAGCATAGATATCGAAAAAGCTAACATTATTCTCCGTTCCCCACTTCATATTTCAGTTTGTCTGCACTCTACGAACACACATAACCTCAAAACTCATGCAACTAGTGTCACCAAAGTTGGAACACGCCGAAAGTGTTTAGTTTCACCAACGAGTTGCGCAAACGCGCGGCGCGCATGCGCGGTGGCCGGTATCGCAGTTGCCTGCAACCTAGTGTCGTCGTGTAAACTAGGCATCAGATACATGAATAAACAAATATGTCGAAGGAATCAGCGGGTTTGACTGCAGTGCTAGTTCTGATAAATATCTCGATATTTTTTGAACACGTAACAACCGCTCATTTGATGAGGACGACCTGTGTTCCTAGCTGTCAATGCAAATATCTGTGGTAGTCCTGTAACCATCAGCTCGCCTCCAACAACCGAAATAGCTGGACTCTAAATACAAAACTGTTTTTAAGACGTGCTCGAATGTGCAGCGGTCCGGCTGCTCTTGCTGAATGCGCTCACGAAAGGTGACCCCTATTCGCCCGTTGCACGTGCAGCTGTCTGGGACCGCGGGCTACGCGTCACAGTCTTGTCCTGTTGCTGTTGGCGTACACAAATGTCGCAACGAAAATAAAACTAATGTACTGACGCCGCTCCTGGCGCAGCGCGGCGCCGCCGATGACGACAGCGATTGCGTAAAGTCGCGGTACATAACACGTAAGCACCGCCCACGCAGAACACATTTTGTGCATCAGTAACAGGAGCAGGTTGAGGGATTTGCATCAGGAATGGTGTTAAAATGAAGCTTACTGCCTGGCTGGTGTTAGCGGCAATGCGTTACTGGCAACGGATGCCATATAACACGGTTCGTGCTGTTATGAATAATATTGTGACTACAGCCATTCAACTGCCATGCCACAATTACACCGTTAGGGATATCGTTTCGCTGTTGTAAAATACACGACTGGCCATTAAAAATGCTACATCACGAAGATGACGTGCTACATACGCCAAATCTAACCGACAGGAAGAAGATGATGTGATATGCAAATGATTAGCTTTTCAGAGCATTCACACAAGGTTGGCGCCGGTAGCGACACCTACAACGTGCTGACGTGAGGAAAGTTTCCAACACATTTCTCGTACACAAACAGTCGTTGACCGGCGTTGCCTCGTGAAACGTTGTTGTGATGCGACATGTAAGGAGGAGAAATGCGTACCATCACGTTTCCGACTTTGATAAAGTCGGATTGTAGCCTATCGCGATTGCGGTTTATCGTATCGCGACATTGATGCTCGCAGTGGTCGAGATCCAATGACTGTTAGCAGAATATCGAATTCAGGAGGGTAATACGGAACGCCGTGCTGGATCTGAGCGGCCTCGTATTACTTGCAGTCGAGATGGCAGGGATCTTATCCCCATGACTGTAACGCATCGTGCAGCCACGTCTCGATCCCAGAGTAAACAGATGGGGACGTTTGTAAGACAACAACCATCTGCACGAACAGTTCGACGAGGTTTGCAGCATCATGGACTATCAGCTCGGAGACCATGGCTGCGGTTACCCTTGACGCTGCATCACAGACAGGAGCGCCTGCGATGGTGTACTCAACGACGAACCTTGGTGCACGAATGCACGAATGGCAAGACGTCATTTTTTCGGATGAATCCAGGTTCTGTTTACAGCACCATGATGGTCGCATCCGTGTTTGGCGACATTGCGTTGAACGCACATTAGAAGCGTGTATTCATCTACGCCATACTGGCGTATCATCCGGCGTCATGGTATGGGGTGCCATTGGTTACACGTCTCGGTCACCTCTTGTTCGCATTGACGGCACTTTGAACAGTGGACGTTACATTTCAGATTTGTTACGACCCGTGGCTCTACCCTTCATTCGATCCCTGTGAAATCCTACATTTCAGCAGGATAATGCACGCCCACATGTTGCAGGTCCTGTACGGGCCTTAACGAATACAGAAAATGTTCGACTGCTGCCCTGGCCAGCACATTCTCCAGATCTCTCACCAATTGAAAACGTCTGGTCAATGGTGGCCGAGCAACTGGCTCGTCACAATACGCCAGTCACTACTCTTGATGAACTGTGGTATCGTGTTGAAGGTGCATGGGCATCTGTACCTGTACACGCCATCCAAGCTCTGTTTGACTCAATGCCCAGGTGTATCAAGGCCGTTATTACGGCCGGAGGTGGTCGTTATGGGTACTGATTTCTCAGGATCTACGCACCCAAATTGCGTGAAAATGTAATCACATGTCAGTTCCAGTATAATATATTTGCCCCATGAATACCCGTTTATCATCTGCATTTCTTCTTGTTGTAGCAATTTTAATGGCCAGTAGTGTATGACTGTGAGTGAGATATGGTGAACGAGTGGTGAGCGAGGGATATGCGGGCCCTTGAACGTAGCGATAAGCCCTTTTCCCTCACAGCTATTAGTTCTATATTTCACACATGTGTAATTATGATTATTCAAATAATAAAAAATGCTCATAGCTGAGTCACCTAGTAACTTAATTATCCATACACCGTGACTCGCTTCTGGTATCGCTTGCTATATCCTGTTCTATTAAACAAGATGTCTAAATGACAGATGATTATGGAATATATCGTTACTATCCTTATCCATAACTTGGAAAAACAGAAATTTTAATTGTTGTCGTATAGAATGCCGAAATGAGAATTATAATGACACTAATAATACCAGTATTAATGACAAATCGTAGCTTAATCTTCTTTGGATACTTCTGTCAAAAGAAAGAGAATGAGATAACGAATCAAATATCCCCGTATTTTTGGGAAAAGAAGTCCGCAGTATCATAGTCCAAAAATACGAAAAGAACTAGAAAAAAATTATATAAAGAGTCTAAAATAATAGAAAGATACTATGTAAGTAGGCTGTTTAGGTTTTTATGTTGGCAACGCCACGTAGCACTCTGTATGAAAATCGCTGACTGTGCTGTGTGCAGTCTGTGGCTGGTTGTACTCATTGTTGTAATATTCGCTTGTGTAGTGTTGGGCAGTTGGATGCGAACAGAGCGTAGCGTTGGGCAGTTTGAGGTGAGCCGCCAGCAGTGGTGGACTTGGGGACAGTGATACCAGAGTTTTGAGAGCGGACGATATGGACATGTGTCTGTCAAAAAGACGAAATTTGTAAGACTGGATATCATGAACTGATATATGTATGTATGATGACTTTTGAACATTATTAAGGTAAATACATTGTTCGTTCTCTGTCAAAATCTTTCATTTGCTAACTATGTCTATCAGTAGTTAGTGTCTTCAGTAGTTTGAATCTTCTATTTAGCTGGCAATATTGGAGCTCGCTCTATTGCAGTAGTTCGAGTAACGTAGATCTTTGTGAGGTAAGTGATTCATGAAAGGTATAGGTTATTGTTAGTCAGGGCCATTCTTTTGTAGGGATTATTGAAAGTCAGATGGCGTTGCGCTAAAATATTGTGTGTCGGTTTATTGATGATCTGAATTAGTAAAGAGAGAAATGTCTGTGTACGTTCAGTTTTGCTCAGCTGTTTGAAAATCAAATAACGTAAGAGGTTTATTAGCACAGTCATTTATAATTTTTCTAAGGGGACGTTTCAACTACTTCAGGATTAAAATATTAATTTAAGGAGACTTTGCACTAAAAAAAAAAAGAACTCGGGAACGACATGGATGATGGAAAGTGAAAGACAAAATGGTGAGAAGATGAAGAAGTAGGGGAGAATGTTGTACATTGGTCAAATTTTTCAGACTTTTGCTTCTAGCCACTCCTCTAGTAGACGTTTAATGTAGTTTATTATTCCATTTTGAAATGATGCAATTCACTTTATGTTTGCAACTGTCTTTACGTGAAATCACAATAATTACTCCGGAAAAGTATGGGTTTTGCAAATGTGAAAAACTGTTGGAAGGTACATGGTGATGCACCTAGGAACGTGCGTGACGTGCACACGGCCACAAGGTATTGCCGCACCTACTTTCTTTCCTGTGGTGCAGTCTTTCATCTCTGACTATCCTTCCTTACCTTGCTCTCTTTCTCGTGGTGGCAGCATTTGATGTTTATTCAAATTTAAAAGTGTTTGAGTCGAGAAAATCTTGGCAATACCGTATTTAATAAAAATGGTTGAAATGGCTCTGAGCACTATGGGACTCAACTGCTGAGGTCATAAGTCCCCTAGAACTTAGAACTACTTAAACCTAACTAACCTAAGGACAACACACACATCCATGCCCGAGGCAGGATTCGAACCTGCAACCGTAGCGGTCGCGCGGTTCCAGACTGTAGCGCCAGAACCGCTCGGCCACCAGCGGCCGGCCGTATTTAATAATCCATGAGTTACATTATTACTCTACTAAACACCAATAACCAGTAAGTGAAATCAAATTTTGAAGAGGAATTATCAAAAACGGTTTCGAATTAAAGACATTTAAAATAGAAGCTACTGGTAACTAATACAAATTTCCATTCCCAGGACAGGAAAACTGTTGAGACGTTAATAAAACTCAGTTCACTTGCAAATATCACATGTTCCATGGTACAAGACCTTCTTGCGTTTCAAGGGAAGAAGAGTAGTTGAAACTGTTACATGATCCCAGTTGTCGAGTATGAAGATAAGGAGAGTTCCATGATGGCTATGCAAGACCAACTGAATGCGACAAGAAACTACTTAAAGTAAAAGAACCTTCTGTTGTAAGTTCTACATGACTCCACTTCCCAGACTAGTGAACCAGTAATTTCCATTGAAACAAACACTTGATTTCCGGAAAATATACTGGTCACTCAAAGTTTACAAAAGCAAGTAAAGATCGGGTACACTGATAAACATCCGTCTGCTGCAAGATTCTAGGGAACGTTCTAAAAATTATGGCCGTCCTGATGGAAAACGAGCTTCTTGTTATGAATCCGCATGTATTCAAGAGAAAATCACTCGTGGGAAACGTAGCTCGCGTTAGTCATACACGATATCTTCCGAAAGATGTATGCAGGTGAACATGTAGAATCCGTATGCGTTCGGACCGCACTACATCTTCGAACCCTATTGTAGGTAAAATCTTACGGAGAATTTTTGCAGATATGTCGTTAGCCCTCGAACTCTTTCGTTAGTAGGTGTGTGGTACCTCCTTTCTTTCTGTGCTACAATCTCTCGTATCTTACCATCCTTCCTTCTCTTGCTCTCTTTGGTAGACTTTGATGTCGACCTGGCTATTCCATTGGTTCTGCATTCCTTTCTTGCAATATTCTTTCGTTCACCATCTTTTGGTTGAAGAAATTTTGGGTCCCCTTCTGAGTTTGACTTTCATTTTCGAAATTTTTCTGCAGCTTGGATCGACTGGACAACAACACCTTAGATTGCACCTACTCAGTGTTAAAGATCATCTACCCGCAATAAATGCATAAGATGTTATGTGCACTTCAGTGACAATGCTGAACCAATCGCACGTGTTGGGGTTGGTATATACCCTTTCGGTTGATCCCCCTGACAACAAAGGGATCACCTGGTGCCTGATCTGCTAGCTCCTCACGCATGCCAAGGCGTGGATGACTGCGTCAGCACTCCCAGTAACAGCCACCGCGCCAGATAACCTTTGTTGCAGCTGGGCGGCGCCCGCGAGGGAGGAGGGAAGAGCTCTTGACGGAGATGGTCAAGCCAGGGCATACATTTCTCACATGAAGCCTATTAGGCAATGGTCGCTATCATCAGCCATATCTTCTGACAGGAATCGAAACTTCTACGTGGACATTTATAACCCCTGTTTTCCTTACTCTGGCTACCCCACAGGAAGAGGGACAAGCCAGACGTCTAGAATACTTAGTATGTACTCGAACTGATAGGGATAATTTTACTGCAAAAAAACCATAAATCCATTCTTTTTTTGTGCAATGTACTGACAAAAAATTTGGAGAAATTGAGCTACTGGGAAAAGTGCGCAATCGGTCGCTATTGATAAAATCCTCCTCTGCTGCACAATTTACAGTTCTTCAGCCATATGAACATCTCGGTGACATACGAGTGACCATTGATCCATATAAGACTTTCAATACAGTCCAATATATCATCTTCCACGGAGACCACGCTCTCCAAATAGGCGAGGACCTATGAGCGTATATTGAGTGGCGTGGCATACATATTGTCTGACGCGTCCAAGACGGTCCAAAGAATATCCACATTAGATTTATCTTAGCCTTTGAGTGGGATGTCCTCCCTCAAAAATTTAGTCGTCATGTACCGATGAGGCAAGAAACAGAAATGTGAAGACATCGACAAAGAACTGATTGTCGGAAGGACAGACTCAGCGCACGGGAAAGTCAAAACAACATTCTGTGACATTAAAAGCAAGGGTGATAACATTAATAATGCAACGGGAATTCCACTGTTAAATGCAGAGAAGAGAGCGGATAGATGGAAAGAATACATTGAAACCCTCTATGAGGGGGAAGATTTGTCTGATGTGATAGAAGAAGCAACAGGAATCGATTTAGAAGAGATAAGGGAGCCAGTATTACAATCAGAATTCAAAAGAGCTTTGGAAGACTTAAGATCAAATAAGGCAGTAAGGATAGATAACATTGAATCAGAATTTCTAAAATCATTGGGGGAAGCGACAACAAAACGACTATTCACGTTGGTGTGGAGAATGTATGAGTCTGGCGACATACCATCTGAGTTTTGGAAAAGCACCGTCCACACAATTCCGAAGACGGCAAGAGCTCAAAAGTGCGAGGAATTATTGCACAATCAGCTTAACACCTCATGCATCCAAGTTGCTTACAAGAATCATATACAGAAGAATGGAAAAGAAAATTGAGGATGCGCTAGATGACGATCAGTTCGGCTTTAGGAAAAGGACAAGAAAGAGGCAATTCTGACGTTGCGGTTAATAATGGAAGCAAGGCTAAAGAAAAATCAAGACACGTTCATAGCATTTGTCGACCTGAAAAAAGCGTTCGACAGTGTAAAATGGTGCAAGATGTTCGAAATTATGAGAAAAGTAGGGGTAAACTATAGGGAGACACGGGTCATATACAACATGTACAACAGTCAAGAGGAAATAATAAGAGTGGACGACCAAGAACGAAGTGCTCGTATTAAAAAGGGTGTAAGACAAAGATGTAGCCCTACTGTTCAATCTGTGCATCGAGGAAGCAATGATAGAAATAAAAGAAATGTGCAGGCGTGTAATTAAAATTCAAGTATTGATGATATCAATTCTTCTTCACTATCCTGAGTGAAAGTAAAGAAGAATTACATGATCTGCTGAACGGAATGAACTGTCTAATGAGTACAGAGTATGGATTGAGAGTAAATCGAAGAAAGACGAAAGTAATGAGAAGTAGTAGAAATGAGAACAGCGAAAAACTTAACATCAGGATTGATGGTCACGAAGTAGATGAAGTTAAGGAATACTACTACCTAGGCAGTAAAATAACCAACGACGGACGGAGTAAGGAGGACATCAAAAGCAGACTATCACTGGCAGAAAGGGCATTCCTGGCCAAGAGAAGTCTACTAATATCAAATATCGGCCTTAATTTGAGGAAGAAATTTCTGAGAATGTACGTCTGGAGTACGGCATTGTATGGTAGTGAAACATGGACTGTGGGGAAACCGGAACAGAAGAGAATCGAAACATTTGAGATGTGGTGCTACAGGCAAATGTTAAAAATTAGCTGGACTGATAAGGTAAGGAATGAGGAGGTTCTGCTCAGAATCGGAGAGGAAAGGAATATGTGGAAAACACTGATAAGGAGATGGGACAGGATGATAGGATATCTGTTAAGACATGAGGGATTGACTTCCATGGTACTAGAGGGAGCTGTAGAGGACAAAAACTGTAGAGGAAGACAGAGAGTGGAATATACCCAGCAAATTGCTACTTTGTGATGAAGAGGTTGGTACGGAAGAGTAATTTGTGGCGGGCCACATCGAACCAGTCAGGAGACTGATGACCAAAAAAAAAAAAAAAAAAAAAGTGAAGCAACTTAAATCAGTTAATAAAGGCAAGTCCTCTCGTCCAGACTGTATACCAATTAGGTTCCTTTCAGAGTATGCTGATGCATTAGCTCCATACTTAACAATCATACACAACCGTTCGCTCGATGAAAGATCCGTACCCAAGGACTGGAAAGTTGCCCAGGTCACATCGATATTCAAGAAAGGTAGTAGTAGTGATCCACTAAGTTGCAGGCCCATGTCATTAACGTAGACATGCAGCAGGATTCTGGGACATATATTGTGTTCGAACATTATGAATTACTTCAAAGAAAATGGTCTATTGACACAAAGTCAACATGGATTTAGAAAACATCGTTCTTGTGAAACACAATTAGCTCTTTATTCGCAGGAAGTGTTGAGTGCTATTGAGAAGGGATTTCAGATTGATTACGTATTTCTGGATTTCCGGAAGGCTTTGGACACTGTACCACACAAGTGGCTTGTAGTGAAATTGCGTGCTTACGGAATATCGTCTCACTTATGTGACTGGATTTGTGATTTACTGTTAGAGAGGCCACAGCTCTTAGTAACTGACAGAAAGTGATCGAGTAAAACAGAAACGATTTCTGGCGTTCCCCAAGGTAGTGCTATAGGCCCTTTGCTGTTCGGTATCTATATAAACGATTTAGGAGATAATATGAGTGGCCGTCTTAGGTTCTTTGAAGATGACGCTGTCATTTATCGACTAATAAAGTCATCAGAAGACCAAAACAAATTGTAAAACGATTTAGAAAAAGGTATCTGAATGCTGCGAAAATTGTCAGTTGACCCTAAGTAACGAAACGTTTGAGGTCATCCACATGAGTGCTAAAAGGAATCCTTTAAGCCTCGGTTACACGAAAAATCAGTCAAATCTAAAGGGCGTAAATTCAGCTAAATACCTAGGAATTACAATTACGAACAACTTAATTTGGAAAAAAAAATACATAGAAAATGTTGTGGAGAAGACCAACCAAAGACTGCGTTTTATTTGCAGGACACACAATATGTAACAGATCTACTAAGGACACCGCCTTCACTACGCTTGTCCGTCCTCTTTTAGAATACTGCTGCGCGGTATGGGATCCTTACCAGATAGGATTGACGGAGTACATCGAAAAAGTTCAAAGAAAGGCAACACGTTTTGTACTATCGTCAAATATGGGAGAGAGTGTCACTGAAATGATACATGATTTGGGCTGGACACCATTAAAAGAAAAGTGTTTTTCGTTGCGATGGAATCTTCTCACGAAATTCCAATCACCAACTTACTCCTCTGAATGCGAAAAGTTTTGTTGACACCGACCTACATAGGGAGACACGATCACCACGACAAAATTAGGGAAATCAGAGCTCGTACGGAAAGATATAGGTGTTCGTTCTTTCCGCGCGCTATACGAGATTGGAATAATAGAGAACTGTGAAGGTGGTTCGATGAATCCTCTGTGAAGCACTTAAATGTGATTTGCAGAGTATCCATGTAGATGTATATGAAGGCCGGAGGCGTACCGTTTTCGTTCTTTGGCGGTTTCAATTCAGATGTTAAATTCATCCACTTCCGTTTGAGGAATCGAATTATGCCTGACGTAGTCAATTATTAGGTAATAATTCGAAAAGAAACATAACAGAGCTTCGATTTATTAAGCACAATTGTTTGTATTAACATTTAAACATTAATTGTTTACGTTGTTCAAAAACGGAAAAGAATTCAGACACACTGTACGTGCAGAACAGTACTAATGCATTACAACAGTGGCTCATTGCGGCGATCACCAACTTTGTCACTGACATTGTACCTACGAAGCATGTTCTGGGACACACACTCCATCCCACGTAGCGTCTCTTCAGTTTCTAGCGCAGCGGCCAGAAGTCGTGCCAGCAAATCTTCCTCTGTCTCTATAGTCATCTCGCAGAAAGAAGGCAGACTTCCAGAGACATCAGTGACGGTCTGGCGGACTGCACGTCATCTTGTCCACCCTGCTGCCTAGCAAGACATGCAACTCTGAGACTTTGCTCTTTCCCTCAGCAGACGTCGATGCCTCACACATCTTAACTGAAACCGTAGTTGAACGGAAACGGTTCATTACCGGGCATGCGTTCCTATCCAAAATATTATGTACTCACCCTCCTGTAAGAGTTTGTAATGGGAATTTCCGGACGCCCTATACATAAATAACAAGAGCGGCCCCATGACACTTCCCTGGAGCAGCCCAGACGACACCCTTGTCAATGATGAAAACGCGCTGTCAAGGACAACGCACTGGGTTCTCTTATTAAAGAGAAAACTGCAGCTGTAAACCAAAAACTTAATAACAATATACGAGGGCAGTTCAATAAGTAATGCAACACATTTTTTTTCTCGGCCAATTTTGGTTGAAAAAACCGGAAATTTCTTGTGGAATATTTTCAAACATTCCCGCTTCGTCTCGTATAGTTTCATTGACTTCCGACAGGTGGCAGCGCTGTACGGAGCTGTTAAAATGGCGTCTGTAACGGATGTGCGTTGCAAACAACGGGCAGCGATCGAGTTTCTTTTGGCGGAAAACCAGGGCATCTCAGATATTCATAGGCGCTTGCAGAATGTCTACGGTGATCTGGCAGTGGACAAAAGCACGGTCAGTCGTTGGGCAAAGCGTGTGTCATCATCGCCGCAAGGTCAAGCAAGACTGTCTGATCTCCCGCGTGCGGGCCGACCGTGCACAGCTGTGACTCCTGTAATGGCGGAGCGTGCGAACACACTCGTTCGAGATGATCGACGGATCACCATCAAACAACTCAGTCCTCAACTTGACATCTCTGTTGGTAGTGCTGTCACAATTGTTCACCAGTTGGGATATTCAAAGGTTTGTTCCCGCTGGGTCCCTCGTTGTCTAACCGAACACCATAAAGAGCAAAGGAGAACCATCTGTGCGGAATAGCTTGCTCGTCATGTGGCTGAGGGTGACAATTTCTTGTCAAAGATTGTTACAGGCGATGAAACATGGGTTCATCACTTCGAACCTGAAACAAAACGGCAATCAATGGAGTGGCGCCACACCCACTCCCCTACCAAGAAAAAGTTTAAAGCCATACCCTCAGCCGGTAAAGTCATGGTTACAGTCTTCTGGGACGCTGAAGGGGTTATTCTGTTCGATGTCCTTCCCCATGGTCAAACGATCAACTCTGAAGTGTATTGTGCTACTCTTCAGAAATTGAAGAAACGACTTCAGCGTGTTCGTAGGCACAAAAATCTGGACGAACTTCTTCTTCATGACAACGCAAGACCTCACACAAGTCTTCGCACCCGAGAGGAGCTCACAAAACTTCAGTGGACTGTTCTTCCTCATGAACCCTACAGCCCCGATCTCGCACCGTCGGATTTCCATATGTTTGGCCCAATGAAGGACGCAATCCGTGGGACGCACTACGCGGATGATGAAGTTATTGATGCAGTACGACGTTGGCTCCGACATCGACCAGTGGAATGGTACCGTGCAGGCATACAGGCCCTCATTTCAAGGTGGCGTAAGGCCGTAGCATTGAATGGAGATTACGTTGAAAAATAGTGTTGTGTAGCTAAAAGATTGGGGAATAACCTGGTGTATTTCAATGCTGAATAAAACAACCCCTGTTTCAGAAAAAAAATGTGTTGCATTACTTATTGAACTGCCCTCGTACAAGGGTCGTCATTATCACTTTTAGTTACTGTTACTCAGACACAAAAATACCTTGGCAGTCAGACTACGTCGAGAGTGCGTCAAGTGTAGAGGTGGTGAGCTGCAGGTAAGTGCTGGCGCACCACGTGCTTAAATGTGGGTGGACTGCATCCTCACATAGCTGTTGTGACAAAGCACTGACTACGACATTAGTAGGCAACACATACTGCGTGCTGGCGATGGTGACTAGTGGAGCTGAACGCTAGGGCCGAAAGCACACAAGAAGGTGGCGTTGGCCGAGGCAGTGGGGTGGAATGGTGACTGAGCGAGCTCTGAGTTGTAGTCTAGCATCAAAGCCTCTTCTCTGACGAGCAGCAGAGCAGAGCAGAGAGGGACTCTGTAGTGCCGCAGGCAAGTGCCACACTAGGATAATCTCCTCTCTAGCGTTCTATATAACTTTTTATGAGAGTACATCTGACTGGGCAGATCACGTTTTCCTTCTCGCCACTCCCATTTTTATGTTCTAAGTCGATAATGGTTGGATAGATCGCTCGTCGTCCCACTCTAAAGACCGCACACACTCGCCAAGAAAGAATTTTTGGAACGCATTCCTTCATGATGGCAAAATGCTTTTTCTCTGATATTTGCAGATGCCATGTGCAGGTGTCCTTTATTCAGCTCTATTTAGGAGACATTTCTGTTGTGTAATTTTCTTACTGCCTTTAAAAGTTAACAGTCTTTGACGCAAGCCTTTGGCCGTAGTATTAGGCTGACCGCAGGTAGAGTGCGGCACTTCTGTCCACGACAGCACTAAGAAGGGGTCCCTTGCCCCTTTTACACCGAAGAAATATTCCCAGTACAGAAGGCTGAGTGGATCTGGGCCTGTCCTGAAGAGATTGTGTGTAGTGTCGGTTTAGCTCTTTGGGGTACCCCTAAAATGCTGAAAGTCCGATCCCCACTTACCTACAGAGTATGATTTATGACATATGATTATGCAAATCTAAGCGAAAATAGCGTATTGAACAATAACTACTGGGGATGGCCTAAGTAAGTATGAAAGTATGGCCATCACACCACACATCGATATATTACTG
This sequence comes from Schistocerca nitens, assembly GCF_023898315.1. Lineage (NCBI taxonomy): Eukaryota > Metazoa > Arthropoda > Insecta > Orthoptera > Acrididae > Schistocerca > Schistocerca nitens. Next base: position 1,134,199,431 of record NC_064614.1, on the reverse strand, counting down.
AAGGGATTCAGCTTTCTATAAAAGAAATTAGCGATCACTATAACAACTTGGTTTATTGCCATAAAGCATCAAACAAATGATTTACCCACTGCAATAGGCGTGTAAACCTTTACTAATTGGGAGAGGATTTTAATTATAAAATCTGGCCTTGACACAGGTAGGTGAACACAATAAGGGCATAATAATGAAACTAAATTTCTGATACACCTGATGATTGTGAGAATGTTTGTGGTTTAAAGAAAGAACCCAGAAAAATTAGTGTAAACACCAAAGTGGAGGATGGAGGGAACCAGCTAGCTGCATTTTAAAATTGTGCAGTTAAACCCTGATCAAAGTTAACTAACCTCAAGTCACCTGCGATTCGGTGATTGCAACGTCGACTCATTCTTGCTTCTCTTATATTGTATGAATGCAGAAGATAGCAGCAGTAACACAGTCCAGCTGTACTTAGTTCTAATATGGAGACATCCTTCGGTGCAATGCCTGAATGCCTCAACAGAAAATGTGTACACACCAAATGTTGTGTCATCGATCACCTGATAACAAGTGTACTCTGACTTTGCTTGGCTAGCGTTGTTACCTCTGGATCACGGGGTCGCGGGTTCGATTCCCGGCCTGGTTGGGAATTTTCTCTGACCGGGGATTGAGTGTTTGTGTTCAACTCGTCATATCATCACCCTCATCATCCGCGAGAGTGACTAGATTGGACTTTGAAAAAATTGTACCGTAAAAAAATAGAACTTTGTAAGGGCGCTGATGACGGCGCAGTTGAGCGCCCAGCAAACCAAACGTCATCCTCATCTGACTTTGCTCTTCTAAACCTGGCTGCTTCTGCCAATGTAGGAAACTCACCAGCCACATACAGCAAACCTGCTGATTTCTGACAAGTAATAAATCAGTTTAATAAGCCACAACTGCAAAATACTAACACGAATTCTTTACAGACTAATGGAAAAACTAGTAGAAGGCGTCCTCGGGGAAGATCAGTTTGGATTCCGTAGAAATACTGGAACACGTGAGGCAATACTGACCTTACGACTTACCTTACAAGAAATATTAAGGAAAGGCAAACCTACGTTTCTAGCATTTGTAGACTTAGAGAAAGCTTTTGACAATGTTGACTGGACTGCTCTCTTTCAAATTCTAAAGGTGGCAGGGGTAAAATACAGGGAGCGAAAGGCTATTTACAATTTGTACAGAAACCAGATGGCAGTTATAAGAGTCGAGGGACATGAAAGGGAAGCAGCGGTTGGGAAAGGAGTAAGACAGGGTTGTAGCCTCTCCCCGATGTTATTCAATCTGTATATTGAGCAAGCAGTGAAGGAAACAAAAGAAAAATTCGGAGTAGGTATTAAAATACATGGAGAAGAAATAAAAACCTTGAGGTTCGCCGATGACATTGTAATTCTGTCAGAGACAGCAAAGGACTTGGAAGAGCAGATGAACGGAATGGATGGTGTCTTGAAGGGAGGATATAAGATGAACATCAACAAAAGCAAAACGAGGATAATGGAATGTAGTCGAATTAAGTCGGGTGATGTTGAGGGTATTAGATTAGGAAATGAGAAACTTAAAGTAGTCAAGGAGTTTTGCTATTTGGGGAGCAAAATAACCGATGATGGTCGAAGTAGAGAGGATATAAAATGTAGACTGGCAATGGCAAGGAAAGCGTTTCTGAAGAAGAGAAATTTGTTAACATCGAGTATAGCTTTAAGTGTCAGGAAGTCGTTTCTGAAAGTATTTGTATGGAGTGTAGCCATGTATGGAAGTGAAACATGGACGGTAAATAGTTTGGACAAGAAGAGAATAGAAGCTTTCGAAATGTGGTGCTACAGAAGAATGCTGAAGATTAGATGGGTAGATCACATAACTAATGAGGAGGTACTGAATAGGATTGGGGAGAAGAGGAGTTTGTGGCACAACTTCACCAGAAGAAGGGATCGATTGGTAGGACATGTTCTGAGGCATCAAGGGATCACCAATTTAGTATTGGAGGGCATCGTGGAGGGTAAAAATCGTAGGGGGAGACCAAGAGATGAATACACTAAGCAGATTCAGAAGCATGTAGGTTGCAGTAGGTACTGGGAGATGAAGAAGCTTGCACAGGATAGAGTAGCATGGAGAGCTGCATCAAACCAGTCTCAGGACTGAAGACCACAACAACAACAACAATCAATTTGTAAATAACTGTAACAATTTCCCGCTCTCACAGATTTTGTCATGGTTAACCAATTATGGGGAGGAAGGCAGAAAATCTCTGCCACTCCATGACAGAGTTTCTAAGCCCGGCCACTCGAAGGTCTAACACATAAATAGGCATGGGAAAGCCTACAAGAATAATTACTGTGAGCCAATGATACTCACTGTTATTAGGATTTTAAATGAATATTCTTTCGTGAAGTGATCAGAAGGAAATGGCTGGTATTTGATGGCTAGATGTTACCTTTCCAAAAATGATTTCTTCAGGTATAACACACGATAGTGACTTATGACAGATAGATCACCCTACGCCATCTGCTGCATTGCGACGAGATGTAGCGAATTTCTGTCTCCTACCATCTCAGTGGGACAGTTTTCAGCTTCAAACATGTTTATGACCCTCTGTGGGACTTACAAGTTCCACATTGCGTGAGCTATCTATAAATAGCTCTCCAGGCTGCAGAAAATAACAGGTCCCCTCCACCGTAATGAAAAGGGAGGAAGAGAAGAAGTAAGTAGTTGAGCAATCACTGACAGCGTTGAATGATATCTTCAGTTATGATGTTGCATCAAAGGATCGATTACAATGAGGACTGAGATGTGAATATTGCATCATAAAATATGTTGTGTGACAGTTTGGGGATGAACTGTCACATAACAACTGGTACAAGGAAAAATCCTCATCCCCAACCAGGACTGAACCCTGGACCTCCAGGGCCAGAGTTTAATGCCCCAACCACTTCTTTCAGTTATTAGAAAATGAAATGAATTACGTTTGAGGCTCCATCAGACCAACCTCTGAAGCATCTTATATGTGATCTAAAGAAACCAGGAATGGTAGTGGACTTAAACGCGTGACCTTAGGTTTACAGAACATGAAGCTTACCACTTTTTTTATACATTATTCAGGCTGGCTGGAGACAAGGTAGGCAGGGGTCGATTCCCAAGGCCTGGCCACGATGCCCGCCCTCCACCTGCCACGGTGCTGAGCCCTCACATGTTACTGGCCTTTTTTAAATTTTCATTTTTATTTTATTTTATTTGTTTTATCCTTACAAAATGTTACACAAAAATAAAAAAAAATGGTTCAAATGGCTCTGAGCACTATGGGACTTAACATCTATGGTCATCAGTCCCCTAGAACTTAGAACTACTTAAACCTAACTAACCTAAGGACAGCACACAACACCCAGCCATCACGAGGCAGAGAAAATCCCTGACCCCGCCGGGAATCGAACTCGGGAACACAAAAATAAAAAAACGTGAAACATAATCAGAGTTTATCTTGCATGACTTCCACCACTTAAAAAAGAAAGAAAAATTATTTTCCAGACTTTGCCTGCAACCATTTTGTTTATTTTCTTTTTATTAATCAATGAAGGAAAACAGGACAAACAGGGCCACAAAAATGAAATAAACAGCGTAATACTACTCCTGATCGGGACCACAACAAGAACACTACTAGGACTAGTCAATTCAACCGTTACCGTGACGACAAAATACAAGGATCAACATACTGGCGTATAAGTTGCGATACCATGAGAGGGGAAAACACTTCCAACATGCAATGACCATATCTGGTGGAAGGCGAGTGGGTCCTATCGCCCACTTCATCTACAGTGTAATGAACAAAGTGGCCTAATAACCTTGAAATGGTATTTGACTTTTCTCTCGAAAAGTAGGTGTAGCCTGGACGCAGTAGGATATCATCCGAAAAGGCAGTCTCACTGTATAGAACTAGAAACGCTGTTTTGTAAACCAGAGTCAGTTTGCTTAGTGACTATGATATGTAAATCTTTGTTGTTGGGTGTCTATGGCGGGACAGTGACTAACTGATCAGTTACAGTGAGTCCAATACGAAATATGCTCTCATTTGTGGATAACAGATAGCGTGCCATGTAATACCATAAGGACGTCACCGCCATTGATAAAGCAGGAAGGCACAGATGAAATCAGACCGTCTCCCAAGAAGTTTGCTGTGATGCCCATTCAACCGGCGCCTTGCAGTCAATTCCTCTCCCGCGCGTTAACAAAACTGAAGTAGCGAGATGCCGCCTCTGTAGAATATCAGCCCCCAAATAACTGACAGCAATATGAAATTCACGGACATGTTTCAACTGGAAATTGTCTCGACTAACAACGATAGGTAGATCAGGATTTGCCTGGCCACAGACAGTAAATAACTGAGACATGAACGTGTGGATTGCGTGAGAGACAGTCAGCACCGTGGCGCCGAACAAATAACACAGATGTTTTCCTTTGTATATCGGAAAGGCCTAAAGCCCCGAGAGAAAGCGAAAGTGCAACCACCTCGTATCATAGCCGAAAAATGTGATACTTCCATAAAAAAAACACTAGACAGCTGCTTCCTAGCCATCATTGCGCAAAGGTGAAAGATCTGAGTGATGTAATATGCTTTCCATAAGACGTAGGAATCCAGAATACGAACTTTCTGAAGTAGGTTAAGAGAACGCCGTTCGTGTTTCAGGATTGTTCCTTGTATCTTCTCCGTAACTGGCATACTATTACGTGTAGCGATTTGGACTGCAGAACGGTCAATTATCACTCCCAAAGATTTATGTTTATCGGAAATTTGTGGTAAAGTCTTATGCGACCAAAGTGCTGAGATCATCGGGCCCTAAGATTACGCACTACTTAATCTAATTTAAACTAACTTACGCTAAGGGCAACACACACACACCCTTCCCAGAGGGAGGACTCGAACCTCCGAAGGGGGGAGCCCCGCGGGCCGTGACAATGCGCCCGCCCGCGCGGCTATCCCGCGCGGCTATGTTTATCGATCACAGTCACCCACGAAATTACAGTATTATCAAAATCTCGTATTTTCAACAATCAATATTTGCCTTCATTGAAGTGGGCACAAGATATAAAGCAAAAGCCATCCAACGTCGCCTTGAGCAATGGAATCTCAGGGGGAGACTGCCGTAACACCATCACATCATCTGCATATGCACGCACAGAGATCGTCTCGCCCAAGAGTATCCATCTTTGCGCGACGATTCCTCGGACAGGAGGCTCAAGTGATAGAACAAACAATAACACTGACAGTGTACTTCCCTGAGGTAAACCCCCACGGACGGTAATACGGGTTGTCAGTTGGCCATTGAGATCCATCGAAACTTGCATTCCATAAACAAATTGTACAAAACTCTGTGCGTCAATTGTGAACCCAACGGCTTCCAGTATCTGCAACAGGAAGCCATGCTAATCTGCTGCAATACTTTGTCAAAATTCAAAAATGCCAGAGCAGCAGTAACAGAAGTAACAGCGACCACCGACATGACTTCACGACATTCTGCTACTGGGGTCCAAATAGAACGACCAACAATACAATGTTGATGGTCAGCAACAACTTCCCCCAGCAACGCAGATAGCCAGCTACTAACCGCCCTCACCGCAGTCTTACAATCAAAATTTAATCAGATAATCTGGTGAAATTTATCAGTTGCTGCCTGATCACGACTTTTAGGAATTAACACAATTTTGCCAACTTTAAACGAATCAAGTACAAACCCTCCTTTCAACACTTCATTCAAAAGGTGTGTAGAAATAGTACCTAACAAAGGCCAAAAAACTCACATAAATCTCCCTGGGCAGAACGTCCAACCCCGGCAACTTGTGAGAAGGCTATCTGACAATAAGGTAATAGACATCGTCACATTGAAATGCTTCTAAAAACGGAGCATTATGAGTAGGTGTAAGTCTACGGTTCAAACCCTGATGAAATTAATCGGATGACGTATCGACAGGAACGGGCACCTGATGCAGCCCAATATAGAATTGATGTAGAGCATGCAATATGTCCTTTTGTACCGGCACAACACTGTTGTCCTCTGTCTTGAGAGATATGATACATGTACGTCAACGACGAGTCTGATGCCGAATGAGATTACATAAAGAATTCAATTCATCAGCTTCCACGGAATGTGGTTTGGATCGCATCCTCAACACTTCCATCTAACGCTTCTTCAACCATAACAATTGCGCCTTTATATGCATGCAATCCGTAGCGGAGCCTGATGCGCACATTCATAATGATCACGTAAGAAAGAGCAGTAAAATTCTTGCATCCTCCTAAATCCTCACACTCTGTCAGCTCAGAATCATATCGACGTTTCTCTGTGCCTCGGCTTTGTCAGTTGAACCACCATTCCAAAATAAGAGACATATCGCGCACCAGAACGGAGACAAGGGTTCCACATCGAGAGAGATGTCCTCCACGCCCAGCATCCTGGCGATAGAAGCAATTTCATAGACTGTCGGGTGTGATGTTGTAAGATGGCAAGAACTATGCGCCTTAGATGAAGTCATTAAAGATCACCTAACTCACGTTCAGCGAACAGTAGGGCTGAACAAATATGACTGACAAGGCACAATGCATCTTGTAGAGGGTATAGTATGGACGTATTGGAATAATTAATGTCAGGTGATGGTTTTAAAATAATTCACACGAAATGAAAACTTTGTGGAAACGCATCGATATACTGGAGGCTAGTTTATCCCAGGGAAGTATTCAGAGTTGACCGTGGCCGGCTGGGGAGCGGCAAAGCGAAGCGACAATAGGCAGCTTAGGGCGGCTCAAGCTCTGAGAAAACGGTAATGGGGTGTGGCCTCCAGCTGCCTTAAGATGAGCGACAGTGAGTGGGTGGTTGACCCCATGCTGGTGTACCGGGAAGCAGACAGAGAACTTGTAAGCCTGTTGATAAATGTCCGTCGTCCCATTTTCAGTGAAACATGCGAGAAAGCCGCGCAAAGCTACGGTGGAGTGGTCAACAGAGGCCAAAATATGCGTGTTCGTGACTATAGCAACTTCACGCTGAATTCACGCGGTCTGCAGAGTCTGAAGTAAAACAGGTGAAGAGCGACAGAATGAAATACGCCGGCCTCCGATGGGAACGTAGGACCGAGGAATCTGAAGTACTCTCCTGGGATTCAGAATTCCAGAAAAATTGGTGTTTTGTGCAGACGCTAACCTTGATGGGTGGCCTGGGAGGAGCTAAATAGCAGAAGTTGAGAGGAAGGGAAATTTGGTGGGAATCTGTTCACTTCCCAGAGCAGGCATTGGTCTGCGGTGGGAAGTGACGCATAATTAACTCGACTTGTGCTGCAATTGGCTTAAGTGATTTTACTGGAGGGGAAACCGAGGCGAAGAGCGGACTGGCAGAAGTCTCCGTAGAGGTCTTCCGTTCCCAGCTTGCCTAGAGTGCGGACGTGGTGTTCTTTACTCAGCTTGCCTGAGAAAGAGTGAGCATCTCTGCAGTTTAGGACTTAGCAAATGGAACGATTTGAGCTTGGAGATAGAAAGTTTTGGTTCAGCTGTGTACTGAGCAAGATAGCTAGGAGTGAATAGACGAGCGCAGCCTTGCAGCACCACGAGGCCAGCCAACGTCCTCACAACGACGCCGCCCCGCCACGCTGAATTCGGTGATATTGCACACACTCCAGCTTGAATTAGGCCACTGATTAATTTGTTGGATCACGATGGCAAAGTTTCCATGAGGGTTTCATGGGCCGTGTATTGGGGAATTCTTCTCGCACTTCGCATTACGCCTGGGTCAGTCGATAGTAATTAATTTTTATTTATCGCGCTTTACTCCACGTAAACGCAATTTATTACCACTGCCTGATAGGAGAGTCGTGTAATGTGATCATTGAAGTTCGGGAGTTAAAATAAATTTGTGCTAATCGACTGTATCTGTTCTCAATCAAGTAGTTGAAATCCCAAGTCACTTTCTTAATTAATTTTATGTTCAACATTTGCATCTGGTGTTCAATAGCTGAATATAACATCAATGTGCACCCCTTTTTAATTAAAAGTGATCAATTCTGAATCAATTAATGTCAACACTGCCACCGCAGTTCAATCAGGAGTCACAGGGCCTTATTACCTTCTTTGCGTTACCCGATATTGCGGCAGTTTTTGCACTCTCTGATGATCTGTTAGTCAATTAGCTAAGACCAGATAAGTGATGGGTGGGGTGTTACAATGTAAAGTAACAGTCACTGCACAGTGGTCAGTGAAGCTGGCGGGGTTGACGTCTCTTACAAAAATCCTATCACACATCCTGTTAGATAAATACACTCCTGGAAATGGAAAAAAGAACACATTGACACCGGTGTGTCAGACCCACCATACTTGCTCCGGACACTGCGAGAGGGTGTACAAGCAATGATCACACGCACGGCACAGCGGACACACCAGGAACCGCGGTGTTGGCCGTCGAATGGCGCTAGCTGCGCAGCATTTGTGCACCGCCGCCGTCAGTGTCAGCCAGTTTGCCGTGGCATACGGAGCTCCATCGCAGTCTTTAACACTGGTAGCATGCCGCGACAGCGTGGACGTGAACCGTATGTGCAGTTGACGGACTTTGAGCGAGGGCGTATAGTGGGCATGCGGGAGGCCGGGTGGACGTACCGCCGAATTGCTCAACACGTGGGGCGTGAGGTCTCCACAGTACATCGATGTTGTCGCCAGTGGTCGGCGGAAGGTGCACGTGCCCGTCGACCTGGGACCGGACCGCAGCGACGCACGGATGCACGCCAAGACCGTAGGATCCTACGCAGTGCCGTAGGGGACCGCACCGCCACTTCCCAGCAAATTAGGGACACTGTTGTTCCTGGGGTATCGGCGAGGACCATTCGCAACCGTCTCCATGAAGCTGGGCTACGGTCCCGCACACCGTTAGGCCGTCTTCCGCTCACGCCCCAACATCGTGCAGCCCGCCTCCAGTGGTGTCGCGACAGGCGTGAATGGAGGGACGAATGGAGACGTGTCGTCTTCAGCGATGAGAGTCGCTTCTGCCTTGGTGCCAATGATGGTCGTATGCGTGTTTGGCGCCGTGCAGGTGAGCGCCACAATCAGGACTGCATACGACCGAGGCACACAGGGCCAACACCCGGCATCATGGTGTGGGGAGCGATCTCCTACACTGGCTGTACACCACTGGTGATCGTCGAGGGGACACTGAATAGTGCACGGTACATCCAAACCGTCATCGAACCCATCGTTCTACCATTCCTAGACCGGCAAGGGAACTTGCTGTTCCAACAGGACAATGCACGTCCGCATGTATCCCGTGCCACCCAACGTGCTCTAGAAGGTGTAAGTCAACTACCCTGGCCAGCAAGATCTCCGGATCTGTCCCCCATTGAGCATGTTTGGGACTGGATGAAGCGTCGTCTCACGCGGTCTGCACGTCCAGCACGAACGCTGGTCCAACTGAGGCGCCAGGTGGAAATGGCATGGCAAGCCGTTCCACAGGACTACATCCAGCATCTCTACGATCGTCTCCATGGGAGAATAGCAGCCTGCATTGCTGCGAAAGGTGGATATACACTGTACTAGTGCCGACATTGTGCATGCTCTGTTGCCTGTGTCTATGTGCCTGTGGTTCTGTCAGTGTGATCATGTGATGTATCTGACCCCAGGAATGTGTCAATAAAGTTTCCCCTTCCTGGGACAATGAATTCACGGTGTTCTTATTTCAATTTCCAGGAGTGTAATTGGCCACGGCGGGTATTTGTATTGAAGTTCTCATCCGAACACTGTAGAAATTTGACATTAGCTGATCTACTTTCTACTGCTCACGAGGCTATAGGAAGAGGCCTGGGTTCGGTTCCCGGCCAGGTCGGAGATTTTCTCTGCACATATATTGGATGTTGTGTTGTCCTTACTTTCGTATTGTCATAATTGATATAACTATTGAGGTGCCAGAATGCGTATGGCCCAAAAGTCACTAAACTGTGAAAAAAAATCTGGATACTGGCACTGAGACACAGTTCACACCCAAGCTGGTCCTCCATATACTCTATGAGGGAGAGAACTGTGGATCTTGCGGCGCAGGAGTACCTCAATGTCACGCAGACAGTTCACAGAGAAATGTGCCGTGCATGAACGACCATCTTCCTGTTGAAAACTGGCACCACGGTTCTGCCGCATGGAAGGTAACTCATGAGGGCGTTGGCCATCAGAGTTCCCTCATCAATACCAGCTCTGACCTGAAGGCATGTCCAATGGCTGCCCACACCATGATGGGTTAGTGCAGAACTGTAACTCCTCACTGAAACTGCACAACACCTTTCATGAACAGTCAACGGTACAAAGTCATGACACCACTCCAAATGCAACCGTTCATCTTGTAGCGTTAGCAGCAGCCTGTGTATGGGATGGTAATTCCCCAGTCAAGCTGCTGCTAGACTCTGACCAATGATTTGGGATGTCACAGAATGTTGCAGGCAGTCCTTACATGTTCTTGGATGGCAGAAGTATGTGTGGAGGGGATTACTATGTACCTGGTGCACAGTGCAGTGTTCCTCCCTTGGTCGACTGGAACCTAGACAACATGTGTGCATGCCCTCACGTTCGCAAGCATCCCATCATCGAGCCACTGTCACATCTGAATCCTACACAGATCTGAATATTCCACGATTCGACCAGCTGATCAAATGGAGATCCATACTGAGACACCTTTCAAACTCTGTCAGGTGCTGATAGCGCTATCTCACATCAGTACACACCATCTCTGTGTCAACACTGACGCTGTTCACGTTATCAACCCTACCAGGCTTGGTAACAACACAAAATGTGAACAACACTAATGTACTCCTGTGGTTGCTCTACCTGTCACAGAGAATTACAACCTACAAGCATTACACATACCTGCTGATGGTGTATACATGGACGAAGTTACTTGACGCACGACCTTGTATTGTGGGTTCTTCATTTTTTTTTTCTTAAGGCAGCATAATTTTCGAAAGTTGTCGCATGCAGACTCTTGGTAGTTAAATTTCTTTTCCTACATATTGTCTTTGTTGTGAATATTAGACATGACATTTCTGGACAGCTGTTATTTATGGTTCCTAGAGCTTAAACTGACTACTCCATATGCCACTGTGAATGTACAGGGTGTTCATAAATGAATATCGGGGTTTAAACACTTTATAATATTTATTACATTAAACTTACAGTTATAAATGATATCTCAAATGAAAGAGCAACTCAAACAGTTCTACCAAGAACCTTATAAATGTTCAATGTGAGCACCATTTGTCACACGGCACACATCAAGTCTATAGCTGAGTTGTTCCCAAACATTGATAATTGTTACTTCAGTGATTGTAGCAACATCTGCTTCAATCCGGTTTCTTAATTCAGGGAGCTCTGCTGGTAGTGGAGGCACGTACACACGATCCATGATGAAGCCCCAAAGGAAAAAATGGCATGGCGTTAGATCGGGTGAACATGGAGTCCACGCAAAGCAAGCCTTGTCATTGGGCCCCTTGTGGCCTAACCAGCGGTTGGGTAGAGTGAAGTTCAACCAATTGTGTACTTCACTATGCCAGTGAGGTGGCGCACCATCTTGCTGGAAAATGAAGTTCTCTGGCTCAACTTCATCCAACTGAGGGAAGAGCCATTGCCCTAGTGTATCAAGGTAAGAAGTGGCAATTACAGTAGGTGCACCAAAAAAGAAAGGGCCATAAAATTTCCGCCGGGTTACAGCACAAAAAACAGTCACTTTAGGGGAATCTCGGTACATTTGTACCACCTCATGAGGATTTTCTGAACCCCAGATGTGCACATTGTGAGTGTTGACATGTCCACTAAGGTGAAAGGTAGATTCATCACTGAAGGCAATATGATCCAGAAAATCTTCATCATCATGAAACAACATTTCGTTTGCGAAGTCGACATGTAATCCATGGTCTGTCGGCTTTAGAGCCTGTAATAACTGTAAACGGTAAGGACATAGTTGTACGCGTTTTCTTAAAACTTTCCAAACAGTCGACACGGGAACTTGTAATTCATGATTAGCCTTCCGGACCGATTTCTTTGGGCTACGAGTGAACGACTCTCTCACTCGCTCAACAGTCTCTTCACTAACTCTCGGTCGTCCTGTGATCTTCCCTTTACAAAGGCAGCCGGTATCTTCAAATTGATGATACGCTCTACGAATGTTATTATCACTTGGAGGATCACAAACGAACCTCAGCCGGAACGCACGTTGCACAGTAACTACAGATTCGGTCTTTGCAAACAGTGAAACACAAAACGCTTTCTGTTCGCTAGTCGCCATCTTCGCTACTACCGCCGTCCAGCGGATTGCGGCGGAAACATTGCGCACTGGTGCCAAACACAACTGTTTGAGTTGCTCTTTCATTTGACATATCATTTATAACTGTAAGTTTAATGTAATAAATATTATAAAGCGTTAGTTCTTTATTTTTCTTATATCAAATCACTAATAGCGACAAGTATTTTTCCGTCTGTTGTTTATATTTCTCTCTCTCTCTCTCTCTCTCTCTCTCTCTCTCTGCGTGTGTGTGTGTGTGTGTGTGTGTGTGTCTCGAATGCAGTCTCCTCGAGGCAGATTTACGTGGAGAACCGCGCAGACTCTACCGAGCAGTGGAAGCGCCCACTTTGTAACGAGGCAGGCTGCGGTGCTTCGGCTCTTTCCATCGGCGAGTGAATGGTATTTCCCGGTTGTTCCCCTCCGCTGCTGGCGGCAATAAGGATCGCCGTTAAGCCGGCCAGGCCGGAAAAAACAACAGACAGAGCCGCTAATGGCCCTCGTTTCAATACGGCCCTCCGCTCCAGAACAAAGGGAAAGTCGGCTCCCAAAGAGCCTGTCGATGCTCCTTCTCGGGAAGCGCGTCAGCCATTTGCATCGAGGCTCACGACCCTGTGCTTCACAGGGGACTCTGCGGTTCTTATCGTCAGCCCGACAGATGAAAGGAGACTGTGCAAAGCAACCATAAAGGCCGCAGAGTGCAACAGAAATTAAAGAATGATCTGCTCAAGAAATAATTAAACTAATTTCTATTATTCACCTTACAAAAAGTTTTACACCTTGTCTTCCAGTCCTCTACACACATCCAACGGTGTTTTCACTTACGCATGCCGTCCAGCTATGCCTGAAAAGTCTTTCAGTGCTTGTGACGAATTCTTCTGGTACCGAAACGGCATCCGTTCAACACTGATTTTAATTTTTAGATACTTTAATTGGGAAGGAGGGTAGTTACCTGATGTTTGGCACCAAACACATGAACAGAAAAATCAGAGTTCGAGTTATCTTGCTGCATCTACAGTCTCTTTTTGGTAATTTTCCCATGTGACCTTTCCAACCCACTTACATGTCAAGGACTGTTAACTGATACTAAGACACAAATTCCACTGACATAGACAAATTTTTGATATTGGATCAGGACTTCCTGTCAATTATTGGAGTTGGATATCCATTACCTGTCCACTGTCATGATTGGACCTTTGTGCCCTGTGATGGTTCCAGGTATTCGAACACTTTAAGTGAATAATATTTCTGGTGACCATCTGTGTTCTTCATTCTACTTTGAAAGTTGGTTTACTAACAATATTAACAAAAAATGGCTCTGAGCACTATGGGACTTAACTTCTGCGGTCATAAGTCCCCTAGTACGTGGAACTAATTAAACCTAACTAACCTAAGGACATCACACACATCCGTGTCCGAGGCAGGATTCGAACCTTCTTTCTTCCCAAATCCCTGGATGATTTCAGCAATATTTGGTATAGAATCAGCAGGTTTCACAAGTATCAGCACTGTGTGGTTTTCTAACCCCTCCACCAATATTACTATAGATAAGGGTAGAAACATGATTTTTCCAAATCCTGGTGTATAGACTGCCCTGCACGACAGGCATGTTGTGTAAGAACAGTATCAGCCTGCCAAATCAAACTGCTTTTCAGGGCAGTCTTCATGTCAGGGGCATGAAATGGTTTTCCAGGCCAGACATATAGGTTGCCCAGTATGACAAGCATGTTGTGCAGGTAGTACTGACCTGCTTTATTGAAGTGTATTGAAGTGACTACATTTAGCAATGAACATGGCTGGAGGCAGGTTGAGATGGACACTGGTGGAGATAGTCAGAGCTAGGTGCAGGAGGAAATGGACAGAGAGATGGGAGGAGGGAGGGATACACAAAGCACGTGTAGAGATATGGTGGACACATGTTACTGAAAAAGGGAGAGATAGAGCTGGAAAGAAAGAAGGGGAGGAGAATATGGTCAGAGGCACAGGAATGAAAATATGTTCAGAAGGGGGGAGTAAACTGACAGTGAGAGGGTAAGAGCTGAAAATACAGTGAGAGGGGGGGGGGGAGAAGGCAGACAGAGATGGGAGGATGAGGTTAATAGACGGAGGGAGGAAGAAGTGAACACAGAGAAGGTGAGGAAGAGTTGTGTTGAATATGCACATCGAACGCATATGTGGGCGAAACTGTGGGGAAAAGGCTAGTTCTCTTACAAAGATGGGAAGCATGACATTAAAAAATCTCCAAAGTGTTAAAATTTTGGAAAGACCAGAAACAAATAACACAAATATTCAGTGGTGTCGTGTACTGTATGTAAGGTGAATGAACAGTTCGATGCAAATTTTTACATCTACAATACGCTAACCCGTCATAGACTGAGGCCAGTACAAATAACAAACTTGTAATTACTAACTTTGTTTTCTGGGAATTCGGAGAAATTTCAGAAACTGAACACATTTTGATACGATAACTAAAATATGGATGAGAAAGAATTAAATATTTTTGTGTATATTACTTCTGTAACATATATACGACTAGAAACGTTCTTTCAGTCTACCAAATTACGCCTTATTTTGCTTGATGCTTGCATAGCCACAAGACAAATGCATTTCTATCATATTAACCATCCGCTACTTAGGCTAATCATGTGCGAAATCCAGTTGCCAGGATAAGTTACACCATGTTATGTCTTGAGGAATCGGCCCAATATTTATCACACCCACAAAACGAGTGTAAAATATTTAAACTTTCATTCCATCATCAGCATCAGTACGAGGTGTGATGCCCACTGGCACCAATACGCTCTTGTATTCGTTGAGGCATAGTTTCTGACAGCCTAAGAAATTTTCTGGCTGGATGCTGGTATGAAAGTATTCGTTTTCCCATAGTATGCTGTGGTACTTCTATAAATGACAAATTAGGGGACCAGGCTGCCCATGTCAGTCCTGTTGCGACATATAAAAGCTTCCCACATCATAACTTGAGAATCTGGAGGGTTATGGGGCTCGAAAATCGCTGCAACTGACTCTGCCTCTACATCTTTCAAGTCCCTGGTATCTATGGTATGGTGTTGGCGGTAAACAACGTATGGCAGCTCGAGATCTGAACCTAGCTTCTAGTAACCTGTTCCCGACAGCTCGTGGGGACATCCTGCCTGTTTGCTCTGCTCGGACTTCAGCTGACGTTATCTGTCTGTTTTTCAGAGCCAATCGAAAACACCCACAATCTTCTCGTGATGCCGTCCTTCTGGACAGACCATTGCCTACTCTTCTTACTACACTAATATTCTGAGGCCATCTCGTCACCATTCGCTTTGCAATCTTTACACTACAGCCAACTATCTTTAGAATCTGTCGCTGCTCCCATGTCCATGCCAATGATTTAGTCTCTTGCAAGGTCCGAAAGATGGCAGTTAGGTGCGCGTACAGGACGCCTGTGTTACCATATCCTCCAAAAAAGTACTAGTTAACTTTGGAAAACACTCAGTAGCCATCATTTAGTCCTACTCACACCATTCTTCATCTGTAGAAATGGCTTTTTCTGCACTAGAATTACTGAAAATAAGCTCCCATCAAGATCACATTTTAGTGTAGTTATCGTACAGTCATGGAAATACTGTAGTTCCACTTTGTTAAGGTTCGGCAAGATATTGGTGGTGTTGTAAGTAGGCTGTTTAGGTTTTTTTATTGGTAACGCCACCTCTGTATGAAAATCACTGGCTGTGCTGTGTGCAGTCTGTGGATTTTGGAAAGTCAGATTGCGTTGCACTAAAAATATTGTGTGTCAGTTTAAGCACAGTCAAGTATAATTTTTCAAAAGGGGACGTTTCAGTGTAACACCCTTAACTTCCCCTAGTGTAATTCAGTTATCTATTATTATGTTGTACAGGAGAGAAGAATCGTAAGTCCGCTGGACATCACCGGACACTGAACTGATGAACCTTCTTGACGAACTGTGGGCTTTCTCAGGACACGAAATAAACCTTGCTCTTTTTTAATTTTTGAGAATTAGGGAAGAGGTAGCGGCGCAAGCAAAGCTGTAAGGATCAGCCAGGAATAGCATCTCGATATCTCGGTTGGTAAGAGCATTTCTACTGAAAGGTAAGGCACAAGGTTCGAGATATGGTCCGGCAAACATTTATAATCTGGCACGTAATTTTTAAACTCTGCTATTTTTTGAATTTTGAAAACTCTGCTAGATAGTGAGACACTCAGTCTGGACATTGGACAAATAAGAGAAAGGAAATGTGATGAACTGTCCACCTGTCATGACTTACAACCGTACATCAATGTAATTGAATAAAAGCAGCTCCCAGATATCTTGCAAAGTGAGAAAACGTGGTAGAAATATTCACACATGACTCCTTCTTTAAGAACATTGTTGTTGTTTTGATCTTCTGTCTGAAAGTTTGTCTGACGCAGCTCTCCGCGCTACTCTGTCCCGAGCAAGTGTCTTCAACTTTAGGTGAGTACTGCGACCTATGTACGTTTTTAATTGCTTATTATATTCAAGCCATGGTCTCTCTCTACAATTTGCCGAATTTGAAGCCCCCCCCCCCCCCACCTTTCCATTAAAAACTGGTTTCCTTTGTGCCTCAGCATGTGTCCTATTAACCGATCCCTTCTCTTAGTCAAATTGTGTCACAATTTTCCTTATTTTCTAATTTGCTATAGTATAATTCTTCATAAGTTGTTTGATCTATCCATCTAAGTTTCAGCACCACATTTCAAAAGCTTCTTCTCTCCTATTCTCTTTTGTGTCTGTTTATCGTCCACATTTCATTCCAGTACTCGGCTACACTACATACAAATACATTCAGAAAAGACTTCCGGAGTATTTAAATTTATATTCGACGTTAACAAATGTTTTCATAATTTTTTTTTTGTTCTTTTGTAACCCAGCATTTTACATCCTAGCTTTCCAAAGAGCAAAACTCTTGCATGGGACATTCTGTTTCGGATTTCTTTAGTGAATTAACAATATCAAGAGTGTGCCGAAGTGTTATCTCTCACCATGGACAACGCAGTGGCCGATAGCCTTCACTGAATGACCGAGAGCAGCGGCTTCTTTCTAGAGCTGTCAGTGCTAAGAGCCAAGCAACACCGCGTGAAATAACAACACAATTCAATGTGGTTCGAGTGACAAAGGTATCCGTTAGAACAGTGCGGCGCAATTTGGCACTTATGGGCTATGGCAGTAGAAGATCGATATGAGTACCTTCGCTAACAGCCAGTGATCGCCTGCAGCGCCTCTCCTG
Source organism: Schistocerca nitens (assembly GCF_023898315.1). Lineage (NCBI taxonomy): Eukaryota > Metazoa > Arthropoda > Insecta > Orthoptera > Acrididae > Schistocerca > Schistocerca nitens. Next base: position 1,134,181,889 of record NC_064614.1, on the reverse strand, counting down.
GGCTTGTGACCGTATCGGTTTGTCCCTAAATGGCTGGAAAACCGTGGTCTGGTCAGATGAGTCCCAGTTTTAGTTGGTAAGAGCTGATGGTAGGATTCGCGTGTGGCGCAGGCCCCATGAAGCCATGTACTCAAACTGTCAACAAGGCACTGTGCAAGCTAATGGTGGCTCCATAATGGTGTGGTGTGTGTTTACATGGAATGGACTGACTCCTCTGGTCCAACTAAACCGATCATTGTCGAAATGGTTATGTTCGGCTACTTGGAGACCATATGCGGCCATTCATGGACTTCTTGGTCCCAAACAACCATGTCATGTCACTGAGCCACGATTGTTCACAGTCTGTTTGAAGAATATTCTGTACAATTTTAGAGAATGTTATGGTCACCCAGATCGTCCGACGTGAATTCCATCGAACATTTATGGGACGTAATCGAGAAGTCAGTTCGTGCACACTCAACTTGTCTCCATGTCGCAGTGCCGGGCAAAAGGAGGCCAGACACGACATTAGGAGATATCCTATGACTTTTGTCATCTCAGTGCCTTTTTGTATATATGTATGTATGTGTCTTCCACAACTCAGCCTATACCACTGGACCAATTTCAATCAATCTTGGTACACATATCAGTTCCTGTCTGGGAAAGATTCATTGTAGCGGTAAGAATCAGCTACCTATCAAAGTCGTGGGGTTGCAGGTGACAAAGGTGCAAAGCCCGCGACGCTTGAATTCGCAGACATTAGTCACCCAGTATTGAGAATGAGAGCACTTAGTGACTGGTAACATACTTTACACATAATTTCAAACCATTACGAAACATTTTTCTCGGCGACAAACTCCACAAAATGATGAAAGGGGAAAATGGTTACCGCATCAGGTACAACGTTTTAATTTATTGTTCTTTATTACGAACTGTATTCGTGACACATTTTGCTGGCAGTAATCACACACACTACTCAACGTTACTACAAAATTATATCACTGTACGACATACATAACAAGACATATGAGGTCATAAACACTGAGATGCGTGAAAAATTCACAAATTTCACGGATAGTATCCACATAATTCTGCCGCTGAATGTACCTACAAAATTATATCATTGTATCAGGTCAAAAAATTGAACTACATAAAAATAAACTGCATGACTAAGTTCGCTAGAGATACAGGTGCACAAACATGTGTGAAATATGTTAAATACATGCGAAAGATATGTGACATGTGTGCACTCAGCAAAGCTATAGGCAAAAAGTTCCTCCTAAATCCTTGAATGGAATTCAATCTAATTTGGTACACATACTACTTATTATGTGGCAATAAATACTGTGGTTAAAAGAATAAGCTACCTGCTACTGGTGTGGTGTGACAATGTGGTGAGAGAAGGATGGAGGTTCAAAATCGTTCAAATGGCTCTAAGCACTATGTGACATCAGTCCCCTAGACTTAGAACTACTTAAACCTAACTAACCTAAGGACATCACACACATCTATGCCCGAGGCAAGAATCGAACCTGCGACTGTAGGAACAGCGCGGTTCCGGATTGAAGCGCCTAGAACCTCTCGGCCAAAGGGTGGAGGAAGAGATGGACAGACAGAGAGGAGAATGAGGTCATGGACAGAGAAAGGGGAGAGGAACAGAAAGGGAAGAGGACTGAATGGACAGTAAGATGGGAGTGGAGGAGATGGATAAAGAAAGAAAAGAGGAGGAGATGGATAAGAGATGGAGATGGACAGAGAAGGGGGCGAGAAGATACAGATGGAGAGAGGGGAAGGAGGAAATTGGCAGAGAAAGTGAAGTGGAAGTGATGGACAGAGAGAGGGGGAGAAGCTGAGGGAGAGACCTGAGAGGAGGAGATGGACAGAGAGAGGGGCGAGTAAAAGATGGACAGAGAGAGGGGGAAAAAGGAGATGGATTTAGAGGGTGTCAGGAGGAGATGGAGGAGAAGATGGACTTACAAGGAGGAGGAAGAGATGGACAGAATGGAAAGGAGCCAAAGGACAGAGGGGGAGGAGTGTATGGACAGATTCAAATGATTATAATGCCTCTGAGCACTATGGGACTTAACTTCTGAGGTAATCAGTCCCCTAAAACTTAGAAATACTTAAACCTAAGTAACCTAAGGACATCACACACATCCATGGCCAAGGCAGGATTGGACCCTGCGACCGTAGCAGTCGCGCGGTTCCAGACTGCAGCGCCTAGAACCAATCGGCCACCGCGTCCGGCAGTATGGACAGAGAGAGGAAAGAGAAGGATATGGGCAAAGACATTAGGAGGAGGAGAAGGGGTGGAGGAGATCCAGAGAGAGAGAGGGAGAAGGAAATGGACAGAGAAAAGAGGGATAAGTAGATGGGTAGAGAGAGAGGACGGTGGAAGACATTAACATGGAGAGAGGGGAAGGAGGAGTGGGCAGAGGGGTGGGGAGGGTGGGAAGGAGGAGATAAATACGTATACGGGCTATGCCGAGTACTCAGCTAGTATGCTACAAACGTAGGTTTTCTTTTCTTCAGTTCGTCATCTAAGCTAAGTCGTAGCGTCAGTAAGGTTTCACATATTCTCACATTTCTCCAGAACACAAACTGATCTTCCGCAAAGTCGGTTGTATCAGTTTTTCCCATTTCTCTGTAAACAAATCGCGTCAGTTTTTTTTCTTTTTTTCTTTTTTGTGCACCCAAGATTTATTGAGCTTCATTCTTTTGAAGAGTTTATTTCGCCTTTAAGCATAAAGCGAAATTAAATTTCAGGCGTCTGGGCGACGACCGCTCCCCAGCGCGCAGGAGAGTGCACTGGCCTGCAGAATGCGGCGCTCGTGTTTCAGGAAGTGACGTGGGACCGCAGGGCGCGCCGTGGCGTGGCGCAGTGGCAACCACAGGCAGGCGACAGAACAAAGCAATGGCGGCCTCCTCTCTGCTGCCGGCTATCGGGTGTCAGTGACACCGCAGCAGCACAAACGCCTCCACACTGGCGGCGTTGCAATATCCGTGTAAACGCTTAGGATGATATCAAATATCAATTGTTAGTCAGAAATCCTGAAAGGGAATTAAAGTTCTGAGGGCGGTGGACGTTCAAGATGACATGATACATGTTCCTATAAGTCATGGGTATGCGCTGGAGCTTGGGTCTTTCGTCGGCCGCTGAATTCTATGTAGTGTATTCATCCTCATACAGTCCTAGTAGAAACGTACTCTTGACGCCCTGTACTCAAATGGTTCAAATAGCTCTGATGACTATGGGACTAACAACTGAGGTAATCAGTCCCCTAGAACTTAGAACTACTTAAACCTAACTAACCTAAGGACATCACACACATCCACGCCCGAGGCAGGATTCAAACCTGCGACCGTAGTGGTCCCTGTACTCAAATCGACGGTGAACTAACTCACAGCAGACCATATATCTTCTCGTATGGTTCTGTAGAGGCGGTGAAGAACTTCTGGTCGTCACCCCTCCTACGCGTGTGGAACTTTCTGTTTTTGGCATTCAGTACTCTCGGAACCCGAGTTCTTGTGTAATCTCCGATTCGGGGAGGAATATCTGTCGCGGATCGGATCCGCCACGCGGATTAAAGAGAGTGGCTGGTGAGGCGGCCAGCCAGGATGTGGTTTTTAGGCAGTTTTTCACACCGCAAATTTACCCGCGTCCTGCCTCAGATGGTAAAACGCTCACACACTTCAATGTCGAGTCCTGGTCACCAAATGTGGGGCCCTGCCCACTCGTCGCGTATAGGGTGCCTAAGGGATGCTGCGTTCTCGGAATGCTATACAACAATTCAAGAAAATAACATTAGGAGTTTTATTTCGATAAAGAAGATTGACAATACTTCACTACTGGCCATTAAAATCGCTACACCACGAAGATGACGTGCTACAGACGCGAAACTTAACCGACAGGAAGAAGCTGGTGTGATATGCAAATGATTAGCTTTTCAGAGCATTCACACAAGGTTGGCGCCGGTGGCGACACCTACAACGTGCTGACATGATGACAGTTTCCAACAGATTTCTCATACACAAGCAGCAGTTGACCGGCGTTGCCTGGTGAAACGTTCCTGTGGTGCCTCGTGTAAGGAGGAGAAATGCGTATCATCACGTTTCCCGCTTTGATAAAGGACGGATTGTAGCCTATTGGGATTCCGGTTTATCGTATCGCGACACTGCTGCTCGCGTTGGTCGAGATCCATTGACTGTTTGCAGAATATGGGATCGGTGGATTCAGGAGGGTAATACGGAACGCCTTGCTCGATCCCAACGGCCTCGTATCACTAGCAGTCGAGATGACAGGCATCTTATCCGCATGGCTGTAACAGATCGTGCAGCCACGTCTCAATCCCTGAGTCAACAGATGGAGACGTTTGCAAGACAACAACCATCTGCACGAACATTTCGACGACGTTTGCAGCAGCATGGACTATCAGCTCGGAAACCATGGCTGCGGTTACCTTTGACGCTGCATCACAGACAGGGGCGCCTGCGATGGTGTACTCGACGACGAACCTGGGTGCACGAATGGCAAAACGCCATTTTTTCGGATGAATCCAGGTTCTGTTTACAACATCATGATGGTCGCAGCTGTGTTTAGCGACATCGCGGTGAACGCACATTGGAATCGTGTATTCGTCATCGTCATACTGGCGTATCACCCGGCGTGATAGTATGGGGTGCCATTGGATACACGTCTCGGTCACCTCTTGTTCGCATTGACGGCACTTTGAGCAGTGGGCGTTACATTTCAGATGTGTTACGACCCGTGGCTCTACCATTCATTCGATCCCTGTGAAACCGTACATTTCAACAGGATAATGCACGACCGCATGTTGCAGGTCCCGTACGGGCCATACTGGATACAGAAAATGTTCGACTGCTGCCCTGGCCAGCACATTCTCCAGATCTCTCACCAATTGAAAACGTCTGGTCAATGCTGGCCGAGCAACTGACTCGTCACAATGCGCCAGTCACTACTCTTGACGAACTGTGGTATCGTGTTGGAGCTGCATGGACAGCTGTACCTGTACACGCCATCCAAGCTCTGTTTGACTCAATGCCCAGGTGTATCAAGGCCGTTATTACGGCCAGAGGTGATTGTTCTGGGTACTGATTTCTCAGGATCTATGCACCCAAATCGCGTGAAAATGTAATTACATGTCAGTTCAATATATTTGTCCAATGAATACCCGTTTATGATCTGCATTTCTTCTTGGTTTAGCAATTTTAATCGCCAGTAGTGTAACTTTGGAAAGTAACAAGGGTGTTGCAAACGAAGAGTGACATGCAAATAAATCCGAGTCCTTGGCTACGTATAATGTTAATGCAAGTTTAACACACAGTTTTCGGATGTCCGACCGAGGCTGGCAGAAGCGGCGCCTATACTCACTTCGGCTAGATGCCGCTGCTATCGTGGTGCGGTCCTGGTCAGCGCGCTACTGGCCGACGTCGTTTCTCCGCCCTCTCCGGTCTTGTGCTCTTCATCTTCGTTCCGGCGCTTGTGGCTACGCCAGAAGATTTTCTCTATACGCAGAGTGATTGGGGGAGGGGGGGGGGGTGTTTGGGCGAGTGGTAGCATCAGGAACAGCACCTGGCCTTCCACTGTCACTAACATTGCACAACCTATATAACGACGCCGACCTCGTAGAGAAACGGTAAAAGACAAAGAAGAACATGATGACAATGATGATGCGTCTTGCACCATGTATCATTCCGTGTTCAGAGTGGGTTAATTCTCGTCCTGCGCCATGTTTACCAGACATCAGCCAATATCGAGCCCATACTCGTACCATACGCCGTATTTAGCCGCGACGTTCGGGCCTTATGTACGTCATATGTACAAATGGGAACAAACTAGCCGTGGCTTTTGGCCTGTCATTTTAATTCTGACAGGGACGGCAAACGACTTGTAAGATCAGATGAACAGAATGAATAGTGTCTTGAAAACAGGTTATATAGCAGTAAAGCAAAGTCAGTGGAGTTTAGTCGAAGTACGTCAAGTGATACTGGAGAATTGGATTAGAAAATGCGACGGTTTTGCATTATGGGCAGCCAAATGATTGACTAAAACAGAATAGGATGTAAGAGGTAGACATAATAGAGAGAAAAGCTTTCCTGGAAAAGATAAATATAGGGTGTTTCAAAAATACTGATCGGATTTCACAAGATCGTATGTTCTGCATGAATCAACGGAGACACTTTTGGTGAATTTCGATTTACAGGTTTACTTACTGTTGAGAACCAAGCCAAGTGTGTTTTTGGTTCTATCAAGATTTATTTCCTATCGGTTTTCTGCGTACTTGCCATCATCAGGAAACAACTAACTAATCCTCTTGGTGCCAGCTGTAAGTTGCAAGTTCGGGTCATTGCTTGTAGCGGCCTCTCTGGTGCAGATTGCTTGCTCACTCGTCATTTATTAACCCGTGTGCATCAAGTCGATGTTGTAGTTATTGTTGTGGTCTTCAGTCCTGAGACTGGTTTGATGCAGCTCTCCATGCTACTCTATCCAGTGAAAGCTTCTTCTTCTCCCAGCAACTACTGCAACCTACATTCTTCTGAATCTCCATAGTGTATTCATCTCTTGGTCTCCCTCTACGATATTTACCCTCCACGCTGCCCTCCAATACTAAATTGGTGATCACTTGATGTCTCAGAACATGTCCTACCAACCGATCACTTCTTCTAGTCAAGTTGTGCCACAAACTTCTCTTCTCCCCAATCCTATTCAATACCTCCTCATTAGTTATGTGACCCACCCATCTAATCTTCAGCATTCTTCTGTAGCATCACATTTCGAAAGCTTCTATTCTCTTCTTGTCCAAGCTATTTATCGTCCATGTTTCACTTCCATACATGGCTACACTCCATACAAATACTTTCAGAAACGACATCCTGACACTTAAATTTATACTCGATGTTAACAAATTTCTCTTCTTCAGAAACGCTTTCCTTGCCATTGCCAGTCTACATTTTATATCCTCTCTACTTCGACCATCATCAGTTATTTTGCTCCCCAAATAGCAAAACTCCTTTACTACTTTGTCTCATTTCCTAATCTAATTCCCTCAGCATCACCCGACTTACTCGACTACATTCCATTATCCTCGTTTTACTTTTGTTGATGTTCATCATATATCCTCCTTTCAAGACACTATCCATTCCGTTAAACTGCTCTTCCAAGTCCTTTGCTGTCTTTGACAGAATTACAATGTCATCGGCGAACCTCAAGGTTTTTATTTCTTCTCCTTGGATTTTAATTCCTATTCCGAATTTTTCTTTTGTTTCCTTGACTGCTTGCTCAATACACAGATTGAATAACATCGGGGAGAGGCTACAACCCTGTGTCACTCCCTTCCCAACCACTGCTTCCATTTCGTGTCCCTCGACTCTTACAAGTGCCATCTGGTTTCTGTAAAAATTGTAAATAGCCTTTCGCTCCCTGTATTTTACCCCTTCCACCTTCAGAATTTGAAAGCGAGTATTCCAGTCAACATTCTCAAAAGCTTTCTCTAAGTCTACAAATGCTAGAAACGTAGGTTTGCCTTGCCTGAATCTAGCTGCTAAGATAAGTCGTAGGGTCAGTATTGCCTCACGTGTTCCAATATTTCTACGGAATCCAAACTGATCTTCCCCGAGGTCGGCTTCTACTAGTTTTTCCATTCGTCTGTAAAGAATTCGCGTTAGTATTTTGCAGCCATGGCTTATTAAACTGATAGTTCGGTAATTTTCGCATCTGTCAACACCTGCTTTCTATGGGATTGGAATTATTACATTCTTCTTGAAGTCTGAGGGTATTTCGCCTGTCTCATATATCTTGCTCACCAGATGATAGAGTTTTGTCAGGACTGGCTCTCCCAAGGCTGTCAGTAGTTCTAATGGAATGTTGTCTACCCCTGGGGCTTTGTTTCGACTCAGGTCTTTCAGTGCTCTGTCAAACTCTTCACGTAGTATCGTATCTCCCATTTAATCTTCATCTACATCCTCTTCCATTTCCATAATATTGTCCTCAAGAACATCGCCCTTGTATAGACCCTATATATACTCCTTCCAACTTTCTGCGTTCCCTTCTTTGCTTAGAACTGGGTTTCAATCTGAGCTTTTGAAATTCATACAAGTGTTTCTCTTTTCTCCAAAGGTCTCTTTAATTTTGCTGTAGACAGTATCTATCTTACTCCTGGTGAGATAAGCCTCTACATCTTTACATTTGTCCTCTAGCCATCCCTGCTTAGCCATTTTGCACTTCCTGTCGATCTCATTTTTGAGACGATTGTATTCCTTTTTGTCTGCTTCATTTACTACATTTTTATATTTTCTCCTTTCATGAATTAAGTTCAACATTTCTTCTGTTATCCAAGGATTTCTAATAGCCCTCGTCTTTTTACCTCCTTTATCCTCTGCTGCCTTCACTACTTCATCCCACAAAGCTACCTATTCTTCTTTTACTGTATTTCTTTCCCCCATTCGTGTCAGTTGTTCCCTCATGCTCTCTCTGTAACTCTGTACAACCTCTGGTTTAGTCAGTTTATCCACGTCCCATCTCCTTGAATTCCCAACTTTTTTCATGTTTTTCAGTTTTAATCTACAGTTCATAACCAATAGATTGTGGTCAGAGTCCACATCTGCCCCTGGAAATGTCTTACAATTTAAAATCTGGTTCCTAAATCTCTGTCTTACCATTATATAATCTATCTGAAACCTGTCAGTATCTCCAGGCTTATTCCATGTATACAACCTTCTTTTATGATTCTTGAACCAAGTGTTAGCTCTGTGCAAAATTCTACCAGGCGGCTTCCTCTTTCATTTCTTCCTCCCAATCCATATTCACCTACTACGTTTCCTTCTCTCCCTTTTCCTACTACCGAATTCCAGTCACCCATGACTATTAAATTTTCGTCTCCCTTCACTTTTTGAATAATTTCTTGTATGTCATCATACATTTCATCAATCTCTTCGTCATCTGCGGAGCTAGTTAGCATTTAAACTACTGTGGTAGGCGTGGGGTTCGTATCTATCTTGGCCACAATAATGCGTTCACTATGCTGTTTGTAGTAGCTTACCCGCACTCCTATTTTTTTATTCATTGTTAAACCTACTCCTGCATTACCCCTATTTGATTTTGTATTTATAACCCTGTATTCACCTGACCAAAAGTCTTGTTCCTGCTGCCACCGAACTTCAGTAATTCCCACTATATCTATCTTTAACCTATCCATTTCCCTTTTTAAATTTTATAACCTATCTGCCAGATTAAGGGATCTGACATTCCACGCTCCGATCCGTAGAACGCCAGTTTTCTTTCTCCTGATAACGACGTCCTCTTGAGTAGTCCCCGCCCGGAGATCCGAATGGGGGATTATTTTACCTCCGGAATATTTTAACCCAAGAGGACGCCATCATCATTTAACCATACTGTAGAGCTGCATGCCCTCGGGAAAAATTACGGCTGTAGTTTCCCCTTGCTTTAAGCTGTTCGCAGTACCAGCACAGCAAGGCCGTTTTGGTTAGTGTTACAAGGCCAGATCAGTCAGTCATCCAGACTGTTGCCTCTTCAACTCTTGAAAAGGCTGCTGCCCCACTTCAAGAACCACACGTTTGTCTGGCCTCTCAACAGATACCCCTCCGTTGTGGTTGCACCTACGGTACGGCTATCTGTATCGCTGAGGCACGCAAGCCTCCCCACCAACGGCAAGGTCCATGGTTCATGGGGGCGGGGGATCAAGTCGTTATAGCGATAATATAGCGACAAAAGCGTTTCCACTGCAAAATTCATTGCCTGTAAAAATGTTTAGTCTGATCCATAAAGTTAATTAAGAGCTAGACATGCCTTTAAGATTCAAGCTGTAATTACTGGGCACAATGTACTGGATAATGTGAAGAATTTACGGCCCTAGCCTTGGATCCGACAGTGGAGAATTACAAACGAATAAATTTGATATGGATGGAAGGTGTTAACAGAAACGAGATTTTGAAGAACACATTAATTTATTCGATTAAAACCCACATTAAATGGATCTGACTCTGAAAGAATATCAGTTGGCTTTACAAATGTTCCCTTTGTGAGTTCTATCTATTGGTTTTCAGCGATACTTGAATGAACAAGAAAAGGTGTCCCTTGGACGCAACTGTCGTTGTGAAAATTACTCACAAAATTTTATCTAAATTAATATACGGACTATTGACCTCCTAGTTACTGTTACGGTCCATGCGGCTTCCCCCGTCGGAGGTTGGAGTCCTCCCTCAGGCATGGGTGTGTGTGTCGTCCGCAGCGTAAGTTAGTTTAAGTTAGATTAAGTAGTGTGTAAGTTTAGGGACCGACGACCTCAGCAGTTTGGCCCCATAAGATGCCAGCGCTGTTAATTATGCTTACTCGTAATTAATCAGCTAATAAAACACTGTCGTGTCAAAACATTGTGCCCAACTGCTTGATAGCGCGTTGGTTCATATTTTGAACAGAATAGAGCAGAGCTTCTGCTTGGGATTGATTCGAAAAGGGCTTGTAGTTTTCCGGAGGTAGCTGCCTCCAGATGTCTACGTAGACACGATGCAGTTCCCGTAAATTACGAGCAGGTCGGTTGTGGGTACAGAGCTAGAGTCCAGTAACGTCCCAGATGTGATCTGTCAGACTCAGATCGGGCAAATTTAGCCGTCAAGGTATCAAATAGAGTCCACTGTCATATTCCTCAAACCAATGCAGAACGATTCTGTCTTTTTGACATAGTCTTTAGCATGCGACCAGCTAACCAGATTCGCCGAGATACCCGTTCTCAGGCATAGGGCCGTATCAAGCTGCACTTTATTCAAGTCTATTGTGCCAGCGGATTTCCCCACTGGCATTGGTACCGACGCTAGAATGATACCTATTCGTGTCTCCTCCGTTTATATACTTCCTTTACCGCGTCACGTGCACGCAACGCTACCAGATGCCACTGCACTTATAGAACAGCTTCACAAAACAATCAAAATCTGTTGTAATAGCTTAATTATTTTCAGTGACTGGTGATGCACAGCTTTAGTGTACATATAGAATGGCTTCATGGAGCCATCAAAAGCAGCTGTAATGTGTATTTACTTACCGACAACGTAATTACAGAACGGTTTCACGAAACCATCAAAAGCTGATGTAATGTCTTAAATATTTTCTGTGAAAAATGCTGCACAGCTTCAGTGTACTTAAAGAACGGCTTCATGGAACTTGTAATATTATTGGATTTCAGATACTTTGCATATGAGATATTTGTCATAAAAGAAAAGGGCAGCCAACGAGCTGTAGGTCGTAAAGATGCTAAGCATCACAGCGCGAGAGTAAAGAGATGAAATACTTTTTTTTTTAATGTGCGCCAAAACCAAGACGCGCGTCCAGCGTCTAAATACTCTAAATAAAAACTATGACCCGCTGGGCGCAGATATTTAAAATCATTGCCGCAGCGCTTGATAGCAAGAAGCTGCGAAACACAAGAAAGGACAATCTATCTTTTGTTAAGAAATATTCTAGAGAGTTCATTATCCTTTTGGTCGCCGACATGTTAAGACGTACTGCATAGCTTTGCTACAAGTTGTATTTTTCTTTTGTGTAAAAACTATGTGAAACGACGAACAAACATTTCGGTAACTCGGGTGTGGATACAATGTACTTACGCACGCGCAAGGACATTTAATTTTAAGAAGGATCGAACTGACAAAGCAGCGATTATTGGACTGCGACATCCACAAAATAAATATCGGATGTAAGTCATGCATTTATTGTGTATTTGTCAATGTTTAGAAGTTTAATGCCAATTTGTTGAAAATATATTATTATTTTACGATGCAGTAATTTTGTTCTCATTCTTTTCTTTCACTAACCAAAAATAATGTTCAAAGTGTATATGAGCTCTGTTACAGGTTCACTCTTTATCGCGTATTGTATTGTATTTGGGAAACCACTAATGTGTTCAACTTCCGATCTGTTAATCTTTCTGTTACGAAATTCCACTAGTTTGCTTTCATTTCCATTTTTATATTCAAATAGCTCCCTTAGGTATTTTCATCGAGGATTCTGATTGTGTGAAGGCAATCCGGGACGAAAGGTCAATTATTCGCGTAAACAATCCGTACGTCTCCTGAACACAATCGAGAACCGGCGCATCGGTGATCAATTAATAATCTCTCTCTCTCTTTTCAAGTCGTACTGCAAAACGACCACACAGGATGGCCGTAAGTACGCAATCTAGCGTTAAGTTACATTTTGTCACTAAATATTACCAACCAACAGTTACTACTACTACTTCTTATATAGAATAAGCAGGTTCCTAACGCAAGAAACTACCAAAAACTGGTGTAATGTGTACTTATTTATCATCGACGCACATAAAGAACGGCTTCACGAAGCCACCAAAAGTTGCTCTAACGTGTATTTACACCGAAGAGGCAAAGAAACTGGTACACGAGCTTAATATCGTGTAGGGGCTCCCGAGCACGCAGAAGTGCCGCAACACGACATGACATGAACACAGCTAATGCCTGAAGTGTTGCTGGAGGGAACACACCATGAATCCTGCAGAGCTGTCCATGAATCCTAAGAGTAGGAGTAGGTGGAGATCTAGCACCCCAGATATTCTCAATAATGTTCATGTCTGGGGAGTTTGGTGGTCAGCGGAAGTGTTTAAACTCAGAAGTGTGTTCCCGGTGCCACTCTGTAGCAATTCTGGACGAGTGTGGTATCGCATTGTCCTAGTGGAATTGCGCAAGTCCGTCGGGATACACAATGGACATGAATGGATGCAGATGATCAGACAAGATGCTTACGTATGTGTCACCTGTCAGAGTCGTGTCTAGACGTATCAGGGTCTCATATCACTCTAACTGCATACGCCCCACACCATTACAGAACCTCCACCAGCTTGAACAGTCCCCTGCTAACATGCAAGGTCCATAGACTTATGAGGTTGTCCCCATAGCCGTACACGTCCATCCTCTCGGTACAATTTGAAACGAGACTCATCCGACCAGGCAACTTGTTTCCAGTCATCAAAAATCCAATTACGGTATTGACGGGCCAGGGCGAGGCGTAAAGTTTCGTGCCGTGCACATCAAGGGTACACAACTGGGCCTTCGGCTCCAAAAGCTCATATCGTTGAATGGTTTGCAAGCTGACACTTTTGATGGCCCAGCATTGAAACCTGCAGCAATTTGCGGAATGGTTGCACTTCTGTCACGTTGAACGATTCACTTCATTCAAAATGGCTCTGAGCACTATGGGACTGAACTTCTAGGGTTATCAGTCCCCTAGAACTCAGAACTACTTACACCTAACTAACCTAAGGACATCACACACATCCATGCCCGAGGCAGGATTCGGACCTGCCACCGTAGCGGTCGCACGATTCCAGACTGTAGCGCCTAGAACCGCTCGGCCACCCCGGCCGGCACTTCATTCGTCGTTGGTCTCGTTGCTGCAGGATCTTTTCCCGGCAGCAGCGATGTCGGAGATTTCATGTTCCACCGGGTTCCAGATATTCACGGCACACTCGTGAAATGGTCGTACGGGAAAATCCCCGGTTCATCGCTACCTAGGAGATGCTGTGTTCCATCGCTCTTGCGCCGACTATAACACCACGTTGAAACTCACTTAAATCTTGATAAGCTGCCATTGTAGCAGCAGTAAGCGATCTAACTACAGCTCCAAACACTTGTCTTAGAGCCGGCACTGGTGGCCGACCGGTTCTAGGCGCTTCAGTCTGGAACCGCTCGACCGCTACGGTCGCAGGTTCGAATCCTGCCTCGGGCATGGATGTGTGTGATGTCCTTAGGTTAGTTAGGTTTAAGTAGTTCTAAGTCTAGGGGACTGATGACCTGAGGTGTTAAGTCCCATAGTGCTCAGAGCCATTTTTTGAACGTCTTAGATAGGCGTTGCCGACCACAGCGTCGCATTCTGGCTGTTTACATATATCTGTATTTGAACACGCTTCAGTGTACTTATCGACAAATAGCTTCGGTTAAGCGAGCATCTTCAGGTCACAGACATTACATATGGTTGAAGTAAAAGTACATAAGTATTATTAGCTGCAGTATCTACCACACATACTTAAGACGTGAATAAAGCACAAGTTAACCATTGCAGATATCTGTTTTAAAAATCATGAAAAAATTTGTACACTTGGAAGAAACATGGAAGGTACACTGTGTAAGCGATATAAGTGCATAAAACGAGATGCAGAAGTAAAGCTATGAGGAGGGAGCGTGTGGCGTGCTTGGGTAGCTCAGTTGGTTGCCGGCACGGTAGCTCAGCGTGTTCGGTCGGAGGGTTAGCTGCCCTCTGTAATAAAAACACTGAGTTCATCGATCAACAACGAACTTCAACGGATGTCTTACGACGTCCGCCCCGAGCAGATGCAACGAACAAAAGCGAACAAAATGAGATTAAAAAAAAAAAAAAGAAAGAAAGAAAAAGTTGGTAGAGCACTTGCCCGTGAAAGGCAAAGGTCCCGAGTTCGAGTCTCGGTCCGGTACACAGTTTTAATCTGCCAGGAAGTTTCATATCAGCGCACACTCCGCTGTAGAGTGAAAATTTCATTCTAGATATAAGTGCGTACTTTTTTATTTGTGGTGACTTAAAATGTACATATGCTAGTGTGCTGGTTGTTTTTCCTCTGTGACGAACAGTCTTCCCACAAACGCATACTTTACTATCTAATGTTTTCTGCACAGTCGTAACTGCTCCACCAAGTTGACTAAGCCTGTCAGTATAGACTGCCCATTTTGTGTCCACACATCCACACTTCAACGTCTGACCAGCTGCCCAGGAGAAAGTAAGTGTAAATGGTTTCCTTTTGCCACACGTCCTTGTAGGTACTAACCAACCTAAAAACATACTACTATCATAGTATGAAAATGATGTAAATACTCATGTAACGTTTTTCAGTACACTGGACTTAGTCACCAAAAAATCTCCCTGCACTTGTATCCATTACACCCTGTGTAACGGTAAAACAAAGAAACCAGATTTTAAAATGGTTCAAATGGCTCTGAGCACTATGGGACTTAACATCTGTGGTCATCAGTCCCCTAGAACTTAGAACTACTTAAACCTAACTAACCTAAGGACACCACACACATCCATTCGAACCTGCGACCTTAGCAGCAGCGCGGTTCCGGACTGAAGAGCATAGAACCGCTCGGCCACAGCAGCAGGCTAAATTTTCGTGAGCGGGCCAAATTCTAATGTTCGTTCCGCTGCAAACATACAGATTGTACATTCCTTTCATGTCACAAGTGTGACATTGTGCTCATTCGGAGGGGCAGTCTTGGCGTTTGTGCTGTGAATAACACGAAGGGCAAGACTTAATTCTGTTTGGCTGTGTAGCCGCCTGTTTAGTGAGCTGCTTACACGGCGTGGAGAGGTGTTTACATGGCGTGACGAGCGCAGTCTGCTGCTGAATGAGCCGGTTGCAAGCAAGGAACTCAACCTGACAAATTGCTGGCTGCTCAGATTTATCGACTGACAGGGAACCTGGCTCGTACTGATCTAGTATTTGCACTACTTGCTGAAATGATTGATCAGACTGTTTCAAAATATGTTCTCTGAGTTTGACATCAGTGACACTGTACACAAGCGCACGTCGCAACATAACATCTGAATATAAAGCACCACAAGCACTTTTGAATTTGCACTTCCTCATCATACGCTGAAAATCTGTTACACAGTTTCGAAAAGTTTGTTCTGACCGTTTTTTATAATTAAAGATTTGATAGCTAGCTGCTACCACATTCACTTGTTGGTCATAAAAGTTAGTGAATCTACAACCTGATCATATGAAAGTTCTCTCGGAGTGGCGTTAGGGAACAGTTTTTGTAGTAGCCTGAAAATTGCACTTCCTAGTGTTGAGAGAAAGTAATGGCTTTTCACAGTACCTGGTACATTGTGAGCAAGTACGTGAGCTTCAAACTATTGCAACCCCTCGAGGCATTTCTTTCTTGTTCATGAAACTGGCGAAAAGGCGGTATGCACTTTGAGTTGGTGCAGATGTTTCTTGCGCTGTATTAGTAGTTTGATTCGCCAGGAGCTTCTGTACTGTGTTTAGCAGCGAGGATATTTGCTGGCTCTGAAACTGAAACATCTGCATTAGCTGCATTGCATGTAACGCTGGCAGCTGTGGCGCCTGAGCAGGGGGTGGGATAGGTGGGTTGGGCATGTTGGAAGAGACAAATGAAAGACACAGACAAGGCAAGCAAGAAAAATTAGTACAAAAGGAAAGAAAATTTCTGCAACGCACACCTGAAAACACTGATTAGCAAAGAAACGATAAGAGATTGTTAAAGCAAGTAAACGCGCCTCATAAGAAAAGGCAAGAGAGAATTCAGGTGCCAGCAAAACACAAAAGAAAATTCCAAGGCCACCATGCACTGGATTCTTCTTATAACTCGTCGCCAATGTAGTAATCTGCCCACTCGTCTAATATAGGGTGCCTAGGAAGCTGTTTTCAAGGATCGCTAGACAACAGTTCAAGCAAATAGTTTCAATGGAGTTTATTGCAGTAAGCTAAATTGACAACACTTAACTTTGCGTATTCACGATGGCGTGTCGCAAGCAACCTTCGGTATATACAATTTCAGTGCAAGCAAAACAAAAGAGTCCGTAAGTCACTGATGTAGCTGTAATGTCTCTTGCAGCGGTCTCTCCGCGATATTTTCAGAAATTTTATAAATTATATAACTCAGAACATATCTCGAAATATCTCTTCTTATCTTACCGATTCCTAAACTTTAATATACGATGATTATCAATGCAAAGTAGTTTCAAGCCCTATCATTCCTTGGAGCGTCCACTTACTCCATGGAATAGCTTCTCTGCTATCTATGTTTTCTCTTATGAAAAGAATGGGGAGATCTTGCCGATTAGCCGTGAAAGAAGGAGAATTATATGTATGTATTGTTGAGCTAGTCGCCATCTTGATGAGATTCTGTATGAGAAGGAATTTAATACATGAACTAAACTAAAGTAAGTGTGTTCGCGCATTATTTAACTGATTATTATTGACAGTGTCTGCTTACTACGCTGTGTTGCACGGGATCAGTGGGGAACGTCTGATTTACACTGGACGAACCTGCCGTTTTGTATGCTCAAGATATCCAGTTTATTACTTCAAATAAATATGCTAACACGGTCTTACCAGCAGATCTCCGGTCTTCCCTATGTGATCACCGAAAGTTAATAATTATTACAAATGTTTTCAGGAGATCGACTGACAATTTTCGTCGCACCGAGACTTCGAAATTGCTTCACTGCCTTATGGAATTTAAATTAAGCTCAATTTAATCAGGACAGAACAGTATTGAACTGTGTGAATGTGATAAGCCTGCCTTGTGAATGAAAATTCCCTTAATATACGCATGTTTTTACTATCCTGATCAGTGAAGCTAAATCAGGCCGCTGTGAGAGAGGTTTTTTAAATTTTAGATCCCACAAAAAAAAAATATTAAATAGCGTTTGTATGATGGCTCTTCTTCTACTGCGGCCGCGGCTACACGTCGCTGCACTTTTATTCTCTTCGTGTAAACGCCGCTCCAGCCGTGGAGTCATCCTAGTCAGCGTACTGTTGGCTGACGTCGTCTCAAAGTCCTCTGTGCTCTTCCGTTGTTCATCATCGGGCCGGCGATTTTCGTTACGCCGGAACAGACCTAATCTGCAATATTGTAAAAGTTTCTCACAATGACCTTGTGTGTATCGTGTACTGAACCCAGGACCTAGAAACGATGGTGAGGCTTAGTCCCGCCGTAGCCCCCAGTGGTTCACAACCCCACAAAACGCCACAGCAGTCCACCCACCCCACGCGCCACCCAGGGTTATTGTGCGGTGCGGCCCCCAGTTGACCCCCACCCCCACCCCCCACCGGAACGTGTCATACCAGACGACAGACGACTGTACCCCAAATGTTTGCGTGGTAGAGTAATTATGCTGTACGCGTACGTGGAGACAGTGGTCATGCAGCAATCGCTGACATAGTGTAACTGAGGCGGAATAAGAGGGACCAGCCCCTAATTCGCCGAGGCAGATGGAAAACCGCCTTAAAAACCATCCACAGGCTGGCTGGCACACCGGGCCTCGACACTATTCCGACCAGGAAGCAGAGCGTTAGACCGCCCGGCTAGCCGAGTGGGTATCACGATGACCTTGACTACTGTATATACACTCCTGGAAATTGAAATAAGAACACCGTGAATTCATTGTCCCAGGAAGGGGAAACTTTATTGACACATTCCTGGGGTCAGATACATCACATGATCACACTGACAGAACCACAGGCACATAGACACAGGCAACAGAGCATGCACAATGTCGGCACTAGTACAGTGTATATCCACCTTTCGCAGCAATGCAGGCTGCTATTCTCCCATGGAGACGATCGTAGAGATGCTGGATGTAGTCCTGTGGAACGGCTTGCCATGCCATTTCCACCTGGCGCCTCAATTGGACCAGCGTTCGTGCTGGACGTGCAGACCGCGTGAGACGACGCTTCATCCAGTCCCAAACATGCTCAATGGGGGACAGATCCGGAGATCTTGCTGGCCAGGGTAGTTGACTTACACCTTCTAGAGCACGTTGGGTGGCACGGGATACATGCGGACGTGCATTGTCCTGTTGGAACAGCAAGTTCCCTTGCCGGTCTAGGAATGGTAGAACGATGGGTTCGATGACGGTTTGGATGTACCGTGCACTATTCAGTGTCCCCTCGACGATCACCAGTGGTGTACGGCCAGTGTAGGAGATCGCTCCCCACACCATGATGCCGGGTGTTGGCCCTGTGTGCCTCGGTCGTATGCAGTCCTGATTGTGGCGCTCACCTGCACGGCGCCAAACACGCATACGACCATCATTGGCACCAAGGCAGAAGCGACTCTCATCGCTGAAGACGACACGTCTCCATTCGTCCCTCCATTCACGCCTGTCGCGACACCACTGGAGGCGGGCTGCACGATGTTGGGGCGTGAGCGGAAGACGGCCTAACGGTGTGCGGGACCGTAGCCCAGCTTCATGGAGACGGTTGCGAATGGTCCTCGCCGATACCCCAGGAGCAACAGTGTCCCTAATTTGCTGGGAAGTGGCGGTGCGGTCCCCTACGGCACTGCGTAGGATCCTACGGTCTTGGCGTGCATCCGTGCGTCGCTGCGGTCCGGTCCCAGGTCGACGGGCACGTGCACCTTCCGCCGACCACTGGCGACAACATCGATGTACTGTGGAGACCTCACGCCCCAAGTGTTGAGTAATTCGGCGGTACGTCCACCCGGCCTCCCGCATGCCCACTATACGCCCTCGCTCAAAGTCCGTCAACTGCACATACGGTTCACGTCCATGCTGTCGCGGCATGCTACCAGTGTTAAAGACTGCGATGGAGCTCCGTATGCCACGGCAAACTGGCTGACACTGACGGCGGCGGTGCACAAATGCTGCGCAGCTAGCGCCATTCGACGGCCAACACCGCGGTTCCTGGTGTGTCCGCTGTGCCGTGCGTGTGATCATTGCTTGTACAGCCCTCTCGCAGTGTCCGGAGCAAGTATGGTGGGTCTGACACACCGGTGTCAATGTGTTCTTTTTTCCATTCCCAGGAGTGTACTTTGCCTTGTTTTAATAAAAGGCGAATGGGACTCCTTTACAAGCTTACTTGAGTTGTAGTCATCAAGTTTTACTTAATACCTATAAAAATATAATTTCGTAAATAAGAATTTGTTTGTATTCTGGTACAGGTCTGCAGCCTTGTTGCAATGTTGCGGACAGAGCTACCTGCTGGGACACAGAAAGCAGACACTGTTGTCAGTACACATAGGTTCCACTTCCTCATTGACTCCTCCTTGAATAACAAGGATCCGTTCAGATTTCTAGCGTCAGTAGCTATTTTGAGAAGATACGTAAATCTTCTCATAATGATTGTATCAGATATCAGCTTCCGGAATACTGCTCTCCAGTATGGGAAAATAGGCTATTGTTGCCTCCTATCTCTCTTATTCTTTTATCGAAGTTCTTTGCATACAAAGTTTTATATACTTCGAAGTTATCAAAAGCAAAGATACCTATAGCAAAGAAAGGCTCCAGTTTTTGTATGACTATGTAAGGATTTTTAATTACTTGGGTTTCGCTGTTTACGGTCTCACAGACATGCATGTGTACGTCTCAACATGTTGCGTGGCAGCAAAGCTTGTTTTGTCACGCTCGTACGTACTGACATCTGCACGTCATAGCACCGTATGACGGCGCCAGAGGAGGACAAACAGAATTACGCTGCCATTAAATCACCTTCAGTTTATCAATCGCCTGCGTCATTTTGTGTCTCCACTTCTAGTGGTGTGGCATGGAGATTCACTGTGTACCAATACTGCAATTATGTACCTACTAAGGACCAAAATATTAATTACGGTAATTTTATTTTTAGACTTTCTTACTACTCCTCATGCATCTTGGATGCTCGATAACAGCCGGCCGGGGTGGCAGAGCGGTTCTGGGCGCTACAGTCTGGAGCCGCGTGACCGCTACCGTCGCAGGTTCGAATCCTGCCTCGGGCATGGATGTGTGTGATGTCTTAAGGTTAGTTAGGTTTAAGTAGTCCTAAGTTCTAGGGGACTGATGACCTCAGAAGTTAAGTCACATAGTGCTCAGAGCCATTTGAACCATTTGAGAGCTCGATAACACCATCAACCGATATCTTCTTCTTCGTTTCGTGGCGTTGCAACCCTGAGTTGGTCTTAACCTCTTCAACAAGTTTCCTCCATTCTCTGTCATCCTCTAACTCTGCGGGATGTAGTATATTTCTGTACTTTTGCTCAGGTCGTGTTCGAACTGGACGTAAATTATCCTTATTAATTTCTTCCTGTAGTGACGTTCTCCCCCCCCATGAACCATGGACCTTGCCGTTGGTGGGGAGGCTTGCGTGCCTCAGCGATAAAGATAGACGTACCGTAGGTACAACCACAACGGAGGGGTATCTGTTGAGAGGCCAGACAAACGTGTGGTTCCTGAAGAGGGGCAGCAGCCTTTTCAGTAGTTTCAAGGGCAACAGTCTGGATGATTGACTGATCTGGCCTTGTAACAATAACCAAAACGGCCTTGCTGTGCTGGTACTGCGAACGGCTGAAAGCAAGGGGAAACTACGGCCGTAATTTTTCCCGAGGGCGTGCAGCTTTACTGTATCATTAAATGATGATGGCGTCCTCTTGGGTAAAATATTCCGGAGGTAAAATAGTCCCCCATTCGGATCTCCGGGCGGGGACTACTCAAGAGGATGTCGTTATCAGGAGAAAGAAAACTGGCGTTCTACGAATCGGAGCGTGGAATGTCAGATCCCTTAATCGCGCAGGTAGGTTATAAAATTTAAAAAGGGAAATGGACAGGTTAAAGTTAGATATAGTGGGAATTAGTGAAGTTCGGTGGCAGGAGGAACAAGGCTTCTGGTCAGGTGACTACAGGGTTATCAACACAAAGTCAAATAGGGGTAATGCAGGAGTAGGTTTAATAATGAATAGGAAAATAGGAATGCGGGTAAGCTACTACAAACAGCATAGTGAACGCATTATTGTGGCCAAGATAGATACGAAGCCCACACCTACTACAGTAGTACAAGTTTATATGCCAACTAGCTCTGCAGATGACGAAGAAATTGAAGAAATGTATGATGAAATAAAAGAAATTATTCAGATAGTGAAGGGAGACGAAAATTTAATAGTCATGGGTGACTGGAATTCGAGTGTAGGAAAAGGGGGAGAAGGAAACATAGTAGGTGAATATGGATTGGGGCTAAGAAATGAAAGAGGAAGCCGCCTGGTAGAATTTTGCACAGAGATTAACTTAATCATAGCTAACACTTGTTTTAAGAATCATGATAGAAGGTTGTATACATGGAAGAACCCTGGAGATACTAAAAGGTATCAGATAGATTATATAATGGTAAGACAGAGATTTAGGAACCAGGTTTTAAATTGTAAGACATTTCCAGGGGCAGATGTGGACTCTGACCACAATCTATTGGTTATGACCTGTAGATTAAAAGTGAAGAAACTGCAAAAAGGAGGGAATTTAAGGAGATGGGACCTGGATAAACTGAAAGAACCAGAGGTTGTACAGAGTTTCAGGGAGAGCATAAGGGAACAATTGACAGGAATGGGGGAAAGAAATACAGTAGAAGAGGAATGGGTAGCTTTGAGGGATGAAGTAGTGAGGGCAGCAGAGGATCAAATAGGTAAAAAGACGAGGGCTAGTAGAAATCCTTGGGTAACAGAAGAAATATTGAATTTAATTGATGAAAGGAGAAAATATAAAAATGAAGTAGGCAAAAAGGAATACAAACGTCTCAAAAATGAGATCGACAGGAAGTGCAAAATGGCTAAGCAGGGACGGCTAGAGGACAAATGTAAGGATGTAGAGGCTTTTCTCACTAGGGGTAAGATAGATACTGCCTACAGGAAAATTAAAGAGACCTTTGGAGATAAGAGAACCACTTGTATGAACATCAAGAGCTCAGATGGAAACCCAGTTCTAAGCAAAGAAGGGAAGGCAGAAAGGTGGAAGGAGTATATAGAGGGTCTATACAAGAGCGATGTACTTGAGGACAATATTATGGAAATGGAAGAGGATGTAGGTGAAGAGTTTGACAGAGCACTGAAAGACCTGAGTCGAAACAAGGCCCCCGGAGTAGACAACATTCCATTGGAACTACTGACGGCCTTGGGAGAGCCAGTCCTGACAAAACTCTACCATCTGGTGAGCAAGATGTATGAAACAGGTGAAATACCCTCAGACTTTAAGAAGAATATAATAATTCCAATCCCAAAGAAAGCAGGTGTTGACTGATGTGAAAATTACCGGACAATCAGTTTAATAAGCCACAGCTGCAAAATACTAACACGAATGCTTTACAGACGAATGGAAAAACTAGTAGAAGCCGGCCTCGGGGAAGATCAGTTTGGATTCCATAGAAATATGGGAACACGTGAGGCAATACTGACCTTACGACTTACCTTAGAAGAAAGATTAAGGAAAGGCAAACCTACGTTTCTAGCATTTGTAGACTTAGAGAAAGCTTTTGACAATGTTGACTGGAATACTCTCTTTCAAATTCTAAAGGTGGCAGGGGTAAAATACAGGGAGCGAAAGGCTATTTATAATTTGTACAGAAACCAGATGGCAGTTATAAGAGTCGAGGGACATGAAAGGGAAGCAGCGGTTGGGAAGGGAGTAAGACAGGGTTGTAGCCTCTCCCCGATGTTATTTAATCTGTATATTGAGCAAGCAGTAAAGGAAACAAAAGAAAAATTCGGAGTAGGTATTAAAATCCATGGAGAAGAAATAAAAACCTTGAGGTTCGCCGATGACATTGTAATTCTGTCAGAGACAGCAAAGGACTTGGAAGAGCAGTTGAACGGAATGGATGGTGTCTTGAAGGGAGGATATAAGATGAACATCAACAAAAGCAAAACGAGGATAATGGAATGTAGTCGAATTAAGTCGGGTGATGTTGAGGGTATTAGATTAGGAAATGAGACACTTAAAGTAGTAAAGGAGTTTTGCTATTTGGGGAGCAAAATAACCGATGGTGGTCGAAGTAGAGAGGATATAAAATGTAGACTGGCAATGGCAAGGAAAGCGTTTCTGAAGAAGAGAAATTTGTTAACATCGAGTATAGATTTAAGCGTCAGGAAGTCATTTCTGAAAGTATTTGTATGGAGTGTAGCCATGTATGGAAGTGAAACATTGACGGTAAATAGTTTGGACAAGAAGAGAATAGAAGCTTTCGAAATGTGGTGCTACAGAAGACTGCTGAAGATTAGATGGGTAGATCACATAACTAATGAGGAGGTACTGAATAGGGTTGGGGAGAAGAGGAGTTTGTGGCACAACTTGACCAGAAGAAGGGATCGGTTGGTAGGACATGTTCTGAGGCATCAAGGGATCACCAATTTAGTATTGGAGGGCATCGTGGAGGGTAAAAATCGTAGGGGGAGACCAAGAGATGAATACACTATGGAGATTCAGAAGGATGTAGGTTGCAGTAGGTACTGGGAGATGAAGAAGCTTGCACAGGATAGAGTAGCATGGAGAGCTGCATCAAACCAGTCTCAGGACTGAAGACCACAACAACAACAACAACAAGTGACGTTCTACAATATGTAGATGTTTTATGGTATGATATTGCAAGAATAGCCGTTTACAAACGTGTTGGGAAGCAAATCATCTACATATTTTTCAAAAGAAGCTTCCCACAATTTACCGTGAGCGGTTTGGGAAGACAGTGGATGACAGTAAAGGGTTTGCAATACGCACCTCTCGAGAGTGAGTTGTCTGCCGTGATCACTGCGTCATCGCACGCTTGACTGAGTTTTTCTTGCATCCGTGATGGCATGCACCCAGCAAACTCCATATTCGGATCGGACTCATCTGACGACAGTTCTTCGACAACCCGTGGCTTCTATGATGCTAAGACGTGTGTCAAACTGAAACCCCTTAGAATTACTAAGTGTTTCCTTTGATATTTTCAGAAATGACGCAGTATCTGAAATCGAATGTAGACTTTCCACAGGAACGATCTCGGCATTTCCTTATTTGATTCAGGAATACTCTTCTTCTGGTGAATGGCTGCATACGTTTCATCTAATTCGCATGTTGCTTTTGGCATCCATTATTGTGTGTCTCCGTTTCATTCTTCGCTACGACTGCTGTAACATTATTAGCGATTACTTCATTTCAATTTGGTCTGAAATGAATAGCCCACCTCGCATATGTGTCACTCTAAAAGGGCAGTGTTTAGGAACTTAAAATGACAAATTGTACTCAACCAGTGGTAGTAACCATTCTTTATATATTAGTCCTTAAATTAGCCAACTTAAATCAGGAACAACATTTTGGATCTGTCATTGACTTACTAAGTTCTCGAAAGAAGATCTCCAAGAATGCGCATAATTTCTTTTTAAGCGTAATACTATGAAATGTTTTCCCCTTACAGCTATTCTTTATCCTCTGGTCAGCGAGATGCTTTTTACACGGACATTTGAAGCACCACACTTCTAAAACGCTTGTCATTTAGTCGGATGAACCCGCCTCGAAATCTCATCTATACCATTAAAAAAGAAGTTTAATCTTCCTACACTACTGGCCATTAAAGTTGCTACACCAAGAAGAAATGGAGATGACAAACGAGTATTCATTGGACAAATATATTATACTAGAACTGACATGTGAACACATTTTCACGCAATTGGGGTGCATAGATTCTGAGAAATCAGTACCCAGAACAACCACCTCTGGCCGTAACAACGGCATAGAGTGAAACAGAGCTTGGATGGCGTGTACAGGTACAGCTGCCCATGCAGCTTCAACACGATACCCCAGTTCATCAAGAGTAGTGACTGGCGTATTGATACGAGCCAGTTGCCCGGCCACCAATGACCAGACGTTTTCAGTTGGTGAGAGATCTGGAGAATGTGCTGGCCAGTACAGCAGTCGAACATTTTCTGTATTCGAGAAAGGGCCATACAGGACCTGCAACAGCCGGTCGTGCATTATCCTGCTGAAATGTAGGGTTTCGCAGGGATCGAATGAAGGGTAGGACCACTGGTCGTAACACATCTGAAATGTAACGTCCACTGTTCAAAGTGCCGTCACTGCGAACACGAGTTGACCGAGACGTGTAACCAATGGCACCCCATACTATCACGCGGGTGATACGCCAGTATGGCGATGACGAATACACGCTTCCAATGTGCGTTCACCGCGATGTTGACAAACAAGGATGCGACCATCATGATACTGTAAACAGAACCTGGATTCATCCGAAAAAACGACGTTTTGCCATTCGTGCACCCAGGTTCGTCGTTGAGTACACCATCGCAGGCGCTCCTGTCTGTGATGCAGCGTCAAGGGTAACCGCAGCCATCGTCTCCGAGCTGATAGTGCATGCTGCTGCAAACGTCGTCGAACTGTTCGTGCACATGGTTGTTGTCTTGTAAACGTCCCCATCTGTTGACTCAGGGATCGAGACGTGGCTGCA
Organism: Schistocerca nitens; assembly: GCF_023898315.1. Lineage (NCBI taxonomy): Eukaryota > Metazoa > Arthropoda > Insecta > Orthoptera > Acrididae > Schistocerca > Schistocerca nitens. The sequence continues at coordinate 1,134,155,901 of NC_064614.1, read as the reverse complement.
CGAACCGTTACTGCCATGCGGATAAGATGCCTGTCACCTCGACCGCTAGTGATACGAGGCCATTGGTATCCAGCACGGCGTTCCGTATTACGCTCCTGAATTCGATATTCTGCTAACAGTCTCTGGATCTCGACCACTGCGAGCATCAATGTCGCGATACGATAAACCGCAATCGCGATAGGCTACAATCCGACCTTTATCAAAGTCGGAAACGTGATGGTACGCATTTCTCCTCCTTACACGAGGCATCACAACAACGTTTCACCAGGCAACGGCGGGCAACAGCTGTTTGTGTATGAGAAATCGGTTGGAAACGTTGTAGGTGTCGCCACCGTTGCCAACCTTGTGTGAATGCTCTGAGAAGCTAATCATTTGCATATCACAGCATCGTCTTCCTGTCGGTTAAATCTCGCGTCTGTAGCACGTCATCTTCGTGGTGTAGCAATTTTAATGGCCAGTAGTGTAGTAGATCACTGCACGCTACGTCCCTACCGAGACGGCGGCAGACTCGCTCTTGTTTCCTTGCGCAACAGAGCTAGAGTTCCAAGTCCAGTGACAGTAGACATGGCGTTAAACAACAGAATAAAAGAAAGGCAGATTCATGCCAGGCAGTGTTCACTGCGTATTATACAAGCAGGGAAGCTCTTGCACAACGCCGTGACCTTGGCACACGGTAGCTGCCGCCGCAACTTCTGCCAACAATAAAATAGTCGCAGGGAAGAATGGGCGCCATTACTCATCACGTTTCACGTGCAGTCAGCGCCCACGGCTGCGGAGGCGGCACCGCTGCCTAGCCGAGTCACCGCCGCGGTGGCCCACACTCCACCTGGCGTAAACATAAAGTCAGGCCATAAAAGTCATGCGATACCTCCTAATATCGTATCGGAACTCTTTTGCCAGGCGTAGTGCAGCAACAAGTACCTTGCGGAAATATTGAGTCATGCTGTCTCTATACCTGTCCATAACTTTATAAGTGCTGCCGGTGGAGGGTGTTATGCACGAACTGAATTCTCGACTATGTGCCATAAACAGTCTACGAGATTCATGTCGCGCGATCTCGGTGGCCAGATCATTTGCTCGAACTCTCCAGAATGTTTTCCAATCCAAAGATCCGTACCCAAAGACTGGAAATTTGCGCAGGTCATACCAATATTCAAGAAAGGTAGTAGGAGTAATCCACTAAGTTACAGGCCCATACCGTTAACGTTGATATACAGCAATTGTGTTCGAACGTTGTGAATTATCTCGAAGAAAACAGTCTATTGACACACAGTCAGCATGGGTTTAGAAAACATCGTTCCTGTGCAACAGAACTAGCTCTTTATTCACATGAAGTGTTGAGTGCTATTGACAAGGGATTTCAGATCGATTCCGTATTTCTGGATTTCAGATCGATTCCGTATTTATGGAAGGCTTTTGACACTATAACACAAGCGGCTTGTTGTGAAATTGCGTCGTTATGGAATATCGTCTCAGTTATGTGACCGGCTTTGTGATTTCGTGTCAGAGAGGTGACAGTTCGTAGTAATTGACTGAAAGTCATCGAGTAAAACAGAAGTGATTTCTGGCGTTCCCCAAGGTAGTGTTATAGGCCCTTTGCTATTCTTTATCTACATAAACGTTTTGGGAGACAATCTGAGCAGCCGTCTTCGGTTGTTTGCAGATGACACTGTCGTTTATCGACTAATAAAGTCATCAGAAGATCAAAACAAACTGCAAAATGATTCAGAAAAGGTATCTGAATGGTGCGAAAATTGGCAGTTGACCCTAAATAACTAAAAGTGTGATGTCATTCACATGAGTGCTAAAAGGAACTCGTTAAACTTCGGTTACACGATAAATCAGTTGAATCTAAAAGCCGTAAATTCAACTAAATACCTAAGTATTACAATTACGAACAACTTAAATTGGAAGGAACACATAGAAAATGTTGTGGGGAAGGCTAACCAAAGACTGCGTTTTATTGGCAGGACACTTAGAAAATGTAACAGACCTACTAAGGAGACTGCCTACACTACGCTTGTCCGTCGTCTTTTAGAATACTGCTGTGGGGTGTGGGATCCTTACCAGATAGGACTGACGGAGTACATCGAAAAAGTTCAAAGACGCGCAGAAAGTTTTGTATTATCGCGGAATATGGGAGAGAGTGTCACAGAAATGATACAGGATTTGGGCTGGACATCATTAAAAGAAAGGCGTTTTTCGTTGCGACGGAATCTTATCACGAAACCCCAATCACTAACTTTCTCCTCCGAATGCGAAAATACTTTATTGACACCGACCTACGTAGGGAGAAACTATCACCACGATAAAATAAGGGAAATCAGACCTCGTACGGAAACATATAGGTGTTCATTCTTTCCGCGCGCCATACGACATTGTAATAATAGAGAATTGTGAAGGTGGTTCCTTGAACCCTCTGTCAGGCACTTAAATATTATGTGCAGAGTATCCATGTAGATGTAGACGTAGATGAATCGCGAACAATTGTGGTCTGGTGAAATGTTCGAGAACATGAATTCCATGAAATACTGCAAATGGTCTCCTGGTAATCGAACATAACCATCTCCAGACAGTGATTGGTTCAGTTGGACTACAGGACTTAGTCCATTCCATGTAAACACAGCGCAAAACCACTATGGAGCCACCACAAGCTTGTACAGTGCCTTGTTGATAAGTTGGGTCCATGGCTTTGTGGGGTCTGGGCCACACTCGAACCCTACCATCAGCTCCTACCAACTGTCGAGGTCCGAGATCGACAACCCGCGGCTCGCGAGCCACATGCGGCTCTTTGGACGTGAAGCTGCGTCTTTAGTTCCATACGCAGATATTATTTATTTTATAAGAAAAAAATATTTTTAGTCGTTTTGAATCGATTAACGAGAATTAGGCACCATTTCTATCCCTCACAATCAGCCCGTTGTTCGCGCTTTTCACCGCACCCCTCCCCCGTGACACTTGTCACTGCCGCACCGCGACAAGCACGTTCTGAGTTCTGACAAGTCAGTTCACGCCAGTCGGCGATCACTGCACACGGGAGGCGACCACAGAGTGAGGCAAACAGCTTTTCGTGTCTGAATTATTCATTTTAATAATTCAATTATTGAAGAATTATTTATTCTATCAAGGTAAGTATTCTTAATTGGGAAATATCGACGTAAAATGTATTTTGATAGATTATATTTTTAAGTCCAGCTTTTCGTATGCATTTACGTAGGTATACGTTGACATAGTAAATAATTGCAAAACCTGTCATGAGCTGTTTTCGATACCTGAATAATGATTTTAAGAATTCTTTATCACAGCTGCACCGCAAGCATGCCATCTTAAAAAAAAAAAAAAAAAAAAAAAACTGAAGAAGAGCATCAGGAATTCAATCGGGATTGGAAGGAGTCGTTCGCTTTCATATGCAACTCAGATGGCCTTGCGACGTCTCATCTGCCACGAAAAACTCGCACACAATAAGAAATCAAATTTAAAAAGACACTTCACTACTAAAGATACACAGTTTTCTAGTAAATATCCAGCCGGCGAAGAACGAAAAAAATCTGTCGACGAGCTCCAGAAACAAGTACAGCAGTCAAGTTCCATGTTAAGTAATTGGACGCAATCGACAAGTAATGTTAATTTGGCAAGCTTCGTGGTATCACTAGAAATTGCAAAAAAAAGGCAAACCGTTAACAGACAGAGAGAATGTCAAAGATTGCTTCATACGTGCACCTGAAGAACTATTTCGTGATTTCAAAAACAAACCAGAAATCTTGAAAAAAATCTCAAAGATCTGCCACTATCCGCTAAAACACTGCAAGACAGAATAAGTAAAATGTCTTCAAAAGTAACACATTTGCAGGTGGAAGACTTTCAACTGGCTTCTGCCTTATCGCTTGCTATCGATGAGTCTTGCGATATAAAAGACACGGCACAAGTGGCCCTTTTTGTGAGGTATATGTCTTCCCAAGGTCCAAAAGAAGAACTTCTAGGATTGCTACCGCTCTTCGGACAAACTAGAGGGGAAGACATAGCGATTGCCGTGCAGAAATGCCTCGATGATAATAAGATCGATTCAAATAAAATCGTTTCAATAGCAAATGATGGAGCCAAAACTATGACAGGAAATAATAAAGGGACATCAGCGATTCTTCAGAGTAAAACAAACCACGAAATTCTTACGTTTCACTGCATAATACACCAAGAAGCGCTTTGTGCGCAAACCTTTTCGGCCGAAATAGTTGAGGTCATGAATTTGGTAATCAAGATTGTTAACAGCATCTTGTCAAAATTATTCATATGCAACTCAGATGGCCTTGCGACGTCTCATCTGCCACGAAAAACTCGCACCCAATAAGAAAACAAATTTAAAAAGACACTTCACTACTAAAGATACACAGTTTGCTAGTAAATATCCAGCCGGCGAAGAACGAAGATCGTCAGTTTAAAGAATTCTTAAAGGAAGTGGAGACAGTATTCCGACCTCCTTCACAATAAAGTGCATGGCTTTCCAGGGGTAAGGGGTGTTGAAACGTTTTGCTTTGTGCTTGAACTAAGTAAATACATTCCTCAATGAAAAAGGCATTAATCACTCTGAATTAGAGAACAGCGAATGGCTGCAAAAATTTTACTTTATGTTGTATATGACGGCGAAATTAAATGATGTGAATCTAAAACTGCAAGGAAAGGGAAACTCAGCCTATGTTTTGATAGAAGAATTGGTTTGCTTCGAAGAAAAATTGATTATTTTTGCGGAAGGCATTCAGAGCGGTAAATTACTTCATTTTCAATTTCTAAAGCAATATCGCGATAAAACCAGTGCAACTGTTGACTGGAGTTACTTCGGCACAGTAATTTAAAAATTGAAAGATTAATTTGCTGACAGATTTCAGCAATTCAAAGCCAACAAATCCACTCTGGCATTCATAGTAAATCCTCTCAACACAAATAATAACGAAATCCATGTTGAGCCATTTGGAGTTGATAGTGGTTCTCTAGAAATGCAATTGATCGATTTAAAAAGTAAAACTTTGTGGAGTGGAAAATTCACAGAGTTGAAAAGCAAATTGGAAGAGTTGGAAGTCCAGAAATGTATGTACATAGCGCAACAAAAGTGGACAGCTTTAAAAGAAATGCCGCGAGTTGAGGCACTTATAGCCGGCCGGAGTGGCCGTGCGTTTCTAGGCGCTACAGTCTGGAACCGGGCGACCGCTACGGTCGCAGGTTCGAATCCTGCCTCGGGCATGGATGTGTGTGATGTCCTTAGGTTAGTTAGGTTTAATTAGTTCTAAGTTCTAGGCGACTGATGACCTCAGAAGTTAAGTCGCATAGTGCTCAGAGCCATTTGAGGCACTTATATCCGACGCATGGAATAGTCTTCCAGATTGCTACAGTGACGTGAAGAAGCTGGCATTTGGAGTGCTGACCATCTTCGGATCGACATATCGTGCGAGGAAGCGTTCTCTTGCATGAATATAATTAAAAGTAAAGTAAGGAGCCAACTAACGAATGAAATTTTAGGGTCATGTTTGAAACTTAAAACAACAAGTTATGAGCCAAATTTATCCAAACTTTCTAAAACCATATAAAGTCAACGCTCCCATCGAATTTGTTCGCTCCAATGTATGTCATGGTTTTTTTTCATTTTTAAGTACATGTTACATTCTTTAGCAAAGCTCAAATTTTCTAAATGAATAACCATGCAAAGCCATCGCTCCCACTGAATGTGTTTGCTCAATTGTTTGTTATTGAAGTATAAGTTATTGTTGTAAGTGAATGTTTAATTGTTTTAATATTTTACTTGAATAATAAGTGATTATGTAATAGTACCATATATATATATATATATATATATATATATATATATATATATATATATATATATATATATATATATAGCGCTTTGTGCGCAAACCTTTTCGGCCGAAATAGTTGAGGTCATGAATTTGGTAATCAAGATTGTTAACAGCATCTTGTCAAAATTATTCATATGCAACTCAGATGGCCTTGCGACGTCTCATCTGCCACAAAAAACTCGCACACAATAAGAAATCAAATTTAAAAAGACACTTCACTACTAAAGATACACAGTTTGCTAGTAAATATCCAGCCGGCGAAGAACGAAGATCGTCAGTTTAAAGAATTCCGACCTCCTCCTTCACAATAAAGTGCATGGCTTATAGTATATTAATAAATATATATTTTTCTTATGAATGAATAGATTAGTTTTTTGTCAAAAAACTTTATTTATGCAAGTACTATTTATTGTAGGGAAGAAAATTTTTTGTGACTCTTTAAAAACTTTGAAATTTTATAAATTGTAATTTCTGACGATTCCGACTCAAAAGGTTGCCGACTCCTGGACTAGGCCATGGTTTTAATATCGTCTAGGGTCCAACCGACATGGTTGCGAGCCCAGGATAGGTGCTGCAGGCGATGTCGTACTTTTAGCAAAGGCAGTCGTGACCGTCGTATGCTGCCATAATCCATTAACGGCCGCACTGACCTAATGGATACGTTCATCGAACGTCCCACTCTGATTTCTGCGGTTATTTCGGGCAGTGTTGCTTGTCTGTTAGTACCGACAACTCTACGCCAACGCCGCTGCTCTCGGTCATTAAGCGAGGTCCGTCGCCATTGCGTTATCCATGGTGAGAGGCAATACCTGAAATTTGGTAGTGTCGACCCACTCTTGACACTGTGAATCTCGGAATTTTGAATTTTCTAAATATTCCCGAAGTGGAGCGTCCCGTGCGTCCGGCTCCAACTACCATTCCGCGCTTAGAGCCTGTTAACTCCCGTCGCGCTGCCATACACACGTTGGTAACCTTTTCTTGTGAAGCACCTGAGTACAATTATTCCATGCTAAAACGTCAGTAACTGTGACTAGGTTAGTACCCTGAAGGAAATAGACAAAAAAATGTTGAGAAATATTTTGAATACCACTGACCTTCGACTTACTTGGTCTCTTGCCTAATCAGCTCGTCTTATAGGGCTTCTGTATGAAGACTTTCAGTCAAATGAGTTGCCAATGGTAACGGACGAGATTCTTTTGGAATAGTACTCGAGATGTACTATAACGTTACTCATGAAATTATTCTTCATGGGGATGAATGAAAAGCAAATACTGCAGCGAAAAGAAAGTACTGAGCACGATTTAGTGGCTCACGCTATGAACATTAATATCTTCTTCATAACTCAGCAGAACATCCTTAGAAGTGGGATCGTTAGAGATGGAGGAAGAGATTTTCAGAAATGTAACTCAAACGGTTGTAAATTATTTATGTATCTCTATAGTAAATTTTGCTTCGATATTTTAATTTTGTGTTTTTGATCTTATTCTTTAAGGTCTCCTTGATACATGAATATCAAACATTCCTATCTCCTATAAGTGCCGAAAATCACACACGTTTATTTCATTAAAGTACAGATTACGAACCAAGGGTCTCACATCCAACTAAATACAACATTTGGTAAGAATAACACATTATAAAGATTTGCCACATGGGTAATTAAAAAGACCACAATTCGACAAAGAACATATATATACAGTTTGAAGTAAGCTTACAACGACTGTTACATTTCATTATTGGACAGTATGGTTCATTGTTACGAAAAGGGAACATTATTTTGTCTACAGTCGTGTATCACATGTCTAAATACGTGAAGATTTGATTAAAAGATATCTTTTTGCGTGGCCATCTCATGCAGCAGCTGTTACATGTCAATTATTATTGTGTTATTGTGTTTTTGCATCATAGGTGTCCGCAGCTCGTGGTCGTGCGGTAGCGTTCTCGCTTCCCACGCCCGGGTTCCCGGGTTCGATTCCCGGCGGGGTCAGGGATTTTCTCTGCCTCGTGATGACTGGGTGTTGTGTGCTGTCCTTAGGTTAGTTAGGTTTAAGTAGTTCTAAGTTCTAGGGAACTGTTGACCATAGATGTTAAGTCCCATAGTGCTCAGAGCCATTTGAACCATCATAAGTTTTCTTACATTATAATATAGGAGAAACAATGCAAGAAATTTATAAAGAAAAGTGTTTTGTCACTTAAATAGCAAAATGTTGAAAAATATTACATATACCATATTTTCTGAATGACCACTGAAGATGATTTGAAAATGAAAGAGCATCAATTCTGGTGGAAAACACGCAAGGTGCGGTAAGCTTATAACACAAAGAACAATAACTGAGTTATAGTATAACTGAGTTACAGTACTACCCGCCAGCATCATTACTGTGCGTTCATGCCATGGTAAAAGGGTAAACTCTGGACCATACGAGTGTGTCGGTCATATATATATATATATATATATATATATATATATATATATATATATATAGAACCCGTTTCAAATCATACAGGAAAGCTTTCACAACAAACTACCCTAATCGGCCAACAAACAAATTGTTTGTTGGCCGAGTAGGGTAGTTTGTTGTGAAAGCTTTCCTGTATGATTTGAAACGGGTTCAATTTTTAGACCGTTAAGTTCTAAACTAGGATCATTCAGAATTATTCGTTAGAATGATCTAGCACATTTTAAAATTTCTAAGCTGTTTAGTCTATCCACGAATCGGTAGGCATAAAGCCTGCTGGCATCTGTGGCCGAGCGGTTCTAGGTACTTCAGTCTGGAACCACGCGACCGCTACGGGCATGGATGTGCTACTAGTTTAATAATTGGTATGTAAGGTGAAGAGCAGTTTCCCTGTTTAGGTATAATTTTCTGGTTATTGAGGGTTATAGGACAGCTAATATATTGTCCAGTCACATTAATACGACTCCCTGTCAACAGAACAAATAACCACCTACTTGCAGCGCGGGCCGCTGTAAACGTGAAGAAAGAGAGTTTACGAGGCGCTGGAAGGTACCGACAAGGATATCGAGTGATGCCGACTCCAGTGATGCAATACTTTCACGGTCGGGATTCCAAGGAGTGTGAGCTGTGTAATACTCATTGTCCTGCTGGTAGGTTCCATCATGCTGAGGGAAGAACTGCATGATGGGGTGGGCGTGGTCCGCAAGGAAAGATGCATACTTGTGTTTACCCATTGTGCATTACAGAATGACGAAATGGCCCAAGGAATGTCCTGGACCCTCCCGACGATTGCTACAGGATGTTTGCTGCCAGGTGTTTCACGCCCTACACGCCAACGGCCATCTGTCCAATGGAGCATAAAATATGGTTCATCTGAAATGATAACCGGTGTTCACTCGGTGGTTGTCAAGTTGCGGTATCGGCTTCAGCCTTCGTCGCCAATGAGGAGCAGTCAGCCTGGGTGCATGAACCAACCGCCAATTGCAGAGGTCTATAAGGTGCAACGGTCGTTGAGGAGACAGTGTTGGTAGCCCCTTGGTTCATCTGGGCGGCAGTTGCTCAACAACTGCACATCTGTTTGCCCTTACACATGTACTCAGCCGTCGTTCACTCCTCACATCTAAGGCGCATTGTGCACCACTGTTGCCCCAGTGCTGGTTTTGGACAGCATGATTTTACCACCGAAGGTATACTTTAACCAAGGTGGCCCTCGAAAGATTCACAAACTTAGACTTTTTGAATATACTTCCATGCTTGACCCCAAAGACAATGATCATGCCATTTTGGACTTACCATAAATTGCTCTGTTTCCGTGTTACGCAACAACGGCATTATATTCCCAGTTCCCTCGTCTGCCATATACACTCATGCTCATAAATTAAGGATAATGCTGATACATGGTGAAACAACGCTCTGGTGGGCGGTTTACGGGTTTAAATCACCTCGGGGTATGACCATGCGGTGCATTTGACCTGCAGTAGTCAACCGCGGGACTGCTACGGTCGCAGGTTCGAATCCTGCCTCGGGCATGGGTGTGTGTGATGTCCTTAGGTTAGTTAGGTTTAAGTAGTTCTAAGTTCTAGGGGACTTATGACCTAAGATGTTGCGTCCCATAGTGCTCAGAGCCATTTGAACCATTTTTTTTTTTTTTTTTTGCAGTAGTCACACGGTGGCGCTGGCAGCAGTCCACAAACGCAAAGGTGTGTTGGTGCATGTCAGAGTACGGTGCAGCGAATAAGTGTGCAGACGTTTTCAGACGTGCTAATCGTGTGTTGAAAATGGCTCAAAGAACACAAATTGATGACGTTATGAGGGGTAGATTACTAGGGCGACTGGAGGCTGGTCAAACACAGCAGGTCGTAGCACGGGCCCTCCGTGTGCCACAAAGTGTGATCTCAGGATTATGGCAATGATTGTAGCAGACAGTAAACGTGTCGAGGCGCTACAGTACGGGACGCCCACAGTGTAAAACACCACAAGAAGACCGATATCTCACCATCAGTGCCCGCAGACGGCGACGGAGTACTGCAGGTGGCTTTGCTCGAGACCTTACAGCAGCAACTGGAACAGTTGTCTCCAGACACACAGTCTACAGACGACTGAACAGACATGGTTTATTCGTCCAGAGACCTGCAAGGTGCATTCCACTGATCCCTGATCACAGGAAAGCCCGTAAATCCTAGTGTCAAGAACACAGTACATGGCCAATGGAACAGTGTTCCCAGGTTATGTTCACAGACGAGTCCAAGTATAGTCTGAACAGTGGTTCTCGGCGGGTCTTCATCTGGTGTGAACCAGGAACCAGATACCAACCCCTTAATTTCCTTGAAACGGACCTGTATGGAGGTCGTGGGTAGATGGTGTGCGGTGGGATTATGACTGGTGCCCGTACACCCCTGCATGTCTTTGACAGAGGAACTGGCACAGGTCAGGTGTATCGGGACGTCATTTTGCACCAGTATGTCCGACTTTTCAGGGGTGCAGTGGGTCCCAACTTCCTCCTGATGGATGATAAAGCACGGCCCCACCGAGCTCCCATCGTGGAGGTGTACCGTGTAACAGAAGATATCAGGCGAATGGAGTGGTCTGCCTGTTCTCCAGAACTAAACCCCATCGAGAACGTCTGGGATGCTCTCGGTCGACGCATCGCTGCACGTCTTCCAACCCCTACGACCCCTCCGACAGGCAATGGTGTAAGAATGCGAGGCTATACCCCAGCAGGTGCTCGACCACATGATCCAGAGTATGCCAACCCGTTGTGCTGCCTGTGTACGTGTGCATGGTGATCATATCCCATGTTGATGTCGGGGTACATGCGCAGGAAACAGTGGCGTTTTGTAGCACATGTGTTTCGGGACGGTTTTCTCAACTTATCACCAATACCGTGGACTTACAGATCTGTGTCGTGTGTGTTCCCTATTGCCAATGCTATTAGCGCCAGTTTCGTGTAGTGTCATGTTGTGTGGCACCACATTCTGCAATTATCTTTAATTTATGAGCATGTGTGTACACTAACCGCAAAAAATTGCGGCACCAAGAAGGAGTTGTGCGACATAAACGAAAGTTGGTAGGCGTGTTGCAACATCTGAAGGTTGACGTCTAGTCGCCTGAGAGTAACGCTAGTAGCGCCACTATGAGGATGCAAATCAGATTTGCTTTAAAAAGACGCTGGGACGGTCGTGAGCGTTAGTTGCCTTTGAGATTGGAAATGATGAGTTGATTTTAGTCAAAAATGCCTTTAAGGCGACAAAGACGCCATTATCAGCGAATCACTAAGTTTGAACAACGTCGTGTAATATGTGTACGAGAATCTGTATATTCCTTCTGCGATATTGCAGAAAGACTTAGCAGGAATGTAGCTACTGGACATAACTGGTGGCAGCGGTGGTCACGAGATTGTACGGTAGCAAGAAGATGGGGATCCGGACGGCCACGTGGCACTAACCGATAGGGAAGGCCACTTGTTCAGCGATGGCTGTGGCGCATCGTACTTCACCTGCAACAGCAATTTCTGCAGCAGTTGGCACCACTGTGAAACAACTGACTGTTATAAATCCATTACTTCAAGGACAGCTCCAAGCCAGAAGCCATGTAGCGTCCGTCTCACAGACCCCAAACAAGCACTTTTTGGAACTTCATTGGTGTCAAGAGAGAGTTCATTGAAGGGCAGTGTGGAGGTCTGTAGTGATTTCTGATAGAAAATTGACTCTGTCCCGGTGCCAGTGGTGGCCTTGTGTTGGCTTGGAGGAGACCATTTGAGGGAATACAACTAACTGGACCTAGTACGATTTCGTATGACGGCAGGAGCACTCTAGTGGTTATCCCACTAAATCCTGATTGCAAATATGTGCGTCAGTCTGGTGATTCGACCTGTTGTGCTACCATTTCAACTCAACGTTCCTACAGAGTGTCTACACGTTGCCTCGGCTTCCTCGATCACTAGGTCTGTCCCCATTCGAGATCATATTGGACATAATCGGACGACCACTCCAGCGTCATCCCTATTAACTGTCCCTGTACTGACCAACGCACTGCAACAGGCATTGAACACCATCCCACAAACTGACATTCGATACCTGTGCAACACAATGCATTCACATTTGCGTGCTTGGATTCAACATTCTGGTGGTCACACTGTTTGTTAATGTACCAGCATTTCACATTTGCAACGGCTCATCTCGCGCTTACATTAACCTGTGATGTTGTAGTTTTAATCACTTAAGGGGCTCCGGAACGCCCTATACTTGCAATGTTAAAATAACGCTTATAAATTACATCTTTCCTCACAAAGTATTTGAGGTAGGAAGTTGAACTTTTTACAGATTATTTATTGGAATATGGGCTACAACTTAACACAGGGATTTTACAAAATTTTAGTTCAGTTATTAAAGATGATTTTTTTTCAATTGTAATGAAAATTCACAACATTTTTTTGCAATTTTTTATTTATATATTCAAAAATATAAAGTTTTTTGGAAAAAGGCTGTGTTAAATTATGCAGAAGGTACTGTGTAACATTTACTGAAAGTTTGAAACTATGTTTGGAAGATCCTTAGAAAACATGTAATTAGTATGAGAAAATAAAAGTTTTGGGAATCGAGCGACAAAGATTGGATTAACTTTTTAGTGCATTCCAGGTCCATAGGATGGATTATCTTCATCCTCTGCAAACTCCTCCTCCAGCTTCCTCTTGTTCCTCCTCCTGTTTACTCTTGCTTGTATTTCTAGACTCTTTACAGCCCTGTCTGCAGCCCGAAAGCGTTCCTTGTCTAAAGCAAGCATCGCTCGTACCATGTTAGAACCTATCTTTATTCCCATATTTCTAAATACCTTGCACCTTACAATGTTGCCATCATTGAAAGTCGCAACAGCATCATACACACCAAAGTGAAGTGTTTCTATTCCAACAAATACAGTCTTGGGGATTCTCGACCATATAACACTATTTACACTTTCATTGGGGTTTTGAGTTTTTCCGTGAATACACTTTTTCAACAGTTCAGGTGCTGCTAAGTCTCTGAAAATAGGTTTTATCACCTCCATTATTGCATGAGGCAGACTATGCTTATGAGTGTACACTTCACCAGTTAGCAATCCTTTGTTATATTTACACCAACTGTCTTCTTCTTTGGGACACAAGCTATGTTGCGGATTTTCATCGTCTTTATTGTTTACAGTAATAACACATACCTTTGGCTTTCCAACATTTCTCCTTTTCTTAAAAGCCTTCAGAGGATTTCTAATAACTTTACTTTTACTCATTATTATACTTCAACAAAACAGAGACTCATGAAACAGAATTAATTACGAATATTTTCGAGATAACGACGGAGTAAATAAACATGAAACAATCGACAATCACACCAGCGATATATATTGAACCATCACAGGTTAGCCACAACACATACTTTATCTCACATCACTAAAATGTACCTGATGAACACGGACGTTAATAATAACACCATTTGACAGCAGTTTAACAGCGCCACAGTGGGTCACGCCCATGTAGAACACATTTCAAAAAAAATTTAAAAATAGTTGTAGTCTTCGGAATTGAATAAATTATATATCTATTAAAAGGTAATAGTCTGCAGATTCAGAAAACGCAAAAAAGTAAAAATTGAACTTTTCATGATTTTGAGCCTTTCCGGAGCCCATTAAACATATTACCTACACAAATGTATTTCCGAAATTTCATTAGTTTACGTTAATTATTGTTTTGTGTTGCGATTTTTTTTCTGTCAGTGTATATCTTCCACTGGTAGCGCTGCCACCGGCCGTTTGTGTGTGGTTATTGCTCACTGACGTCAGATATAGACAGTGGTCACATTAATGTTACTAGTCCGTCTATATTGTTTCCTCAGATCATGGAGTATGTTATGAAGATGACGATTAGTATCAGTTGGAATAGATTAAACATATATGATCATTAGTCTCTTATTCACCATCCAGGATGGCATCTGTGTACACAACCCGTCTGCGTCGAGAGTAAATCTCATGTGCAAGTGCGAGAACGCTTTGTAAACTTTTACTTGGGGTGTATCTGAGGCGGGACGTAGGGATCAGCACGGTATTTACCTAGTGGGTGGTGGGAGACCACCTTAAAACCACAGCCAGACTGGCCGGCTCATAAACCTCCTTCGTTAAACAGTAAGGCAGATTCGATCCGGGAAAGGTTCGCCTCTCTGTGTCGGGCAAGCGGCACGCTAACGCTCTCAACTAACCGTGCCGGTGCCTGGAGCACAGAAATGTGCACGCTGATGAAACAAAACGTTATGACCATTTCCCATTGCTGTCTTGTGGCACTGCGGGCTCGTAACAGGTTAATAAAGGGTACAAGCGGAGCAGAGACGAATTGGTGAGGGAGGGAGGGAGGGTCGATACTGGTCGTAAATGGAAAAATCCGCTGACTTTCACAAAGGGCACATTATTATGGCCCGGGATCTGAGGAAGGAAGCCTAGGAGGCAGTGAAATTGGTCTACTGTGTCCGTACTACCGTCGTCAGTATCTATGGAAACTGATTGAACGACAGTAAAACAACCAATAGACAACTAATATCGTCTGGTGTATACGGAATTTAAACATACTGAGGTGAAAAATGCCATGGGTTACGATGTGCACATATACAGATAGCGGTTCTATCGGATACACAAGTTATAAAAGGACAGTGCATTGCCGGAGTTGCCATACGTACTCAGGTCACCCACAAGAAAAGGGTTACAACGTGATTATTGCCGCACGACGGGAATTAGACTCTGAACGCGAAATGTTAGTTGGAAATAGACGCATAGGGCAAATGGTTCAAATGGCTCTGAGCACTATGGGACTTAACATCTGAGGTCATCAATCCCCTAGAACGTAGAACTACTTAAACCTAACTAACCTAAGGACATCGCACACACCCATGCCCGAGGCAGGATTCGAACCTGCGGCCGTAGCGGTCGCGTGGTGCCAGACTGAAGCGCCTAGAACCGCTCGGCCACTCCGGCCGACGACGCATAGGACATTCCATTTCGGAAATCATTGGGGAATTCAATATTCCGGGATTCACGACGCCAAGAGTGTGCTGAGAATACAACATTTCAACAACGGACAAAGCAGTGGCCGACGGCCATCGGTTAACGACCAAGAGAGCGGCTTCTGTGTAGAGTTATCAGTGCTAACATGCAAGCAACACTGCGTAAAACAACCGCAGGAATAAATGTGGGACGTACGACAAAATTATTCGTTAGGGCAGTGCGGCGAAATGTGCCGTTAATGGACTGTGGCAGCAGACCACAGACGCGAGAGTCTTTGCTAGCAGCATCACATCTCGTCCAGGGCCTTTCCTGGGCTCGTGACCATATGGCTAGGCCCTAAATAACTGGAAAATCGTGGCCTGGTCAGAATAGTCCTAGTTTTAGTTGGTAAGAGCTGATGGTGGGGTTCGAGTGTAGCGCAGACCTTACGAAGGCATGGAACCAAGGCACTGTGCAAGGCACTATGCAAGTTTGTGGAGGCTTCACAATGGTGTGCCTGTGTTTACATGGAATGGGCTGAGCCCTGGATTATGTTCCCCACTTGGAGACTATTTTGAGCCATTCAGGGACTTCTTGTTCTCAGAGGACGATGAATTTTTTGTAGATGGCAATGTACCATGTCATCGGGACACAACCGGAAATTTGGAAATTTATGGTAAGTTCCTAAGGGACCAAGCTGCTGAGGCCATCAGTCCCTAGGCTTACACACTACTTAATCTAACTTAAACTTACGCTATGGACAACATACAAACCCATGCCCGAGAGAGGACTCGAACCTCCGACGGTGAGAACCGCACGAACCGTGGCAAGACGCCTAGAACACGCGTCTACCCCCCGCGGCCGGCCACAACTGTTTGCGATTCGTTTGAAGAAATTCTGGACAAATGGCTCTGAGCACTATGGGACTCAACTTCTGAGGTCATTAGTCCCCTAGAACTTAGAACTAGTTAAACCTAACTAACCTAAGGACATCACAAACATCCATGCCCGATGCAGGATTCGAACCTGCGACCGTAGCGGTCCTGCGGTTCCAGACTGCAGCGCCTTTAACCGCACGGCCACTTCGGCCGGCAATTCTGGACAATACGAGAGAATGATGTTCCCACCCAGATAGCCCGACATGAATCTCGTCGAACATTTATGGGACATAATCGAGACGTTAGATCGTGTACAAAATCCCGGACCGGCAACACTTCCGCAATTATATTAGGAGGTATCGCATGAATTTTTGTCACCTTCGACCTTCACGATCTGTTATGAGACGTGGACTTCCATCTTCTTGTATCCTACTCATGGCTTTACCGTCTTTCATCCCCTTTCCATAGATGCTCATGACAGTAGCAGCAGATCAGCTTCGCCGTACCGGTGTTTTTACGAGTATTTCCAGGCGCCGGTACATAACATCTTCCCTTTGCCAAAGTCGCGTAAGTAAAAAGATTTATCAATTTGCGGCTAGTATCGTCGCTAAAATCATCGTAAATTTGAGACTAAACAGCGTATATTATTTTTCTGTCACAGCTTTGCAGCTTGCTGTCACATTCTACATGATCTTTACAACACTGTTTGTTGCTGTATAGGGAAAGAGGAGTAATATGCAGTAGCTACAACAGCCAGGATGTAAAAGTAAGGGGTGCAGTCTCTCTCTTCCGCTGTATCGTAGAAACAGTGAATTAAGTAAAAGTAAGGTTCAGAGATGAGATTAAAATTTAAGGTGAAAGGATATCAGTTATAAGAATTGCTGATGGTTTTAGCAATCTCTGCGGAAGCGGAACAATCTCAGAACTTGTTTAATGAATAAACACAGAATGTAGATCAAGAGTAAACCATAGAAAGAAGAAATAAGACTTGCAGCAAACTTAATGGCAATACTGGGGATCAAACTGAAATAAAGTAGATTCTGTCTATTGGGGAAAAAAGTGTGTGGCGTCTTAAGCAGGCAGGACATAAGAACAGACTGTGGAGAAGGTCACGTGCAAGTTGGTCTTCAGGGTCTATAGAATATGCCACGTGAATTACCGACCCCATTCTTTTTCTTCTTTGCGCCAAGCATCATCATCATCATTATTATCATTATTATTACTATTATTGTTATAAGTTCTAGGATGTAGTTACAACTACAGTTCTTTCTGTGATCCTTACACATACCTGACAGAATAATGCCGAAAAATTAGAAACTGAGGAATTTGAGAAATCATGAATACGTTAGTTCCTGAACCTCCATAAGAAGGGTCCTGAAGAATGTAATCTCCTGATCATGCTAAATAACGACAATTTAGAATTGTTAACGGTATAACAACACAATGGTTCAAATGGCTCTGAGCACTATGGGACTTAACTTCTGAGGTCATCAGTCCCCCAGAACATAGAACTACTTAAACCTAACTAACCTAAGGACATAACACACAGCTATGCCCGGGGCAAGATTCGAACCTGCGACCGTAGCTGTCACGCGGTTCCAGACTGAAGCGCCTAGAACCGCTCGTTCACTCCGGCCGGCGCACCACAATGTTTTGATCCTCTTCTGCTTTAAGGAAAAATAGTAACTATCAATGTACTGTGTGCTGTCGGTTTCCAGTAAAGAGCTTTATAAGTTAAATGTATTCCAAAACCTCACCGCTTTTTAAAGTGCTTCTACAGACTCCATGATTGTGCATACGATACATAAAAGTCCTCTTATATTGTATAGTAAAAGTTCTAGAGGAATACTTTAGAATAATAAAACCGCTTTTAACTTTGGCGAAGCGAGGGAAAAGGATTACTAAGAGAACGTAATCTTCCCTACTACTACAGAAAAAACGTTCTTACTCCCTACATACGTAAAGGTCCCTTTTTTTAAAAAAAAGTAATATAGCGGCTATCAAGATTATTCCTGGCTTGTGCCCGAAGTTGTTACAATACTAATATTTCAAATGTTAGAATACTGATACAAATATTCAGACCAGCGTAGTTATAAATGAAAGCTCACCCTTTTATTAAGCTGGTGTTGAATCACAAAATAGCGTCGAATGCCAAACCTGTAATTCCGTTACCGATTACCAGGTAATAAAGTGTGGGAATTGTGCTACCAGTCGTACGCATCTCGTCTTCCGTAGTACCCGAATGGGACGTCGCATTAAAGAGGTGGCCTTTAAACAGAATTCCTACTCGTTCTCTGAATAAAATACAAATAATCGAAAAGCGTACCTGGAAGGAAAGACGCTGTTGCAGTAGAGAGAGTATTGCAGAACATCACAAGACGGAATATCGATCGTTTTCTTCGCTTACTCGTGGTGTCATCGTACTGTGTCGAAATGAATCTCATTTGCAAGATACACCACTATTTTACATTTGTAATGTGTACAGGAGAAGAGAGCAACTGGAACACTTCCGTGACGACAATTCATCAGTATGTTCCGCAATCTGTCATTTTGCCATGCAAAATATGTAAGCGACGCGCCGTGCTCATACTAACGATGCGTACGTGAAAGCTGGGCAAGAATTGTTTGCTGGAACGAGTAGTAGACGTAGAGGTAGAATACCATAGAGCGACCAATGCGACGCAAATTGAACTACCCTTCGCCATGTTTTGTGTAGGCTAAAGGAAGGGGCAAGCTACATAAGGAAATTGCAAAATAACTTTCAACTGTTAACGTTTAGCAATTATAGCCAGAAATCCAGAATGATATTTTCACTCTGCAACGGAGTGTGCGCTGATATGAAACTTCCTGGCAGATTAAAACTGTGTGCCGGACCGAGAACCTTTGCCTCGTCTCCTACCTTAATCTCATTCTGGAGAAACATCCCCCCAAGCTGTGGCTAAGCCATGTTTCCGCAATATCCTTTCTTTCAGGAGTGCTAGTCCTGCAAGGTTCACGGAAGAGCTTCTGTAAAGTTTGGAAGGTAGGAGACGAGATACTGGCAGAAGTGAAGCTGTGAGGAGGGGGGCGTGAGTCGTGCTTGGGTAGCTCAGTTGGTAGAGCACTTGCCTGCGAAAGGTAAAGATCCCGAGTTCGAGTCTCGGTCCGGCACACAGTTTTAATCTGCCAGGAAGTTTCATAGCCATAAATAATATCATCTCCAAGAAAAGAACACAATCATTTTCTATACATCGTTTCTTGTCAGTGCCAGTAGCTGCCGCATAAAAACTGTAAGCCCAGACAGTCAGGAGTGGAGTATTTGCAAGTACACGGAAATTTAGTTTAGAAGCCATCTAGCTACATCTTAATACAATCTTTTCTATACAACATATTCAGAAAATGGCAAAGGTTCAAGAGGCGAACGTCTACAGCTAGTTTACGACAATTTCAACTATATGTGTCATTCAAGACCAATAAAAAAGCAGTGTAGCACGGGGCAATGAAAGAACAACGTACACAAGAGGTGTATTACAAAGCAAGCAAGACAGTCTATCGAATATGGAATCAAGTTTTTGGTTGATTTGTTTGTTAAAGTAATAGCCAACACACTGAGGTGACGAAAGTCATGGGATACTTCCTAATGTCGTGTCGGACCTTCTTTCGCCTAGCGTAATGCAGAAACTCCTCGTGGCATGTTGTTGGAAGTTCCCTGCGGAAATGTTGAGTCATTCTACCTCTACAGCTGCCCACAATTGTAAAAGGGTGCCAGCGCAGAATGTTGTGCACGACCTGGCTCCTCGACTACCTGCCTCGAATGTCCGATGCGATTCATGTCGGACGATCTGGGTAGCCAAATCATTCAGTCGAACTGTCCAGGATGTTCTGACAAGGCGCATTGTCATCCACAAAAATTCCATCTTTGTTTTGGAACATGAAGCCCATGAATGTCTGCAAATGGTCTCCAAGTAGCTGAACACAATCAGTTACAGCCAATTATCGATTCAGTTGGACCAGAAGACCCAGTCCACTCCATGTAACACAGTCCACACCATTACAAAAAAATTGGTTCAAATGGCTCTGAGCACTATGCGACTTATCTTCTGAAGTCATCAGTCGCATAGAACTTAGAACTACTTAAACCTAACTAACATAAGGACATCACACACATCCATGCCCGAGGCAGGATTCGAATCTGGGACCGTAGCGGTCGCTCGGTTCCAGACTGTAGCGCCTAGAACCGCACGGCCACTCTGGCTGGCCACACCATTACATCTACATCTACATCGGCAGAGGGTTCATCGAACAACCTTCACAGTTCTCTATTATTCCAATCTCCTATAATGCGCGGAAAGAACGAACACCTATATCTTTCCATACGAGCTCTGATTCCCTTATTTTATCGTGGTGATCGTTTCTCCCTATGTAGGTCGGTGTCAACAAAATATTTTTCGCATTATGAGATCAATTACTCCTAGAAAAAACAAAGAGTAGAAACTTTTCTGTATAAAATTTGACGGTGTTTAATTTTGTACAGGACAAAATTTTCTCTAGATGGGTGTTTTTCGAGGTAGTGGAGAAAAATGTAAAAATTTGAGTTTCAAATGTCCCCATCCCCACGCTCACACCTGACACTGTCAGGATTTTTAGCATGTTATTCATGACGCCCCTCTCTAACACTATAAAAAATTTGGAAACTCCTCGAATTTTTCCCCTCATTTTCCTTAGACCGTTGGACTACCAAGCCTTCAACAACTTTGGCCGGCTGATAGTCCGCCAGCATATGCGCTATGTTATAATCGTGACAATGATTCCATTATTGAGGTCTGAAATTGGCATTAGGGCTGTAATTTATCAGTTTATCTTGAAACTACCAACTGTTATGAATAATGCACATCGCATTCATGTTTTAGATGCAATAACTCCGTTTCTTATCAACGACCCCTGACCGTTGTTCACAGTTGAGTACGGAGTGTCTATAATTATTTCTAAATACAACTTCTTAATTGTTAGTGTCACGAATGATTTTCACTTCTCCTGTAAAATTTGCTTTTAATTAATCTTTACCATATCTACATCCCAACAGTTTAGCCTCTACTTTGATTTGTCGCCTATCAGGATACAGGTGTGCACTGCATTAATGATTCATAACAGTTTATGTTTATGGAGCTGTGATAAAAACTATCAAATGGCTGCGAATTTTGAATGGAGTCTTATTTTTCATGTGATATCGCTCTACACCGCGAATGACAGGTTGAAGCTACTGCAGCTTTCTCTCTTGGGTGTCTGGCATAATGTCATAACTGTTTTCACACAGCAGTGGGTGCTTCTAGTAGAGAGATGCTATCAGTCTGTCATTGATACATGTTTGGTGTGGCCGGCCAGAGTGGCCGAGCGGTTAAAGGCGGTACAGTCTGGAACCGCACGACCGCTACGGTCGCAGGTTCGAATCCTGCCTCGGGCATGGATGTGTGTGATGTCCTTAGGTTAGTTAGGTTTAAGTAGTTCTAAGTTCTAGGGGACTGATGACCACAGCAGTTGAGTCCCATAGTGCTCAGAGCCATTTGAACCATTTTTTAGAATTGTCATTTCAAGAAGTATGTGTGATGGTAGCAGCTCTGTGATCACTATTTAGGATAATTTTTGCTGTTAGATTCTCTCAGGGTGCCTGTGCTGTATCTGCATGTTAAATTGGTACCCGCCATGCTTAAATTTCAGAACTGTTGTGTTGTAAAGTATGTCTGCGGAATAACAAACGAATTTTTTAAATTGAGTGAGCACCTTATGCAGTCCTTAACCATACATTATTGTAGGTGTTACAGCTGTGTTTAAATAAATTGGTGGAACTGTTTAAATGACAGTGGCTACCCTACTGCATATTTGATATCCATTTAGCCAACGATTGTTAGTGTATAGCAAATTATTTATAACATAACATGCAGTGGAGCCATAATGTATGACACCGAACACTGTATCCCATAACATAGCAGTATGTAGCAAGAACCAAAACCAAGATAACATCTGTATTTAACTAATGTAGAGAGGAATAATAAATAAAGTATTACTTGTGACGATCGAACTGTTCAAAAATGTTCAAATGTGTGTGAAATTTTATGGGACTTAACTGCTAAGGTCATCAGTCCCTAAGCTTACACACTACTTAACCTAAATTATCCTAAGGACAAACACACACACCCATGCCCGAGGGAGGACTCGAACCTCCGCCGGAACCAGCCGCACAGTCCATGACTGCAGTGCTTCAGACTGACGATGTAACTATTTAAATTTTCTTGGGGGCTGCTACCGCCTAGTTGTCCTATTAAACATGACAGCAATTGCTTAAACATTGTATAGAAATAGTGTATCGAAATCGAAATTCGCAAAAGTTTTGAAAATTACTCATAACATGTGTCAAATCCCACAGTTACTTGGTTGTAGCTACAATGTAAATGACAGCAGTAGTGACAAGGAGGGCTGTGGAGGGGGTGCATAATGGCAGGCGTAGTGGAGGAGGCAGACAGGTATGGTAGTAACATATGTCGCAATTCGCTGAATTATAAGAACAATGCACAAGCTGGGGTCGATCCCAGATCACTCTACGTCCACCTCTATTTTCTTCACAATAACTTAAACAATATGTGTGCTGGAATTCGTTGAAAAGAAATGAATTTTTTGAAAGATCCATAATGATAAGAGGTGATTGCAGAAACACCTGGCTGCAATGCCAAGGGCTATTGGAACGTTTAAGTTAGGAGTGATTAGGGTGCAGTGTTGCACTGCTCTCAATCTCTTATTTCCCCACTACTCATGGCATTTGCCCGAAATGATTTAGGAAAACCACGAAAAACCTCAATCAGGATACCGGGACAGAACAAAACCATCCTCATGAGTATGCTTAGTATCTTAACTACTGCACTGACTCACTTGGATGGTCCCTATTGCAGGATGTTTCTTGATTGACACACAATTTGCTGTAGAAATTGTATAACATAAAACATAGCTCTACATTTCATTACTGCACACACTGACACGCAACACTTGGGCCACCAACATGTTATATGTCCATGGCACTAACTGTAGTTCATGCCCATAAATCTGTTACTATGCCCCATGCACGTCTTCATGTCTTCCTTCCTCTTAGTCTTCCTGAAAAACTGAGCATCCGCCAAAGATGAGAGAGATGGTGACCTAAGACGAATGAGAATACGTTACTATCATGCACTGTAGATTTTGCCATATGATTTTAATCATACATTACTTATGAACAATGTTGAACTACTTTTTAAACAGATGTATTTTAGTAATGTTTTACATCTCCTTGGGTAATTTATTATATAATTTTATTCCGTGATAGAAAATATTGTTTTAAGTTTTTTTTTTTTTTTTTTTTTTTTTAATGGAACTCCAAACTGAGCGTTTATTCCATGTTTATGTATAGGACTATTAGTGAAACAGTATTGCTTCCTCCGTTATACACAACAGATTCGTATATGTACTCCCTAGATGCAGTGAGTATACCCTATTTTAAACAGTTATTTACAATGGGTCCGACTACTAATACTCGTTATTATTCTTATAGTCTTTTCCTGCAGTCTAAACCATTGTCCATGTTTTGTGCCTTGGATGCGTACGTAGGAATAATAAGACGTGTCATTTTCAGATAATGGAGATAAGTGATCTAGTGTATTTCCAAAGGTTTAAAACAAATTACGAAATATTTTAACTGTGTGTTGACTGCAAAAAGTATATTGTTTTACAATTGATTACTAATTTCGGTTGCTAAACAAGCATCTTCAGAAACACAAAAGCAATAAAAAGCAAAATATTACTTGGATTAAATTAACTTTCACAATCTCCAAGATTATACTTCCTTTGAGAGTTAAGGACGTTAAATAGTGATAACACAGCACTCACAGTACGAATACTGTAAGCTAGAAGGCCATTGTCTCGCAGTATAAAAAAATGGCTCTGAGCACTATGGGACTTAACTGTTGAGGTCATCAGTCCCCCTAGAACTTAGAACTACTTAAACCCAACCAACCTAAGGACATCACGAAATTATTACTAGCATATCTGGTGACATCAATATTAGTTTAAAGGCAAAAGTGTACACAACAGAAACGGTAATGAACCAAATTTAGCTGCGCACTAACCTTTCTGCTAACGCGATCGCTTGGTTCCTATCATTTGTTATAACATATACAAAATACGAGCCGTCGAATTACGTAACTAAGATCAACTAAGATCACTAGCAAGGTGGTGGCAGCATCATGTAAAAATAGGACACAGAAAACAGACCCCGGAAAGCATCAGAATGCACTGTGTATATGAACATGAAATGCAAAATGAGATCCACGTCATTTTATCATGTTGTTGTTGTGGTCTTTAGTCCTGGGACTAGTTTTATGCAGCTCTCCATGCTACACTATGCTGTGCAAGCTTCCTCATCTCCCAGTACGTACTGCAACCTACATCCTTCTGAATCTGCTTAGTGTATTCATCTCTTGGTCTCCCTCTACGATTTTTACCCTCCACGCTGCCGCCTAGTGTTAAATTTGTGATCCCTTGATGCCTCAGAACATGTCCTACCAACCGATCCCTTCTTCTAGTCAAGTTGTGCCACAAAATCCTCTTCTCCCCAATCCCATTCAATACCTCCGCAGTAGTTATGTGATCTACCCATCTAATCTTCAGCATTCTTCTGTAGCACCACATTTCGAAAGCTTCTATTCTCTACTTGTCCAAACTATTTATCGTCCATGTTTCACTTCCATGCATGGCTACACTCCATACAAATACTTTCAGAAACGACTTCCTGACACTTAAATTTATACTAGATGTTAACAAATTTCTCTTCTTCAGAAACGCTTTCCTTGCCATTGCCAGTCTACATTTTATATCCTCTCTACTTCGACCATCGTCAGTTATTTTGCTCCCCAAATAACAAAACTCCTTTACTACTACAAGTGTCTCATTTCCTAATCTAATTCCCTCAGCATCACCCGACTTAATTCGACTACATTCCATTATCCTCGTTTTGCTTTTGTTGATGTTCATCTTATATCCTCCCTTCAAGACACCATTCCGTTCAACTGCTCTTCCAAGTCCTTTGCTGTCTCTGACAGAATTACAGTGTCATCGGTGGACCTCAAAGTTTTTATTTCATCTCCATGGATTTTAATACCTACTCCGAATTTTTCTTTTGTTTCCTTTACTGCTTGCTCAATATACAGATTGAATAACATCGGGGAGAGGCTACAAACCTGTCTCACTTCCTTCCCAACCAATGCTTCCGTTTCATGTCCCTCGACTCTTATAACTGCCATCTGGTTTCTGTACAAATCGTAAATAGCCTTTTGCTCCCTGTATTTTAGCCCTCCCACCCTCAGATTTTGAAAGAGAGTATTAAAGTCGACATTGTCAAAAGCTTTCTCCAAGTCCACAAATGCTAGAAACGTAGGTTTGCCTTTTCTTAATCTAGCTTCAAAGATAAGTCGAAGGGTCAGTATTGCCTCACGTGTTCCCATACTTCTACGAAATCCAAACTGATCTTTCCCGAGGTCGGCTTCTACCAGTTTTTCCATTCGTCTGTAAACAATTCACGTTAGTATTTTGCAGCCGTGACTTATCAAACTGATAGTTCGGTAATTTTCACATGTGTCAACACCTGCTTGCTTTGGGATTGGCATTATTATATTCTTCTTGAAGTGTGAGGGTATTTCGCCTGTCTCATACATTTTGCCCACCAGATGGTAGAGTTTTGTCAGGAATTACTCTCCCAAGTCTGTCAGTAGTTCTAATGGAATGTTGTCTACTCCCGGGGCCTTGTTTCGGCTTAGGTCTTTCAGTGCTCTATCAAACTCTTCACGCAGTATCATATCTCCCATTTCATCTTCATCTACATCCTCTTCCCTTTCTATAACATTGCATTCAAGTACATCGCCCGTGTATAGTCGCTCTATATACTCCTTCCACCTTTCTGCTTTCTCTGCCTTCGGGAAAAACTGAAAAATTACGGCTGTAGTTTACCCTTGCTTTCAGCCGTTCGCAGTACCATCACAGCATGGCCGTTTCGGTTAGTGTTACAAGGCCAGATCAGTCAATCATCCACACTGTTGCCCCTCTTCAGGAACCATACGTTTGTCTGGCCTCTCAACAGATACCCCTCCGTTGTGGTTGCGCCTATGGTACGGCTATCTGTATCGCTGAGGCACGCAAGCCTCCCCACCAACGGCATGGTCTATGGTTCATGGGGGGGGGGGGGGGGCATTTTATCATAGTACCACATAAAAGAAGAACATTTATTTCTATGTGAAAGTGTTGTAAATATGGAAATGAATTTCTATGCTAAAATCCACAACTGAATTTGTGCTCGTTTTTCCCGCGCGCCGTTCGAGAGTGAAAGTGTAAAGAGACAGCTTGAAGGGTGGTTCGTCGAACTCTCTGCCAGGCACCTTATTGTGAACAGCAGAGTAATCAAGTAGATGTAGATAAATGTTTATCAAAGAGTGGAACAGAATACTGCAAGTATAGGGGCGTGCAATAAAGTAATGCCTCCGAATATTTTGTTCTGTTATCAATATCGATTGAAGTATTCAATGTCACGGATAGTACTCGGTAGACTCCCTCGCTTCGATGTCACAAGTTTCAACCATCTGCTACAAGAGGGCTCCGAATCGCAGTGTCTAACATGGCAACCATTTCGGTGGGTGAGAAACAGCGTGCTGTAATCGAGTTTCGAATTCGAAGAGTTCTTCAACACATCGCGCTTTCCTCTCCTTCGGGGTGACAATACGAGACCACACATTAGCGGTGCGGCTTCTGCAACAACCGGACGCCCTGGACTTATTGTCATCGACCATCCTACATGCAGTCCCAACTTGGTCTCACTCAATTTTCGTCTGTTTCAGAAACTTAAAGAACAGTTTCGATGGCTTCACTTTAATGGTGACGAAGCGATGCAAGCAGAGATGAGGTTGTGGCTTCGTCAACAAATTCAAAAGTTCCACAGTGACGGTATCAACATACCGCTCTCTCGTTGGGAGAAATGTATTCCTAGCCAGAGTGACTATGTTGAGAAATAAATATGTCAACATGAAGAACAAAGATGTAGAATATTAATAACGTTTGTTTTATTTAAAAATTCTGAAGAGTTTTCACTTTAAAAAATTCGGAGCTATTACTTCTCAGCACAGCCTCGTAGATCGGGACGAGACCGTAATGGTTTTATAAGTAGGAGATCTATACAGGCAATTTCTGAATTGACGCTAATAATAAAGGGGAGCTTTACGGAAAACACGGAGTTTCCTTTAATTTACGTCTATGGTCACAAACGTTTTGTTAACAGATTACCGGTTTCGGTCTTTTAACCTGTTAACAAAAAGTTTGTGACCATAGACGTAAATTAAAGGAAACTTATTACATGTACGGGTCACTTTTTTTTCGCGGCAATGTCGCACCTTGTGGAAACACAGAGATTGTCTGAGTAACACAACCTAGATCACAACATTATCTTTTTCGATGACTGGTTTTAGCCAGTATACGAGGTTATCCTCACATCTGGTGGCTCGAAAACTCCTCGCAGCAATCGCTGCACAGCTGTTGCGCGTAGTTTAGTAAATTGACGATACGCAAAAGTTGTTACGACGAGTTTTTAGATAACGAGATAGGAACATGACCAACTTTCGAGGGTGAGTCACATGAAAACCTTAAATATTTTTTTAAATATTATTTATTGTGCATTAGTGGTACAAAGCTGTATCACTTTTCAACATAATCTCCCCCACGCTCAATGCAAGTCGTCCAGCGCTTACAAAGTGCATAAATTCCTTTAGAAAAAAATTCTTTTGGTAGTCCGCGCAACCACTCATGCACCGCGTGGCGTACCTCTTCATCACAACGGGACTTCTTTCCTCCCATTGCGTCTTTGAGTGGTCCAAACACATGGAAATCACTTGGGCCAAGGTCTGGTGAGTGTGGTGGATGAGGAAGACACTCAAAATGTAGGTCTGTGATTGTTGCAACTGTTGTACGGGCAGTGCGGGACCTAGCATCGCCATGTTGCAAAGGGACACTTGCTGACAGCAATCCACGTCGCTCTGATTTGATAACAGGCCGCAGATGACTTTTTAGGGGATCTGTGTATGATGCACTGGTGGCAGTGGTCCCTCTAGGCACGTAATGTTCCAAAATGACGCCTTTTTCGTCCCAGAAGAGAGTCAGCATAACCTTCCCTGCTGACGGTTCTGTTCGAAATTTCTTTGGTTTTGGTGATGAGGAATGGCGCCATTCCTTGCTCGCTCTCATCGTTTCCGGTTGGTGGAAGTGAACCCAGGTTTCGTCCCCAGTAACAATTCTTGCAAAGAAGCCAACATCATCTCGTTCAGAGCGCCGAAGAAGTTCTTCACACGCATCAACACGTCGTTCTCTCATTTCAGGAGCCAGCTGCCGCGGCACCCATCTTGCAGACACTTTGTGAAACTGGAGCACATCATGCACAATGTGGTGTGCTGGCCCATGACTGATCTGTAAACATGCAGCAATGTCATTCAGTGTCACTCGGCGGTTTTCTTTCACTATGGCTTCAACTGATGCAATGTTCTGTGGAGACAACTCGTGTCTGATCTGGACGAGGAGCATCTTCCGCTGAAGTCACACCATTTGCGAACTTCCTGCTCCATTCGTAGACTTGCTGCTGTGACAAACATGCATCACCTTACTGAACCTTCATTCGTCGATGAATTTCAATAGGTTTCACATTTTCACTACGCTAAAACCGAATAACAGAACGCTGTTCTTCCCTGGTGCAAGTCGCAAGCGGGGCGGCCATCTTTATACTGATACTGCGACGCTATGTGTGCATCTGCACTATGCTGCCACCTACAGGCCATTCTGCACGCTGGTTGTGGCACGCTTACCAATTTACAGGTTAACGGCGCGAAATTTCGATTTGTTATCACAAATTTAAGGTTTTTATTTGACTCACCCTAGTATATAGCGCCAGTGCTTAATTGGAAAGTGTTAAAGAGAATTCAGAGACTATGTATATAAAAAAGTAGAACAGATGTCTGAATGAAAACCACATACATATTTTTAAAGAAACAATTAATTTTCTCTGGAAGCGGAGACTTCGTCTTCTTGTAGCTTACTTCTATTTTCGCTACTGATGTAATAAAAGATATTGTTGCCGAGTCTCGTGTTATGTAGTTTCATGAAATAATAATGCTTTCATTCGTAAATGTCAGGTGTCTGCCATTCAATGTAACTAACCTTTTGATGTCACGGTACTGAATTTGATCGTGAATTTATGTTTTACAGATTAATGTATCGTGAAATTGCGCCCACATTGTTCGAAGGCAAAGACATCTATCGTTCATCGCATCGTGTCGTTTAAGTGTTCATTATTTATAAGTCGAACCTGCAGATCCGTTTTCGCGAAGTCCGATCGAATATTCGTTGCCAGTTTTTATGTGAAGTCACAATAGTAATTAACGGTCAACGAGCCTCCAAACAATGAAGATGCTCTGTAGCCATCACGGCCTGACGCATCGAAAGAACATGATCGTCCGTGACACAGGAAACTAAAACAATTGTGACAGAGTATTTCGAAAGGATTACATATATTGTGCTGTGAGGTAAGTTGTTAACTACATCGCGCCATCGCATTTCTAATATGTCTTCCCGGAGAGAAACTCGTATTCATGCACAGCTTATTTTAAATATATTTCTCCTTTTACATGCCCCACAGAAAGATACGTTACATTACTCAGACAGTTTGCATACACAGATCTCTGTGGTGTCTTATCGACAGCAAGTGCCGTCCTTATGGAAACAAATGTTGCATTCGTAGATTTGGAAAAGACTTCTGAAAGTGTTCAACAGAATAAAATGTTTTATATTCTTAGCCAGTCTGGTGTTAACTACAGGACAGAAAGATAATCCATCCTCCATATGCGTATGAGACTGCGGTAGTCAGCATTTAATTTGTGTGCTGAAAAAGTGATGAATACATTTTAGCGATTTGTAAATGAATCTTGTGCTTAATGTAGTGGAACGTGTGCTAGCTATAATACACACATAAACAAATGAAATATGTAACCGTTTGCTTTGCAGGTGGACATGCTGGATGGCTGAATATTAAGTTGTACAAGAGACTCTTGAAAATGTGGAAGGATTTTTTAATCTTTATTTTGCTATCTGAAGCTATGGTCATTACAAGTTTGTCGCATGGTACCAGGTTTTTCCCCCGCGTGATTTACAGTGTAATTAGGTTATCCATTATGGAATTTGTAGAGCCGGCCACTGTGAACGAGCGTTTCTAGGCGCTTCAGTCCGGAAACACGCGGCTGCTACGTTCGCAGGTTCGAATCCTGCCTCGGGCATGGATGTGTGTGATGTCCTTAGGTTTAAGTAGTTGTAAGTGTAGGAGACTGATGACCTCAAGATGTTGAGTCCCATAATGCTTAGAGCCATAAGAAGAAGAATTTGTTGAACAACGGCTCTATATTAAATTAATGACATCTACAGAGAACTGAAACAAGCTACTTTATTTTCACTAGGTAATCAGGTTTTGAACAATTTTCAGGTGTACCCTTACAATGAATTTTATTCTGGCCCAAGAAAGTCGGGAACTGCTAAGAAGTGTTAGAATGGCCAATTTTAACATGAATGTTCTCAGTATAAGAAAATGGTGGTGACAAAATTGTCCATAGAACTGTTGGTACTTAGAATAGTAACACGCATGTGGATTTAACAAGCAAGGAACACAAAAATTTCTCCTAACCCTACCATTACGTACCTCGCTTACTTATGTTTCAGGTAGTTGCAGACTACAGTTTCCACTACGGATCAAGGATGAAACACGCATCACAAACAACAAACAAACATTACAAGTGACACTTCACCTAAATACATTAAAGGCAGACTATAACTCCGAATTCAATGTCACACTGGACACACAGGGAAGATATTATCCGCTTTAAGTGGGAAATTGCCTGCGAGATAACTTGTGTCGATGTAAAACATTTTCTGTCACAGTAACAGTAAGTTCTCAGAGTTTTTCCTACCGGTTTCGAATTTTTTTAATACTACTATTTATATGAAGAGTTCTTCGATGGGACACAAATAAAATATAGTGTGTGACACAGCCATACGTCACACTGAGAGCCGACGTTGGAGCCACATGCATCATTAATTTCAAAACCGTGAAGCAAATCTGAAGGTGAACTTCACATGTAGACATACACTCTACCTAATAGCACTTCGTGTTCGGCAACCCCGTCGTCAGAGTTGTTTCTTATCTTTTATTATTAATCGGTAATAACGTGAAAATGTACGATACGTAAATCCGTATAATCGCTGTTGTATAGAACAGAAAAGAACGTTTTCAATTACATTAGTATCAGCATTGACATTATCTTCCTTCTCCTCACATACACGAAGATCGTTTCAAGATTAAAGACTCGTCACATATAAAAACCGACTGCTTGGTTTGCGCGTCGGTTGTTCAATTAACTGAACTGTTACTAAAAAAAGAATAAATAGATTGATTTCGTATTCGATTACATACGAGATGTTTCAGGAGGAATGGTAAGTATTTAAGGAAGTCGGTTGTGCAGACTAATTCAAAGAAACACACCATATGTATTCATGTATTCTACTTTTGTTCCTTATAGATGTACTGATGTACTGCTAGTAGAATGCAACCAAAAGAAATAATCACAGAAGGTGTTAGTTAGAGGCAAGTGATAAAGTTCAAAGTTTATTTTCATAAACTCCAGTTTCGTATTCGCTTGATAACACCCCGTGTAGCTCTGCTAAGGTCCTCTTGGCATTCTTTTGTTCGGGCATCACTATTCCTCATACGAACGATCAATTCGTTTTCTGTGTTTATTTTCTCCCCATGGAATTAGCCTCTCAACCACCCCAACAGGCGAAAATCTGAAAGGGATCATGGTGGCAAAGAAACTTGACCATTCCTGCCAACCCCTCTTCCAGAAAATGTTAGGTTTATACGACGCGTCACGAAACTACTTGAATGTCCAGGGTTCCTGTAATGCTTGAAAAACAACGCATCCTTGCAGCCAAAATAATTTAATCTTCGCGTTCGAGACATTCTAGGTAATGATTCGGTAAAGAGGTGAATTCAGCTGATTGTCATATTATACGATACATGTAAGAGGCGTTCCTGAAAACGTGTCTCAACAAATGGATGGGGGTTTTCTTTGGATAACCGATGTGAGTTACGAATGCCACTGTTACCATCACGAGATAAAGACGCTGCATCAATAAACAGTATTAATAAACATTTAAGGTTGAACAACAAAAATGGTTCAAATGGCTCTGAGCACTATGGGACTCAACTGCTGAGGTCATTAGTCCCCTAGAACTTAGAACTAGTTAAACCTAACTAACCTAAGGACATCACAAACATCCATGCCCGAGGCAGGATTCGAACCTGCGACCGTAGCGGTCTTGCGGTTCCAGACTGCAGCGCCTTTAACCGCACGGCCACTTCGGCCGGCCAGGTTGAACAACAAGTATACTGTTTTTGTCCTAATGATTTTTTTAAATTTGAAACTGGTTTGCGCCTTATTAAGCCATCTTCAGGAAACAACTGACTATCTCTATGCGTCAATTTTTCGTTCACACAATTTAAACGAACTGCAGATGAATCTTGAAGGCTGTGAAAAAGATATCTGTTTTTTCCTCAGTTTACGACGTGGTTTTTTTCCTTTTTTTTAATAGTACGTGCTACAATCTTGTTTCAGTTTTTAGTTTTGCATATATCAACCTGTTTCACTCGAAATGGATTGTAACAATGGACGTACATTAAAAAAAGTGAGGAAATGTCGAATTTCACGTGTAAAAGGTACAAGAATAATTTAAATAAGTATTACAGATGCTGCTTCTAAGCGTGAACAATAATTCTCGACAAAGACATTGAGTTCATCGAAGAAGAAAATTAACCAATTGAGGATGTTTCGTTTGCCGTGGTTTGCCACTGGCTGTTTTAGATTTTATAAAACAAACTTTCAGGTATCTAGCCAATCCTGAGCTGCTGAAAAAATGTTTAAATGGGAAAACACAGAATACCAATGAGAGCTGCGATCACGTTATAAGGGTGCGTTGTGCAAAAACAGTATTTGTGTCCTCAATTGCTCTGAAGATTGCTGCATGTGATGCCTATCTAGTGTTCTATACTGGAAAAGTAGGTAGAATTAAGAGCCTGCAGATACTAGGCTTCCGTCCAGGTGCATTCACACTGAAAATACTCAGAAGCATCGATGAAGCGAGACTGGACAAAGCTCAGGCGTCAGAACAAAAAATACAAAAGTTGGCTTGGCAAAGGAGGCAGGGGAAGAGATTACTCCAAGAAGAGGAGGAAGAGAATAAAGATTATGGATATGGACAGCACTTGTCACTAGAGGTATCGCAATGTTGTCAAAAATCGAAATGCGAACTTCCATACCGACTCTTTTGAGTCATAAAGCACTTTCTCTCAGAAACTACAAAACCTAACATCCTGAAATCTGGCATAGTTCTTAAGAATTACTTACTGAACAGTCCTGTGCAGCACATTCCAGTTGTCTATTCTCTGAGAAAATTTCTCCTTTAAAATTTGTGAAAAACAGAGTAGCCCCAAGTAACACGAAACTGAAACATTAATTTCAAAGCAACATAACCCTAAACAAATATCTGTTCCACTCTTTTTATTAACCTCTTATGCAGATGTAAACTGTCATATTACAGTCTTATTGCTTGATTAGTTTACGAGGAAAGGTACATCCTAGAAACAATGGTAACTAAAAATTCAAATCCTTAAGAAATGTATGTCGATGAGCGTTTGCAAACAAAAATTGCTCGGAACATCAAGCATTACATTGTATGTAATAGTCTATAGTTCTATTATTTTAGCTGTGATATTTTTGGAGATATATATGTATAAGCAGAAAAATGCATTTTGCCCTACGTCTTCATTCACGTTGAAATAACACTTTAAGCAATGGAAAATGTTAAGAACAATAGAGCACACTTCATCTTTTAATGTGTAAATTAAAACTTTATGGAATGGACAGTATTACACATAATAATTAAAATGTATAATCTTAAAGTAATACAGATTACTCTACTGGCCATTAAAATTGCTACACCACGAAGATGACGTGCTACAGACGCGAAATTTAACCGACAGGAAGAAGATGCTGTGATATGCAAATGATTAGCTTTACAGAGCATTCACACAAGGTTGGCGCCAGTGGCGACACCTACAACGTGCTGACATGAGGAAAGTTTCCAACCGATTTCTCATACACAAACAGCAGTTGACCGCCGTTGCCTGGTGAAACGTTGTTGTGATGCCTCGTGTAAGGAGGAGAAATGCGTACCATCACGTTTCCGACTTTGATAAAGGTCGGATTGTAGCCTATCGCGATTGCGGTTTATCGTATCACGACATTGCTGCTCGCGTTGGTCGCGATCCAATGACTGTTAGCAGAATATGGAATCGGTGGGTCCAGGAAGGTAATACGGAACGCCGTGCTGGACCCCAACGGCCTCGTATCACTAGCAGTCGAGATGACAGGCATCTTATCCCCATGGCTGTAACGGATCGTGCAGCCACGTCTCGATCCCTGAGTCAACAGATGGGTACGTTTGCAAGACAACAACCATCTGCACGAACAGTTTGACGACGTTTGCAGCAGCATGGACTATCAGCTCAGATACCATGGCTGCGATTACCCTTGACGCTGCATCACAGACAAGAAACTGAGTAATAAGTGGTACTCCTGGAAGGGGTCCGTAGACACATCTTGCTTCTGTTGTGGTCGAGAGCATCACTTTGTCGCCTGTAAAGCATCGGACGTTAACACCTTTCTGCACGTCGGAGCCTTGAAGTTATCAGTAATTGCTAGATTTTGCTATCTGCCCTTACGGTTACGTGAGCTCCCAAGCTAAGCGAACACTCCGGTTGCGACACAGTATTCTCAAGCCGTCTAGCGTACGTTAAGTCAATGTGTCATCGGCAAAGCCCCTGCCGAATGCTCATGGACTCTGATTTGTCTGGCATTAAGCAGGAGGAAAAGCCCAAACTTCCTGACATTCATTGCCAAGCGGTTTTATCGCCGCGCTATATACGAGAACAATGTCACGCCAGTTAGTCTCATGCTAAAGCATAGACCCTAAAAAAACAAAGACTGAATTTTTACGAACTGAATCACTATTTGTTGTGCTCCAAATATAACGATTTAATCATTTCAAATCTGAGGCAATGAATTCACGTTTGGATCACGTAATATATACAGGAAGTCCATTGATAGTGACCGGGCCAAATATCTCACGAAATAAGCATCAAACAAAAAAACTACAAAGAACGAAACTTGTCTAGCTTGAAGGGGGAAACCAGATGGCGCGATGGTTGGCCCGCTAAATAGCGCTGCCATAGGTCAAACGGATATCAACTGCGTTTTTTTAAAATACGAACCCCCATTTTTATTACATATTCGTGTAGTACGTAAAGAAATATGAATGTTTTAGTCGGACAACTTTTTTCGCTTTGTGATAGTTGACGATGTAATAGTCACAAACGTATAAGTACGTGGTATCACGTAACATTCCGCCAGTGCGAACGGTATTTGCTTCGTGATACATTACCCGTGTTAAAATGGACCGTTTACCAATGGCGGAAAAGGTCGATATCGTGTTGATGTATGGCTATTGTGATCAAAATGCACAACGGGCGTGTGCTATGTATGCTACTCGGTATCCTAGACGACATCATCCAAGTGTCCGGACCGTTCGCCGGATAGTTACGTTATTTAAGGAAACAGAAAGTGTTCAGCCACATGTGAAACGTCAACCACGACCTGGAACAAATGATGATGCCCAAGTAGCTGTCGCAGCTAATCCGCACATCAGTAGCAGACAAACTGGGCGAGAATCGGGAATCTCAAAAACGTCGGTGTTGAGAATGCTACATCAACATCGATTGCACCCGTAGCATATTTCTGTGCACCAGGAATTGCATGGCGACGACTTTGAACGTCGTGTACAGTTCTGCCACTGGGCACAAGAAAAATAACGGGACGATGACAGATATTTTGCACGCGTTCTATTTAGCAACGAAGCGGCATTTACCAACAACGGTAACGTAAACCGTCATAATATGCACTATTGGGCAACGGAAAATCCACGATGGCTGCGACAAGTGGAACATCAGTGACCTTGGCGAGTTAGTGTATGGTGCGGCATTATCTGAGGAAGGATAATTGGTCCCCATTTTATCGATGGCAATCTAAATGGTGCAATGTATGATGATTTCCTACGTAATGTTCTACCGATGTTACTACGTTTCACTGCATGACAGAATGACGATGTACTTCCAACATGATGGATGTTCGGCACATAGCTCGCGTGCGGTTGAAGCGGTATTGAATAGCGTATTTCATGACAGGAGGATTGGTCGTGGAAGCACCATACCGTGGCCCGCACGTTCACCGGATCTGACTGTTGTGGCGTAACAAGACAGCCACGCCACTCGGAAGTAGCCGAAAGGCACGCGTTACTGACGCAGGCTAGAGATAGGTCTGAAACAGGATACTTAATGAATGCTATAAAGAAAAGTACGTAGCTACTGGAATACTTAACTTTAATCCATCCTTGTGGTACATCGCTCTTGACGGTACAAGTGAGACTCTTTAGATACAAGCTATGTAAGGCTAATGGCGCCTTGCTAGGTCGTAGCCATGGACTTAGCTGAAGGCTATTCTAACTATCTGCTCGGCAAATGAGCGAGGCTTCGTCAGTGTAGTCGCTAGCAATGTCTTCCGTACAACTGGGGCGAGTGCTAGTATTCTCTCGAGACCTGCCGTGTGGTGGCGCTCGGTCTGCGATCACTGACAGTGGCGACACGCGGGTCCGACATGTACTAATGGACCGCGGCCGATTTAAAGCTACCACCTAGCAAGTGTGGTGTCTGGCGGTGACACCACATTCCTCCCCCGCAAATCGGCGAACGGTCGTGTTATAAGGCTTCCGCCCGCCGTGGGGAGGACCCCATGGTGACGTATGCGATGAGGTGGGGAGCCTAACAACAGGCGAGGCTGTGCCACCCGCACCCTGCCATTCGGTCCGAGGGGAGCTAGGAAACGCCTGAAAACCTAGTCCAGGGTGCACGTCAACATGCGGTGTATGCGCCCGTAGAGAGACAGGAGGGGCCGAAGGGTCGACCTCCATTGCGTCGGGGTACCTGATGTGTCGGCAGCTGGGCCAACACCTTGTAGCTCGAAGTGGCTGAAAGTGCACGCTAAACTAACGCAGACGGGCGTGAAGTACTGGAACATGAGACTTATTAATGAATAAGGAGAACAGTACGTAGCTGGAATAATATACTTAACTTTATTCTCTTGTTGGAATACATCTCTTGAATAGTAGTAAGCTATAAGCACTGATACACATGGCGCCTTGCTAGGTAGTAGCTATGGAATAAGCTGAAGGCTATTCTATCAGTCTCTCGGCAAATGAGAGGAAGACTTGGTAGGTCTGGTCGCAAGCTATGTCGTCCGTACAACTGGGGCGAGGTCATGTCCGTGTCTTGTGACCTGCCATGTGGTGGCGCTAGGATTGCGATTACACAGTGGCGACACGCGGGTCCGACATGTACTACAGGACCGCGGCCGATTTAAGTTACCACCTAGCAAGTGTGGTGTCTAGCGGTGACACCACAGTACCCGACGCGCGAAGACGCCATGTGGTCCCGAGCGGGCAAGAGTTCCATGGCGGGGGACATCTGGTCACGGGAAGCGATTGGCGGCGCGTGACCCAGGGAGGCGCCAGGCGGTTGCAGCGACGCGTCCACTGCGGGCGGTGCCGGCGGAAGAACAGGCGGCGGCGGCGGCGGCGCGTCGCCATGAGGCAAAATGGAAGGCAGCGTCGGTAACACCTGGGGATGAGGCGAGCCAGTAGATGGGTCCCCAGGGCGCTGACCGGACGGCACCGCCGCTGAAAGCAGACGGGGAGCGGCAGAACCCGGGCGACGACAGAGGCGCAGCTGATTGAGATGCCGACGCACCTCACCAGAGGCCCCCAAAACCAAATACATCGCGCGGCCGAGGCAGCGAAGAATGCGCCCTGCGAGCCAACGCCGTGAACCTCGATAGTTGCGATAGAATACAACGTCGCCTGGAGCAAAAGCGGGAGTCTGCCGCAGCACAGGAACCTGATGGGGCGGATGCAGCAAAGACATCAAGGTTCGATGAGGACGACCGTGGAGCAACTCAGCTGGCGAGCGACCATCTCGGGGCTGAGAGCGATACGAAGACAAAAAGAGCAACAACGCGTCCTCCCGAGAATGCGACTCTTTCAACTTCAACATCTGTGACTTGAAAGTCCGGACCAATCGTTCAGCGGCATCGTTTGACTGAGGCGAAAACGGCGCGGGTGTCAGATGTTGAATACCATTGGCCTTGCAGAATGACAAATTCTGCGGACATGAATTGTGGGCCATTGTCGGAAACAATTGTCTGCGGAAGACCTTCAATGCAAAAGATAGAGGATAACGCTTGGATGGTGGCAGATGACGTCGTGGAAGACATCCGAACAACAAAAGGAAAAATACTGAAGGAATCGACCAGAACCAACCATCGAGCATTCCAGAATGGACCAGCAAAATCGATGTGCAAGCGTTGCCAAGGGGAAGTGGCTTTCGGCCATGCAAAGAATTTCCGCGGCGGTGCGGATTGTTGTTCGGCACACGCCA
This sequence comes from Schistocerca nitens, assembly GCF_023898315.1. NCBI lineage: Eukaryota > Metazoa > Arthropoda > Insecta > Orthoptera > Acrididae > Schistocerca > Schistocerca nitens. The sequence continues at coordinate 1,134,116,993 of NC_064614.1, read as the reverse complement.
TGCAAGAAGAGCACATATTCGTAATCGCAGCATCGATTCCGAACCAAGTACGGTGCTGACGAGGAAGTTGTTTCGTTCGCACTATACCCCAATGTCCTTGGTGAAGAAGCCGTAAGACAGAGGACTGTAACGAACGTGGGACCACGACTCGGGACTGATCATTATCAGAACGCAACAACAAAACACCACATCGTACAAAAAGTCTCTCCTTGTGAGCAAAAAATCGGCGAACCAACGGATCCTCGATCCGTGATTTTGACAAGGACCATTGCGTAGCAACAAAACGCAAAACGGTAGCAAGGAGAGGGTCAGCAGCTGTGGCTGTAGCTACACGACGAAAATCAATCGGAAACGATTCGACCACGTTATCGGTTTCCGCATCAATGAACATGCAAGCAAGTTCGAAAGAATCGAATGCTTTATCCTCAGCAACAGGCAAACGCGACAACGCATCGGCGTTTCCGTGCGTAGCAGTGGACCGATACAAGATATCGTAGCGGTGCTGTGAGAGGAAAAGAGACCAGCGAATGAATTTCTGCGCTGTACGGGGAGGTACAGGCTTGTTCGGATGAAAAAGCGATGTCAAAGGTTTGTGGTCCGTGATGATGGTAAAGTGACGACCATACAAGAAATCGTGAAACTTAGTAACACCAAATACGAGAACCAAGGCTTCTTTCTCTATCTGTGAATAATTTCTTTGCGCAGACGAGAGCAATTTGGACGCAAAGGCAATAGGGCGATCATGCGAGCCATCTTTGTGCGCAAGCACAGCACCAATCCCGAAATCCGATGCATCTACCATCAACAAAAGGGGTTTCTGGGGATCGAGTGGCGTAAGGCAAGTATTTGAAAGCAACGCCGATTTCAACTGGCGAAAGGCGCGTTCGCATTCCATCGTCCAGACGAACGGAAAACCTTTACGGCGTAAGCGATGAAGCGGAGCTGAAATGGAAGAGGCACGGGGAACATATTTGTTGTAATAATTAATTTTTCCCAGCACACTCTGTAGCTGCTTCAAATTCTGCGGTGAAGGCAAGTCCTGTATGGCACGGAGGTGCTCTGGACTCGGATGTATGCCTTGTGCATTGATTTCATGTCCCAAATATGGTAAGTCACGAGCAAAAAACACACATTTGTCCTTCCGCAAGCGAAGACCATTTTGTCGCAAGACCTGAAATAAGCCCGCATCTCGTGGTCGTGCGGTAGCGTTCTCGCTTCCCACGCCCGGGTTCCTGGGTTCGATTCCCGGCGGGGTCAGGGATTTTCTCTGCCTCGTGATGGCTGGGTGTTGTGTGCTGTCCTTAGGTTAGTTAGGTTTAAGTAGTTCTAAGTTCTAGGGGACTGATGACCATAGATGTTAAGTCCCATAGTGCTCAGAGCCATTTGAACCATTTTGAACCTGAAATAGAGTGCGTAGGTTGGTTAAATGTTCGTCTTCTGTCTTTCCGGAGATCACAATATCGTCCAGATAGTTTGCTGCAGTAGGGACCGACGCACAAACAGTTTGCAGATATTGCTGAAACAATGCAGGGGCGGAAGCGCACCCGAATGGCAGTCTTTTGAAGCGATACAACCCAAGATGCGTGTTAACCACCAAGACGCGCTGGGATTCGTCGTCCACTGGTATTTGCAAGTACGCATCCGCGAGGTCCAACTTCGAAAAGTATTTACCCGGGCACAGTTTATCAAAAAGATCTTCCGGGCGGGGTAAAGAAAAAGTTGCAATCACTAGTTGTGGATTCACTGTTGCCTTTAAGTCCACAGAAAGTCGCAGTTTTCCGGAAGGTTTTGGCAAAATTACTAAGGGTGATGCCCAAAGAGAAGCCTGCACACGTTCAATTTCACCTTGTGATCCCAAATCGTGTAATTTTCTTGCTACCTCATCACGCAATGCGTGGGGAACATTGCGCGCTCTGAAAAATTTCGGTTGCGCGTTGACTTTCAGTTCCAAATGTGCTTTATAGTTCTTAGCGCAACCAAGGCCCTTGCAAAAATGTCTGCAAATTCTTCACACAGACGAGAAACACTGGCTGAAGGCACAGTCTCATTCACTGATAGTACCTGATTTACTATAGACATGTTAAACAACTGAAATAAATCTAAACCAAACAAGTTCACTGCAGAAGAAGAATGAAGGACGTAAAAAGACACAAGTTTTGTTTGTCCCTTGTATGTTGCCAGAAAGCTGCACTGTCCTAACACAGGGATAGGCTGTCCTGAATAACTAGTGAGCTGAACATTTGCGGCACGCAACGGAGGTTTGCCCAGTTGTTTGTACGTGTCGTGATTGATCAAGGAAACTGCAGCTCCGGTATCGAGCTGGAATGGTATCACTTTGCCTGCAAAGTCCAAGTCTACAAAAAGTTTATTGTCCTGCTGACGACAAGAGCGACTTTCTCGTGCAATTTGAACTGATACTGGTACAGAAGCACTTGCTACCGGACGAGATTTCCGTCGACGTCGACGCACACTTTTTGTGGGACGAACACAGTCACTGTTAGAGAAAGTGGCACTGGACGGAGTGGAATTAACTGCATGAATGTCCATGGGCGAAGGTTCACGAGCCTGATTGTCCATGGTTCGATTCCGGCGCGAAGCAAAGGGCCTGGAATGGTTGTGATTGTCTGATCTGAGCTTTTTCTGGCAAACACTTTGAACATGTCCTTTCTTGTTACAGTAAAATCAAATAGCTTGGCGTGACGAGCAATTGTCACGCGAAAGTCTAGTTGCACACCGCGGACATGATTATAGAACTGCATTTGCTCGCTGACGCAGCACACGTGGAGAGCTAGGCGGCAGCCGCGCGGACGAGCGCGAGGGCTGTTTATCGTTCTGTGCAGCGCGCCCGACGGGCCGGTTAATGTGACACACGGCTGGCGAAGTTTCAAATGATTCCTGCGCAAAGTCAAGTGTGTCTTGCCTATCCAATATGTCTATCACTTGCTGAAGGGAGGGATTAACTAGTTTCAAAATCTGTTCCCGTATACGAACATCAGAAACGTTCTGTGCAACTGCATCACGCACCATTGTATCTGAATAAGGGAGGCCACATTCACACTCAAACGCACAATCCCTAGTAAGGCCTTGCAATGTTGCAACCCACTCCCTATTAGTCAGACCGGCCGTACGTTTTGTACGAAAGAACGTATACCTTTTTGCAACGACATTTACTGTTTCTTTGAAATAGGCATCTAATGCCGACAAAATTTCTTCGTAGGACAGAGTCGCTACGTCGCGGCGGGGAAACAATTTCACTATTACACGGTAGGTGGACACACCTACACCGGCCAATAAAAAAGGCTACCGCTCGTTACCTTGAATTCTGTAGGCGGCGAGATGGAATCCAAATTGGCGTGACCACTCCGTCCAGGTTTCAATGGCTGGGTCAAATGGCCGGAACGGGGGTGCAACAGCATGTTGTGGCTGCGGTAGCGGTGAAGCGGCGGTGGCCGCATCGGTGTGCATTGCATGTTGACCCTGGACGAGCTGTCCAAGGGCATCCAATAACGCCTGCGTCTGCTGATTCTGCAAGCGATAAAATTCGGACAGTACATCTGGAGATTGTGGCGAAGCCATGACAAGCAAATTAGAGCAATACGAACGCGAAATCCTCTTTTAAGCCTCGTCGCCAACTGTTGTGGCGTAACAAGACAGCCACGCCACTCGGAAGTAGCCGAAAGGCACGCGTTACTGACGCAGGCTAGAGATAGGTCTGAAACAGGATACGTAATGAATGTTATAAAGAAAAGTACGTAGCTACTGGAATACTTAACTTTAATCCATCCTTGTCGTACATCGCTCTTGACGGTTAAGTGAGACTCTTTAGATACAAGCTATGTAAGGCTAATGGCGCCTTGCTAGGTCGTAGCCATGGACTTAGCTGAAGGCTATTCTAACTATCTGCTCGGCAAATGAGCGAGGCTTCGTCCGTGTAGTCGCTAGCAACGTCGTCCGTACAACTGGGGCGAGTGCTAGTATTCTCTCGAGACCTGCCGTGTGGTGGCGCTCGGTCTGCGATCACTGACAGTGGCGACACGCGGGTCCGACGTATACTAATGGACCGCGGCCGATTTAAAGGTGACACCACACTGACGTCCCCGGATTTCGTTCTGTGGGGAAAGTTGAAGGATATTTGCTATCGTGATCCACCGACAACGCCTGACAACATGCATCAGCGCATTGTCAACTCATGTGCGAACATTACGGAAGGCGAACTACTCGCTGTTGAGAGGAATGTCGTTACACGTATTGCCAAATGCAGTGAGGTTGACGGACATCATTTTGAGCATTTATTGCATTAATGTGGTATTTTACAGGCAATCACGCTGTAACAGCATGCGTTCTCAGAAATGATAAGTTCACAAAGGTACAGGGTGTTTCAAAAATGACCGGTTTATTTGAAACGGCAATAAAAACTAAACGAGCAGCGATAGAAATACACCGTTTGTTGCAATATGCTTGGGACAACAGTACATTTTCAGGCAGACAAACTGTCGAAATTACAGTAGTTACAATTTTCAACAACAAATGGCGCTGCGGTCTGGGACACTCTATAGTACGATATTTTCCACATATCCACCATGCGTAGCAATAATATGGCGTAGTCTCTGAATGAAATTACCCGAAACCTTTGACAACGTGTCTGGCGGAATGGCTTCACATGCAGATGAGATGTACTGCTTCAGCTGTTCAATTGTTTCTGGATTCTGGCGGTACACCTGGTCTTTCAAGTGTCCCCACAGAAAGAAGTCACAGGGGTTCATGTCTGGCGAATAGGGAGGCCAATCCACGCCGCCTCCTGTATGTTTCGGAAAGCCCAAAGCAATCACACGATCATCGAAATATTCATTCAGGAAATTAAAGACGTCGGCCGTGCGATGTGGCCGGGCACCATCTTGCATAGACCACGAGGTGTTCGCAGTGTCGTCTAAGGCAATTTGTACCGCCACAAATTCACGAAGAATGTCCAGATAGCGTGATGCAGTAATCGTTTCGGATCTGAAAAATGGGACGATGGGACTGCAACATGGGGCTTTTCGGTTCCCCATATGCGCCAGTTCTGTTTATTGACGAAGCCGTCCAGGTAAAAATAAGCTTCGTCAGTAAACCAAATGCTGCCCACATGCATATCGCCGTCATCAATCCTGTGCACTATATCGTTAGCGAATGTCTCTCGTGCAGCAATGGTAGCGGCGCTGAGGGGTTGCCGCGTTTGAATTTTGTTATGGATAGAGGTGTAAACTCTGGCGCATGAGACGATACGTGGACGTTGGCGTCATTTGGACCGCAGCTGCAACACGGCGAACGGAAACCCGAGGCCGCTGTTGGATCACCTGCTGCACTAGCTGCGCGTTGCCCTCTGTGGTTGCCGTATGCGGTCGCCCTACCTTTCCAGCACGTTCATCCGTCACGTTCCCAGTCCATTGAAATTTTTCAAACAGATCCTTTATTGTATCGCTTTTCGGTCCTTTGGTTACATTAAACCTCCGTTGAAAACTTCGTCTTGTTGCAACAACACTGTGTTCTAGGCGGTGGAATTCCAACACCAGAAAAATCCTCTGTTCTAAGGAATAAACCATGTTGTCTACAGCACACTTGCACGTTGTAAACAGCACACGCTTACAGCAGAAAGACGACGTACAGAATGGCGCACCCACAGACTGCGTTGTCTTCTATATCTTTCACATCACTTGCAGCGCCATCTGTTGTTGAAAATTGTAACTACTGTAATTTCGAAAGTTTGTCTGCCTGAAAATGTACTGTTGTCCCAAGCATATTGCAACAAACGGTGTATTTCTATCGCTGCTCGTTTAGTTTTTATTGCCGTTTCAAATATACCGGTCATTTTTGAAACACCCTGTACATGTATCACATTGGAACAACCGAAATAAAATGTTCAAACGTACCTAAGTTCTGTATTTTAATATAAGAAACCTACCTGTTTCCAACTGTTCGTCTAAAATTGTGAGCGATATGTTTGTGACTATTACAGGTCATCTATCACAAAGCGAAAAATGTGGTACAACTAAAACATTCATAGTTCTTTACGTACTACACGAATATGTAATAAAGAATGGGGATTCCTATTTTAAAAAACGCAGTTGATATCCGTTTGACCTATGGCAGCACCATCTAGCGGGCCAACCATAGCGCCATCTGGTTTCCCCCATCAAGCTAGACAAGTTTAGTTCTTTGTAGTTTTTTCTTCTGACGCTTATTTCGTGGGCTATTTGGCCCGGTCACGATCAATGGACCACCCTGAATATAAAGGAGAAAATGTATTTAAAATTCTTAATTTTTTCCGGACCCTGACAAAGAAAATTTCACGAATTTTATAACGTAATGGCGTTACGAGCTTCACTGTGTAAAAGTGAAAATGTATTCCAAAATAAAAGACGAAGAAGAATAGTGACCAGTGAGGTGAGATTACTGAAAGAACTGAAATGTCGTGTGGCTACGGCCTCCAGTCGAGTACACTGGTCGCCTGGTGCAAGTCTTTTGAGTTGAAGCCACTTCGGCGACTTGCGCGGCGATGGGGATGAAATAATGAGGACAACACAACACGCAGTCCCTAAACGGACAACACCTCCGACTCAGTCGGGAATCGAACTCGGGTCTCTTTGCAGGGCGTTCTGTCGCGCTGACCACTCGGCTGTCGGTGCGGACACTGAGATTACTGAGCAATGTACACTGTTATAGTTTACCTCATAGCATGAGAAGTAAAGATGCGTGTACAGAATTAAAAAATTAAGATTGTTGATGAAATAATAAAACAATACTAGAGGCCTCAGAAAAAAAAGAACAGCAAACTTATGAATAGCTAAAACAAATGATGATTCAAAAGAAGCGGAGGTGTTGAAATCAATTGTGAAGAGATGGAAGGCGCCAAAACGCCCAAGTCCTGATATTTAAAGACGGCAAGTCCCAAGGGCTTGATGACAGACTGACTGCATGCTGTATGCTTTGGCATCTTTCTTTTTAGTTGTTGGAATGGGTAATTACAGGAAATGGGTCTTGTCTTCCGTTGACTAAGATTTTGTGTTCTGTCTGTGCTGTCGTTACATGGAGACAATACGCTCTGCTCGGAGTCCTATCTGAGGGGTGCCTTAATGAGTCGAATTTGGGGGAGACGGAAGCAGCTGTCTGCAGATAAAATAGCGGGGAGGAAGTGGGGGCTCGTGGCGTTAAGGGAAATTGTACAATGGCAGGGTGAGACCCATGGGGAGTCGCCATGGGGAGTCGCCAAGCGGTCAGCAGGGACTTGCTACTAACATGGCTGTCATGACGGGCCGGTGCCCCGTAATTGCTACCAGTCGGAAGAGTAATTGTTTCAGAATCTACAGATATCTACTGGATATATGGCTGCTTTTTTTTAGCGATGTATTCTGCTATAATAGTAAAACATTCTTCTCTGAATGTGAGGTAGTCCCACTCTGCTGGTTGTCTGACAGTCTGTTAACGATGCAACCAGTACAGTTTTTAGAAAGGTCGGGTGTTGCACTCACCATAAAATAAGCGACATGATTAGCAATCAGTTGTGCCGTCAGAGACGTACCGGAGGCGTCAGGCCTTTCTGTTGGGAATGTGTCTTTCACCAGTCTCATGGACTGAGACAGTGTGGCTATTTCCGATTACGTGATTGTCGAAGAGGAATTTTGCAGTGTGAGTTTGATAGGATGAGTTTCACAGGCGCTCCACACGGAGTAACATTTTTTGAAAGTGGAGATCTTCCATGGAGATCAAGAGAGTTCTTTCTTGGAACTCAGGAGAGAGTTCGTATAAGGACGATGTGATGTACACATCGGGATTCGTTGTGGAACTCCGAGGAGAAGAGTTCGTTTGGCAACAGCGTCAGTTACACATGACAGAATGGGTCCGCAGGTAGCGATCGAGGCAAAGTCCGACACTCATCTACATCTACATGGATACTCTGCAAATCACATTTAAGGGTGTGTTCATCGAACCACCTTCACTATTCTCTATTATTTAAATCTAGTATAGCGCGCGGAAAGAACGAATACCTATATCTTTCCCTATGAGATTTGATTTCCCTTATTTTATCGTGGTGATCGTCTCTCCCTGTGCAGGTCGGTGTCAAAAAAATATTTTCGCATTCGGAGGAGAAAGTTGGTGACTGGAAATTCGTGAGAAGATTCCGTCGCAACGAAAACTGCCTTTCTTTTAATGGTGTCCAGCCCAAACCCCGTATCATTTCAGTGACAATCTCTGTCCCAGTTTCGCGATAATACAAAACGTGCTGCCCTTCTTTGAACTTTTCGATGTACTCCGTCAGTCCTACCTGGTAAGGATCCCACACCGCGCAGCACTATTGTAAAAGAGGACGGACAAGCGTAGTGTAGGCTGTCCCCTTAGTAGGTCTGTTACATTTTCTAAGTGTCCTGCCAATAAAACGCAGCCTTTGGTTAGCCTTCCCTACAACATTTTCATGTGTTCTTTCCAATTTAAGTTGTTCGTAATTGTAATACCTAGGTATTTAGTTGAATTTACGGCTTCTAGATTAGACTGATTTATCGTGTAACCGAAGTTTAACGAGTTCCTTTTTAGTACTCATGTGGATGACCTCACACTTTTCGTTATTTAGGGTCAACTACCACTTTTCGCACCATTCAGATATTTTTTCTAAATCGTTTTGCAGTTTGTTTTGATCTTTTGATGACTTTATTAGTCGATAAACGACAGCGTCATCTGCAACCTACGACGGTTGCTCAGATCGTCTCCCAAATCGTTTATATAGATAAGGAACAGCAAAGGGCCTATAACACTACCTTGGCGAACGCCTGAAATCACTTCTGTTTTACTCGGTGACTTTCCGTCAATTACTACGAACTGTGAATCCTCTGACAGGAAACCGCAAATCCAGTCACATATCTGAGACGATATTCCATAAGCACGCAATTTTACTACGAGCCGCTTGTGTGGTACAGTGTCAAAAGCCTTCCGGAAATCCAGGAATACGGAATCGATCTCAAATCCCTTCTCAATAGCACTCAGCACTTCATGTGAATAAAGAGCTACTTGTGTTTCACAGGAACGATGTCTTCTAAACCCATGATGAGTGTGTGTCAATAGACCGTTTCCTTCGAGGTAATTCATACTGTTCGAACACAATATATGCTATAAAATCCTGCTGCATATCGACGTTAACGATATGGGCCTGTAATTTAGTGGATTACTCCTACTACCTTTCTTGAATATTGGTGTGACCCGTGCAACTTTCCAGTCTTTGGGTACGGATCTTTCGTCGAGCGTGAGCTCGGACGTCCTGGGGGTGGACTTGCAAATTCTTCACACTGCTGAACACGGGATTCAGCCTGGATGGGCAGCTGTCTGTGGTGAGCATCATTGAGGCTCCAGCAAGTAGGGAATTTTCTGTATTGCTTTACACCATTAGTGGCGTGTTCTTTGAACTTTCCGCAGCAGTTAATCTATTAATGCATGCTGTGTAACTTTACAGTTTCACGATTCACAATCATTGTCATGTCAGACACAGTCAGTCAGATAGCGTTACCATTATTAAGCAGGGAAGGCGAGTTCGCATAGAGAACCCGATGCAAATTTGCCAACCGAATGTTACTATGGAGGGAACAATGATCTGCATGTATTTTGCAGGATTCTTTTCTATATTGTTTACTCTGATTATTAATTTCCTGCACGATACTGTTGCAATAAATTAGCCATGTGAATAAACAGCTTTTCTCATTTCAATAGAAAATATGCCTCATCCATTTACTGATTTTGATTTCTTTTTGTCTACATCTACATCTACATGATTACTCTGCAATTCACATTTAAGTGCTTGGCAGACGGTTCATCGAACCACAATCATACTATCTCTCTACCATTCCACTCCCGAACAGCGTGCGGGAAAAACGAACACCTAAACCTTTCTGTTCGAGCTCTTATTTCTCTTACTTTATTTTGATGATCATTCCTACCTATGTAGGCTGGGCTCAACAAAATATTTTCGCATTCGGAAGAGAAAGTTGGTGACTGAAATTTCGTAAATAGATCTCGCAGCGACGAAAAACGTCTTTGCTTCAATGACTTCCATCCCATCTCGCGTATCATATCTGCCACACTCTCTCCCCTATTACGTGATAATACAAAACGAGATGCCCTTTTTTGCACCCTTTCGATGTCCTCCGTCAATCCCACCTGGTAAGGATCCCACACCGCGCAGCAATATTCTAACAGAGGACGAACAAGTGTAGTGTAAGCTGTCTCTTTAGTGGACTTGTTGCATCTTCCAAGTGTCCTGCCAATGAAACGCAACCTTTGGCTCCTCTTCCCCACAATATTATCTATGTGGTCTTTCCAACTGAAGTTGTTCGTAATTTTAACACCCAGGTACTTAGTTGAATTGACAGCCTTGAGAATTGTACTATTTATCGAGTAATCGAATTCCAACGGATTTCGTTTGGAACTCATGTGGATCATCTCATACTTGTCGTTATTTAGCGTCCATTGCCACTGCCACACCATACAGCAATCTTTTCTAAATCGCTTTGCAACTGATACTGGTCGTCGGATGACCTTACTAGACGGAAAAATTACAGCATCATCTGCGAACAACGTAAGAGAACTGCTCAGATTGTCACCCAGGTCATTTATATAGATCAGGAACAGCAGAGGTCCCAGGACGCTTCCCTGGGGAACACCTGATATCACTTCAGTTTTCAGTTTGTGGGTCATTACACGTTATTGTTTTATCACAAGTTGCCAGTTCGGGCTACACTACGAGCGCCAGCGTTCAAATAGTCCGTTGCACACAGATTTCAGTAGTATTTCTTACGGGCGTTTTTTGTGTCAAGAGGGGCAGAAAATGATCTCAGGTTATTCCCACATTACCAAATCCACTGGAATCTTGCATAATTTAGTGACACTGCAGTGTATCAGGCTTTTGTAGGAAGATGTTGATGCATAGGCTTGTACAAATAGGGGTATCTAGCATCAGATTAGTTCACAAATTGGGATATTCTGATTCGCAATCAGACAAAACGCTTGTCATATTTTCCCCGTTTGTTTAAGTTTCCCGGTAATAGTAGTATCATTGGTTCAAACGGTTCAAATGGCTCTGAGCACTATGGGACTTAAACTCTAAGGTCATCAGTCCCCTAGAACCTAGAACTACTTAAACCTAACTAACCTAAGAACATCACACACATCCATGCCCGAGGCAGGATTGGAACCTGCGACCGTAGCGGTCGCGCGGTTCCAGACTGTAGCGCCTAGAACCGCTCGGCCACCCGGCCGGCTGGTATCATTGCTGCTGCCTAATAACCAATAAGTTCAGCATTCTTTCTCTGGTTCTGTGGATTCTGTTCCACGTATATTTGCTATAAGGTCATCCCTGTCAGTGTTGTATAATTTTTGGAAGGGCTAATTTTACCTATACGTGTTGTGTTACGCATAGTTAATGGAATTGATTTCATTTAGGTGTTGAGATGTTAGGTAGCTGCCTGAATGAAAACTAGGAGCTAAGTTAGGTTAGGAATGGGAAAGGAGAAGAGTGAACGCTTTACCCACAGGAGCTAGTCAGAACAGTGCTGAATGTATGTCCAGTGAGGAGATGGTTAATTTTCCCACGGAACAGTGACGGGCAAGAGTGGACAATATAGAGAAAGAAGCACCACATTACGGGGAAGCAGTTGAACGATATAAGTGGGGATGAAGATTTAGTCGATTTTCGGCATGTTAATGCAGTACTAAAATTATGAAACGTTCCAGTAAGGGATTACGACAAGTCCTTTATGACCCCGAACAGCTGTTCCTCGCAGCAGTCATGCTCCTCAACACCAGAACCTACGGCGAAAAAACAATATTCAAATGGACACTATTCCAGAATTTCTTAAACAGTCAGGAGAGAAGTCTAAGAAGGACACCTGGGAGTCAGGAAAGAGGAGGCGGAAAGCAACTAGGGACTTAGAAAAGAGGTTGACAGGATTTTCGTACGAAATCAGAGACAAGGTGATGAACATCAGGAAGATATCAGCTGAGTCGAACGAAGTAGCAACTGAAGCTAAGAAAGATGCTTGAGTAGGCAGGATGTAGGCAGTCGAAGCCAAGAAAGTGGCACTAACAGCCAAGAAACATGCAACTCTGTCTAGTAATGTAGCTAGCCGAAGCACAAAAATTCTGGCCACACTGCGGGCTCACGGTCAAAGCATTGTAGGGAAAAAAAACTGAGGTTGAAATATCCAAGAATACAAAGAGAATAGACGCGATAAAGACAGAATGAGATTAAAGAAACGAGAGGTCGGGTAGAATTGCTGGGAGATCAAGCAGGCAGAAAGTCAAAAGAGAAAGGCGCTTGTCTACAAGGAATGGAGCAGGAAATGAGAATGGATCCGACATAACAGAACCGTATAGTGGAGTCCTAGACAGGCCATCTGTACACGAGTGTCACGCGGACGTCAGTGAGCCAGAAGCCGCAAGGTGCGACTCATAGAGCGACCTCTCATACAGCTGTGCCCACTCAGAAGGCGTGATACGCATATTAACGACGAAAATATCACAGGACAAAGCAGCAGCTACTTTTATCACTAGGTTATGTAACATATGTATGAAACGAGAGATAAGAACGAGTAGAAGAGACGACGGTAGTAGAAACACACGACATGTATAAGCTTGGACAATCCAATTTAATAGGGCAATACCACCATCGTGGCCAGTGAAATATAAATTAGAATTTATTCGCAAACATGTGGAAGGGTCGGTAGCCTAGAAAATGTGAGGAATTGTGGCCGCCAGCACATTATAACCTCCCTCACCAACTACTGGCCACAGGATACACAAGACTGAATGAAAGACGCAAATATTTGGAATCAGTGGAATTGAGAAACCCAGTGACACTCTTCGAGTTATTAGTTAAGAAAACTCAGCTCCTGGAAGTGCTGTGTAGCATTAGCCAAGTAATGAGTTTCTGCTATACTTATGAAGCTACCCACTAACTACCAGTATTTTCAGGGTGATGTGGGTATAATGTAGAACCTTTCAAGACTGTTCTCCATGAGCTACAGTCAGTGCAAGAGACGCATAATGCGAGAGAGAAGAGGAGAAGCTACAAAGGAAACTATCGTGAGCTAACACAGAGAAATACTGAGCGGAGGAATTATAGGGACAAGCCTCTGGGAGAAAACTGTCATAACTGATCACAACGAGAGCAAAGAGGCACTTGGAACGATTTTAATGGGGGAAACTGTTTTGGTTGGCAGGAGAGCCAACACCGTGTTACTAGAAGGAGGCCGAAAGGCACGCGTTTTAGCTCACGCAGGCTGGCGTGAGGTCTGGAACAGGACAAGGAAATTAGAATTTAGGAAAACGGACGTAGCTGGTGGAATACTTAACTTTAATCCGTTAATGAAGAACGTCGGTCTTGACGGTACATGATTCATAATATCAATAGTAACTGATAATCGCGCCTTGCTAGGTCGTAGCAAATGACGTAGCTGTAGGCTATGTTAAACTATCGTCTCGGCAAATGAGAGCTTATTTTGTCAGTGAACCATCGCTAGCAAAGTCGGTTGTACAACTGGGGCGAGTACTAGGAAGTCTCTCTAGACCTGCCGTGTGGCGGCGCTCGGTCTGCAATCACTGATAGTGGCGACACGCGGGTCCGACGTATACTAACGGACCGCGGCCGATTTAAAGGCTACCACCTAGCAAGTGTGGTGTCTGGCGGTGACACCACAGAAACAACAGTCAGAGGCTTGAATGGAGGTAGCATGAAATCTGAGAGGAATCTCCAACAGGCAGAAATAGTGCAGATTTGACCGTAACAGTGGCTCCTCTCGCAATTGACAAAACGTAGACGTGAGAAAGGCTCATGGTACATCCACAAAAGTAATCAGATCGAGCCAAATCAACATTCTGGACTCTGTAAAATGCAGTGGAACTGAATTCCATCAAAAGTAAGAAATCGATAGATTGCGTATGTCGCTTTAAACCATACCTTGAGTAAAGAATTGGTGCAGACTCAGCCAGGCTAGGGACACATGGTTATCTTCTAGTAATAGTGAGAGCCATCAGACTGATGTTGGTATTGGTCATGGTGTCACACAATTGATAAGAACTGTACCGTGATGTGATACCTCAGTAATGGGTCATTTATTCTATTATATTGGAATTATATTTGAAATATGTTGGCACCTAGAACTGTGACCCTTGTGTCTATGGATTGGGTTGACTTTTACACGAAAGAAGTTCACTAGCTGCTCCACACGGTGTACTTCTGGTTTGTTTATCGTTCTAAGGCTTGGTTATCTTTGCACTCGTTGGTAGCGTTTTTGTAATATTGCTCTGCTGTTGTGTTCGGCCATGCCTGAGATATGTTCTGCACATGTTGCTTTCTTGGCGGAGTTCAGGCTGTGTCCACACCACATATGCTGGTTTGACACACCATAAGCAATTGACTTACATTGCTGCTAGAGTAGCGATGGAACCACGTCTTTGGATGTCAGAGACATCTGCTAGCGCCTCAAGCCACTGGTGCTTGGCATTATTCCTCTCTCACAGAGCTTTGTGATATGTCGCACGGGCAGTGCGAGGCATTGAGACTAGTGGCTCTGTCTGAAGTATCATAGAGAATGTAGAGACAAGCATAGGATGCATGCAAACCATATCTTCTGGGCGACAGTTATCTTGCCAGTTCACAAACAGTCATGAATGATATTAGCATGCACAGTCTCATTTTTTCAGCAAAATTGATGTGCCTAACTTATAGCTACTAGAAGATCTGAAGAAGAAATAAATATGGAATGTAAACCTTTCCCCTGTGATGACATAATATTATGCCAGGAAATATTACAAATCCAGTAACAGATAAGAGGTAAAAGAAACAAGCAAGTTGGTAGTTGCGAGTATACTTCCACAAAGGTACATAACGTTTGAGTCCACATCAGTACAGTGGCGGGGAAAAATAGCCCACACTTCACTCCCGATGTTAAAAGGTTCTATCTTTTATTGCCATTAACTGCAGGGCCAAAGTTATGTTTGCAGGTTATCCAGTCACCACATTACGATGCACCTATTCCCATGTATGACGTGTATGATATCTGGTTTGATGCTGCATGTGATGGGTAGTTATGTCTTATAAAAACTGCTTTAAATTCATTGGCATGATAGGTTAAGCCGCGTTTAGTTCATTAGTAAAGAGACTGTTCGTCTAAGTTTTTTGTGCTAATTATGATTTTAAGTGTAACATCTGTAGATGCACATATGTATGCTGCTACAAAATAATGGCAGAAGGGCCTGTCGGATCAGCTGCATGTGAGAACCTAAGAATTTACACTCACGTATACCATACTCCTATCATCATGCTCAATGTATACTCATTGTACTTGTGGCCACACAATCAACACATTATGTATAAGACATAAACACTATGTACACTCATACATACCACACACCAATTTTCATGCTCAATGTATACTCATTGTACTTGTGGCCACATAATCAACACATTATGTGTAAGACATAAACACTATGTACAATCAATTGAACTTTAGTATAAGATCAAACTCGTTACTATTTGTGTTGATTCAGTATTATTACATTTAAAGTATTTCATATTTTTTGTGTTTAAAAATGTCCTGGAGAGTCAATCACTGATTTGGAAAGTATGAGGCATGTGCAGAACTGAACCAGAAACGGAGCAATACGAGCACGCGCCATATTCGGTTTCTGGAGAATGCAGATGGGCAAGTGTTTTCACAGCAGAGACAGTGGTGCAGGCACCAACCTAGCCAGTGACACACATTCTAGTCGGCCATGGCAGCTGATGGAGCAGAAGGATTTCCCTGCAGTGTGGGACTACCTGGCCAGTTCCACAGAGGGACGTCCAATGGGTGAAGACACCCAGACGGGACAGTCTGCTGGTTGTAAACATGAGAGGAGCAGACAGCTTGGCACCTGGGCGGATGCTGACCCAGGACAAGGCCCGATTCTCTGACACAAACCAGGCTCTACGTATGAGGCTTCACAATTCTTTGGCAAGACGATACCAATGGTCCACTACAGTAACATTACTCAGTGACATTCTACAGCTCACAACAGCACATTATTAATCTTCTAGTGCTTACTACTCAACAACCATCCGGCCAAACTGTAGCCATACAGATCTGTGCTGTGAAAGTCAACAAAAATACAGCTACTTTCTCTTTATGAGAATACCAATCTGCTATCGTCCGAAGTCGTGGTACTAATCAACAGTACAGCATCTTCAGCTAATCCATGGATACTAGCGACATGCCAGTTGTGCTGTTCCAGCTTCCACCTCCATTTTACTCTTACTAGACCCACGAACATTGTACTGTCATCTGACGGCTGGAAAATAATGTTGTAACCGAAAACCACATCCAAGGAGGTCTACATCAATAAAGACACCCATGAAGTGTCACTGTCAAAGAAACTTAGGGCAGTCGACACACAGTATCGATCTTCTCCCAGCTTCAGCACATTCACGATGTGTCTGTCGAACGAATCAAAATTCGAAAAGTACTTCCAGCACGCTAACTTTTTCTCGAGAGCTCTTTTCAGTATCTGGCCATTTGCGCTTATCACAGTCACGCAGCGTACCACACAGCGTGGGAGTGTCGTCGTCGATCAGATGTGATGTAACTGCACATGTGATGAATTTCGGAACCAACGGAAGCGTTATCTCGATAACTGTGTATCGCCACTGTTAACAGTTCGCAAACTACTATAGTGGGTATGAGTTCAGAAAGCAGTTTTAGAGGTAACTGCTCATGTTTAGATGTAATGTCTCGGATGCAGGAGTGCAGCGTCAAGAAGGAACTAATCAACGGACTGCCGGCCGGTGTGGCCGTGCGATTGTAGGAGCTACAGTCTGGAACCGCGCGACCGCTACGGTCGCAGGTTCGAATCCTGCCTCGGGCATGGATGTGTGTGATGTCCGTAGGCTAGTTAGGTTTAAGTAGTTCTAATTTCTAGGCGACTGATGACCTGAGAAATTAAGTCCCATAGTGCTTAGAGCCATTTGAACCATTTAATCAACGGACAACAACAGCCGCCGCAACTCCTGCGTCTAGCCAACCCGAAATTTTCAGTAGGTTAGTCACAGCGTGCTACTGGAAGGACTGCTTTTTAGCGCCCAGTTTCCATCTCAGTTGTCATGTACAGAGTTACATGCGCTGCAGCTTACAAAATGGTTCAAATGGCTCTGGGCACAGTGGGACTTAACAGCTGAGGTCATCAGTCCCCTAGAACTTAGAACTACTTAAACCTAACTAACCTGAGGACATCACACACATCCATGCCCGAGGCAGGATACGAACCTGCGACCGTAGCGGTCGCGCGGTTCCAGACTGAAGCGCCTACAACCGCCCGGCCATACTGCCCGGTCTGCAGCTTACAGATCCAACCAAAGACAGAAACTAGATGAACTTTTTCAAAGCAACAAATGAAAACTCCTTCAGTAACAGAGCTTTCAATATCGTTAAGTCCGAAGAACAATACCTCGGTCTGAAAACTGTATTCGAGATGTGGCAAGCAAATAACGAGTCTAGGGTAAGGAATATGATTTATTGCAAAACAAAGCCACTACTAACTTTTATCACCTTCAACACACGGCCATTGTACAAAGTAATGATGTAGGCCACCGGTTGTAACCCTCATCAACTCCGTCGTTTCTGCTTTTACCTCTTCATCAGACTGAAAATGTGTTCCCTCCAGTGCACTTTTTACTTTTGGGAACGGATAAAAGTCACAGACAGCCAGATCTGGTGAATACAGAGGAAGTTCAAGCACAGCAATGCGCTTGTGCGCTAAAAACCGTTTCACGGATACGGGATTGTGGGCTGGCGCGTTATCCTGGTGCAGAATCCATGCGTCGTTCCCCCACAGATTCCTTACTCTTTCCCTCGCGTTGATTAGCACTTCTTTGTAGAATTGCTGATGAACGGCTTGAGTCCAGATACCAATTCAATCATAGTAACGCCCCTGATATCGAAGATCGGCATTGTGGTAAGGTTTGACTTGCTCATTCGTACTTTTTTATTCTTGGCGGTGTGAGAGTCTTCCAGTGCATCGATTGACGTTTTGTTTCTGAATCGCACTGGAAGACCCTTCATTACATGTGACGACAAGTGCGAGCAAGACCGGTTCTTCGTTGAGTTGTTGCATGACATCAGAGTAACTGTTTTTCGGATGGTCTTTTTTGCTCTTTGGAAGTTTTTCGGACTCGGTTTTGCAGAACATTTCGTCGTGTTTAATTCATCATGCAAAATTCGTCTTGGGTCTCTCTGATCATGTTCTCCATGTCAACGATCGTCCAGAGGCTCAGACATAGGCCTTTCCGCACAATTTCATTATTTTTCTAACCGTTTGCTTCATTTCTTGAACTCATCGATTCGGACGCTCATCATCTTCAGCCTCCTTATAATAGTTTGCGCTATTCAAAAACTCGTGCACGTGACGTAGATTTATCACCAATCGTGTCCTTTAATACGTGAATACATTCCGCAGGCAATTTTTTTTATTTTCACGATAAATTTGAGATTAATGCGGTGCTCGATTTTTATGTTCGCCATGCTCACGACACTGCTACAGTCTAGGCTCAAACCAAACTAAAGCAGACAGAAAAACTAAACGAATGGCGGTTGCTCTTGAAGGTGCGTTCCACTACCAACCTTCCCCCTAGAGGCTGCGCGATAGGGAGTGCTTAGTCTTGTCATTTAATTGCCACATCTCGTACAGTTATTACCTCGCTTTTTGTTTAGTCAAACGTTCAAGAACCTCAGTTAAACTTCAAAGCATACTTTTATCATGATAGAATCACAAAATAACATGATATGCCACACCTGGAAAATCAGTCCTTGTTATCTCATTTCGGAATAAAGTAGAACACTACTGCTATGAAAAATCAGCAGTAATTACATAATGGTATCACTAGTTCCAGGATGTAACGAGAAGTAACAGACACCATCACGCCCCCTGTGTGTTGACCCATCTGAAATAGTCCACTGTAGCTGAGCATTGCGGAAGAAATGTTCACCTCCTATAAACTGAAAGGACTCAGGATGGGATGAAATATAAAGTACAAAATGAAGATAGAAAATTCAGCTTCTCCACCGCTGCTTAAAATGTGAATTCAGATTTTAAAATAGAGAGCTTGTGTAAGCAGTACACTCAAATGTTACCAGAGCAGAACAACTACGAATGAATGACTGAGTAATAAAGAGGATATTTTTGTAAAGTCGTTGACTGTAGAAATGACATAAATAACACTAAGTCCTGGAACTGATGCATTCTGTCTTCAATCATATAGAAAGAGCTGTAAGCGTGACCACGAAAAACACTGACGGTACACGCTCTGTATCTGTTTTGCCTGATACAAAAGAGGAATCATCAGACCGAGTCTTATGACTCATTAATTACAGCAACGCACTCGCAGTAGGGGGGGGGGGGGAGTATAACACTTCAAAGCATCCAACTTAAGGTTTTCCATGGTTTCCCTACACTGGTTAACTGAACGCTGGTATGATATCAGTTTCCTTCTACATCCCCATGAGCTAGGGGTGTTCAATAAATAACGGAACACATATTTTGAAAAAATTTGGAATTTGTTGTGGGACATTGAAAATCTGTGAGGGTTTAGGCCTCTTAGAGGTTGTCAGGACCAGATCTTTAGCTTACGGCAAATAATGGAGAAGTGTTACGAGTGGAACAGGGTTCCTAGGAGGTTCAAATGGTTCAAATGGCTCTGAGCACTATGGGACTCAACTGCTGAGGTCATTAGTCCCCTAGAACTTAGAACTACTTAAACCTAACTAACCTAAGGACAACACACACATCCATGCCCGAGGCAGGATTCGAACCTGCGACCGTAGCGGTCGCGCGGTTCCAGACTGTAGCCAGAACCGCTCGGCCACCAGCGGCCGGCAGTTCCTAGGAGGAAGTTATTGTCTGTTCTACGAGATCATGGAATAGGAGGCAAACTTTTGCAAGCAATTAAAGGTCTTTACATAGATAGTCAGGCAGCAGTTAGAGTTGACGGTAAATTGAGTTCATGGTTCAGAGTAGTTTCAGGGGCAAGACAAGGCTGCAACCTGTCTCCACTGTTGTTCATATTATTTATGGATCATATGTTGAAAACAATAGACTGGCTGGGTGAGATTAAGATATGTGAACACAAAATAAGCATATGCGGATGACTTAGTTGTGATGACAGATTCGATTGAAAGTTTGCAAAGTAATATTTCTGAGCTAGATCAGAAGTGTAAGGACTATGGTATGAAGATTAGCATCTCCAAAACGAAAGTAATGTCAGTGGGAAAGAGATATAAACGGATTGAGTGCCAAATAGGAGGAACAAAGTTAGAACAGGTGGACGGTTTTAAGTACTTAGGATGCATATTCTCACAGGATGGCAACATAGTGAAAGAACTGAAAGCGAGGTGGAGCAAAGCTAATGCAGTGAGCGCTCAGCTACGATCTACTCTCTTCTGCAAGAAGGAAGTCAGTACCAAGATTAAGTTATCTGTGCACCGTTCAATCTTTCGACCAACTTTGTTGTATGGGAGCGAAAGCTGGGTGGATTCAGGTTACCTTATCAATAAGGTTGAGGTTACGGATATGAAAGTAGCTAGGATGATTGCAGGTACTAGTAGATGGGAACAATGGCAGGAGGATGTCCACAAACTGGGAATGAACTCTGTAGATGTAGCAGTCATGGCGAACAGGCTTCGATGGTGGGTTCATGTTACACGCATGGGAGAAGCAAGGTTACCCAAGAGACTCATGGGTTCAGCAGTAGAGGGTAGGAGGAGTCGGGGCAGACCAAGGAGAAGATACCTGGATTCGGTTAAGAATGAAGTAATAGGCTTAACATCAGAAGGGGCACCAATGTTAGCACTGAATAGGGGATCATGAAGGAATTTTATAAGGGGGACTATGCTCCAGACTGAACGCTGAAAGGCATAATCACTTGAATGATGATGATGATGTGGGACATTGCTCTTATAGTTTCATGAAATACCGATAGGTGGTGGCACTATACGTAGCTTTCAAAATGACGTCTGCTACAAACATGTGTTACAAGCAGAAAGATGTCATTGAGATTCTTTTCGCGGAAAACAAGAGCATCGCGGATATTCATAGGCGCTTGCAGATTGTCTACGGAAACTTGGCAGTGAATAAAAGGAGACGCGTCTCTTATCATCGCAACAAGGTCGCGCAAACCCGTCCGATCTTCGTCGTGCCGGTCGGCCGCATACAGCTGTGACTCCTGCAATGTTGGAACGCGCGGACACTGTCATTCGAGGTGATCGACGAATCACAGCCAAACACATCGCTCCTTACCCGAACGTTTGGGTTGGTAGTCCTGACACACACATGCACCAGCTGGGTTACTCAAAGGTGTATGACCCCTGGGTTCTTCAACGCCTTACACAAGACCGTAAAGGCCGTCCATCTGTTTTGGCCAACTACGGGTGCACTCCGCGGGAAGCAGTATGTGGATAATCGTGAGGTTATTGATACAGTAAAACATGGGATCCGACATCGACAAGCAGAGTGGTACCATGCAAGAACACGGGCCATCCCAGTAAGGTGACCGAGGCCAACGCATTGAGCAGAGATTATGTTCAAAAATAGGATTTTCAGCCAAAAAAGGACACAATGTAGGTAATGATATGCTGTACTGGAATCCTGAATAAAATCAACCAAAAAATGTGTTGCACTACTTACTGAATGCTCCTCATACAATGTGTGATCAAAAGTATCCGGACCCCCCACCCCACCCCACTGCATTGTGCTGCCACCTACTGCCAGGTCCTACATATCAGCGATCTCAGTAGTCATTAGACGTCGTGAGAGAGAATAATGGGGCGCTCCGCGGAACTCACGGACTTCGAACGTGGTCAGGTGATTGGGAGTCACTTGCGTCACACGTCTGTACGCGAGATTTCCACATTCCTAAACATCCCTAGGTCCACTGTTTCCGATGTGATAGTGAAGTGGAAACGTGAAAGGACACGTTCAGCACAAAAGCGTACAGGCCGACCTCGTCTGTTGACTGACAGAGACATCCGACAGTTGAAGAACGTCGTCGTGTGTAATAGGCAGACATCTATCCAGACCATCAGACAGAAATTCCAAACTGCATCAGGAGCCACTGCAAGTACTATGATAGTTAGGTCGGAGGTGAGAAAACTTGGATTTCATGGTCGAGCGGCTGCTCATAAGCCACACATCACGCCGGTAAATGCCAAACGACGCCTCCACGTTGTGTGGAGTGACGAATCACGGTACACAATGTGGCGGCCAAATAGCAGTGTGTGTGTATGGCTAATGACCGTTGAACGTCATCTGTTAGTGTGTAGTGCCAACAGGCGGTGGTGTTATGGTGTGGTCGTGGTTTTCATGGAGGGGGCTTGTACCCCTTGTTGTTTTGCGTGTCACTATCACAGCACAAGCCTACATTGATTTTCTAAGCACCTTCCTGCTTCCCACTGTTGAAGAGGAATACGGGGATGGCGATTGCATCTTTCAACACGATCGAGCACCTGTTCATAATGCACGGCCTGTAGCGGAGTGGTTAAAAGACGATAACATCCCTGTAATGGACTGCCCTGCACAGGGTCCTGACGTGAATCCTATAGAACACCTTTGGGATGTTTTGGAACGCCGAGTTCGTGCCAGGCCTTACCAACCGACATCGATACCTTTCTTCAATACAACACTTCTTGAAGAAATGACTGTCATTCCCCAAGAAACCTTCCAACACCTGACTGAACGTATGCCTGCGAGGGTGGAAGCTGTCATCAAGGCTAAGGCTGGGCCAATACCATGTTGAATTCCAGCATTACCGATGGAGGGCCCCACGAACTTGTAAGTCATTTTTAGCCTGGTGTCCGGATATTTTTGATCACATGATGTATATTACGAAACGGCTAACCCTTCCTTCGTTCATGGTGCAAAATCCCAGATGCTGGTTGCCTATGTGACGGTATCCAGGGGTACAAAAAATTTTATTTTCAGTACTTCTTATAACTTTTGCCCGAATTTAAAAATTTTAAATGCTGTCACAATCTACTCATTAAGAGGTGTAATCTTATGTTAAAAGTTTAACAAAAAAAGACAAGCATTGCAGCAAGAAGCTGTATATACGTCGTAAGGCAGCGTAACATAATTGTGCGCTAATTAACCGAACTATGCTCATCCAGTGTTTGACAATGAGGAAACGTAGCCGCTTCCAACAAACTTTAAACATACTTTCAAACTTTCCTGAACATTTCCTCGCTTAGGTCATTAACGTCATATATTTAACACATTAACTCATCAGTACAGTAATCATATGTTTGAAACTGTTTAGTAAATGGAAGCTGGATTCCTTATAGAAATGGACGTGGACGAGGAGGATTAGTGGTAGCTTTCTAATTGTTATTCCGAGCTTTGGATCTGTCTGGAATGACCTCGTTGCCTACAGGATATCAAACTCGAATCTTTTTGAAACTTAACATACTACTGACCATTAAAATTACAATATTACGACGATAAATGCTAGAAACCATAAGAATCGTCTCTTTTTTGCCTTCTGTAAGAAGGAGAAACATGCACCAGCTCATGTCGGCATACGGCAAGAGCAGCGTCATTGCCTGTCGAGACAGCGGTACAAGGTGCCCCGATATTGCTGCTGGCATTGGTTGGGACCTCACGGCTGTCATGCGAATGTGGAAACTGCAGATTCAGGAGGATGATCGTGAAGTGATGCAGGATTTCAATGGACCAACGCGTCTAGCGTTCGATAAGACACTCACAGTGCTCTCTCTACAGTGCAGGATCGTACAAACATATCACGTCCCTTCGTCAGAAAAGTAGCTCCCTTGTAACCAGGTGTCACGACGTCTGCAGCATGTAATATTAGTATCTGTTTCGATAGCTTAAATAAACTTACATTCGATAATCGAACCGTGCAGGCTCATAAAAGCCATACAATTTGTGTAAAAATTACTTAGATCGTCGCTGAGCAGCGACCACCTGATATTTCAAAGAATATCTTACGCGCCACGGCGCAGAATACGAATTGTTCATAAATTGTATCGATAGCGATATTTTGTGTTTCTTATTTTTTTGACAGCTGAAGAATTGTAATCCTCTTTTGTTACCACAGTCCTGGTATATTTTTTAAAGACGGCGGACGCGTATATGGCGTGGTCCGCAATCACTAATTAGTTATTATAAAATATTACTATTGTTCAGTGCTATGTAAGAATTTATGTGTGCCGCTCAGATGAAATGTCGAAAATGTTAAAGGACTTTATTTAAAGAAACAGCCAGCAAGATATAAAATTGAAATGTTACGAAGCCTTTTGTTAGCAATACTGACTAAGGTAATTAAATTGGTTATTGTGTTCTCAAATGCTGTAGTGACTGCTTATTACTAAAAGTATTTCCATGCTATCCATCTCCTATTAATGGCAACAGAAATAACGGGTTTTTGTAGTTTTCATACAGCTACCAGGGACCGACTGCATGTCGGCAAACTTCGTAGTTAAGGCAGAAGGCGCATTATCATTTACCTTTTTTGTGATTTAAGTCCAATTTCTTTTAATGTGTGGTGTAGTATAGAAAAGAAAATTTCCAGCTTTGTCTGGTCCCTTGGGTTTCTCTGTTCGTAGTTGCTACGTCTCATATCCGGTCGTGATCGAACATGATCACGACATAAATAAATTAAGTGGTAGTGCGAACTCTGTTCTTAATCTTGAGATCGCTAAGCCTTCTGCAAATGATTTGGGGTGACATATAAACTACTATATACACTACTTAAGTTTTTCAAATGTCTTTGCTCTTCCCGCCAAGAAGTGGTACAAAACTCACAACAGATTTCTAAATCTTCACAAGAGAATAATAATTTAATCAAATATAAATATTAGAAAAAACACCACAAGCAGCATAGCCTGTCACGAACGCGACCATTACTCCGACTTCCCTAGAGGCGGCAGCAGACAGAGGCGCGCCGACAACACAGGACACGGAAGTTGCTGTACCATGTCGCCTTTCGAAATGAGTCCCAGTTTTGCGTACAGCGTCACGATCGACGTACCCGTGTGTGGCTGCTCTGACGGGAAAGTACATTACCAGACTAGATTCGTCCTCACCATAAGGTTGTTACGATCAGACAGAACAACTCGTCCGGCCATTATTGTGGGTTCTTTGTCTGCTGTGTTAGAGACTCATCAAACTAGAACACACGAAGTATTAGCTCACTTTATAACAAATTCAATAGAAATCATTCTAAAGAGTGCACTTAAAGATCTTGACAACACTACAGAATAAACCAGCTTAAAGAAAACTCACCAAGGACACAAGTGGGTGCTTTCCAATTGAGAAATAGAGAAAACACCAGCAAGTTAAATATGGAATGGTCAGGCGTTAAATTGCAACACTGTGACACTCCAAAATATCTACGAATAACACCTGACAGACCTCTAATGTTTAAAAACGCCGCATTAGTTTCAAATCAAAAGTCTCCACCAGGAACAATCTACCGAGAAAAGTGGCCGGATCACAGTGGGGCGGTCAAGCTGCAATGCCGTTATACTACTCCGCTGCAGAGCATGCCTGGTATAAATAAACACATGCCAGGCGGGTGAATATTGTCCTTTGTGACACATGCAGAATTATAACAGGCTGCTTGAAGTCAACTCCAGCCGAATGGCACTACCACCTTGCAGGAATTGCACCACGCCCTGCTGGAAGAGAAATAGCAGCAAACGGGGAAAAAATAAAACTGGGTGAGGAAAAAACGCGTCCTATGCATGGGCAACAATCCTACCCACAACAACTAATGTCAAGGAAAAGTTTCCTCAGAACATCAGAGAAGGTAACAACGACTAATGATGAAGCCACGCTGTAGCTATGGAGGGCTACGACAACCCACCCTCCTGGTTGAAAAAGATTTTCAGAATATTTACGCACTGGTCATTATGAGAATTGGCCAATCTGGAAGATCTTGAAAAGGCTAAGGTCAGGAGTGGCCAGATCTCGGGTTAACCTGGCAAAATGGGGATACATTTAAGAAAATAAAACCCAATCTGACTGTGGAGAAGAACAGACTGTTCAACATATGCTTCAGTTTCGACTGTGTCCAGCCATCTGCTCAGAAGATGACCTTCACTACGCAACGGGAAATACACTGCAAGTGGCCAAATTTTTATCAAAGGTTATATAAACTGTGTTGATCTGTCAACAATTGTATAAACTGTGTTTCTGACACAAGAATAACAATAATTACATAAACGAATAAAATTTTTACTTAACTCGCACACAGTTCTTTGTGGCAGGATTGCTTGGTAATTTACGACTGCCACTGACTATGAAAGCATCACTCGATGCTCTTATTAACAAAACTGATCTCTTGCAGCACAAAATACAACATATACGGAAGTACGTTTCATCTAAGACTTTAATTGTCACTCTACTGCAGGATGATGTTGACTACTGTAGTGGAGGCAACTACACCCCCTGTGATCTATCTCCCCTTCCTTCTCCCTATATCCGACCAGTCAAAAAATCCAAGATGAAAGCAGCTCAGTTGTGCATTATGCCCAACCGCACCCCTCCCCCTCTTTCCAGCCAATCACAGTGAAGTACTGACATTATGCAAAAAATATTGTCAAGTTCCATCATTTCCGTGAAAATCAAAGATGTATGTGGACCCATTCAATCCTCTGGCGTAACATTAAAAAGAGGCAGTCACCGCCGGCCGCTGTGACCGAGCGGTTCTAGGCGCTTCAGTCCGGAACCGCGCGGCTGCTACGGTCGCAGGTTCGAATCCTGCCTCGGGCATGGATGTGTGTGCTGTCCTTAGTTAGGTTTAAGTAGTTCTAAGTCTAGGGGACTGATGAAATGAAATGTCGTGTGACGAGCGCCTCCCGTCGGGTAAACCGTTCACCTGATGCAAGTCTTTCGATTTGACGCCACTTCAGCGACTTGCGTGTCGATGGGGATGAAATGATGATGATTAGGACAACACAACACCCAGTCCCTGAGCGGAGAAAATCTCCTCAGATGTTAAGTCTCATAGTGCTTAGAGGCAATTTAACCATTTGAAGACAGTCACTATTTCCATAGGTAGTGCACTATAAGACAGCGTATGATACTTACCTCCGAATTGCGTACACACACACACACACACTGCATA
Source organism: Schistocerca nitens (assembly GCF_023898315.1). Taxonomy (NCBI): domain Eukaryota; kingdom Metazoa; phylum Arthropoda; class Insecta; order Orthoptera; family Acrididae; genus Schistocerca; species Schistocerca nitens. The sequence goes on along the minus strand of NC_064614.1, from coordinate 1,134,089,809 downwards.
ATGTACCACCGTCCTCCCCCTTATTCCCCAATCAGAGATCAGAGCATAGTATAAGCCACGTTCAAACAGATTCCGTTCGAAGGCCGTACAGTTCAGAAGTGGTATCAGAATCAGGCAAAATCGCCGTTAGCATTGAGGAAAACATCCCACCGACACACCATGAGGGCCGGCCGGATTGGCCGAGTGGTTCTAGGCGCTTCAGTCTGGAACCGCGCGACCGCTACGGTCGCAGGTTCGAATCCTGCCTCGGGTACGGATGTGTGTGATGTCCTTAGGTTAGTTATGTTTAAGTAGCTCTAAGTTCTTGGGGCCTGATGACCTCAGAAGTTAAGTCCTATAGTGCTCAGAGCCATTTGAACACCAGGAGGAAGACACCCGCTTGGTAAAACTGGGGACAAAGGCGTCAGAATCTAATGGGGAGAGATCACGACTATAGGGCGAGTCTCTAGTGTTTCTATCTTGAGTTGACGTAACTTCTGCGTTACGACAATTGTCATATGGGGACGTACGTTATCACTAAGCAGCAGCATGGAAATTGGTGCAGCATTCCACAACGGAGGTTGTCAACTGACATGCTGGCCCGTACACATTCTTCATTCTCCGATGGATGTATACCGGTGTTTGTCCTTCGGCAGCCAATTGAATAACAGCACATTGGTCCTATTTGGAAGCATTTGTCAATAATATCGCCATAGTTCAATTTTCCGCATTTACCGTACGCACGTCGAGAAGACACGAATGCCACAGTAACCATTGCCTACATCGTCGGTGCGTATATACCCGCATTGGAGTCGGGCTGCTTTGTATATACACTGCAGCATCTCCCTCAAACGGAAACTTCCTGATAGTCCCTTATATTTTAGCAGCCATTAAAATAAAAAGCCAATTACATTGTAGTCCCATCTTGACTATGCTCAAAATTATCAGAATTATATATATATACCACTGTAGCGTTTCTACATCTAAAATACGTGACACTGACTGTACTCCATGAAACGTCGTCAAAAATATTGTCAAGTAAGTTTGCGTTACTGACAACAAAAAATTATTAATGAATGGGTTCACCGGGCGCATCTGTGAATTTCATTGGAAGCTGCATATCATTCGCTAAGAATATTAGAACGAGTATAAACCATGAGTTCTCATGTAAACAGTGCACAGGAATAGTGGTTCACTGAGATTATGATAAATGGCTCAGACCATGTGAACATGTGTACATGTCAGTTCAATATAAGAATCTTTTGCAGTGAACCACTTAACAACAGACTTAAGGCAGCGACAGGACCGTGACCTATGGTTCCGCGACATCCTTACTTCCATTGTTCGGGGTCGATCTAAAGTCGCGGGAATTTGGAATCGATAAATTCAGTAGGATCATACTGAATAGTGAAAATAAATAATTTCTACAGTCAATGCTGACTATGAAGTCTTTTAAAAAGGAAGTAAATTGGATGACTCTTTTTCTAAGGAGCCATATCAGCATTTTTCTTAAGCTAGTTAGGAAAAGGTCGGAAAACACAAAACATTACCGTCAATGTTCCGACTGCCAGTCCAGCGTCTTAACCACTGGGGCACCTGTCGCAGAGTAATGGAAAGTATTTATGTGTATCTTAAGGGAAATGCTTTTAAACTGGCAGCACAAGACTACGTAACAGCTTCTCAGAACGACTTTCATCACTAAGAAGTAATACGAAGCGCCACAAACAAAAAAAAAAACACTTTTACAGGCGCGCAAACAGAGTTCCGTCTGTGTGGCCTTGTCAGAAAGGCAACGTGTTCGTACTGACTGTGGGTCAGCTGGCGTTGCGTAAGGTTCTTTCTTGGAACCAAGCACAAGCTACCTGCAGCGACACCTGAAACTGGAGACAACTGTGAGAAACATTCTTATGTTTCCCTGTACCTTCATCTCCTAGAGACCAAATTTCAAATTAATTACGCAGTAGAATTCCTCTCATGTCGTAATCGCGCATTTCTGTTTCACAACTCATTGAATATGTCCCAACTAGTTTCAGTTTCATTTTAGCCCAGGTGTTAACCTATTACCTGTCCCATCTTTGGAGCCCTTAGATTTCATTCCGAACGTAATTTTGACGTTTGCTGATACGATTAATGATACATTAATGAAAATAATTTTATACACATGTTTTGAAGCATATCTCAGGACTGTTATGAGTGTTTTCCAAGGCAGTCGATGGACCTACTATCGTATTTCACGACGATAGGCATTCTCAGACGTGTTCAAGCGTATATGAACCGTAGGGTGACTGTGAAGCGGATATATAAGCACCGACGATGTAGGCAAGGGATTAGTGTCGCATTCACGTCTCTCAGACGTGCGTGCTGTAAATGCATAACCATGATCTGAGGCGACGTTATTACCAAATGCAGCCAAATAGGACCAACGTGCTGTTATTCCCCTGGCTGCCGAAGGACAAACACCTGTATACATCCATCGGAGAATGAAGAATGTGTATGGGCCAGCATGTGTGCAGACAACCACCGTTGTGGAACGGTACACCAAGTTCCGTGCTGGTGCCTAATGATAACGTACGTCGCCATATCACAATTGTCATGACGTAGAAGTTACTCCTACCCAAGTTGGAGACACTGGAGAACTCTTCTTATAGTCCTGATCCCTCCCCATCCGATTTTCACACCGTCAGTCCCCTAAAAATGGCTTTGAACTGTCGACAATTCCGTCGGATGAGAATCTGCAGTAGGCGGCTAGGGACTTCATGTATTTTATCAAACGGGTATCTTTATCCTGGTTCGTCGGTGGGATCATGGTCTCAGTACTCAAGGCGATTTTACCTGATTGACATACCTCTTCTGGACTGTACGGCCTTCGAACGGAAATTTTATAATCACCCCTTATGCTGATGCCTGTAAATTCACGACAATAAGTAGTTCACTTCTCGCTCAGCGAAAACCTTATGGAAAGACTTCCGTTCAGCCATACCGTTTTGTGTCTGCCGCAGTTTTCCTAAATTGCTCTCAATAAATTCAGAGTTCATTGCTTCACGTACCGTGCGATGATTTTCTTCTCCATCCTCGCTGTCTACCTGGAGATTGACGAGAAGCTAAATTCTGGCAGTCACCTTGACCACTCACCTGAGCACATTGTAATTGTATACGTTTGTGTACATGGCACACTGGCTGACACTACAGGATCTTTGATAAATGATTTATAAGTATAACTTCGTCGACTGCATGAACATCTATTTAAAGGCCTTTCTTTCCCGTATGTATTTTGAAGCAGAAACTCCATCTTTAATGCTTCCAGGATTTAGTTAATGCTTGTGATGTAACTCCACAATCGATTACCGAGATAAGGTCGATCGCAACATTTAATAAAAAACTCATTGAACCTAATCAAAAAATTATATCAAGCGATTTTCACTTTTTCCTTATGCGCGACAAATTTATGACAACACTGATTCCATTGACAGCATAAAATCTTTCGATATTGTATTTCCTGTAACACATCCGTATTTCAAGTGTTGAGGCCGCTTCAGTAACGTACCCCACATTTTGCAATCGTTAAGTGAGGATCCACAGCAACTAAAGGTCATACTAAAATAATTGGATTCATTGGGGACCAACTCATTTCGATAATTCAAAAATTGTGTCACATATGTGCAAAGACAGCTGTTACGTAATATTTATATTCAACAAAAAGACTATATCAAAAATCGACTTTTGCTCAGCACATTTTGAAGGACAAGAGCCTTGTTTTGTACATACAAATGCAAACCAAAAATATCAATTGCATTAATATTACCAAAATGTGAATTAGAATATTAAATTCTACATAACTTCGAAAATATTACAGAGTGCTCCAGCAAGACTTGAACAAAAATTCCTTTAAGATAAGAGACTTTATACATAAATTCACAGCACAAACATTCCTTTAAGATAAGACATTTCATAAATAAATTCATAGTCCTTTTTAGTGAAAAATTCTTTTACTTTATTTCCGTAAGAGAACAGGAAAATTTGAGGATATGTTAGTGTAACCAATTATGGTTACAGCATTAATACGCATTCAAACAAATTTAATTTACAGTACTGCCTTTGCTCATGGAAACACACACGGGTATCATCGCAGTCTGACAAGACACAGACACATCTTCTCTGAACTCACTTAGTTAATTCTCAGCAGAAGAGTCCACGTCGCGGGAGTGGGTGCGACTCAGAATAAATTGATGGCTAACTTCTACTGTGGACCCAGTATCGTGAGATATAACGCATCACAATTCTCCAGGGAAACGGATGAAGACCACATCGGCAGTGAGGTGGAGATGAATTACTCGGCTTCAGCAGATCCAGCGTAGATGACAATCCTCCTTTTGAGACTGGTATAAAAACAACTAGTGAAGGGCAACAGTGATCACCAGTATCAGTTAACGTACAAGAACGGATCTTGGATCATTTCGTGACTGAAATTTTACAGGCTTGATTGGAAAAGTTAATATGTCTGTATGACTGCGAGGAGAAGGCAACGGGAAACCGCTCCATTATTTCTCTATGAGACATCATAGCCACTAAAGCAAAGACAAATGTAATCAGAGGGTGCTACGCTTCCCCGTATTTTGTTACAAAATAGCTACTTGGAATATTCACAGAAAGTTCCTTTTTCACAGTACGTTCCGAGCAGGTAAATTTGACTCATTGTTAAGGAAATGACTCGAATAGGCCTAGCTATATTTCGCGTCAATGACAGAAAGTACCCAAACAACGTACAACGTCAGTTTCAAGGCGATACATTTTATTACACCGGAACCAATTATGTACATCATGGATATGGAGTAGGTATATTCATAAAATAGGGAAGTTATAAATATAGTAAAATTAACTGAACACATTATTTTGATACAACTAAATTCACAGAAGGACAAGATCAATATAATACAGATATACGCACGCACGGTTGGGATATCTCATAACGAAGTCGAACTGTTTTATTATGACCTAGATACCATTCGTAAAAGAACATATTACAATGATTTTAGGTGATTTTAATGCCAAATTGGATAAGTAAAAGCTGATGAACGTGGACGATGGACTAGGTGTCAGAAATGAACGAGGCGAAAGATGGAGTTCGCTCAGTGAAACAGATTTGTAATAACGAACGTGTGGATCAAATTCTCCAAACGTAGATTACATACAAGAACATCACCAAGACATATCACAGAACATACAATCACAAATCAGACTGACTTCATCCTCATTAACCAAATGCCAGAGAAAGAATGTAACATAGCCAGAAGCCGACATAAACTCGGACTATAATCATCTCGTAGCAACGTTTAGAGTAAAATTTAAAAAATTGATATGCAAAACTCTATTGAATAAAATGAACACAGAGTTACTTAAGGAAAAGTTAATAGAAATTAAGATAAGCGGTAGTATAACAACAAGACTAACTCACAGAGAAGAAGGTGACAGCGTTGACGACGATTGCAAAACAATGAATGAAGCTGGACTTAGCTAGCAAAGCAAACAGTAATACAAAACGAACTGACACATGATATCATGCCTACGATGGACGGAAGAAGAAAATATAACGTAATAATAATAAAAACTTCCCCTATGAACCATAGACCCTGCCGTTGGTGGGGAGGCTTGCGTGCCTCAGCGATACAGATGGCCGTACCGTAGATACAACCACCGGAGGAGTATCTGTTGAGAGGCCAGACAAACATGTGGTTCCTGAAGAGGGGCAGCAGCCTTTTCAGTAGTTGCAGGGGCAACAGTCTGGATGATTGACTGATCTGGCCTTCTAACATTAACCAAAACGGCCTTGCTGTGCTGGTACTGCGAACGGCTGAAAGCAAGGGGAAACTACAGCCGTAATTTTTCCCGAGGACATGCAGCTTTACTGTATGATTAAATGATGATGGCGTCCTCTTGGGTAAAATATTCCGGAGGTAAAATAGTCCCCCATTCGGAACTCCGGGCGGGGACTACACTAGAGGACGTCGTTATCAGGAGAAAGAAAACTGGCATTCTACGGATCGGAGCGTGGAATGTCAGATCCCTTAATCGGGCAGATAGGTTAGAAAATTTAAAAAGGGATAGGTTAAAGTTAGATATAGTGGGAATTAGTGACGTTCGGTGGCAGGAGGAACAAGACTTTTGGTCAGGTGATTACAGGGTTATAAATACAAAATCAAATAGGGGTAATGCAGGAGTAGGTTTAATAATGAATAACAAAATAGGAGTGCGCTACTACAAACAGCATAGTGAACGCATTATTGTGGCCAAGATAGACACAAAGCCCATGCCTACTACAGTAGTACAAGTTTATATGCCAACTAGCTCTGCAGATGATGAAGAAATTGATGAATTGTATGACGAGATAAAAGAAATTATTCAGCTAGTGAAGGGAGACGAAAATTTAATAGACATGGGTGACTGGAATTCGTCAGTAGGAAAAGGGAGAGAAGGAAACATAGTAGGTGAATATGGATTGGGGGGAAGAAATGAAAGAGGAAGCCGCCTTGTAGAATTTTGCACAGAGCATAACTTAATCATAGCTAACACTTGGTTCAAGACTCATAAAAGAAGGTTGTATACATGGAAGAATCCTGGAGATACTAAAAGGTATCAGACAGATTATGTAATGGTAAGACAGAGATTTAGGAACCAGGTTTTAAATTGTAAGACATTTCCAGGGGCAGATGTAGATTCTGACCACAATCTATTGGTTATGAACTGCAGATTGAAACTGAAGAAACTGCAAAAAGGTGGGAATTTAAGGAGATGGGACCTGGATAAACTGAAAGAACCAGAGGTTGTAGAGAGTTTCAGGGAGAGCATAAGGGAACAATTGACAGGAATGGGGGAAAGAAATACAGTAGAAGAAGAATGGGTAGCTCTGAGGGATGAAGTAGTGAAGGCAGCAGAGGATCAAGTAGGTAAAAAGACGAGGGCTAATAGAAATCCTTGGATAACAGAAGAAATATTGAATTTAATTGATGAAAGCAGAAAATATAAAAATGCAGTAAATGAAGCAGGCAAAAAGGAATACAAACGTCTCAAAAATGAGATCGACAGGAAGTGCAAAATGGCTAAGCAGGGATGGCTAGAGGACAAATGTAAGGATGTAGAGGCTTGTCTCACTAGGGGTAAGATAGATACTGCCTACAGGAAAATTGAAGAGACTTTTGGAGAGAAGAGAACCACTTGTAGGAATATCAAGAGCTCAGATGGCAACCCAGTTCTAAGCAAATAAGGGAAGGCAGAAAGGTGGAAGGAGTATATAGAGGGTTTATACAAGGGCGATGTACTTGAGGACAATATTATGGAAATGGAAGATACTGCGTGAAGAGTTTGACAGAGCACTGAAAGACCTGAGTCGAAACAAGGCCCCGGGTGTAGACAACATTCCATTAGAACTACTGATGGCCTTGGGAGAGCCAGTCATGACAAAACTCTACCATCTGGTGAGCAAGATGTATGAGACAGGCGAAATACCCACAGACTTCAAGAAGAATATAATAATTCCAATCCCAAAGAAAGCAGGAGTTGACAGATGCGAAAATTACCGAAATATCAGTTTAATAAGTCACAGCTGCAAAATACTAACGCGAATTCTTTATAGACGAATGGAAAAACTGGTAGAAGCGGACCTCGGGGAAGATCAGTTTGGATTCCGTAGAAATGTTGGAACACGTGAGGAAATACTAACCTTACGACTTATCTTAGAAGAAAGATTAAGGAAAGGCAAACCTACGTTTCTAGCATTTGTAGACTTAGAGAAAGCTTTTGACAACGTTAACTGGAATACTCTCTTTCAAATTCTGAAGGTGGCAGGGGTAAAATACAAGGAGCGAAAGGCTATTTACAATTTGTACAGAAACCAGATGGCACTTGTAAGAGTCGAGGGACATGAAAGGGAAGCAGTGGTTGGGAAGGGAGTGAGACAGGGTTGTAGCCTCTCCCCGATGTTATTCAACATGTATATTGAGCAAGCAGTAAAGGAAACAAAAGAAAAATTTGGAGTAGGTATTAAAATTCATGGAGAAGAAGTAAAAACTTTGAGGTTTGCCGATGATATTGTAATTCTGTCAGAGACAGCAAAGGACTTGGAAAAGCAGTTGAACGGAATGGACAGTGTCTTGAAAGGAGGATATAAGATGAACATCAACAAAAGCAAAACGAGGATAATGGAATGTAGTCAAATTAAATCGGGTGATGCTGAGGGGATTAGATTAGGAAATGAGACACTTAAAGTAGTAAAGGAGTTTTGCTACTTAGGGAGTAAAATAACTGATGATGGTCGAAGTAGAGAGGATATAAAATGTAGACCGGCAATGGCAAGGAAATCGTTTCTGAAGAAGAGAAATTTGTTAACATCGAGTATAGATTTGTCAGGAAGTCGTTTCTGAACGTATTTGTATGGAGTGTAGCCATGTATGGAAGTGAAACATGGACGATAAATAGTTTGGACAAGAAGAGAATAGAAGCTCTCCAAATGTGGTGCTACAGAATAATGCTGAAGATAAGGTGGGTAGATCACGTAACTAATGAGGAGGTATTGAATAGGATTGGGGAGAAGAGAAGTTTGTGGCACAACTTGACTAGAAGAAGGGATCGGTTGGTAGGACATGTTCTCAGGCATCAAGGGATCACAAATTTAGCATTGGAGGGTAGCGTGGAGGGTAAAAATCGTAGAGGGAGACCAAGAGATCAATACACTAAGCAGATTCAGAAGGATGTAGGTCGCACTACTGGGAGATGAAGAAGCTTGCACAGGATAGAGTAGCATGGAGAGCTGCATCAAACCAGTCTCAGGACTGAAGACCACAACAACAACAATAATAAAAAAAACAGATCAATATATCAGACTTAAGACAATTCAGGCTAAGGAGAATCAGAGGAAAAAATATCAGAAATTACAAGAGCTAGATAATAAAGATAATACTTTTTTTTAAATTAAAGAAATTACAGGAACGACGAGGAGGAAAAACCACAGTTTAAAGATTAACAGGGGAACCTAATCCTGGATATTTCGCAGAAACTTTGGAAGATGGTAAAAATACTTAAGAGAGCTTGTTTAAGACCATAGAGACGAGATGAAAGAAGAAGTAGCAAAATATGGTCCAGCCGTTACAAAAAGTGAAGCGGAATACTCACTGAAATATACAAAACTGAGTAAATCACCCGGTCCAAATGATTATGAGTGGAACTCCTGGAGCTAATAGAAAATGATCAACTGTAGATATTAACTGACATATGTACCATGTAACAAAACAAAATGCATTCTAACGGAACGGCTAACATCTGCTTTTGGTGTGATATCCGGAAATGTTAAGGTAAAGAATGTTCCGAACTACAACGATAAGCTTAATGCAGAATACTGGAAAAGTTTACCTCGAAAACATTCACTACTGAATACATAAAGATCTAGAATATAGTATGAATGAAAATCACTTTGGATTTCACAACGGTATGGGAAGCAGAGAAGTCTTATTTGCAAATTAATATTTTGGTACAAAAGGGCCTAAATAATTATGCATTAATGACCGGCAGGTTCAAAAAATGGTTCAAATGGCTCTGAGCACTATGGGACTTAACATCTGAGGTCATCAGTCCCCTAGAACTTAGAACTACTTAAATCTAACTAACCTAAGGACATCACACACATCAATGCCCCAGGCAGGATTCGAACCTGCGACAGTAGCGGTCACGCGGTGACCGGCAGGACATTAGAATAATGAAGAACTTATAATGGCAACAGACCATTGTTATCAGCTGCGATGTAGACACATCAGAAGATGTAAGATAATGCGAGCAGCGAGAGAAGACTGTAATCTGTCCGCACTCCTGTTTAACTGTTATTCAGAAGCTGGCTTCTGGCAAACGACATCATATATAGAAGAAGATATAATACTTGATGGAAAACAGACTAATAATATGCGTTGCGTTGACGACACTCTAGTACTGGTAGAAAATGTAACACAAATACAGATACTATTCGAAGAAACAAATATAATGAGAAACAATTTTCGTCTCAAAATGAGGTATAGCAAAACCAAATACGCGATTATTAGTAAAAATCCAAAGATCTCATCAAATATTACACCACTCATTCAAAGGGTATCAAAATACACTCCTGGAAATTGAAATAAGAACACCGTGAATTCATTGTCCCAGGAAGGGGAAACTTTATTGACACATTCCTGGGGTCAGATACATCACATGATCACACTGACAGAACCACAGGCACATAGACACAGGCAACAGAGCATGCACAATGTCGGCACTAGTACAGTGTATATCCACCTTTCGCAGCAATGCAGGCTGCTATTCTCCCATGGAGACGATCGTAGAGATGCTGGATGTAGTCCTGTGGAACGGCTTGCCATGCCATTTCCACCTGGCGCCTCAGTTGGACCAGCGTTCGTGCTGGACGTGCAGACCGCGTGAGACGACGCTTCATCCAGTCCCAAACATGCTCAATGGGGGACAGATCCGGAGATCTTGCTGGCCAGGGTAGTTGACTTACACCTTCTAGAGCACGTTGGGTGGCACGGCATACATGCGGACGTGCATTGTCCTGTTGGAACAGCAAGTTCCCTTGCCGGTCTAGGAATGGTAGAACGATGGGTTCGATGACGGTTTGGATGTACCGTGCACTATTCAGTGTCCCCTCGACGATCACCAGTGGTGTACGGCCAGTGTAGGAGATCGCTCCCCACACCATGATGCCGGGTGTTGGCCCTGTGTGCCTCGGTCGTATGCAGTCCTGATTGTGGCGCTCACCTGCACGGCGCCAAACACGCATACGACCATCATTGGCACCAAGGCAGAAGCGACTCTCATCGCTGAAGACGACACGTCTCCATTCGTCCCTCCATTCACGCCTGTCGCGACACCACTGGAGGCGGGCTGCACGATGTTGGGGCGTGAGCGGAAGACGGCCTAACGGTGTGCGGGACCGTAGCCCAGCTTCATGGAGACGGTTGCGAATGGTCCTCGCCGATACCCCAGGAGCAACAGTGTCCCTAATTTGCTGGGAAGTGGCGGTGCGGTCCCCTACGGCACTGCGTAGGATCCTGCGGTCTTGGCGTGCATCCGTGCGTCGCTGCGGTCCGGTCCCAGGTCGACGGGCACGTGCACCTTCCGCCGACCACTGGCGACAACATCGATGTACTGTGGAGACCTCACGCCCCACGTGTTGAGCAATTCGGCGGTACGTCCACCCGGCCTCCCGCATGCCCACTATACGCCCTCGCTCAAAGTCCGTCAACTGCATATACGGTTCACGTCCACGCTGTCGCGGCATGCTACCAGTGTTAAAGACTGCGATGGAGCTCCGTATGCCACGGCAAACTGGCTGACACTGACGGCGGCGGTGCACAAATGCTGCGCAGCTAGCGCCATTCGACGGCCAACACCGCGGTTCCTGGTGTGTCCACTGTGCCGTGCGTGTGATCATTGCTTGTACAGCCCTCTCGCAGTGTCCGGAGCAAGTATGGTGGGTCTGACACACCGGTGTCAATGTGTTCTTTTTCCCATTTCCAGGAGTGTATAAATATCTCGGTACCTGAATCAATGATAACCTCAATCAGGCCAATCGTTTTTTATCAGCCGCGCTTTAAACTTGCTACTAGGACACCGAAAGCCTACATGTTATGTAATCTCAGCACCTGAAAATTGCATTATCTTTCTCTGTTTATTTATTTATTTAATTTTTTTTCCTTGCCTCCCTCACCAAGCCACCTTTCTTGCCAGTTGCTTTAGTGGATCGTATGAAACAATTACAAAATGGTTCAAATGGCTCTGAGCACTATGGGACTTATCATCTGCGGTCATCAGTCCCCTAGAACTTAGAACTACTTAAACCTAAATAACCTAAGGACATCACACACATCCATGCCCGAGGCAGGATTCGAACCTGCGACCGTAGCAGTCCCGCGGTTCCGGACTGCGCGCCTAGAACCACTAGACCACCGCGGCCGGCGAAACAATTACACCACGACCAAATAAACAATAGTTTACTATCACGCAACAGAATAACGACTTATTAGCAAATGTGTGTAATGTGACTCGGGGGAACGTATATATCGTTCTGATACGGTTCACATAATACTGAAGGAATCCAACACTGACCTTTCCTCCTACCCCACCGCATTATTCAAGTTGTAGAGTGGAGGAAGTCTCAGGAATCATAGGGATCTCTTTGCACAAATGGTGAGATGGTTGCATAATTTACAGTGACACTCTTTTATACTGCGCAACATAATAAAAGGACCAGTTTTTCGAATCGCCGTAATTATTTCCCACTGCAAAACGCAAGTTGGCTCAAAAGAAGTGCCTGCAAACTTCTCCTGCTATGATGTAAAACCACAGAGCCCAACAGCGTAACCCTCTGGGTCGGTGATGCTTCAGACAGCAAGGTGTCGCCACATGCGAAGAAAGGCCAGAGCTCAGAAGTTCAAGTGAGGTGTAAGGTGGTTTATTGATGTCAGACTGGTACCGAATTTCACCAAAATTATGCCCAACGCTACCACGGACGTGTCACAAGGTGGGATAGTCGTCAGCCACCCCTTCTTTTGACGCGTCTGCGGTAGTCAGAATCACGACGTCTACCGTTCAAGTGACGAGATTTTCTAATGTTTGGGAGAGGGAAACATTTTAGGAACACTGCCGCTCAGTGCCTTAGGGAGTGGCAGAAAGGGCGTCGATGAAACCATCCGTTCCATTGGGGCGTTGATTCCCGCGGAGTTCGTGATAACCTGTCACACGGCTGACAGTCCTTGACATTCAACACTACTCTAAGGACATCGATGCCCAGCAACCCCACTGAAAGGGTTCGCACTCCTTTGGGGTGCAGTGCGATCACAGTTTTTGCTTTGGTGTACAGTGTGGAACCACTAGGTACCGTTCGAAACCACCCGAGGAAATTGGAACTTGATCCAAAGGAGCGAAAGGTGCTCGTGCTTTTTCAGGCCTCCTCTTTCAGCCCTTCTGTGGCATGATCACGGACATATGAGTGAATAAAACGTGCAAGAGTCCCTCTAAAACCAAATAGTTCGGCACCACCCTCGGTGCCACCAGCCAATCTTTGTTGAGCACCTTAGAAGTGTACCTCTACAGACACATCCTGTGGCGAAAGTTCTAGCTGCCTGCTGGCAGCCTCAGCTGCTGATCCTAACTCTGCATGCAGTCCGTCCATAGTCGGAGAGGTGTCTACGGGGTCGCCTGTCTCTAAGCGCCTAGGACTGCGTCCAGGTTGTCTCTGTTCAGGTACAGTTTTAAAGTGCTCAACAAAGGGGTGCGGTTGGCACTGAGGGTGTTGCCAAACTAGTGGGAGGGGGTGGCGGTGTCATAAGAACCCTTTCCCGTTTTATTCTCGCGCCTATAAATGTCGCACTGGTGTGTGATCAGGCCACAGGAGGGCGCGAAACAGGGTGGGTTAGAAAGGCATAACCACCCTTTGCTGCTTCGGATCGCATTCAGATTTCGTCAAATGGTTCTGAACCGTCCCTAGTGGCTTCACTCTGTACAGCAGAGGAAAAATTGCGCTCTCACTGCACTCCAAAGTGGAGCAGTCACTTTTGCTGGCGCTCCTGGACCACGATGTCCTTTGTGAAGAGTTGAATCGCCCAGGGAGTAACATCACTATCAAAGAATGTCAAGTACGACGTTCTGTTGCTCATCACACTGTGAACTGTTGTTTTCGACGGCGAAGTGTGTGGGAATCGACGGCCCAAAGGGAGGCATGGTTTCAGTGATGCCCTTTATGCCACCCCCTAAGGCGATTTCAATGCTAGGCGTCGTGGTTCTAACCACCGCAGGGCGTAAAACGAAGAGGTGAAATATCGGTAAGAAGGCATCCCCTGTGCGACGACGCGCCAATTTTATGACTCGCACATGGCGGCGTTGGGCATAATTTGGTGACATTTGGTGTCAATATTCAAATCTGGTTTCGCAGGACAGAGCGGATCAGGTTGTGGAATGGGGCCCAAATCAGTTGCTGCTAGTTGCACAAACATACAAACTTTATTTGCTAAAAACACTTAATCACACATGTCCTTAAAAGAATTCAGAAACAATACGGCTGAAGGCCAGAACACAAGTTTGTTTAAAATTGAGTTAAAGAATACACACGGCTGAAGGCCTTAGTTACAATATAGAAGAAATCAGGGCTTAAGGCCTGTATAACAAGAACTCTGGTAAGGAAATTTTAAAAGATCTTCTAAATTTTAAGTAGGCTGAAGGCCTAATCATAAAATATTTGACATAAGGTTCGGCTGAAGGCCACATACTGAACATTACAACAAACTAATTAATACACGGCTGAAGGCCTCGCACAGTACTTGAAACAAAAGAAAATCACAATCCCAAACAACAGAACAGTGGTGCTCAGAAGTGTTCCAGGGTCGGCCTGGGGAGGAAACTCTAACAACAGGTTAGGTGAGACAGGCAGCCAATCATAACACTAAATAATCGGGTGGCAGCACGACCTAGGGACGGCTGAAGAACCATCCAACAACCTAACCAATTCCCTTCCACCCAACCAACGGCATGTCAACCGAAAATATCAGCGAGAACGAAGATTGCAGCAAGACTACATCTTGATAATTGGAATCTAAACACAGTCAGGCACAATAACCACTCAAAGAAAAAGAAAGGAGAACAACATCAAGCTGTTGAACTACACGCCGTGCCAGACACCATCGACACGGCGAGGAAAACACACTGCCGGAAAACTACACTAACGACCAGGGCAGGTAACTGCAACGTTAAGGGCCACAAGGCAGAAAATACCGCTGGTGCACTTCACTGATAAATAACAACCAATTTAATACACTGCTGGCCACCGTAAATGCAACACCCTGAAGGAAGCATCCGAATCACGTGAAAATTACGTCATGAGTTTGCAGCGATGAGATATGCAACTGATTAGAATTTCAGCACAGACGCACATCACGCGCGATTGTGGCGCCACCTCATAGCGCCATTTAAGGCTTGGCGATTTCGACGAGTGTACGTTCGGCACGTGTGTTTACCTTGTGGTTGTTTCACAAGACGATCAGTTATGCCTCGTAGACAACAGCGAACATCTTTTGATCAAGTATCCGAGTTCGACAGAGGAAGGATAGTGGCTTACCGAGATTGTGGATTATCATACAGAGAAATCGCTAGTCGTGTTGTACGAAACCTAACAAATGTAATGCGGATATGTGACAGTTGGATGCAGGAGGGTACGACGGACCGACGTGGTCGATCGCATTCACCTCGGTGCACCACTGCACGTGCTGATAGGCAAATTGTGCGCATGGCAGTGACGGATCGCTCAGTGACATCCCGAACCATAGCACAGCACATTGCGTCTGTAACGCATCATCCAGTGTCTGCGCGTACCATTCGACGCCGTTTACAGCAGAGTGGTCTGTCCACAAGACGTCCATTGCGTCGTCTACCATTGACGCAGAACCACAGACGTCTCCGTCGCCAATGGTGTGATGACAGACGGATGTGGGCCGGCCGCGGTGGTCTCGCGGTTCTAGGCGCGCAGTCCGGAACCGTGCGACTGCTACGGTCACAGGTTCGAATCCTGCCTCGGGCATGGATGTGTGTGATGTCTTTAGGTTAGTTAGGTTTAAATAGTTCTAAGTTCTAGGGGACTGATGACCACAGCAGTTGAGTCCCATAGTGCTCAGAGCCATTTGAACCATTTGAACAGACGGATGTGGACGGCAGAATGGAATGACGTTGTCTTTACTGACGAGGCACGCTTCTGTCTGCAGCACCACGATGGTCGGATTCGAGTGTGGAGACACCGTGGAGAGAGGATGCTGGACAGCTGCATTATGCACCACCACACTGGTCTTGCACCGGGTATTATGGTATGGGGCGGTATTGGATATTACTCTCGCACGCCTCTAGTACGCATTGCCGGTACTTTAAATAGCCGGCGCTACATATCCGAGGTGCTGGAGCCAGTTGTCCTTCCTTACCTTCAGGGCTCGGCCACAGCCATATTTCAACAGGATAATGCGCGACCACACGTGGCACGCACTGTCCAAAGGTTCTTCGTCAATAACCAGATTGAATTGCTTCCCTGGCCGGCTCGCTCTCCGGATCTTTCGCCGATAGAAAACATGTGGTCCATGGTTGCTCAACGAGTGACCCAGATTACATCGCCAGCTGCCACACCAGATGATCTTTGGCAACGTGTGGAAGCTTCTTGGGCTGCTGTACCCCAGGAACACATCCAACGTCTCTTTGACTCAATGCCGAGACGTGTGGCAGCTGTGATCTCCAACAATGGCGGCTACTCTGGCTACTGATTCTGGCAGGAACCACATGTCACAGACTTCTGTAAACGTAATCATTTGATACTTAGTCAACATGTTATCTACAAAATAAATTTTGTTGTGCTACCTCTAGTCTTTCTTGGTGTTGCATTTACGGTGGCCAGCAGTGTAGTTAAAGACCATACAGGAAGACAGCTGCAAAATTTCGCCAACTCCTACACACTATATGTCGTTGCTAGCTGGAACGGCCCAGGAAGCAACAACCAGCAATGAACGAAGAGATGTCACAGGAGTTGAGGTTTCATAACAGGTTAACTGATCACTAAACTTCAGTGTCCAGGTTCGATGGGCAACGAACTCTGCAGCTCTCGCACCTAGCGCCTCACAATCTGACCGCACATGCATACCGCCAGCGGTCCCGGCCTCACCGCGCACCGTGGAGACTTCCTCGCTGCTCTCTCGCAACCGACCCACTACTCACACACACCACCACACGGAAATAAGGCGGTCACACCAAAGATGGTACAGCAGTACTAGTATCGATAAACGCTGCTGCTGCCCCTGACGGAGGCAAGTGAGCAACTGAGCAAGTGAGCAACTGAGGGAGGAATAAGGCGCCACTCGATGGTGAGAAAATGCCAAGAAAAAAACGGCATCAGTGCGAGCCGGCTATGGCTCAAATATGACATCATTAAGCCACATTACTCCTCACATGAACTTCTGAGCTCTGGCCTTTTTTTTCACAAGCGTCGACACCTTGCTGTCTGAGGTGTCGTCGAGCACGAGCGCCACGCTTCCGCACCATTCAGCAACGAGTGGTCACCTAACACGCAACAGTTTAGGATGCAGTTAAAAATGTCGACGCTGCACTCATCTAGGGAGAAACCGAGGTAATCGTTAGTGTCAACGGAAAAATATTACTCTCACAGATACACATTGAAAACATACCTTCCTATTTATTACCGCCTACTGCTGTAAAACAGTGGTGACAGAGTAGGGAAGTAGCTGATGTGTCGGCAGCTGGGCCAACACCTTGTAGATAGAGGTGGCTTAAAAGGCACGCTAGACTAACGCAGACGGGCGTGAAGTACTGGAACAGGATACGTAATTAATGCTATGAAGAAAAGTACGTAGCTGGTATAATACTTATCTTTAATCAATCATTGTGGTACATCGCACAAAGGAGACTTTAATTACAATCACTGTAAGGCTAATGGCGCCTTGTTAGTTCGTAGCCATTAACTTAGCTGAAGGCTATTCTGTCTCTCGGCTAATGAGAGAGAAAGGCTTCGTACGTCTAGTCGCTAGCTCTGTCGTCCGTACAACTGGGCTGAGTTCGAGTCAGTCTCTCGAGACCTGCCTTGTGGTGGCGCTAGGTTTGCGATCACACAGTGGCGACACGCGGGTCCGACATGTACTACAGGACCGCGGCCGATTTAAGCTACCACCTAGCACGTGTGGTGTCTGGCTGTGACACCACAGTAGCACTGCCTAAATCGAAGTTGAAAGCTTACAAAGCTCTTATTAAAACCAAATATCTCTGTGAATCGTAATAACAACACAAAATTCATCTCTGTCATAACTGAGTTAAAGTAAACGTAACCCAAACAGTTACACATTCTCATACCGTTCTCTCATCAGCCAGAAATTGTCAGAAAACATGTATGTTAACTTATCGATTTCAGTGATTAGAAAATACCTGTGCTGTGAAGACTCCTCTGTCCTTAAGAGTGGGGGAGAGATTCGTTGGGTTTAAAAATGATCAACCAAAACCACTCGTTTAGTTCTTTCAACTGGTTCAACTGGCTCTAAGCACTATGGGACTTAACATCTGAGGTCATCAGTCCCCTAGAACTACTTAAACCTAACTAACCTAGGGACATCACATACATCCATGCCCGAGGCAGGATTCGAACCTGCGACCGCAGCAGCAGCGAGGTTCCGGACTGAAGCGCCTAGAACCGCTCGGCCACAGCGACCGGCTTTTGTTCTTTCTTATCGTTGTCTGAGTCTGCCTTCTCTGTCGTATCTACCGCCACGATATCCAGAGAACGATTTCTCCGTTTAAAAAAGAGAGATTCGTTTGGTTTTAAGTGACCAAGCTTAAGTGACCAAGCTTCAGGCTTCGTCTTTTCTGTTCTTCTCATAGCCTGTTCCCTTCTCTTCCGTGTCTGCCGTGTCTAAGATAACGCCAACTAGGGAACGGTTTCTCTGTTTAAAAAGGGGATCGAGGAGAGGAATCGTTGGGCTTGAAACTTCTGACCAACTTTCTCGCCCCGAGCCTCTTATGGTCTATTCCTTTCTCCGTCTGCATGCTACGTTAATTTTCCAACACACACACACAATCATGCAACCACAATCGCTCATGAAACACATGATAAAGGAGATTCTGTGTTTGATGAGCGATTGTGGTTGCATGATTGTGTGGGTGTCGGAAAATTAACGTAGCATGCTGATTATAAATGAATGAAATAAAACACCTAGCTTGGTCCATCTTCATCCCAGACATTTTAGTGCAATCTTCTATGGGTAAAAATTTAGAGTGGCAGACTAGATAACGAAAGAACAAACACGACACGCAGGTAGTAAATTAGAAGTTATTAAGAAACGAAACGACGATCGCGCTTAGTACACGTATATGGAATGGAGGCAAGGGCAATTAATAAGACGATGGTGAAGAAGATTGTCGCATTCGAAATGTGGCTGTATCGACTAGTTTTAAAAATTCCTTGGACACGAAGATTACCTATGAAGACTATAACAAGGCAAATCAATAAAAATAAGGAATTTGGGGCACAATTAAAACCACAAAACTAGACTATGTTGAGAGGAGGAAGATAATAATCTAAGACTGAAAATGTAAGGATAAGTTGTAGGAAAAAGATCAAAAGGGGAAAGACGAACAACTCGGATGCAGAATCTGAGAAATTGGTTCGGATGTACTTCCCTATAACTGTTTAGATCCTCAAAATCGTAAACATATTTAGCTGCATGCAAAACCAACTTCCGAAAGAAGATAGCACTTTCAGTGGAAAAAGAAGTTAATACTAATATAAATGACAGCAAAATTAGCCTCCGAGTAGCGTATTTATATTATTAAATACATTTCAATACTTCGTTTTGCGACATCACATACCTTCAACATGTGGCGAGAAGGACGTTTTAAACAAATTTTGGATAAAGGCCAAGCACTGATGTGGAAGGTCATATAGATCTACAGTACAGGGCTATTACAAATGATTGAAGCGATTTCATAAATTCACTGTAGCTCCATTCATTGACATATGGTCACACTACATATATGTAGAAAAACTCATAAAGTTTCTGCCGCCAGAGCGCTCGAGAGCGCAGTGAGACAAAATGGCGACAGGAGCCGAGAAAGCGTATGTCGTGCTTGAAATGCACTCACATCAGACAGTCATAACAGTGCAACGACACTTCAGGACGAAGTTCAACAAAGATCCACCAACTGCTAACTCCATTCGGCGATGGCATGCGCAGTTTAAAGCTTCTGGATGCCTCTGTAAGGGGAAATCAACGGGTCGGCCTGCAGTGAGCGAAGAAACGGTTGAACGCGTGCGGGCAAGTTTCACGCGTAGCCCGCGGAAGTCGACGAATAAAGCAAGCAGGGAGCTAAACGTACCACAGCCGACGGTTTGGAAAATCTTATGGAAAAGGCTAAAGCAGAAGCCTTACCGTTTACAATTGCTACAAGCCCTGACACCCGATGACAAAGTCAAACGCTTTGAATTTTCGGCGCGGTTGCAACAGCTCATGGAAGAGGATGCGTTCAGTGCGAAACTTGTTTTCAGTGATGAAGCAACATTTTTTCTTAATGGTGAAGTGAACAGACACAATGTGCGAATCTGGGCGGTAGAGAATCCTCACGCATTCGTGCAGCAAATTCGCAATTCACCAAAAGTTAACGTGTTTTGTGGAATCTCACGGTTTAAAGTTTACGGCCCCTTTTTCTTCTGCGAAAAAAACGTTACAGGACACGTGTATCTGGACATGCTGGAAAATTGGCTCATGCCACAACTGGAGACCGACAGCGCCGACTTCATCTTTCAACAGGATGGTGCTCCACCGCACTTCCATCATGGTGTTCGGCATTTCTTAAACAGGAGATTGGAAAACCGACGGATCGGTTGTGGTGGAGATCATGATCAGCAATTCATGTCATGGCCTCCACGCTCTCCCGACTTAACCCCATGCGATTTCTTTCTGTGGAGTTATGTGAAAGATTCAGTGTTTAAACCTCCTCTACCAAGAAACGTGCCAGAACTGCGAGCTCGCATCAACGATGCTTTCGAACTCATTGATGGGGACATGCTGCGCCGAGTGTGGGAGGAACTTCATTATCGGCTTGATGTCTGCCAAATCACTAAAGGGGCACATATCGAACATTTGTGAATGCCTAAAAAAACTTTTTGAGTTTTTGTATGTGTGTGCAAAGCATTGTGAAAATATCTCAAATAATAAAGTTATTGCAGAGCTGTGAAATCGCTTCAATCATTTGTAATAACCCTGTATTTTCGATTTTTGTGAGTTCTAAACAAATGATGTAGAAACCTGCCTGATGCCAGTCATGAGCGATCTCTGAGAGTTTTTTTTCAAAATAAATACTGAACTACGAAGACACGTTCTGATTTATCAATATTTACAGTGCACATATTTACAAAACCTGAGAGCGCAAGTGAACTTCGGGCCCAGATACCTGGAAACAGTAATTTTAATTTTGCTCGGCTTACTCCGTTTCATACGGAAGAGGTAACTGGGCTGTATACAAGAGATATACGCGCGACGCAGAATGGCTACTTCCTGTCGCGTTTCAGGGTTATAAACAATACAAAAGGATGCCTAGCGTCGCTGGATAGCTTCAGTGAACATTTTGGCTGTATCAGTAGTTGTTTCTCGCGACCTAATTTATCACCCCTAGACGTTTAATGAAAATACGAGGGTTATTCGGAAAGTAAGGAACGATCGGTCGCGAAATGGAAACCACACTGAAAATCCGATGACATTTTGAACAGGTGTGTTGGGCATTGTAGGCCCGTCCATCGCATTACGTCGTTCTTTTCAGTTCTGAGCACACAGGGCGTACATAAAGATGCCTAGAACAATAGTGCCTCCCGCCAAGTACGAGGACCTGGTGAGAAATTTCGCCTGAAGCTATGCAGCCAACATTACATAACTGTCTACATCTACATCTACATCTACATCTACATGATTACTCTGCAATTCACATTTAAGTGCTTGGCAGACGGTTCATCGAACCACAATCATACTATCTCTCTACCATTCCACTCCCGAACAGCGCGCGGGAAAAACGAACACCTAAACCTTTCTGTTCGAGCTCTTATTTCTCTTATTTTATTTTGATAATCATTCCTACCTATGTAGGTTGGGCTCAACAAAATATTTTCGCATTCGGAAGAGAAAGTTGGTGACTGAAATTTCGTAAATAGATCTCGCAGCACGAAAAAAGGTCTTTGCTTTAATGACTTCCATCCCAACTCGCATATCATATCTGCCACACTCTCTGCCCTATTACGCGATAATACAAAACGAGCTGCCCTTTTTTGCACCCTTTCGATGGCCTCCGTCAATCCCACCTGGTAAGGATCCCACACCGCGCAGCAATATTCTAACAGAGGACGAACGAGTGTAGTGTAAGCCGTCTCTTTAGTGGACTTGTTGCATCTTCCAAGTGTCCTGCCAATGAAACGCAACCTTTGGCTCGCCTTCCCCATAATATTATCTATGTGGTCTTTCCAACTGAAGTTGTTCGTAATTTTAACACCCAGGTACTTAGTTGAATTGACAGCCTTGAGAATTGTACTATTTATCGAGTAATCGAATTCCAACGGATTTCTTTTGGAACTCATGTGAATCATCTCACACTTTTCGTTATGTAACGTCCACTGTCACCTGCCGCATCATACAGCAATCTTTTCTAAATCGCTTTGCAACTGATACTGGTCTTCGGATGACCTTACTAGACGGTAAATTACAGCATCATCTGCGAACAACTTAACAGAACTGCTCAGATTGTCACCCAGGTCATTTATATAGATCAGGAACAGCAGAGCTCACAGGACGCTTCCCTGAGGAACACCTGATATCACTTCAATTTTACTCGATGATTCGCCGTCTACTACTACGAACTGCGACCTTCCTGACAGGAAATCACGAATCCAGTCGCACAACTGAGACGATACCCGATAGGCCCCCAGCTTGATTAGAAGTCGCTTGTGAGGAACGGTGTCAAAAGCTTTCCGGAAATCTAGAAACACGGAATCAACTTGAGATCCCCTGTCGATAGCGGCCATTACTTCGTGCGAATAAAGAGCTAGCTGCGTTGCACAAGAACGATGTTTTCTGAAACCATGCTGATTACGTATCAATAGATCGTTCCCTTCGAGATGATTCATAATGTTTGAATACAGTATATGCTCCAAAACCCTACTGCAAACCGACGTCAATGATGTAGGTCTGTAGTTCGATGGATTGCTCCTACTACCCTTCTTAAACACTGGTGCGACCTGCACAATTTTCCAATCTGTAGGTACAGATCTATCGGTGATCGAGCGGTTGTATATGAGTGCTAAGTAGGGAGCTATTGTGTCAGCGTAATCTGAAAGGAACCTAATCGGTATACAATCTGGACCTGAAGACTTGCCCGTATCAAGCGATTTGAGTTGCTTCGCAACCCCTAAGGTATCTACTTCTAAGAAACTCATACTAGCAGTTGTTCGTGTTTCAAATTCTGGAATATTCCATTCGTCTTCCCTGGTGAAGGAATTTCGGAAAACTGCGTTCAATAACTCCGCTTTAGCGGTACAGTCGTCGGTAACAGTACCATCGGCACTGCGCAGCGAAGGTATTGACTGCGTCTTGCCGCTTGTGTACATACGACCAGAATTTCTTCGGATTTTCTACCAAATTTCGAGACAATGTTTCGTTGTGGAACCCATTAAAGGCATGTCGCATTGAAGTCCTTGCCAAATTCCGCGCGTCTGTAAATTTTAGTCAATCTTCGGGATTTCACGTTCTTCTGAACTTCGCATGCTTTTTCCGTTGCCTCTGCAACAGCGTTCGGACCTGTTTTGTGTACCACGGGCGATCAGTTCCATCTCTTACCAATTTATGAGGTATGAATCTCTCAATTGCTGTTGCTACTACATCTTTCAATTTGAGCCACATCTCGTCTACATTTGCATAGTCAGTTCGGAAGGAATGGAGATTGTCTCTTAGGAAGGCTTCTAGTGACACTTTATCCGCTTTTTTAAATAAAAATATTTTGCGTTTGTTTCTGGTGGATTTGGAAGAAGCGGTATTGAGCCTAGCTACAACGACCTTGTGATCACTAATCCCTGTATCAGTCATGATGCCCTCTATTAGCTCCGGATTGTTTGTGGCTAAGAGGTCAAGTGTGTTTTCGCAACCATTTACAATTCGCGTGGGTTCGTGGACTAACTGCTCGAAATAATTTTCGGAGAAAGCATTTAGGACAATCTCGGAAGATGTTTTCTGCCTACCACCGGTTTTGAACAAGTATTTTTGCCAACATATCGAGGGAAGGTTGAAGTCCCCACCAACTATAACCGTATGAGTGGGGTATTTATTTGTTACGAGACTCAAATTTTCTCTGAACTGTTCAGCAACTATATCATCGGAGTCTGGGGGTCGGTAGAAGGAGCCAATTATTAACTTAGTTCGGCTGTTAAGTATAACCTCCACCCATACCAATTCGCACGGAGTATCTACTTCGACTTCACTACAAGATAAACCACTACTGACAGACACAAACACTCCACCACCATTCCGCCTAATCTATCTTTCCTGAACACCGTCTGAGACTTCGTAAAAATTTCTGCAGAATTTATTTCAGGCTTTAGCCAGCTTTGTGTACCTATAACGATTCCAGCTTCTGTGCTTTCTATTATCGTTTGAAGCTCAGGGACTTTCCCAGCACAACTACAACAATTTACAACTACAATTCCGACTGTTCCTTGATCCAAGCACGTCCTGTATTTGCCATGCACCCTTTGAGATTGCAGCCCACCCCGCACTTTCCCGAGGCCTTCTAACCTAAAAAACCGCCCAGTCCACGCCACACAGCCTCCGCTACCCGTGTAGCCGCCAGCTGAGTGTAGTGAACTCCTGACCTATTCAGCAGAACCCTCCACCCTCCACCCTATGGCGCAAGTCAAGGATGCAGCCAACACGGTCGCAAAACCGTCTGAGCCTCTGATCCAGACCCTCCACCCGGCTCTGCACCAAAGGTCCGCAGTCGGCTCTGTCAACGATGCTGCAGATGGTGAGCTCTGCCTTCATCTCGTAAGCAAGACCGGCAGCCTTCACCAAATCAGATAGCCGCTGGAATCCAGAGAGAATTTCCTCACATCCAAAGCGACACACGTCATTAGTGCCGACATGTGCCACCACCTGCAGCTGGCTGCACCCTGTGCTCTTCATGGCATCCGGAAGGACCCTTTCCACATCAGGAATGACTCCACCCGGAATGCACACGGAGTGCACACTGGATTTCTTCCCCTTCTTAGCCGCCATATCCCTAAGGGGTCCCATTACGCGCCTAACATTGGAGCTCCCAATTACCAATAGGCCCACCCTCTGCAATTGCCCGGACCTTGAAGGCTGAGAATCATCCTCTGAAACAGGGCAGGCAGCTGCATCTGGCTCAGCCAGAGACAGTACCTGAAACCTGTTTGGCAGACGCACCGGGGAGACTTTCCGATCAGCCTCTGGGGACGTCTTTCGCTGCCTGCCACGCCTTGGAACGACCTCCCAATCAACCACAGGCGAGGGCTCAGCCCCACTGCGGGCAGCAACTGGGGCAACCACAGCGGCAGACCGATCTGGGGACAGACGGGACGAGGTTGACATCCCCGTGATACCCAAGTCCGGCTCCCCACAGTGGTGCCCATTGGCAACAGCCTCAAGCTGCGCGACCGAAGTCAGCGCCGCCTGCAGCTGTGAGCGAAGGGATGCCAACTCATCCCTCATCCGAACACAGCAATCACAGTCCCTGTCCATTCTAATCGATGTTGAACAACAGTTACTGAAACACGAGTCCGTGCCTAGATAACGCAAGGGTAACATGCAAAGAATGTATGAACTAACCTGTACAAATGCCTAAAGACTGCGCTACAATCTGCCTGAATTTACAATTACAGTAACTAAAACTCGAAATTACACCTCCTATACGAAACTCACACGCAATTTAAGTAAGAATCTACGAAGTATACACAGAAAAGAATCTATATATGTATCTTTCTGCGCTGTCGATGTGCACCAACTGGGAGCTCAGGCCACACTGGTCGTGCATTTTCTTCTTAAAGACAATTGAAATGGTTCAAATGGCTCTAAGCACTATGGGACTTAACACCTGAGGTCATCAGTCCCCTAGACTTATAACTACTTAAACCTAACTAAACTAAGGATATCACACACATCCATGCCCGAGGCGGGATTCGAACATGCAACCGTAGCAGCCGCGTGGTTCCGGACTGAAACGCATAGAACCGCTGGACCACAGCGGCCGGCTTCAAGACAATTCTCAGTCGCATTCTGCAGGAGCAATTAAGATGCTCCTGCGTCGTTTTCAGTTGGAAATGTTTGATTACCCGCAATACAGCCCGTAGTTGTCTCCCTCTGAGTTTCATCTCTGCTCACACGAAGACAACATTTTGGCACAGACAACGAGCTGTAGGCCAGCGTAGAGAATTGGCGGAAAGCACTGACGGCTGCCTTCTATAACGAGGGTATGGTGACGTTGGTACAATGCTACGACAAACGTCCAAGTCGGATCGGCGACTATGGAGATAAGTAACTGAAAGCTGTAGCTAACTGTTGCAAATAAAACACTTTTGATTTTCACTGTGGTTTCCATTTCGCGACCTACCGTTCCTTACTTTCCGAATAGACCTCGTAATTTGAAACACCCCGTATATCTGATCTCATCTGTGTAATGCGAAATTGACCACTAGGTGTCACAATGCTGTGTGGGGTATTCGGTTGTCCGTAGAGAAACTTTAACAGCAGAATATGTCGCTCGGGAGAGTTCAGTGACTTCGAATGTGGGCTAACCAGTAATGTCACCTGGTAAACAGACCCATGAATGGCACTGCAGCCCTTCTACAACTGCATATGTCGACTGTTGTTGGTGTGATTGTGTAGGGGAAGCGCAAACAGCTAAATCAAGATCGGACAGACCCCATGAAAAGACAGATACGGACCGTCGAGTATTGAGGAGGTTGGGTGTAAAAATCCATATGAAATCAGCAGAGGGAATCACTCGTGACTTCCAATATGCTACCAGCAATCTAGCCAGCACAAGCACTGTGCGAAATTATGTAAAAACAACGGGTTACAATGGCAGAACAGCTCCTCACAAGCCACATATTTCTGTAGTCAGTGCTAAGTGATGTTCGAGATAGCGTTAAGAACGACGTGCCCAGACAATTGATGACTGGAAACGTGTGATTTAGACTGATCAATCACGTTATACGTTGTGGCAACGAACTATGTTATCAAACAGCATCTATGAGGTAATGGTCCATGGACAATAACTTTCCCGAAATAGACTGGCCTACCCAGAGTTATCAAACAGCAGCTATGAGGTAATGGTCCATGGACAATAACTTTCCTGAAATAGACTGGCCTACCCAGAGTCCCGACCTGTACTGAGTAGAACACCTTTGGGATGAGTTACAACGTCAACTTCATTCCAGACGCTTCCCTGGTATCGACTCTCGAAGAAGAATGGACTATTATTCCTCCACAGACAATCACACAACCAACTGGAAGTTTCCCCGGCAAAGTCCAACCCGTCAGAAAAGCGAAAGATGGGTACATCTCATAATAATTTCTCCTTCCGGGTACTTTAGATCACATAGTATACATACTTTTTGTTCGTAAACGCAAGGAATAATTGAGTGATTTATACACATAGTGTCCTAGGAGGAACGGTCAAAGTTCAGGGACATGACAGGAGAATCTTAGAAGCAAAGAAGTTTAGTAAAAATGAGCTCTAAAATGTATACTTGAAGATCTACGAGCACTCATTTATATTCGATATTGTGTAACACATCTCTTATACTGCAAGCTTTTTGCCTTCCATATTTAGAGAGCAGGTAGTATGGATCAAAACAAGAACGAATGTCCAGTAAACATGGGCTCTAAAATGCATACAGTAAGAGCTACTGGCACTTGTTCGGTAGAAGAGATGTGTTTCGCAGAAGCGAAGATGAACAAGTACTCATAGCTCTTATGGTTTTAGAGCCCATGTTCACTAAACATATTTTCTTGTTTTCGTGTAAGGAACCTGTTCTCAGAGTCTGTAACGGGAATTTAATTACATCCTGTACACCCAGAAAAACAATCTGTTCTAGAATACTAAGACAAGATGTTTAACGTTGCTCCCAAAAACCTCAAAAAGTTCTGCACCGATTCAATTCAAATCTTTGCGTGATGCTCTAATAAACATAATAATTTATTTTTACGATGCCTCGCTTGCATAGACTGTACGGTCAGCACAGACTTTTAATTTTGTTCATGAATTTCAACACCTTTCAAACTTTTCACGCTAATTAAGGCCATAGAAATGTGGAATGTCCGAATGTGCTTCTGATTAAAAAGCGCCTTTTGCGTACTTGTGATGAAATTTCCATAGAAGCTTCCATCGTATTTATTTACAGGGTGTTTCAAAAATGACCGGTATATTTGAAACGGCAATAAAAACTAAACGAGCAGCGATAGAAATACACCGTTTGTTGCAATATGCTTGGGACAACAGTACATTTTCAGGCAGACAAACTTTCGAAATTACAGTAGTTACAATTTTCAACAACAGATGGCGCTGCGGTCTGGGAAACTCTATAGTACGATATTTTCCACATATCCACCATGCGTAGCAATAATATGGCGTAGTCTCTGAATGAAATTACCCGAAACCTTTGACAACGTGTCTGGCGGAATGGCTTCACATGCAGATGAGATGTACTGCTTCAGCTGTTCAATTGTTTCTGGATTCTGGCGGTGCACCTGGTCTTTCAAGTGTCCCCACAGAAAGAAGTCACAGGGGTTCATGTCTGGCGAATAGGGAGGCCAATCCACGCCGCCTCCTGTATGTTTCGGATAGCCCAAAGCAATCACACGATCATCGAAATATTCATTCAGGAAATTAAAGACGTCGGCCGTGCGATGTGGCCGGGCACCATCTTGCATAAACCACGAGGTGTTCGCAGTGTCGTCTAAGGCAGTTTGTACCGCCACAAATTCACGAAGAATGTCCAGATAGCGTGATGCAGTAATCGTTTCGGATCTGAAAAATGGGCCAATGATTCCTTTGGAAGAAACGGCGGCCCAGACCAGTACTTTTTGAGGATGCAGGGACGATGGGACTGCAACATGGGGCTTTTCGGTTCCCCATATGCGCCAGTTCTGTTTATTGACGAAGCCGTCCAGGTAAAAATAAGCTTCGTCAGTAAACCAAATGCTGCCCACATGCATATCGCCGTCATCAATCCTGTGCACTATATCGTTAGCGAATGTCTCTCGTGCAGCAATGGTAGCGGCGCTGAGGGGTTGCCGCGTTTGAATTTTGTATGGATAGAGGTGTAAACTCTGGCGCATGAGACGATACGTGGACGTTGGCGTCATTTGGACCGCAGCTGCAACACGGCGAACGGAAACCCGAGGCCGCTGTTGGATCACCTGCTGCACTAGCTGCGCGTTGCCCTCTGCGGTTGCCGTACGCGGTCGCCCTACCTTTCCAGCACGTTCATCCGTCACGTTCCCAGTCCGTTGAAATTTTTCAAACAGATCCTTTATTGTATCGCTTTTCGGTCCTTTGGTTACATTAAACCTCCGTTGAAAACTTCGTCTTGTTGCAACAACACTGTGTTCTAGGCGGTGGAATTCCAACACCAGAAAAATCCTCTGTTCTAAGGAATAAACCATGTTGTCTACAGCACACTTGCACGTTGTGAACAGCACACGCTTACGGCAGAAAGACGACGTACAGAATGGCGCACCCACAGACTGCGTTGTCTTCTATATCTTTCACATCACTTGCAGCGCCATCTGTTGTTGAAAATTGTAACTACTGCAATTTCGAAAGTTTGTGCGCCTGAAAATGTACTGTTGTCCCAAGCATATTGCAACAAACGGTGTATTTCTATCGCTGCTCGTTTAGTTTTTATTGCCGTTTCAAATATACCGGTCATTTTTGAAACACCCTGTATATTTAGCTGAGTGGTGAAACACCAATTTAAAAACTTTTTAATATAATGAAATATTTTCTCAAAAATTTTTATTCTTAGTTTCGTCCCCTTAGGGGTTGAATTCTCCAAAAAACACAGAAACAAGTATGTTTTTCTAAGAAAGAAGCTAAATGCAAATTTTCGTAGATTTAGCTTCATAAATTCTTTCATAATGTAGAACTTTCATAAAAAAAATATCATCCCCTATTTCACTCCATTAGGAGGTTGAATTTCCAAAATCACTTAAACACGTATTTTTTTATTTCCAGCTGGGAAGTCAAACGTAAATTTTCATAGATGTACTTTTCAGGTGCATTAGTGGTTGTTTAATAATGATTTACTTTCAAAACACCTTTCACTCGCTATTTTACCCTCTTAGTGGTTGAATTTATAAAAATGCTGAAACACACATTTCTTTATT
Source organism: Schistocerca nitens (assembly GCF_023898315.1). Taxonomy (NCBI): domain Eukaryota; kingdom Metazoa; phylum Arthropoda; class Insecta; order Orthoptera; family Acrididae; genus Schistocerca; species Schistocerca nitens. The sequence goes on along the minus strand of NC_064614.1, from coordinate 1,134,059,825 downwards.
TCTGACAGAGAAACCAAATACCAATTTTCGGAGTATTAGCTTGAAAATTGGCCCAATTGCAACATATTTTCAAAAAACATCTCCTATTCCATCCCCTTAGAGGTGAAATTTCGAAAGATCCCTTTTTAAACAACGCCTACAGTGTAATATCAAAACTATCTCCAAATTTCAGGTTTCCATCCTTAGGAGTTCGAAATGGACAATGGTGAGTGAGTCAGGACATTGCCTTTTATTTATATAGATATAAAGGAACAATTGGAGGTAAGAACCAGTTGGGGTGGAGATGATAACGTTGAGAGAGAAGAAGGGAGGAAGATATGGACAGACAGAGAGCAGGAAGGAGAAGATGGACATAGATTTGAGGCAAGAGGAGATGGACAGAGAGGAGACGGGAGAAATGGATGGAAAAAGAGGAGGAGATGGACAGAGAGAGAGAAGGTAGGAGGACTTGGACAAAGGCAGGGGGAGGAGGAGATGGACAGAGAGAGGAAGTGGAGAACATAAAAGGAGCGAGGAGGAGATAGAGGGGTAGGAGGAGATGGACGCAGGGGTGGCGGAGGAGATAGACAGAGAAGGAAGGTGCAGACGGACAGAGGAGGGAGAGCTGATGGATAGAGAGAGGAGGGAGTAACAAATGGTCACAACCAGAGAAGATAATGAATGGGTGCTGGAGAAGGTGGAGAGAGAGAAAGGGAAGAAGTAGGTGGACTAATAGAACTGTATAAATACATACCCGGGCAACGGTGGGTGCTCGGCTAGTTGTTACATAAAACTAATTGTAGAAAGCGCAGACGCCAGGCTGAGATTCATTGGAAGGCAATGAGCAAGGTACCCTCCGCCGAAGTGGCTTGTGGAATATGCATGTAGATGCAATACTTTCACGAAAGGAGTGACTTGTGCGACCGATTCTTGAGTACTGCTCGTCAGTGTGGCCGCTTGCCAAATTGTATTAATACAAGACGTAGAGAAGATTTATTTGAGGGCAGTAAGTTCGTCACCGGATCGTTTTGTAATCGCGATAGCATTATGAACATGCTTTACAAATCTAAGTGGCAGACGTACAAAAGAGGCATTACGTATCACAGAGAACCCCTCCCCACCCCCCTCCATCCGGCTTGAGGAGAATAGATGTATGAAGGCGTGCTCCCAATTTCTTATGTGAAAACTCTTAAAGCTTTTAACATAAAACGAATTTTACAAACATCCTACAACTTCAAGTCTACATATTTCTTTCTCAAAATAGTCACCTTGGTGACGAATACATTTCTTCTAACTATTGCCCAGTTTGTTGATACCGCCTCTATAGAATGTTTGACATTGTTGACAGAGCCACAATATCATCTCTGCCTGCACCACTTCATCACTGCCAAGGTGAAGTCCACGAAGGTCTACTGTAAGTTTTGGAAACAGATGAAAATCGGATGAGGCCGAATGTGATCTGTATGGAGAATGATCGACGACAGTGAACCCAAGGCGTCGGATTGTTGCAGATGTCGCAGCGCTCGTGTGACGTCTGACATTGTCATGCTGGAGGAAAGGGTGCTCCAAGTGTGAACGAACTCTACCAATTCGAAACTCAATTACAACATGCTGTTTCTCACACACCGACAGAGTCACAAACCGCGCCGCCACATTATACTCCACAATTCGCGGCCTTCTAGCGGCAGAGGGCTGCAAATACAGGGTGACAATTATTGAACTGTATGAAACAAAATATTCATAACTTCCGAACTCTTGGCGTTAGAACTTTCAGAACGCGTGGTTGGCCGTGGGGCCATGATGGGAATTAGTGTGCGCGTGTATGGTTAGGTTTAGCGACTAATGCCACTTTCATTTGGATGGGTTTGTCAATAAGCAAAATTGACGCTTTTGGGGGACTGAGAACACGCATTTCACGATCGAGAAGTTTCTTCAACCTCAATGGGTGTGGTGTGCTGTGCGATGTCCAGTCACGGAATAATCGGTGCGATATTCCTTGACGGCACGGTGACCACCGAACGGTACGTGAAGGTTTTGGAAGATGGTTGGATAAAGCGAGCTTGATTTCGGCAAGATGTGGCTCGACCCCATCGAAGCAGGAGAGTGTTTGATGTCCTGGAGAAGAACTCTGCTCTGGAGTATCCAGTGGCCACTGGGCCATGGGACTCGATTGCCCGCCATACTCTCCGGATCTGAACACATCCGACTCCTTTTTGTGGGGCTATATTAAAGACAAGGTGTACAGCAAACACGCCAAAATCATTGCTGAGCTAAAAGAAGCGATTCAGGGCGATTCAGGAGATCATCAACAGCATCGATGTTCCAACACTTCAGTGGGTCATGCGGAATTGCGCTGTTCGTCGGCGCCACATCACCGCCTATGACGGCAGGCGTATCGAACATGTCATAACCTAGATCCGAATATCTGTAGTTAAAAAAATGTTCAGATCTGTGCGCAGTCTTATGCGACCTAACTGCAAAGGTCATCAGTCCCTAAGCTTACATACTTCACCTAAATTATCCTAAGGACAAACACACACACCCATGCCCGAGGGAGGACTCGAACATCCGCCGAGACCAGACGCACAGTCCATGACTGCAGCGCCATAGACCGCTCGGCTAATCCCGCGCAGTGACGTTTACATGTTGAATAAAGTGTGTGCACACCGTAGTTTATAACTAATTTACGGTTTTTTCATATAGTTCAATAACTGTCGACCTGTATGTAGACCGAAGAATAAAGATGTACAATGTTAATAACTTTTATTTTATTTAAAAAGTTTCAATAGCTTTCACACAAAAAATTCATAGGCGTTACTTTTCACCACACCCTCGTAGACGTACTGAGTAAATGTCACGCTTCTGTTACTCCAGGGTTGAGCCAACTTACGACAGTTTATAAAATAATGGCATTACCCATTTTGACTTACCAGAGACAGACCTTTACAATCAGTGGAAATTAAATTTCTAAGAAAAATCAAAGGATGTTGCATGATTGATACAATAAATAATCATGAGATACGAGCAGAATGAAATGTAATTAAAATCGGAACAAAGATAGAAATTTGAAGAAACTGCGAGTTCATGAGAATGATCAAGAGAGAACTTCCTGACATAAGAATACGGGCCTAAAGGAAGCTGGGTCGTAGGAAGACTTCTGAAAGTATGGTAGCAACTACCTGTATGATGCCGCAACTGAGATTTTGGCTATACCGCGAATTGAAAAAGAAGAAGGAGAATTTTTTTTTCATTGTAAAGATTACTGAAAACTAAATACTTGTCCAGGTTTAGGATGCACGGCAGAATCATGTTCTGTACAATCAACTATAAACAACCTTTCGTTGTTGAGTCTAAGACGGGCATCTCGCAACATTTGCATAGCGTTGTCGACATACAGTAAAGAGATAAGAGTGGCGAACAAAGGCATTCCGCACATAGTGAGTTGTAGGAAAGGCAGATAGCAGCTCGCTGAGCGGCGGTCACTGCGGCACGCCAGCCTCAGACGCAGAGCGCGTGGTGTCAAAGGCCTGTGTCGCAAGCGCCACTTAGAGAAACAACGGCCAGCTGTTTACTCGGCGCCAGGGTTACACAACTGCGCGGACTCACCACTCATTTTGTCCTTGAACGATGCCCCTACAGCTCGTCAAATATACACTACTGGCCAATAAATTTGCTACACCAAGAAGAAATGTAGATGATCAACGGCTATTGATTGGACAAATATACTAGAACTGACATGTCATTACATTTTCATGCAATTTGGGTGCATAGATCCTGAGAAATCAGTACCCAGAAGAACCACCTCTCGCCGTAATAACGGCCATGATACGCCTGGGCATTGAGTCAAACAGAGCTTGGATGGCGTGTATATGTATTTCAGCTTCAACACGATACCACAGTTCATCAAGAGTAGTGACTGGCGTATTGTGACGAGCCAGTTGCTCGGCCACCATTGAACAGACGTTTTAAATTGGTGAGAGATCTGGAGAATGAGCTGGCCAGGGAAACTGTCGAACATTTTCTGTATCCAGGAAGGCACGTACAGGACCTGCAACATGCGGCCGTGCATTATCCTGCTGAAATGTAAGGTTTTGCAGGGATCGAATGAAGGGTAGAGCCACGGGGCGTAACACATCTAAAATGTAACGTCCACTGTTCAAAGTGCCGTCAATGCGAACAAGAGGTGACCGAAACGTGTATCCCATGGCACCCCATACCATCGACCCGGGTGATACGCCTGTATGGCGATGACGAATACACGCTTCCAATGTGCGTTCACCGCGATGTCGCCAAACACGGATGCGACCATCATGATGCTGTAAACAGAACCTGGATTCATCCGAAAAAATGACATTTTGCCATTCGTGCACCCAGGTTCGTCGTTGAGTACACCATCGCAGGCGCTCCTGTCTGTGATACAGCGTCAAGGGTAACCGCAGCCATGGTCTCCGAGCTGATAGTCCATGCTGCTGCAAACGTCGTCGATCTGTTCGTGCAGATGGTTGTTGTCTTGCAAACGTCCCCATCCGTTGACTCAGGGATCGAGACGTGGCTGCACGATCCGTTACAGCCATGCGGATGCGTGTCATCTCGACTGCTAGTGATACGAGGCCGTTGGGATCCAGCACAGCGTTGCGTATTACCCTCCTGAACCCACCGACTCCATGTTCTGCTAGTAGTCATTGGATCTCGACCAACGCAAGCAGCAAAGTCGCGATACGATAAACCGCAATCGCGATAGGCTACAAACCGACCTTTATCAAAGTCGGAAACGTGATGGTACGCATTTCTCCTCCTTACACGAGGGATCACAACGACGTTTCCCCAGGAAACCCCTGCCAACCTTGTGTGAATGCTCTGAAAAGCTAATCATTTGCATATCACAGCATGTTCATCATGTCGCGTCTGTAACTCGTCATCTTCGTGGTGTAGAAATTTTAATGGCCTGTGGTGTGTTTCTTATGGCAGTGGGAGGACTGCTGTATGAAACACTTTGCAAAAACTCCTGTATAGGATGTTCTAAAAGAAAAGCGTAGTGTCGAATATTTTGAGAGGCGGAACAAAAAAACGAGTCAGATAAACATGAATTCAGAGGCGCATCATTTCCGAGATAGAAGCACTAGTTCATAGGAAGCAATGAAAGACGCTTGTTAGTGGATGTGCGCACACACTCGTCAACAGGGTGTTTTAATGTCTTTCTACACCTTAGTGTCCTACGTACACATTGGTTTGAGTATAAGGAGATGTGCAGACAGTTGTGCCTGGCTGAAGTACCACATCTGCGATGCCTCAGAATTCCGGGAGGTGTACAGACAGATAGCAGTGAAATGATTTTTTTTTCCTACAATAAAGGAACTGTATTTCCCATTTGTAACTGCGGCGTGGGAACGGCACTATTTAGCGTGAGTAAATTAGTGTTGTTCTTTAACTTTCCAGAAAGGATTGTTATTATTTTTAAGCACTGTTCTCTTCCATTTCATTTCACTAAGACATGAGCCTCTGTTCCAGATTAAAAGCTAGCCGGAGTGGCCGAGCGGTTCTAGGCGCTACAGTGTGGAACCGCGCGACCGCTACGGTCGCAGGTTCGAATCCTGCCTCGGGCATGGATGTGTGTTATGACCTTAGGTTAGCTAGGTTTAAGTAGTTCTAAGTTCTATGGACTGATGACCTTAGAAGTTAAGTCCCATAGTGCTCAGAGCCATTTGAACCATTTTGAACCAGATTTAAATGAACTTTTACGATATTTTATATACGTAAAAGTAATTTGATTTTATGTCTTGATAGGGGCCGCTACGACTTCCTCTCCTGTGCCAACCTCCACATCTCATTGTAGCATTTGCACCCTACTATCTTATTTCTTGGATGCATTTTCTTCTACGGCGCGGCACTCATGGACTGTGCGGCTGGTCCCGGCGGAGGTTCGAGTCCTCCCTCGGACATGGGAGTGTATGTTTGTCCTTAAGATAATTTAGGTTAGGTAGTGTGTAAGCCTAGTAACTGATGACCTTAGCAGTTAAGTCCCATAATATTTCACTTACATTTAAACATTTGTTTGTATTTCCTTCCCTGTCTTCCCCTATAATATTTGTCTTATACAGTTCGCTCTGATACCATGGAAGCTCTTCCGCATTTAAGACATATTTCCTTTCTCGTTGATTCTGCGGAGGACACCATCATTTTTAAAAATTCCAGTATATTTTTAGTGACTCTCTGCAACACCAAAAATCAAACGATTCAATTTTCTTCTTTTCCGTTTGTGTACAGTCCACCAGTCGCTTCCATACAACGCTGTGATCCAGACGTACATTTTCCAGAAATTTCTTTCTGACATTGAGGCTTATGTTTGTTACCAGCAGACTTCATTCAGCGAAGAATGCCTCGTTACCTGTAGTAGTCTGCTCCTTATATCCTCCGTACTTCATCCGTCATGGGTTCTGTTTCTCACTTCTTCTACAACACAGCTGCCAATTTTGATGTTTACTGCTAATCTCATTTCTGCTACCCCTCATCACTTTCGTCTTTCTTTGCTTTATTCTCAATCTGTACTCCTTAAATAGGTAGTAAAAGGAAAAGACTGCTACAAAATTCCCTGTGAATTTATCGAAAGGACAGCTGACAGCTGACTAAGCTAATTAAGGAGAAGCGTGGAAAAATCATGTCACCTGCTCAGTTATGGATGCAGCTGCAACTCTTCTGGTAATGCGCATCTCGCTTATTAATGAGTTTGGTCTTGTTCTCACAGACGATATGGCTAAAAAATTATTCAACTGTTCTAGGACAAGTTGTTCCAAGCAGCATCTTCGCCACTCACTTCTGCTCTCTTGCTAACAACAATGAAAAATGCATTTTGTGATACTGCAGTTTCAATGCCACGACTTCTGCACAATTTATTCTTGAAAGTCCTGGAACTGTACCGTTTAAATGATATCGTGAAACGTCCACTCTCTCTAATGATACATTAATATTCGCCTCAGTACCTAAATCAACACATAAGTGCCTTTTCGTGTTTTCTGCGTAATATCAATTTCTCTAGTACACCACACGAATCTGAGGATGAATTTCTGCTTCTGTCACAATGTTTCTTGCATCCAAAAAATGATTGTTCCTAAGATCTTTATTTTATTTTTGTAGCCTTCTGTCACCGTCCATACACACCTACCCACTAAATGCAGAAAATATATATAACTTGTTCCATGCGTGATGACATCGAGGCCGGCCGCTGTGGCCGAGCGGTTCTAGGCGCTTCAGTCCGGAACCGTAATGCGGCTACCGTCGCAGATTCGAACCCTGCCTCGGGCATGGATGTGTGTGATGTCCTCAGGTTAGTTCTAAGTGTAGGGGACTGATGACCTCAGATGTTAAGTCCCTTAGTGCTTAGAGCCATTTGAACCATTTTTTGATATCGACGCATGTTATTGTTGTTGTTATGGTCTTCAATCCAGGGCCTGGTTTAATGCAGCTCTCCATGCTACTCTATCCTGCGCACGTTTCTTCATCTCCCAGTACCTACTACAACCTACATCCTTCTCAATCTGTTTAGTGTATTCATCTCTTGGTCTCCTTCTACGATTTTTACCCTCCGCGCTGCCCTCCAATATTACATTGGTGATCCCTTGATGCCTCAGAATATGTCCTACCAACCGATCCCTTCTGCTAGTCAAGTTGTGCCACAATTTCTTTTCTCCCCAGTTCTAGTCAATACCTCCTTATTAGTTATGTGATCTACCCATCTAATCTTCAGCATTCTTCTGTAGCACCACATTTCGAAAGCTTCTATTCTTGTCTAAACTATTTATCGTCCACGTTTCACTTCCATACATCTATATCGATGTTAACAAATTTCTGTTCTTCAGAAACGCTTTCCTTGCCATTGCCAGTCTACATTTTATATCCTCTCTACTTCGACCATCATCAGTTATTTTGCTCCCCAAATAGCAAAACTCATTTACTACTTTAAGCGTGTCATTTCCTATACTAATACCCTCAGCATCACCCGATTTAATTCGACTGCATTCCATTATCCTCGTTTTGCTTTTGTTGATGTTCATCTTATAGCCTCCTTTCAAGACACCGTCCATCCCGTTCAACTGCTCTTCCGGGCCCTTTGCTGTCTCTGACATTATTACAATGTCATCGGCTAACCTCAAAGTTTTTATTTCTTCCCCATGGATTTTAATTCCTACTCCGAATTTTTCTTTTGTTTCCTTTACTGCTTGCTCAATATACAGATTGAGTAACATCGGGGATAGGCTACACCCCTGCCTGACTCCCTTCCCAAACCACTGTTTCCCTTTCGTGCCCTTCGACTCTTATAACTGCCATCTGGTTTCTGTACAAATTGTAAATAGCCTTCCGTTCCCTGTATTTTACCCCTGCCACCTTCAGAATTTGAAAGAGAGTATTCCAGTCAACATTGTCAAAAGCTTTCTCTAAGTCTAGAAATGCTAGAAACGTGCCGGCCGGGGTGGACGAGCGATTCTAGGCACTACAGTCTGGAACCGCGCAACCGCTACGGTCGAAGGTTCGAATCCTGCCTCGGGCATCGATGTGTGTGACGTCCTTAGGTTAGTTCTATGTGTAGGGGACTGATGACCTCAGAAGTTAAGTCCCATAGTGCTCAGAGCCATTTGAACCATTTTTTTGCTAGAAACGTTGGTTTGCCTTTCCTTAATCTATTTTCTAAGATAAGTCGTATTAATTGTCTCACGTGTTCCATCATTTCTACGGAATCCAAACTGATCTTCCCCGAGTTCGGTTTCTACTAGTTTTTCCATTCGTCTGTAAAGACATCGTGTTAGTATTTTGCAGCCGTGGCTGATAGTTCGGTAACTTTCACTTCTGTCAACACCTGCTTCCTTTGGGATTGGAATTATTATATTGTTCTTAAAGTCGGAGGGTATTTCGCTTGTCTCATACACCTTGCTCACCAGATGGTAGAGTTTTGTCAGGGCTGGGTCTCCCAAGGCTATCAGTAGTTCTAATGGAATGTTGTCTACTCCCGGGGTCTTGTTTCGAGTTAGGTCTTTCAGCGACATCGACGCGCATCAGGAATGAACGGCGTCCTGTTGTATAGCTGGCCATGCTGCGTGCTCCTGGTGCCGAAGTCCCTCTGTGGCGATTGGCATTGGGTCACAGCGCAGCACCCATCGTTCCATCATATCCCACACATTTTCGATTGGTGCCATATGTGGTAATCTGGCGGATCAGGGCAAAAGACTGATATCCTGTGACATCAAGACGGCACGTGTTCATGCCAGCAGCATGTGGTCGTGCATTGTCTTACTAAAAAATGGCGTCTGGGGCGCTCTGCAGAAAGGTTAAGGCTTCTTATGTTTATGGATGGGGTCCGCCTTTAACAAAACACAATTTTGTTTTTTAATCCCAAGCATGTTTCACTGCAGTTGTAGCATCATCAGTGGGTTTTTATTTTGTGGTTGTTAAACACAAAGAATGTTAAACTTCCTGGCAGATTAAAACTGTGTGCCCGACCGAGACTCGAACTCGGGACCTTTGCCTTTCGCGGGCAAGTGCTCTACCATCTGAGCTACCGAAGCACGACTCAAGTTTCATATCAGCGCACACTCCGCTGCAGAGTGAAAATCTCATTCTGGAAACATCCCCCAGGCTGTGGCTAAGCCATGTCTCCGCAGTATCCTTTCTTGCAGGAGTGCTAGTTCTGCAAGGTTCGCAGGAGAGCTTCTGTAATGTTTGGAAGGTAGGAGACGAGATACTGGCAGAAGTAAAGCTGTGAGTACCGGACGTGAGTCGTGCTTCGGTAGCTCAGATGGTAGAGCACTTGCCCGCGAAAGGCAGAGGTCTCGAGTTCGAGTCTCGGTCGGGCACACAGTTTTAATCTGCCAGGAAGTTTCATATCCGCGCACACTCCGCTGCAGAGTGAAAATCTCATTCTGCAGACTAAGAATGTTATTTACTGTTTGTACACATGTAAATATTAGTTTTTAAAATCGTATAACTACTGGTCGCAGAATGTCGTTTACGTAGGTCACACCTGTCACAGTGCTCTGGATACGCATTAACATTACCGCCTAGCATGTTTCTGCACATTCGGCGAAGGTAGGTGGAGAAGTGAACGCGCACGTAATCCGTGCCGTACTAAACGGCGACGGACATTCACCTCTGATAGTGTACGATGTGCTACACAGTTTTACTGTTCCGTCAGAGCCGAGAAGGACGCAGATCTGTCCAACAGTGCCATTCGGGTAAAGTGTCGATCTTCTAGGAGAGTGGTCTTGGTGGTGCGACCTGACCCATCTCGTCGTATTCTACGGCCTTCCGTGAACCATTCTGCCCACATCCGTTGCACTGCCGAAACACTTCGTCCCACACGAACAGCAATTTCCCGGATAGATGTATGAGAATATCTCATGCCAAAAATGCGCCCTCTTTCAAAACTCACTGATTGGACGGTATGGTTCGCCCATACGTCTGCGAGGCATCCACCACGTCTGCTCAAGTCACACTGATCCATTACCTACTATTTATAGCGACAACGAACACCGAAGGCACATTTTACTGGTGGGTGGTGTCGCACCTCGATATCGATGTTGACCTCGAACCCGCGGGCCGACATGGTTCAAATACTAAGCACTTTTGCGAAACGTGCTAATGTACATGTCCTATGAATATCAACGTCCCGTTTCTAGTCGTTTAAGATGGTCTGTTCTTTCTGAACATGAGTGTTAGGGCCAAAATGCGAAATCGAATAAAGCAGGAAATGGTCGGCCAATTCAGTAAATGGCCAGTATCGCTGGATCGGCCGAAGTCCGATCTTTTCTTGGTTTCGGGCTTTTGGCCCGCCAATTCGCGAAACGGTGTGGATCAATCGGGCCAGGCCGGAAGAAAAAGACTATGCCGATTTAAAGAGTCCGTATAATTTCAATTTTATACAAGCATGCACAACAGTGGGTTACACTATATTCTGTTTAACACATCACACACAATATTTTACACTGTTATTGTCAGATAATTCGTCTATAGATTCCGATAGATTCACTGCCACGGCAGCTTCATTATCAGGCGGTGTTCCTGCATTTACGGCAACCTTCATTACAGCGCCATCTATCACAAAGCGAAAAAAGTGGTCCAAATAAAACATTCATATTTCTTTACGTACTACACGAATATGTAATAAAAATGGGGGTTCCTATTTAAAAAAGCGCGCTTGATATCCATTTGACCTATGGCAGCGCCATCTAGCGGGCCAACTATAGCGCCATCTGGTTTGCCCCTTCAAGCTAGACGAGTTTCGTTCTTTGTAGTTTTTTCGTTTGAAGCTTATTTCGTGAGATATTTTGGCCCGATCACTATCAATGGACAACCCTGTTATATGGTTAAGGCTCACCGGCCATTTGACTGTCTTCTTCTGTGCGCATGCACAAACAATGTCCAACGTCTTGCGGGAATCGGCAAAAGCCGCAAGTAATGAGTATAATGGGCAGGAGCACTATGAATATAGTGCGGTACAATAAGTTGGGAATGTGGGTCTCAAGGGAGGCGTGCCGGAGATAAGTCCCTGCATTCGCACTCTCCTGTATGTCCTCGGTGGCTCAGATGGATTGCCCGGATTGCCGGCACGGTAGCTCAGCGTGATCGTTCGGAGAGCTGGTTGGCGTCTGTAATAAAAAACTGAGCGAAAGGATCAACAACGTACTAGAACGGATGTCATGTGACGTCCACAACGGCCAACAACGAACAAAAAAAAAAGCAGAAGATGGCTAGATCGTAAGCAGGAGATGCCGGGTTCGAGTCCCGGTCGGGGCACACATTTTCGACTGTCCCCGTTGACGTATATCAACGCCTGTATGCAGCTAAGCGTAGTGATTTCATTGTAATTTCAACCTTCAGTTCTCGTTCGACTTTTCCAGGGTCTTCATCTGTCACAATATTATCCACAACCCTTCTTTGCAGATCTGACGTACTCACAGGGGAACTTCCCGTCGCACCCCGCTCAGATTTAGTGGTAAGAGGGCTCTGTGGACGGCCCGTGAAAACCTGAACACAGATCAAGCATGAGCACAGGAAGAAGGTGTACTGAACTGCGAAATAAAAAGCAAAATAGAAATAGTAAAGGGTTTAAGGTGAAGAAGTGCAACATTCAGTGAGGCGGAGAACTGGTGACGTCGTGTTATGTGGCCACGGTGTTGGACGGCAAAGCAGTCGATCCGCCTTCAAAGCTCGCTCTTGCCTTTTTTGTTCAGCTGTTCGCTGTATTCAGATCTGTGTCTGTGTCGTGGCGTAACGTTCTTTTGAAACAGCGAGGTGTAAGGAAGGGACCTGTAATGAAAGTTGATTCTGCAAAACCTCTGTAGTAGCAGACGAAGGTAAGTGGCTTTCGAATGGGAACAGCAAACCTTTGGTGACAAGCTGAAAAGTCAACCGAATTCTCCACCGGAAAACACGTCTGGTGTGTCATACATGGCGTTAGTGGCAGTAAGTGTGTCATACGATAGGAATCTCTAGTCGACGCACCTGATTTGTACGCCTTGTTCGATGTAGGTGTTCGAATGAATGTGAATGTGATCATTCCCAAAGAAATGTTGAAAATGTGGTGTCACCGCCAGACACCACACTTGCTAGGTGGTAGCTTTAAATCGGCCGCGGTCCATTAGTACATGTCGGACCCGCGTGTCGTCACTGTCAGTGATCGCAGACCGAGCGCCACCACACGGCAGGTCTCGAGAGACTTACTAGCACTCGCCCCAGTTGTACGGACGACTTAGCTAGCGATGCGCACTGACGAAGCCTCGCTCATTTGCAGAGCAGATAGTTAGAATAGCCTTCAGCTAAGTCAATGGCTACGACCTAGCAAGGCGCCATAGCAATTGATAGTTATCGTATGAAGCATGTCTCATCAAGAACGATGTATACAAATGATGGATTAAAGTTAAGTATTCCAGAAGCTACGTACTTTTCTTTATAGCATTCATTACGTATCCTGTTCCAGACCTCACGCCATCCTGCGTGAGCTTATAGCGTGCATTTCGGCCTTCTCTAGCTATATAACAGAAAACATAATAGTTTGTCACATAAGCTGCAAAAAATGAACGCAACACTTTCACAATCACACAGTTTCTCTGTGCTCTTCCAAAACACATGTTTTTAACGTTTTTAAAGTTGCGCTCCGCTTTGGAAGTTTTGACTCTTAATTCCTTTGTTGTAAGAGATATCACATCAGTTTATTTGTTGTTTTAGTTTCTATGGTATCTCGCCTGCTCTCACTCTTCATCACATTTGCTTGCGACGGTAATGTAATGTTACCACATGACATATTCTATACCCAACGTATAGAATGACAACTGCCAAAACTGCAGAAAGAGAGCAAACATTTCAATGACTGGACGGACAGTTCATAAAGTTGTGAAAGAAAAAAACGAAAATGGCACGAAGGAGTTGTGCATACAGTACGTCCGCTTTGCCTTCCAACAAATGGTTCAAATGGCTCTGAGCACTATGGGACTCAACTGCTGTGGTCATTAGTCCCCTAGAACTTAGAACTACTTAAACCTAACTAACCTAAGGACATCACACACATCCATGCCTGAGGCAGGATTCGAACCTGCGACCGTAGCAGTCGCACGGTTCCGGACTGCGCGCCTAGTGCCTTCCAACATCGTGGCCACTTAACCAAAACGTCACTGCGTAAAAGCAGCGTTGCACTTGTTGATCTTCGATCGTTAATTGTGTGTATTTTGCTTTTTTTACATTTAAGCACACCTTTTCGTGCGTTATCAGTGTTCAGTTTTAAACGGGCCATCTTATGAGTATATCTGAGGGGGTTGTCATGAAGACGTTCCCTTGCTAGGCTAACGTTCGCTTTGCATACAAGTGTGGCCTCATATGGCGACTGCTGAATGCCTCGATAGAAAGAACAGTTTTTCATAAACTGAGTAAACCAAACACTCTCAGCCCATTATGTTGATTCATTCGTCTGCATCCATCTCTTTATCAAATTCCGAACATCCTGGCTGGCGCTTTCGATGGAATCTTGGTTTTGGCTATGTCTATGTTTTTCGTGTACCAGTACAGATCGAGCCACATAATTTTTAGTTCATTTATAACCTGGTTAGAATTTTTTTTCCCGTTATAAGCTTGAAGGACACTTGGAGCTCCTATAGTGTGAAGATATAAAGTGTCTGGTAAGCAATTTCTTCTCCTCTTTTGCTTTTCAGGGGCGGGAATAATATAACCTTGGTTAAATAATCCTGGTAATTGGGTATAAACATGTAATCACCGTCAGGATTACTTTGCGGATTTGTCAGATCTACCTGGCATATTTTCTTTGGAAACTGAGCCTTTCTGGGGATTAAACAAAGTAGTCCGAAAAGACTTGCATAATCAGAGATACCATGTAACGTCATAGGTGACATTTTTTATTTAGTTTGTACTTCTTTTTCCATCCCTGTACGACCTCCATGTCCAGTTTTCAAGTGAATATCCCGCAGTATTTTGAACAATTCTTCTGTATGCACTTACTAAAACATAACACTGTTGTCTCCCGTTACCCACCAACTTCAGTAATTTCTTAGCCGACGATAGTCAACACTCTCTTTTCTCTGCTTGGCTCTGGCTTCTTTAAAGTCCTCTATAAGAGAGCAGTATGTATCTCTAGGGAGGATTCCTTTATTATTTGATTTTCCTTGCAGCAGAGTATTCAGACTGTCCGAGAGCCTGCTTTTAACATCAAATGTTGGTTCCGCAATTGCTTGTATGCCAACTTTGTTCTACTGATCACTCCCGTTTGAATCAGCCATAGGACAGCCTACGGAAGAATAATACGAATGATTGAAATCGACGTATCATTACATGGGATAGGTCTACAGGCAAAATAATTACATTCGGTTGCCGATTGACCACATTTAGAAACCCTTGGGTAACAGAAGAAATATTGAATTTAATTAATGAAAGGAGAAAATATAAAAATGCAGTAAATGAAGCAGGTTCTAAATGGTTAAAATGGCTCCGAGCACTATAGGACTTAACTTCTGAGGTCATCAGTCCCCTAGAACTTAGAACTACTTAAACTAACTAACCTAAGGACATCACACACATCCATGCCCGAGGCAGGATTCGAACCTGCGACCGTAGCGGTCGCGCGGTTCCAGACTGTAGCGCCTAGAACCGCTCGGCCACTCCGGCCGGTTAAATGAAGCAGGCAAAAACCAATACAAACGTCTCAAAAATGAGAACGACAGGAAGTGCAAAATGGCTAAGCAGGGATGGCTAGAGGACAAATGTAAGGATGTAGAGGCTTATCTCACTAGGGGTAAGATAGATACTCCCTACAGGAAAATTAAAGAGACCTTTGGAGAAAAGAGAACCACTTGTAAGAATATCAAGAGCTCAGATGGAAACCCAGTTCTAAGCAAAGAAGGGAAAGCAGAAAGGTCGAAATATATAGAGGGACTATACAGGGGCGATGTACTTGAGGACAATATTATGGAAATGGAAGAGGATGTAGATGAAGATGAAATGGGAGATATGATACTGCGTGAAGCGTTTGACAGAGCACTGAAAGATCTGAGGCGAAACAAGGCTCCAGGAGTAGACAACATTCCATTAGAACTACTGACAGCCTTGGGAGAGCCAGTCCTGACAAAATTCTACCATCTGGTGAGCAGATGTATGAGACAGGCGAAATACCCTCCGACTTCAAGAAGAATATAATAATTCCAATCCCAAAGAAAGCAGGTGTTGACAGATGTGAAAATTACCGACTGTCAGTTTAATAAGTCACGGCTGCAAAATACTAACGCGAATTCTTTACAGACGAATGGAAAAACTAGTAGCAGCCGACCTCGGGGAAGATCAGTTTGGATTCCGTAGAAATATTGGAACACGTGAGGCAATACTGACCCTACGACTTATATTAGGAGCTAGATTAAGGAAAGGCAAACCTACGTTTCTACCATTTGTAGACTTAGAGAAAACTTTTTACAATGTTGACTGGAGTACTCTCTTTCAAATTCTGAAGGTGGCAGAGATAAAATACAGGGAGCGAAAAGCTATTTACAATTTGTACAGAAACCAAATGGCAGTTATAAGAGTCGAGGGTCATGAAAGGGATTCAGTGGTTTGGAAGGAAGTGAGACAGGGTTGTAGCCTCTCCCCGATGTTATTCAATCTATATATTGAGCAAGCAGTGAAGGAAACAAAAGAAAAATTCGGAGTAGGTATTAAAATCCATTGAGAAGAAATAAAAACTTTGAGGTTCGCCGATGACATTGTAATTCTGTCAGAGACAGCAAAGGACTTGGAAGAGCAGTTGAACGGAATGGACAGTGTCTTGAAAGGAGGATATAAGATGAACATCAACAAAAGCAAAACGAGGATAATGGAATGTAGTGGAATTAAGTCGGGTGATGCTGAGGGAATTCGATTAGGAAATGAGACACTTAAAGTAGTAAAGGAGTTTTGCTATTTGGTGAGCAAAATAACTGATGATGGTCGAAGTAAAGAAGATATGAAATATAGACTGGCAATGGCAAGGAAAGCGCTTCTGAAGAAGAGAAATTTGTTAACATCGAGTATAGATTTAAGTGTTAGGAAGTCGTTTCTGAAAGTATTTGTATGGAGTGTAGCCATGTATGGAAGTGAAACATGGACGATAACCAGTTTGGACAAGAAGAGAATAGAAGCTTTCGAAATGTGGTGCTACAGAAGAATGCTGAAGATAAGGTGGGTAGATCACGTAACTAATGAGGAGTTACTGAATAGAATTGGGGAGAAGAGAAATTTGTGGCACAACTTGACTAGAAGAAGGAATTGGTTGGTAGGACTATTCTGCGGCACCAAGGGATCACCAATTTAGTACTGGAAGGCAGTGTGGAGGGTAAAAATCATAGAGGGAAACCAAGAGATGAATACACTAAGCAGATTCAGAAGGACGTAGGTTGCACTAAGTACTGGGAGATGAAGAAGCTTGCACAGGATAGAGTAGCATGGAGAGCTGCATCAAACCAGTCTCAGGACTGAAGATGACAACAACAACAAAGGAAAACGTCAGCAAGCATATAAATATCGCTAATTCGGTCTTCAATTTAACTAGAATCTGTCGGCGGGAAAAAGGACACTAAAAAATCATACAATTAATGTATTTCGTCAATTTTAAAGAGTCGTATTTGTCTGTTTCCGCATCGTTCGATCTCCCCGCTCATCCGACCAGGTCACTGCCAGTTCTGGTCTGATAATGTTTTGAGAAACAACCCTGAGGAATGTGTAAATATATTACAGTCCCTTAGGAACCGCGAAGAAAAGATCTTGCTAATTACAATGCACACTGAGGCTTTTAAGTAGGCATTCTTCCCGCGCTGCATTCGTTAATAGAATGGGAGTAAACAGGAACACGCGGCACAGTGGGAAGTACCCTTTGCCACGCACTTCACTGTGGCTATTAGAGTATATTTGTAGGTGTACGCAGATAAAAGCAGTATGTCCATGTCAGTTTCCAGATGCTCTGTTCCGCGATTCTGATGGCCGTCACAGTACCTCGTGAAAGTCACAGCCTCATCTCCGTATGCTTTTATAATTCCAAGCGTCAGTCCGCAAGAGATCAACTTCGAGCGTTTTCGACAGATGAGATATCCACAAGGTGATACCAGATAACATATCTCTCGTATTTAGTATCACACAATGACTGATGTGTGCTCAGGAAATGCCACAGAAAATCGTTGATACGAAGCTAATCACGCGGAGATCCTTCTTCGCTCATGCACGAATAATTTCTCTGACTGAAAAGCTCTGTTTCTATTTTTTTTTTACTCTTACATTATTTTACACTCGGCCAGTTTTGATGTGTCGACGAATACCAGATGTATACACCATCCAGTCATGCTCATGGATTCTGCGACAGGTACATAGCTTCAAGGTAACATAGTGGAACTGAAGAGGAACAAGAATGAGAGAAACACGCTGAATGTAAGAACGAATCTGAGACTGATAATGCGGGAAGATGACTGGCTGAAAATTCGAGAGTGAGCTGCACAAAAACTGAACCGCCAGAAACTGGCAGACATTTAATAACATGCAGACAGATAACACATCCCATAATATTTAATTCGCAGTGAATATGGAAAAAAGATGAGAAAATACACCTCTAGACAATAAAATAGTGCAGTTCTATCCTAATACAATTATAGCGCCACATGCTGTACTATTGGAACATTTTACAATGTGGGATGAGGAAAAGAATGATTACCAACGCTTCTTAGCAGAGACATCCACTGACCCTGAACCATTGCTGCCTTGGAATGAAGTGGATGCAAGAACACAGCTAGTAGTGTTCAGGCAGAGACAGGTTTTAACTTTAATTAAAGAATGGATGTTGTGGCGAATGATGTTATGCCCAGCGGCAATTCTAGATGCCGAACTCATAAGCTCGCTTCAGTACATAGTTATCCTATTCCTGCAATATCACGCTCCACCCTCCTCGAACGGATGGAATTTTCCCACCACGAGAGGATATAGGCGGCCACATCAGAAAACTGCAAAATAAAAGTAATTAAACTCAGATTTGCGGTGGCAATCTAATAAAGTGCTCCTCAAAGTAATGTTCTTCATCCTTTGCTGTGCTTAATCTGCAGTCTAAATTAAAACACTTCGCTGAAACATTAACGTTTGTAGAGAACACGAGCATAGTGATTTTGACTACAGATCCAACATACCAGACACACCTAAACTAGTAGCTGAAAACGTTCATAATTGAATCATAGCATACAAATCAACTTTTAATTCACTCTGTATACAACTGAAGACGAAAAATTAATTACTTATGAAACGAAAGCGTGGAAGTAAAGGGTCGATCAAAAAGTTTCCATTTGAAGGCGTTGTTGCAGCGTATATGCCACGAAACACGACTCCGATTATAGTATATTAGCACCGACATGTAGGAAAGGGATTAGTGTGGCATTTGTGTCTTTCCGACGTGCCTGTGGTAAATGCCGAAGCGTGAAATATGGCGACGTTATTACCAAATGTGTCCATACCGGCAAACATCCATCTGATAATGAACGAGTTGTATGGGGCAGCCGTTGTGAAGTGGAGCGGCCAGATCCGCGCTGGTCCCGATTCCATACAAGACGCTCCAATGCCACTAATGACGGAGAGACACTCGAGAGCCCGCCTTATAACCCCGACCTCTACCCAAGTGGTTCTGACGCCTACGGTGCCTTAGAAAAGGCCTTGAAGGGTCGAAGATTGCTGTCGGACGAGGATGTGCATCCATGGATTTCTTCAAGCAGCAGGACACGTTGTTTTACCAAACGTGTGTCTTCAACTGGTGCGTCGGTGGGATGGTTCTCTCAGAGCACACGGTGATTTTGTCTGATTGGCATACCGAATGTACGGCCTTCGAAGCGACAGTTTTTGATCGCCCCTTACATTCGATTAAAACCGTGGTCCAAAACTACTTGGTGTCTGTGTAATTAAAATGTGGAAGATCTGTGTGTCCCTGAATCCAATTCTGGAGAAAAGTGCTGATTCTTTTGCGATGACCATATGCACTATAACGGTTGTTAGCCCTGTATATACACTACTGGACATTAAAATTGCTACACCAAGAAGAAATGCAGATGATACACGGGTATTCATTGGACAAATATATTATACTAGAACTGACATGGCATTACATTTTCACTCAATTTGGGTGCATAGATGCTGAGAAATCAGTACCCAGAACAACCACCTCTGGCCGTAATAACGGCCTTGATACGCCTGGGCATTGAGTCAAACAGACCTTGGATGGAGTGTACAGGTACAGATGCCCGTGCACCTTCAACACGATACCACAGTTCATCAAGGGTAGTGACTGGCGTATTGTGACGAGCCAGTTGCTTGACCACCATTGACCATACGTTTTCCATTGGTGAGATATCTGGAGAATGTGCTGGCCAGGGCAGCAGTCGAACATTTTCTGTATCCAGAAAGGCCCGTACAGGACCTGCAACATGCGGTCGTGCATAATCCTGCTGAAATGTAGGGTTTCGCAGGGATCGAATGAAGGGTAGAGCCACGGATCGTAACACATATGAAATGTAACGTCCACTGTTCAAAGCGGCGTCAATGCGAACAAGAGGTGACCGAGACGTGTATCCAATGGCACCCCATACCATCAAGCCGAGTGATACGCCTGTATGGCGATGACGAATACACGCTTCCAATGTGCGTTCACCACAATGTCGCCAAACACGGATGCGACCATCATGACGCTGTAAACAGAACCTCGATTCATCCGAAAAAATGACGTTTTGCCATTCGTGCACCCAGGTTCGTTTTTAAGTACACCATCGCAGGCGCTCCTGTCTGTGATGCAGCGCCAAGGGTAACCGCAGCCTTGGTCTCCGAGCTGGTAATCCATGCTGCTGCAAACGTCGTCGAGCTGTTCGTGCAGATGGTTGTTGTCTTGCAAACGTCCTTATCTGTTGACTCAGGGATCGAAACGTGGTGCACGATCCGTTACAGCCATGCGGATAAGTCTGTCATCTCGACTGCTAGTGATACGAGGCCGTTGGGATCCAGAACGGCGTTCCGTATTACCCTCCTCAAACCACCGATTCCATATTCTGCTAACAGTCGTTGGATCTCGACCAACGCGAGCAGCAATGTCGCGATACGATAAACCGCAATCGCAATACGCTACAATCAGACCTTTATCAAAGCTGGAACCGTGGTGGTACGCATTTCTCCTCCCGCCAGCCGCGTGTGAATGGTCTGAAAAGCTAATCATTTGCATATCACAGCATCTTCCTGTCGGTTAAATTTCGTGTCTGTAGCACGTCATCTTCGTGGTGTAGCAATTTTAATGGACAGTAGTGTAGTATATCCCTTTGGTGCAGTAACTGTCCTCTCATATCTACATTTACAAAGAAATGTTGGAAACCACCGTTATTTTTATTTTCTAGTACATTGTATTTTAGCCTATATTGTACAGTCTTCTGCGTATAGCACTTGAAAGGATTAAAAGCATATCTTTCAGTAGTATGTGCTATCTTGTACGATCGTATAGTTTTTTCGCAAAAGGAGCTCTTACTACTACTACTACTACTACTAGTACTGGCCGTTAAAACTACAACTACAGCTTGTGGTAATTTTACCAAATGACTTCATATAGAAATGATTAGGGTAAGTGCATAAACGTGGAGGAATAATCTCATCTACATTCTGTGTTTCATGCAACGTAATTCTTATTCAGAAACAGCATTCAATTATCGGTTGTTTATGGGAAGATCGTGTTACGCATTGTGTAAGAAAGGAAAGCGTCTAACAACAGGTGTTGAATTCGAGAGCAGCGGTATCGTGGCCTATAGGGACTACGTTTCATCTTCCTGGAATATTCCTGCTCGTGTTGAACAGGTTCCCACCACCATTATGCCGATGGAATGGTTGAGTTCGGTGGGGCCGCACTCAACGTCCTGCAAGATCTCAGCGGCCCCACGCGTCTAGTGAATGAGAGGATAGAGATACCGTTCTCTCATCTGAGCAGCATTCTGCAGCCACGTCACATACGAGTAAATGTGCTACTTCACAAAAAGACAAGCATTCACAGAGCCAGTGTGACCATCCCTGGAGTATCACGGACTGTCTGCACAGAGACCATTGTTGCCATTTGTCTCGATGTGGCAGTACATGAAGGAGCGACAACAGTGGTTCAGCAAAACACGACACCGGACAGAGGAGTGGCTTCATGTCATCATATCACACGAGTTCCGTTTCTGTATACAGCATCACGAAGAATGTACACGTGATTGGCGATTCCGAGGAGAATCAGTTTTATCAGATTGCATTCGTTATCGTCAAATGTGCCATGCACACAGGGTGATGTTATGGGGTGCTGTTGACTAAACAACACGATCATTCCTGGTGCGCGCAGCATTTAGACCAGGGCTTCACAACATACGTGCTCGCGGAGCAAGCTGTGAGCAGCAAGGCGCGAGCACGGAGCAGCGCGAGCACGCTACCCCCACTACCGGACCAGAGCGGAGAGTGGGGAGAGTCACGTGGGGCACACAACAGCTGCCGCCAGTCAATGTAAATCCGCGGCCACCTGCAGGGATGTCACTCACGAATTATTACTGTGACAAATGAAACAAATAAAGGAGAATGTACACCTGCCACCTAATTTTATTAGCTTAGTGTATGCCTCTACATTCGCATTAATTTGTGAACTGCTACACAATAAAAGGTGTCACTGAAGTGTGGGATTCTCGGTTATATTGTAATTTTTGCCCTTTACAATTGCGTCTATGTTCGGAGTAATTGTTCTTGTGCATTTTAGGCGCAGCGTGCAGTTTAAATTTCGATCAGACAATGCGTTTCTCAGGCGCGTCTTGTTATATTTCATTGCAGAGAACAGTTGTTCACAACATACGTGGAACCGGACATTGATATTATTGTAACCACCAGTTTGTGCAAACGAGGAAATCTATCGTGAGAGAAGTGTCTGTAGAATTCCAAAATGTTTTTCTTGTTCTGAAATTTGTCTCTGTATTCTCTGTCACACTGCAGGTCAATAATTTCTTGCTGCAGCTCAGGACGAATCTCTTAAATATTCGCTGAAAATGGAGAGAACAGATCAAAATCACTGTCTAGTGCTGTCAGATCTTGAAAGCGCTGATCAACTAAACTATGTGAATAACATTCACAGTCTTTGTGAACATCTTGCATGGATGATAATTTAGGAAAATGAGCTAGGTTTCCTGTTTCCAGCTGACTCACCCAAAGTGTCAATTTCATTTTAAAAGCTCGTATTCGATCTATGAAAAGAGTAATTAGCAGATCTTTACCTTGTAGTAAAATGTTCAAAGCATTCGGATGGCTAGTTAAATCTGCTAAGAACGGGAGATCACATTCAAACGTGCGCGCGTAATTCCCCTCCCTCCCCTCCCTCCCCTCCCTCCCCTCCCTCCCTACTCCGCGACCTTGCACCTGGTCGCGAGCACGTGCCTGAGCCA
The DNA here is from genome assembly GCF_023898315.1 of Schistocerca nitens. NCBI lineage: Eukaryota > Metazoa > Arthropoda > Insecta > Orthoptera > Acrididae > Schistocerca > Schistocerca nitens. The sequence goes on along the minus strand of NC_064614.1, from coordinate 1,134,036,882 downwards.
GTTGTTAAGCCCTGATTTAGACAGAACCGGCACTTTTCTGACACGCCGGTGGCTATGTCCTTTGTTGCAGGTCGTGGTGGTTTATGTTTCAGTAAGATTTCATAAAAATGCATGTTGCCCGTGCTGTCCTGACTTGCACTGATACGGAGAGTGTTCAACAGTTTCCATAAAAACACCTGGCGATGAGTTGCCCATATACCGGCACGCTACTGCACGTCAGCCATTATGATTGATGACCTCCAGCATGGTGGTGAATCAGCGTCAAGTCATGTTTCTGTCGACCAGTTAGACTTGATGTGCAGCTTGGTTATAGCCACAGTTGTTGGCACAAGAATGTTGTATAGTAATGAGTTTTCAAGTATATAGAAAATTTTGCAACCTGCATATCCCCAAATACCAACAAATTTAATTATGTGTCTTTCTTACTATACCATAAACTAACAATAGGCAAAATTTCATTATTCACTATTCTTTCTAGAGATGTTATTTTAATGGCCACTAGTGTAATGCCGCGCGGGATTAACCGAGCGGTCAAAGGCGCTGCAGTTATGGACTGTGCGGCTGGTCCCGGCGGAGGTTCGAGTCCTCCCTCGGGCATGGGTGTGTGTGTTTGTCCTTAGGATAATTTAGGTTAAGTAGTGTGTAAGCTTAGGGACTGATGACCTTAGCAGTTAAGTCTCATAAGATTTCACACACATTTGAACAGTGTAATGTCGGCATATTTCATATACAGCACCCAATAATTCTTCTTGGCTGATCTATAGAACAGCAAATGTGAATGAAATGTTACCAAAAAAATAATGTCAGAAAATTTCAGAAAGTTAATGATTTTAAAATATTCGATAATGCTGAAACCGCTCTAGAAGTATTCTGAACAAAATACTTCATGGTGTTACTGAAATGCAGATTGCATAACGGCTTTAGTTTCTGATGGCCTGTTAGCTTGAAGAGAGAACTATTGCTATAACTGTTAAGCAACCATTTTCTGAAAGCAGCTACATAACACATGCAAATTCATAATGGAAGTCCGATTTGTTTGGAATATTTGACATCGGGATATATGGGAAAAAAAACAGCACTAGTGATTGTCAGTAAATGACTAATGCAACTTTACTGTTCTTTTGCTCTTAATTCAAATTTGCATACCTTGTAAAAGTGAGAAAACTTGAAAGCATTCTAAACAGTGATAAGGCAAGCGAATCGGCAGAGGCAGTAGAGCTGACTACTCCTCAGAGCCAGCTCATGGAAGGACCGTCAAGGAGAGCTGAGGGTCAGTCGGCTGCCGGAGTCTCTTTGTGGTGCAGCCCTAGGACGTCCGGCCACCTCGTGTGCAAATGCAGATAATATCTCCCATACAGCAAACTCCTGGCAAAAGCATTTCACTACCTGGAAGTGGAGTGAAAAGCCTTAGTTTTTAGTGGAAGACATCATTGTGCTCAAAATGTAGAAAGCTGGTCATTTCTCCAGAAAGCACTGAGAGCTAAACATCTCAAAGACGTAATCAGCCTGCATGATCCGTGATTTATTTTCAAAGAATATTCTTAAGAATTTACTTTATTTACTAGCGATTCATGAAGAACATTAACACATTTAATCACACTATGTAAGCATGGAAGTAGTTGCCAGGGAGTAACGGATGAAATCATAACCAAGTTCCTTTTAACAAATAGGAATTATATTCACTTTAATAGTGCCTAAAAGCATTTTTTAAGAGAAACAGGTTTAAAATTATAATCAGAAAGCACCCTCTAAATATCACAGTTACAATTTATTCAGAGGCAGAAAGCAACAAGTTTTAACCGTATGAGCTTTCGGGCAGAGAACCTTGCCGCTCCCTTTTGACACGGCCACAATTACGACCGCTCACAACAGCCTCTGAAAGACTACACTGATGCAAATCTGCTTCACACCAGATAACTTTAAACTAAGAGTTCTAACAATTTACACAAGCACAGAAACTGTTCACCCCCCGTATGAGGGATGGAAATGGTACAAAACACTAACAATTAAAATATTAACCTTGCCACCGATGGTGCAACTTGATTTTAACTTCTAAGAAAAGTCTTACAGTGAAAGGGTGGCAACTTTATATACTAAAATGATCATTTAAATAAAATCCCATGAAATGCAATCTTGTATAAAATTCTACAAGGTTTGCCAAACAATAGTTAAGGTGCTCTACAATACACAGATACCGCCTCTCAAGATTTTAGGCAATAATATCAAAGTTTCCAAAGATCAAAACATTATTCAGGTATTAGGCCGTTACACTCCAAGAAATAAATTCGTTAACACAACAAATTGGACAAACATGACAGAGGTAGTTAGTAACGTACGGTAGATTGGTAGGGGGATTACCGAACAACCCGAACCGCAGGTTGCTCTAACCCGCCCCTACTCCGCAAGGTAAAAACCCACCACCCAGTTTATAAACAACCACCTTCCCGCGGGTGGGCAAATGGAGAAGAATGGTGGGACGACTCCGTCTGCTGCCAGCCGCATCATCGGATGCAGGAAGGCGCGCCGATGTCCCATCTCACGGCGTCGCAGCTCGCACCGGCCAGACTGATGTCGTGGGTTGACTCCTGTTGCTCTCGTGTCGGCCGCGAAGCCACTACCTCTCGCTATACGCCGCGGCCCACTGGACTCACGTGGCGACCTCACATGCGCCGACGCTCAAGACGGACAAGTCATCTTGTATCTCAGTGCGCGACCGACCAACCGATCGATCCAACCGTCAATAACCGTTGCCTGAGCAAACACGAGCAGACTGGCGGCCTAACGCGCAGACTCAGATGCAGGAACTAAGCCCCGACCGGGCGACCACTCTCTGAGTTCTCTTACTGGCGGAGTGGAAACACTCTCATTTTGCCGGCTTTAAAGGTTGATCCGAACGACAGAGTAGCACTCCGAACGACAGACACTATATGCCTAACAAATGCGGACGAGAGACAGACCAACAAGCTGGGGACGAAAGACTGACCCAGACTGACCCACTGGCGAGCTCATAGCGCCCCTTAAATGCTCGCCCTTTCCCACCAGAGGGAGACACCAAAACTGCGACTGCCACAGCGGCGCCACCGCCAGAAACGGTGGGCGACTGCTTCACACTACGCGCTGTGGCGCGCTCTTCAAAACAGCACTTTTTACCACGGCTCACTGCATTCCTGGGCCTTTGAAAACGTGAGACACCGCTGAACATTCTGACTCGGCAAAAAGCAAATGTTTACGCAATGCAAAAACCTCCATCATTGGTTAATGTAAATGAATTGCTAGTTAGAATGAGATAGGGAGGGTGATGACAAAGGATACCTCGCTGGTCACTTTTTTCTGTGGGGGAGCATTGGTCATAGATATGGAGGGAGAGTGATGTGACTTTTTTTTGGAGGATGGTAGGATGTAATTTATAGGTTTACCAGCCACAGGAAGGAGCAGTTGTATTGGATGGTGGTCGGAAGATACGGAGCCGAGCGAATGGAAATTCAATAAGAATACGAAACACAACCATATGAGGTTTCCTTTTATTTAACATATGAACAGAATTCACTTCATCTTCATCTTCAGCTCCATCTTCATCTGCATCTTCTGGAGCCTCCGCCACAGATTTCCTGGGCACAGTATTGACTCCATCAGCCTGTTGCGTCGTCTGAGCTGACGCATTCGGGACGAAAAGTCGCGGGCAGATATGCACTTAGGTGCTGGCGAGGGTTGTTGGTTCGGCCAGTGAGTGAGTCAGCAGTTCCTTCAGCACCCACCTGCAATCTTATAGTGAGATGTAGCCACAACCACGAGACGTGTGAGGACATTAAAATCATTTTATAATAATCCGGTTATACCATCTTCAGTCTGAAGACTTGTGTTTTACGCCAGTGAACAATTTGCTTTCAACTCTGAACACATGAGTAATATACAGTGTTCCCTCGGTAGCTCTTTATGTTTTCAAATAATACCATGACACTCTCTGGAGGTTTCAAGATTGTAATTAAATCACTTGCGCGATTATCAGTATCTTTTCCCCTGACCCTTTATGTCAGATATGCCAAGGTCAAAAAAATGGTTCAAATGGCTCTGAGCGCTATGGGACTTAACATCTATGGTCATCACTCCCCTAGAACTTAGAACTACTTAAACCTAACTAACCTAAGGACATCACACACATCCATGTCCGAGGCAGGATTCGAACCTGCGACCGTAGCAGTCGCGCAGCTCCGGACTGAGCGCCTAGAACCGCTAGACCACTGCGGCCGGCTATGCCAAGGTCATCCTTTATTAATATTGCCACAGACTGTCATTTGTTCTGTCTATGATTTTGTTGGAATAGTATTACTGTTTCCTCAGGCTGTCACTTGTTTATTGCTCATTTTATTGGACTATATCAAAGTAGCAGTCATAAGCTTTATTCTGGAGAATATCGCTGCATTTCTTGACGTCTCTCGGAATTACAATTCACTAACCAGGGCTGTCAACTTACAAATTTTAGAGAGTCCCTCAGCATAACGTACCAAGTGCAAAGAGATTTCGGGCTTGCAGCCAGTGGTCGTAAACCGTAAACTTCATTGCTCGATATTTCGACTGGACAACTGCCATCCATCTTCAGGTGATCCAAACAAGGAGTGACAAAGACGTATAAGAGATGGGGCCCCTCCACGCCCGCACCAACGTGGTGACCAAACCAAAAGTTCTACTGTCACCTCCGTAAACATGTTAGTTATCTAGTAAGTGGATCATAGGATGCTGGGCTGTGATGTTGTCCGTGCGTCTGGGTAGGACTACGCATTAACACGGTCCATCAGGTGATGGATAGTGGACGAAACGCGAGTGAGAATAGCGATTTGAAGAGCAGAGGGAAAAAGTGCCGTGGCTCGTGCCGTGGGAAAAAAACTTCTGCGACAGTGGGATGGGTAGTAAGAGCAGTAGTGGCTTACTAGCTGCGATAGTTCATGCAAGGTTGGATTTGTTAGTATAGGTATCATGCATCATTACCGTGGCAAGCGATGGCGATGTCTCCCTGTTGCTGCAGCTGCTACATTCCTGGAACAATCAAGACCGTTATACAGTAGTGGGAGATCGGCCATAAATCATCTCATTGTGTGGGGGATGTGTGGAGTTTGTCTGCACGCAGTGTACGGTACGGCTTCCCTGTGTGGTGCCGTTTTTCGGCAGTGTATTCCAGTTGAATATCCATTAATGGCGTCTGATTAACAGGGGCTCGCCCATACCGTTATGCTTGGTCATAGATGTTAGGTCCTTACAAGTATGTCTTTTGGTCTTTTATGTTTCCATCTATGGTTCTGGTCGTAGTTCCCCAGATTCAGAATAAACGGGTTGTGCGAATGTCTGGAGTTTCTGTATAGTATTGTGGTGAGTTTGTGGATTACCTCCGTGAGAGTCTCAAGTCGGTATTCCCGGTGAAGGTCCGCGATGCGTGTGTATCGTGGAGGGATGACAAAGACGTTTTTTTTTTCCTTTATTGTTATTTTAACACCTTACACAAAGGCGGGCTGTCAGCGGCACAATACGCCGCTCTTCAGCCTTGAGTTTGGCAACAAGTAGTACAGAAAGGTGGCACAGAGCAGACAGTAAAAACGGTGGTCAAAAAAGGTAGACACTAAAAATCGAAAAAACATGGAGCCGTTCACGCTGGACGAGAAACATCACTAACACTGGGCGACACGATGCACAGAACACGGATGATGATGGCGACGGCACGTGAACGGTGGTGGCGTGACGGCGAACAACACTACACACAAACGAAGGCACACACACGAAACACTGACGGCGATGATCTCCGGCGCGCGAATGTTCACTGAGCGTGTACGAGTCCGGGGACCTGCCAAGAGAGGAGGTGGAGGAGGAGGAAGGGGAAGGGGAATGGGAGAGGGGAGAGCAGAGATGCCATGGGCAAAGGAGAGAGGAGGAGGGAGGAAGGGGGAGGGGAAGCCCGGGGGAGAGGGGAGGAGGCAAGGGGAAAAGGAAGGAGAAGGGAAGGGAAGGGAGGGAGGGAGGGTGCCTAAAGGATAGGACACAGGAGGTGGGGGGGTGGATCAAAGTTGATAGGAGGGGTAGATGCAGGGAAGGAGGACATCATCAGGGAGGGGGAGCTGGCGGAAGCCACCTTGGGAGAGGGTAAGGAGGGTGGAGAGATGGAGACCGGGTGGGATATGGGAGTATAGGCGCGGCAGCGGGCGGGGGTGGGAGAGGATCGGGGAGACGAGCGGGTGAGGAGGATCGAGTTTACGGGAGGTGTATAGGATTCGTATCCTTTCGAGGAAGAGGAGGAGGTGGGGGAAGGGGATAAGATCATACAGGATCCGCGTGGGGGAGGGGAGACGGATGCGATAGGCAAGGCGGAGAGCATGGCGTTCAAGGATTTGGAGGGATTTATAAAAGGAAGGGGGGCGGAGATCCAGGCTGGATGGGCGTAGCAGAGGATAGGGCGGATGAGGGACTTATAGGTGTGGAGGATGGTGGAGGGGTCCAGACCCCACGTACGGCCGGAAAGGAGCTTGAGGAGACGGAGTCGGGAACGTGCCTTGGCTTGGATTGTCTGGAGATGGGGAGTCCAGGAGAGGCGACGGTCGAGGGTGACGCCAAGGTACTTAAGGGTGGGGGTGAGAGCGATGGGACGGCCATAAACGGTGAGATAGAAATCAAGGAGGCGGAAGGAAGGGGTGGTTTTGCCTACAATGATCGCCTGGGTTTTGGAAGGATTGACCTTGAGCAACCACTGGTTGCACCAAGCGGTGAACCGGTCAAGATGGGATTGGAGAAGGTGTTGGGAGCGTTGCAGGGTGGGGGCAAGGGCAAGGAAGGCGGTGTCATCGGCAAACTGGAGAAGGTGGACGGGGGCTGGCGGCGGCGGCATGTCCGCCGTGTACAAGAGGTACAGAAGGGGGGAGAGGATGGAGCCTTGGGGCACACCGGCAGAGGGGAAAAAGGTGTAGGAATCTGCGTTATGGATGGTGACATAGGAAGGACGGCGGGAGAGAAAGGAGCCGATCAGACGGACGTAGTTAATGGGAAGGGCGAAGGTTTGGAGCTTGAAGAGGAGACCGGAATGCCATACGCGGTCATAGGCACGGTCGAGGTCCAGGGAGAGGAAGATTGCGGAGCGACGGGAATTAAGCTGTTCGGAAAGGAGATGAGTGAGGTGAAGGAGAAGGTCGTTGGAAGAGAAGGACGGCCGAAAGCCACACTGGGTAACGGGAAGAAGGCGGTGCTGGCGGAGATGCTGGTGGATGCGGCGGGTGAGGATAGATTCCAGGACCTTGCTGAAGACCGAGGTAAGGCTGATGGGGCGGTAGGAGGAGACGGCGGACGGTGGTTTGCCGGGTTTAAGGAACATGAGGATACGGGAGGTTTTCCACAGGTCGGGGTAGTAACCGGTGGACAGGACTACATTGTAGAGCCTGGCCAGGGTGGAGAGGAAAGAGATGGGAGCTTCACGAAGGTGGCGGTAGGTGACACGATCGTGACCAGGAGCGGTGTTGCGTTTCGTGCGGAGTGTAGCAATGAGATCCTGTGTAGTGATAGGGGCATTGAGTTCTGTGTGTGCAATGTTGTCCAAGTACTGGAAACCAGGAGCGAGGGGAGGGGAAGAGGTGTCAGTTCGATCGCGGATATCCGGGAAGAGGGAGTAATCGAACTGGGGATCATCGGGGATGGAAAATACATCGGAGAGGTAGGAGGCAAAGTGATTGGCCTTACTGAGGGAGTCAGGGAAAGGGTGATCATCATGGAGAAGAGGATAATAGGGGGAGGGTTTAGTTCCGGTAAGGCGACGGAAGGCCGACCAGAACTTGGACGAGTTGATTGGTAGGGTAGCATTTAAACGGGTGCATGTCTGCCGCCAGTCCCGGCGTTTCTTAGCCGCGAGCAAATTACGAATGTGTCGCTGGAGTTGCCGGTGGCGTCGTAGTGTGTCCGGGTCACGCGTGCGGAGGAAGGCACGGTAGAGACGACGGGATTCACGGAGGAGGAGAACGGCCTGTGGGGGCAAGGTAGGACGGTGGGGGTGGATGGCGACAGTAGGGACGTGGGCCTCCACGGCCTCAGACAAGGTCTGCTGGAGAAAGGAGGCGGCTTGGGTGACATCGTCCGGGTGGTGGTAGGTGAGAGGGTGGCTATCGACCTGGGTGGAAAGGGTATCCCGGTAGGCATTCCAGTCGGCGCGGGAATAGTCGTGGACATACTTAGGGGGAGGGTCAGTACGAGGGTCGGGGCGAGGGCGACGACCGTCTGAAACGGTGAGGAGGACAGGGAGATGGTCGCTACCAATAGGCTCCAGGACATCCACCGTTATGCGGCCAAGGAGGTTGGGGGAGGAGAGGATAACATCAGGAGTGGAGGTGGATTCGGGACGGGTGTGCCGGGGGAGGGGAATGAGGTCACCTTGAAGGGAGGAGAGGAACCGATGCCACCGCCGTAACTGGGCGGCGGAACGACTATGGATGTTGAGGTCGGCGGCGATCACGTAAGAGGAGAAGGTACGGTCAATGTGGGAGAGGAAGTCGAAGGGAATAGGGGCGTTAGGGCGGACATAGATGGTGGCGCAGGTAACGGTAAGGCCAGGGAAGAAGAGACTAAGGATCAGGTGTTCGGTGGGGTCGGGAAGGAGAGGTTGGAGCCGAACGGGGATCTGGCGGTGGTGCCCAATGGCAACTCCGCCACGCGCAATGGGGAGGGGATTGTCGGAGCGGTGGAGGAGGTAGGGCGAAGTGTGGACGGTGTGGTGGGGTTGGAGGAAGGTTTCATTAAGGATGAAGGCGTCCACGCGGTGGGAGGCAAGGGTATGGAGAAAGAGGTTCTTGTTGGCGGGGAGGGAGCGGATGTTGTTGAAAAGGATACGATGCTGTCGCGCCATGACAAGGATTTAAACGAGGGTGTCAAGGCGGGAGAAGGTGAAATGGGCCTGGTTATTGGAATAGGTGGCGAACATTTTAAGGTGGAATATGGAACGGGCGGCGAGGGAGATCTGTTGTAGGGTGTGGGGGCGCTGAAAGGGATGGACATTCTGGAGGACGATGGTGAGGAACCTGATGATGTCCTCAGCAGTGGGGGGGGGACGAAGGGAATTGCCAGGAGGGGTGGGGGCGTCCAGGGGACGGACAGGGACGGTGAGTTCAGGAGTGGTGGGAGGGGGTCGGGCTTTACATTTCTGGGAGTACGTGGGATGGGGGAGGTTGCAGGTATTGCAGGAGGGAGGGGATTGGAGATTAGGGCACTGCCGGAGGAAGTGCGCTTGCCGACAATGCGGGCAGGTGGGGGCCTCGCGGCATTCAGCTGTTGGATGCGCATTATAGCGCAGACACCTCTGGCAGCGCAGGGATTGAGGAGGGGAACGGGAGGGGTCGACCTTGTACCGCTGATTGAAGAGGAGGGCACCCTCCTTCAGGAGTCGGTCAATGGAGGGGGCGTCCTCAGAGAAAACCCGCATAAGTCGGGTGGGACCGGCCGCGTTGAAAATGCGGCGGACCGCCCGCACCTCCAGCGTGGGATGGGCCTTGAGCTCCGCCAACACCTCCTCCTCCGTGATCGACGGGCTGAGCCGAGTGATCACGGCGGTGAGGGTCGGCGGGCGACGCGGGGGTTGGGGTTGGCGGGTAGGAGATGGAGAAGGAGCAGGGGTAAGGGAGGCGTTAGGACCAAAACGGGTGATGGGGAGGCGGGAGAGGATGTCAGAATGGAGGGTTGGGCTGGGGGAGGAGATGAGAACAGAGTCCCGTCTGGGGGTAAGGAGAGAGATGGGGGCACCAGGGAAATGTTGGCGGAGGAGGAGGGAGAGATTCCGGGCCTCGAGAAAGGAAGGATCGGGGCGGGACAGGAGATATTTGTATAAACCGGGTGGGGAGGAGGAGGAGGAGGGGGGAGCGGGGTCTGGTGGGGAGACATCCATGGCACCCTGGGGTGGGGATAGAGGTCGGGGTGGGGCCTTTTTCGGGGCGGAGGAAGCGGGGGTGCCACTAGGGCGTTTGATGGCGGCAGAAGGGCGGGTGGTGACAGGAGGGACGGGAGCGACGGGGAGGTGGTGGGAAGGGACAGGTCCCGGTGTAGACGCAGCAGTCGGCGCCGGAGATGGTGACGGTGACGGTGCAGGCGAGGGTGACGGCGATGGTAACGGCGACGATGAAGACGGTGGTGGCGGTGATGGCGAAGGGGACGGGGAGAGCTGGGCGTGGGCAGTGGCCCGACGGGCCACCACCCTAGCCGGAGCTGCAGTGACAGGCTGGGGGAGTGGGGGGAAAGGATCAGAACGAGAGGAGCGAGAGGAAGAAGCGGGAGAGGGGGCGACAAAGATAGAGGGTGAAGGGAGAGTGAGGAGAGGCGGGATGGAAGGAGGGGGGTGGGACTGGGCACACCAAGTTATAGTGGTGGAAGCGGCGGAAGGGGATGTATAGACGATGGCGGTGGTGGTAGTAGTGACGGTGGTGGTGGGGGCGGACATGACGACAGGAAGAAAAAACGCACAGCACGAAAAGGAAAGGACACAAACTGGGAAACGGCGACGACGCAGATGGACGAAGACCGGCGAAGACGCAGACGGACGCAGAGGGACGAAGACCGGCGAAGACGCAGACGGACGCAGACCAGGGCGGACGGCGGCGGCGGCGGCGGCGGCGAGCACCGGCTGGCGGCGACGGCGGCGGCGGCGGCGGCGGCGGCGAGCACCGGCTAGCGGAGCGGCGGCGGCTGCGGCGAACAGACGGACGGACGGACAGCAGGCGAGACGGACAGCGAGCAGGCAGGCAGGCAGGCAGGCAGGCAGGCACACGGACGGACGGACGGACGGACGACGGACGAACAGCTACAACAGGAAGCGGCGGGCTGACAGACAGACAGACAGACAGACACAATCTTCGAAAGCGAAGATTCCAACCAGAGAGTAGCCCAGGCTTTGGAATCCGGCGCCTGCGAATGAGGGGATCCAACCCTCTAGATCGACAAAGACGTTCTCCGCTCCGTCTTATATAGTGCGCTGATGGTACTGCCGCGCATGCGTCGAAGTCGCGGAGACAGAAGGACCACACCAACCAGCGACAGCGCCCTCGCAGGTGGAACTGCAAGACTCAGCTGCCGTCGGTATTGTCGTTGGCCGCAGCTATCAAAGTCTTCTGGCGCCTTCGTCTCGAGCAAATTTCGGAGATGACGGGATTTCACGCGTTATTCAGTTGGTAACCACTGTCACGGTTCATTATGTTGTGTCGATTCCCTGAGGTCTCGACACAATGAGTGGCTAGGTGCACGCGAAACTAACGCAGACGGGCGTAAATTCTGAAACAAGAGACTGGATGAAAACTATAAAGAAAAGAAGAGAGATTTTAATATACTTAACTTTAATGTAGTCTTGTTCTTGTTGAAATACATCTCTTGCATAGTAGTAAGCAATTAGCAATGATACACATGGCGCCTTGCTAGGTAGTAGCGATGGACTAGCTGAAGGCTATGTAATCTGTCTCTCGGCAAATGAGAGGAATACTTGATAGGTCTAGTCGCAAGCTATGTCGTCCGTACAACTGGGGCGAGGTCAAGTCCGTGTCTTGTGACCTGCCCTGTGGTGGCGCTACGTTTGCGATTACATCGTGGCGACACGCGGGTCCGACATGTACTACAGGACCGCGGCCGATTTAAGTTACCACCTAGCAAGTGTGGTGTCTAGCGGTGACACCACACATTAGACTTCCCGCGATGCGTATTTCAACGGATTCTTTGATGATGGAGATACAAAAAGTTGTTGATATGGCCAAAATCGAAGTTTTGTCATACTCCATTGCATGTCCGATGGAAATACAATGTTCCGCAACTGCGTACTTACTAGGTTGCAATAGGCGAGTGCAACGTTGATTTTCCGTACAACATTCTTCCACTGTACGTGCTGTCTGTCCTATAACACATTGACACGGCCTTCCGCAGTCCTTGTTCGGCTCACCTGAAGGTGCCTGACAGTTGCCCAGCCGAAATATCGTGCAATGAAGCTTACGACGACCGGCTGCAAGCCCGAAATCTCTTTGAATAGTTCATTCGCAGGGAAAATTTCAAATTTTACATAACGTACCATGTTATCTGGTGCTGCCATTAACCTATTTCTATCTCAATGGCACATCATAGTTCCTCAGAAGCGTTGCTATAATAACAGATTTCTTACTTGCAATGGGAACAGGGCAAATGCAGAACTGTAAAAGCACGCCTTACTGGGCGAAAGATAGATGGCACATGTAGGAAAATGAAAGAGACGTTTGGAGAAAGGCGAAACAGCTGTATGAATACTAAGTGCCAGTACTAAATGTGGTGTCACCACCAGACACCACACTTGCTAGGTGGTAGCTTTAAATCGGCCGCGGTCCATTAGTACATGTCGGACCCGCGTGTCGCCACTGTCAGTGATCGCAGACCGAGCGTCACCACACGGCAGGTCTCGAGAGACGGACTAGCACTCGTCCCAGTTGTACGGACGACGTAGCTAGCGATGCACACTGACGAAGCCTCGCTCATTTGCAGAGCCGATAGTTAGAATTGCCTTCAGCTAAGTCAATGGCTACGACCTAGCAAGGCGCCATTAGCATTACATAGCAATTGATAGTTATCGTATGAAGCATGTCTCATCAAGAGCGATGTACCACAAGGATGGATTAAAGTTAAGTATTCCAGGAGCTACGTACTTTTCTTTATAGCATTCATTACGTATCCTGTTTCAGACCTATCTACTAGCCTGCGTGAGTTAACGCGTACCTTTCGGCTACTTCCGAGTGGCGTGGCTGTCTTGTTACGCCACAACACTAAGAAAGAAGAAGAAGCTGAAATATGGAAGAAATATATAGAGGGTCTATAGAAAGGAAACAAATTTGAAGGGAATATAATAGAAAGAGGAGAGGAAGTAGGAGAAGATGAGATGGGAGATACAATACTTCGCGAAGAATTTAGAGAGCACTGGAAGATCTAAGTGGAAATCAGATGTCTGAAGCTGACGATAAGAGGTGGTTACAACTGAAGTACAGCTACTCACGAAAGTCCAGTGTTGTCTGTAATTATCTTATGGCAGCGAAACTTGGTAAATACGCTGGGAAAATACTATTAGTTCCAATTGTGCCACCAGAAGGAAATCTGGCTGTGTACACTGTTTGTATGATGGTATGATACCCACGCTGCCATTTGACGGGCCGTAACGTGAGTGACAGTATGGCTATCGAGAAGAGATGCCGCCCGCTGTATGTGCCACTATTTTACGTCAGCGGCAGCAATTACAGTGCTGCACTCGGAGAATATCGCTGACTGAAAGGTCTGAGGAGAGGTCCGATGCTGTTAAATGCTTTAAAGGAGGTGATAATGAAATGCGAGAACACGGATGCCCTTGGTGTGGCATCTGTAAGAGGAAGGCGTCCTATTCCAGTGGAAGTTATTGACGAGGTTGCTGTTGCAGCAGCACGTCCCCCGTGGCGGAACTAGTGCTCATGTAGTGGCGATAACATATTAGACCTTCTGGTGACAAACAGACCCGAACTATTTGAAACAGTTAACGCAGAACAGGGAATCAGCGATCATAAAGCGATTACTGCATCGATGATTTCAGCCGTAAATAGAAATATTAAAAAAGGTAGGAAGAGTTTTCTGTTCAGCAAAAGTGACAAAAAGCAGATTACAGAGCAGCTCACGGCTCAACACAAAAGCTTTGTCTCAAGTACAGATAGTGTTGAGGATCAGTGGACAAAGTTCAAAACCATCGTACAATACGCGTTAGATGAGTATGTGCCAAGCAAGATCGTAAGAGATGGAAAAGAGCCACCGTGGTACAACAACCGAGTTAGAAAACTGCTGCGGAAGAAAAGGGAACTTCATAGCAAACATAAACATGTCGAAAGCCTTGCAGACAAACAAAAATTACGCGAAGCGAAATGTAGTGTGAGGAGGGCTATGCGAGAGGCGTTCAATGAATTCGAAAGTAAAGTTCTATGTACTGACTTGGCAGAAAATCCTAAGAAATGTTGGTCTTGTGTCAAAGCGGTAGGTGGATCAAAACAAAATGTCCAGACACACTGTGACCAAAACGGTACTGAAACAGAGGATGACAGAATAAAGGCCGAAATACTAAATGTCTTTTTCCAAAGCTGTTTCACAGAGGAAGACTGCACTGTAGTTCCTTCTCTAGATTGTCGCACAGGTGACAAAATGGTAGATATCGAAATAGACGACATAGGGATAGAGAAACAATTAAAATCACTCAAAAGAGGAAAGGCCGCTGGACCTGGTGGGATACCAGTTCGATTTTACACAGAGTACGAGAAGGAACTTGCCCCCCTTCTTGCAGCGGTGTACCATAGGTCTCTAGAACAGCGTAGCGTTCCAAAGGATCGGAAAAAGACACAGGTCATCCCCGTTTTCAAGAAGGGACGTCGAACAGATGTGCAGAACTATAGACCTATATCTCTAACGTCGATCAGTTGTAGAATTTTGGAACACGTATTATGTTCGAGTATAATGACTTTTCTGGAGACTAGAAATCTACTCTGTAGCAATCAGCATGGGTTTCGAAAAAGACGGTCGTGTGAAACCCAACTCGCACTATTCGTCCTCGAGACTCAGAGGGCCATAGACACGGGTTCACAGGTAGATGCCGTGATTCTTCCGCAAGGCGTTCGATACAGTTCCCCACAGTCGTTTAATGAACAAAGTAAGAGCATATGGACTATCAGACCAATTGTGTGACTGGATTGAAGAGTTCCTCGATAACAGAACGCAGCATGTCATTCTCAATGGAGAGAAGTCTTCCGAAGTAAGAGTGATTTCGGGATTGCCGCAGGGGAGTGTCATAGGACCGTTGCTATTCACAATATACATAAATGATATTGTGGATGACATCGGAAGTTTGCAGATGATGCTGTACTATATCGAGAGGTTGTAACAATGGAAAATTGTACTGAAATGCAGGAGGATCTGCAGCGAATTGACGCATGGTGCAGGGAATGGCAATTGAATCTCAATGTAGACAAGTGTGAAGTGCTGCGAATACATACAAAGATAAATGGTTCAAATGGCTCTGAGCACTATGGGACTTAACATCTATGGTCATCAGTCCCCTAGAACTTAGAACTACTTAAACCTAACTAACCTAAGGACAGCACACAACACCCAGCCACCACGAGGCAGAGAAAATCCCTGACCCCGCCGGGAATCGAACCCGGAAACCCGGGTGTGGGAAGCGAGAACGCTACCGCACGACCACGAGATGCGGGCCATACAAAGATAGATGCCTTATCATTTAGCTGCAGAATAGCAGGTCAGCAACTGGAAGCAGTTAATTCCATAAATTATCTGGGAGTACGCATTAGGAGTGATTTAAAATGGAATGATCATATAAAGTTGATCGTCGGTAAAGCAGGTGCCAGACTGAGATTCATTGGAAGAATCCTAAGGAAATGCAATCCGAAAACAAAGGAAGAAGGTTACAGCACACTTGTTCGCCCACTGCTTGAATACTGCTCAGCAGGGTGGGATCCGTAGCAGGTAGGGTTGATAGAAGAGATAGAGAAGATCCAACGGAGAGCAGCGCGCTTCGTTACAGGGTCATTTAGTAATCGCGAAAGCGTTACGGAAATGATAGATGAACTCCAGTGGAAGACTCTGCAGGAGAGACGCTCAGTAGCTCGGTACGGGCTTTTGTTAATGTTTCGAGAACATACCTTCACCGAAGAGTCAAGCAGTATATTGCTCCTTCCTACGTATATCTCGCGAAGAGACCGTGAGGATAAAATCAGAGATATTAGAGCCCACACGGAAGCATACCGACAATCCTCCTTTATACGAACAATACGAGACTGGAATAGAAGGGAGAACAGATAGAGGTACTCAAGGTACCCTCCACCACACACCTTCAGGTGGCTTGAGGAGTATGGATGTAGATGTAGTGTCACGAGAATTTTCTGTCCCACGGTCTTGCGATCTATTTTGCACTGGTACCCGTACAGGACCCATTCGGTGCAGCAACTGATGATCTGCAGCAACGTCTGAATTTGCTCTTCCGTTTCTGGCACGGATCGAAGTTGATGGCATGTGGCCGGGCTATATTCTATGGAGTGACGAGGCACATTTTACATTACAGGATGCAGTGAATACACGGAACTGCCGTATTTGGGATACTGTTAAACGGCGTGTTGTGCACGATGAACCACTGGATTTGCCGTATGTGTGGATTCACAATAATCTGTATTCTCGATCCGTTCTTCACCCAGAGGACGAGTCAGGTGTACAATGACGTCTGCACCTTATCGAGACCTCCTCGTACAGTTTGTGATTCCTGCTTTGGAACTACGTTGAAACCACTGTTTTCATCCAAGGTGGCACATCACTTCATGTCGCTCGCCCAGTGAAAGTTCTGCTTAATACAATCTTCCACGAACGTGTTATCTCCAAAGATTTTCCAGATGCATGGCCTGCAAGATCACCTGCTCTGAATCCATGTGACTGCTGGCTCTGATTACGTATGAAAGAACGCGTCTACCAGGAGCATGTTCGGCCTCTACCAGATCTGGAAGCCACTGTGCCCCTTTGCTCAGTTTACATCGTAACTGGTGTGTTCATCTATTGATCACGTCATTTTAACGATGCAGCATTTCCTCGGCGTCTCCATTGCTCATACTGAACAAATTATGTAAGTCACAGTTAAAAATAATATGAACATTAAGCCTTTCTCGCTTGATTGACTTCTTCTCACGTCCCGCTCCGTATGACAACATTTCTATACGTCTTCCTTACATTCACTGCGCCAGATTTGTACTTGATGTCCAAAACTGGAATTTTTTCCGCATAAATCGTTTTTGCGTTAACGTATTAGAATCTCCATCAGGTTTCGCTGTCACACATCAATTACAGAATGTGACTAGTTGCACCGTAATTTTAGCCACACCGTATTCCTCAGAATTACTGAGATCCTAGAGACAGGCAGTCAGAAGAAAATTATTTCAGCTGACGTGTAAGACATATAGACAAGTGAAACAGCGTCAGACATCAGGAAGAATGTAATAATAACAGCTCCAAAGAAGGTAATTGTTGATAGGTATTCAGCCAAAATCAGTTTCCGCAGAAATCTAGGAACAATGTAGGCAACACTGACCCTGGAACTTATCTTAGAAGATAAGCTGAAGAAAGTCAAACCTACGTTTAGAACATTTATGGATTTAGAGGAAGCTATTACCAATGTTGATTGCATTACACTCTCTAAAAGGTATCAAGAATAAAATGCAGGGAGAAAAATGTTATCTACAACTTTTATTGAAACGATAAAGCGATTATAAGAGTGGAAGGACATGAAAAAAATGTCCAAATGTGTGTGAAATCTTATGTGACTTAACTACTAAGTTCATCAGTCCCTAACCTTACACACTACTTAACCTAAATTATCCTAAGGACAAACACACACAACCATGCCCGAGGGAGGACTCGAACCTCCGCCGGGACCAGCCGCACAGTCCATGACTGCAGCGAAGGACATGAAAAGGCAGGCATAATTGAGAAGGGAGCGAGACAGGGTTGTAGCTCGTCCCCAATGTTCAAAAATGTTCAAATGTGTGTGAATGCCTAAGGGACCAAACTGCTGAGGTCATCGGTCCCTAGACTTACACACTACTTAAACTAACTTATGCTAAGAGCAACACATATACCCATGCCCGATGGAGGACTCGAACCTCCGGTGGAAGGGGCACGCAATCCGTGACATGGCGTCTCAAACCGCGCGGACACTCCCCGCGGCTCCCCGATGTCCTTCAGGGATTATAGGATTATAATTTAGTACGTCTGTCATTTTTTGTATGCCAGTTGACTTCTGTGCAAGCACTAGATGAACAAACAAAAGTTTTCAGATAATTGTATCGCTCCGTTAGGCATTTCACTAGACGTACTCTTGCTTCATGTACACTGTAATTGACCTTCCTGCTCGATTAACTAAGTGAACGTTGGAACGGTAGGCGGTAGCAGTGGAGTGGGATGTCGAGATAGAGAAGGGGGCAGCTGTGTGATAAAATAGGGGGTGGGACAACCTGTGTCTATGTTCATTTCTTTTTATCCTCCAAATATATACATGGAGAAACACCTAAAACTGGCATAGCAAATATTGTGGAAATGGAAAATGCTATTGATGTGCGGCTTTCACAGATTGGATTGCTCATCAAGGGCTCGTCCTGTTAGCCAATCGCCGGCCGGAGTTGCCGAGCAGTTCTAGGCGCTACAGTCTGGAACCGCGCGACCTCTACGGTAGCAGATTCGAATCCTGCCTCGGGCATGGATGTGCGTGATGTCCTTAGGTTAGTTAGGTTTAAGTAGTTCTAATTTCTACGGGACTTATGACCTCAGAAGTTGTCCCATAGTGCTCAGAGCCACTTGAACCATTTGTTAGCCAATCATCAGATTGCAGTAACCCTTAGAAAGCATATTTTTGTGCAATTTTACACTTTTTTCAATGGAACAAAACCTATTGACATTAACAAACCAAACGTAGGATAAATTAGAGTGTAAGTTGTGTTTGTTGCTGGATTCCAGTCCGAGTCGTTTACGAGACACCGTACTTTGAAAAGTTCCCACACCGACACTTGTACAATGCAATTGGTAGCACATGCTGAAGAACGACACAAGTGCATACACTAGTTCTGTGGATCATGACTAGTGACAAGACGACTGATCATCACAGGTTGTGTTCAAAATGACCTCCGGCAGTCGTACTATTCACTTCTAGTCTGGTATAGAACGACTGCTCCAAACGTGCTACCATTTCAACGGAGAAGTCCGAGCAGGCTGCAGGATACGTCGTTGCGTATCACTGGTTGTAACCGGTATGTCCTTGTAGACAGCGTCTTTCAGCTTTATCCACAAAAAAGTCTACAGGCGTCAAATCGGGCCATCGACTCGGAAACAATTCGTGAAGACATGCTGTAGTCCTTAAGGTACTATAGGCTGGGCAGCCATCATGTCGGTACCACAGGTTCATGCTAGTCTTCAGACGAACGTTTTCTAGGCTGCGATACGTGTACGCGTTGAGCGTTCCGTGTATGAAAAACGGGCCTTTGAGCTGATGGTTCACTACCCCACACCACAAGTTTACACTCCATGCCCACTGACGTTCGGCCTGGCGGAACCAACGGGTTTCCATGCAGCTCCTGATTGAAAAAGATGTGACAGGAATGGAACGTAACTCGATGGAGAATGCTTAGGACCCTTGCCTGCCTCATGCCACTTCCTCGTGCAAGTACTGATCAACTGCAGCAGCAGCAAGAAGATAAATTTCCCCCTTTTCTGCCGCCACTTGTTTCCTTCTGTTACGTTGCCTAGTTGTTACACTACCACTTTCACGTATCTGGTTGAAGAGGTTCATAAATAACTGCCGAGATAGTCCAAATGGTTCAAATTGCTCTAAGCACTATGGGACTTAACATCTGAGGTAATCAGTCCCCTAGACTTAGAACTACTTAAACCTAACTAACATAAGGACATCACACACAACCATGCCCGAGGCAGGATTCGAACCTGCGACCGTAACAGCCACGTGGTTCCGGACTGAAGCGCCTATAACCGCTCGACCACAGCGGCCGGCGCTGCAGAGATGGTTGACGTCTATTGGGATATCTTGCCGCATACGCCGCACAAGAAAGTACTGCATTCTTCCTACATTCTCCACACACCATGAGCACGTCGGCTTTTCCTGCGTTGGTAAATTCCACCGTCCACCCACGACCTGCTGCTTGGACTGCCACACATTAACTGACTAGCAGGTCGCAATGCACTCAAGGAACACGCAAGCACACTGTAGCCAAACATAACAACATCGTACCTAGTAACTACGAAGATCGAATGACACAAACATGTGTCAGCCTGGAAACTTTTCGAAATACGGTATCTCGCTAACGACTCGCACTGGAATCCTTCAATAAACACCACTGACGTCCTAATTTACCCTATTTTTAGTCTGTCAATATCAATAGGCATTGTTCCATTTAAAAAATGTGTATTTGCATAAAAAAATAAACTTTCCAAATATTATTACAATCTGTTGACTGTGTCTGGAAATGCACCGTCGCCACGGTTAATGACGCTGACAAATGAAAGTTCTTCTGACCGTATGCCGTGTGTTCTAAGCGTGTTGCAAACTGTGTGATTGACACAGATTACTGTACGCAGGAGAATGGTCCGGTATTCATGTCGGGGACAGGCAGAGATGGTGTTTATGTAGAGCCAGGCAGATGGAAATAGTCGATCATCCAAATCTGGTGAACGCATATTCCGCCGCCTGCCTGCACGTTCGTCTGTCTGAAAGTACGCATGATCATGCAAACGTTCAAAAAGGGCTTGAAATATTGTGTGATGTACCTGTTTTCGTATAGCCTTACACAGATGCCATCTCGGCTTGTTCCTGACATTAATACCGGATCATTCTGCTGCTTACAGTACACTGCGTCAATCATACAGCCTCCAAAACACAAAATACACAAGGCTCATGGTCAAAGGACGCTTCATTCGTCAGTACCACCTACTCTTGCAACTATGCATTTCCAGACACATGTTCATAGGACGTTCCTTCTTCCTTTTCCTATCAGAAACGCCCAATGTCAATAGAAAGTTGGTTTGTTCCCCATCAGAAACAAAATGGCTTTTAGAGCGGAATTTTACGTGTCCACACCATAAAGTACTTCAAAATTAGTCTTTTGTAATATTGATTTTAGCGATATGTGTGACTATTGATAGTAAAACACGAAGAATAACGAGCGCTCCAGCAGCGACCCATGGTGGTAGCAGGCAGCGCGAGCCAGGGCGGCGGATGAGAAGGGTAAGTTGGGCAGCAAAGACGTGGCGAAAAATGTTTTACTGTGTTTTCTGTCACTTTTAATACACATCCCTGATCTAAAGAGACGATTCAGGAAAAATCTGGAATGTAGCAGTATAACTAACTTACAAATGAAACAAATAGCAAATACCGGGAAGCCAAAGTGAAATGACTAAACGAAAATTAGAAGAAATCGGAAAATAAATGGTCATCAGGAAGAATGATTTAGAAAACTCAAAACAACTGCCGGTGAAATTAGAAGCAAAGGCGTCAACTTTAAGAGTACAACAGGAATTGCATTATTAAACACAGAGAAGAGAGCGGATAGTGGAAACAGTACACCGAAGGACTCTAAGAGGGGAACGAACTGTCCGATTAGAAATAAGAAGAAATGAGAGTTGATTTGGAAGACACAAGTGAGTATGAGAGCCGGACTTAAAAGCAGCTTTGGAAGACTTGTCTACAAACATGAAGGAAGGCATAGATATTTTTTAATATTTTAAACATAGCTGCACAACAGCAACGGTTCCACGTAATAAAATTATAAACAGCCGACCAGTTGCAATGTATAAAGAATTCTTTACCTAGGTTTCGACAAATATAAATTTGTCTTCTTCAGAAGGTGACCTGAGGACAATGAACATCATAGCTTAGATTGGAAAAGTATGAAACTTAAGCCAAGAATAAATTTTAACACAAATTAGAGAGCTCTTGCATTACAGAAATATGAGAACGACGACTGGTACTTACAATTTTACATTAGTGAGGACTAATGTACCATCGCCGTTTTTACAAATGTCGGCATAGATCCATTTGTCAAAAATTAAATAGAGCCCCAGAATTAGGGTTTGCCACGTAAATATAAATTAGTACATGGATCTTGCAGAGCTCACAACCGACTGAGTGTAATCGGCGAGCGTAGTTACTCTGAGACCAGGGCAGGTGGCGCTCATGGCGAGAACCATGTGCCAGTTGGCGTACAAAGACAATGTGTAAATTATCAGTATTAATAACGTCCTTAGATAAAGCAGCAATAAAAAGCAGGAAGGCATTTAACACTTCCGTTATAACAGTATGGGAGCATTGCTACAAATAATGTAGTTATACATAAAAAAAGCAGGTGGCGCTCACGCCGAGAGAAATACGCCCAGTGGCATTTACAGCCAAAATATAAAAACTACATTACTATATTAGTGAAGCCCACAAACAGTATATATACTCCCTCACCCCCTGGTTGCTTCTCTCCTCTCCTCTCCCATCTCCGCCCCCTGCCACGTCTTCACTGTTGTGTCCCCCCTACCCACCATCTCTACACCCTACATCTCCTTTCCCAAGCTGGCTTCCATCAACTCCCCCTCACGGATGATGCCCTCTCTCCCTTCATTTATCCCTCCTATCAACTCTGATCCTCACCCCCCCCTCCTTTCCTCTGTCCTTTTCCCTGGCCCCCTCTCCCCCCCTTCCATCCTCTTTCTTCCCCACCTCCCCTCTTTGCCCCCTTCTCCCCCCCCCCAAGTCCTTTTACATTTCCCTCCTCTGCCTCCTCTCATTCCCTCTCACGTCTGCCCTTCTCCCCCTTTATTAGTCCTCTCCCTCCTTGGTTTCCCCCCCCTTTTTTTCGTTTTTTTCATTCCTCCCTCCTTGTTCTTCCCCCTCCTCCAGGTCCCCCTCCCCCATCTGCCTTTGGCTCGGGAGTGTCATCTTTGTGCCGCCACTTTCGTGCAGTGTTCTACAGTGAGTGTTCTACAGTGCATGTTTTACAGTGAGTGTTCCGTGTTGTGTTTTTTGGGAAGTATTGCGAACGGCCATCATACTGTTGCTGGGTGTGCCTTTTATCTCTTGCGAACAGAAACCAGACTGTCGCCGTATTTTTTTAATTGTGTGTGTACTATGTTACTTGTCTGATTCCTGTGTCTTTTATTAACGTTGCCAACCCCTTTTGCTTTCTGTTTTAACTTTCCGCATTTTTCCGCCATTTTTCACTTGACGTCACCGTTTTATCGCCTGTTTTCTTGTTTCTTTTCTTCTTCTGTTCTTTAAAATAAAAGTCTGTAGGCTGTAGAGCAGCGTACTAAGCTGCTGCCAGCTCGCCCCCCTTCGGGGCGAATTGAAAATCAATAAAGGAAAAAAAACAGTATATATATATATATATATATATATATGTATATATATATATATATATATATATATATATCAGAACTTTAAAATTGATCATAAAGGCTCTCGTCAAGACAGAATTACGAGCACTGGTACGCAATCTAGTTAATACACATTCGCAGGGAACCAAAGTTTTAGAGCCAGACAAAATCACATAAGGGCCGATGTAGTGGCAAACATACATCGTGAGAAAACCACATTACACCGAGCGAGGTGGCGCAGTGGTTAGCACACTGGACTCGCATTCGGGAGGACGACGGTTCAATCCCGTCTCCGGCCATCCTGATTTAGGTTTTCCGTGATTTCCCTAAATCGTTTCAGGCAAATGCCGGGATGGTTCCTCTGAAAGGGCACGGCCGATTTCCTTCCCAATCCTTCCCTAACCCGAGCTTGCGCTCCGTCTCTAATGACCTCGTTGTCGACGGGACGTTAAACACTAACCACCACCACCAAAACCACATTACATAAGGGGTAGTGAGCTTAAAGCATTGAAGGTGCATCATAGCTTCCTGAGGAAATAGACCACTAAGGTTACCAGCATTAATGTTATACCATAAACAGTACATTTTTTAAAGCCTCCGAAAAATTGTCTACAAGCAAGGTTCAGCTGGTCGTTCGGTATATTAACGTCCTTGAGCTCTAGATGTTTGACAATTTGTAACTCTTCCCACAGATCTAATCTACGCCATTTGACTTCTCTGTGTAGGATAACAGTGTCTTGTAAATGTTTAGGGTATGACCGGCTATCAGGAGGTGTTCAGCAAAAGTAGAGCTGTGTATATTCGCTCCTTTTTTACTTAATAGGTGTTCTTTATATCTTGTTTTCACAGCTCTGCCTGCGTGACCACTATAATATGAAGGACAGTTATTACAGGTTAGTTTGTAAACCCCTGAATTGGAAAACCAATCGCCGGCAATCTCTACTGAATGTACAAGATTTCTTTTTAAACTGTTATCTGTAGACAAGGAGACGTTACCGTTATATTTTTTTCATTAGAAGACGTTTAATCCTATACGATATATTACCCAAGAAAGGAATAGAAATAAATTTGTTAGCTTCTTTGCTATCAATGGGGAGGTTGTTGCTCAACGTCGAACAGTTTTGGGAAGTTTTCTTACTGAACAAGTAATCAATCATATTCTGATTGTACCCATTATTAAGCGCAATCACTTTGATGACATTCAATTCTTTTTGTTGATCGGCAGGTGATAAAGGAGTAGTTACCATACGGTGAATGGCAAAATGAAAAAACGCCAGTTTATGAGCTTTTGGATGAGTTGAGTCAGCAGGGATGGCATTATCTGAATACGTTTCCTTACGGAAGATGTTGAAATTGAAGGAACTATTCTGTATAGAAATTGTCAAATCGAGGAAGTTAAGTTCACCTTTGCCGGCCGAAGTGGCCGTGCGGTTAAAGGCGCTGCAGTCTGGAACCGCAAGACCGCTACGGTCGCAGGTTCGAATCCTGCCTCGGGCATGGATGTTTGTGCTGTCCTTAGGTTAGTTAGGTTTAACTAGTTCCAAGTTCTAGGGGACTAATAACCTCAGCAGTTGAGTCCCATAGTGCTCAGAGCCATTTTTTTAAGTTCACCTTTTTCATTCTGAAGTTCTTTTGTGAAGGAAATCTTTTCATGTAAACCATTGAAAGTATTGAAGAGAAGCTCTAATTCATCATCAGTACCGTCAAAAGCAATGATAATGTCATCAACATAACGTGCATAATAGCGGATTTTGTGGGGTAGTTCTGAACTTGAATTGAAGAACGTTATTTCCAGACTGTTGATGAAAACGTCTGCCAAAATACCAGCGACGGGGCTACCCATTGCTAAACCATCTGGTTGCACATGCATTTTCCCATTGAACGTGAAATAATTGTATTTCAAAACGACTTTAGGCAAACTAATCAGTTCCGCAATCTGAATTTCACTTAGTTTTTTATGTTTTAGTAGATTCTTTTTTACAAGGGCTATGGTTTCATCGACAGGGACATTTGTATAAAGACTGACGATGTCAAAGGAAACCAGTCTAGTATCAGGTGTACATCTTACAGTTTGAATATTGTTGATTAATTCCTTGCTGTTTTTAACCGAAAAATTATTTTCAAATATGAAAGCATCTTCAATTTAAAATAGAGGCGCCTAGCGAGTGTGTGATGTGGACTACCTATTCCATTCACTACAGGGCGAATCGGGTGATTTTGTGTGTGCAGTTTAAACTGACTTCTGAGCACGGGTGGTTTCGGGTTCATATTTATAAGCCCTTTCTTTTGGAAGTTATTGAACAAGCTGACAGAACTAGCTAAAGTACGCCGGATTTCTTTTTGCAATTCCGCGGTTGGATCTACGGTAACCTCAGTGATGTCATTTTCTCAAAAAACTTTACAGTCTTTTCTATATATTCATTTTTTATAACCCACGACAGCAGTGTTCCCTTTGTCACTCTTAGTGACTAAGGCGTCGTGTTCTCTCAGTTTACGATTAATGCTTTTTACTATACTATGTTCGCCCGACTGAACATTAGGAAGTAGTTTAATTTCTTTTTCTATTATGTTATTACATTCGTAGGCACATTTAACTTGCTCGGTTTTCTCTAATTTCAGGGATTGCAAACCGATTTTAAGATCTACAATAAGATTACAGATAACTGGATCTTTATCGAGTTGAGCAGGCAAATTATATTTAAGGCCTTTACATAACAAGTCATTTTCAGCTTGCGTAAAAGTAATTCTGGTTTTATTCAGTATTCTTTCGTAAAACTGATGTTTGACACTATTGTCTGCTAGATTAACATTTTTACTTGTGGTCCTAATACTAAGCTTCTTTCCCAATTTCTAAAATGACTTGGGGAAGCAGCAATCAAACGAATCTCTGTGTTTGGAGACAATAGCATAATTAGCGTGACAGCTTACGTCTCCAAGCTAATAATGTATAGAAGAAGGGAAAACTGAGGACTTGTTTGATAGGTTTGATGATGATCAGTTTGGCTTTAGGAGAGGCAAAGGGACTAGAGAGGCAGTTTTGACCTTGGGCTTGGTAATGGAAGCAAGCCTCAAGAAGAGTCAAAGTGCGTTAGTTGAATTTGACGACTTTGAAAAATCGTTCGATAAAGTAAAATGATGCAAGATGTTCGAAACTCGCAGAAAAATAGATATAAACTAAAGGAAAAGTCGAGTAATACACAAAATGTACTAGAATCAAAAGCCAACAAGAAGAATGGGAGTCAAAGAGCGAAGTAGTAAGATTAAAAAGGGTGGAAGACATGGAAGCAGTCTTTCTCCTTTACTCGTCAACTTCTATGTCGAAGAAGCATTGACAGAAATAAAAGAGAGTTTCATGTTGGAAGGATATCAATAATAAGATTTGTTAAAGACGTTCCTACCGTTAGTGAAAGTGAGGAAGAATAACAGGGACTGCTGAATGGAATGAACAGTCTAACGATCATAGAATATGGACTGAGAGTAAACAGAAGAAAGGAAAAAGCAATTTAGAGTAGCAGAAATGAGACTAGCTGCAGACACCAAAATTGGGGATCACGAGTAGAATAAATGAAGAGCTTCTACAGCCTTGAAAGCAAAATAACGCATGACAGATGAAGCAAGAAGGACACAGGAAGCAGAGCAGCACAAAGAGCGGATTCTTGGCCAAAGGAAGTCTGCTAGTATCAAATGTCGGCCTTAATTTGGGAAACAGATTTCTGAGAATACACATTTGGAGCACATGATTGTATGGTAGTGATTAATGAACTGTGGGAAAACCGGAAAACAAGATGGTTCAAACGGCTCTAAGCACTATGGGACTTAACATCTGAGGACATCAGTCTCCTAGATGTAGAACTACTTAAACCTAACTAACCTAAGGACAATACACATATCCATGCCCGAGGCAGGATTCGAACCTGCGACCGTAGCAGCAGCGCGGTTCCGGACTGAGATAAGGAATGAGAAGGGTCTCCGCAGAATCGGCGAATGTAGGGATATAGGGAAAACATTGGCAAGAACACGACGATGGGATATGTGTCAACATATCATGGATTAACCACCATGGTCCCTGATCGAGCCGTAGAGGGTAAAAGCTGAAGGAAAAGGCAGAGATTGGCGGTAAGCATTTAACCCCACCCCCTCCCTCCGAACCCGACACACACACACACACACACGTACCATCAGTGAAGGTTTTTTTCTGAATATGTCGACGCCTGTATCTGTTGCTGGATTTTTTGATTTTGTGGTCTCTCTCTCTCCCCATCTTTTATTTTGCTGGAACACCATCGTCAGAAGTGACCCGAACTTCATAGTTTGGTGCAAAAGTATGATTGATATCCCTACCAGGTCTCTTACTAACGCTGTGGAAACCTTACAGCGAGATCACGGTAGAGGTTCATTTCTGCCATCATATTGTAAGTTTCTGATGCTATCACGCAATGTCAATTTTGTTGCGAATTATTGTGGCGAGGTTTTTGATCATGTCTTATATTCATCTGATGTTGGCTTGGTGACATAAATCTATTATTCTAGCGTATCTGGAGGCTCTGAATATTCACCTGAAGTTTATATTTTGTAAATTCTTAATATCTCGAGTTGTTTAATGTAAGTTTTACTCACCACGAGATG
This sequence comes from Schistocerca nitens, assembly GCF_023898315.1. Lineage (NCBI taxonomy): Eukaryota > Metazoa > Arthropoda > Insecta > Orthoptera > Acrididae > Schistocerca > Schistocerca nitens. Next base: position 1,134,009,321 of record NC_064614.1, on the reverse strand, counting down.
CTGCCATAGAGTAGTGTTGCCAGAACTGTTGCTTTCTGAAGTCTGATTTCAGTATCCACATCAGCACCTTATTTAAGGAGGAGAGCTTTTTGCCATTCCTCTCGCTTTACATGTCAAATTCTGGATGTAATGGTGGAGGAACATTTCTTTGTCCAGGGTGGGCTCCATGCAATGTTTGTGTTCATCGCAGACGTTTATTGAAACATACATCTGGGACCTCCCCCGGGTTTAGTTGGACTTTCCTGAGTCTGCACCACTGCACTGTGCAGTAAAGTTGTCCTTGGAATCTTTTTTCCCATGTGCACTGCGAATTAAATGTTGAGGTGTACATTAGTCATCTGCTTGTGAAAAATTTTCTGTTTGCTCTTGTGGTTCATAGGTAAACTCAAGTTTAAAAAACAGGACACATGCTCTTAAAATAAAATAGTCAAAGCTGTTTCTGGAATCTTGCAATTTTCGTGTAGAGTGATACACGTTGTTGGCGCTAATATCACTGTGTTCCGTGCTTTGCGAACAAAGACCGCGAATGTTTCGAGGTAGAGTGGACCACGATTTGCATTTGGACTCTCAACAGCCTTCTCTGACATTAAAACAACTTATACATCAAATGTCTACATCTACGTGATTACTCTGCTATTCACAATAAAGTTCCTGGCAGAGGGTTCAATGAACCACCTTCATGCTGTCTCTCTACCGTTCCACTCTCGAACGGCACGCGGGAAAAACGATTCTGTGCGAGCCCTGATTTCTCTTATTTTGTCGCGATGATCATTGCTCGCTATGTAGGTGGGTGCCAACAGAATGTTTTCGCAATTCGAGGAGAGAACTGGTGGTTGAAATTTCATGGGAAGATCCCGTTGCAACGAAAAACGCCTTTGTTTTAATGATTGCAATTCACGTATCATGTCTGTGACACTATCTCCCCTATTTCTCGATAATACAAAACTAGCTGCCCTTCTTTGTACTTTTTCGATGTCATCCGTCAGTCCCACCTGAAGTAGATCCCACACCGCACAGCAATACTCCAGAATAGGGCCGACAAGCGTAGTGTAAGCAGTCTCTTTAGTAGACCTGTTGCACCTTCTAAGTGTTCTGCCAATGAATCACAGTCTTAGGTTTGCTCTACCCACAATATTATCTATGTGATCGTTCCAATTTAGGTTATTTGTAATTGTAATCCCTAAGTATTTAGTTGATTTTACAGCCCTCAGATTTTTGTGACTTATCGCGTAATCGAAATTTAGCTCATTTCTTTTAGTACTCATCTGAATAACTTCGCAATTTTCTTTATACATGGTCAATCATCACTTTTCGCACCATACAGATATCTTATCTAAATCATTTTGCAACTCGTTTTGATCATCTGATGACTTTACAAGACGGTAAATGACAGCATCATTTGCAAACTAAGATGCTACTCAGATTTTCTCCTATGTCGTTAATATAGATGTATTTGCAGTTGCGAATACGGACAATCATCAGCTGTATAATGGAATAACGACAGTGAAAATTTGTGTCGGACCGGAACTCCAACCCGGATTTCGCGATCGTCGAGAGCGGATGTCTTACTAATTGGTTACCCGCGCACGACTCACGGCTAGACCCAAACTTACACACGGCGTCAACCATGTGTCTGCAACCTATACTCGTACATCCATTATGTAATTCCCATACAGCGGAGACATTTTACTTGAAAGTCGCTTGCCTGATGTCGCGTGATTAATGCGATATTGCACTGCATATGTTATTCCGAATTACGATGCAAAGTTCCTTCGGACATGCATGCATGCATCGTAATTAGGAATAACACAAGCACTGCAGCATCGCATTATAACAATTCGATTTTAACATGAACTGACAGCACGCAAGGACGGTACGAAGGAAAGATATACGTTGTTTACAGTAGACGTGAGATACACGTATGAATAAATGACATTGATGTCGAGATATTGTCGACAATAACAAATAAATAATTCAGTAAGCAGCAGAAACAAATTAATCATATTTGTCAGGTAATTATAATGCGAATATATTGTGACATAAACTATAAATATGTCGTGACTCTTCAAGCTTTCCCGGCGGACGATTTATGAAAAGACGGAAGTTTTATCCCGAGCATCCTCTTTATGGGATTGCGTCATTAAGGAAGCAATACATATCCGTACAGCAGATAACCTTATCAACAGGGATGCGGGATTTCAACTGAGTACAGCCTGGAACCCTGCATTGTCTGCTGTTAAATCACGACGAGAAAGCAAAGAACTTTCGATAATAGACCCGTCATAACGTTGGCAGCATGTTAGTAAACACAGCGTCAGCGCACTCGCAGAACGGCCGCTCTGCGTTTCCCGGCAGAGGGCGTTTGAGTCTGGCGCCATCTACCTGCAAATTTTTGCGCATGCGTGGTTTCCGCGCCTGTGCAATCTTCACGCGCGTACTCTATATACAGCGGCGTCGACATGCGGATCTTGTCAGTCGTACCTAGCCACCAGCGAGGTTCAACCACCTGATGATGTCGGACAGTTGCTCCGAGGAAATATTGTGGGATTTGCACAACGTCATCCGGCGGCACACCCGTGAAGACTATTTACAACTATAAATATGTCAGTAATTTAAGCGTGATTTTAATTTTCATTTCGAATATTTCACTCATCAAAAACATTTTTCACTGTAGGCCACAATAGTATCAAAAACAATCAACAGCTGATTAACACTTCCTCCTGATAAGGCAATGCAGCCATCTGGGGAACGAAACGTTCCAAACGGTAATGGCAGGAAACAGCAAAATATTTTTTAAATATGTCGCCATTGTAATTATTGGCTGCAGTTTTAATGTGTATAAACCCAATTGTGTCTTTCAAGAGAGGCAATCCTACTCTAATTACTGACAATGAGACGGCACAACCGTGGGGTCGGGGATCTGTCCGCAATTTTATGAGGTGAAAGAGGACCCCTAACACCTCACCTAGTTAAAATATTAGGACGCACTACTCGGAAAATCCCGAGAAAAATCGATGCAAAGTTTCTTAGGTGCCTTATGAGTATAAAATGTTAGTCCGTTGCCGAACCGCCATCTGGCCTACGTGATTAGAGCTCGCACTTTTACGTCAGAGGTCTCGGGTTCGATTCTTCCTCCGGCACTTTTTTTTTCTTCTGCTGCTTGCGAAATGGCAGCGCATTGTTACAGGAGAATCGTGAAATTAATTCCCGGGAAGATTTTATAAAAATTCATTCTATAATTCCGAGACATGATTCAAAATGACTGGTTTGCCTCAAAATTATCAGAAACTTGAAACATTTTCGTAAATGTTAATGGGGCATGTTTTTGTACACATTTATAGCAAACGCCCTGTGATTGTAAAAAATCCGGTTTTATATGTTGCGCAAGTAGTCGCAAAAATTATTGCTTCGTTTGTTTTTACGATAATTACCACTGAGGTTCTTGTTTATAATTATTATATGTATAAAAACTGGATGTTTCCCAATCGACTTTGTTATTCTGATTAAAAAGGCAATGTTTCTCCTCATATACCTTACAATGAAAAATGGAAAACCCACCGCCATGAACTGTGTTGTTGGACAAAAAGAAAATAATTTTTATTGAATACTGTAACTAATTTGTTAAAGATAATGTAGGTTTGGGAAACTTTCTGAATAATTGGTGGAATAACCAAAGAAAATGAAACAGAAGAAAAAAAAGTGCTGGAGCAGGAATCGAACCCGAGACAGCTGGCGCAATAGTTCGAGCTCTAAACAACTAGGCCAGACGGCGGCCCGGCAGTCGACTAACATTTTATATTTATAAGACACCTAAGAAACTTTGTATCGAGTTTTCCCGGGATTTTCCGGGTAGTGCGTCCTAATATTTTAACCAGGTGAGGTGTTAGGGGTCCTCTTTCACCACACAAAATTTCGAACAAATCCCCGACCCCACGTTCGTGCCGTCTCCTTGTGAGTTGTGCTTTCGTTTCAGAGAGCCTTTTCGTGAAGTAAACAATGCTCTCGTCAACGTGAATGGGTAGCACAGGGAAAATCTTTAGACGCAATAAATATCTGGAGGGGAGGACGAACGGAGAACTGCAGAGCGCGACCGCGTATTGGCGTCAAGGCCATTACCTCACCCTGCCAATAAAGAGGTCGCCACGGCATTGGAGAGCAGCTCACCCAATTGCGCTGTCGCGGAAGAATGACCAAGGCCGCTACTGTTTTCCTGCGGCTAAAAAGCTTCTACTGCGCCGCGCCCACGCCTTTCACAGGCCAACGACCGCCGATTGTGAAACTCAAGCTACGCAGCGACGTGCTGCGACAACAGAGGCAGCCATTCCAGAGCAAAAGGAGACGACGGTCCTAGGCGTTAGCTTCACGCACGTCCGTGATGTTCCCCAACCTGTAAGTGACGCTTATATCAAGTGATAACGCCGGCAGAGATGGCGTACAATGATTAATACGAAAATACTCCGTCCGAACAGGCTTTGGAGACCCAACGGTACCGACCGACCGTCGTGTCATCCTTAGACCATAACCATCACTGGATGCGGATATGAAGGAGCCTGTGGTTAGCGCAGCGCACCACTCTCCCGACCGTTGTCAGATTTCGAGACTGCAGCGTCTTCTTCTGAGAAAAGCAGCTTCTCAGTTGGCCTCACAAGGGATGAGTGCAACCTGCTTGCCAACAGTGGACGGCAGACCCAGACGCTCACCTATCCAAGTGCTAGCCAAGGCCGACAGCCGTTAACTTCGGTGATCTGACGGAAGCCGGTGTTACCGCTGGGGCAAGGCACTTCACTTTTAAAGATTAATACACTAGGTTCGTAATCAAAACAAATGAGGGACAAATTCTAATCAACCATTTCTGGTTTAGGTCTTACATGTTTCCTTCGCATAGCTTCCTACGATTTCTTACCTATTTCTGTCTTCCTGAACTAGTGATTTTTTGGTTAAGGCTACATGGAATACTACTGCCGGGGAAAGTTATGAGTTTAAATTATCAGCCTGAAAAACTCCAGCTGTGACTGTCAACCTTGATGACTGTGCCAGTGTTTATCAAGGAATTCACCTTCAGTACCACAATTTTTTGTTGGCCGTGAAGAAGCCTACTTAGGAAATGTCTCGTCTCGAAAATCACTTCGTCATCATTCTGGAAATGCCTATCATATAATTGTTCCTTCTGGGTGCCATTTAAGGAGAACATTTGACAACATTTGTGGCTGTCTGTTGTGCAGAATGAGGTGAGGCTTTGATATTGATCATAAACACCCCTTGGACGTCTTCCCGCGTCGATTCGAGTTTACAGACTCATGTAACCTCGTCGGGAGACTTCCGTTGTATGCCCCGTGACGATCTGCCTCTTACGAATGTAATGTATTAACACTACAACATGGCTGCACCAAAAAATCTAAGCGTTATCTTGCCCGTTGACAGCTAGGTCTTCGAGTCTGTCAGTGGTAACTAATCGTCACTGTCTGAGTAGCTCCTTTGTCTCGGGATCGTGGTGATACACCCAGCACTCGTCCATGGTGATTACGCAGTTAAAGAAATAATGTGGGCTGTCCTGACAAAACAGCAGCATTCCCACTACTGCCTTGGTTCGGCGCTGTTGGGTCTGTATGAGTAGTCGATGAAGCCAGCGGATGGCGACCTCTGACAGGTCCGGAATTGCAAGTTGTTGAGAACCAATCCATAGCTAATTTTCACTTTCTCCACTCTAACCTAGATTGTGATACGCCTGTCTTCGAGCACCAAGACGAGCCTTTCTCTTGCGATTTCCCATTCTTCACAAAGAGAGAGTTAGCGACTTCCTGCAGATTAGTTTGATAACACTGGGTGCGGTTGAGTTAGCCTAACCACTGTGTCAACCGTTGGTGCCTTGCCACCGTCCACGTCCACCAGCTTATGATGAATCGTTGCGGCGCCCGCATGTCGTGGTCGTGCGGTAGCGTTCTCGCTTCCCACGCCCGGGTTCCCGGGTTCGATTCCCGGCGGGGTCAGGGATTTTCTCTGCCTCGTGATGACTGGGTGTTGTGTGCTGTCCTTAGGTTAGTTAGGTTTAAGTAGTTCTAAGTTCTAGGGGACTTATGACCAGAGCAGTTGAGTCCCATAGTGCTCAGAGCCATTTGAACCATTTTTTGAATCGTTGCGATTCTACGAGGATAATCCCAAAAGTTTGGTCTCCTATATTTTTATAAGTACATAGACATGTTTATTGCTACAATGGTTTACATCAGTTTACAGCTTGAACATTTAGCTATTTTTCGACATAAACAACATTTCTGTCGATGCATTTTTGTAGACGCTATGGCGGATTTTGTATGCCCATGTCATACCAGCTCGCCGCCATGCTGTTGAAGTAGTTATGTCGAAAAATTGATAAATGTTCAAGCTGTAAACTGATGTAAACCATTGTAGAAATAAACAGGTCTATGTATTAAAAAAATAGACCTTACTTTTGGGATTACGCTCGTATTATCGAAATTATGTAGAACGAGTTAATTTACAGGATATATATACACGATAAATGTTAATATCAATGAATAAATTATGTCATTTTTTCGCTTTCCATGGTTCCTTAGTTGCTTCAAAATTCTCGCCCTCTCTCTCTCTCTCTCTCTCTCTCTCTCTCACACACACACACACACACACACACACACACACACACTCAAGGTGCGCGCGCGCGCTCTTACACAATCACAACAAATGAACAGATCCCCAAATACACTCATAACACAAAAAGTGCTCTAAGCACTATGGGACTTAACATCTGAGGTCATCAGTCCCCTAAGACTTAGAACCACTTAAACGTAACTAACCTTAAGGACATCACACACATCCATGCCCGAGGCAGGATTCGAACCTGCGACCGTAGCAGCAGCGCGGTTCTGGGCTGAAGCACCTAGAACCGCTCAGCCACAGAAGTCGGTCATAACACAAACAAAAGACGAAAGATGAACACGCAGTGATAGCTGGCACCACTGCACACTGTAAATACAGGTTCAATACACAATGAAAAGTGGAAGTGAAGTATTCTAATAAATGTGGGTTAAATACGTCGGAAATCGGCCGCCTAGACATGGGGGTCGAGTAAACATATCTCCAGGACCGCGCACATGGACTAGCAGTATTGAAAAATCTCAGCAATAATTTAATCTCAGCAGCTGTTTCTCACCGGAAAAATGAGAGAATAATATTAGAACAGTTAACACAGTAACGTAATAGTATCTGCTTCATAATGCATTTATTAATCGTATAAACAAACATGTATTACAGGCCACTGAAGATGCTTCATAAATAAAAAAGCGAAACGCGTATGGCAAAAACCAACTTCCTTCCATTTAGTTGCAAACTCGGAACTTACCTCTATGAATGTACTAGTATTTAGCCCTACTCATGCAACTATGCTAAAAAACAAATTATTTATGGTTACCAGTTTTAAAGTAGAAAATCGAGGACGGAACACAAGGAGATGTCCAGGAGAAATGATTTTGAGTTACATTTAAAACTTTCTTTGCTACCTGCCAGATATGTTATTGGGCAAATGATCATAGATTTTCGTTGTTGCTTATTGAACTCCTTTCTGAGCCAATGACAGCTTTAATAATGTGTGGTGTCACCGCTAGACACCACACTTGCTAGGTGGTAACTTAAATCGGCCGCGGTCCTGTAGTACATGTCGGACCCGCGTGTCGCCACTGTGTAATCGCAATCCTAGCGCCACCACATGGCAGGTCACAAGACACGGACATGACCTCGCCCCAGTTGTACGGACGACATAGCTTGCGACCAGACCTACCAAGTCTTCCTCTCATTTGCCGAGAGACTGATAGAATAGCCTTCAGCCTATTCCATAGCTACTACCTAGCAAGGCGCCATTTGTATCAGTGCTTATAGCTTACTACTATTCAAGAGATGTATTCCAACAAGAGAATAAAGTTAAGTATATTATTCCAGCTACGTACTTTTCTTCTTATTCATTAATAAGTCTCATGTTTCAGTACTTCACGCCCGTCTGCGTTAGTTTAGCGTGCACTTTCAGCCACTTCGATCTACAAGGTGTTGGCCCCGCTGCCGACACATCATAATGGGTAATAAAGGCCATTTTCCCCTCAGGTCTTGCAGATATGGACATCACTGTTCTCAAATTGTGATGGATTATTTGTGACGAACTTCATTAGCGAATATATGTATTGTGACGGCGCAATTAAAATGCCTAGCTCCTTGAAGAGGTGCCTACATGATGTCCGTTTTTGTGGAATCAATTTCTCCTTTCAGAGTGATGAGTTACTCCATAAAATTATTCTACAGTCTTGTGTAAGTTGTCCCCATAGTTTTAACTGCACTAATGGCCTTGATCATATATGTTTCGTTCCATTTCTCCCTCTTCTGCGGAATATACTTTGGTTTTGTTCTCAGTATTCTAGAACGAAGACGGCACAAGATAGCCATATTGACAAAATGGGCCAAAATCTGATGGTAGTTCAAATCTATGCCCTATGTAATGGCCTAAATATAGACCATTGCTAAATCATAAACTGTAGGTTAATTAGAAAATAACAAAAATAAGTAGGTGTTAAAACTAAAGATACTGTAAAAGTTAAGACTACCCTTAATCCGAGATACTCGAGGGAAGACTGTTTGTACACACAGGAACTGTGTGAAAAATGAGTTATGTATACTTGCAAAAGTTTTAAAATGGTCGAAATGGAGTTTATGTGACAAAGCTGCAGTGGCAGCTTTACAGGACAACTGAAATGGCCTCAAGCGCTGTTTTACGTAGCTTCGACAGGCTGTGGCAGCTGCTAGTATCAAGTATCCAACCTGCCCAAATTTAGTCCTTATCAGATATTTTGACCCCTTCCTCTGTGCATGACCCTTCAACTTGACTGACAAGTCATAGGAAGCGAGATGACGAGATACGGGATACCAGGGGATTTTACTGCCTTTGTTAACACTCACCCAACTCCTTAGCCAAGCTTACTTCTATAGCGTGTGCTGTTGTTCAGTCTTGCCAAAGCTATTCAGGCAGCAACGATTTCCAATTATCTCTTTTCTGTTTGAATCAGATTTTCACGATACCATGAAAACACCTTGTGGACAGTTTTATTATGGCCGCCCAGCGTATTACAATTGACAACCACCGATAATATCTTCCGGCTGGAGAGAGCCTAAGGGAAGGCCATTACATAAGAGAGCGTACGTGCTCTGCAAAGAGAACGCCCAATAAACGCGCCGGCCCACGAGACGACGGCTGCGCACACAGTAAAGTTACATTGGCACCATCTGCGAATTCTGGTGCAGACGAGGGACCGAAGAGCGCGCAGGTGATTGCGTCAGTCGCGCTGCCGGTAACAGGTAACGCGAGGCAGGGAGATCCGCGATTCCGCGATTCCCTGGAGAAATCCGCCTCTCGATGTCTGGCACCTGATAACAGCAGCCGCCATCTGCACGTGTCCGTGAGAGGCGCGTACGATAAGGAACGTACGTGGCTCGACAGGCCGGCCGTTACGTAACGCTCCCTGCTTCACCTTCTCTGTCTAATTGCGCACATCATGGCGTAGCAGTGTGTAACGCCCTGGTTACTACTCTACGTTTATTATATTGCCAATTTCAATTAAACGAAAACAACCCTCGGTCACTAATTTTTAACGAATTTACCAGGTTTCGACAGTGCTAGGAGTGTCTTCCTCAGAATTTAAACCAAAGAATGGTCTATGACGTGGTCACAGAATTACGACTAACAACGTATGATCCAAATTATAAGAACGGAATTATCGTGAAAGACTGGCAGTACTTACATGTCATTTATAAAATAATAATTATGCCAAAAGGGCATTAGTCACAAAGATATTTAAGATAAAAAAAACTGTGATGGCGAGCCGCTGAGCGCTACTCGTTACTTGCGTGGTGCAGGTTGTAAACGGACTCCGGTAGTTATTTTTATCTTAAATAACTTTGTGACTAAAGCCCTTTTGCCATATTTATTATTTTATAAATGACATATAAGTACTGCCAGTCTTTCACGATAATTCAGTACTTATAATTTGTATCACACGTTTTTAGTCATAATTCTGTGACCATGTTATAGACCATTCTTTGGTTTAAATTCTGAGGAAGACACTCCTAGCAGTGTCGAAACCCGGTTAATTCGTTAAAAATTAGTGACCGAGGGCTTTTTTTCTTTTAATTGCAACTATTCACGCTCTCTGAACGTGCAGCCATGTACACAATTTTGTTATTGCCAGTTTCACTAGTGATTATAAAAAGCCTTTCGAAAATGGTTCAAAAGGCTCTGAGCACTATGGGACTTACCTTCTGAGGTCATCAGTCCGCTAGAACGTAGAACTACTTAAACCTAACTAACCTAAGGACATCACACACTTCCATGCCCGAGGCAGGATTCGAACTGCGACCGTAGCGGTCGTGCGGTTCCAGACTGTAGCGCCTAGAACCGCTCGGCCACCCCGGCCGGAAAAAGCCTTTACCTTGCCGTAGCCTCTCCGTGTTATTAAGAAAGGTTAAGTGTTCCTTACACTGTCACCTTCTCTTTGTTTCCTCTTGTAAGTCTTCCGCAAAGCGATTCGTCTCTTTCAAAGAGTATTTCCGTGTTTATGGTGAGCTCACCCAGCGAAATACTAGCAGCTTCGTTAAAAGAGCACGCTGGCATCTTTAGATGTGCTGCTTGATTCAAGAATTATGTCACATAATTTGTGAAAATAAACCGAAAAGTCCTATGAACATGTGTCCTATTTTCGATTGTTACGGAACTCGACATGGATTGCCATGAATGATTTATGAAGACAAGTGTGAATATTATTTACCGAAATGCTATGTAGGCGCTGTGGTGGACAGAATAACGGTGGCACAGATGACTGATCCGTCCACCCACCTCAAAGCACTTGTCATTACGTTGTGTTGCACATTGGACGTCATCTCGACTGCCTTTAATGTGGATAACAGCGTCGGATGTGCGAACGACAAGTTCTTCGCGTGTATCCACCTTCGTATCGTACCCCATCCCCCTTTCAAAGGGCCCATAAACAGAAGTCTAATGGAGTTAGGTTGAGTGATCAGGCAGGCCAGTTAATGGTTCAAATGGTTCAAATGGCTCTGAGCACTATGGGACTTAACATCTGAGGTCATCAGTCCCCTAGAACTTTGAACTAGTTAAACCTAACTAACCTAACGACACCACACACATCCATGCCCGAGGCAGGATTCGAACCTGCGACCATAGCTGTCGCGCGCTTCCAGACTGAAGCGCCTAGAACCGCTCGGCCACAGCGGCCGGCCATTAATGGTTCCGTCACAGCCAATCTACCGTTGAGGAAATGTATGATTCATATATTGTGATACTTGTCTGGTACAATGGATCGGTGATCGATTATGCTGCAGGTATATTTGCTGCCGTTGCTCTAATGTCGCGTCTTCCAAAAGTGGAGGCAGTATTCTATCAGGAAATGTGCGTCTGCTGCAGCTGCCATGCGATTTATCAGGAACACAGGCCCTATCACCAGGCCATCAATCATGCGACGCCAGTCATTCACTGAGAACCTAACGTGGTTCAAATGGCACACCGTAGCGGTCGCTCGGTTCCAGACTGCAGCGCCTAGAAGCGCACGCCCACTCCGGCCGGCACCTAACGTGGAATCTCATGCGTTCTCTGTCGCCCATGTATGAGAATTGCGGGTGTTCTTGATACCATTGCGTTCAAATGCAGCGTCACCTGTAAATATATTGCATGACATGTCCGTGTACAGCCAACTACTCACTAAATTGTTTTCTGCTTACTGAGTCACATGGATCAGATGTCACACAGGCTGCACATGGAATAGGTACAAGCCCTGCATCATCCTGTATAGTGTATCACTGGGGCTGCCCGGTTACGTGACCCTCCATTGCTGAAGTAATTTATGGCAATAAAGGGTTGTGCATGCGACAGTAGGTTGTACTGATGCTACGCAGTAAGATGAGTCGACGTAGAGACGTTACAAAGTGACAGAAAGTAGCTATCGTGTTTCGACGTGTCAATGAGCACACCGTGAATTACATTACCCGATTTGTTAGTGTACTACTCGCAGTCATTTAACAACGAGCAACAACGGTGGTAGTAATAAGATTCTAACGCAAAGGCACTAATGACGAGTGTCACGCATTTTCGACGGCAACCATTTTCAAACGCGGCAGGAATAACCTAGGTTCTGACAGTTAACGCAGCTCCATCTCGACCAATCTCCTAGCGCTCCTAGCGTACTAAATATGGAGACAAACAGTGTCAGTTGTAAAAGACTTTTATTTTCCCAATATCACGATCGGTTTCAGGCTAATAGATGTCTGTCGTCAGGTGTAATATTACTGAAAACTAGCAAGAGATAATGTTAAGGAATTATGCTTGTAAGCAGAAGGCAATGGATACCAATAAGATCTTCCCTAAACCGTGGTGTCGTCGAGTATCGAGAGCGGCGCAAGAAGTATCGATTACCGCAGAGATACTGCACAACAAACTTGTATCACAAGGCGCCCATGAGACGCTACAGAAGCCACCGTCGGGCCTCTGCCCAGTTATAGCGTCGCCAGAAGTCAGGAGGGCCGTTTTGTTCGAGATCGGATCCAGCGCAGTTCCAGAAATTCTTGTTGGGAATTACGTCGTAGTGCTGCATACTCCCCGTGACACAGCCCGTGTCAACCGTCGGGGAGTAAAGAGACTTCCGTCTCCTTTGAACTGAGCCTAAGCGCCAACGCTATCAGAACTGTGTCAACAAATGTCGACGAACTTGGGTTTCCTAGTGACTGTGGTGAAGCCACTTGCATCAATTCGTCACTCAGTAATTGTGGCAGATTTGGTATGTTCTTAACCGGAAGTCCACTTGTGCAGTTTCATAGCTACAGCCGAGCCTGACGAGCAAAGATAAATCAAATTGTAATTAATAAAGTATTACTTATTCAGAGGGTTGTAATTAACTGTATTATTACTAGACACCTCAGCGTCCAAGAAGTAGGCCACAGCAAAAATTTTACATGCGGTCGACCTAATTGCGTTGAAGATTATACACTGAAGCGCTAAAAAAGCTAGTATAGTCATGCGTATTCAAATAAAGAGATATGTAAACAGGCAGAACACGGCGCTGCGGTCGGAAACGCCTATATAAAACAACAAGTTCAAAATGGTATATGGCTCTGAGCACTATGGGACTTAACATCTAAGGTCATCAGTCCCCTAGAACTTAGAACTACTTAAACCTAACTAACATCACATACACCCATGCTCGAGGCAGGGTTCGAACCTGCGACCGTAGCAGTCGCGCGGTTCCGGACTGCAGCGCCTAGAACCGCTCGGTCACTGCGGCCGGCTAAAACAACAAGTGACTGGCACAGTTGTTAGGTGGGTTATTGCTACAACAGTGGCAGGTTACCAATGAGTTTGAACGTGATATTATAGTCGGCGTACGAGTGATAGGACACAGCAACTCCCAGATAGCGGTGGAATGGGAATTTTCCAGTACGGCCATTTCAATAGTGTATCGTGAATATCACAAATTCGGTAAAACATGAAATCTCCGACATATCTGCGACCGGAAAAAGATCCTGCAAGAACGGCACCAACAACGGTACTGAGAACGTCCAGCGTGACAAAAGTGCAATCCTTCCGCAGATTGCTGCAGATTTCAATGCGGAACCATCAGAGTATCAGCGTGCAAACCACTCAACGAAACATCATCGATATGGGCTTTCGGAGCCGAATGCCCACTCGTGTACCCTTGTTATGTTTTGTTAACCGGGAACCTCCAAACGACGGAGAGGTTCCGTCCCCGCCGTAGCCGCAGTGGTCCGCAACCCCACGACGACTACCGGAGTCCACTTCACCCCTTCGCCGCCTCACACCGAATCCAGGGTTATCATGCGGTTCGGCCCCCGTGGATCCCCTAGGGAACGTCTCACACCAGACGAGTGTAACCACTATGTTTGCGTGGTAGAGTGGTGTACGCGTACGTGGAGAACTTGTTTGCGCAGCAATCGCCGACATAGTGTAGCTCAGGCGGAATAAGGGGCACCAGCGCGCATTTGCCGAGGCAGATAGAAAACCGCCTAAAAACCATTCACAGACTGGCCGGCTCACCGGACCTCGACACAAATTCACCTGGCGGATTCGTACCGGCGCTCCTTCCCGCCCGAAAGCCGTGCGTTAGACCGCACGGCCAACCGCGCGGGCCGTGTACCCTTCATTAGTGTACGACAAAGCTTTGAGCCTAGTCTGGGCCCGTCAGCACCGACACTGGACTGTTGATAACTGGAAACATGTTGCCTGGTTGGAAGAGTCTCGTTTCAAATTGTATCGAGTGGATGGACGTGTGCATATATCGAGACAATCTCATGTCAGCAGGGGACTGTTCAAGCTGGTGGAGGTTCTTTAATGGTGTGGGGCCTGTGCAGTTAGAGTGACATGGGACCCCTGACACGTCTAGACACGACTCTGACAGGTGACACGTACGTAAGCATCTTGTCTCATCACCTGCATTCATTGATGTCCATTGTGCATTCCGACGGACTTGGGCAATTCCAGCAGGACAATGCGACACCCCACTCGTCCAGAATTGCTACAGAATGACTCCAGGAAATCGCTTCTGAGTTTAAACACTTCCGCTGGTCACCAAACTCCCCAGACATCAGCATTATTAAGCATATCTGGGATGCCCTGCTGTTCAGAAGAGATCTCCACCCCCTCGCACTCTTACGGGTTTATGGACAATTTGCGGGATTCATGGTGTCAGTTCCCTATAGCACTACTTCAGGCATTAGCCTACTGCATGCCACGTTGTGTTGCGGCACTTCTGCGTGCTCGCGGTGACCCTACACGATATTAGGCAGGTGTAGCAGTTTCTTCGGATCCTCTGTGTAAGAAACTTCGCAGAACAGTAGCGATTGGGGAAGCAAGAATGGAAACACAATGCATACAGATGGAAAAGCATAATACAGAGTTACAGGCTGAAACCCATGTCGTGCGTTGCGACCCCGAGCGTCACGGGACTTAGGGCAGAGGCGACCGTCACGAGCAAGAGCGAACAACGGAGTGACGCAGACGGAGGACAGTAAACAGGCCAGCTACTCAATTGATGAGGCAATGCTGTTAGGACGACTGGAAAGTCTCGCGAAAGCGAATAGTCCGGCCGTCTACATCAAACTGGCATTGCAAAATAAGAGCTGAGAAGATATGCTACGAAATGATGTAAATGGCGCCGAAGCCGCATAAAACGTACCAGGGTATGGTAATACAAACTCAAACTGACCATTTTAAAAAAAATGCGAAGCTCAAAAAGTGTGCTGTAAAGTAATGTGAATGTCACCGAAGGCTCATAAAATGTAGAAATTGAAATAAGATAGACTAATAGACTAGATAAATCATAAAAAGAAAAACAACTGTTTTCACGTCGACGAATAGAAAGTCAGTGAATCAAGCTAAGAACCATGCTAGGTACTAGAAATGTGTCATTTAACGAACAAACATAAAAGTGGCATGCCAGCAAGGTCTCTGCGATTCCTGAGCTATGCCACTGCGTGCCAGGTGTAGCAAATGGGGATTGTAGCAGTTTTATTAATTCTCTTAACATCTATGTACTCCGTCTCTTTCTCTGTGCCTCGATTCCCCTTCTCTCCTATCTTACCCCTTCGTAAAGCGTAATGCTATACTATACAAATATATTGTAAATAATATGTAAATATATTTTGTATGATATTTTATTAGAATATGTGATTTTTGTGTGATATTTTATTAGAATATGTGATTTTTTCGGAATCTAAGTAAGTGATAACGTAAATAGCAGATAACTTGACATATCAATTTTAGATAAAAAACCTGAAACAAAAATCGACAGGGTCGTTCATTATGAAGCCAAATCTGTTGCGCGATATTCTGCCAATGGAATATGAAAATCTATGAATCGCTGCTTTGCTTGTATGAGGTTTTACCAAGACCTATTATGCATGTAGTTGTAAACATTGTGTGGTGGTCAAAGCCGACCAACATGTGAGAGGACATCATAGTGGTTTTCGTGGCCAGCTCGTCCAGCTGATCTCATCCACGAGCTTTCGTCGTTTGGCATGACATGAAAAGCTAATTTTAGTGTTTACACTTATGATCTACGGAGGTATTGAATAGAATTGGGGAGAAGAGGAGTTTGTGTCACGATTTGACTAGAAGTAGGGATCGGTTGGTAGGACATGTTCTGAGGCATCAAGGGATCACCAATTTAGTATTGGTGGGCAGCGTGGAGGGTACAAATCGTAGAGCGAGACCAAGAGATGAATACACTAAGCAGATTCAGAAGGATGTAGGCTGCAGTAGGTACTGGGAGATGAAGAAGGATAAAGTAGCATGGAGAGCTCCATCAAACCAGTCTCAGGACTGAAGAGCCCAACAACAAAAATTAGGAATGAAAATGTCCTCGGTCCCGGGTTCGAAACCCGCCACCCCTTGAATTTTGATAAATCAGCAATGGCGGCCGAAGACTTCCGGCATAAGAAGTCATCCTCATTCTGTCAACGTCATTGTCAAAGAGGGCGGAGGGGCGAACATAGGTTCAGGGCACTCTCTTGTCCTTGGAGAGGGAAAATGCTCCTAAAGGCGAAAGAACCAGCTATGATCAACGGCATAAGGATGCAGAAGGCAATGGAAACTACTGCATTACAGACACATAACGCGTATCCTCAGGGCATGTGGCCTGTAATTGGAAAAGTGTCATGATGATCTCTCTACTGGCAAACGTTTCCGGAATAATCCCCCATTCAGATCTCCGGGAGGGGGCTGGCAAGGTGGAGGTGACCATGAGAAAAAGATTGAATAATGAACGAAACGATAACGTTGTACGAGTCGAGGCGTGGAATGTCAGAAGGTTGAACGTGGTATGGAAACTAGAAAAACTGAAAAGGAAAATACAAGGGCTCAATCTGTGTAAAGTATGGATCAGTGAAGTGAAGTGGAAAGACGACAATGATTTTTAGTCAAATGAGTATAGAGTAATATCAGCAGCAACAGAAAACTGGAGTAGGATTGGTTATAAATAGAGAGGGAGGGCAAAGAGTGTCTCACAGTGAACAGTTCAGTGATATAATTGTTCTTATCAGAATCGACAGCAAACCAAGACCGACAACGATAGTTCAGGTATACATGTCGACGACGCAAGCTGAAGATGAAGAGAAAGAGAAAGTGTTCGAGGCTATTGAAAGGGTAATACAGTGCATAAAGGGAGATGAAAATCTAATAGTCATGGGGGACTGGAATGCAGTTGCAGGGGATGGAGTAGAAGAAAAAGCAAGAGGAGAATATGGGCTTGGGACAAGAAATGAGAACGGGGAAAGACTAATTGAGTTCTGCAATAAATTTCAGCTAGAAATAACGAATACTCCGTTCAAGAGTCACAAGAGGAGGCAGTATGCTTGGAAAAGACCGGGTGATACTGGAAAATTTCAGCTAGTTTACATCATGGTCAGGCGGAGATTCCGAAATAAGATATTGGATTGTAAGGCGTACTCGGCACAGATATAGACTCAGATCCCAGTATAGTAGTGATGTAGAGTAGGCTGAAGTTCAAGAGATTAGTAAGGAAGAATCAATACGCAAAGAAGTGGGATATGAAGTACTAAGACGTGACGAGATACGCTTGAAGTTCTCTAAGGCTATAGATACAGCAGTAAGGAATAGTTCAATAGGCAGTACGGTTGAAGAGGAATTGATATCTCTAAAAAGAGCAATCACAGAAGTTGAACAGGAAAACATAGGTACAAAGAAGATAACTGAGAAGAAACGATGGGTAACAGAAGAAATATACAAGTTGATCGATGAAAGAAAGAAGTACAAAAATGTTCAGGGAAATTCAGGAACACAGAACTACAAGATGTTGAGGAATGAAATAATTGGGAAGTGCAGGGAAGGCGAAATGGCTGCAGGAAAAATGTGAAGACATCTAAAAAGAAATGATTGTTGGAAGGACTAACTCAGCATATAAGAAAGTCAAAACATCCTTCGGTGTCATTAAAATCAAGGGCGGTAGCATAAAGTGTGCTACGGTAATTCCACTGTTAATTGCAGAGGAGAGGGCGAATAGGTGGAAAGAGTACATTGAAGGCCTCTATAAGGGGAAGATTTGTCTGATGTAATAGAAGAAGAAACAGGAGTCGATTTAGAAGAGATAGGAGATCCAGTATTAGAATCAAAATTTAAGAGAGCTTTGGAGGATCTAAGATCAAACAAGGCAGAAGGGATAGATAACATTCCATCAGAATTTCTAAAATCATTGGAGGAAATGGCACAAACACAACTCTTCACGTTGGTGTGTAGAATGTATGAGTCTGGCGACATACTACATGACTTTCGGAAAAATATCATCCACATAATTCCGAACACGGCAAGAGCTGACAAGTCCGAGAATTATGGCACAGTCAGCTTAACAGCTCATGCATCCAAGCTACTAACAGTGATAATATACAGCAGAATGGAAAAGAAAATTGAGTATGTTCTAGAAGACGATCAGTCTCGCTTTAGAAAAGGTAAAGGTACCCGAGAGGCAATTCTTGCGTTATCGTTGGTAAAGGAAATAAGACAAAGAAAAATCAAGACACGTTCATTGGATTTGTCAAACTGGAAAAAGCTTTCGACAATGTAAAATGGTGCAAGATGTTCGAAATTCTGAGAAAAATAGGGTATAAGCTATAGGTAGAGACGGGTATTATACAATATGTACAAGAGCTAAGAGGGAATAATAAGAGTTGACGACCAAGAACGAAGTGCTCGGATTAAAAAGGATGTAGGACAGGGATGTAGTCTTTCCCCCGTCCTGTTCAATCTGTTCATCGATGAAGCAATGATGGAAATAAAATAAAGGTTCAGGAGTGCAATTAAAGTTTAAGGTGAAAGGATATCAATGATACAATTCGCTGATGACATTGCTATTCTGAGTGAAAGTGAAGAAGAATTACATGATATGCTGAATGGAATGAACAATCTAAACAGTACAGAATGTGGAGCGAGAGTATGTCGAAGAAAGACAAAAGTAATGTAGCAGAAATGAGAGCAGCGAGAAACTTAACAGATTGACGGCCACGAAGTAGATGTAATAAGAAATTCTGTTACCTAGGCAGCAAAATAACCAAAGACGGACGGAGCAAGAAGGACATCAAAAGCAGGCTAGCAATGGCGAAAAGGGCATTTCTGGCCAAGGGAAGTCTACTAGTATCAAACGTAGGCCTTAATTTGAGGAAGAAATTTCTGACAATGTACGTCCGGAGCACGGCATTGTGTGGTAGTGGAACATGGACTACGGGAAAACCGTAACAGAGAAGAATCGAAGCATTTGAGATGTGGTGCTACAAGCGAATGTTGAAAATTAGGTGAACTGATAAGGTAAGGAATGAGGAGGTTGTGTGCAGAATCGGAGAGGAAAGGAATATGTGGAAAACACTGAGAAGGAGAAGGGACAGGATGACAGGACATTTGTTAAGACGTCAGGGAATGAATTTCATGATACTAGAGGGAGCTGTAGAGGGCAAAAACTGTAGAGGAAGACAGAGATTGGAATACGTCAAGCAAATAATTGAGGATGTAGGTCGCAAGCGCAACTCTGAGATGAAGAGATTGGCACAGGAGAAGAATTCGTGGCGGGCCGCATCAAAGAGTCATAAGACTGACGACTCCTCCCCCCCTCCCCCCCCCCCCCAAAGAAGAAAAAAGAGAGAGACACTTATAGAGAATGAGGAGAGCCTCCTAGTAAAAATTCCCTCGGCCTATGACATTGTTCAGATAAACCTAGGTTGTCTAAATGTGTACAAGAAACGTTTGTGCAACGTTGCCATGCTTGTACAGAAGCTGGGTACATCAGTTTAAATAACTGTTGAGAATGCAGTATCTTGTTCAGTTTGTCTAGTAAAATAAAATTATTACAAAAATGTTTCTACTTGAATTTTTTGCGAATATATCCTCAAGACCCTTACTATACTTTGATTCATTACGATGTTTCGGCAACTGCCATCATTAGACTGAAACATAACGCATAAAATCAAGTTCATTATCAGCTGCCATATAACCTACTAAAGTTACAAAAATGTAGACTCCTAGCATGTTATGACGTAGCTATCAGCCCAGAAGTATTTATAGGCTTTTGATGATGACAAGGTAGTCGAAAGCACTGGCGAATTTGCGTGAACGTTTGACTGAAATATACTTTATACTTAAGAAAGGGTATGACGGGGGATGGTACAAAGCACCCTTTGCCAAACATTACACCGTGACTTGCGGAATATGGATGCAGATGTAGATATGTAGACGTAGAATTGAGATAAGGAAACGCCATACCAAAAAAGACAAAGAAAAAACGATAGGAGGTCTGTATTCTATTGTGCTTCAGTCAAGTCATCGGAAGTAGCTCAACAGGATAAATAACCTCTTGCACTGGTGATGGTTCCCCTTTAATTGTTAACTGCGACTGCCATTGCTTCGTATAACTATTCTTACTGTAACAATGATCGCGCGAATCATAATACTTTATCGTTAAACTGAAATAATAGTCTGATAATCATATCAGGGACATTCCTTGCAAGACCTTGTAACTCACGGCACTTACAGATTTAAGTACACTGCCAAATCGCATATCGTGTTAGAGCAACACTGTTGCCTCATGCGTCGAAAACGAGCTAAGCATTCCACTTACTCGTCGATACAAAGCAGTTTCTATCACACTTCACTCTTATTGCGTCAGCTACCAAATAAAACCATTGTTGGAGTATTATATGCTCTAGATAACAATCTTTACGTACTTTTGATAAACAGTCTACTAAAGAGTTGGCGGCGTGCCGTTATATGCTCACTGTTGAAAGTACTGTGAAATAATGTTGTGCAATAACGTCACTGAAAGAAAGATCTGATGTACAAATAGACATTTGGAAAAGTCTATGACAACACTTTTGTCTGCAGAATGGATTGAATTAATAGAGTAAGAGACGCAGTGTTTCTTTCTCAAGTTCCTTCGAATTTCAAGGGCAACTAGAGCGTGGTCACAATCAATGCTTGATATTTCTGCTCTCAAGCAGCTAATCTTTGCTGTCAATGATAAGCGGCCAGGCGTACGATAAAACATTATCCTTCTCTCGCAGATCGGTATTTAGCATACATTATTTGAAATTATCACATCAGACAACTGAACAACACAGTAAATATAATGCTGTTACATAATAGGAAAAAACGGTAAGTCGTATAGTCATGCACTGATATGACCGCAACGAACAGTAGTAAAGAGTTACCATAAAAAGTCGAATGCCAGTTGGTCTAATAACAATTAGAGCTTCCAGATGGAACAACAAAAAAAAAACTCATTTTTGAGGAGAACTTAACATGTATTTTGTCACTGGTCTCCGCCACTGAAATAGAGAGCAATACAGAAAGAAAAAGAAGAAAAAAAAAGCAGGATTCACACAGCGAACAGGACCTCTTCGAAACTATCTCAGACTGCATGAGCATAGGAAGCTCACTAGTTCTCTTTTTCAGCTACACAAGTGAAATAAAATACAAATGCATTTAATATGGCTAAAAGACGATTTCACATTATACCGTTAAGAGTATAGTATTAGCGCTTTTATATTGATTCTATAGTCTAAGTTCTTTATATATAGATGGTAGTGAGAGAGTGGGGCATAAAGCTTCCGCTGTTCCCGATGTTACTGTCATGTGAAGGTCATGTTTAAAAACGCAAAGTATTTTTATATACAGTCCTATGTAAATGCAAAATAGTGCAACCTATTCCCGTTAACTAAGGATAAAACAACGAATGTACAAAATTACAAACCAATATGTGTAACATCCACCTGGTGCTGCATCCAAGAGTATATTCCAAGCTGAAACATTACGGCATACCTCGCAGTAAACTGCTTCTCTGATCGCGGGTTTTTTATTCCCGCGAAATCTGTAGCAAGTTTCTGAAAAGAGTTCTACATTTTACGACATTGCCGTCTGATGACGGAATATGCAAGTGCGTGCTGAAAAGCAAAATCTCCCAATTTTTTATTTGAAAGCTCTTAACGCTTTTAAAATAAACCGAACTTTGTTTAATTTCTATATATTTATTCTGAATGTCTACGTATTTATTTCTTAACATAGTAACTATGTCGGCGAACACATTTCCCCAACGAGAGAATAGTTTGTTGACACCGTCACTGTATAATCTCTGACTTTGTCGACGGTGCCACAGTCTCAACTTCATCACTACCCAAGTGAAATCCTCGAAGGTGTACATTAACTTTTGGAAACAGATGAAAATGGTATGGGACCAAGTTGGGACTGTATGGAGTCTGATCGATGACAGTGGATCGAAGGCGTCGGATTGTTGCTGATATCGCGACGCTCGTCGTGTGGTCTGCCACTGTCTTGCGGAAGCAGAGGGTACTCTGTACGTGGACGAGCTCTTCAAACTCGAAACACAGTTACAGCACGCTGTTACTCCGACATAGTTACGTTACATACCACCATGCTACACGCTGCCATTCGGAGCCCTGTAACAGCAGAGGTCTCCAGGTATGTAGACCTGAAGGACATAGTTGTATAATTTTAATAGCGTTTGTTTTATTCAAGAAATTTGAAGAGTATCCACATAAAAAATTCGGAAGCATTACTTTTCAGCACACCCTCGAACTACGAAGGGTTTTGAAACAGACGAAACATACGAAAGCAGTAGAAGAGACTATAAGACGACGTCGAAATTCTAGCAAGTGTGAAAAAAGCAGAAGATATTCGTACGGCGAAGGACTTAATTAACAGAAATATCGATTTAAGCTTGTAAAAAACTTGGAATCGTATTTTCTTTGATCAACCCTGCAAAGAAGTCGCTGCAGTGCAACTCTGATTGCTGCATTGATATCCCAGCTCGAATCGAGTGTCCCACCACATACCCACTTCACATGAAGTTCTTTACCGAGCGAGGTGGCGCAGTGGTTAGCACACTGGACTCGCATTCGGGAGGACGACGGTTCAATCCCGTCTCCGGCCATCCTGATTTAGGTTTTCCGTGATTTCCCTAAATCGCTTCAGGCAAATGCCGGGATGGTTCCCTTGAAAGGGCACGGCCGATTTCCTTCCCCATCCTTCCCTCACCCGAGCTTGCACTCCGTCTCTAATGACCTCGTTGTCGACGGGACGTTAAACACTAATCTCCTCCTCCTCCATGAAGTTCTTTGCACCGAACATCATCTCTGGCCCCAGCCCTTACCGTGGCCGCAAGCGCAGTGTTTAAAATAGCTGAAGTGAAAGCTGAAGGCAATGTCTGTCTGCTGATTCGAAAGATGGCAGCAAGATATACGCTCGAAATATCAGTTGAAGAAATGAAGTTTCTGCAGCTGCAATCTCGAAATCTAATACATATTTGGGAGTATTCTGAAGTAACTCATCTACAAAGGACAATATTGCAACCAGCGAAGGAAATATTTATTGTGTATGAGCCGGTGGGTTTCTGGTGCCAGACGATATCGATTCTTACTTCCGTCTTTGATCGTTGTCCCTGTGCCTTGTTCTCTTTGCGTCTTTGAGGCAGGCTATTTATGGTGGCGCGCGTGCGCAAGTCGAGCAGAGTGGATCTGCGCATGAGCCGAGTCAATCTGTGACGTGACATGCTTTCAGTGTTGTCGTAGTGGGAAGTTGGCGACAGCATGTCACGTGGCACGGCCGTATGCCGTGAGGACCAGTTGAGTTGAGAAGCATTTAAGGTTGTATTGACGCGGCTGCCCAGTGGCGACCAGGATTTGCTAATACCTCGAGAGCTATATGGATGGATGGCGTGTGAATTTCACTTGAAGAAGAAAAAATTAATCGCCAAGCTTTCGTCGTGGGTTCCTCCTTCTATACATAGTGAATATGATTGTGTACTTAAGGACTGTTGACTGTTGGAGTTGCTCGTGCTAGTGGCCAGCAAAACATTCACTGCAGTGGTGGCGAGGCGAGTTATGTTCTGGAACGGCAGCCGGCCGCGGTGGCCGAGCGGTTCTAGGCGCTTCAGTCCGGAACCGCGCGACCGCTACGGTCGCAGGTTCGAATCCTGCCTCGGGCATGGATGTGTGTGATGTCCTTAGGTTAGTTAGGTTTAAGTAGTTCTAAGTTCTAGGGGACTGATGACCTCAGCTGTTAAGTCCCATAGTGCTCAGAGCGATTTGAACCATTTTTTTTTCTGGAACCGCCATGAAATTATGTTACTAAAGTGGCTAGATATAGCGCCTCGCATTTGTAAGTTTGGATTTGGTGCTTAGTGGCACGCTGAAGGTAGCTGGTTCACTTGTACGTCATTTCTTAATTTAGTTATAGATTTAGAATGTTCTGGTTTTACGAATTAGTGGTAGTTGTTGTTTCTTAACAATTTCTTGTGTGTATGGAAGGCAAGTGGCCATGATAAATATAGGTCACATTGTGTTTTATGGTCGGATAGATGCCGTGTGTATTTTGGTTTGTGTACATAGGGGCCGTGCTTATTGCATTAGCGACCTATTGAAGTGACATTAGTTTTCTATTGCAATTTCAAATACCTCTCTGAAGGTTGATTGTCACGTTAGGTACTGCACGTTGATTTATGTGGTGTCAGCCATTCAGAAAAGACATCTTATCTTGTAAGGTGGACGTGTATAGTGGTCGACGCGAGCGAACCTCGCCCCGCGAGCTTGCAGTGTGACGGAAATCTCAGGATTTGAACTCAGGGCCGTCCGGACCCCGTTAACGCACGATTTCTCTATCCCATTCAACGAGAGGATTGTTTTAAGCAGAAGATTTCCTACTGCCCAAAGCTGAGTATAAGTTCACCCTTTGGATCGTGTGTTTGTGAAATCGTAATAGATTAACGTTTGCTCGCGTCCATCACATGTTCATCAAATTGACGTTTTGCCTTAAGCTTGCTTAAAGTTTAGAATCTTCCGGACGTTGAGTGTAGTAGAATGCTAAGTGTAAACAGAACAGTTAATAGTACCCTTCAGGTCATATAGCATCAAATTAATTTTACCTTTTCAGTAAGTGTTATACTGAGTGAGAAAGGCGATAGCCGCCATTGTAAACATTTGGTTATCTATTTCATGTATTATTTTGGTTGTTGTTACCGGCACGTAAAGGGGCCGTTGTCAGAAGTGTGACGGTTACTGGTATACAAGATTGGAGTGTCCAATCGCCACACCAGTGTAGATTGACGAGCTAAATACTATTACTACTACTCACCACGAGATTCAATCCCATCACTAAGGAAGATCTATAGGCGAAGCACAGAGGAGTATCAATCTAGCGCCGGCCGGTGTGGCCGTGCGGTTCTAGGCGCTTCAGTCTGAAACCGCGTGACCGCTACGGTCGCATGTTCGAATCCTGCCTCGGGCATGGATGTGTGTGATGTCCTTAGGTTAGTTAGGTTTAAGTAGTTCTAAGTTCTAGGGGACTGATGACCACAGATGTTAAGTCCCACAGTGCTCAGATCTATTTGAACCGTATCAATCTAGCGACGATACTGGGGAAATCCACCGACATAAACGATTTTGACAAAAGGGCTGACTGTTATGGTCCGACATCTGGGATCGAGCATCTCGGAAAACGCGAACCTATTGGTTGTTAACATGCTGTTTTTGTGTTTATGGAAAGAAGTTGAAGAACGCTGAAACCACGAGTTGGGGCAAGATGTCGAGCGTACCTGCCTCGTCTCAGAACGCGATGGTCGGTGGCTTCCCCTTTCTGTAAAGCAGGATAGAGGCAGATCTAAAGATAGAGGACAGTACTCGTGTTGGCACAAGTGTTTTGGAACACAGCGTGATATACTGTTGAGCATGAGGCTCTGTTGCTGCTGACACCTACATCTTCCCATTTGAGTCGGCGACATCGTCAGTTACGATTGCAGCTGGCAGGGATCATCGAGTTTGGACAGTCGATCGATGGAAACGTGTCCCCTAGTCGGATAATTCACGTCTCTTGCTATACCAGGTTGATACTGTGCCCGGATATACCATCATCCAAAAGAATGGCTGCTCCAAACATGCAGCCCCATTGGGGAGGGGCGGGGGGGGGGGGGGGACGAAAGACGTTATTGTGTTGTGAGGGACATTCGCGTGTGCTTTCTTAGGACCTGTAGTAGTCAAAGGCACCATGACAGCTGCGGGTACGAGAAAATTATTGATCACTTGCATTCCTTCGTGCCTGAAGGCATCTTCCACGAGGATAAGTGCCGTTGTCACAAGCCCGAAAGTGTGCAAAGAGGTTTGTGAAGCACATGATATTCTGTCCATCAAATTCCGACCTGAGGCAGATGGAACACACCTGCTGTGGTAGGGAAAATTATAACTTCTCATCCCTTATAGTTCAATCCATCAACCTCAGTAAGCTTCATGATGTCACTGATTCACCCGGCGTTGGTAAACACTGATTTAGCCGATAAAAGCAGCAGAAAATTCGATTAAATACCTTCCAAGTAGAGCCGCATAACACAGGCTTAGAAGCAGTACACGTAAGTTCGGAATATTTATGGCTTTAGGGATTCTAGAAAAATTGCTCGTGATTTTTTTAAGCTGGCCGAAGTGGCCGTGCGGTTAAAGGCGTTGCAGTCTGGAACCGCAAGACCGCTACGGTCGCAGGTTCGAATCCTGCCTCGGGCATGGATGTTTGTAATGTCCTTAGGTTAGTTAGGTTTAACTAGTTCTAAGTTCTAGGGGACTAATGACCTCAGCAGTTGAGTCCCATAGTGCTCAGAGCCATTTGAACCATTTTTTATTTTTTTAAAGTTCAACTAATTAGACTTTATTGGCTCCAAAACATGCAAATGGTTATCGTCTTTACTGTGAAACTAATATTGATGCAGATTAAGTACTTTTTACTAGAAGTTATCCACATGGAAGCAGCCATAAGTTCACCAGTCCGACCCGAATGATTTTCACGTCTTATATACACTCCTGGAAATTGAAATAAGAACACCGTGAATTCATTGTCCCAGGAAGGGGAAACTTTATTGACACATTCCTGGGGTCAGATACATCACATGATCACACTGACAGAACCACAGGCACATAGACACAGGCAACAGAGCATGCACAATGTCGGCACTAGTACAGTGTATATCCACCTTTCGCAGCAATGCAGCCTGCTATTCTCCCATGGAGACGATCGTAGAGATGCTGGATGTAGTCCTGTGGAACGGTTTGCCATGCCATTTCCACCTGGCGCCTCAGTTGGACCAGCGTTCGTGCTGGACGTGCAGACCGCGTGAGACGACGCTTCATCCAGTCCCAAACATGCTCAATGGGGGACAGATCCGGAGATCTTGCTGGCCAGGGTAGTTGACTTACACCTTCTAGAGCACGTTGGGTGGCACGGGATACATGCGGACGTGCATTGTCCTGTTGGAACAGCAAGTTCCCTTGCCGGTCTAGGAATGGTAGAACGATGGGTTCGATGACGGTTTGGATGTACCGTGCACTATTCAGTGTCCCCTCGACGATCACCAGTGATGTACGGCCAGTGTAGGAGATCGCTCCCCACACCATGATGCCGGGTGTTGGCCCTGTGTGCCTCGGTCGTATGCAGTCCTGATTGTGGCGCTCACCTGCACGGCGCCAAACACGCATACGACTATCATTGGCACCAAGGCAGAAGCGACTCTCATCGCTGAAGACGACACGTCTCCATTCGTCCCTCCATTCACGCCTGTCGCGACACCACTGGAGGCGGGCTGCACGATGTTGGGGCGTGAGTGGAAGACGGCCTAACGGTGTGCGGGACCGTAGCCCAGCTTCATGGAGACGGTTGCGAATGGTCCTCGCCGATACCCCAGGAGCAACAGTGTCCCTAATTTGCTGGGAAGTGGCGGTGCGGTCCCCTACGGCACTGCGTAGGATCCTACGGTCTTGGCGTGCATCCGTGCGTCGCTGCGGTCCGGTCCCAGGTCGACGGGCACGTGCACCTTCCGCCGACCACTGGCGACAACATCGATGTACTGTGGAGACCTCACGCCCCACGTGTTGAGCAATTCGGCGGTACGTCCACCCGGCCTCCCGCATGCCCACTATACGCCCTCGCTCAAAGTCCGTCAACTGCACATACGGTTCACGTCCACGCTGTCGCGGCATGCTACCAGTGTTAAAGACTGCGATGGAGCTCCGTATGCCACGGCAAACTGGCTGACACTGACGGCGGCGGTGCACAAATGCTGCGCAGCTAGCGCCATTCGACGGCCAACACCGCGGTTCCTGGTGTATCCGCTGTGCCGTGCGTGTGATCATTGCTTGTACAGCTCTCTCGCAGTGCCCGGAGCAAGTATGGTGGGTCTGACACACCGGTGTCAATGTGTTCTTTTTTCCATTTCCAGGAGTGTAGTCACTGTCCCACAACTGTTCGCGAATTATGAGTACTGTATCAAGTACTGTATCTTGCCTTTCGTGGGCAAGTGCTCTACCGAAAGGTCCCGACTTCGAGTCTCGGTCCGGCACACAGTTTTAATCTGCCAGGAAGTTTCATATCAGCACACACTCCGCTGCAGAGTGAAAATCTCATTCTGGAAGCATCCCCCAGGCTGTGGCTAAGCCTCGTCTCCACAATATCCTTTCTTTCAGGAGTGCTAGTTCTCCAGGGTTCGCAGGAGAGCTTCTGTAAAGTTTGGAAGGTAGGAGACGAGGTACTGGCAGAGGTAAAGCTGTGAGGACGGGGCGTGAGTCGTGCTTGGGTAGCTCAGACGGTAGACCACTTGCCCGCAAAGGCAAAGGTCACGAGCTCCAGTCTCGGTCCGGCACACAGTATCAATCTGCTAGGAAGTTCAAAGTACGACTTATTGTCAAAAATGAAATACTAATTAATTTAACATCCAACATTCCTTCTGACTGATGTAATATAAAAGCATGCACCCTAGGACATACAGCACATGATTCATGACTGCAGAAGAGCTTTTCCAGGCATACATTTCACATAGCTCTTAATTAAATAAACCAACCACACCTTACGTATGTCCTCGATACACTCTCCACATCTCTCCGCAACAATGATACAACAAAACATAGTTAACTAACAACATTAAAAGTGGTAACCATTACGTGAGCAGCTGTTGTAATGAAAGCAAAGAAAAGTCTAGAAAGAAAACTTCTATGAGCTGGTTCCTTTTCTTTACAGTTTCAGCTTATATTATAAATGAATACCTTACAATCCCTAGTCCCCAAGTTAATGTGGTTTTTAGGTAAATTTCAATATCTAGGACAGTATTAAACACACTGAACTGAGATTTTTACAATATAGCTGTTTTGGTTCAAATGGTTCAAATGGTTCAAATGGCTCTGAGCACTATAGGACTTAACATCTATGGTCATCAGTCCCCTATAACTTAGAACTACTTAAACCTCACTAACCTAAGGACATCACACGCAGTCATCACGAGGCAGAGAAAATCCCTGACCCCGCCGGGAATCGAACCAGGGACCCCGGGCGCGGGAAGCGAGAACGCTATCGCACGACCACGAGCTGCGCACCATAGCTGTATTATTAATGAAAGTCTGCATATGGAATATGAAAAAGATCGAATAAAATTTAATACTATCTCTTTAGATTTACAGAGAGTGTGCATAACCGAACGTTCCGAACGTGCACAGCGGTAAGCAAGCTCCTAGCCTCAGCGCCTACCGACAGTTGAAATATTTTTCCTCCTGGCTACCTGACAAGACGCAATGAAATACCGCTTACTTCACTGTAATGTGGAAAAACTCGGAATAATTTGCTACGTAAGACCGTAGCGTTGCCGGGCACCTGCTCCGTGTCCTCAAAGTGAAATGGTGAAGATGGTAAATGACAGAGGCTTACTCAGATTACCTATCAGTGAAATATGAAAATCTATGCCGGACCAAGATTCGAGCCTGGGATCAGTATTCGAACCCAGCTGGACGTAGACAGTGTGACGTAGGGAAGTTTGGATCGGTTTGGAGGGCGTGTACGGATAGTCGATGTGGTTAAGGCGATACCTTGCAATACGTGGGAAATCCGGGTTCGAGACCCGGCCTGGCACAGATTTTGCCACTATGAGGTAATAAAGCTACACCTAAAATAGCTGTCGTCAAGGTAATTCGCATTCAGCAAAGTTACTTCGAATTAATTTCGAACGGTTGTCAGTCGTCATTATTGTCCGTTCATGCAGACATGCAAATAAATGTTAGTGATATACACTGCCAACCTCGACATTAGATGTCGCTCGGTGGCGTTGCGGGCACGTGATGCGATGACAAAAGTATGTAAGTGGAGCAGACACAGGAAGGGGATCAGCCTAGCAAAGATATGGGCCCCAAATGTGGAAATACATTGAGATAGGCGACTTTGACTAAGGACAGATTATTATTACGCAGAACCTTTGGACGAGTAGTCAAGCGTTACTGTCTTGAGCAACTAAGAACTGTATCATCTTCATCTTTGCCTAGGTGTGGTGTGTCGTCTTCCGGAGCCTTGGCTTTGCTCTGCCGCGACTGGTCCGTTTGCTTTTAAATTTCGGAGGGCGCTGCGTTCAGGTAAGAGACGCTTGTCTGCCTTCTGGACTAACGGTGAGAATTTCTTGACTTGATGTGTCTCACTCAATTTCTGAACGTGTCGTCGGGTGTGTTTTGCTCTAAGGTCGTGTGCCATGGTGTTTCGCAATTTTAGTAGGCTCAGGCGTGCCAGAAATTCCGATTCAATGATCTGCTGTTATATTGTCAAGTGTAACTATCACTAGAAAAGAGCGTTAACTCTCTGTGCCTTAATAACTGAACCTAAAATATTATCTGAGGTTGAAATTTCATTCTGACCCAAGCATTGTATTTTACAATTCGTTGAGTGGTATTATTATTTAGTACTGGCCGTCACATTTACTAAGACAAAGATTTACGAAGGTCAGTGGACGTCATTAACAATTCCTGCCTAGACAGGCGATGTATTTTGAACCATGTATTTCAATGTTTAGTAATTTTTATTTTATGTCTTATAGAGAGTTGCTGTCATGTCCTATGTGGACGATTCGCCACGTTGCTGAAGTTTCTAGTTGTTCTGCTGGTCTGTGCCATATTGCTAAGGCAGGCAGTCCTAGCACAGCTGATTGTAAATTTTTCCTAGTGGTGAGGAGCACGGGCTGGTTTTAAGTGCTAACTCATTAACCTCAACCATTCTCAAATATTTATTACTACTGATATTCAGACCCTTCAGGCGAAGTGGCGACGCCACTACCCCTTTTTGGTTATTAATTTTATCTTGTTAGCTTGTTTCATTAAAAAAAAACCTTTGGTATATGAATTTGTCTTTTGGTCTTCACTGCTCCTTTCGACGAAGTAAATTAACTGTTGGTTTTGCATTCTTGTAGCATTATCAAAACAGCATTTGTGGTTATATTTGATTGGCAGTTCTGGCCGAATGATTAAAGTCATTCCTTTATATATATACAGGGTGTTACAAAAAGGTACGGCCAAACTTTCAGGAAACATTCCTCACACACAAAGAAAGAAAATATGTTATGTGGACGTGTGTCCGGAAACGCTTACTTTCCATGTTAGAGCTCAATTTATTACTTCTCTTCAAATCACATTAATCATGGAATGGAAACACATAGCAACAGAACGTACCAGCGTGACTTCAAACACTTTGTTACTGGAAATGTTCAAAATGTCCTCTGTTAGCGAGGATACATGCATCCACCCTCCGTCGCATGGAATCCCTGATGCGCTGATGCAGCCCTGGAGAATGGCGTATTGTATCACAGCCGTCCACAATACGAGCACGAAGAGGTCTCTACATTTGTTACCGGGGTTTCGTAGACAAGAGCTTTCAAATGCCCCCATAAATGAAAGTCAAGAGGGTTGAGGTCAGGAGAGCGTGGAGGCCATGGAATTGGTCCGCCTCTACCAATCCATCGCTCACCGAATCTGTTGTTGAGAAGCGTACGAACACTTCGACTGAAATGTGGAGGAGCTCCATCGCGCATGAACCACATGTTGTGTCGTACTTGTAAAGGCACATGTTCTAGCAGCACAGGTAGAGTATCCCGTATGAAATCATGATAAAGTGCTCCATTGAGCGTAGGTGGAAGAACATGGGGCCCAATCAAGACATCACCAACAATGCCTGCCCAAACGTTCACACAAAATCTGTGTTGATGACGTGAAGTCAACATTACCTTCCTTCAATTGGGCCAACTGGCGGTGAATCGAGGAAGTACAGTACATACTGACGAAACTAAAATTAGCTCTAACATGGAAATTAAGCGTTTCCGGACACATGTCCACATAACATCTTTTCTTTATTTGTGTGCGAGGAATGTTTCGTGAAAGTTTGGACGTGCCCTTTTGTAACACCCTATATACAGGGTGGTCCCGAATTCATGGTACAAACTTTAATGGTAGGTGCAGGACATTGTAACAAGGATATATTGTATAGGAATGTATAGTCCCAGGTGACGCGGTGAGGCGTAAACAGGGGAAATAACGGCCGAAAGGAAAACGAAAGATTTTATTGGAATCGTTGTTGACAAGTGTCATGTTTACAGTAAGTGTTCAAAATTGCGTCCACCATGAGCGATACATGCTTGACAGCGTCGGTGCAGCGATTGGCGTACACGTTCAAAGATGCCTGGTATTTCACGCACACCTGCAGCAGCTACAGATATGCGAGCAACGAGATCCTCATCTGAGTCAACTGGAGTCTCATAAACAAGGCTCTTAAGATGTCCCCATAAAAAGTAATCGAGGCAAGAGAAATCAGGAGATCGGGGTGGCCAAGGGACTGGTCCACCACGCCCAATCCATCTAGCACCAAACGTGGCATTCAGGTAATTCCGTACAGCAGTGCTGAAGTGTGCTGGCGCTCCATCGTGCTGAAACCACATGCGGTTACGAATGGCGAGCGGAACATCTTGCAGCAGTTCTGGTAACACTTCTTGCAGAAAAATAAGATAGCTTTCGCCACAGAGTCGCGTGGGTAGTAAGTATGGCCCAATCAAAAAGTCGTTCACAATACCAGCCCACACATTAATACCGAAACGTTGTTGATACGCATGTGGACGCGTTGCATGTGGATTATCTGTTGCCCACACATGGGAATTGTGCGCATTAAAGACACCCTCGCGTGAAAATGTCGCTTCATCTGTAAATAGCACATGACCTACGAAATCCGGCTGCAACGCACATTGCTGCAACAACCACTGGCAGAAGTTCACGCGAAGAGGATAATCTGCCGGATTCAATGCTTGTACTTTTTGAAAATGGAAGGGGTGTAAGCGATTTTCATTTAACACTCTGCATACAGTCTGATGACTCACATGTACGTCACGCGCAACAGTTCTTGTGCTTGACTCGGGTCTATCAGCCACTATGTTCAAGATGCGTTCTTCCAGTCTTGGAGTGCGTACAGCTCTTAATCGACCAGCGTCATGTCTGTTGACGTCGAACGTACCTGTTTCACAAAGTTGACGATGTAACCGTTGAAAAATTCTATGATCCGGCATTCGTCGATTAGGATACTCCGCGCGATACATTCGTAACGCAGCTCTGGCGTTACCATTTGCACGGCCGTACATGTAATGCATGTCTGCTTTTTCTGCATACGTAAAGTCACCCATCGTCTACGGCAGCACAATTGTGAATGGCGCTTGTCCCTACTGCGATACATCATGTTCATCTACTGCCCTCTACCGGCAGTGACACCAACCGATCACTCCATTTCTCTTTCCCCTGTTTACGCCTCACCGCGTCACCTGCGACTATACATTCCTATACAATAAATCCTTGTTACAATGTCCTGTACCTACCATTAAAGTTTGTACCATGAATTCGGGACCACCCTGTATATATATATATATATATATATATATATATATATATACATACTCCCTGCAGCCTTTGAGCTCTGCTTACCTTACGTTTGGTTAAGTTTTCCCAATCCACGACGTATCAATCTACGTAAAGAGGTAGGACAGGGAAACTACCACTAGACGTTAAATGGTTGACGTCAACGACTCTTCACAGAACATGGGGTTCGTAGGTTTGTCTGCTGTGTAAATTAGGGTAGATAGCATGTCTGCCTAAAGAGCACAATGCTGGTGCACACACGTTTCGGAGCGTACTGTTTACCGTACATTGTTGAACATGGAGCTTCGCAACAGGCCACCCCTATACATGTTCACAAGTCGACGCAACAGCATTGTCAGTTATGATCAAAGACCTTGTAAAAAATAACTAGACTCACTAATGGCGCTGCAGTCGCGGGATAATTTGAACCTTCCGCTGGACGCCATTATAGTGGTTGTAGTCTGATGTGTTGTCTAGTGTTGTTGTTTATGAAGACCCTGATTCAACGTTGTATATTTGTTGGGGCGTACATACAGTATTTGTTACTCGTAATTCTACTGTCTGTACGTTCCAATCAAAAGAAGTACAATGGTGAGGAGTTGTGCAGCGATTAATTGTACAATTAAATTCGAGAAAGGAACGAATATTACATTTCACAGGTATGTGAATATTTTAAGTTGTTTTGTATGTGAGTGCACTTGCTTAATAAATGTTTTTGTAACACGTTATTAGCATAATGGCTGTGCATCTATTTGCAGGTTTCCTTTCTCAAAACCACAGCTGTTACAAAAATGGTTACACGCTGTCAGGAGGCAAGATTTCCGACCGACAGAATACCATTTTATATGTTCTGATCATTTTGAAGAAAGTTCGCTGATCGATAGTGTTTTCATGGTCTAGATTAGGTTGAAACTTGATAATTTGGTCGTGAGTTGCCAAAGCACAATGCCATATATAACGCACTTATCGTCATAAAATCTAAAGCAAGGTAGAGTCAGAAAATATCTATTAATATAGTGGGCAAATCTTCGAGTATTTTGACGCATTTTGCGTACATCTATCGTAAATGAACTACGAAAAATGCTAGGGGTCCAGTACATAATTTTTAGCTACGGCAGATTCCATGTAGTACGTAAAATAAATTCATAAACAGTGACTAGTTGCTGTTTGTTCATAAATTAAAAAGTATATTGTAGTAACGTATTTAAATGAGGCATTATGTTTGCGACCTAACTCAAGGGAAGGCATTTTATAACCAAAAGCGATGTATAAACATTCGAACTCCGCGCGTCAGTTTACCACTCTAATGGCCGCCGGCCAGCTATTCAATTTGTCCGCTCTTCACAGTCGACCACTCGTGCGGTTGTGGGGGCCTGGTTATGATTGCAGAGGGCACGGGACCACCGAGATTCCATCGTCGATCATCTTCGGGTGCATCACATTTTTGCTACAGTAGATCGATGGTCGTCTCCACAAATGCCGTCATGGAGGTGAACGGCGGCTCGAAACGTGCAGCACGCCACGGATGCAGGCCACGGATGCAGCTCTTACATGAGACCTGTGGTAGCAGTCGAAGACACGCTGGAAGCTGCGAACCACCTGCATCCCCTCGTGCTTGATATCTTCCCCGACGGCGATGACATCTTTCAGCAGTTGAATTGTTCTTGTCTCGGAGCCAGAACCCTGCTACAGTAGTTTGAGGAGCATTATAGTAAACTCACTTTGATGTCTCGATGACATATTCGCCTGATGTAAATGGAATGGAATGCATCTGGTTAGCAATCTGGCGCCATCACCACGTACGCAAATCAGTGGCCCGTTATTTACGCGAATTACATGAATTTTGCGGAGACGTGTAAAGCGATATACCTTCACAAACTTACCAACAAACTGTCGAATGCCTGTGGCTCATCAGTGTAATTACAGTTATAACCTTCTTGCCGTCCTTTCTATGGATTATATAAAGGAAATCAGCAGTACATTCAGCTGCATCTACATCTACATATATACTCCGCTAGCCACCAAGCGGTGTGTGGTGGAGGGCACAATTCGCTCCAAAATCATATTCCCCCCTCCCCCCCCCCCCCCCCTGTTCCACTCGCGGATCGCGCGAGAGAAAAACAACTGTCTGAACGCCTCAGTACGAGCTCTAATTTCCCTATCTTTCAATGGTGATCATTGCGCGATTTGAAAGTTGGTGGCAATAATATATTCTCCACATCCTCGGCGAAGATCGGATTTCGTAACTTAGTGAGCAGCCCCTTCCGTTCAGCGCGCTGTCTATCTGCAAGTGTGTCCCACTTCAAACTTTCTATGAGATTTGTAACGCTCTCGCGATATCTAAATGTACCAATCACGAATCTTGCCGCTCTTCTTTGGACCTTCTCCATCTCTTGAATCAGACCCAACTGTTAAGGGTCCCATACAGACGAACAATAACACTGGACGAACTAACGTATTGTAAGCTATTTCCTTTGTTGAAGGACTGCATCGCTTCAGGATTCTACCAATACACCGCAATCTAGAGTTCGCCTTACCCGTTACTTGTGTAATCTGATCAATCCATTTGAGATCATTTCGAATAGTCACACCCAGATACTTGACTGATGTTACCGCTTCCAAAGACTGCTCATTTATTTTGTACTCATACATTTATGGGGATTTTCGCCTTGTTATACGCAGTAGGTTACAATTACTAATATTGAGAGGTAACTGCCAGTCATTACACTACGCACTTATTTTCTGCAAATCCTCATTGATTTGTTCACAACTTACGTGTGATACTACTTTCCTGTAGACTACAGCATCATCGGCAAACAGTCTAAGGCCGCTGTCAATACCATCAACCAGATCGTTTATGTAAATCGTAAAAAGCAGACGACCTATTGCGCTGCCCTGGGGCACACCTGAAGTTACTCTTGTTTCCGTTCAATTTACCCCGTTCAGGATGACATACTGCTCCCTGTCTGTTAGAAAACTTTCTATCCAACCGCATATGTCACTGGATAGACCGTAAGCGCCCACTTTTTGTAGCAAGTGACAGTGCGGAACTGAGTCGAACGCCTTTCGAAAGTCGAGAAATATGGCATCAACCTGGGAGCCGGTATCTAGAGCCTGTAGTGTATCATGCACAAAGAGGGCCGGCTGTGTCTCGCATGACCGCTGTTTCCTAAAACCGTGCTGGTTTCTGCAGATGAGCTTCTCAGAATCTAGAAAGGTGATTATGTCTGAACACAAAATATGTTCCATGATTCTACAACAAATCGATGTCAGTGAAATTGGCCGGTAGCGAGTAACATCATTCAACAACTGCTCGGTCAGTTATAGGTAGCACTGCAGCCGAGAACAAAGTACTTGTGCTAGCTTCAGATAGGGCACAGAGTGGGCGGTGTCTGTGCAGGCTGGCAGCTGTATTGACGTAATCAGGGCCAGATGCGCGGTCGCCGTGATCGAATCGTTAGAGCCGATTGCTGCAGGTAATCCGACCACCTGCCGCATTACCGGGTGACAATTGGCATTAACACCCGCTGTGCAGCTGAGCACGTGACCCGTTAGGCGGATCTCGGCTCCGCGACCGCTGCACCGTCCTCCAGCGCTTGAGCGACGTTGGCTAACCCCGCTGCACATTTATCTATTTTATTGTTGCCGTTGCTAGATCACCTCTCGGTGCTCAACGTCAAGGCTACTAGCAACCGAATACGATTATTTTATCATAACAACAGTTGTTGTTGTTGTTGTTGTGATCTTCAGTCCTGAGACTGGTTTGATGCAGCTCTCCATGTTACCCTATCCTGTGCAAGTTTCTTCATCTCCTTGTACCTACTGCAACCTACATCCTTCTGAATCTGCTTAGTGTATTCATCTATTGGTCTCCCTCTACGATTTTTACCCTCCACGCTGCCCTCCAATGCTAAATTTGTGATCCCTCGATGCCTCAGAACATGTCCTACCAACCGGTCCCTTCTTCTTGTCAAGTTGTGCCACAAACTCCTCTTCTACCCAATTCTAGTCAATACCTCCGCATTAGTTATGTCATCTACCCGTCTAATCTTCAGCATTCTTCTGTAGCACCACATTTCGAAAACTTCTATTCTCTTCTTGACCAAACTATTTATCGTCCATGTTTCACTTCCATACATTGCTATACTCCATACAAATACTTTCAGAAACGACTTCCTGACACTTAAATCTATACTAGATGTTAACAAATTTCTCTTCTTCAGAAACGCTTTCCTTGCCATTGCCAGTCTACATTTTATATCTCTACTTCGACCATCATCAGTTATTTTGCTCCCCAAATAGCACAACTCCTTTACTACTTTAAGTGTCTCATTTCCTAATCTAATTCCCTCAGCATCACCCGACTTAATTTGACTACATTCCATTATCCTCGTTTTGCTTTTGTTGATGTTCATCTTATATCCTCCTTTCAAGACACTGTCCATTCCGTACAACTGCTCTTCCAAGTCCTTTGTTGTCTCTGACAGAATTACAATGTCATCGGCGAACCTCAAAGTTTTTATTTCATCTCCATGGATTTTAATATCTACTCCGAATTTTTCTTTTGTTTCCTTTACTGCTTGCTCAAAATACAGATTGAATAGCATCGCGGAGAGGCTACAACCCTGTCTCACTCCCTTCCCAACCGCTGCTTCCGTTTCATGTCCCTCGACTCATATAACTGCCATCTGGTTTCTGTACAAATTGTAAGTAGCTTTTCGCACCCTGTATGTTACCCCTGCCACCTTTAGAATTTGAAAGAGTATTCCAGTCAACATTGTCAAAAGCTTTCTCTAAGTCTACAAACGCTAGAAACGTAGGTTTGCTTTTCCTTAATCTTTCTTCTAAGATAAGTCGTAAGGTCAGTATTGTCTCACGTGTTCCAATATTTCTACGGAATCCGAACTTATCTTTCCCGAGGTCGGCTTCTACCCGTTTTTCCATTCGTCTGTATGGAATTTGTGTTAGTATTTTGCAGCCGTGGCTTATTAACCTGATAGTTCGGAAATTTTCACATCTGCCAACACCTGCTTTCTTTGAGATTCGAATTATTATATTCTTCTTGAAATCTGAAGGTATTTCGCCTGTCTCATACATCTTGCTCACCAGATGGCCGAGTTTTGTCAGGACTGGCTCTCCCAAGGCCGTCAGTAGTTCTAATGGAATGTTGTCTACTCCCGGGGCCTTGTTTCGACTCAGGTCTTTCAGTGCTCTGTCAAACTCTTCACACAGTATCGTTTTTCCCATTTCATCTTCATCTACATCCTCTTCCATTTCCATAATATTGTCCTCAAGTACATCGCCCTTGTATAGACCCTCTATATACTCCTTCCACCTTTCTGCTTTCCCTTCTTTCCTTAGAACTAGGTTTCCACATAAAAACAGTAATAGTCCTAAAATACTTCAGCTTAAGACCCAATAAAATACATTATTGTGGGCAGATAACAGAACTCATCAAAAATATGTAAAGAGCGTTTAAATGTATCGAGATGCAAGTTTCGCGAAGTTATAGCGAACGAAGTGGCAAATTTTATGACGTACGCAAGGAATTTGTAACTCTTGCACCTGACGAATTATGACACATGCTGTGCTGTTATTAACTCCGCAGCACATTGTGAAGCTGGAAAGTGCCTTCGAATCGGGCTTCACCGACTTAACACACGTGGAATCTAATGAAACAGTGTTATAAAGCGTTTCCCAACAGACAATACGACACGTTGAATTTCGTCTGATAGCAGCCAAGGCCTCCGTGATACGGCATTTTTGCGAACCCCTTGTTTTAATTTTCTCCATAGATGACATTCTACAGTCCTTTAGTCTGGTGAACGTGTAGGAGATTTTGTGTTTTCTGAACAACCGATCTGTTATCTCTAATTTTTCTGTTAGGGTGGTCTGTTATTATCTGGGAGAAACATCCGACATCCCACTACCACATGGATTGTGGAGTGTCTCCACATACCTGCAGTAGTAGGCTGTTAGGAGCTGTAGATAGACTCCCGTCAATAGGAGAGGGATCAATGATGTTGCAAAAATACAACAGCAAAAACGGTGAAAATCAGGGGCTTTAGAACATGTGTAGTCCGCTGTAGGGCCCCCCTTCCCCTCAAACCAAAAGTGTTAGATGTGTGTTCATACGACCCTGCGACATCCTGAAGGCTCTTCCTCCATTCTGCCTCTACCTAGTGTAAATGACTTTGCAGCTGAAGTGCATGCTATCCTAATTGTTGCCTGAACGCGTCAGAAGGACGTTTGAGAGTGCAAGATACGTCAGTGTGAATATTTTGTAGAATGCGTTAACCACAGTGGCAGTGAGACGTCAGTTGTTATATCGCTACAGTACCGCTATTCGGGATACGTCCTAAAAATGGAAAAAAGGAGTCTGCAGATAATTCTTTGACATTAGTGTCGTAATTAATGGTTGCTCGCATTATAAAAAAAATATGGATCTGTGCAACATGAATGATGGGGAAAGGAGAGGAGGAGAAGAGAGGAAGTGAGGAGGTGATCAAGTGGGGAAGTGGGGAACTGCATAAGAGCAGAAGTGATGAAGTGCAGAAGTGATGAAGTGCAGAAGTGATGAAGTGCAGAAATGGTGAAGTGCAGAAATGGTGAAGTGCAGAATTGGTGAAGTGCAGAATTGGTGAAGTGCAGAAGTGTGGAAGTGCAGAAGTGCAAAAGTGGGGAAGTGCAGAATTGGTTAAGTGCAGAATTGGAGAAGTGCAGAAGAGATGAAGTACAGAAGTAATGAATTTCAGATGTGGGGAAGTGCAAAAGTGAGGCAGCGGGGAAGTGGGAAGTGTAGAAGTGGTGAAATGCAAAGTGCAGATTTGGTAAAGAGGGTAGGTAGACAGGTGGGCAGATGAGGAAGTGGAGAAAAGCGGATTTGAATGGGAATACCTCCACCAGCCACATGAATAGTAGCATGTTGATAAGAGAAGCACATTGCCTCAACTCGTTTTGAAGACAATCATTCCGTGTCATCAGCTTGTACTAACATTTACCTGACTCACCAATTTGGGCGAAGTTTTTCGTTGATTCATGCAACGTGACGTGACGTGACGTGAGATGCTGAGAGGTACTTACAGACTATAGTCTGATAGGCTCGTGTAAAGGTTGGTTTTGTTGACATATTCCCAGATAGTAGCAGAGATAGTCACCAGACGAGTTGGACGGTCCCAGACGATGGCCCATAACTTAGCAAACATGTTTTATGTGTCCATTTGTTAGCAGAGACAATTAACAGATGAGAAGGATATGTGCTGTTATCGTAGTGACACTCAGCAGATGCGCTAAGTGCGCCCAGTTGGTAACATTGAGATTGATCAGATGAGTTCCACGTGTCCAGACGCGGTTGTTGCAGACCTAGTTTACTTTCTTGACTACACAATGTGGTTGAATTAACTGGTTTATATGCACGGTAAGGAATCCTACACAAGGAAGAACCTTCTCCGTTGCACTTCACTGTGTACGACATGGATATAGATGTGGGGAATAGAAGGTGAGCCTAATGTCTCTCAAGATGTAGGACAGGTCTGGCCATGAGCCATACGTCTATGTGGAGGTGAAAGAGTGCCTACTATAATTTCTTCTATTACAGTTACAACAGCACGCACTCCTTCCACTAAATGTGAAACATTTTCAGTAAACAAAAGGTAATAAGAATAAAATGTAATAACTGAGTTCGTCGTAAAATTATGTTTAAACAGTGAGGGATTCTAACTGCACCTTCTGAGCTTATCTGCTAATCAAATTAGGCACATTAAGAAAGTCACAAGTAATTATTATATTAACGGCTTGTTAATGATCGTGGAACTAGAACCAGACTTAACTTACAACAACTGTGAAACATTATACAAGATATTCAAAACAGTACTTTCTGCCAGGGAATAAACTGTACCACAAACTATCCAAGATTCTGAAAGAGCTTATTAAGACCAACGTGCACAGAGCAACAGCTAAAGCAGTCCTCTTAAATAATACATGCTATACTAGAAAGTGTTACTTAAAGGAGACGAAGCAGAGGTTTGTAAAAATGTTAGGGTTGGTACAAACTAAAAAAGTAAAGATATTTCTGGTTCCAAAATATACTTTCAGAATACAGTTCATGTGATTAGAAAACTATTTGCCAAATGCCTGTGAATACGCTAAACTCCTTTTATCTCCCTGAGACCAATATTTTCTCCTTGGTGGAGGGATGGTGATTCAGTTTTTGAGACAGACAAATGTGAACGCACAACGAATGTAATGGAGAGGCGGAGCCCTGTTACCTGTCGAATGTGAGTGCAACGTATTCAGTGACTCGTTGTGAGATATGAATAAACTGTGTAACACTAGTTTTCAAATTAACTTGACATGTAATAATTATAATGGCGTCTGGTACGGGGTGTCTGTATGTGGGGGTAAGAGCGGCGGCCATCTTGAAATGCGCTCCCTTGAGTTTGAGGTATGTGCTTCAAATGTGAAGGGAGTCATGTGGCACATCATTTTGAACTGTCTCTTCTCAATAACATACATGTGAAATCTGTTTTAAGATATCTTTATTTGTGTAAGAGTTATAAGCTATTACAGTTGGTAAAGTTTAGGACATTTGTCAGAGTCAGCGTTACAGCATGTGCCCCAAATGACCTCCATTGCACTGGACACACAATCGGAGTCTTTTTTGGCAATCCTGCAGCACAAGTAACAGGATCTGTGGGTCAATAGAGGCATACGCCTTCTCAATATGCCGG
Organism: Schistocerca nitens; assembly: GCF_023898315.1. Lineage (NCBI taxonomy): Eukaryota > Metazoa > Arthropoda > Insecta > Orthoptera > Acrididae > Schistocerca > Schistocerca nitens. The sequence goes on along the minus strand of NC_064614.1, from coordinate 1,133,966,785 downwards.
AAAAGTTGGGCTACATTGTTGACTTTTACCTCAGACACAGTTGATATCAGATGTCCCCACAGATGAAAGTCAAGGGGTGTAAGATTAGAGGACATTGGTGGCCTTTCGATACGCCCCTACTACCTATCCAGTGACCTATAAAACGTTCATCCAGAAACTTTCTGACTTCAGTAGTAGGGGAGGTACGCAGTTTTGTTGGCAGAAGGTTGGGAAACTACCCTGCGGTCTCAACAGCGTTGGAACCACATAATCACGGACCGTGTTAAGATATCTCTCCCTATTCAAGGTTGCATCAATGAACACCAAACCCACGATTCTTCTGTCTAAAATCCCACACAAAACCACGACTTTTTCACCACCGGCACCTTTACATGATCCACCCATGAGGGATTTGCGTCTGACCAGCAACGATGGTTCCGTTTGTTTACTTCTCCTTGCACATAAAAATTCGCTTCGTCAGTGAACAGCACCTGTCGTATGAAGTTTCGATTCCTGTTATTCTGATCCATAGTCCATTAGGCAAACTGCACCCGCCGGTAATGATCGTCCTCTGAGAGATGATGCTGCAACTGTAACTTGTACAGATGCCATTGGTGTGTGTGCAACACACGCAGGATCGAACACTGACATCGGATATTGGTGATAACTGGCGCGTACTGCGATGTAGACTTTTCACAAACACTGCCGCAATTCTTATGCGGAATGTCATTTCTCTTCGATGCCGGGCACTAAAGTCAGCAGCAGTGACTCTGGTACTTCGTCCGCCACTCATTAACACAATTTGAATGCGTTCCTGCTGTGTAAGTGCCATTGTGAATCACGTGCAACAACAAACAGAATTGATCACCTCCTTCCAATTTCAATTTTTAACAGGTCATAACAGCTACACAAATATCGTAAAATCGATTTCACTTGTGTAGTCCTGTGACAGAGGCAATTCAAAATGATGAGCCACATGACCCCCTTTGCAATTGAAACACGTCACCCAAATCTAATATGGTGCATTTCAAGATGGCCGCCGCTGTCGCCACACCTTCTATAAGTTGCTGCCCTCCTCCCCCTCCTCCTACAGATAACCCGTACGCAATCCATTATGATTCCTCGCACCGTTTGAGTTTTATAGGAGTGTATCCAGTCTATTGCCTCACACTATATTAAGCGAACACTACAAAATGAGCTGTGTATGAACAAAGAACTGAATAAGAAGGCAAGTTATTATTAACAACAAATATCTGATACGCAGCATATTACTTTAACGAGTAATTATACTTTAGAGACGTATTTCACAAATTTTTCAATCGTGAATCGTATTTTCTTGTTGACCATGTCTGTAGTATTTAAGTGCTGATATAAATGTCCATCGATGAATGCGATAATATTGTAGCTTTCCTGCACATTGTCATGGCTGCGGTTTACTACATCATAGCCGGCGTCCTAATCGCCATTGTTGTACCTTGGTGTACTTATTTTACGTTTAAATTTGTCTTTGTCTGAAAACTGTGGGAGTTTGATATTTTAAGCTCTTCTAATATAATCGGCATAGGGTTCAGTGCTTGTTATGAGGATAAAGTAATGAACCCAACAGTGAAAATTTATTTTACGGACTTATTCCGGCTGTCTAAATAAGCCGTCTATATTCTTGCTTTCGTGCTATAATTCTGCATATTACAAATTATAAAACGAATCGTAGTAATAACGATCCGCTTAGGCCGAACAATTAATTGAAACATATGATGTGGTTTCTTACGTTGCATTTAATTTCGAGTCTTTTTTAAGCCTATTAGCAATGTAATCGAAACCGTGTACGTTTATATTAGTCATGACAGTTTGCAAAATACTTTCCTTTTATTCTTCCAGTTCTCACTGTTGGTACCCATCACACACGTCAACAAGAAACGTCCTTGATTTTCAGCCAATACTCGCTTGTAGATTTACTGAGGCGAGGTTAAAAATGCTTTATATGCGAAATTCAGATAAGCGATACTTCAGCGAGATAACGGTATCAAGTTATGAAATCTCCGGTCGTGATAATAGTCTGCTCGGCGTCTGGTGAGACGAATATCGCTCTCCATATCAGACTGTGTTCAGGGTTAGCTTCTCTTTCAAAGTAACAGAGGAATCACTGTGGTAGATCTCCTGTCCGTTTTCAAATTGAGTGATATAACTTCACAGCACCTGAGCTTCAAATAGAAAGTAAAGTAATCCACTACTGTTTTTTTCGTTAAACAGCAACAATAATTTTCACAAACTCTATCACATGATAAAGAAAATTATCAGCTTAAAAATTAATGATTTTGTTATTTCAACTCGAATAGTAGTATTGTCTCTAATCAACCATCGCAGTGGTAAGACACTGTATCCGCATTCTGAAGGAATGGCAGTATAAATCTCCGTTCACTCATCCACATTTTGGTTTCCCGTTGCTTTCCCAAAATCGTTTAACGCAAATGTCGAGAAGGTTCCTTTGAAAAGGATATCGTTCATTTACTTCCGCAATATCTTTCAATCCGAACTTGTACTCTGTCGCTAAGGACCTAGACATCATTACATTCACTCTTGGTTATTTTCCTCTACGTGGAAACATATTTACAGTTAATCATTGAGGATCACTTTATAAACATTAAGATAAGCGTGCTGCGTTTGTCCCATCAGTCAAAGTTTCCTATTCCCAATAGTTACTTTTGACGATATCGAAAGAAAAGCACAGGAGTAACCACAGAACGTACACAGTTATGGACCTGCCGCTACTTCTCAATACGTCCTCAATGTACTGACGATAATAGTGCCGAGTGAACGGCTGGTGCATAAAGGCAGACTATGAAACCTTTTCCCTGTATCAGTTGTGGTCTCGTGATGCGTTAAGGAGACGATACGAACGGAGCAGAAACGAATGAGGAATCACTGAAGCGACGATACGATTAGGAAAGAGGTGAACCCCCTGACATTAGCGGCTTTGACAAAGAGCAAATTGTTATGACCCGTGGCCTGGGAAACGCATCTCTGGAACGGCGAAAGCTGTTCGTGTGCTACTGTTGTGAGTATTTATGGAAAGAGGGTGAAGGATGGTGAAACCACAAGGAGACGCAAGACGTTGGACTTCCACACCTCATCACAAATCGTGAATGTCTGAGGCTTGCGCGTTCTACACTACTGGCCATTAAAATTGCTACACCAAGAAGAAATGCAGATGATAAACGGGTATTCATTGGACAAATACATTATACTAGAGCTAACATGTGATTACATTTTCACGTAATTTCTGTGCATAGATCCTGATAAATCAGTACCCAGAACAAACACCTCTGGCCGTAATAACGACCTTGATAGCCTGGGCATTGAGTCAAATAGAGCTAGGATGGCGTGTACAGGTACAGCTGCCCATGCAGCTTCAACACGATACCACAGTTCATCAAGAGTAGTGACTGGCGTATTGTGACGAGCCAGTTGCTCGGCCACCATTGAACAGGCGTTTTCAATTGGTGACAGATCTGGAGAATGTGCTAGCGAGGTCAGCAGGCGCAGGCGCTCCTGTCTGTGATGCAGCGTCAAGGGTAACCGCAGCCATGGTCTCCGAGCTGATAGTCCATGCTGCTGCAAACGTCGTCGAACTGTTCGTGCAGATGGTTGTTGTCTTGCAAACGTCCACATCTGTTGACTCAGGGATCGAGACGTGGCTGCACGATCCGTTACAGTCATGCGGATAAGATGCCTGTTATCTCGACTGCTAGTGATACGAGGCCGTTGCGATGCAGCACGGTGTTCCGTATTACCCTCCTGAACCCACCGATTCCATATCCTGCCAACAGTCATTGGATCTAGACCAACGCGAGCAGCAATGTCGCGATACGATAAACCGAAATCGCGACAGGCTACAATCCGACCTTTATCAAAGTTGGAAACTTCTCCTCCTTACACGAGGCATCACAATGTTTCTTCCTTGGCTGCTCACTGAATTCGAAATGATGAAAATTAGCAACAACTCTAATGCGTTATCTATCAGTTGAATTAAGGGCGGTGTACGCAGAAACTTGCTTTGGAGGACCATAGACTGTGGACAGTTCTTGCAATAGTAATGCTGCATACTGAGCAGCCTAATCACATAACTGAACACAAACGGTGAAATTGTCTCGCTGCATTCACGATCAATAATCTCTACAATCAGTTTGTCTAGAACCTCTTCCGTCGGTCCGTGCATAAAAATAAGAATATGGGGTTGTCGGTCAACCTTGAGGCAAAAGTGTTTTGTTTTTATTTATTTTATTTTCTTTCCCAAACTACTTACACCGACAATATCCCATCATTAGTGGATTTTTTTCTTTATTCTAAAACATGCAAAAACAGCCTCGTTATCAACATTTCAAAACATTTTTACATTCGTAATGTTTGGTCCCAAATACTGTATGCCTTGAATAGCTTCATATACCTTATTTATTTTAAGTCACAGCATGGCTTTTACATTTGTTGGCGTTAGTTTCAGCATATTTTCTGTGCTTTTGTTGCCGTTTCTCAGCAAATAGCATGTCATCTGAAACTGTAGGAGTGGTTGTTATTTTCAAATATGAAAAAGTGATCATGTATACGTCAGCGATAGTGTGGGTGATACAATTTTGTTGTGTACTAAGTTGTTACATAATTTGTTACGTACACACGTAAACATAAGTTTTGCACTTTCGTTGTTATTCAAAACGCTGTTAGCGTGTGTTGTGAGAAAGTATCGCTTATTGCGAGATTTTTTAAAATTGTAGCTGGAATTCTAACGACTTCTGTTCCTTCCTTATGTCTTTTTGTGTGATGCGGGAGTGATGTGGTGATGTGTGTGTGTGTGTGTGTGTGTGTGTGTGTGTGTGTGTGTGTGTGTCTGTGTGTGTGTGTGTGTGTCAGTTTTGTTAGAGCCGTAAGGACTATGTTGCTTCCAAAGTGTTGTGGTTTCATTCATTATGTTTTTCCCTTTCACCATCGCCTTTTGTGTGTAATTATTTTCTTCTATAATTTGTCTTCGGTACAAAATGTTCTTGTGTTTCAGGATGTGTACACATTTGTTATGTACCTCTTGGTTGGTACACAAAAACGTCCGACCATTACACAATTTATCAACTGTTTCAACATAAGGTATACACAAGTGCAAACTATTGTATTGACTATTTGGATCCCTTCCAGTAAACGATGACTACTGTCGCGAAACAACATTTCTTATTAAAACTGCATGCCAGGGTAAAGCTCGAAGCTAAACTTTCTTGATCGGTGCTCTTAGTATCTGAAATGCGCTACCAGAAATAAGATCGAATGGTTCAAAAGGCTCTGAGCACTATGGGACTTAACTTCTAAGGTCATCAGTCCCCTAGAACTTAGAACTACTTAAACCTAACTAACCTAAGGACATCACACACATCCATGCCCGAGGCAGGATTCGAACCTGCGACCGTAGCGGTCGCGCGGTTCCAGACTGTAGCGCCTTTAACCGCTTGGCCACCACGGCCGGCAAATAAGATCGAGAAAGTATCTGAGAATCTCATACTCACTCTGCAAAACGTCTAGCCTGTTGCAACACTGTTTATTCGCGAAGTCTAAACAGGCATGCCGAAGAAATGGTCAGTCTGGATTATAGGTGTGGGAAGCGTAGCATCTTCGTCGCCACTGTAGTCTTGTGTCAAGGAAGAAGGGAGAGGATGTTGTAGGTGGGCGATATCCTCTTTCTAGAGCAAAAATGCACATGTGAATTAACACGGTGCTCTACTTACACGAACATTTACTTACCTTGAATAGAGTCCATATGTTGTGGTACAAGCTCTTCTGTGGTAGTCCTCTTGGAGACAATATCTGTAATCTTTCTATTACAAATATTAATCTCTAATTTGGTCGCTATGCACTGTCGTAACCGGAGATGACTACACCTGCTCTGCGACCGAACTGACAGACACCAAACTGGAGTGTGAGTCAGTGCCCTCCAGTCAGCGACGGCGGCCTAAATACATGCTGTCGAGAGAGCGTTGGTGGCATGTTGCTTGTCAGTGTTTCTGTGGTCTCTCTCGCTTGATCCAGAGCCTACCATCGATCTTCGCGCTACATATTTGCCCACCGGTGTAGTGGCGATAGCTTACGCGAGCTCAGGAAGAACTGCAGCTGTGAGGGCTGGTCGCGAGTGGCGCATCGACACTTCTACCTTCTCTGATTTTTAATTTCCAAGAGGATTGTCTTAGTTTTCCAGAGAGTTATTAGTTTTTTCAGAGGATTTTTTAGTCTCCAAGAGGATGTCTGGCTTCCAGGAGGAGTATATCTTTCCAATTGTTCTTTTAGTTTCTCAAAAGGAATTTTAACTCCTCAAGAAGATGATTTTATTTTCTCAAGAAGATTCTTAATTTTTTAATTGAATTTTTAATATATTAGGAGGAGTCTTAATTTTTAAGTGAGTTTTTCATTTCTCAAGATAATTTTAAATTTAAAGAAAATGTTGCGTATTGTTATGAATTTTTAGTTCTAAGAAAGGTTTGGGTTTCAAGAGAACCTTTGGTTCATGAGAAGACAGTTGCTTTAGCCAGACGCTAACTTCGACGAAGGCGACTTCTTGTGAGTACAAAAAAAGACTTCGCCAGTTGAGCTTTGCCCACAAAAGGCAAATATTCCGTTTTGGGTACCAGCCCACATATAGTTTTAACAGTTCGGGAAATTTAACGACATAGTAGACTCTGGAAAATTAATAGTGATTATTCGTGGCATACACACACTTGACATTTCGTAACTGATTGAAAACACCGACAGGCCGTGCGGTTCTAGGCGCTACAGTCTGGAGCCGAGCGACCGCTACGGTCGCAGGTTCGAATCCTGCCTCGGGCATGGATGTGTGTGATGTCCTTGGGGTTAGTTAGGTTTAATTAGTTCTAAGTTCTAGGCGACTGATGACCTCAGAAGTTAAGTCGCATAGTGCTCAGGGCCATTTGAACCATTTGAACAAAAACACCGACATACAAGTTTTCTGGGTTTGGTACCGCGTGATAATATAAAAAAACCAACGTTTCGGCCACGATTGCAGCGGCCTTTTTCTGGGTCTAATGGTGCGTTCTAGCTATGCAGTGCCCTTTATATTTTGTTGTTACTGTTCACTGCGCATGCCATTACGTCATAATTTTAAAAGGTAGTTGGTTCCATTGGTCACTTAAGGAAGAAGGAGAGGGAACTTTATTTTAATAGGTTATTGCGGTGGAAGGACAACGTGACCTCTGTTGTCTATTGGCTCTTGTGTTGTGTACCATGATTGGTGGTCACCGTCGAATGAGAAGTCGGCTCCTGTTTACCAACTGCTGGACGTCGGCCGCACGGCGGCAGTTACTCGCCGGTAGTGCTCGTGTCTCGTGTTGACAGTGCGGTCTGCTGGGCTCTGATTGCTGGCAGCCAAGATGGGCCAAGCCTGAGTCCATCCTCCCTGTTCATGTTGTTAGGGTGTTAGAGTACTTCGATGGCCTCTCTGATTTTGCGTTTCGTCATAATCGGCTGCTTGGCCAACACACAGGCTTCGCTGCATTTTATTTCTTTTCCGCAGTCTTGGTGATGTTCTGCCACTGCGGATTTGTTGTGTTGCCCTAGACGAATATAATGCTCGTGTTCCCGAATGCGCGTTGCTATTGGCCTACCGGTCTCGCCGATGTATGCCTCTCCACATTCGCATACATCGAAAAGAGGCTATATATGTGTAGTGAAAGGGATCTGTCGGATCTATTTCAGATGTTTTATCACGCAGTTGTGTTGGTGGTTTCTTAATGTCTCTAGCTACCTGAATGTGATGGAAGTCAACCAGAGGGAAGAAAATGAGCTACGTTTTTCTTTTTTCGCCGGCCGGAGTGGCCATGCGGTTCTATGCGCTACAGTCTGGAACCGCGCGACCGCTACGGCCGCAGGTTCGAATCCTGCCTCGGGCATGGATGTGTGTGATGTCCTTAGGTTAGTTAGGTTTAAGTAGTTCTAAGTTCTAGGGGACTGATGACCTAAGAAGTTAAGTCCCATAGTGCTCAGAGCCATTTTTTTCTTTTTTCCCAAACACTGCATCTATATTTTGTTACCATTATTCCTTCTCGTAAGTCCTAACCAAGTGTTTTAGTTCCGTATCTCTGGTTTGAGAATGTGAGATGAATGTGTTTCCTCATGGGTGAAGGGAGTCTCGTAAGCTATAGGAGCAGTCTAGCACATGTTGCGTGGTTAATCGGAAGAGTAGAGAGGCTTAGGAACACGTAGAGACAGGTGCTCTGGTATGAGAGTTTACGAAAGGGTTGGTACCAGGTAGCAGCGGTGGCTCAGCCGTTAGCGCTGTCTCCTCTCTCACTGCCGGATCTGACGAGCGTTGATCAGTCGAGACATGGAACACTCTTGTACGAGCTCTTGGTAAGTTAGGCTGTCTCTATTGTGGGTACTCAGAGTTGTGGACACAGATGTTGGAATAGTTTTGGTATACGTTATTCATTTTGAGTGACTTTTCGCGTGTGCGTGGTGTTTCTTATTTTCACATGACTAGTATTTTGTCTGTAGATCGTTTTCCTTCTGCTTTGGGTGGAAATACAAAGGAACAATAGTTAGATAGTTTACCAGGTTATTTCGATAAAAAAGCGATATATCTAAGGTTAACATAGTTTTGGAACTCTAAACTTCCCGAATTTTAACAGACTTTGCAAAAGGGTCTTTGTCTCAGCCACATTTTCGTGTGATACTCTGACACATCTACAGCTACATGACTACTCTGCAATTCACATTAAGTGCCTGATGGATGGGTGGTTCACCGAACCTCTTTCGCACTATTTCTCTACTGTTCCACTCTCTAACAGCGCGCGGGAGAAACAAACAAATCTTTACCTTATCTCTTATTTTATTGTGATCATCATTTATCTCTATGTAAGTGCACGTCAACGAAATATTTTCGCTGGCGGAGTAGAACGCTTGAGATTGAAATTTCCTAAAAAGATTTCGCCCTACGAAAGACGCCTTTGTTTTAATGATTGCCATCCCAACTTGCATATTTCATCCGTCACACTGTCTCCCCTTTCTTGCGATAATACAATACGAGGTGCCCTCCTTTGAACTTTTTCGATGTGCTCAGCCAGTCCTGTCCGGCAAGGATCCCCTACTGCACAGCACTAGTCTAGCAGAGGACAGGGAAGCGTACTGTAAGTAGGCTCTTAGTAAACCTGTTCTTCCAATAAAACGCAGTCTTTGGTTTGCCTCCTCAACGGCATAATATATTGGATCGTTCCAATTTAAGTTCAAAAATGGTTCAAACCGCTCTAAGCACTGAGGGACTTAACATCTGAGGTCATCAGTCCCCTAGACTTAGAACTACTTAAAAGTAACTAACCGAAGGCCGTCACACACATCCATGCCCGAGGCAGGATTCGAACCTGCGACCGTAGCAGCAGCGTGGTTCCGGACTGAAGCGCCAATTTAAGTTGTTTGTAATTGTAATTCGCAAGTATTTAGTTGAACTGACAGCCATTAGATATATGTGATATAACGTGTCAGCGGAATTTAAGAGATTTCTTTTAGTACTGATGTGGATGACTTCACACTTTTCATTATTTGGAATCAATTGGCACATTTGGCACTTGATAGACATCTTATCTAAATCAGTTTGCAATTGGTTTTGATATTCTGATGGCTTTAAGAGACGGTAAATGACAGCATCATCTGCAAAAACAGATGCCCGCTCAGACTGTCTCCTAAATCATATATCTTAGGAACAGAAGACATACACTTTTTTGGTTAACGCCAGATATAACTGCTGTTTTATTCGATGAGCTTCCGTCAGTTACTACGAACTGTGACCCTTCCCATAGGAAATCACGAGACCAGTCGTACAACTGAGACGATTCTCCATAGGCACGAAATTTGATTACAATTTGTTTGTGAGGAAAGATATCAAAAGCCTTTTCTAAATCTGGAAATATGGAATCTATTTGAGAGCCCCTACCGCCAGCACTCATTACTTGATGCGAGTAAAGAGCTAAATTCAAATGGCTCTGAGCACTATGGGACTTAACATCTATGGTCATCAGTCCCCTAGAACTTAGAACTATTTAAACCTAACTAACCTAAGGTCATCACACAACACCCAGTCATCACGAGGCAGAGAAAATCCCTGACCCCGCCGGGAATCGAACCCGGGAACCAGGGCGCGTGAAGCGAGAACGCTACCGCACGACTACGAGCTGCGGACGGTAAAGAGCTAGTTGTGTTTCACATAACGACATTTTCTGCATCTCTGAGGATTGCGTGTCAACAGATTATTTTCCTTGAAGTAATTCATGGTGTTCGAACACAGCATATATTTCAAACTGCTACTGCAGATCGTCGTCAGAGATATGGGTCTGTAATTCATCGGATTACCCTTGCTTCCATTCTTGAGTGTTGGTTTGACCTGTGCAACTGTCCAGTCTTTACGTACTCATCTTTTGTGGAACGAGCGGTTGTAAAAGATTGTTAAATGCTGAGCTGTTATATCAGCATACTCTGAAAGGAATTTAATTGGTATACAATCTGTACCGGTGGGCTTGCCGTTATTAAGTGATTTGAGCAGCTTTGCTACACCGAGGATAACTGCTTCTGTGTTTCTATTGTATCATTGCTCCCAGGAATAACGTATCAGACCTAATGGCAACAAATAGATGTGGTCTTATTGAGGATGTCCACTTTGACAATGGTTTAGTGACCATGAAGCACTTATAGCAGCAACAGTTACCAAAGTATAAATCGTCAACTTATTTGTTAGAGATATGTGCATGTGCAGTAAACTATATAATGAGAAATTGTTGTCATATCTGTACTATGAACTCGAAACATGTGACTCTGAGCGGCATTGTAAGGGTTATGTAGAGGAAGAGTGGCTCACGTTTAAAAAAATAATTCATCAAGTACTGGACAGGTAAGTACCCAGGAGGACAGTACGTGATGCGCTGTGAAGGAATAACGAGTGTCGTGCAGTATGTGTAGAAGCGTGGGGTAGTAGAAAGATGAAAATGACGCGTTTGATTGTCAAAAGGACAATGCTTAAAGCCTTCAGCGACGCCCTTAACCAAGTTCTAAAAATAAAATAAAAAACTGAAAGAAATTATGGCTATGTATAAAGGCAATCAGCACCACCAGAATTAATGTGTAGACACTCATGCAAGACACAGGAGATGGAACAGAGCTCAGCAAAGCAAAATTGTAAGTTTGGATCTCTGTTTTTAAATCCGTCATTGCAAAAGAGGATCGAGGAGAGCTATGCCATTTTACTCTTCAAAAAATTTGTATGATGAGTGATATAGATTATAGACATATCAGTGGCGTTGAGAAACAGCTGAAATCGATAAACTGGAGGGAATAAAGACTTAGCAGCCGAGTTGTCATCCCTTTTAACCATAACATACGGCGGTAGCTCCCGCCCCCCCCCCCTCCCACACACACACACAAAAACTGTGCCCAGTACTTGGAACGAAGTACAGGTTCCATCCGTCTACAAGGACACCAAAAGTCACTCAAGAAATACCATCCAAAATCGCTGAAATTCATCTGTTTTGTAATCTTAGAACATGATCTGAAATCAAATTCAACGATTTTTCTCGAAAAGCATGTCCCCGTCCATGAGCATTAGTACGGATTCCCAGAACCATCGGTCATGCAGAACCCAAATTAAGCTTTTCTTATATGACATCCTGAAACCATCGATCAAAGCTATTAGGTAGATTCCGATTTCCATGGCGTTCTTAAGGCACTTGATTCAGCACCATACTAAAGATTATTAAAGAAAATACCACCATAGGCGTACCAAACGAAATTTGTGAGTGGACTAAGGATTTCATGGATTGGAAGACGCACTACATTCTGGATGATGAGTCATCGACAGTGTAAAAATAACTTAAAGTGTTCCTCAGGGAAGTTTGTTGCTACCCTTCCTGTTCACGCTATAAATTAATGACTTAGCAGACACTATTAACAATAACCTCAGACTTTTCGTTAATGATGCAATTATTTATAATGAGCACTAACGAAAAAAAGTTACACAATTATTCGATCTGTTCTTGGTAAGTTTTCGGAGTGGTGCAAAGATTGGCAAACTATGTTAACTGTTAAGAAATGTAAAAATGTGCATGTCAAGAATCACAGCAACGTAGTATCATGTGTCTTTAATATCAGTGAGCTACGACTGGATATTCAAGCTGATTGTAACAATTTGTAGGGATGTGAATTGGAATGATCACTTCGATTCATTTGTAAGATACTGGGAAATTGCAGTCGGGCTGCAAATATAATTACTTGAAACACTTTTCAGACGATCCTTAAACACTGCTCAAGTGTGATGGTCCCCATATCAAACAGGATTATCAGATGATATTGAACGTGTATAAAATAAGGTAGCACGAACTGTCACAGGTTAGTTCGATCCCCGGAAGAGTGTCACAGAAATGTTGAAAAACGTGAGGAGGTGAACACCAGCTACTTCGCGAATGTCGACTTACGATGTTTTATAAGGAGCAGCGGGAATCTAGGGATATACAACAGACCTCGATGTATCGCACTCTTAGGAATTTCGAAAACAACATTTCCCTAATTAACCAGTTAATTCTCCCGTTCTCCATTCGCGAATGAGACGAGAATAAAGCTTAATGCGTGGTATAGTACAAGCGCCATCCACCACGCTCTTCACTACGTTTTACGGAGTATAGATGTAGATGAAAAGTACATGGACGTTGTCTTATGAGAAGATAAAACACTGTTGGTAAGATCAAAATTATTTTAATACCACATTTTCCTTACTATAAATATTATTATTATTATTATTACCATTGTTGTTATTATGTACATGTCAAGTACTGCAGTCACTGCAGTGTCAACTCTGTAAGAGATCTGGTTATAGGCACAAGATGAAATAAATAAATAAAAATCGGATGGTACTCTCGAGACTATTTATTGGTGAATATAGTAACTATTTGCTGTATCGGAATTCAAATGACACGTATCTCGTCAGTAAAAATGCAGCATAATCTACAACAAGGCTCACGAACGTCGGAGTTACGGCTCGAGTGAAGTTATTATCATCTTACCTAGACTGGATACACTTTTCCTTGCCACTTTGGCTCACTGCTTCTCAGACGGTAGACGTCGGAACACGTCCTATAGCTAGTATTATGTTGAACAATGAGATTTATTTCTGGGAACTCCATTTGGACTGCATTTGGTCCAGTGAATAATGAAGCAATTTGAGGTCAATCGCAGGGGCTATTTACGTATCCGCCACGGAAAAGGAAGCAAATTGGGGTTAGATGCTTAGCAGGCAGTGCAAAGCAGTGATGCAGTCTGAGCATGACGTACGGCATGCTTCTCACGATGATCACACCCACTTATAAAAGCACGCTCTGTCTTTAAGTCCCACAGTCAGTTAGCTTTGGGGTCAAGAGGGGACCTCACAAAATTATCTGGGCGAATTATTACTGAGGGTAGTCTAGTATAGAAACTTATCCGTTGTTTAAATTACTTAGGAGGCAATGTGAAAAGAAAAAATCCTGACATGGTCAGACTAATTGAGAGTTATATGGTGATTATCTGCTATATTCGATCCTGGGAAGGGAGAGCCATCTGAAAGTGTGCTTTTAGTTGGTTTATATTCGAGGACAAATTCATTATCTCTGGCCACAAATCAAGTTTTATCAACATCAAAATTTTATTTAGGTAACGGAAACGCAATATTCTCCATTCCAATTTAGGCCAAGTACTTTATACATTAATGGCACATAAATGGATCAGAATGTGGCGCGGTGTGCATAGGAGAGAATCTACGGTTTGTTTAATATTTTGCTAATGAAATTTATTTTCAAGTCTATTAGAGACAGTCAATATACTACATGCGATATTAATCTGCGCTCTTATTAAGATTGACCATAAACATAAAGTTCCACTTTATTTCAAACAGAAGCCAAGATCACTGTAGTGTATGTGAGTGCAAGGGAGGGGAACTCGTAGTTTCCTGAGCAAAACGATAAAATCCGGAACCACACACTCGATCACTTACACAAAAATAGATTTAGCAAGAGAGAATTTGCCACATCGTGTATCCACTAAAACTACTAAAAACCAGTCAGAAAAAGAAGGCATCACAATTAATGGGCACAAAAACCGCGAAAAATCAATAAAATCCAAATATACATATAGGTAGTGGTTATCAAAGAAAGAGAAGAATCGATCACGGAAAGCTATTGTACGCCCCAGCATAATTTGATGAGAACGTAGATAGACAGAAACAATTACGTAAAAAAATCGCGAAAAGACATTAAATCAGAAATCTGAAAACATAAGAAAGGTATTTATTCAGGTACTGATTTTACGAAGAAAACTGCAGACATTTCAATGTTGAATACGAACAGACACCTCAACATGACCTAGTGGAACACGTGATAGAACACTGACGAAAACGAAGAGTACGGAACCTGACTATTTATACACAAAAACCACATCTTAATGAAAAATCATCAGCACTGTAGGCAAGCTCTGAAGGTTAGAAAACTTATGAAAAACTTTGAAAACAAAAGATATTGACCAAATCATATTTTACAGAAGCTTGAAATTTAGTGCTAACTTCAATGCGAGATCTTTTAAAAGTTTCCACAACGGAACTCTGTCTCGAAATGTGGCAGAAAATCGAAAGAGATACTGGTTGTGTGTGAAGTACACCTGCGGCAAAATACAATTAATACCTTCACTGCACGATGGTTACGGTAGTGTTGTCGATGACAGCGTCACTAAAGCAGAGTTACTAAATATGTTTATCAGAAATTCCTTCATGAAATAAAATGAAGTAAATATCCCAGAATTCGAATCAAGAACTATTGCCATGACGCAGTAGTAACGCAAGGCAGAAGTACAGAAAAAATTAGGTGTGAAGAGGAAATGATAGTCCCAATCAAGAGATAAGAACAATAAGGATACAGTGAGCAGATGCGGTAAAAGGAGAAAAGTGAATAGGGAGGAAGGAGGCCGAAATAGCATTAAAAATGAGATAGATATGCTAGTTTTTGACTGGCTGCTGGACAGAAATAAAGACAACTGGGATATACCAACACGGAAGCTACACCCGATAAAAACGAACTTAAACAACGCGAAACTCAACATGTTCTGTTCTCTCGTGAATCCTACATGCTGTTGATCAAGGCAATCGAGTAAGGGCAGTATTTCTTGGCTTTCGAAAAGTGTTTGAGTAAGTCCAGTAGCCTTGTTTATTGAAGAAAATAAAAAAACTTAATTTAAACTCCGTCCGTACAGGCGATGAAGGCCCAAAGGTACCGACCGGCCGCCGTGTCATCCTCAACCCACAGACGTCATTGGATGCGGATATATTGAGGGGCATACGGTCAGCACACCGCTCTCCGGGCTGTATGTCAAATTACCGGAGCCGCTACATCTCAATCAGGGAGCTGCTCAGTTTGCCTCACAAGGGCTGAGGGCACCCCACTTGCCAACAGCGTTCGGCAGATCGGATGGTCACCCATTCAAGTGCTAGTCCAGCGCGACAGCGCTTAACTTCGGTGATCTGGCGGGAAGAGGTGTTATCACTGCGGCAATACATGCGATATCAGACCAGATTGGTGACTGGTTTGAGGAGTTATTTGTAAGGATGATTCAGCATGTTAGAACGAGAGTCGTTGACAGAGACAGAAGTAAAATTCAGGTATGCCTAAGGGAAGTTAGTTGCGATCCTCGCTGTTCAAGTTAACTATTAATGAGATGGTTGACAATATTTATAGTAAATGCAGACTTCTCGCATATTATGCAGTTATCTGTGATAAAATACTGCCTGAAAAAAGTTGCATAACTATTCTTTTTAGTTCTTGATAAGTGGGCCGAGCGGTTTGAGGCGCCTTGCCACGGTTCGCGCGGCCTCCCCCGTCGGAGGTTCTAGTCCTCCCTCGAGCATGGGTGTGTGTCTTGTCCTTAGCGTAAGTTAGTTTAAGTTAGACTAAGTAGAGTCGAAGCCTAGGGACCGATGACCTCAGCAGTTTGCTCCCATAGCAACTCACCACAATTTCCAAAAAAATTTCTTTATAAGTGGGGCAAAGATCAGTAGCATGCTTTAAATGTTCAGAAACGTAAAACTGTGCACTTCACAAAACGACACTATATGGTATTCCATGTCTGCAGTATCATTAATTCAAAACTGGATCAGTGACGTCTGGCAGTTGGCTATACAGGGTGAGTCACCTAACGTTACCGCTGGATATAATTCGAAAACCACATCAAATACTGACGAATCGATTCCACAGACCGAACGTGAGGAGAGGGACTAGTGTAATTGTTTAATACAAACCATACAAAAATGCACGGAAGTATGTTTTTTAACACAAATCTACGTTTTTTTAAATGGAACCCCGTTAGTTTTGTTAGCACATCTGAACATATTAACAAATACGTAATTTGTGCCGTTTGTTGCATTGTAAAATGTTAATTACATCCGGAAATATTGTAACCTAAAGTTGACGCTTGAGCACCACTCCTCCGCTGTTCGATCGTGTGTATCGGAGAGCACCGAATTACGTAGGGATCCAAAGGGAACGGTGATGGACCTTAGGTACAGAAGAAACTGGAACATCACATTACGTTCACATACTAACACCTTTTTGTTGGTCTTTTTCACTGACGCACATGTACATTACCATGAGGGGTGAGGTACACGTACACACGAGGTTTCCGTTTTCAATTACGGAGTGGAATAGAGTGTGTCCCATGTCAGACCAATAGATGTTCAATGTGGTGGCCATCATTTGCTTCACACAATTGCAATCTCTGGCGTAATGAATGTCGTACACGCCGCAGTACATCTGGTGTAATGTCGCCGCAGGCTGCCACAATACGTTGTTTCATATCCTCTGGGGTTGTAGGCACATCACGGTACACATTCTCCTTTAACGTACCCCACAGAAAGAAGTCCAGACGTGTAAGATCAGGAGAACGGGCTGGCCAATTTATGCGTCCTCCACGTCCTATGAAACGCCCGTCGAACATCCTGTCAAGGGTCAGCCTAGTGTTAATTGCGGAATGTGCAGGTGCACCATCATGCTGATACCACATACGTCGACGCGTTTCCAGTGGGACATTTTCGAGCAACGTTGGCAGATCATTCTGTAGAAACGCGATGTCTGTTGCAGCTGTTTGGGCCCCTGCAATGAAGTGAGGACCAATGAGGTGGTCGTCAATGATTCCGCACCATACATTTACAGTCCACGGTCGCTGTCGCTCTACCTGTCTGAGCCAGCGAGGATTGTCCACGGACCAGTAATGCATGTTCCGTAGATTCACTGCCCTGTCGTTTGTGAAACCCGCTTCATCGGTAAACAAGTAGAACTGCAACGTATTCTCTGTTAATGCCCATTGACAGAATTGCACTCGATGATTAAAGTCATCACCATGTAATTGCTGATGTAGCGACACATGAAACGGGTGAGAGCGGTGACGATGCAATATGCGCATGACACTACTTTGACTCAGTCCACCGGGTCTCGCAATGTCCCGTGTACTCATGTGTGGGTTCATGGCAACAGCAGCTAACACACCAACTGCACCCGCTTCTCCTGTGACGGGCCTGTTACGGACCCGTCTGCGTGCTACGACCATACCTATTGCATACAGTTGGCGGTAGATGTTTTGCAATTTGCGGCACGTTGGATGCTCTCTGTCCGGGTACCGTTCTGCATACACCCTGCAGGCTTCAGCTGCATTTCGTCGACACTCGCCATAGATGAGT
The DNA here is from genome assembly GCF_023898315.1 of Schistocerca nitens. Classification (NCBI taxonomy): domain Eukaryota; kingdom Metazoa; phylum Arthropoda; class Insecta; order Orthoptera; family Acrididae; genus Schistocerca; species Schistocerca nitens. Next base: position 1,133,949,039 of record NC_064614.1, on the reverse strand, counting down.
ATCATCTCCGCCTTTTCAGAGTTCGAATACACCATGGTCACAGTTCCTACAACACTACACTATCACAGACGTCTGGTAACACGGTGTACTACAGTTGGTCTGCGTGCGGAGACGAATGCAGAATAACAATAGCAGCAAGCGCTACATGCGGACCCTGTGACAGCTAGACCAAACCACAACAGTGCACTACAGCCACACTCGTAAACACGGTCGTCATCGTAAACATGTCCCTGCAGATGCTGCTCGCCGACCGTAGCCCGTGTTTGTTACAACACGCAACAGACGTCGGAGGTTTCAAGCGTCAACTTTAGGTTACAATATCTCCGGATGTAATTAACATTTTACAATGCAACAAACGCCACTGATTACGTATTTGTTTATATGTTCAGATGTGCTAACGAAACTAACGAAGTTCCATTTAAAAAAACGTAGGTTTGTGTTAAAAAACATACTTCCGTGCATTTTTGTATGGTTTGTATTAAACAATTACACTAGCCCCTCTCCTCACGTTCGGTCTGTGGAATCGGTTCGTCAGTATTTGATGTGGTTTACGAAATATATCCAGCGGTAACGTTAGGTGACTCACCCTGTATACAGTAATCTGCAGGGATATGAAATTGGATGATCATGTAGGCTCAGTTGTGTGAAAGCGGTGGAAGACTTAGATTCAGCAATAGGAGACTGTGATAATGCAATCAGTCTACGAACGACATTGCTTACATACATGAACCCTACGCTAGAATACTGCTCATGTGTGCGAGACCCATACCAAATATGACTACCAGAAAATACTAAATGTATACAAAGAAGGGCAAAATGGATGATCACAGGTTTGTTTCACCCATGGGAGAGCAGATGCTAAATAACCTCAGCTGGGGCACACTTCTGACGCTATGTACGCCAATAGCATGAGAAGAAGCCCTAATAAGTGAAACAGTACTAATCATACTCTGCCAAGCACTTCGGAATGGATTGCATGGAATCAAATGTTCATTTAGACGTAGCTATAGGCAACAGATAAAGTTTTACTATTCCCCAGAATGCAGCGGGACTCTGCATCAAATACAGGCTACTGGATATTTTGTTCCAGTGAGTTATGGTTGAAAGGGAGAAAGAGATAATGAAAGATTGTTACGTGTACCGGTAAATGTAGCCAAGACGCTTGCCATGTCAGATCTTGTGTTGCAGCTGTGGAATGATGACAGGTGTTTGACATTCGAGGCCCGTCAACAAAGAGTCTCAGAGCAGTCACCTAGTCCTTGCACAGAAGAAGAAAGTTGCCAACGAGCGGGAATGCAAAGCAGTCGTGTGATGCGCAGAACAGAGAGTGTATTGGAGGACTTTGGCAACGCCGCCACGTCTATCTCTGTCTGCACGTGTGCTGTGGTGACACCTCTTCAGGTACAGCGTTCACAATCAAACTGCAAGCACCTCATCTCCCGGCCCATTACAACGTGCGACACACTACCTTTCATAGCTACCTTTTACAGCGAGGAAGTCAATGGTGTAACTTTATTGCTAAAACCGACAAGTCTAGTATGGACTCTAACAAAAGCTTGGTGACAAAACGGCGAAAGTGAAGGAGAAAAAATGCGACAGATCAGAAACATAGGTCCCAAAGTTCTGACCATAAATAAATCCGACAAAAATTGCACCTTCATCGCCTGTTCGGGAGGAGTTTTTTTAGTATATAAATGATTAGACACCTAATGTCTAAAGCCCCATGAGGTTTTGAGGCTCTTTACCGTTTATCACATTCAAATTACGTGTAGCACATTAAGTGAAAGAGCAACTCAGACGGTTTTATTTGTACATCTGTGCTCAAACGGAATAGTATGGAGCGACCAAAAGTGACTGAAGAATGTGATGAACGATTGAGAGAGTGTTTCACACGTAACCCCAAGAAATCATTTCGGAAGATTAGTAGTGAATTAACAATTCCCGTGACACGATTGCAACTACGTCTACATCGTCTGCAGCTGTTACAAGCTCTAAAGCCTACAGACTACAGTTTACGTGCCAACTTCACAAACAAAATCTTCCTGGTTGACGATGAAGATTTTCTGGATTGTGTCGTACTCAGTGGTGAATCGATTTTTCATCTAAGTGGAAATGTGAGTACACGTAATGTACACATAAGGGAATCAGCAAATCCCCACGATATGCTACAGTTGCAACAAAACTAACCTAAATTTAATCGTTTTTTGCCATATCCTCGCAGAAAGTATGGGCCTTTCTTTTTCGTTGAAGCAACTGTAACTGGAGTTTCTTATCTTGATTGTGTTAGATTTATGGTTTGTTCCTCAACCGGAAGAAGTTGAACCACAAAACTTCATTTGGCAGAAAAATGGTACCAGGCCTCAGTGCCCTAACTCAGTATGTGACTGGTCGAACGACGTTACAACGGACCGCTGGATTGGCCGCATGGGACCGAATGAAAGAGCTTCTTTTGCCTGACCTGCACGTCTACATCTACATCTACATCCATACTCCGCAAGCCACCTGACGCTGTGTGGCGGAGGGTACCTTGAGTACCTCTATCGGATCTCCCTTCTATTCCAGTCTTGTATTGTTCGTGGAAAGAAGGATTGTCGGTATGCTTCTGTGTGGGCTCTAATCTCTCTGATTTTATCCTCATGGCCTCTTCGCGAGATATACGTAGGAGGGAGCAATATACTGTTTGACTCCTCGGTGAAGGTATGTTCTCGAAACTTCAACAAAAGCCCGTACCGAGTTACTGAGCGTCTCTCCTGCAGAGTCTTCCACTGGAGTTTATCTACCATCTCCGTAACGATTTCGCGATTACTAAATGATCCTGTAACGAAGCGCGCTGCTCTCCGTTGGATCTTCTCTATCAACCCTATCTGGTACGGATCCCACACTGCTGAGTAGTATTCAAGCAGTGGGCGAACAAGCGTACTGTAACCTACTTCCTTTGTTTTCGGATTGCATTTCCTTAGGATTCTTCCAATGAATCTCAGTCTGGCATCTGCTTTACCGACGATCAACTATATATGATCATTCCATTTTAAATCACTCCTAATGCGTACTCCCAGATAATTTATGGAATTAACTGCTTCCAGTTGCTGACCTGCTATTTTGTAGCTAAATGATAAGGGATCTATCTTTCTATGTATTCGCAGCACATAACACATGTCTACATTGAGATTCAATTGCCATTCCCTGCACCATGCGTCAATTCGCTGCAGATCCTCCTGCATTTCAGTACAATTTTCCATTCTTACAACCTCTCGATACACCACAGCATCATCTGCAAAAAGCCTCAACGAACTTCCGATGTCATCCACAAGGTCATTTATGTATATTGTGAATAGCAACGGTCCTATGACACTCCCCTGCGGCACACCTGAAATCACTCTTACTTCGGAAGACTTCTCTCCATTGAGAATGACATGCTGCGTTCTGTTATCTAGGAACTCTTCAATCCAATCACACAATTGGTCTGATAGTCCATATGCTCTTACTTTGTTCATTAAACGACTGTGGGGAACTGTATCGAACGCCTTCCGGAAGTCAAGAAACACGGCATCTACCTGGTAACCCGTGTCTATGGCCCTTTGAGTCTCGTGGACGAATAGCGAGGGCTGCGTTTCACACGACCGTCTTTTTCGAAACCCATGCTGATTCCTACAGAGTAGATTTCTAGTCCCCAGAAAAGTCATTATACTCTAACATAATACGTGTTCCAAAATTCTACAACTGATCGACGTTAGAGATATAGGTCTATAGTCCTGCACATCTTTTCGACGTCCCTTCTTGAAAACGAGGATGACCTGTGTTTTTTCCAATCCTTTGGAACGCTACGCTCTTCTAGAGACCTACGGTACACCGCTGCAAGAAGGGGGGCAAGTTTTTCGCGTACTCTGTGTAAAATCGAACTGGTATCCCATCAGGTTCAGCGGCCTTTCCTCTTTTGAGCGATTTTAATTGTTTCTCTATCCCTATGTCGTCTATTTTGATATCTACCATTTTGTCATCTGTGCGACAATCTAGAGAAGGAACTACAGTGCAGTCTTCCTCTGTGAAACAGCTTTGGAAAAAGACATTTAGTATTTCGGCCTTTAGTCTGTCATCCTCTGTTTCAGTACCATTTTGGTCACAGAGTGTCTGGACATTTTGTTTTGATCCACCTACCGCTTTGACATAAGACCAAAATTTCTTAGGATTTTCTGCCAAGTCAGTACATAGGACTTTACTTCCGAATTTATTGAACGCCTCTCGCATAGCCCTCCTCACACTACATTTCGCTTCGCGTAATTTTTGTTTGTCTGCAAGGCTTTGGCTATGTTTATGTTTGCTGTGAAGTTCCCTTTGCTTCCGCAGCAGTTTTTTAACTCGGTTGTTGTACCACGGTGGCTCTTTTCCATCTCTTACGATCGTGCTTGGCACATACTCATCTAACGATGAGTACGATGGTTTTGAACTTTGTCCACTGGTCCTCAACACTATCTGTACTTGAGACAAAACTTTTGTGTTGAGCCGTCAGGTACTCTGTAATCTGCTTTTTGTCACTTTTGCTAAACAGAAAAATCTTCCTACCTTTTTTAATATTTCTATTTACGGCTGAAATCATCGATGCAGTAACCGCTTTATGATCGCTGATTCCCTGTTCTGCGTTAACTGTTTTGAATATTTCGGGTCTATTTGTCAGCAGAAGGTCTAATATGTTATCGCCACGAGTCGGTTCTCTGTTTAACTGCTCGAGGTAATTTTCAGATAAAGCACTTAAAAAAATTTCACTGGATTCTTTGTCCCTGCCACCATTATGAACATTTGAGTCTCCCAGTCTATATCCGGCAAATTAAAATCTCCACCCAAAACTATAACATGGTGGGGAAATCTACTCGAAATATTTTCCAAATTATCCTTCAGGTGCTCAGCCACAACAGCTGCTGAGCCAGGGGGCCTATAGAGACATCCAATTACCATGTCTGAGCCTGCTTTAAACGTGACCTTCACCCAAATTATTTCACATTTCGGATCTCCGTCAATTTCCTTCGATACTATTGCACTTCTTATCGCTATAAACACGCCTCCCCCTTCACTGTCCAGCCTGTCTCTGCGGTATACATTCCAATCTGAGTTTAGGATTTCATTACTGTTTACGTCTGGTTTCAGCCAACTTTCTGTCCCTAGTACTATATGGGCGTTGTGACCGTTTATTAATGAGAGCAGTTCTTGGACCTTTCTATAGACGCTCCTGCAGTTTACTGTTAGCACATTAATATTTTTATTCCCTATTGCATTTTGCCTACTCCTACCTTGCCGCGTCTCAGGAGGCGTCTTGTCGGGCCTAGGGAGGGAATTCTCTAACCTAAAAAACCCACATGTGCACTCCACACGTACTCCGCTACCCTTGTAGCCGCTTCCGGCGTGTAGTGCACGCCTGACCTATTCATGGGGACCCTACATTTCTCCACCCGATAGCGGCGCTCGAGAAATTTGCACCTCAGATCTCCGCAGAATCGTCTGAGTCTCTGGTTTAAGCCTTCCACTCGGCTGCAAACGATAATACAAATAGTTAGCTCTGATTCCAACCCGCGAGCCTTTCCGCCTTCACCAATTCCGCCAACCGCCTGTACGAACTGAGGATGACCTCTGAACCCAGACGGCAGGAGTCATTGGTGCCGACATGAGCAACAATTTGCAGTCGGGTGCACCCAGTGCTCTCTATCGCCGCCGGCAGGGCCTCCTCCACATCTCGGATGAGACCCCGCGGCAGTGTCTGTAATGTACTGGCCTTCTTCCCCGACCTTTCCGCTATTTCCCTAAGAGGTTCCATCACCCGCCTAACGTTGGAGCTCCCAATAACTAATAAACCCCTCCCCCCTCTGCCTGCTCAGACCTTGCTGAAGGAGCGGCCACTTGTCCACTCACAGGCAGAGCGGGCGATGCCACACGGCCAGCCTTCACATTTACCCTCCACACACGATCTGACGCATTTACCTTTGTGGATTCATAAAGGATCATGTGTACGTGTCTCTGCTGCTAGCTGATGTACCCGACTATAGAAACAGCATTGTTGCAAACTTACTGCAGAAACATTGATAAAGGTTTGCGAAGAACTGGCCTATCAACTCGACGTTTGACGAATGGTGTTCACATTTAACATTTGTAACAAAAACTGAGTTGCTGTTTCATTTAATGTCGTATCTATAATTTTAAGTTGAATCTAATAGCCGGCCGGAGTGGCCGAGCGGTTCTAGGCGCTACAGTCTGGAACCGCGAGACCGCTACGGTCGCAGGTTCGAATCCTGCCTCGGGCATGGATGTGTGTAATGTCCTTAGGTTAGTTAGTTTTAAGTAGTTCTAAGTTCTAGGGGACTGATGACCTCTGAAGTTAAGTCCCATAGTCCTCAGAGACATTTTTTTTAATCTAATAAATGCTACAAAACATTAACACGCGTATATTCATTTCTAAACTGCAGTCAAACACAATAAGAGCTGCAGAGAATCGACGATAGGTACAAGGATTGGTAACTGAACTCCAACTTAAATAACTGTAACATATTGTGCGTAATAAGGCGGAAACACCCATTACTGTTCGATCACAATGTGAGTGATAAATTACTAGACACCCTAAAGTGGTAAAATATCTGGGAATACCTACCTGGAGCGCCCTAAAGAGCAGTAGCAACTTAAAACTAACTATAGGAAAACGTCATGTACACCGAACGAGGTGGCACAGCACGATGGACTCGCATTCAGGAGGACGACGGTTCAAAATGGTTCAAATGGCTCTGAGCACTATGGGACTTAACATCTGTGGTCATCAGTCCCCTAGAACTTAGAACTATTTAAACCTAACCTAAGGACATCACACACATCCATGCCCGAGGCAGGATTCGAACCTGCGACCGTAGCAGTCGCCCGGTTCCGGACTGAGCGCCTAGAACCGCTAGACCACCGCGGCCGGCGACGGTTCAAACCCGGGTCCGGTCATCTAGAATCAGGTTCTTCGTGATGTCCCTAAATCGCTCTAGGAAAAAGCTGGGATTGTTCCTTTGAAAGAGCACAGTCTATTTCCTTCCCCAGCCTTGACACAATCCGAGCTTATGCTCCGTCTCTAATTACCTCAATGTTGGTGGGACGTTAAACACAATCTCCCTTCCTTCCTTTTTTCCCTTTTGTCAGTCTGAGATTCAGTGGAAGATTATTTAAAAAAAGTAATTAATCCATGCGAAATCAATTCTTGAGTATTACTCGTCAGTGTGGGTCCAATGCCACGTAGGATTAATGGAGGACATAGAGATGATCCACAGATCCGAGAGGTGCAAGGCACCGCAAAGAGGTTACTGCTGAAGTTTTGGGATAGTGCCCCATAAGAAGTCAGGCCATATACTTGGTTCCTGTAGACACGTATTGCGAAACGACCGCGATGACAAAATTATAAAAAGTAAAGCTGGTACAGAGGCTCACCAACAATCGTTCTTCTCATAAACCAATCGAGAAAGGAACAAGATAAGGTGCAAACGGGCTTGCCACCAAAAGCGCCCTGAGCAACTCATTATAATGTGGCCTGCCGAGCAGATATTCAGATGCAGATAGCACATGAAGTACTCACAAGTTGCTCGAACTCCTTTCATGTATCGTTCTAAATAATGGGTACTGACTATAAAAAAAAATGCGAAGCACCCAGAAGGAGAGGATGAAAAGAAATCAAACTTCAAGGGTTGAGAGCGTATGTGATTATTAAAAAACGGATTATTAAAAAAAACATTTACAAAGAATTTGCCAATATGAAGCCACTTACCTCTATGACGTTGCACCCCATCTGTCCTGAATACATGGACTACTTCATCCGGGGAGGGCGTCGTAAATCTGTCGCATCTTCTCCCGAGGCAAGTTGGCCCACAACTGATCGGACTCGTCCTTGATATCCTGAATGTTGGCACCGGGAGGAGTTTATGCCTGAGTTGGTTCTATCAGGGACAGATCTTGGCACCTTGTTGGGCACGGGAGTACTTCAGCATCAGTTCATGGAAACATGTGCCATGTTTGGACGAGCATTGTCTTGGTGAAAAATGGCAGAACGATACTTTCAGATGAGAAATAACACACGAGGACGCTTAATGTGCGGGCGGTTCCGTTGTGCTGTCAAAGTTCCTTCAGTTACAACCAGGTGTGATGTCATATTCGATGGCTCCTCACACCATGACGCCCGATGTAACATTGCTGCGCCCCTCCAAAACATTGGAAGAATTGGACCTCTCCCCAGGCGGCCGCCATACTCGCTGGCGACGCTAATCCAGAATGGTACAGAACTGCGACCCGACGCCGAACACGCCATAGAACACGTTCCCATGCTGTCCAGGAACCAGCCAATGTTACATACGAATGCTCTGAAGCCTGCCTAATGCACGATTCCACCAGCCAGCCAAACTGAAACGCACAATGATGCTCCTTTCTAACTGTGTCAGGTACCGAAACCGGCTGTTTCACACGAGTACGCTGTGCCTCCGTGTCCGTCACACTGGTTACTCAAAGTCCGACGCTGTTCACGACACTAAATTCGAACAAAACTAGTGCAGTTTGCCTGCCGTTCTACCTATCCCAGAGGACTGCAGTCCTGATCATATACCAATCGACTGTCGTCCAACAGTCACTTTTGGGTACTTCATTTGTTTTGTCCAACATTGTATAAATTACTTCCAGTTCGTCTGTTACGGATCTTGGTGTATTACTGGACGAGCACTACCATCAAAAATACCGTATCTCTGCTCTAACTGTATAATGAGGTACGTGAGGGCAGGGGTGATAGTACTAGTGATCCAAAAAATGGTACAAATGGCTCTAAGCACTATGGGACTGAGGTCATCAGTCCCCTAGACTTAGAACTACTTAAACCTAACTAACCTAAGGACTTCACATACATCCATGCCCAAGGCAGGATTCGAACCTGTGACCGTAGCAGCAGCGCGGTTCCGGACGGAAGTGCCTAGAACCGCTCGGTCATAGAGGCCGGCTCTAGTGATTCCGAGCTAAAAACTTTATATGGACATATGTCCTGTTCCGAATGGTTTCCGGGACAGAGCACATGCAGTGTCACTTTTTTTAATAACTCAAAAACCACCACCATCCCATCCAAAACGTGTCGCAGTACAAAAATCAAACCACATTAAATTTGCTAAAAAAACTCCTGTTAATTTTTTCCCTAGGACTAATAGTTGATGCGAAGACAGAGCGAGAACATTGAAAATCTCTCTCAACGTTCATGCGCTGTGGTTTAGGTAGGTGCCATTTGCACCGTGTTATGCATCACTAGAACAAACGCCGTTCCTTTAAACTTTTTGATTTGAACGTATTCTATTGGGAAACAAAATACATATTTCGCAAAAAACACCGTTCTCGTCGAAGCAACGGTTGCCATGCAATACCTATTTGCCCTCACCGATTCGGTTCATATTTATAGATGTGATGGCTTGGCCTTCAACATACGTTAAAAGGAGGTGCAATTCTCAATCATTTTTGAGAAAACTGAGTTTGAAAGTTTTAAGCACGCATATACTAATGCGTGTTAGCTAGCAACCAAGGAATCCGTAGCCCACAGAGTACCCGCTTCGTTTCATAACACTGAGGAGTCTGGATCTATTCTCGCACCGGCTTTCTTTCCTTCGTTCCCACGTAATTCTAAAAATAGGTTTATAATGACTGTGCAAATTATCGTTATCTAGGGAATCCTTTATTGTCAAAATAATCTTCACCTCGAAAAATCGGGTTTTTCTCTAACATTCTGGAAGTAGCTTACCATTATAACCGTACCCCTGTAGGTACGTTTCAACCAAACATGAGCCCATTTTCCCGATATAGGTACAGGTACGGTTCGACTCGACGTATGAACCCATTTCGCGACAATCCTGCAGTTAGTTTTGACCCACCAGAAAAGCGTTTACAAACACTGAAGTGTACCTCATTCGCATGTTAGCCACCGAGGTAGTTAGCTCCCGAGTTACAAGTCAACGCTCCAGGATGTCTGATTTTACGAGGAGTTCTATTGATGAGCCTGATGTTTCTACAGCAAGAGAACGTGAACTTTATCGTGAAGCCGAATCGCTTTAGAATGAAGCTCCAAAAGTACGATTAAAAACGGCACTTGTGTACGGTGTACAGCTCTTTCTCGAAAATGATCCCATTGCTTCGATACCATCTGCAGTAATAACACAGGAACACATGGAAACTGCAGAAGAAATATTCTGCAGAATATTCTAAATGCTAGCGGAGAAACAACTCGGGGTAGAACACGAACTAATTGCCCACTAAGACATCGCTGAAGAGGGCGTGTTTGAAGATACTGAAGAAGTCACTTCATCTTCATCAGACAATTACAAGGCCAAACAGAAGGAGTCGAAAATGGACAGCGATTACATTCCTCAGTATTATAAGGTTATTGTCGTCAATCCAGCGGAAGAGCACCCAGGATATACTCTGGCCACTCTTCGTAGAAGGGGATCTTCACGCCTCGAAAACATGAAAGGTTTGAAAAGATGGGAAGAACACATAAAACAACGTGGAACAAGGCATGAGCAACTTAAAACAATTGATTTGTTGAGCTATGATCGTTTCCTGGAAGCTCTAGAATGTAAACTAACCAGCAGGTGGCGGCGAGAAACCTGCAGCAATTGACTCTTTCCGCTGCTAGCCAATTTAGTGATTTCTGTTTTCAAACTTCTGGCTCGTGGGTCGTGCTTTTCAAACCAATTGATCGAATTCGTCAAAGAAAAATCACCAGATTTGTATCCGAAAGGGAAAGCGCTTCACTGCAGCAAGTCCTTGATGCAACAGCAAATTTTCAAATACAGACTCGGGTCCTCGTACCAAAATACGACAAGGATTTTGTTATTAACACTAATCAAAAAGCTATTACACACAAAAGTTATTCATTTACATCAATTGCAATACTATTTTTATAGACTATACTACGTTGATTTGTGAATCTTTGTTCTAGGGTGCCTAATAAATCAACTTATGACCGAACTCTCGACGAACGCAGTAGAAAGATGGTTCTTGTGCAGAAGGACGTGCACAAGGTGACACATTCATACACCTGCTGTCACCTTATCTGGGATATTACAACCAACGGCCTTCCTTTGCTTGCAAGAGACCACTAGCTCATTTGGATCAAGGGTGCAAAAAGCAGCTGATGAGTCGGCACACAAATACAAAAACATTACGATAACATCTTCAAAGTCCGGCAGACTCACAACAGTACTAAGCAAGAAATTTCTAATTGACGTCTTGAAGCTATTAGTGAGAGAAGAACAATACCTTTTGCTCCTCGGTTTGTGGAGAGGGCAAACGAAACCGATTTTGTACGACGAAATTTTTCAAGATAGAGAGCGTTTGCCAGTGTGCTGTATTAAAGTAATGTACTCCTTTGGTGTAGCTCTAAGACGTTTATTTTTATAGACAGGTGAAAAACCTTGTAAAGCGTTACTTTAATACAGCACGTTGGCAAACGCTCTCTATCTTGAAAAATTTCGTCGTAACGTAAATGAATAGATCCCACAACAAAATTTGTGTACTAATGATGTACAAAAAACATTCCTGAACCAGACAGTAATCAGTTACTGAAAGGGAGTCCAGAACGGGAACGGAAACGTAAGTGCGAAACCCAAGAGGGAGAGACCAGGAAAAAAAATGAAAATGAGCGTTTGACGCCATAGGCTCGAAGGCCCATTAAGGGGCACGTCCAGCCGCCTCGGTGCAGGTCTTGTTACATTCTACGCCACAGTGGGCGACCTGCGGGTCGGATGGGGATGAAATGATGATGAAGACAGCACAACACCCAGTCCCTGAGCGGAAAAAATTCCCGGCTCAGATGGGAATCGAACCCAGGCCCATAGGACGGCAATCCGTACACTCAGCTATCGAGGCAGACACTAGGAAAAAAACTGTTGCATCCAAAACACGGGCTCCTTTCTTCAAAGAAATGTCTTTGTAGCAGCTAAAGAGTTCTGGAATTGCGTCTGCCCCTGCAAATGTTTGGAAAAACTAGGGGAGGACATAGTTAGGAAAGAATTTGACAAAATGTATAGTGTTGAATCTCGTTATGCTCAGTGTGCATTGATTTGCGCAGTGGTTTCTCAGTTTGAAACAAAATGGAAAAGAGTGAAAACATCAAACAAAAGAAAGTTTAGTATGTTATACAAACTGTGTGGAGTTTTCTTTTTTTTTTCAGTTGTAAGGTGGCAGAATAAATAAAGGTCAGATTCGCACCTTACATGAGAGCTTTATACATCGCAACAGGAAGGTGAATATGACACCTAGCTTAATTCGGCGCTAATGAACAAATTTGTCCATCAGTATGTAATGCAAAAAGGGATGACACTCAATCGACGGTAATAAACACACCATTCCTATAATGCATGTTTGAGTGGAAGGTGAAACAAGCAGCGAGAGGCGTTTTAGTTTGGAATTCAGAGGGACGACGGTAGAGGCAAGGTCGCACTACAGGGGGTACCACGGAAACCACTTAAAGGGGTGTCCCAGGCGGAAAGTCAACAACCGACCAGTTGACAGACGGGGAGAGCGAGTATAATGGCCCATCTGAGGGAGGACAGGAAAGAAAGCTTTTAGAAAACAGCATTTCGGTATTCCAAATGGATACGAAACAAGACCAGTGACGCATTTTCGATCACGTGTCCCGCGAGTGGTACATGCGTGAGAGAGTCAATGTATGCATTTGGGCGTCTGGAATGGGCACAAAACGTCCGACTGGCAGAAACGCGCTAGGAAGGAGAAAAGCGCCAAAGTTTCGATGCAATTTAATGGTAGGGACCTTGCGATTGGTAGGGAGCGTTTCCACAAAATAAGAGGAACGCTCCTATTGGTCGAAAAATGCCGTGATGTGAAGAACGAAAGAACCCAGGTGGGGAGACAGTTCGGCTATGAATAAGACAAGACGGAAATTTTGGGGGACTCTTCTTTATACTGTTGTCAGGTGCAGAATGGAACACATAACGCTCTGTACGACGCAGAGGAGTAATTTGTGTGAACACTGTGTTCAAGCAGCTGATATCCAGCTAGAAACTAGCTGTAGCATCGTTTAGCTCCAACTGTGGAGAAACGAAGTGCGAGAACTGAGGGGGCATTATAATATGCATGTCGCTCCAACCATGCACGTGTATATAGCCACATTCTAAGAATAGGGATGAGTACTTGTTCTCTCACATAATGGGAAACATAGGGAAATTTTCTACTGGAAAAATCAGCAAAGATGTAATTAGTTTTATAGGAATTCCACCTGAAGAGAGCAGCCTAGCAGACGACAGCTCAGCGCAGCTTAAGGAAAATACTGCATGCAGAGGTGTAAACTTGTTGGTTCACCAGTTTGCGTCCACTGTAAACTCGAGTGACCTTGGGTAATCTTTTGCTCAATTTATCACATAACTAACCGCCCACCGTAGATTTGTTGTCATCCTAAAATAGTATCGAACTTTGAACCGGAATCGGACTATTTTCGTAATACTGACCAACATTATACGTAAGTGTAGGAACAATTTTGTAAAGAAACTTCTAGTTAAACTTTAATATTGTCGTGTTTAGGATAATTTAACCTTCTGAGAGCTAATATTAAATATTGTTGTGTTTAGGATTATTTCACTTTTTGATGTTGCAAGATGTGGTATCCTGACAACTGCTTTTTGTTGTCACATTGAAAACTGTGTACAAGCGTGTATTTTTGTGCTAATGTTGCGACATTAGACACGTCATTTCAACTCAAACAGTTGCCTTCAATCCTAGAATAAGTAAACCGCAAATATTGCACCTTACACAGTGAATGACGTTTTGCAAAAGAAGAAACGCTCTTAAGGATATCGCTAGTCATGGAGTAGGTGGTGAAAAAAATAAAATTCATCATATCTGTGTACAAGAAGTAGCTGAACACATTAAGAAATTGACCAGATATAAAACTATAATGTTACTTTCATTGTTGCTATTGTTTTGTGTTTCATAACAATCAATAAAATAGAGGTCCATGCTACGATAACTACAGTTTTGTTACCTTCAGCACGTTTTTCAACTATTTTTAGCTTACAAAACATATTTTACAATTTATTTATGCTTCGTTCCCAATTAAGTGACCTCATCAAGTTGTTTCAGACTATAAAGGCTATGTAGTTTACTAATGCTTTATTGTTGTAATAGGCCTAATGCACTATTCAGTTATGCATATTGAGACCGAAGGAGTCTTTTACACTACTGATGCAAAACAAAAGCTCACAAGCGGCGATTAGGCATAAGAAGCCTAACGAACATTTTTGTTAATTTCTTCATGTAGTTTAGGATTTAATTACTTCGAGGTTCCACTACTAAGTGAAACAATAAGAACCCCTCTTAAGTACAAGATATTGGGAAAATTGAACAATAAATACATTTTTAAGGGAACAGAAACTTCGGATTTCATTATCTCACTCATGACATTTTCGTCTTGGTCTAGTGACGCGTAAAACTTTCCAGTCTATGGTAGTTTCCCGACTAGACAGACCACAAGTGTCCTCTATCAAACTGTTCGTCTCAACTTTCTATACATTACTGTTGTGTACATAGTTCCACGTAGTCAGCACATAAACAACTTTCCCACTAGAGCGCGCCCCGCTAAGCACAACAGCACAGGCGCAGCGCTCGTCCGTCTCCGCACTACGAGATGGCGCTGCCTTAGAGAAGGACCAAATTCTACTTCCGCCGATCCGCTTATTAATATGTAACGCAGCCAATGAGATTGCTGCTAATGTAGAACCTTTTCTCCTCGTGGATCACACTCGCGCAGTGATACATGAACACACGAGGTATTATAACGAGTGTACAGACCTCTGATTAGTCAGTCTGCATTAGTCTGTACGAGTCTGCATTTGTCTGCACCAGTCTGTACCAGTCTACATTAGTCTGTACCAGTCTATAGTCAAGTTTCAGGCTGCGCCTAATAAGATTATCATATTCCTGTACATAGCCATGAAGATAAATGTATAGACACTTTGTCAAGTATCAGAGATATGTGAGGATAAGATTAACGTACCAAGACCAAAGGAACTTCAGATTGTCAATTGTAAATAGCATCCAGAACCAAGTTAAGTAATTTTATGCTTGTTATTATTTTAATAAATGTGTGTGAAAATTAATCAAGTTCTGTTTAAAGTTGGCCACCGTCAATCTGCTACTCTAAGCGTGCAAGTGGCATTTCTATCGTCTGACCTAACGGCAGAAGATAAACACGCCACCATAAGACCACGAGACATATTGCTGACACTCGCCTACTTCGTTAGAGCGACAAGTCAAATAATCTGATGGTGTGTGTACCGAAGGTCTTACAGTACGCACACCACAATTACTGTAATACATTGTAAACAATGGCAATGTCTGAATAATATAGAATATAAATAACAGTGTACATTAAATGTGTTCTGTCTCGGAAACTTTTCGGAATATGGCATATGTCCATACGACGTCGTTTGTTCAGAATCACTAATACTATCACCTATCAAAGCGTGCACGTTTTCTCTTGAGTCACCCTGTAGCGGTGTAAAACTCCCTTGGGGTACTCCCGTTGAGGATATCTTGTACTAGGGTTCAGTTGGAGTCCTGGTTTGAATATTGAGCCTGGGTTGTTTAAAGCAGCAAGGCCACTCGGAGAGGAGACAACAGTTGCCTCACCCTGTTGCGCGTGCCCAGAAGTGTCCACCGAGGCGCGCCAAAGCGAGATGCCTCCTCTCCTTTCTCCCCACCGAGTGGTGTGGGCGGCGGCAGTCGGACATCGAGAGCGGCGTCGCCTCTCGGCTCCAACCCCAGCCTTGGCAGCGCCGGCCCGCCTCGTAAACAGCCTCCGGGTCGATGCGGCTGCCCCCCCTCCCAAACCATCGCTTTATATATTTAGCGGCGGCGGGCCTCGCCAAACTCTACGGCTGCTGTTTTTTCCACCGCCTCCTGTTGATAAACCAGCCGCGCGCTCGAGGTGGGCCGTCACTGAAACACTTCCAGACCAAAACAAAGCGCCCTATCTGCCGCCCGCCGGAACCCTCTTCGCAGCTCTGTTTGTTTAAAGAGTCTGCAGACCAGGTCATTAGGGCTGGGTCAGAGGTCGGAGCCGATGCCACTCCTCTTGGCAGTCTCAGTGACAACGTAATCAGAATACAGGCTACAAGGAGGCGGGTGGTCTCAACTGCACACAGACACAAAATTTTATCTGTTCGTGAAGTGGTCAGCTGCAAATGAGGTCACTTTACGAATTAGGTCAATTGCGCATCATGATCAGTTTTTGAGTCAAGTCAAGTGTGTGTGGATGAAAATACAAGTTAAGATGCCACTGCAGCATTTTCCTTACTATTTTCATAGACTCATGGCTCTCTGTACTGCTAAGCTAGATCAGACATAGGTATGGTTAAAAATCCATACATATTGCAAAAACGGATGTACATGTATATGTATAAGGCGGATGTAAACATAAGTTGTTACTGCAGAATCTGGATTACCATCTTGATAGAGGGAGGAAGAAATGGGTATAGACAGAGGGGACGAGGAGATGAAGAGAAAGAGGAGAGGACGAAATGCACAGAGAGACAGAAGAGGAGAAGATGGAGAGAAAAAGGAAAGATGAGGAGGAAAAGATGGGCAGAGAGAGTGGGGGAGTGGGAGAGGAAGAGAGAGGGGAAGGAGGAAAGAGAAAGGGGCAGGAAGATATGGACAAAGAGAGGGAGAGGAGGAGATGGTAAAGGGAGGGGAGGAAATGGGCAGAGAAGAAAGGAGCAGATGGAGGAGTGAGAAGCAGATGGATACAGAGAGGGGGGCAGAAGGATATGGAAAAAGAGTGCACAGAGGGTAGCGGTGGACGAGATGGACAGAGGAGGTGAAGGAGATTGACAGAGGGAGGGGAAGGAGGAGATGAACTAATAGAACACTGGAACATACCTGTATACACACCTGGGCAACGCCGCGTGCTCAGCTACTAATCGATAAAATACTCTTGCCCATAACGGCGACTCATCAAGTTATTTAAAAAGACACTGAAACTATTTTCATTCCTTATGATAATAATAAGAATACTCCTACACCCCTGGGACAAGTACCAAAGATGCTCTCGCCACTCCCCTTTCTACAACTATTTATCTGCGTTGGTTTTTTTTTCACACAGATTTAGAAAATGTTATAATTTTGTGACGATGATAGACAATGAGACAGCATTGAAAATATTTACCCGCTTCGGTAGTCGAGTTCGCATAGGGACATCTGTACGGTGGGGCTCGGTTCAATGGTAAGAGCAGTTCGAATATTGGGGGCGGCTAATTTTTGCTGCCTGTGTTTGGTTGGCAAGGGGAGGAGAGGTGAAGGCGCAAACTTCCTTTAAATCAGTCTTGCACCAATGTTCTGACTGTAATTCTAAAAGCTCTCCGCATTGTCTCATGAAGTGAGGGCATGTGACACTTGAATGTGATCCACCCACCGGATAAGAACATTATCCTCAGGAGCCATCTTGGTGCTCTTGGAAAGAAGTAGGCTGTATACCGTCACTGGGTTTCACTCTCACCCTTCCTTTCGTCCACAGCAACACAAACCCCACCCTACAGCGTACAAGCATTCACCGCAGTTATCCACAAGACACAGAAACTCACTTGACACTTCAAAACAGGTCAGAGGAGAGCAATGGCAAGCCACCTCCACCAGGGCCTTGCCGTGACAGCCATGTCTGTGTCTGCACCCCTACATTCATTCCCTGGGTTTGGGCGTACTTCGACTTTTTTAACTGAAAATATTCCTTTGATGAACTATATTGCACACAAAAAATGAAATATCTCCTTTTAAGGTAAGGGGAAGTCTGTGGCGCAATGTCGTGACCGAGCTACTTGCTTGATAGAGGGTAGAGTGTGGCGTTTCTTCGCCGTGGCATTAGGAGGCGGAGAATGGCGAACACATTGCCCCAGCCTCTTTCTAACCCTGGTCATCAATTCCGGTACTCATTTGATACAGGCTGAGGGGCCTTGTGGCCGTCTTGGAAGAACAGAAATGAGGAAAAAATTCCGCTCCCACCCATGAGTGAACACGGGACCTGCAGGCTATAGTCTCGCACTCTACCCGCTGGAACACAGCGCTCTGAAATGTCGTTTTGGAAAAAATAAATTACAAACTGTATAATTTTTTTATTTCAAAGTAAAATAAAATCTGCATCTTGTGCTTAGAACAACTACTGTTGTTTTGCCTCAGTATAACGTGTAAGAATTAGCGCTGGCAATCTATGGATAGAGTCTTTAACTGGTAACAAAAATATCCTGGGCCCGTGTTCGAAACAAGCCACTGCTAAAATCTTGAATAAAAGTCATCAGCAATGACTGCTTACGACTTTCGGTATAAGCAGTCACCCTCGTTTTGTCAGCGGTGTTCTTAAATAGGGAGGAGGAGTGGACAGAGATTCAGTGTAATCTCTTGCCCTTGAAGCGGGAAGGGGTATGAGGATGCAGAAGGCCGTGGAAAACGTAACATTAAAGACATATAAAGTCAATCCACAGCACATCTGACCTGTAACCTCTGGATTGGAAAAAGATTCCGGGCTAGTACCTCATCTAATGGTAGATATCAACGAGACTGCAGTTCGATTGCAAGTGGAAATTAGTACTCACAATTTTTATTCATTTAAGTCAGCTCAGATGAAGTTAAAGGTGAAATAACTGCAAAAATACTTTTTCCCACTTGTTGGCACAAGGCGAGATAAGTAATGCATTGCAGTTAAGAAATTTCCATACAGTTCTAAATATTCTTGAACTCATTCGCGGTTTCTGATCGATCTCATTGTTGGCAACTCGTATAACCTGTTAAACATAGACTAAATTAAACTTGGAGCCTTGAGAACAATGTCGTTCCGAAAATCGTAGCCACAGGTGTGCTGTCGATGATGAATACTTTGTTTTCCAGTATACAGGGTCTCCCAGAAATGTTGCAACAAATTTTGAGAGGATGTAGAGGGTGTCTTGAGGAAAGGAGCCCATGGCCGGATACGTCACCCCCCAAGGCAACAGAGCATCACACTCGTAAGAGACATAGCCTTTCAACGCAGCTGCTACGTCCATCCCCTCGAGCCAGAATGATTCCCTGTTGGTCTCTGCTGCGTTTATATACTTTACCGCGTCACCTGCTCGCACCGCCACCAGGCAGTGGCGGGCAGTGGTCATAATGATTTGACTCATCCGTGTATATGTCAAGATGTAAGCCATGTTCAAGTTGTTCGTAATACACTGCAAGCGTCGTAGCATACCTGTAGCACGTCAACTAGCTATCCAAATCAGTAATGAAGTAGCCACTCATTACACTCACTCTTAAGAACTGCTCACAATCGGAGTAAGACCAGACTGCAACATCCTGTAGACGACTAAGTTGTTATGGATGATGGACAATCTCGGATAGAGGAAGAATGGGGCAGGAAAACGTCTGAGTCCTCATCACTGGAATCATAAAGGCATTATCCTTGAGCGATTTATGGAAACAACGGGAAAAATTAATGTGCCGTGCGCCAGCAATCTTGCGATTTGTCCTCTGTTATCCATCCCTCTTAGATTGTGCTCTTTGGCCGCTTCTGTTGGAAGGCACTTTCGACCGGAACATTCGTAATTTCGCGCCAATGGTCTGTTGGAGCGAAATGCGGTTGTCATCCCTGCACACGCCTGTGTATAATTTGTTGTATGTCAGTTAGTTATTGTTCAGTGTTGTAGTGAATAGAATGTTGTGTCGCACAGTTCGCGAATTCGAGATGGAAGAGTTAGAGGAGCAACTCGTCTGCATTAAATTTTGCGTGAAACTCATGACAACCTTCACAGAGACACACCAAATGATTCAGGAAGCCTACAGTGATGAGTGTTAAAGCCGTACTCGGTTTTACGAACGGTTCACATGGTTTAAAAATGGACGGTCGGAAGTGGAAGATGACGTCTACCATTCAACGAGATTGGGAGTGCCAATCGAAGACTGACTGTCCGAGAGATTGCAGAAGAATGTTCCATTTCACTTGGATCGTGCTATGAAATCCTGACAAAGCGTCTTGGAATGGATCGTGTTGCCGCCAAGTTCGTCCTACGGCTCGTGAGTCAAGACCACAAAGACCTCCGGCCTCGCAATCTGTGAAGAGCTTTTGGATCGCGCAAATGAGAACGGGATGTTCCGTAAGAGAATTATAACTGATGATAAGACGTGGGTCTATGGTTGTACTGTTGAGACTGTGGTGTCACCGCCAGACACCACACTTGCTAGGTGGTAGCTTTAAATCGGCCGCGGTCCATTAGTACATGTCGGACCCGCGTGTCGCCACTGTCAGGATCGTAGACAGAGCGCCACCACACGGCAGGTCTCGAGAGACGTACTAGCACTCGCCCCAGTTGTACGGACGACGTTGCTAGCGACTACACTGACGAAGCCTTTATCTCATTTGCCGAGAGACAGTTAGAATAGCCTTCAGCTAAGTTAATGGCGCCATTAACCATTTGTAACGTTGCATGTACCTCAAGATAGAGTCTCACTTGTATCATCCAGAATGCTGTATACCAAAGGACAATATAAAAGTTAAGTGTTCTAGTAGCTACGTTCTTTTCTTTATCACATTCATTACGAATCCTGTTCCAGACTTAACGCCAGACGGCGTGAGTTGACGCGTGCCCTTTCGGCTACTTCACTGTGGACTGGCTACCTTACCAGTCCACTACAGAGACCACACTTCAATCTTCACAATGGATAGGGGAAAGGTTTTCTTTGACTTTGAGGGATTAGTTCATATTGAATTCGTGCCACACGGACAGATTGTAAATCGTTGGTGTTGCAGCGCCTGCGAGAAAACATGAGAAGGAAACCGCCTGCCGGCCGCTGTGGCCGAGCGGTTCCAGGCGCTTCAGTCCGGAACCGCGCTGCTGCTACGGTCGCAGGTTCGAATCCTGCCTCGGGCAGGGGTGTGTGTGATGTCCTTAGGTTAGTTAGTTTTAATTAGTTCTAAGTCTGAAATGTGGCGGAAAAATTCAAGACACTTGTATCACGATAACGCACCCTCGTCTTCATCCTTGTTCGTGAGTGACTAATGCACAAAAAATGAAATAACTGTGCTGCCTCATCCAAAATTATTCTCCGGACCTGGCCCCCGGGGGCCCTTCTTATTTCAGTAGATGGAAACTCCATTGAAAGGATGAAGATTTGCAACGATAGACGAGATAAAAGAAAATTCGCAGACGGCGTTTCTCGCGATCGACCAAGGTTGCCCCCTGAAATGAAACGGCGTTGGGAGCGCTGTATCAATTGTGGAGGGGAGTACACTACTGGCAATTAAAATTGCTACACCACGAAGATGACGTGCTACAGACGCGAAATTTAACCCACTGGAAGAAGATGCTGTGATATGCCAATGATTAGCTTTTCAGAGCATTCACACAAGGTTGGCGCCGGTGGCGACACCTACAACGTGCTGACATGAGGGAAGTTTCCAACCGATTTCTCATACACAAACAGCAGTTCACCGGCGTTGTTGTGATGCCTCGTGTAAGGAGGAGAAATGCGTACCATCACGTTTCCGACTTTGATAAAGGACGGATTATAGCCTATCGCGATTGCGGTTTATCGTATCGCGACATAACTGCTCGCTTTGGATCGAGATCCAATGACTGTTAGCAGAATATGGAATCGGTGGGTTCAGGAGAGTGATACGGAACGCCGTGGTGAATCCCAACGGCCTCGTATCACTAGCAGTCGAATTGACAGGCATCTTATCCGCATGGCTGTAACGGATCGTGCAGCCACGTCTCGATCCCTGAGGCAACAGGTGGGGACGTTTGCAAGACAACAACCATCTGCACGAACAGTTCGACGACGTCTGCAGCAGCATGGACTATCAGCTCGGAGACCGTGGCTGCGGTTACCCTTGACAGACAGGAGCGGCTGCGATGGTGTACTCAACGACGAACCTGGGTGAACGAATGGCAAAACGTCATTTTTTCGGATGAATCCAGGTTCTGTTTACAGCATCATGATGGTCACATCGGTGTTTGGTGACATCGCGGTGAACGCACATTGGAAGCGTGTATTCGTCATCGCCATACTGGCGTATCAACCGGCGTGATGGTATGGGATGCCATTGGTTACACGTCTCGGTCTCCTCTTGTTCGCATTGACGGCACTTTCAACAGTGGACATAACATTTCAGATGTGTTACGACCCGTGCCTCTACCCTTCATTCGATCCCTGCAAATACATTTCAGCAGGATAATGCACGACCGCATGTTGCAGGTTCTCTACGGGCCTTTCTGGATACAGAAAATGTTCGACTGCTGCCCTGGCCACCACATTCTCGAGATCTCTCACCAATTGAAAACGTCTGATCAATGGTGGCCGAGCAATTTGCTCGTCACAATACGCCAGTCACTACTCTTGATGAACTGTGGTATCGTGTTGAAGCTGCATGGGCAGCTGTACCTGTACACGCCATCCAAGCTCTGTTTGACTCAATGCCCAGGCGTATCGAGGCCGTTATTACGGCCAGAGGTGATTGTTCTGGGTACTGATTTCTCAGGATCTATGCACCCAAATTGCATGAAAATGTTATCATATATCAGTTCTAGTATAATATAGTTGTCCAATGAATACCCTTTTATCGTCTGCATTTCTTCTTGGTGTAGCAATTTTAATGGGCAGTAGTGCATTTCGAAGGATACCATGCACAGTAAGCAAAAGGTAAGCGCAGAAGAATTTTGTGGACAGAGTTCGAAAGTTTTTGAACAGATCTCGTATTTGAAGTATAGCATAGGCAGCGCAGTGGAGAGTCGCCCGGACCGAGAACCGTGACTTGGGTGTCTGCGGCCTGTTGATATCGACAGTAAGCAGTGGCCTTTGGCCGTGGCGGAAGGGGCGGTGTGTGTTGAATGCCGCCCGACCTGTCCTGGGTCTCTATTCTTTAATACTGCGCTGGGCAGAGTTTCATAAAAAGCTCGATACTGGAACGGCGTCAGTGTATAATTACGGAAGGGAATGGTGAGAAACTTCTTGGTTCAGCTTCGCCATTCTGCTGGTATGAACCAGAAGTTCTGTAGACGTTGTCTGTTAAGTGGTGACTGCTCCACGGACACCCGTTCTGTCTCATTCCGCCAGCGTTCTGTACTGGAGATAAGAGCCGATGTAATATGCTTCACTACAATTATTGTTTTTTGTAGAATACCTGCAAGCATAGTAAGTCTCTGGTTTCAGTTGCAGCTCCGTAAGAGCGATTAGCTGATTTGTATTTTGGTTCGCCTCTCTGTGTTATTTGAGAAGGAATGCTTCTTTTTTAAAATTATTTGTCGTTTGATACGCAAGTTACTATAAGATTCTGTGTTCCAGACCCAGCTGGTTTTGTAATTGTGCAGTATGATGTTTAATGAAACCTACTGAATCATTGCTGCCAAATTTGCCTAATGTACTAAGCTCAACAAATACGGCTTGTATTAGCACGTAACTGATCCCTGCTCAGAAGGTGTGGTAAAACTGTTCAATGATTGTGCATGGGTCTTGGTACAATTATTGCACGTCAAACCTTTAAGCAAATTTTATAAGCTTACTCTAGTCTAAAAGAATAATGATGATAACAATAATGTTTGTCCACACTATTTAAGTCACTTGAACTATAATCTGCATTAAAATTTCTGGCCAGGTCATAAACTTCAAGATTCATTTATCAAATATTTTCAGAACTGCCTAAAGTCTGACTTTCTGTGTCAGTAAAGCTGTCTTAGAATCTAAGGTTGCATTTTTAGTAGTTTTAGTATGCCATATGTAATATCATGTGTGGTTGTGTACTAACGTTTACTCTGAGCCGTGATATTGGAGACGTTCTCTCCAATTTTAAAGTAAATATACATAATTGTGAGTATTCCTTAATCGCGTTTATTGCAGCAATGATCTTACGTTTTTAATCGAGGGAGTATTGTATTTATTAAAGGTCCGTGTTTTTTCATTTTTTTTAAATTGTGTATAATTGCACACTTAATATGAAAAATAGTTAAATAAATGTTTTTTGATGGGATTTTTTTTTTCTAATTTTCACTGGGTTCAGCTCAAAACCATTTCGCCACACGTTTCCTGCCGTTTCAGATAATATAAGTGGCCAGGTGGGTATTTCAACTTCAGTTATTCTGAATGTAGGTCCATATCTTATCACCGCGATACCTCGCCCGGTGGCTCATTGCAAATATTGCCCTATTGCATAATACGTTTATACACTTGTGTGAAAAATTTAAGGACGGGAGTTTTAGTTGCATGATGCGTCACTGCCACGAAACACAGCTTGATGAGACTTCTACCACACATTAGAAAGGGCTGCTGTGGTAGAGTACAGAAGTTAACTGGAAGAAATACCCAATGAAACGAACAGAAATCACATTTTTATTCAAAGATAATAATTACACTGGAGTCACCGCATTTTATGATGGTCCCCTGGACTTTCAAAAAGTCTGGACATGGTTCTTAATAAAGTGTGAAATCATCAAGGACAGTAAAGCATGCTCTGCAACGTGTTCCCATGCTGAGCACAACAGTGGTAAAAAGTTCTTACGGCGAGGCATTCGATTCCTCCACCAGCGCGGTCCACATCTGACGGATGGTTGTTTGTGTAGGTGTACGTGTTGCAGTACCTCTCCCCCTTGCATCCCACACGTGTTCGTTCGAATTTAAGTCGGGAGGATGAGCAGGTCAGTCGATTCGCCGAATACCCTCTGGTACCAAGAGCTCCTACAACTGCTCTGTTCGATACGATCGTGCATTGTCATCCTAAAAAATGAAGTCGGATTCCAACGTACCGCTGAAAAGTGGCACATGGGAATTACTCTGAGCGGTGAGTGGACCATGATATAGATTTGGAGGTCAGTATCATGCAAGATTATGTCTCCCCACACCATAACACCTGGACCACC
The DNA here is from genome assembly GCF_023898315.1 of Schistocerca nitens. Taxonomy (NCBI): domain Eukaryota; kingdom Metazoa; phylum Arthropoda; class Insecta; order Orthoptera; family Acrididae; genus Schistocerca; species Schistocerca nitens. The sequence goes on along the minus strand of NC_064614.1, from coordinate 1,133,924,125 downwards.
GAAACCATCGACAATGTTCCAGGGTACATTATGCGTTCCCACCTCTCGCTATATGAGCGTACATAATGCACCCAGGAACATTGTTGAACATATCCATGTCAATGTCTTGCCTTTTGTAAAGTTCATGAGACTATCGTAAATCGTGGTGACTTCAGCGTAATTATTGTTTTTGAATAAAAGTGCCATTTCCATTCGTCTGATTGTGTATTTCTTTCAATAACTTTCTGCACTGCATTGTAGCCGTTCATTCTATGTATTGTCCAAATTTCATCCAGCTGTCTTACTTTGCAGTGACATATCAGGCGAAAGTTACTCTCGTCCATAAGTTTTGCACACTAGTGAATATTTATACAGCTGTATACAAGTAACTAACTGTAGCAGTCACTATGTCTGGAAATGAAAGGAAAACATAAACGCACAGAAACGTTTGTTCTAGCCTTGGTTTATAAGGGCAGTGGCACAGAGGTTAGCGCCCTGAATACAATTTTCTTACTTTCCACAGAGCGTTCAACGCTAATGCTGCGATGATTCCGTAAAGAGTGCACAGCCGAGTTCTTTACTCATCATTCCTAATCCGATTTTGTACATCGCCTCGAAAGAGGTTGTCGGCGAGACTAAGGCCTCATCTTCTTTTGGGCTTACATGGGTACTTTGAAACATATTGCAGTATTTCAACTGTTACTGTTTTCAGTAGCTGAAATATGGCACTGCGGTACTTTACATACGTCGCCTAATGCGCGTATATCAAAATATTTGATTAAAATATAGTGAATAATAAAAAGCTTGCTAGACTGGAGCTGAAACCTGGATTTCCTGCTTTTCGCGAGTATTCGCCTTAAGTTATCTGAGCGCCCCTCCAGGACTGACTCAGTAAAAAATTTGTCACAGATGCTTCTATTACAACATTTTCCAAACTGAGCTGTAGAGCGAACTCATAGCTTTAAAATTAGTACTCCTTGTTCTATATCGTGGTTAAATGTCGAAACAGTCGGTGGCTGTGGTATACGTACTTCTCCTGACTTTGACCACAGTACACAGTCGCCTTGGCAGTCCAGTGCTATGGATCCGTTTCCGGTGTCGTAGTTACCTAAGTAACTTTTTTGGCCCAGGGACCAAAGGTGTACTGTTGCTTGCGTAGGTACATGACCTGTGCCGAATCGGCTGAACCGATTCTTCGTGCTGTTTTGGTTCCAGAAGCTCTGTCTTGCACACAAAGGTGACACATTTTCTGGAACAGTATAAACAACCACTTCTGATTATCTCAAAGCTACCAATGGTGCTCTTGAACTGGGTCGACCTCTTTTAGGATTCCAAAATGTCCAGCCGGTATACAAAACAGATATGATTTCTCGAGCAGTACAATTAAGCGCTCTAGACGACATCAAGGGTGCTGATGGTAAATTAGTTCTGCGCGCTGTTTGAGTTCCAAAACATGACATCTTTCCTAGAGCAGTACCCTCAACCACCGGCTCAAAAGTGACGTCGGTAAGTTCTCTCGTACTCTGGGCCTTAAGCGAAGCTGAGACAGCTCGTAAATGCTTTTACTGGTAGAAACTTCCTGAACAGCGCCCATCTGTTGCACGTTTTCTTACAAAGCGAAGTCATCGCGGATGAGAAAACTGTAATAATACAGCCTAATTTCTTCTCAAGTAGGATATATAGTCACTGTCGCTCCACTTTAATGTCGAAGGAGGATAGAAGAACGTAAAAGATATTTTCAAAAAAAGAAGAAAAAGTCAGGGGCAAACCAGTGACAGTAGTCGTAGATTACGTAGCTCTCTCAGCCGAAATGAAAGAATAATTTTAAAAGTCATATTGGACGAAATACACATATGCTTATCACAAATAAGTGTTAAAAAGTAAAAAAACTAAGATGTAACAGATGAAGAGTAATAGAGAAGAGAATACTGACTAGCTTAACATAAAAATATTGAGAGACATTATAAGAAATGAAGTGAAATAACTATGTTATCAAAGAAGCAGGAAATCACTTCGTCAAAGCTATGGAAATCGCAGAAGCAGATCACTGCAGACGTGGAAAGTTTTCTTCAAGAAAGAGTCCTGCTGGCATCAATCACTGAAAGTTCCTGGGACACAATAGTACATGCAAATGATACGGGATATATTAGGTTAGCAGCATAAGAAAGCAGCGTTTGAGGTGTGTAACAAGAGGCGACAATGCTGACCTAGAACCAGTATTGTCACCACTTATCTAAGATGATAAACTAAAAAAAGACAAATAACGTTTGTAGGTTTCGAAAAATCTTTTAACGACATTGATTTGATAATACCCTTTGAAATTCTGAAGGTAGTAGGATAAAATACAATGGCTAAAAGATTATCTATATCTGGTTCAAAAATAGACTGCAATTATAAGAATCGGACATTAATGAAAAGCAGTAGTTGAGAAGAGAGAGGACAATAGCTTACGTCCCATATTATTCAGCAGATATGGCAAACAAAAAAGCAAACCAGGGAGAAATTTATAGAGAGAATTGAAGTTTAGGGACAGCAAATAAAAACTTTTAAAGTTAGTTAATAACATAATAATTCCCTCAGAGGCTGCAAAAAACTTGGGTGCTACGGACGGAATGGATAGTGTCTTGAAATGAGATTTAAGATGAACACTAAAAAAAGTAAATCAAAGATAATGAAGTGTAGCCGAATATGCTGAAGAAATTACATTAGGAACCTAAACGCTGAAAGTTGTAGATGAGATTTGCTATTTGGGTGTTTGGGTAGCGTAATAACTGACCACTGCCGAACTAAAGGGAAAATAAAATGCAGACTGATGTTAACAAGAAAAATGTTTCTGAAAAAGTAATTTGTCAACATCGAATAAAAATTCTAGTGATTGGGTGTTTTTAGGAGAAATATTTGTTTGGAGAGTACTGTTACGAGGATATGAAACATAGATGATAAGCAGTAAAGACAAAAGGATAACAGAAACTTTTAAAATGTGGTGTTAGAGAAGAATGCTGAAGATTAAATGTGTAGATCGAGTAAGCAACGCTTGAGTAAAGAATCGAATTCGAGAGTGAAACCCCTGCTCGGTCCAATGAACAATACTTGAACGGAGGGCTGGGATTCATCCTTTCGCTATATTTAAACGACCTCTAATTTTAACACCCAGTTCAGGGACCAGAACCAACAACCAACAAGGGCAATTAAGTCACACTCCAATTAAAACTCTACAAGGCTTAAAGTCAGATATATTTCACAACATACTTAGAAGTGCGACCCTGATCAGCTTCATATATACTTAAGTATAACCTCATATGGAGACCAACGACTAAACAGAGCAAGTGAGCCGCTTTAACCGATGTAAGATATACCGGGCATTTTCTCGGCTATAATTCAGAATTGTCCTAAGGCCCCTAAACATTAACTGCAAACTAAAAACCAATGAGAGGTTAAAAGGAGAGAAACGTTCACAACAACGCTAATACAACAACAGACGTCCTCTCCAGCTCCGTACGCAGCCACTGACATACATAAAAACTTCAAACAACAGCGACCCCCAGATAAACCCATTCTGGGAAGCCACTGTAACACAAACAATTACTCAAACTTAGTGATCAAAATAATAAACGTGAGCATCAGTGTCTGACGATGTACTAGAAAAATTTGGTGAACTAAGCCCAATCAATTCCGGATGCGCTATCACATAACCACTAGCAATCTCATCCCATTAGTGTTCACGAACAAACAGTTTCAGGAAATATTTGCAACCAGAGGCAAGCCCCTTCAATGGATATGCTTATACGGGTATCGAAGCCGATTCCCAAGAATATCACTAACACTGACGGACTTGTACTCGGTAAAATGACAACGATGTATCATCGGCCCAGGGTGCCAGTGTGCAGCGCTTAAAATCACATAAAAACTGACAGAACAACTACAGTAACATTAATTGCAGCTAAACAAACGTCAAAGCCGGCCGCGGTGGTCTAGCGGTTCTAGGCGCGAAGTCCGGAACCGCGCGACTGCTACGGTCGCAGGTTCGAATCCTGCCTCGGGCATGGATGTGTGTGATGTCCTTAGGTTAGTTAGGTTTAAGTAGTTCTAAGTTCTAGGGGACTGATGACCACAGATGTTAAGTCCCATAGCGCTCAGAACCATTTGAACCATTTTTGAATTCTTCTCAAGGAAAAGCACGCAAGCACAACATCACCAAGAGTTATAAACTCTTAGCCGCTCCTGGTATCCCCTTAACAACAGGTAACACCAACAAGTCTTTACATGTAGTGCAAACACAGCCGAAATATTCCATGATTTTAATAAACAAGACCGCTGCGACGGTTAGAAAACCTCGATAACACCAGCAGAAACTCATTTCATTAAACATGCAAACATCGAGGCCAATTTGCTTATGGAGGTAATCAATGATTTCTAACTACGCATTTCTTCAAAGGACATCGGAAAAAACGTAAAGACCTGGCTATCGTTAGAAGGCGTTGCCTGCTTACCCAGTAGGCAATTCTTTGAAGCAGTATGTCTTTTAAATCAACACTGCAACCCACCACGACCGAAAGCGAAAGGAAAACTCGCGGGAAGTGCCATACCGCACAAACCGCTCCTCGCTATTTATGTTGCCACCGGTCACTCAATACTCAGGGACTCTCAACTCGATTGATTTAGGTACCCTGACATGCGGCACCCACTTTAACCGTGATGCACGGTTGCTAATTACACCCCGCTTTACTGCAACCAACTGAACAGTGACAGGTGTCAAGAACCTGGTGAAGCGAAACGGTCCCTTGAACCTCGGAAACATCTTCTTCGTGTCTTTGTCCACAGCTCTACTGCTTGCCTCATAACTCTTTACGTCTCCCTCACGATGTGGATTTACCTGACGCCCACACTGTACTTCTGAGGCTGCCGTCGATGAGCTGTACGGAGGGTAGCCGTCCCTGCCGTGCAGTTTTTTCAACACTCATCTCATCTGACAATAAATCCTCTACGCCCAAAAGATTACTGAGGGGTAACATAATTGTAAAGGTAAAAAGCACTTGAGCATGAGTTGCCTTATTGGCTTAATACCTGGCTGTGTTAAAGGCAAACATTAGGCAGTGCAATGATTGACCCGCTTACTTTGACTGCCCTGATGATAAGCGATCACCTCTGCCTGAAATTCCCGGTTAACTCTTTCTGCATATGATGGGTTTTGGTACTAGAAACTGATTATGATTAATGCCCAAACCAAAACCAAAATGCTGAAGAAATGGGAACAGAAGGACGTTGCTTTATCGCTAACGATAGCCTTACTAGGCCCAAACACAGCGGCGTTCGCAGTAAAGCCTGTACTGGCAATCGTGCAGGAGCATGCCTAATGGGAAACAAGCAAGTGAGTCTGGAAAACGGGTGGATACACACCAAAATATACTTGTGACCATTGCTAGTTATACGCAATGGCCCTAAAAATTCCACATATAATTTTTAAAAGGGTTATCAACTGGACTGGATGCCAGGAATCCGATCTTAGTGTTTTGCGTTGGTTTATTGACACCATAAATTTGACAAGCCTTTACTCTATACGTAATGTCCGTATTCATACCCTTTCAAATAAATTTCCTGCGAATTGTCCCCTGTTTTTTAAATAACCAATATGTCCACGCACTGGAAATTCATTAAAATTTTTAAGTAGATACGAAATTAGCTCCAACTGATACCACCACTTAAGGCTCCCATCAACTTTCCCTGTACAGCGCAATACTCATTCATTAAGTCAATATGGGGCCACCAACTCGTCTATGTGTAGTCGATCCTTAATGACTACATCTTGGTCTTCATACTGCCTAATTCTATTATACGAGGTGCATTCAAGTTCTAAGGCCTCCGATTTTTTTTCTCCGGACTGGAAAGAGATAGAAACATGCGCATTGTTTTAAAATGAGGCCGCGTTCATTGTCAATACGTCCCAGAGATGGCAGCACTGTACGGCAGATGGAATTTTACCGCCAGCGGCGAGAATGAGAACTGTTTTAAATACTTAAAATGGCGACGTTTTCCTTACTTGAACAGCGTGCAATCATTCGTTTTCTGAATTTGCGTGATGTGAAACCAATTGAAATTCATCGACAGTTGAAGGAGACATGTGGTGATGGAGTTATGGATGTGTCGAAAGTACATTCGTTGGTGCGACAGTTTAATGAAGGCAGAACATCGTGTGACAACAAACCGAAACAACCTCGGGCTCGCACAAGCCGGTCTGACGACATGATCGAGAAAGTGGAGAGAATTGTTTTGGGGGATCGCCGAATGACTGTTGAACAGATCGCCTCCAGAGTTGGCATTTCTGTGGGTTCTGTGCACACAATCCTGCATGACGACCTGAAAATGCGAAAAGTGTCATCCAGGTGGGTGCCACGAATGCTGACGGACGACCACATGGCTGCCCGTGTGGCATGTTGCCAAGCAATGTTGACGCGCAACGACAGCATGAATGGGACTTTCTTTTCGTCGGTTGTGACAGTGGATGACACGTGGATGCCATTTTTCAATCCAGAAACAAAGCGCCAGTCAGCTCAATGGAAGCACACAGATTCACCGCCACCAAAAAAATTTCGGGTAACCGCCAGTGCTGAAAGACTAATGGTGTCCATGTTCTGGGACAGCGAGGGCATAATCCTTACCCATTGCGTTCCAAAGGGCACTACGGTAACAGGTGCATCCTACGAAAATGTTTTGAAGAACAAATTCCTTCCTGCACCGCAACAAAAACGTCCGGGAAGGGCTACGCGTGTGCTGTTTCACCAAGACAACGCACCCGCACATCGAGCTAACGTTACGCAACAGTTTCTTCGTGATAACAACTTTGAAGTGATTCCTCATGCTCCCTACTCACCTGACCTGGCTCCTAGTGACTTTTGGCTTTTTCCAACAATGAAAGACACTCTCCGTGGCCGCACATTCACCAGCCGTGCTGCTATTGCCTCAGCGATTTTCCAGTGGTCAAAACAGACTCCTAAAGAAGCCTTCGCCGCTGCCATGGAATCATGGCGTCAGCGTTGTGAAAAATGTGTACGTCTGTAGGGCAATTACTTCGAGAAGTAACCCCAGTTTCATCGATTTCGGGTGAGTAGTTAATTGGAAAAAAAATCGGAGGCCTTAGAACTTGAATGCACCTCGTACAATGATGGCAAGTCCACTAAAACTAAGTTAACTTGCTCAGGATGTGGAAACTTGCTTGGTACTGCTCCACAGTATTTTGCTTGTGCATCATTCTACGAAGACCATCGGCAACCAGATTTTCAGTGCCCCTAATGTGCACAACTCATATCTAAGTGCCAACATTTTGGTAGCCCATTCTGCTATTCCCCCAGTCTTACGAGACCTGCCCAGAACCCAACTCAATGTGTGGTTATCAGAGTCAAGCTGTAATGTGATCAATACAATACCGGAAGTTTTCCAGAGTGAAAAGAACCGCCTCCATCTCATAAACGGTATATTTCCTCTCTGCATCAGATAACCCACTTGATACACATGCAATCGGTAATTTACTTTGATCCCATTTCCGCAATAACACAGCTCCTAAACCAGACGATCTTGTGAACGTTTGTACAATGAATTTTTTTATCAAAATGGAGTAATGCTAAAACTGGAGCAGCAACCAAAGCTCGTTTAAATGCCTAGAAGGCAGCTTCTTGTAATGGATCCCATTCAAACTTCTGTCCCTTCCACCTACGGTGATTCAATGGCGATGCCTTCTGGGCAAACTGAGGAACAAATTTCCTAAAATAACTTACCATATCAATAAAAGTGACAATGGCTTTGGCGTCTGAGGCCTAGAACAATTGTGAACTGCTTGCACTCTCTCTGGATCAATTATTACTCCCTCCACAGTGACTATGTGAGCCAAAAACTAAATCGATCTCAGGTGCAGACTTGACCTTATCTGGATTAACTGTCAATCCAGCACGATGTGATCTTTCAGAGACATGATTCAAACGATCCCGATGTTCTTCATGGACCCACTGTGCACAACCATATCATCAAAATGGTGGAACACAAACTCAGACTTAATATCTGGGAAAATGGAATCCAAGAGTTGCGACAAGACCACCGCTCCATTGACAAAACCAGAAGACACACTTAAAAATTCAAAAAAATTCCAGTCCGTAATGAATGCAGTGACTTCCCTAGAGTCCACGTGTAAGAGGATCTGATTATAAGTCTAGTTCAAATCACGTGTTATAAACACCACTGTACTCTTGAAACAGGCGAAAAACGAATGGAATCAGAAAGCGGAATAGGTCTAGCAATTACCTTTTTTATTAAGTTTCCCATAATCTACAATAGGTTCCGAGACTCTCCCTGACTTAGGGACTACAAATATCAGCAACACATCAGGTGATTTTGACGGTGTAATGACCCCCAATTTACATGGATGAATATAAAACTGCTTCAAATCTCCCTAGAACTAGAACTCCACATTTAACTCATAATTATGTGCAATGTTCTGGGGGAGGGAGGATGTTGTGATATAATTTTTAATCATTTATTAATTATCGAAGCATCTTGTTTGATAAAGGAAGAGGTAAAAAGTATACAACGTGATTGTTTGAATCGCCTAAAAGAGACTGAAAACAGCGTAGTAGGGAGGGTTGAGGATCCACTACAAACAGCATCAGTGTGAATACAAGAATTTGAATCAATACCCTAAAGTGCTGATACATAGGCTGCAGTAAACAGTGTGGACTGCTTTCTGTCACAAACTAGTTACCTCTTAATTTTCCTGTATTGAATTTCTTAATGTGTGATACTGTTAGTATTTACTCTTACTGCACGCTAAGAACATCTACACTCACGAAAGTCTATAGCACTTACGCAACAAACGTTCAGTAGGATGTCTATATGTTATCCTTATTCAGTTGAATATAAACGTTTAATGATGCTCTGTTTTTAATATTGGCAATTTCGGTACATACATTCCATTTGTCTCTTCTCTACACACCTATGTACACAAATCGGCTTTGATGACGACTATACCATATACCATTGCCGTCAGATGCTTTAACGCTGTCAGAATTAATGTAGGAACATAAATAGTTTGGGAGAAGCATTCCACAGTACCAACACCAACTGAAATTATTATTCCGTACGTTAAACAGCCGTGACTTGGACAGTTGCACAATCGAAACAAGACCTTACGTTTTCCACTATTTTATCGAGAATGATGTTTGTAACGTGGTATTAACCGAGAGAATTTCTCAAAAACACGGGCTTTGTCACACACGGAAGACTCATCTCAAGAACTGACGCTCATTATGGGAAGAGAGTTAATGTGTAAAGGCATTACACTTTCACTGAATTTGATACGTGTGTGCAGGAGGTTAAGAAAATGATTACTGATTCCAAAACGTGCTGTGACATTGCTGCATGCCCGCATCTCGTGGTCGTGCGGTAGCGTTCTCGCTTCCCATGCCCGGGTTCCCGGGTTCGATTCCCGGCGGGGTCAGGGATTTTCTCTGCCTCGTGATGGCTGGGTGTTGTGTGATGTCCTTAGGTTAGTTAGGTTTAAGTAGTTCTAAGTTCTAGGGGACTGATGACCATAGATGTTAAGTCCCATAGTGCTCAGAGCCATTTGAACCATTTGAACATTGCTGCACTTAAACACAGAGGTAGGTGCAAAATTGTGTGTTTTAGACATAAAAGCAATGAACTTACAGCTACATTCCAAAAAAAATAAGAAGTATGTTACTCATTTAAATGTAAAACCGACGTATGTGAACGCTTTCGCTGTTTTTGTTTTGCTCTTCCTCGTAATATGGTATCTCTGTATAATGTAAATGTTTACATACAATTACATGTGCAATATATTATCCTGAATACCCTTTCGATTGAATATGTGTTGTTGATAATTTTTCTCTGAGAAAAGAAAAAAGATTAGTGGTGCTGCTTTCGGTGCCAAAGGACCCGGGTTCGATTCCCGGTACTCCCTCACATTTTGTTCTTAGGTATGGATGTCTTGTACGGGGTCCACTCTATCTCGTGAGGCCAGATGAGGGGCTGTTTGAATAAAAAAGTAGCGACATCATCAGGACTCGTATAGTGGCAACAACCGCTGGAGAAATTTACGACCAGCTGACAACATGTCGCACGATCAAAGATCGCTCCTCGCACTGCCTTGTAGGCAGCAGTCGTAACAGGCCTAAGGCATAATGCTTGACGAGAGGGGAGAGTTACGTTCACGATTATGTTTACAAAAGGAGAACAAAAATACAGAAACACCAAAACCATAATACCTTACCATGCCTAATACGGGGTAGGACAACTGTTGGCTTGAAAACAGCTTTCAGTCTTATCGGAACGAATGAATACAGGTTCTGTATGAAATGATCGTATGGCACTGATAGCCGGAAGTCCGGACCTGGCGAAATTAGGTAAGTCTTTTCAGTTGCAAATGTTTTCAGTTGAGTCAGGACCTGGCGAAATTAGGTAAGTCTTTTCAATTGCAAATCTTTTCAGCTGACGCCAAATTGGGTGACATGCGTGATCATGTGGAGAACGCAACACCCAGTCACTGAGCGTAGAACATCTCCAACGAGGCCGGGAATCGAACCCGATCCCGCCCACGTAGCAGTCAGACTTCAGTGTAGTTCCTTCACTAGATTGTCGCATAGATAACAAAATGGTATATATCGAAATAGATGACAGAGGGATAGAAAAACAATTAAAATCGCTCAAAAGAGGAAAGGCCGCTGGAGCTGATGGGATACCAGTTCGATTTTACACAGAGTACGAGAAGGAACTTGCCCCCCTTCTTGCAGCGGTGTACCGTAGGTCTCTAGAAGAGCGTGGTGTTCCAAAAGATTGGAAAAGGGCACAGGTCATCCCCGTTCTCAAGAAGGGACGTCGAACAGATGTGTAGAACTATAGACCTATATCTCTAACGTCGATCAGTTGTAGAATTTTGGAATACGTATTATGTTCGAGTGCAATGACTTTTCTGGAGACTAGAAATCTGTACGGATCAGCATGGGTTTCGAAAAAGACGATCGTGTGAAACCCAGCTCGCGCTGTTCGTCCATGAGACTCAGAGGGCCATAGACACGGGTTCCCAGGTAGATGCCCTGCTTCTTGAGTTCCGCAAGGCGTTTGATACAGTTCCCCACAGTCGTTTAATGAACAAAGTAAGAGCATATGGACTGTCAGACCAATCGTGTGATTGGATTGAAGAGTTCCTAGATAACAGGACGCAGCATGTCATTCTCAATGGAGAGAAGTCTTCCGAAGTAAGAGTGATTTCAGGTGTGCCGCAGGGGAGTGTCGTAGGACCGTTGTTATTCACAATATACATAAATGACCTTGTGGATGAAATGCAGGAGGATCTGCAACGAATTGACGCATGGTGCAGGGAATGGCAATTGAATCTCAATGTAGACAAGTGTAATATGCTGCGAATACATAGAAAGATAGATCTTCTTATCATTTAGCTACAATATAGCAGGTCAGCAACTGGAAGCCGTTAATTCCATAAGTTATCTATGAGTAGGCTTTAGGGGTGATTTAAAATGGAATGACCAAATAAAATTATTCGTCGGTAAAGCAGATGGCAGACTGAGATTCATTGGAAGAATCCTAAGGAAATGCGGTCCGAAAACAAAGGAAGCAGGTTACAGTACTGCTTGTATACTGCTCACCGGTGTGGGATCCGTACCAGATAGGGTTGATAGAAGAGATAGAGAAGATCCAACGGATAGCAGCGCGCTCTGTTACAGGATCATTTAGTAATCACGAAAGCGTTACGGAGATGATAGATAAACTCCAGTGGAAGACTGTGCAAGAGAGACACTCAGTATTTCGGTACGGGCTTTTGTTGAAGTTTCGAGAACATACCTTCACCGAGGAGTCAAGCAGTATATTGCTCCCTCCTACGTATATCTCGCGAAGAGGCCATGGGGATAAAAACAGAGAGATTAGAGCCCACACAGGGGCATACCGACAGTCTTTCTTTCCACGAACAATACGAGACTGAATTAGAAGGGAGAACCGATAGAGGCACTCAAGGTACCCTCCACCACACACCGTCAGGAGTATGGATGTAGACGTAGATGTAGATGTAGACGGGCGGATCACTCAGCTAAGGGGCGGACAGGTCCTGCATGGTTTCCAAGAGAGGCCCCATTCTTCCTGCAAAATAGTATCAAGTTCACTTAACGATGATGTAGGTAGATAGCGATCCCGCATCGTTCTGTCCATAGTAGACCATAAAGGCTCGAAAATATTGGGATGTGGCGACTGTGTTGGTTGAGGGATATGCGACTATTCATCCTCGTGTTCAAGAGAGCAATGCGAGCAGTGTTAACAGGAGCCCTGCTATCCTGGAACGCTGCAGCACCAATGGGGAACAAATACGGTGCCGCGGCATGCGCCTGATCAGCCAAAATGGTTACATAACCCCTGGCAGGAATACGACCTAGCAGAGTAGCCATAGGGCCAATAGTAGCACGATTGGCTGCCGAAATCATCACCGAACCCACACTATGATCCATTCTTGGCAGCAAGTAGTGCGCATCGTAGGCTTGGAACAGAATATTTCAGAAATAAATTCGCCAAGAAGTTGGAAGCACTGTGAAACAAGATTCATCCAACCAGCTGACTTTATTCTATTGCGGTACGGTGCAGGTTTTGTGGCTTCGGCACCAGTTTTCCTGTTACAGGCTTGTAAGTCACAGATGAATGGTTTTGGAATTCCAGCTCGCCCTGGAATTTCTAGCTTATGGAGCTTCTTTCGTGTTGGTATGATGCTAACAGGGTTGGCGAGTGCGACATTCAGTTTTGTAGTAACTTTTGCGGATGAGGTACTCTTATTTTTCGTCGCAGTCCTCTTCAATGACCATCTGTCACGATCATTCAGTCCACACTTTCGTCCACGCTGTACCTTAGCGGATGATGTACAACAACCACGTCTGACCGTAATAACGGCCTTGATACGCCTGGGCATTGAGTCAAACAGAGCTTGGATGGGGTGCACAGGTACAGCTGCCCATGCAACTTCAACACGATACCACAGTTCATCAAGAGTAGTGACTGGCGTATTGTGACGAGCCAGTTACTCGGCCACCATTGACCAGACGTTTTCAATTGGTGAGAGATCTGCAGAATGTGCTAGCCAGGGCAGCAGTCGAACATTTTCTGTATCCAGAAAGGCCCGTACAGGACCTGCAACATGCAGTCCTCCATTACACTGCTGAAATGTAGGGTTTAGCAGGGATCGAATGAAGGGCAGAGCCACGGGTCGTAACACATCTGAAATGTAACGTCCACTGTTCAAAGTACCGTCGATGCGAACAAGAGGTGACCGAGATGTGTAACCAGTGGCACCCCATACCATCACTCCGGGTAATACGCCAGTATGGCGATGACGAATACACGCTTCCAATGTGCGTTCACCGCGATGTCGCCAAACACGGATACAACCATCATGATGCTGTAAACAGAACCTGAATTCATCCGAAAAAATGACGATCTGCCATTCGTGCACCGAGGTTCGTCGTTGAGTACACCATCGCATGCGCTCCTGTCTGTAATGCAGCGTCAAGGGTAATCGCAGTCATAGTCTCCGAGCTGATAGTCCATGCTGCTGCAAACGTCGTCGAACTGTTCGTGCAGATGGTTGTTGTCTTGCAAACGTCCCCATCTGTTGACTCAGGGATCGAGACGTGGCTGCACGATCCGTTACAGCCATGCAGATAAGATGCCTGTCATCTCGACTGCTAGTGATACGAGGCCGTTGGGATCCAGCACGTCGTTCCGTATTACCCTCCTGAACTCACCGATTCCATATTCTGCTAACAGTCATTGGATCTCGACCAACGCGAGCAGCAATGTCGCGATACGATAAACCGGAATCCCAATAGGCTACAATCCGTCCTTTATCAAAGTCGGAAACGTTATGGTACGCATTTCTTCTCCTTACACGAGGCATCACAACAATGTTTCACTAGGCAACGCCGGTCAGCTGCTGTTTGTGTATGAGGAATCGGTTGGAAACTTTTCTCATGTCAGCACGTCGCAGGTGGCGCCACCGAGGCCAGCCTTGTGTGAATGCCCTGAAAAGCTAATCATTTTCATATCACAGCATCTTCTTCCCGTCGGTTAAATTTCGTGTCTGTAGCTCGTCATCTTCGTGGTGTAGCAATTTTAATGGCCAGTAGTGTATCTATGATACAGTGACTCTTAATGCGCCAAACCGACTATCTCGGTTAGGGAAGCACCGACCATACCAGCACCAACAATTTGCCCGCGTTAAAATTCACTTAGGTCCGATGAGATGCACTCTCAACTGCAGGCACTTGCAATGTATTGAGGACTTTGCACAGAGGCCGTTCGTGGTCAAGTACAGCAGCAGGCTTCGTTGGGATCTGCATTTCTGTTCAAACTTGCTCACTGTGTTTGCATGTCCAACCCCTATACGTTGGCGATGTTACCAGATTATACACCTAGAACAATGTTATCGAGATGGTGCCTGTCGCGTCCTCTAGTCAGGCTCCAGGCGACCTCAGGAGCCGTTGTCGGGTCTCCAGTTGTGCCCGCGGCTGCTCCCAGACGCCTGCTGGTGAGAGGTGCGGGGGCGGGCGCAGCCGCCTGGCCCGGCAGCGCCAGACCATCGATCGGCGAGCGACGCCGCGGGATGAGCGAGCCGCCGCCGGCCAAATATAGTCGCCACGCCACGCCACACCGCAAAGGCGGCCGCAAATGGCACTCCGTACCAGGCCGACACGTCACGCCACGCCGCAGCGAGCCGTTCAGTGTAGGCGCTATTTGTGGCCAGGTGCCGAAGAGCCGGCCTCCTGTCGCAGTCTCCACAAGCCACAGTCTTTCAGAAAGGACGTAATTACTCAACAGATGGAATTGTGAGGCGTCCCTTGAACTGCTCGAAGATGCTACACGTCCTACTCTGGTGACCTACAGAGACGGGAAGCTCCCCACAACATAGCGCAAATTTAAAAGAAACAAAATCGCGCAACGGATAATTCTTTTCTTTTTGGGTCATCAGTCTTCTGTCTGGTTTGATGCGACCAGCCACGGTTTTCTCTCCTGTGCCAGCATCTTCATCTCAGAGTAGCACTTGCAACCTAAGTCCTCAATTATTTTCTGGATGTATTCCAATCTCTTTCTGCCTCTATAGTTTTTGACCCCTATAGCCCCCTCTAATGCCATGGAAGTCATTCCCTCATGTCCATTCATCCTGTCCCTTTGATTTTATCCATACTGGATGAGAGGTCGTGGTTGTGAATGTCAATGTTAAAAAATACACTCCTGGAAATTGAAATAAGAACACCGTGAATTCATTGTCCCAGGAAGGGGAAACTTTATTGACACATTCCTGGGGTCAGATACATCACATGATCACACTGACAGAACCACAGGCACATAGACACAGGCAACAGAGCATGCACAATGTCGGCACTAGTACAGTGTATATTCACCTTTCGCAGCAATGCAGGCTGCTATTCTCCCATGGAGACGATCGTAGAGATGCTGGATGTAGTCCTGTGGAACGGCTTGCCATGCCATTTCCACCTGGCGCCTCAGTTGGACCAGCGTTCGTGCTGGACGTGCAGACCGCGTGAGACGACGCTTCATCCAGTCCCAAACATGCTCAATGGGGGACAGATCCGGAGATCTTGCTGGCCAGGGTAGTTGACTTACACCTTCTAGAGCACGTTGGGTGGCACGGGATACATGCGGACGTGCATTGTCCTGTTGGAACAGCAAGTTCCCTTGCCGGTCTAGGAATGGTAGAACGATGGGTTCGATGACGGTTTGGATGTACCGTGCACTATTCAGTGTCCCCTCGACGATCACCAGTGGTGTACGGCCAGTGTAGGAGATCGCTCCCCACACCATGATGCCGGGTGTTGGCCCTGTGTGCCTCGGTCGTATGCAGTCCTGATTGTGGCGCTCACCTGCACGGCGCCAAACACGCATACGACCATCATTGGCACCAAGGCAGAAGCGACTCTCATCGCTGAAGACGACACGTCTCCATTCGTCCCTCCATTCACGCCTGTCGCGACACCACTGGAGGCGGGCTGCACGATGTTGGGGCGTGAGCGGAAGACGGCCTAACGGTGTGCGGGACCGTAGCCCAGCTTCATGGAGACGGTTGCGAATGGTCCTCGCCGATACCCCAGGAGCAACAGTGTCCCTAATTTGCTGGGAAGTGGCGGTGCGGTCCCCTACGGCACTGCGTAGGATCCTACGGTCTTGGCGTGCATCCGTGCGTCGCTGCGGTCCGGTCCCAGGTCGACGGGCACGTGCACCTTCCGCCGACCACTGGCGACAACATCGATGTACTGTGGAGACCTCACGCCCCACGTGTTGAGCAATTCGGTGGTACGTCCACCCGGCCTCCCGCATGCCCACTATACACCCTCGCTCAAAGTCCGTCAACTGCACATACGGTTCACGTCCACGCTGTCGCGGCATGCTACCAGTGTTAAAGACTGCGATGGAGCTCCGTATGCCACGGCAAACTGGATGACACTGACGGCGGCGGTGCACAAATGCTGCGCAGCTAGCGCCATTCGACGGCCAACACCGCGGTTCCTGGTGTGTCCGCTGTGCCGTGCGTGTGATCATTGCTTGTACAGCCCTCTCGCAGTGTCCGGAGCAAGTATGGTGGGTCTGACACACCGGTGTCAATGTGTTCTTTTTTCCATTTCCAGGAGTGTATATCGGCTCAACCACTTGTTTGTAGTGTAAAACACTAAGATTGACGCGTTTCGGAAGTCAACCTTCCATCATCAGAATAATAAAAAGTAAAAGAACCTGTAAAACTCGCCAAAATGGAACATGCACCAGGCACAATAAAATTGATAATAAAATTAAAACATCGTGGCTACTTCCCTTGTTGCAACCGTGTCTTCCAAGGTGCATCTCCACATAGTCGTCAAAATATAAAAAAAACCTAAAATGGTGTCGCCTATGGTGTTCAACATCTAACCACATGGCTCTCTCCTCTATCGTCGCAAACCGCCCGTGCGTCTTCGTTGATACCACACACCACGTAGCCAAACACGACACTGAAACGCGAGTGAGCTCACGCGCAAATAAACAAGGAAGTCACAGAGATGTCTATACAACCAGATAACGTATACATGTTCCAAGGACCTCATGAAATGATGGTGTCCTGCCAATTGCTAAAAATTTAGTTACTAAAAGAAACCAGTGAAATGTTTGAAAAAGTTATTTGTATCACCAGTTAGCTGTTCATTCATTGTGTTCTGATTATCCACGCTATGTATCGTCATTTCCAGCTGTTCTAGTAGATCCAGCTTTTTGCCTTTGTCCTATCTATGTAAAATAACGAGATCCTGATCTATTCCCAACATGGGGTGTCCCGTTTCCCAAATATGCGTGGCTACAGCTGACTTTTCGAAATTATTAAGCCGGAAAGCATCGCTATGTTCTTTGTAACGTACTTTAAAGGACCTACCAGTTTGGCCTGCATAGCTTGCCTTGCATGTGTTACACTGAATTTTATAGACCCCAACCCTCTCATATTTATTGCTTTCCTGCTGCAAATTATTTCTTAGTTTAAACAGCAGAGTATTATTGGTCTGAAAAGCGATATCAACTTTAAAAGGATTGAAAATGTTAGCCACTTTTTGCGAAATATCACCGAAGTATGGTATTGCGACACTCTTAATATTATTTGCGGTATTCTGTTGTGCCTGGTGCATGTTCCATTTTAGCGAGTTTTAACAGGTTCTTTTACTTTTTATTATTCTGATGATGGAAGCTTTACTTCCGAAACGCGACAATCTTAGTGTTTTACACTATAAACATGTGGTTGAGCCAATATATTTTTTAACATTGTCATCTTGTCCCTTCTCCTAATCAGTGTTTTCCACATTTTCCTTTCCTCTCCAATTCTGCGCAGCCCCTTCTCATTCCTTACTTTATCAGCAGCACTCCGTCTTCAGTCCACAAGTGGTCCATCGGGACCATCCGACCGCCGTGGCATCCTCAGATGAGGATGCAGATAAGAGGGGCGTGTCGTCAGCACACCGCTCTCCCAGTCGTTAAGATGGTTTTCTTTGACCGGAGCCGCTACTGTTCGGTCGAGTAGCTCCTCAATTGGCATCACGAGGCTGAGTGCACCCCGAAAAATGGCAACAGCGCATGACGGCCCGGATGGTCACCCATCCAAGTGCCACCCACGCCCGACAGCGCTTAACTTCGGTGATCTGACGGGAACCGGTATATCCACTGCGGCAAGGCCGTTGCCCCATTACTTTATCAGGCCACTTAATTTTCAACATTCGTCTGCAGTAACACATTTCAAATGCTTCGATTCTCTTCTGTTCCGGTTTTCTCACAGTCCATGTTTCACTACCATACAATGCTCTACTCCAGAAGCACATTCTCAGAAATTTCTTCCTCAAATCAAGGTCGATATTTTATATTAGAAGACTTCTCTTGGCCAGGAATGCCCTTTTTGCCATTGTTAGTCTGCTTTTGATGCCCTCCTTGCTCTGTCCGTCATTAGTTATTTTGCTGCCTAGGTAGCAGAATTCCTTAAATTCATCTACCATTGACGTTACGTTTCTCTCTGTTCATATTTCTGCTACTTCTCATTAATATCGTCTTTCTTCGATTTACTCTTAATCCATATTCTGTACTCATTAGATTGTTCATACCATTCAGCATATCACGTAATTCTTTTTCACTTCCACTCAGGATAGCAATGTCATCAGCGAATCGTATCACTGACATCCGTACAACTAATATTCTAGTTCCACTCCTGAACCTTTCTTTTATTTCCATCATTGCTTCTTCGATGAACAAATTGAATAGCAGGACGAAAGACTACATCCTTATCTTACACCCTTTTTAATCCGAGCACTTCGTTCTTCGTCGTCCACTCTTATTATTCCCTCTTGGCTGTTGTACATATTGCGTATTACTCTTCTCCCCCCAAAGATTACCCCTATTTTTCTCAGAATTTCGAACAACTTGCACCATTTTATATTGTCGAACGCTTTCTCCACGTCGACAAATCCTATGAACGTGTCTTCATTTTTTCTGTAGTCATGCATCCATTATCAACCGCAACGTAAGAATTGCCTCTCGGGTACCTTTACTTTTCTTAAAGCCAAACTGATCGTCATCTAGCGCATCCTCAATTTTCTTTTCCATTCCTCTATATATTATTAAAGCAACTTGGATGCATGAGCTGTTAAGCTGAGTTAGCGATAATTCTCGCACTTTTCAGCTCTTGCCGCCTTCGGAATTGTATGGATGATGTTTTTCCGAAAGTCAGATTGTACGTCACCAGATTCATACATTCTACATACCAACGTGAATAGTCGTTTTGTTGCCACTTCCCCAATGATTGTAGAAATTCTGATGGAATGTTATTTATCCCTTCCTACCTCCAAAGCTCATTTAAAATCTGATTCAAATACTGGGTCCTCTACCTCTTCTGACTCCCGTTTCTTCTTCTATCACATCTGACAATTCTTCCCCCTCATAGAGGCTTTCAATGTATTCTTTCCACCTATCCGCCCTCTCCTCTGCATTTAATAGTTAAATTCCCGTTGCGCTCTGCAGTCACCGAATGTTGTTTGTTGTATGCTGAGTCTGTCCTGCCGACAATGTATTACTAAGTGCAATTACTAGCGGTGGCGCCCCCTAGGCTGAATGGTCGGAGCGCCCGACTGCTATGCAGTGGGTGGGAGTTCGATTGGCCAGATCTGAGATTTTCCCCGCTCGGGGATTGGGTGTTGTGTTGTGTTGTTCTCATCATCATTATCTAGACGCAAGTCACCCATTGTGGCGTCAAATGAAAAGACTTGGAGCTCGGTGACCAAACGTCCCCATGTGAGGACTCATGGTCATCAATATATAGTAACGTTCTGGCAGATTAAAACTGTGCGCCCGACAGAGACTTTGCCTTTCGCGGGCAAGTGATCTAGAGCAAGTGATAGAGCACTTTCCCGCAAAAGGCAAAGGTCCCGAGTTCGAGTCTCGGTCCAGCACACAGCTTTAATCTGCCAGGAAGTTTCATATCAGCAGTCTGCTTTCGGTCGGTGAGCGGCGAGGACGTCTTGTTTACGTCCCGTCCGCAGAGTCGCGAGCGCGTGTAGTTTGTTTACTTCCTCGCCGCAGCTAATACTCGCGTCCGTTAACACTGAGTCGCCATGGCTCATTCGTACAGAAAAGCTACCATCAAGATCAGCTTCCAGCCCGACTACGCACGACCACGAGCCTTTGAAGTCGAACGATTCATCCGTGACGAAGTTCAAATACCAACACAGCACATCATCGGTATCCACCTATCCATCACGAGTAGCGTCGTTTACATCAAGATGGTCGATGACGAGTTATGTCACGCAGTTGTTAACAGATGCGCGAACACTCTCAAGTTCAAACACTCCGATGGTCACATCGGAGAGGTTACTGTTGACCATGCTGGACTAGGATTACGCACACTAAGAGTCTTCGAACTCCCTTTCGAAGTACCACCGGACGTCGTTACCTCAGCTTTCCGCGTGGCCGAAAAATGGAACACCTTCGAGACGTACCAGGTCCTCAACGGCGTCCGACAAGTGAAAATTGAATTAAAGAAACATGTACCGTCCTACTTAGTCATAGGTGGCTGTCGAGCAATAGTAATGTACGACGGACAACGTCGTACTTGTTCTGGTTGCGGCCAGGAGGGTCATGTGCGCTCGGCGTGTATTCAACGTCGGGTTACACAACTTCCATTGCATGACACGACACCACCTCCTAGGCTCACGGCCCTCCCCCTCAATTACGCAGAGGTGACACGATCGACCGTCATGACAGACGACAACCCCCCCGGAAGACAGGAAGCGTTAGAATGCGCACCTGTCGCCGGTCCTGGATTGACCAACACCATTACGGTGTCTGCAGAGGTTGAAGAACGCCGCCCATCGACTCCACATGAAGATTCGGACGAGAGAATGGAACTTGACGCTAGGGTTGTACCGACCTCTGCCTTTCTACCTGAGGGGGAACCACAAACTCTTTCGGACACAGAAACCCACGTCCGCAAACAAAGGTTACCGAGAAAACATAAAAAACGACGTCGCACACCCACAGACGATTGCCTCCAGCGGACGTCTTCTCCAGTTGACGACCGGACGGCCGACGAAACGACGAGGAAAATGGATGACACGAGATCGCCCTCACCTGTCACTTTGTCTGACTTTGACAAACCCGATTCCGCTCTCTCTGACAAACGGATGGCCAGCACAGCGCCCGCCGTTGGTACACAACCGGAAACAACTGCGGATTCACCCTTAGTCACTCAGCCCACAAGTGTTCTACCGCAGCCACCGTTAACTTACGGACATTGGGCGGATGACATTGAAGACGATTCTACTGGCGCTGTGGTGGATGAGGAGAGGGGTCTCTCCTCCCACACCTCGCCCCTCCCGAGTAGCAACAGATGACGGCGCGGACGCGGCCAGCAGATCACAGGCCACACCTTTTACGGCGACGCTGACGGCGGCCCCCACCGCAGGAGACGATGTACAGACCTATCGCTTAACATCAACTTTAACACCATTCGGACACGTACGAAGTTGTCGCTGCTCCAAGACATGCTCAATGCAGCAGACGTTGATATTGTCTTTCTCCAAGAAGTCTTCGTCGCCGATTTCCCGGGTATGTATGGTTATACGGCTCATGTGTCCCACGCCTCGCCAACTAACAGTGGAGTCGCAATTCTCCTCAGAGAGGGCCTCGTTGGCGGACGAAGTCCGATATCTCCCCGACGCTAGAGGAATGGCCGTAACGGTGCAAGGCGTCCGGTTTATCAATGTGTACGCCCCTTCAGGAACGAATCGCCGTCGTGACAGATCGCTCTTCTACGCAGAAGGAATAGCACCGCTTTTTCAGGGCAGGCACGATGACTTGATATTAGGGGGCGATTTCAATTGCACCCAAGCACCTAAAGATCAGCTGCTACGCCATTCACCGTGCCCCGAACTTGGGACACTCATCAGCGATCTCCAGCTGGTAGATACATGGGAACATGTCCGAGGAAATAGACAGGGATACACACATTTCATGAGTCACTCGACTAGTCGCATCGATAGGATTTACGTCTCCCGTTCTCTCGCGGCAACAGTGAGTAACGCGGAGGTGTGGCCAGTAGCCTTTTCTGATCACGAGGCCTATATATGCACCGTCACCCTTCGTCGCCAACGGGTGTGGCGCAGCCGACATCCCTGGAAATTAAACCCTGCTCATCTCGCTTCTCCGGATTGTCGACGCGCCGTCGAAGACACGTGGAGTTTGTGCGTCCGCCGCCTCCTAACGTGTCCTACGTCGATTAGTTGGTGGTTAACCTGCGCCAAGCCGGCCCTACGGCGAACCTTTATTACGTATGGTCGTGAGACTGCTGCTTGGAGGCGGCAGACGTTTGATTTTTATTTCACCGTCCCTCGCGAATGCGCCTCCTTGCCACCCACACCGGAACGACAGTTGACAGTTCAGCGTGCGAAAGCACAGATCGTAGCCCATATGCGCCGACACCTCGAAGGGACGATCGTCCGAGCGCGAACACAAGACAGACTTGCAACGGAACGACCCATCATGTACCACGTCATCCGAGAACGTACACTGCGAAGACGGGCGCTGATACAGGCCATCACCACTGAGGACGGCCGTCATCACACCACACAACGCGATATTGCTGCAGCCTTCTTCGACCATTACGCTCGACTTTATTCTGCTCAATGTTCCAACCCGACGACGGTGACAGCAGTCTCACAACTGGTTTACGGCACTGTCCCACAGGATTTACAAACTGAATTATTGAACGACATTACGGAAGACGAAGTTATCGACGCCATCGGTAAAGGAGCGGCGAATAAGTCTCCTGGCCCCGACGGGCTCCCTGTGGAGTTTTATAGAACTTTCCAGTATTTACTGGCTCCCAAGTTAACAGACATCTGTCGGGAGCTTATGTCCCCCGCGGTGCCGCTCCCTGCGACCTTCGAAGAGGGAATACTTATACCGGTTCACAAACCTAAAGGTGGGGCTCGAATACAAGATTACCGCCCGCTAACACTCGTCAACTGCGACATGAAGATATTCACCAGACTATTAGCAAACCGTCTACGACCGACCCTACCTTACGTCATCTCGCCAGATCAGACTTCCCTAGGGGGTATCAACAACATCGACACAGCACTGTGTCGATACCGTGACTTAATAGCCCTAGCCAGGGCACGCCGCATACCGGGAGCGCTGGCATCACTAGATTTTAGCCAAGCTTTTGATCGAGTGGATCACGCGTACCTAACGTCCGTTCTCCAGCACATGCAGTACCCACAGCAATTCACAGACGTCGTGATGCGCCTCCTCCGAGGGGCGACTTCCAAAGTGCTCGTTAACGGGCGTCTCTCGCAGTCCCTCCCGATTTTCCGCTCCGTGCGTCAAGGCTGCCCCTTGTCGACGTTACTATATGCTCTGGCACTGGAACCGCTCCTCTGTGGTCTCCGTCAACGCCTCACCGGTCTTACCCTACGTGACGTCACATTTCGCTGTACAGTATATGCAGACGACCTGGTTCTCGTGTTCCGCAGTCGCGACGATGTCAACAGAGCACTAGAATGGATTACCACGTACGGTGTGGCTTCCGGCAGCTGTCTCAACGTCGCGAAATCGGTCGCCATGGCCATAGGAGACGGGTTGACCCCAGCGTGTGTCGAACCCCTACAGCTTCGTGGTACTATCAAATGTCTCGGAATAGAGTTTCACGACGACATACGGCGCACTGCGGCTCTTAACTACCGCCGCTTATTACAACAAATTCGGGTCCAGATCTTCAACCTCCGTCTGCGGACCCTCGACATTCTTCAAAGGACACACTTCGTCAATGTTTACCTCGCATCGCGCCTTCCACACATAGCACGTGTTCTTCCAATACCGTTACTGATGGCTCGACGTCTATTGGCGGCATTCGGAGCCTACGTCAGTACAGACATGCTCTTCAAAGTCAGTTATGAGTCGCTGACCCTTCCCCCAGAAAGGGGAGGTCTTGATCTAGTCCATGTCCACGACAGAGCTGTGGCCCTGTATGTCAGCTCACACTTCAAGCTGTGGCGCCACCACCCGGAAAGTTTGACAAGTTTGCTGTTGGAGTCCTTAACTCCGCCCTCCCTTATGCCCCCACTGACGACGCAAGACATACCCCCACCCTTCTACTACTTCGGGAACTTCTACATTGAACACAGCTATGTCCGTATCGCAGTACCACCGACGAAACAGGCGTCGGCGCGGGATATATATCATGTCCTACGGCAGAGGCGCCCACCGAACATCGTGGAAACCAAAAGCCCTCAGGTTAATTGGAAGGTGGTGTGGAAGACGATTCACGCGGTTACACTGGACACAGCCGTCCGATCCACATGGTACATCACAGTCAATGGTAAACAGATCACCCGATCACGCCTCCACAAGATAAACATGGCGGAATCGCCTATCTGCGTTGACTGCGGGATACCAGACACGGACGAACACCGTCTCACATGTGGCGCGGCAGAAGACGTATGGCGCTTGGTGCGACAAATTTTGTCGTATTTTCTACGAGTGACTCCGGAACACATTACACCTCGGTTTCTACTATTTCCGGATCCACAGTATTTCCCGCGCACCAAGACCAACGCTGTCACGTGGATCCGTGCGCATGCGGTACACTACTTATTTCACGAAGGACCTAAAGATGTATTCGACTTTTGGAACTACCTACAAGAACGTCATTGCAAGATCGTACGGAACCCAAAATACAGACAGTATTTTTCTAATTACTTAGGGAGTGCCCTACGCGACCCTCCACGCAGCTGGATCATCCACAGGTGGGAGAAGATACCCACTGAATGAGCTGACAAGTCTAAGTTCGATTCTCGGTGAAATAACATGATATACGTGAAGACGTACCTGGATGATGAAGCGTAAGGAGAGTTGCGACACACCCTTCTGCACCCTGTATGAAGCACTTTTTTTTTCGTTTTCCCCGTATACTTTACCTCGGTTTAGGAACGTGCCGAGATATTGTTTTCTTTTTCTCAGAGCACGATGCGGTGCCAGATACATTTATTTTTGTTGTGGTATAAAGTAAAGCCACATTAAGAATGTATTAAAAACAGTAAATAAAAACAAAAAATAAAAAATAAATAAAAAATAAAAAAAGTCTCGGTCGGGCACACAGTTTTAATCTGCCAGGAAGTTTCATATCAGCGCACACTCCGCTGCAGAGTGAAAATCTCATTCTGAATATATTTATTTTATTTCATTTCATTAGCGTCGACTTAATGGAGCATGAATGTATGGGTACCGTACCTCACATAGACAGATTGTAATGAGACCCACGAAACTGCAAAAGGAAATTATAATCACCATAAAAAATCTGGTTTACTGCCAAATGACATAAAAAAATATTTATCCACTGAGTTAGGAATACGTACAGACATTAAACAAGTACACAAGGGTTTGAAAATACAAACTGTAGCCTTGGCACAAGTGGGTGGATACATTAAAGATCAACGTAAAACTATGTCGCGAATGCAGCCAGGCCCTTCAGTCCGGAACCGCGCTGCTGCTACAGCAGCAGGCTCGAATCCTGCCTCGGGCATGGATGTGTGTGATGTCCTTAGGTTAGTTAAGGTTTAAGTAGTTCGAAGTCTAGGGGACTGAAGACTTCAGATGTTAAGTCCTATAGCGCTTAGAGCGATTTTTGAATACAACCAAGGTTGTGCAGAATGTTAGTGATTTAAAGAAAGGTCCTAGAAATACATGAGTTAACACCAGTACTCTCGTCTGAGCACATGATGGGTGCAACTAGCCGGCTGTGAAAATAAGAACCGCAAAATGAAGGCCTGTTACAAATGAACTGACTTTGCACTCAACTCTTCTACCTGCAGCGACGGCGCCTGCTTACCAATCTTCAGCTGTGCAAGGGCAGAAGGTGGCTGCAGTGGTGGCTGAACATTCTAAGTTCAGCTTGGCCCCTGCAGTCTACTCTAAGTGGAAGACATCGCTCTGTGCTGTTCTTTGCAATTACGTGGAGCAAGTATCTTCTACAACAGTTAAGGAAAAGTGTGTTCTAGATGGAGTCCCTGAAGTAGTGAGTTCTAACTTTATAAACATATTTGGTTCTGCCGTCCTCGGAATCTCACCGGCCAGTGGCAATAGACCTTGCAAGTTCTGATGAATGATAATTTATTAAACAAGTTTAACAATTTTCTAATCTTAAAGATTTTGTCATGGTTGACCAATAAGTTCTATTTCTGCCATGGCATGAGGAAGAAGGCAGAAAATCTCTCCCGCTACATGACAGATTTTCTGTCGTGGCCAACCAAAAGATGCATATGCACACAAGTGCAGGAACTTGCCACATTCCTGAAATAACTACTATGAGCCAAGTAGAGACCCCTTACTAAAATTTGAACAAACATTCCAGCAGGCTATTACTCGGCTTAACGGCTGCTCTCACACTTTGTGGGTTCATGTTTTATCCTGTCTTTCAGATTCTTATCCTAGCTAAAAAGGATCCCTTGCACTTCTCACACAACGCAGTTTTGTGGCTGTTGGCCGGTCTCCTCGACAATCCTGCCATGCTGGGACAGCAGACTCCACTCCTCTGTTCTCTACCTGCACGGAGAAGGGTTTTCAGCAGCAAACATCTTTACGACTACTCCATTACCCTAAGTGAACTTTCCTTTCAGGGGCCACCTAAAACTCCCAAAGCTGCGAAAATAATAAGACTCTCTCACTATATCAAGAGTAAAGGAGAGATATAAATAATTAAAATTACAACTATTAGCAGTGTTCGTGATTTAACTTCTTGGATCTTCATATTCAGTTACAAAAGAGATTACAGGACAGTTTGGGAATAAACTGCCACTTAACACTGTGATCCCCCCCACGAACTTCAACACGAACGCTATGGAGCTGGGACTTCTCCCTTTTTTCGTTAGCTGTCTCTTCTGCTTAACTTGTGTATGTAGTGTGATATGTGCTGATGAGCCAAAACTTTACGTGCACCTACTTAACAGCAGCCGGCCGCTGTGACCGAGCGGCTCTAGGCGCTTCAGTCCGGAACCGCGCTGCTGCTACGGTCGCAGGTACTAAACCTGCCTCGGTCATGGATGTGTGTGATGTCCTTAGGTTAGTGAGGTTGAAGTAGTTCTAAGTCTAGCTGACTGATGACCTCAGATGTTAAGTCCCATAATGCTTAGAGCCATTTGAACCATTTGAACTTGATAGCATGTTGGTCCATATGTGGAACGCAATACAGCAGCAACTCTGCTTGGCATGAATTGTACAAGTCCAGGAGGTATGCCACACCATACACAGGTCATGGAATTCTCCTTGTTTTCTGGCCGATGGTTTCATGGGGTCGGTCTGTTAACATCTCAGATGTGTTACACCGGATTTAGATTAGGCGAATTTGGTAGCCAGGACATCAAAGTAACTTCTGACCTTGCCAGACGCAATTTTTCTACTGGAAGATGTCACAGCCGTCACGAATGGATATCGAGTATGAAGGATTGCAGAGGGTTCACAATAATGTTAGTGTAGTCCACAACTCTCATGGATCAGATTACTACCACCACAAGTGCAATGCAAGCCCCATACCATATTCCCACCACCGTACATCTGTGCCGCTGCGCTGGTTTTGAGTTGCTATTCGTCTGGATGACAGTGGATCTGGACCCGGCTATCGACATGACGTAGAAAAGCGAGATTCAGGTGGCCAGGCGACGCTTTCCCATTGATTCTGTACCCACTCCATCGCTAAAGGGCGATGTCGCTGGTCAACATGGAAACACACAGGGACAGTTTGCCGTGGAGCCCCATCGTCATCAAAGTGCGCTGAACACTGTGCTCCGAAACGTGCCTGTATCAGAGTTGTACTCTTTTGTTAGATAACAGATCGCCGCCTATCTTGCTTTACCGAGCGACCAAGCTTCTGACATCCACAGTTTTTGATGAGCGGTGGACGTCCAACAAATTGTCATTTACATGTAGTTTCACCACCCTTCAACCACTTTCCAAATATGCTCGTCACAGTAGCAAGCGAACAGCTGACCAGGTTTGCAGTTCCCAACATGCTTGTTTCCAGATCCCAGATGATAACAATCTGTCGTTCGTCAAAGTCGCTTATGCCGGTGGATTCCTCATTTGTTGCCCAAGTTGTCACTAGGATTACTCTTCATTCCTGTCTGCTCCAACTGTACATGTTCCTTATTGCTGTCACTCGTCTGTAGCGGTGCCATTCGGCATTCAGTCTCGTGGTGGACATTGATTACAATGTATTGGCTCACCAGTGGAGCTGTAATGTGGTCATGTTTTGGACGTACAATATATGCAATGCAGATTGGTATTCGCAACTGTTACTTTTAACTCACTTTCGTGCCCTCGCTGATCGCCTGCATTGGGCCTTGCTTGTATCTACTACCAGCATTATCTACTGCCAGTCGATACCAGTGCCAGGAGAAGCTACCTCCAGTGTGGGAGTAGCACCAGCTCAGCCAATTCACTCCCCACCGTTGCATCGTTGTAACTGATCGTCAGTATCTCTATAGAGGACACTCCATCCAACTGTGGCCTGCATAAAGCCTGCTGTAGAACCCAGCTCTCTCTGGCTCACTAGATTTTAGCCCAGTTATATCCACGTTTCGCCAAGTTCTTAGCCATCGATCCCATGAACGAATTACTACTCGTCTTGTGTGATTCTTCTCACTACGTTGGACGAGTAACCATCGAGGATTGTTTCGTACACCGCACTTCATATACGACCTAAGAACACCCGTTATCCTGCAAACTCGACCACGCATACGGTAGTTTCAGACAGTTTTATAGGTAACAACTGCGACATCTGCCAAGGGCCGACATCGTGACCCAAGTGGGAACTGGAATACTGGTGATTCCCATACCTGTCCCTGCACCTCAGCTAAATAATAGAACAAATATGGATGGGGCACGGGGGGGGGGGGTGTTGGGCAAAAAATGGTTCAAATAGCTCTGAGCACTATGGGACTTAACTTCTGAGGTCACCAGTCCCCTAGAACTTAGAACTACTTAAAACTAACTAGTGATTCTCCAGCAGAAAGAGGTTCCTACTCAATGGTCTGAACATCACAGCAGTGGTCGAAACCGGTCACCTTAATAAATAAATCGTGATCAAGACTGTTTTTAATAGTAAATAATTAAACCTAACTAACCTAAGGACAACACACGCATCCATGCCCGAGGCAGGATTCGAACCTGCGACCGTAGCGGTCGCGCGGTTCCAGACTGCAGCGCCTAGAACCGCTCGGCCATTAGGGCCGACTGTTGTGCAAAAATGCACACTATATGTCGATGCGGTAGCATCTAAAGTACCCCTGCTGCTGGCAAAGTTTTAATAGAAATGGGAACTGGAATATCCTGTCGGGACCACGATATATCAAAGTATCAGGTTTACTTTTCCGAGTCATTACCTCAGCTACAGTTGCAGTAGAGACAGCTGGTATGTACACAATTCAGTGTAGTTGTGGTCAAGTGTATACTGCAGCCATGAAGAGAAGTATCAACACTGACGTGCCAGAATGGAAATGGGACAGTCGATTGAGACAAACTAATAAATCAGCCATAATCAACATGTTTTTCATTCTATATACCAAGCAACGAAATTTAGTGAGACTAGCGTTGCAGTCAAGACAACGCATTGTCATGCACACTTGTAAAGAGAGGCAACAGAGATTTCTGATCGTGATAATTCTGACACAAAAATTGGAGTAAAACATAATATAACTTGAATGTCGACTTGGTGCCAATGGAGTAACGACATGTTACATTCAATCGACAATAATGTCATCAGGCAGAGATAATTATGCAGTCGGCTTCACGTGACGAATGGTGGTGTACTCTATACCGCTCTGTAAATAGGAGGCCCCCTTGAGTTTTCGATGCAGTAGTTCATTCATCTCTGAAGATGTCTTCCACAGATGGGAACAGTTTTATACATCGACCATAGCATCTCGTTCCGGAAGTTTTAAAGTAGGTAAAAACCAAGGGCGAAAGCCTGTTTTGTATTACTAGATTAAATGCTCCTTAGTCGTAGGTTACAAACAGTATCAGAATACTACCCAAGGTAAACATTTAGGAATCATAACGCTGGTATAGTTGCGTTGTAAAATTCTAATCACAATGATCGCAACGAAAAAATGTAAGCATACTGCCTGACAAAAATCTGTAGCACACACAAGATATGGTCAGTTGTTAATGTAACTTACTACAAATACACGGCACAGGCAGGTAAATAAATCATTAGCGTAGCATTTCTCTGTGACACGTAGAACGACCATGAGAGTGCATTACTGTTGTTCGTGTTTAGCGTTGTTACTAGGCCTAGTAGAGCATATAAGGGACGAGAACAGCAGCGGATATTGTGGGATCACTTAGAAGGGCGCAGAGGTACGGCGTATCGTGTGAGACGGCGTCATCAACACCGGACAGACTTTGAAAAGGACTCATTAGGGTCCTCCATTTGGCTGGCTTGTCAATTCGTGCAATATCCAGATATTTGGGCTTGCGGATATGACAGTGGTCCGATTTTTGACTGCATGGGAATGTGAGGATGGGCATACTTATCGTCAATGTTGCGGTGGACCAAATCTGACCATCACAAGGGAGAATCGCACCAGAACTATCGATCTGTGGCTACCAGCAATCTGTCCACAGATTGCCGTCCCACATGTAGGCTGCCATCACCATAGCACAAACGCATGCATTTTAAGTAGTGTCCTGATTGAGAGTCATGGAATGCTGTGAATGACATCGCGTATGTTCAACAGAGAATCGCAGTTCTGCACTACATGCATCACACCGAATGACCATCGTCGGCGAGATTGACGGCCATCTGGAGGGGCGTCCCATTCTTCCAGTGTTTTGGAGAGGCACAGTGGTTGCTCCCGATGTCACGGGGAGCCATCGGGTATGACTTCAGATCATGGCTGGTGGTGATTGAGCGAACTCGGGGCGCGTAACGGAACGTTACGGATGTGGTACCTCTCATGGTAAAATATAGTGGTACCATTTTTCAGCAGGACATTGCTCGTCCATACGCACTTTGTCTCTACGAACTCTGCCGGCCAGTGTGGCCACGCGGTTCTAGGAACTTCAGTCTGGAACCGCGCGACCGCTACGGTCGCAGGTTCGAATCCTGCCTCTGGCATGGATGTGTGTGATGTCCTTAGGTTAGGTTTAAGTAGTTCTAAGTTCTAGGGGACTGATGACCTCAGATGTTAAGTCCCATAGTGCTCAGAGCCAGTTGAACCAGTCTACGAACTCTCTATTTGATATTGAGCAACTCCTGTCGGCAGCAAGATCTTCATATGTGTCCCCAGTAGATTATATGTGGGACCCATTGCCAATATCCAAGATACTGGCCGCAGGCCAGCTTCGCTCAGGAGAGGATACAGTTGCTTCATGACTTGTCGCACGAGTACACAGGCCGAAAATCGCATACCCTCTGTTTATTTCTTTGGCGAATAACGTACAGTACGAAGAAAAGCGTTCCAAAACAAACTTAATAAATTTCAGCTAAGAGCGTTCTTTAATTTTCATTTACCTTCGTTAGTCACCGAATGCACATCAACTACTCTGTTTTCCAAAGAGCAGTTCATTTTCCACAGCACAACGTCACAGTGGCGTTCGAAATAGGGGTTGAAAGTGTTTAGTAAATCACTCGTAAATGCTGAGGTCAAAGAGAAGTGCCGATTTCCTGCGATATCGCTGACGAGATTACCAGCGATTTATCGCTTGTGTTTGCAGCCTTTATAAAAGTTTGATCTCTCTCTCTCTCTCTCTCTCTCTCTCTCTCACACACACACACACACACACACACACACACACTCACACACACACACACACACACACATACACTCTTATCTAGTGCACTATCGACTGTACACTGTTATTGGATACCTCTGATTGACCGGAAGCCGCCCTATCGCTAGATTATCTTTCAGCTTTCCGCTCGGACAGTCAGTCTCTTGTGGGCGCGCTCTGTTTTTCGCAGCCAGTCGATAGGCGCAGCTGGACGAGCAGCCGCTAAGAACCTTTTTGCCAGTTATTGGGAGAAATTCCTACCTATACTTGTCAAATACCTTCTTCTGATAGTACTTTTTTTTATTCATTCATTTTCTATATGACTAACAGCCATTTGTTCATATCTCAAAGATCTCTGATAGGACTCAGAATTACACGTGGCTGGTTTGAGGATATATTGTAGTAAATAACACCCACTATTTGGTCTGTCTGTTGAAATGGATGCGTGTTATTCATAGAACGTGCTCCAATACACTTAGAAGGTGCAACAGGTCTAGTAAAGTGACTCCTTACACGATGATTGTCTGCCCTATTCTGGAGTATTGCTGTGCGGTGTGGGATCCGCATCAGATGGGACTGACGGATGACATCGAAAAAGTACAAAGAAGGGCAGCTCGTTTTGTATTATCGCGAAGTAGGGGAGACAGTGCCACAGACATGACACGTGAATTGGAGTGGCAATCATTAAAACAAAGGCGTTTTTCGTTGCGACGTGATCTTCGCATGAAATTTCAATCACCAGTTTTCTCCTCCGGTTGCGGAAACATTCTGTTGGCACCCACCTACATAGGGAGAAATGATCATCACGTTAAAATAAGATAAACCAGAGCTCCCACAGAAAAATTTAAGTGCTCGTTTTTCCCGCGCACCGTTCGAGAGTGGAACGGTAGAGAGACAGCTTCAAGGTGGTTCTGCCAGGCACTTTACTGTAAATAGCAGAGCAATCACGTAGATGTAGAATATAGTAGTTCCCCTACTGACAACGGACTTCGATGACTATGATGACTATGAAGGTGAAATTGCTATTGCACCTAACCTCCAATATCATCAGATTTATGAATTGTTGAGCGATGAGGACTGGACTAGAAAAACGCCACTGCGAATTTTCCAAGTTTCTTACATATCAGTCCAGAGTAGTGTTATCGTGGTAATTATTAGAATGAACTTCTTTTATTTCCGCCACTGATCACAAAACTATTGGTCTTCAGATTACCGTTTTCACTCAGCAATGACCATCTTCAGATCTCGGTGCTGACTTGCTGCCTCAGTTTACACAGACATCACAGTACAGAGGAACAGCAAATGGTCAGCATGTAGTATGTACTACTCAGTCTCTCTTGTACATTAATATTTTTTAACTAATTCTTTCCGATTCAAGCATACATTATACAATTTCCTAAAGATAAAACCCAAGGTTTCTGAGGTTAAACTGTAAAATTTACGAGGATATAATACATAACCGAACTGGTAGAATGTTTACAATTAGCAGGAAAATAATTGCTTCATCTCAAAGATTGCACGGAGAGTTTGCAAGGAATTTGCAATAAGCTTATAGTGTTAGTCCTAACAAAAAAGACTGGGTTCAAGTAATATAGAAAATTACATTTTCTTGCCTTAAATATAACCCTACGTTATATCAACTACAATTTTAGATAAAGGTTTGCACTTGAACCCTTTTGTTTAATGTTTGTATCTAAGTGGTGGTTTCTTCGTTAATTATGAGTGTTCTACCAGTTCGATTATAGATACAGATTTTTTTCTTGAGTTTTAGTATTAATATTAGCAGCTTGAAATTTTGTCTCGTCGTAGGAAACACGATAATGGAAACTTGATATTCGAAACCATTCGTGAATAAATTTTGCTGAGCAGCAGAGTCTGTCTACTACAAACTACAGAGTGAATCTCTATTCCGACGAAATTTTGGAGGCTATTCAAGTATATTTTCTGACCGTTTCTGTACGAAGGGCATATGGTTTCCCGTAGCTCTTTACACAGCAATCACATTTCGAACATACAGTATTTTGTAGGCGATATCCAACAGCAGCATTCTGTTTTTTTTTTTTTTTTTTTAAATGCATGACACACCACTGGAATAGTCGTTTCTTAATACAAGTTTTGCTAGTGTAAATCCACATAATAACACAGCCCAGTCCTACACTGTTATACACAGAAAGCCAACAGAGGTCTTAGAACGTAAGGTGGTGAGAACCCATTATAACTCACGATTACAACTCAGACCATGATTTGTAATCAGTCACACCATCTTTTGCTCTAAGACATTAGTTTGCTTTCTGTGCTTGTGTAGCAGTGTAGACAGCACATGTGTTATATAATTTTCCTTATTGATAAATGACATTAAATATGATTAATAATTGATCTTTTCATAACGATACGATGGTATAATATCGAAACCGTTAGTAATAAGACTGTTACAGTTGTGTCATGCATTTAATATGATTTCTTAAAAATGGTTCAAATGGCTCTGAGCACTATGGGACTCAACTGCTGAGGTCATTAGTCCCCTAGAACTTAGAACTAGTTAAACCTAACTAACCTAAGGACATCACAAACATCCATGCCCGAGGCAGGATTCGAACCTGCGACCGCAGCGGTCTTGCGGTTCCAGACTGCAGCGCCTTTAACCGCACGGCCACTTCGGCCGGCTATGATTTCTTACCCCCACACGTTGTTGATCCGGTATTGCACTGAAAATATCAACACAATATTCTGCTTATGTGGTTTCAGCATGTAGGGGCGCCACTACACTTAGCGCTCGGTGTTAGGAACCATTTTGACGTACTTATCTGAGCAACAATGAATTGGTCGCGGTCTCCTGTCCCTTGCCCAGCTCGGTCACGATACGTAATGCTAATGTACTTCTTCTGGGTGGCATGCGATAATCCTCGCGTAAAGTCATATACTCCCTGGCAACAAACATCCTGAGCTTCTTAAATCAGCTAGCGCAGAGGAACGCATTGCTTATAGAATGGCTGTTATTGCAAGATTGACTACAGTTAAAGGAATGTTAAGAAAGCTAGGAAACACTTTCTGCTGAGCAGGAGTGACAGCACACGGATTGAAAAGTATCCGAGTAGTGAACATGGAAAATTCAGTTCTGACGACGAAGATGCAGTGCAAAAATTGACGAAATTTAGAAGTACTGTACAGTACGCCTTAGACCAATCTGTTCTGAGCAAGGTTGTCAGGGGTGGTAAAATCCCGCAGTGGTACAATAGCCGTATTCAAAAGTTACTAAAAAATTAAGAGAAACCTTTATCACAAATTTAAGTGAAGTCAAAGTTTAGTTGACAAACGAAGACGTAACGAGCGCGATGTGAGAAGCTTTCGATGAATTTGAAAGTAAAATTTTACCAACGATCTGACTTAAAATTCGAAGAAGCTCTGGTCTTACGCAAAGTGAATTTAAATCATCTATTCAATCGCTCAGTGATCTACTGACACCGAAACGACAGACAATGGAGAGAAGGCCGAATTACGGAATTCATTATTATTAGTTCGTTTCACAACGAAAGATCTTAATACGGGTCCATCGCACGAACGCCGCAATGGTACAGGGTGTTTCAAAAATGACCGGTATATTTGAAACGGCAATAAAAACTAAACGAGCAGCGATAGAAATACACCGTTTGTTGCAATATGCTTGGGACAACAGTACATTTTCAGGCAGACAAACTTTCGAAATTACAGTAGTTACAATTTTCAACAACAGATGGCGCTGTGGTCTGGGAAACTCTTTAGTACGATATTTTCCACAAATCCACCATGCGTAGCAATAATATGGCGTAGTCTCTGAATGAAATTACCAGAAACCTTTGACAACGTGTCTGGCGGAATGGCTTCACATGCAGATGAGATGTACTGCTTCAGCTGTTCAATTGTTTCTGGATTCTGGCGGTACACCTGGTCTTTCAAGTGTCCCCACAGAAAGAAGTCACAGGGGTTCATGTCTGGCGAATAGGGAGGCCAATCCACGCCGCCTCCTGTATGTTTCGGATAGCCCAAAGCAAGTTCATCGAAATATTCATTCAGGAAATTAAAGACGTCGGCCGTGCGATGTGGCCGGGCACCATCTTGCATAAACCACGAGGTGTTCGCAGTGTCGTCTAAGGCAGTTTGTACCACAAATTCACGAAGAATGTCCAGATAGCGTGATGCAGTAATAGTTTCGGATCTGAAAAATGGGCCAATGATTCCTTTGGAAGAAATGGCGGCCCAGACCAGTACTTTTTGAGGATGCAGGGACGATGGGACTGCAACATGGGGCTTTTCGGTTCCCCATATGCGCCAGTTCTGTTTATTGACGAAGCCGTCCAGGTAAAAATAAGCTTCGTCAGTAAACCAAATGCTGCCCACATGCATATCGCCGTCATCAATCATGTGCACTATATCGTTAGCGAATGTCTCTCGCGCAGCAATGGTAGCGGCGCTGAGGGGTTGCCGCGTTTGAATTTTGTATGGATAGAGGTGTAAACTCTGGCGCATGAGACGATACGTGGACGTTGGCGTCATTTGGACCGCAGCTGCAACACGGCGAACGGAAACCCGAGGCCGCTGTTGGATCACCTGCTGCACTAGCTGCGCGTTGCCCTCTGTGGTTGCCGTACGCGGTCGCCCTACCTTTCCAGCACGTTCATCCGTCACGTTCCCAGTCCGTTGAAATTTTTCAAACAGATCCTTTATTGTATCGCTTTTCGGTCCTTTGGTTACATTAAACCTCCGTTGAAAACTTCGTCTTGTTGCAACAACACTGCGTTCTAGGCGGTGGAATTCCAACACCAGAAAAATCCTCTGTTCTAAGGAATAAACCATGTTGTCCACAGCACACTTGCACGTTGTGAACAGCACACGCTTACAGCAGAAAGACGACGTACAGAATGGCGCACCCACAGACTGCGTTGTCTTCTATATCTTTCACATCACTTGCAGCGCCATCTGTTGTTGAAAATTGTAACTACTGTAATTTCGAAAGTTTGTCCGCCTGAAAATGTACTGTTGTCCCAAGCATATTGCAACAAACGGTGTATTTCTATCGCTGCTCGTTTAGTTTTTATTGCCGTTTCAAATATACCGGTCATTTTTGAAACACCCTGTAGATATTGAAATAGGTATTAGCAGAAGACAAAATCACCTAAAATCGTTTAATAGTGGAAAAACGTCAGGACAGTGTGAGATAATGTGAGATTTATATTATCTCTCTCTTTACCGATATACTTGTGGACGTATGTTTCTGCTTGTTTTTGGTATGTTACTTGGCAACCGAACTGTATGTATCCATAACAAAGTACGTTTGGTGCATAAGACCAAGTGGTTTGGACAGCAAGTGGTGTAAACCAATCACTTCGGACTACACAACACACGCTCTCACAGACCACAATATTTAAGGTTGAGAAAATTATAGAGTTCGAAGTGGCTGGATATTTCAACTCTTGAATCAATAGTTCACTATACGGTACCGCCTGTCAACAAATTTGGCCTTCAAAGCAGCTCTCGACTATGAACTTGACTTTTAAATGATAGCAGTCATTGTCATGAATCACGAATAATTACACTGAATGTCCAAAGATAATATTTTCAGCTCATATAAAGATGCAATTAACGATCTACAATTCAGAATGAAGGAATTACTTAACTACAAACTTATTTAACTCTTAATCATACACGCCACACATTCAGTTTAGCAGGCTGCTGCGGACCTCAACGTTCTTTAGTACGACACACACAGAAATAGGTTCTACGCCGTTCAGGGCTCACATGCGTCCAAAGGTGAATTGCCAGACATAAATTCGGAGTTTGTGGAGCGGAGTGAATGCCTTTTGCGTGTTAAGTTGGCCAATGACGACAAAAGTAAAATTAAGACCGTGTAGAAATTGCAGATTCTTCCACGCAACTGAATTATATGCGACCTGGGTCTATAGTGCAGCAGTCACTCAATGATAAAGTTCTTAGTAAGTCAAAAATTAATTCTAAAGACTGACCTTAATTTCATATATGTATTGAGTAATATTCTTACAACACTCTGCTTACATTTGACTTCATACTTCCATACTTTCATACCTTCAAGCATTTAATTTCCCTTTTGTGCCTAAGATGGCGCACAACAATTAACAAGAAATATTCCAGTGTAAAACACCTCTATCTTCTTGCACCATTCAAGTCAAAGTCGTTCTTTCTAATTCTTATTACACTTAGCAGTTACATAAAAACTAAGAATAATGAAGAAGTAAGCTGCTGTATGTCGTCTCTGGCGCTTGCGGTTACATCTTTCACATTCAACTGTTCAGGCGCGCGTTAGACACGAGCACATGTGCCACTCTGCGCCGCACCTCAGTACAGCCTTATTTGCACTTGATACGAATTTACACATGAAATAAATGGAGACTACACAGATTCTGTAGAGATCTAGTGAAAGAACTTGCTGCCCTAGTAATAATGTATCGTAGGTCGCTGGCGCAACGAAAAATATCCAGCGAATGGAAGAAAGCATGGGGAGGAGGAGGAGGATGTTAGTGTTTAACGTCCCGTCGACAACGAGGTCATTAGAGACGGTGCGCAAGCTCGGGTGAGGGAAGGATGGGGAAGGAAATCGGCCGTGCCCTTTCAAAGGGACCATCCCGGCATTTGCCTGAAGCGATTTAGGGAAATCACGGAAAACCTAAATCAGGATGGCCGGAGACGGGATTGAACCGTGGTCCTTCCGAATGCGGGTCCAGTGTGCTAACCACTGCGCCACCTCGCTCGGTAAGAAAGCATGGGTTTTCAAGAAGATTCATCGAGGTAATGCATGTAACTATGCGCCTGTATCGCTGACGTCAATCTGCTGAAGAATTATGGGACACGCGATACGACGTTTCTAGAGAAGAAACATTCCTCCTATAAAAACCATACACAGCTCGCTCTATTCGTCTATGAAATCAAGTGCCGCATAGACAAAGGAGCCCAGGTTGACACCATGTTTGTTGATTTCTGGGAGGCATTCGGTACAGTTCGGCGGTGAATGAAAATGACCTTACTGAGTTTTGGACCAGCTTTGTGGCTATATTCATGATGTTCTAAGAGAGGTCAGAACGGCAACTGTGTAAGCTGTAAATAATTTTGGTTTAATGTTGCAATCTTTTCACAGAAATACACGCAATTACATAATGTGACAATGTTACGACAGTTGTCAAACGAACGCATCTCGTCCTCAGAAAGTGAAATAATCCTAAACACCACAATGGTAAATTTTAACTAAAAGTTTCTTTACAACATTATTCTTACGACTACGTCATGATGTTGGCCAATACTACAATAAGTCAACCGATTCCGGTTCAGAGTTCAGTACTATTTAGGATGACAGTCAAGTCTACGGAGAATGATTAGTTTTGTGACAAGTTGAGCAAAAGATTACCCAAGGTCGCTCTAGTTTACAGTGTACACAAGCTGGTGAACCAACAAGTTTACGCCTCTGCTGGCGGTATTTACCTTAGCTGCAATGAGCTGTCCTCTGCATAGCTGCTTTCGTCCTCTGAAATTCCTATAAAAACTAATTACTCCTTTCTGAATTTTGCTGGCTAGTGTGGCCGAGCGGTTCTAGGCGCTACAGTCTGGAACCGCGCGACCGCTACAGTTGCAGGTTCGAATCCTACCTCAGGCATGGATGTGTGTGATGTCCTTAGGTTAGTTAGGTTTAAGTAGTTCTAAGTTCTAGGGGACTGATGACCTTAGATGTTAAGTCCCATAGTGCTCAAAGCCATTTTTTGAACTTTCTGAATTTTCCAGCAGAAACTCTCCCTATGTTTCTAGTGATGCGAGAAAACACATACTTATCCATAGTCTTGGAATACGGCTATATGCACGTGCATGGCTGGAGCAGCGCACATACTAAAATGCTCTCTCAGTCCTTGCAAGGACAATTAACTAACTGGCTGGTTCGTTTCTCTCCAGTTGGAGCTCAACGACGCTACAGCTAATATCTAGCTGAATGTCAGCCGCAGCGAATGCAAAGTTCACTCAAATTTCTCCTCTGCGATGTACAGAGCGTTGTGCGCCCCATTCTGGACTTGACGCCAGTTCAGAGAAGAGTCCCCTGAAAATTTCGCTCTTGTCTTTCTCGTGGCCGAACTGTTTCCCCACCCAGGTTCTTTCGTTATCCACATCACGACTTTTTTCGACCAATGGGAGTGTTCCTCTTATTTTGTGGAAACTCTCTCTGCCGCCGGCCACTGTGGCCCAGCGGCTCTAGGCGCTTCAGTCTGGAACCGCACGACCGCTATGGTCGCAGGTTCGAATCCTGCCTCGGGCATGGATGTGTGTGATGTCCTTAGGTTAGTTAGGTTTAAGTAGTTCTAAGTTCTAGGCGACTGATGACCTCAGATGTTAAGTCCCATAGTGCTCAGAGCCATTTGAACCATTTTTTCTCACTGCCAATCGCAAGGGCTCTACCACTGAACTGCGTCGAAATCTCGGCACTTTACTCCTTCCTAGTTCGTTTCCGCCAGTCGGACGTTTTGTGCCCACTTGACGCCTAAAAGTTACATGCATACATCACATGTGTACCATTTGCTGAACACGTGATCAACTGCGTCACTGGTTTTGTCGGTATACATTTGGAATTCCGAAAAGCAGTTTTCTAAAGCTTCTTTTGTTCTACTTCTGCTGGCCTGTTACTTGCTCTCCAGTATGTGTTACCTGTTCGGTCGCTGACTCCCGCCACGGGACACCCCATAAGAGCTTTTCGTGCTGCCTCCTGAGTTGCGGCGTCTGCTTCTGCCCGTGCTTGCTTCCACACAAAACGTTTCCTCTCGATTCTTGTTTCAACTTCTGCCCATTGACGTGCATTATATAGGAGCGGTATGTTAATACCATCGATTGAGTGTCGTCCCTTTTGCATTACATTACATATTTATAGGCATATCTGCTCATTACCGCCTAAGTAAATTAGGTATCATATTCACCTTCCAGTTACGATGCATAAAACTCTTGCGTAAGGTGCGAAGTTGACCTTCATTTATTCTGCCACCTTACAGAGACACAACTCAATACAAAATCGATTGCTGTGAAAGCAGTTTCTGGAGTTTCGTAAGTGAGTGTTATAGAGCCATTGTTTACAATATGAACACTGGTGTGCAAAATTTAAGGAGGAAAGCAACTTTCGCATGATGCGTCATACCAAGTAACATAACTCGATGAGACTTGTACCATACATACAAAAACTGCTGCAGTATACTACAGAAGGTAATTGAAATAAATACGCAACGAAATGGACAGAAATGACAGTTTTATGCGGAGACACTACTTACACTGAGCTTACCGCGATTTATGATGGCCATCTACACATAACGAAAGGCGCGACATGGTCCTTAACATTTTGTGTGTGATGACCACGCGCGGCAAGCCATGCTCTGGAAAGCGCTCTCATGCTTTCCACAACGATGAGAAGTACTTCTTGTAGGAAGGCCTACCATTTCTCTACCAGCGCGGTTGACAAATGCTGGATGGTCATTTGTGTTTGTGTGTATGAGTAGTTTAGCCCATTCAACATTATGCCTCCACACACCATAACACCTTGGGCACCAAAACAATTACGTTCGACAGTGATGGAGGTACTCTCATCTGGAGAGAAGGGGACAACGCAATGTACCCGGGAACATTTAGCAGACTTTAGTGTTGTCTACAGGACGCTGGCAGCTCCAGAGGGCTGTGACGAAACGCAGGTATACCTGCAGAGGACCAATGATTGGAGCAGGCACTGAAAGTTGACTCTAAAAGTAAATGAAACATATTGCGTATAAATACGCGAAGACAACCATTAGCGTTAGATTACGCTGTTGATGAAAACTCACTGGCAACAGTAACAGCAGAAAAATACCTGTAATTAACTGTTCGGAGTTACCTAAAATGATATGAGCACAAAAAATAAAGTGAAAGAAATACGTATGCTCGGCTGAAATTCATTGGAAGAATCTTACGGAAATACCATTCATCCACTAAAGAAATGGCTTATTTTTATTCGACCGATTCTTGAGTTTTGCTGATCGGGCTGGGATCCTCTCTGAACAGGATTAATGGAACAGGTAGAGAGGATCTAGCGAAGGGCGGCAAGTTTCATCACGGGATCTTTTAGCCGGGACGCGCGGGGTAGCCGCGTGGTCTTAGGCGCCTTGTCACGGCCCGCGTGGCTCCCCCCATTGGAGGATCGAGTCCTCCCTCGGGCATGGGTGTGTGTGTTGTCCTTAGCGTAAGTTAGTTTAAGTTAGATTAAGTAGTGCGTAAGCTTAGAGTCCGATGACCTCAACAGTTTGGTCCCATAAGACCTTACCACAAATTCCCAACTTTCAGCCGGTGCGGTAGTGTTACAACAAACTCAAGTGGCAGATGCTACAAAAGAGGCGTTGTGTCTCACGGAGAGAATTACTGTTGAAATTCCGAGAACGTACGCCATCAGTCGCATACTTTTCGAGGCTGGGTGAAAAATAAATACAGAAAAGTCAAGATGGTGATTTTAATGCTTCAAGACATACATAAACTTCCCCCACTTGAATACGATGCACAGAAAGTTCATACAACCATGTGAAACTGTTAGAATAGTCCTTCAGTGGGATGTTGTTCACCTTGCGCGTCACATTGGTTCTAATGTCGGTTATGTCGTCAAAGTATGCCCTTCGAGTGAATTTCTGCACTTCGTCGTTTTGATAAGTTGGTATTAACAACAATAAGTCTCAACACACGTGACGATATTTTTTCCAGAAAAGAGCAGTGTTTGCTTTGCACTTTAATCAAGTCTCGGCAGACGTCGGCGCTTCGTTGGTTTTGATCGAGAGTTAACGTATGCTGGACAAACTTTTCACACACTTTTTTCTTCTTCAAAATTTCCTGTAGAATGTGTTGAACATTTGATTTAGAGATATTAGTTAATTGTGATTTGTCACGCAACAACGTTGATACACTAAGACCAAGCGTCCGCTACGTAACTCCTTCTGCTCAATGACTGACTGTTCGAAAGCTCATCTGTAGTTTACAGTTACTTGTTCAAGCTGCCAGTTAGATTTTGCGCTGGCGTCGCTAATACTCCAGGAATGAAATCAGTCGCGGAACTATTTAGCCGGACGACGAACGTTCAAAGAATAGTTGGGCAAAATATGACTTTCTCCCACGTACGACTCGCTAAATGACCACTGCAAGAAAATCAGAAACATTATAGCTCATCCTGCGAATGTCGCAGTTCTTCTCATTTCTTTCTTGCTAAGAACATAGAGGCCGACTTAAAAATCCTTAAAACTAGTAAAAGCCTATACCTAAAACTAACAATCTCTTTCTCTCTCCTTCTCTCCCTGTCTCTTTGTCCCTCTTGTAAACAACACACACACACACCACACAAACTAAAACACCACAAACGTCGACAACACTTCAGATCCGCGCGCTACATGCCAAACATACATGACACGAAAGAAATTATCACTACACAGCCACAACAACACGTAATGGAGGCGAGAACACTCTGCTTGGCGAATGCATGTGTAACAACAAAAGCGAAAGCAATA
This sequence comes from Schistocerca nitens, assembly GCF_023898315.1. NCBI lineage: Eukaryota > Metazoa > Arthropoda > Insecta > Orthoptera > Acrididae > Schistocerca > Schistocerca nitens. The sequence goes on along the minus strand of NC_064614.1, from coordinate 1,133,880,713 downwards.
AGCGTTTACCTCGACACACCCAAAATAAAATCACCACGATATCAAAAACTGTAAGTAACACGATATATGGCTTGATATATAGTGATTCGTGGTCCGAAATCCATAGTAACCGGAAAAATAAAATAACGTTTGACTGTTTGCAGATGACAACCTACAGACGGCGAAGAAGACCTAGAGCTATTAGCATAATGATTCAGTAGTTTCACGTGACGTATGGAAACAAATGTACGCATCCACTTTACTTCCAAGTCTACTACAAATCTAGAACCTTTAGGCATATCGAAAATAAACAATTCGAAATGTCTCAACTCTGTGATGCATGTCTCAATTCTGTGCTGTACTCAAACCAGTGTAAAATATTTGACAATGATACCTCATTTCACAAATGTAAACATTTTGTACTAGAAGTTTCTTTAAGGGTTAACCTGTAACAACTATTTTGCAGAAGGAAAATAAACAAATAAACGTACTGAAGATAGCACAAAAAGTGCTGAAACTTTTCTAGATGAAAACAAAACTACAAAGATGTCTTGCATAAAGCGGAATTAGAACTCATATTAAAGTTTATAGTCACCTGTTGTTCCTACGCACCATTGATAAATGAAAGAGAGAAAAGGGAAATCAGTTGTGGGACCAGAAGTACCATCCGCCACACACCATAAGGTAGGTTGCGGGGTATAGATGTAAGAATTTTGTTGGTGGTGTTCGCCCAGCATATAAACGAGGTATTGTGTGCTACCTGTGGCCCCATATCTCGCTATTTGATAGTGTCGATTCGGTGCGCATCTCCATAAAAGTGACGCGTTTCCGGTAATGAGCAATTGCTACCATCGTGTGCAGCGTGGCGCACTGCTACTGCCGTAGGTCGCGGTAAGGTCAGCGGGTGATGTACCGCGGGCCAGCGGACACCGCAGGGGCAGAAGGGACGAGGCTACTACATGTTTATACAGTCGCTACTGGGCGAGCTGTGCCGTGCTGGCGCCGGACGCAGCCACAGCTGCCTCATGCATTGCTAAGCTTCCGCGGCGCCCCGATTCCGCCCATTATCTGGCACGTCTCTCATGAATGCGCTCCGCTTACAAGTAGGTCCGAATATGTATGCATAACGCCATATGGTCGCTATATAATTGTCCATTGCCACAATATTATGCAGTACATTTCAGTGAACACTTTCCATATTCGGCTATGAATGAACTAGGTAGGTGTATTTTTACTAGCAACGTAGGTAAGAATATCTTACCTGCAAATTCACTAAGGAATAAAAACGTTGGGTAGTAACATAAAAGTAACCTTAGTAAACCATCAAACCGATTTCAGATATTGAAATAGATTACAGGCACCTGAAGAAACGAAAATGGAAACCATTTTTAGGGTTCCGTATTTCAAAAAATTGGTTCAAATGGCTCTGAGCACTATGGGACTTAACTTCTGAGGTCTTCAGTCCCCTAGAGCTTAGAACTACTTAAACCTAAGGACATCACACACATCCATGCCCGGGGCAGGATTCGCACCTGCGACCGTAGCGGTCGCGCGGTTCCAGACTGTAGCGCCTAGAACCGATCGGCCACGCCGGCCGGCTTCCGTATTTCAATCGATTAATTCGGAACCCTTATAGGGTCACTTTGTTCTCCGGCTGATAGTCTGTCTGTGCTTGCCTGTTTTTCCGACGGTTAAAAACCCTTTTTCTGAGAAAAGGCTGGACAGTGAAAGTGGAAATTTATGCCGCCTAATAAGCCTTACCGTCCCTTGCCGGTGTAAAAATGGAAGCTACTAAATCAATGCAGTCAAAAGATCTGGCCATTTACGTCACATATTTTGATACTAGCAAACTCACTCATCAAAAGTACTTGCCGGTTATCTAGAACCGTACAGCTGGTTAAGAAGCAAGGTTTTGCAGTAAAAGTAAAGGCAGAAATCAGAAAATTGTTAATTTGTGACTATATCACACAAAAATATTTCTTTTTTCATTTGTTATACGGCTTCGGACTTAAAATTAAAACAATCTCGAAATTCTTGGAATTACCGGGACCACAATATCTTGCCAGTATCAATGTCAATAGGAGGCAAAAATCCTTGATATTGCCGATTCTCGGGATGGATGAACTGTTTATTCAAATAATTATGTCTGTGCGGAAACTCAAAACGCGAGTCCTTCTCACACCTGGACAGTTTGTTATTTTGCATGATCTGACGTAGATCACAAACGGATAAAACACAAAGAGTAGACAAAGTTTTAATTATCATCAGCAAAACATCAAACTACAAACATCGATGATGGCAATGGTGTAAATCTTTTTTCACATATTTAGCCTTTAATGCCACGCAACTTTTGCCGACGGTTAATGACCTAGCGGAGACGTGGGTTGTAGAAGTTTGCATTTTGTCTGCTGCAGAAAACGTCACACCTCGAATATCACGTCGTCCTCGTTCTGGAAATACCCAACAGTTTCTTGACCCGAATAAGGAGGAAGAAGTCACTGCACGTCTTGTCAGCACTGAGCCATGGTAAAAAATTGCTGTTTTGAAGAGCGCGCCGCAGCGCGTGTGTGAAGCAGTCGCCCTCCGTTTCTGGCGGTGGCGCCGCTGTGGCAGTCGCAGCTTTGGTGCCTCCCTCTGGTGGGAAAGCGGAAAGGTTGCCTGTTCACGAGCATTTAAGGGGCGCTATGAGCTCGGCAGGGTGGTCAGTCGGAGTGAGGCTAGGTCAGTCTCGCGTCACCAGTTGCTGGTCTGTCTCTCGTCTGCATTTGTGCGGCAGTTAGTGTCTGTCTGTCGTCGGAGTGCTAGTATGTCTGTCCTTTGGGTCAACTTTAAAGCCAGAAAATGAGAGTCTTGCCACTCCGCCAGTAACAGAACTTAGCTATTGGTCGCCCGGTCTGGGCTGAGTTCCTGCATCTGAGTCTGCGCATTAGGCCGCCAGTCTGCTCGAGTTGCTCGGGCAACGGTCATTGGCGGTTGGATCGGTCGGTTGGTCGGTCGCGCACTGAGACACGAGACGACGTGTCCGCCTTGAGCGTCGGCGCATGTGAGGTCCCCACCTGAGTCCAGTGGGCAGCGCCGTATAGAAAGGGGTAGTGGCTTCGCGGTTGACACGACAGCAACAGGAGCGAAACCACGACATCGAGCTGGCCGGGGCGAGCTGCGACGCCGTGAGACGGGAGATCGGCGCGCCTTCCTGCGTCCGTTGAAGCGGCAGGCAGCGGACGGTTCGGGAGAGTGTTGGGGATGCTGCGCCAGGTCTTCGCCAGAAATCGCAGTTTGTTAGAAGTTAAGTCATTGGTGATATGTTGTTTCATTTACTTGTTAAATTCTACTTGTTTTCTTGGTGAGGTCACCGGCCGCTTTGTTTTGGGGTCGTCCCACCATTCTTCTCCGTTTGCCCACCCGCGGGAAGATGGTTATTTGTGAATTGGGTTGTCCGTTTTTCCCTTGTGCAATTCGGGAGGTTTAGAGCAATCTGCGGTTCGGGTTGTTTAGTAACCCCCCGTCAATCTGCCGTAAGTTAATAGCTGCCTCTGTCATGTTTGTCGAATTCGGTGTTACCGAATTTATAGAATTAAGGTAAAGGCCGAATTCCTGAAATATGTTTTTATCTTGCCTATCATCTTGCGAGGCAGTATATGTGTAATGTAGAGCGTGTTGTACACTTTATGTCTGAGTTTCATGGGTTTTATTTAATTTATTTTTATAAAGTGTCCACCCTTCCCTTCCGTAAGAGCCCTTTTAAAAACAAATTGCACTTTTTATGGCAAATAATTTCTTAGTGTGACTGTTTGTACCATTTCCATCCCTCTTATGGGGTGTATAGTTAATGTGTTTGTGTGAGTTGTTAATTTTTTTTTTTAGTTGAAAGTAATCTGGTGTGCTGCAGATTTGCACCAGTGTAAAAAAAAATAATAATAATAATAAATAAATTGTTATTCTGCCTCTGAATAATTGTAACTTGATATTTAGAGGGTGCTTTCTGATTGTAATTTTAAATCTGTTTTTGAAAAGGCTTTTAGGAATAAAATTCACATTTGGTACAGGTAATTTTATTTTCCATCAGTTACTTCCTGGCAACTACTTCCACTCTCACCTAGTGTGATTAAATGTGTTAATGTTGTAAATTCTTTAAGAAAAGATTTTGAAAGTAAAATTACGGTTCAAGCACAAAACAGAGAGCGAGTCAAAATCTAATAGCGCAAAGAAGCAGCCTGCAGGGTCTCCTGCGCAGAATGAGTTGGGCGCTCTATGATGCAAAAACACGCCTCTGGGTAGGTTCCCGCGTCGCTTCATCTTAACAGTTTCCCTTAAGCACGACAGTATGCTTCTGTGAGGTTTGCGTCTTACGAAGACAGTCTGCTAGCACCACACCGCGGCAGTCTCAAAAAACAATTAGCATGAACTTGCCCGATGAAGAACGGGTCATCGACTTCTCTTGCGTACATTGCTCTTTTGTCTCAGGGCCGCAGTGACACAACTTGTACTCGCCCACAGTTACTAGATGAGTAAGGGAGGCGTCTGGTTCGGCCTGACACAGCTGACGTGTGTGATCAGCCGCGGAAACCAGCGGGCGGCGACCCCTATCATGTTAAAAATATCCTGCAAGATGTTTAAAACTGATCAACGACTTATTTTAAATTTTTCCACTGTTACCTCGGTTCTGGTACGCGTTCGTCAAGCACCAGGGACTACACTTGAAGATGCGGTGGTATAGAAGGACGCTGAAAATTAGTTGGACTGACACGGAATGATGAGGTTCTCCGTAGAATCGGCGAGGAAAGGAATATATACAAAATACTGACAGGGACAGAATGGTAGAACATATGTTACGACATCAGGGAACAACTTCTGTGGTAATAGAGGAAGCTGTAGAAGGTAAAAACTGTAGACCAGGGATGGCATAAATAATTGGGGTCGTGGATGCCAATGCTGCTTTGAGATGGAGAGGTGGGCCCAAAAGGGGAATTCGTATCGAATCAGCCCTGGGACGGATGACTCAAAAAAAAATTAAAAAGCGTTATTTACACGCAGAATATTACACTACTGGCCATTAAAATTGCTACACCAAGAATAAATGCCGATGATAAACGGGTATACATTGGACAAATATATTAAACGAGAACTGACATGTGATTACATTTTCACGTAACTTGGGTGCATAGATCCGGAGAAATCAGTACCCAGAACAACCACCTCTAGCCGTAACAACTGTCTTCATACGCCTGGGCATTGAGTCAAACAGAGCTTGGATGGCGTGTACGGGTACAGCTGCCCATGCAGCTTCAACGCCATACCACAGTTCATCATTAGTCACTGGTATATTGTGACGAGCCAGTTGCTCGGCCACCATTGACCAGACATTTTCAATTGGTGAGAGATGAGAATGTGCTGGCCAGGGCAGCAGTCGAACATTTTCTGTATCCAGAAAGGCCCGTACAGGACCTGCAACATGCGTTCGTGCATTATCCTGCTGAAATGTAGGGTCTCGCAGGGATCGAATGACGGGTAGCGTATAACACTGCAACAGCGTATTTTACGTAGCTTATTCAATCAAATACTAAGTTTGGCTTAGTACATACGATGTCCCCAACAGAACAATTAGTCCTGTCACGGAAAAGCCACGTATAACACACTCCTGTCTGCTACTATTGTACCATAACCTTAAAGCTAGAAATAGGCTTTGAAATAAACTATTTTCTTATAGCAATTATGGTATAAAGCAACAGAGCAGTGTTACCCTCTGGGAGGATTTTTTGTTAAGTTGACCGTGTTGTACCTAACGGAAATGGCTTACCGGAAATGAAAGTCAGAATTACGTAAATATTTGAACAGTACTAAACAAAATTTTGCCTATCTGCACTGTTCAACGGATAAAGTAATCGGCCGCCAGCCTAACTAGGCAAGAGAATGATTAACATTCTCGTTCAAGAAAGTAGTTATTAGTAATTTTAACGGATAAACACGACCTAAACTTGGCCACACGCGAGTGCAATGAACTCTGACACACATATGTTTTAAGATTGAAGCTAACAACTGGAGCAGCACAAACTATTTGCTAAATTATAAGAGATACTGAAACACCCTATTACTTTCAGGCTTACATAAAGTGAATGGTGTGGTGTCACTGCCAGACACCACACTTGCTAGGTGGTAGCTTAAATCGGCCGCGGTCCATTAGTACATGTCGGACCCGCGTGTCGCCACTGTGTGATCGCAGACCGAGCGCCACCACACGGCAGGTCTCGAGAGACGTACGAGAACTCAGACCCAGTTGTACGACGACGTTGCTAGCGACTATACTGACGAAGCCTTTGCTCTCATTTGCCGAGAGACAGAATAGCCTTCAGCTAAGTTCATGTCTACGACCTAGCAAGGCGCCATTAGCCTTAGATAGCTTGTATCAAAAGTGTCTCACTTGTATCGCCACAATCTCCAGATGTCTCATCAAGAACGATGTATACAAAGGAAGGATTAAAAGTTAAGTAGTCCAGAAGTTACGTATTTTCTTTATAGCATTCATTAAGTCTCCTGTTTCAGACCTCACTCCATCCTTCGTGAGTTAGCGCGTGCATCTTGGCCGCCTCTTTCAATTAGTGTACGTAGTGTTGGCAAGTCTGCCGACACAACAAATGGTCTTTATAATATTACTATTAACATGCACTTCTAATACACAAGATACACAAACACTTAGCAAACATGAATATATAAAGTTTCACAACTGCAGCTTTCTCACTTTTACTACAGCGAAACACAATACTGACCAAATTGCAAGAAACTGACTCACCTTTTAGGATTTATTACAGACAATAATGTGATCATTTGCCTTATAAGTCTCAGTCTTAATAACTTTTAATATTGAAGTTAGCAACAGCACTTTAAATAGCAGTTTTAATAGTAAAGTTATTTTGAGCAAATAATATTTACTTTAACTCACTCTATTGCCACATTAACTTTAACTTTCTTTTTACTAAGTTCAAGAGACATTAATTAGCAAAACTCTAGGCTTTAACTTCTTTTAGTAAGGACACTCGGATATCACTTCAGTTCAAACGGAGAGGAACCTGAGAGGTGTTATGATGAGGAGAAAATGAAGATTGGTACATAAATTCAGATATAGATTACCTTATATTTCAGCACAATAACACATCCATTAAGCTGATCCTTCACTGTACATCATTATAGTATTACGTTACAGTGATTGCGCAACGTGGTGGCAACTGCATGTTGGTCGGTGGAATTGCAGGCAGAATTGCTGGAATCTGTCATTTCTTGGTGGCGATGATAGATACAAACTCCAGAATAGCCCAGCTATTTATCCATCCATCCGAGGCATTGGAAAATAACAGAAAAGCCTCTCTCGAAACCAGCACTATGCAACTTTTACACGGCAGCGCACGGACTCGTAGCTCATCTCTGACTGCTGGCTCGTCCTCGACTGGCTATCAGTTCCACCTTTTCCACTTAGGCCAACCACAATTTGCGCGCGCTACACAGTTCCGTTCCCGAGGGGAACCACTACAACTTTTACATACAGAATAACTAAGAGCCCTAAGTGAAGGTCAGCAGTTTACATAACAGCAAACAAACACATTAAATAAAACAGAACATTTTCACATATTGACACTTCTACAAAAAATTATTCACACAAAATTACAATTATATACAGTAAGTTTTGTTCCCTCCAAATGGGACAAAGAATTTTAAATTACAGATACACTACTTTGCATAGAATCAAATCACGACATCAAAGGCTTGACAAAGAAAAGATTACACAATTTTATGTTATCGATTCAAACACATTTACAGACGATCAACAATGTAACATTAAATAAAGCAAAAAAAAAAAAAAATAAATAAATCCATACAGCATAAGAGCTGTGGTGTTACAAGCGCCACGGGTTGTAACACATCTGAAGTGTAACGTCCACTGTTCAAAGTGCCGTCAATGCGAGGTGATCGAGACGTGTAACCAATGGCACCCCATACCATCACGCCGGGTGATACGCCAGTATAGCGATGACGAATACACGCTTCCAATGTGCGTTCACCGCGATGTCGCCAAACACATCATGATGCTGTAAACAGAACCTGGATCCATCCGAAAAAATGACGTTTTGCCATTCGTGCATCAAGGTTCGTCGTTGAGTACACCATCTCAGGCGCTCCTGTCTGTGATGCAGCGTCAAGGGTAACCGCAGCCATTGTCTCCGAGCTGATAGTACATACTGCTGCAAACGTCGTCGAACTGTTCGTGCAGATGATTGTTGTCTTGCAAACGACCCCATCTGTTGTCTCAGGGATCGATACGTGCTATCTCGACTGTTAGTGATACGAGGCCGTTGGGATTCAGCACGGTATTCCGTATTACCGTTCTGAACCCACCGATTCCATATTCTCCTAACAGTCATTGGATTTCGACCAACGCGAGCAGCAATGTCGCGATACGATAAACCGCAATCGCGGTAGGCTACAATCTGACCTTTATCAAATTCGGAAACGTGATGGTACGCATTTCTCCTCCTTACACGAGGCATCACAACAACATTTCACCAGGCAACGCCGGTCAACTACAGTTTGCGTATGAGAAATCGGTTGGAAACTTTCCTCATGTCAGCACGTTGTAGGTGTCGCCACCGGCGCCAACCTTGTGTGAATGCTCTGAAAATCTAATCATTTGCATGTCACAGCATCTTCTTCCTGTATGTTAAATTTCGCGTCTGTAGCACGTCATCTTCAGGATGTAGTAATTTTAATGGCCAGTAGTGTATCAAATAAAATAGCAATTGATGTTTCGAATGCGTTGCTTCGTTACAACCTCAGAAAGAAAGAAGAAGTTGGAACTAATGGGAAAAAAGATAGTGTTTCTTTCAAAAGATCTTTCCGGCATTTTTATGAGCAGTTTAGGGAAGCATTGGAAATTCGCAAGGGTCCTGTAGAGACCAGGTTGATTATGTGGAGACTGTTGGGTACTGACACGTGGGGAAAATTACTTATGGCAGACAAGCATCACCAAAGCCGAGTGCCGCATTGAACGCAGACGGCGCATCAAGTATGGAAATCCTGAGAAGTCAGCGATAGCAAAACACAGCCTCGCGGGCGGCACAACATAAACCTTGAGAAAATTAACGCCCTCTCCCACCTATCGACCTACCGGGATTCAGTAATAAAAGAAGCGGTAGAAATTCGCGTAATAGGTTTAACAGAGACAGAGGTTATAATCTGAGTGGTGCGTGGAGACAAACACTTGAGGCAAGTACTGTCTCAAAGTATATGCGGAGACTAGCGTACGGGCGAAGCCGACCGAAGGTATGGACCATGTTTTTCACTTGTACTGCTTTTATTAAGTGAGTTGCATACGCAATGTTTTCACCAACCGAAGAGTATATGTATACGCTATCTCAGAAGAGAGTATCGTTCTGTCTTTTTCACGTCGTTGGATAACAAAGGAAACGCACGGCGCATCGGGGAAGCTAGCAGGCCGTGTGTGTCTGGCCATCAACCAATGCAAGACGGAGGGCGACTCGATTTCGAGGCGGGCACGCATTGTACATGGAATACACGAAAGCCATTATTCAGACCGCTAAAAACCTGCAATCCCAATTTTCTTCCTACAACTAATGGAGAAGTCTTTACCCTCTGTTAAGTGAGGAGCACACATCATGTTAGGTTGTGAAGTTCTTAATGTTGGTACACAGCAGTAAGAAGATGATTAGTGGCTAACTTCAACTAACTTCTGAGGGAGATTAAAACTCTTCCTAACTTGAACATTCTACAGAACTGAATTAAGATTATTTTTGGAAGAAAAGTTTGATTGCAGATCTAAGATCTGTTGAGCACGATTGACAAGCGCGATGCATTCAGCATTTGTGGGGCCAATTGAGGAGCCACTTGAGTGAAAAGTGGAGGCTCCGGTCCCAAAAGCAGACAGTGGCAGGGACAACAGTGTGCTGACCTCATGCCCCTCCAGATCTCCATCCAGTGACACCAACCGGATGAGGATGACACGGCGATCGGTCAGTACCGTTGGCCCTTCCGAGACATGTTCAGATGTTGTTTTGCCCTACACTGCCACCCTCACTGCAAATTCTCTCACCAAGTTACCCGCTTCCCATGCTGTAAAGGCGAATCTGCACGAATCTCTCTTGCACATACAAGCGAAGAAACATCGTCCGAAACCAGAAGTTATTACTACACCGAGGCAGAACTCTAAAGACGGAATGTCGTCAAAAAAGTACAAGAAAAATTCTTAACTCTTAAGGCGATAGGTGATGCTGGGAGTGGTTACTATTCCTCTTCAGGCCCTTACCCTACGGGGGAGCACTATGGGGGAGGGGAGCATATTTCCACGTTACCGATTTCCTGCATGATAATCCCTCCCCGCAGGTGGCGTCACACTCCCAGTAGAAGTCAGGATTCCAAGCAACGTTACCCGACCAATGACAAGCTTCGACGTCATTATAAAGGAAGCAGACTTCGCTCTCGGCAGATATCTCATAACGAACAAGACGAAGCTCGAGTTTTAACTCCGATTTGACGCGGTCTGAACACCCAGAAAATTTTATATACAGTTGCGTACCGTCCAGTCGACACAGTCCACGCAGCGTAATTCCAAAAAGCAGCACACACTTCTGCAGCATTCTCGTCGGCATACATAGGTTTCATATTTTATACATAATGTTCATCACTGACAGCGACCGACCGCTACGACGAGGATCTTCAATGTTGTGCCGCACGATAGTGGCTGAATCATCGAATGATGTCTCTATGGTGTACACCAGTTCGCCGGGCAACTTTCCTGTTGATAACCCTTCTAGCCGTGAAGTGACATTGTTCGTAACGACTGTACTGTAGATAATGCTTCGAGGCAGCCGAGCCGCATCGCCCCGTTGACGATTGGAGGCACAGCCGGCTTCACTTAACTGCACGGAGAATGCAATTTTACTTTCACCTGGGCCACTGAGGACGGATTTCTTGTCGTTAAGAGTATATTGGCAATGAATTTTACGATCAAAAAAATACTGTGCAGATAACAATTGTGGGGAGGTGCCAAACTCCTTGAGAAGTCTACACGTCTGTTACCAATAGCCAGGTTGCCACAAATCTGCCTGCTGCCCACAACAGTGTAAAGGATTCTATTGCTCAAAATGGGACGTCCACTACTTACGTGAACAAAAAACGTATGGGGGGGGGGGGGAAGCAATGAAAATCACTAGTCAACTTTTTAATTCAGAGTGTAATACATTATTATTATAAGGGATGACCCGTGGTCTAGGGATAGCGTCTTTGATTCATAATCGTCTTCCGGCATAAAAAGTCACCCCTCAATCTACTAACGGTCTTGTGAAAGAGGGGGCAGGAGCGGACAGAGGTTCAGGGCACTCTCTTGTCCTAGGGGTGGAAAACTACCTCTAAGGCCGAAGAATCAGCAATGTTCAACGGCATGAAGATGCAGAAGGCAACGGAAATCACTGCATTAAAGACGCGTAACGTGAATCCACAGAACATGTGGCCTGTAATTGAAGAAGTGTCATGATGATCTCTCCATTGGCAAAAGATTCCGGTATAGTCTCCCATTCGGGACTGCCAAGGGGGAGGTTACCATAAGAAAAAGATTGAATAATAAACGGAAGAATAACGTTCTACGAGTCGGGGCGTGGAACGTCAGAAGCTTGAAAGTGGTAGGGAAATCTGAAAAGGGAAATGCAAAGGCTCAATTTAGATACAGTAGGTGTCAGTGAAGTGAAGTGTAAAGAACACAAGCATTTCTGATCAGATGAGTATAGGGTAATATCAACAGCAGCAGAAAATGGTATAACGGGAGTAGGATTCGTTATGAATAGGAAGATAGCCACAGAATGTGTTACTGTGAACAGTTCAGTGATAGGGTTGTTATTGTCAGAATCGACAGGAAACCAACAACGACAACGATAGTTCAGGTATACATACCGACGTCGCAAGCTGAAGTTGAAGAGATAGAGAAAGTGTATGAGGATATTGAAATGGTAATACAGTATGTAAAGGGATATCAAAATCTAGTAGTCATGGGCGACTGGAATGCAGTTGTAGGGCAAAGAGTACAAGAAAAGGTTAGAGGATAATATGGGTTTGGGACAAGGAATGAGAGAGGAGAAAGGCTGATCGAGTTCTGTAACAAGTTTCAGCTATAATAGTGAATAATCTGTTGAAGAATCACAAGAGGATGAGGTATACTTGGAAAAGGCCAAATGATACGGGAAGATTTCAGTTAGATTACATCATGGTCAGACAAAGATTTCGAGACCATATAATGGATTTTAAGGCGTACCGAGGTACAAAAATAGACTCACATCGAGATATAGTAGTGATGAAGAGTAAGCTGAAGTTTAAGAGATTAGTCAGGAAAAATCAATACTCAAAGAAGTGGGATACGCAAGTACTAAGGAATGATGAGATACGGTTGAAGTTTTCTAAGGAATAGCTCAGTAGGCAGTACAGTTGAAGAGGAATGGAAATCTCTAAAAAGGGCCATTACAGAAGTTGGGAAGGAAAACATAGGTACAAAGAAGGTAACTGCGAAGAAACCATGGGTAACAGAAGAAATCAATTGATCGATGAAAGGAGGAAGAACAAAAATGTTCTGGAAAAGTCAGAAATAGAGAAATACAAGTCGCTAAGGAATGAAATAAATAGGAAGAGCAGGGAAGTTAAGACGAAATGGCTGCAGAAAAAATGTGAAGACATCGAAAAAGAAATGACTGTCGGAAGGACAGACTCAGCATACAGGAAAGTCAAAAACACCCTCAATGAGTGTGTTCAAGGGCAAAAAGGTATGATATGTGAATAGTGAGGGGTTGTACTGTTACTGATCCAATTTTCACGGTCATCGGCAATCAGATAGAGCTCAGGAACCCTGATTATGCTCCCGACGGTATCACTCTGCATGCAGTAACTGTGCTGACTTTAGAGGTGAAGATTCATTCTAGAGTAAAAGCATGCCCCACCGCTGAGTACGTACTCCTGTTGAACAATGTCAGCCATTTGAAAGGGGTCGCAGTGCGAGCCTGCGGGAAGCAGCTGGATGGACGTATCGATGGGTACCTGCACATGTTGAGCAAAATATACCGGCGGTATTTCGCTCCTTTCAGCAGTGGTCCGTGGAAGATTCCCACACTCGTAGACCAGGTTCCGGATGTCCGCACGGTACAGACGCATGTCAAGATCGACGTATTTTGCGAGCAGCCGTGGTCGACCGAACGTCATACAGGGAAGAAATCTGGGAAAAAGTTGCACACACTAAGTCACCGATGACGATTAGTAACTGCCTGCTTCCATCAGGACTACGATAGATTACGTATGCATTTATCCAGACAGCCACCAACACCATGACACCGCCAAGAACGGCTACTCTGGTGTCGTCATAAACCGGAGAGTGGAATGGCACTCACTTTTATTCAGTGATGAGAGCAGGTACTCTCGTACGTGAGTGCCGGACGCACACGTGTACGGTATAAACCTGGGGAACGGCCAATTCTGCTGTGTATTTGCCCATGATAGACAGGTCCCACCTCAGCGTTCATGGCGGTCACATTTGGTGTTAGTATAGGGTAAAGCAACCAGCTCCCACTACATTGTTCAGTTTTTTATCCCCGTGCTGCTGCCGTTCGTTCAACAGGAAGGTGATGTATCTTTTCAGCAGGACAAGGCAAGTCCACATTGGCTGCTGCGCGTGGTGTACAAGCCAGCAAGACCATCAGATTTCTCACCAATCAGACACGTAATAGTTATAGTGACGGTGTAATGTTCTCGTTCTCCGGAGCCTGTAAGAACCACAACAAAGGATGCATGATGCTGTGGCATCTCTATCATCGTTAGAATTCCAGAATACACGCCTTCGTTGCTGCCAGAGGGAGCTAGACTGTGCATTGATGCAACTATTTCAACACCTGTTACTGTGACTTTTGTATTTCATTTGGTCTGAATTTGTCATCATCTATTCCTACAGTGATGAACTACCTGTCACATTAGTTGTCAATTAAATGACCTTATTCTTGAGGGTGTTGCACTCTTTTTTCTGTCAAGGTATATTGGAGAACCTGCTCCGTATGCTCGGACGTCTGCTACATTCTAAGTGTGGTGTAGTGTCTAGCAATAGAGAATCTGCCTGTTGGCAGTCATCCAGCATATTCTGTTGAAAAGGGTGAGCTGTTTTCCACAGGAGGGATATTTTCTGAGAAAACTGCAGTTTCATAAAGAAAATCCCTTGAAGAGAGAAGAGCAATGACACCACGAAGCGGTGGTGATAAGTGACTATGGGACCAAACTGCTGGTCCCTAGACTTACACCCTACTTAATCTAACTTATACTAACTTACGCTGAGGACAACACACACATCCACGCCCGAAAGAGGACTCGAACCTCCGACGAGGCGAGCCGCGGGAACCGTGGCAAGGAGCCTATGACCGCGCGGCTACCCCGCGTGGACACATTAAGAATAAGAATTGAAGATTATATGGAACGTTAACCGAAGATTTCGACCTACATAAATACAGATAATGCTCTAGCTGAAGCTCATACCCTGTTAGACTTATCGACCACATTCCTGTACCACCGAACGCTAACTCAGCGCCCCAAATTTCACTCCTTGTTATCTACGAGATATAAGCTATCTGCTCATGAATATCTCGCACCATACCTCTTCTTAGAGACCAGGAACGTGCAGGCTTGTTGGGAAGTGCACAGAACCACCATTAGACGGGTAGTCACGATATTCCCGCAGGTCAGTGTCAGAGTTATCACTCAGCAGGTGGCTAAAGCAGTCGCCTGAGTGGGGTAGCAATGTCTGCCGGCGCACATGATTGGCCCGTTACCCAGGGGCTGAGCCGTTACACAGCCTAGGCGCTCCCTGGTGGCGTGCCAGCAGACTATCAAAGCGGCCTGCAGCTACGGACGCACGAAAACTCTTGCGTGTTCCGGCCCTCCTACTGCGTCTTTTCAGCTGTTTCCCAATACTATCAAAGATGGGCAGCTTGCAACTGATTTCTACTCCCTTCTCCAGTAAACAAGTATCATCACTAGCGTCTTCTGCTGTTGGATGTACCTTAATGCATCATTGCTACTAACATCAACGTGAAGGGATTTATTCTCGACGTGGACGGATTTATTTTCAAATAGTTAATACTCAACGTTCTCTTGTTATTAATTAGTCACGTATGGATGCTGTTCATTTTTGGAACACAACCTATGACCAGCTTAGAGACAGAAGTGATGACACTTTCTGCAGGACCTGACCATCATTTTGCAGGACAATGCTCAAGCACGTACAGTGCAAGCTGTTGCTGATTTGTTTGACTGATGGGGCTGCTAAGTGCTATACCACCTACTGCACTCCCCTGACTAAAGCCCTCGTTAGTTCAACTCGATTTCTAAACTGAAGGAAACACTTCACGGCATTCGCTTCAGAACTGCTACAAATTCGTCGGGCAATAGACCGCGCCGCTCGAACTGTCAATATAACTGGCACTGCTAAGAGTATACTACGACTTCCACATCGGTGGCAACGGATTCTACACAACGCTGGTGACTACTTTGAAGGTCAGTAAAACTCTGAAACACGTATCTATTTTGTACGAGCTGTAAATAAATAGTTGCCACTATTAAAGCTCCAGCTCTCGTATATGTGGCTGTATGCGTAATACATCCGTATATCATATACACATGTGTAGAAAATCAAAGTAAGCATTATCAGGAGAGACACGGGTTTTAATTTAGATACATGATCACCTCGCTGTCTGTTTTACGGTGCCCGCCTGTATGTACTGGCATTCTGATGCAGCTGAAGTGGTGCGATTCAAACTTTTTACTTTGGCAGTCGTAAGTATCATATTGCGCAACCTTCATTTTTGTACGTTCATCCTAGATATATGTTATGATAATTTATATTGAGTCTTTCATTTTCTATGTAGAGTTTAAAATAGAAGAAATGATTAAAATATGTCACATGGCCCCCAATTAAAAATAAATGAATTACAGGGGAGGCATGAGAATGGCCCTATTCAATAAATTTTTGATTGTTGCAAGGGATGGAACATACTAGATCCGTAGAAATTTTATAACTCAAAGCAACTTCGATCAGTTAGATTTAATTGCATGTATTTTACTGTACAATAATGTACATGTACTTTAATTATTTATTTGTATCAATAATTGTCACATCTGGCATATCTATCATAGTTCTACGTTATTCTCCTGGTGTTCGCAGTTTTTGTCCGAACCTGTAGAGGCTGCAAATAATGAATTCTAAATTACAAGGTTTATTAATTTATGGGAGTAATGTCACGTTTCTCTTGGTGAGGTTACTTGTAGAATAGCCGGTAAATACTCTCACTCTGTTAGTTATAACCCAACATCAGTGACAAAACAAGTCAGCCGTAGATGTCACAGGCACTGTGATCCAATCGAGGACCAGTACCAGATTACGATCAACCCAATTCATTATTGCATTTATGGCCAAGGGAAACACGGTAGGGAAGAAAGAAACATAAAGAAACAACATGAGCAACAGAAAGTGAACAAATAATTTGCCACTGTAGTCACCCACCACAAGCAAGGATATGAGTCAACATTTTAACGAAATCATCATTTAGAACTGATCACTTTCTTACTAATTCTAAGAACAAACTAGCTGACGATGGAATATTTAAGACCGAACAGTACGCAGACGGAACTCGAAGTTGTCCCCAATGCTATGGCGTACAGCAAACTACCCGTATGATGTGCACTCGCCGTGTCTCCGTGATGCCACATAGCCTGTAGCTCCGTAAGACGCCTGTTGCGTATCCAGCATCACTCAGCCTAAAGAAGAGTGAGCCCACTTCCTAGAACTCTCTGAGGCCCAACTCTAGGTCCTGTTGAGTATTCCGTGTGCTCCTTCCGATATTTCCGCCTTTATTTTCTGATTACTATTAATCACCGTCCGTCTTTTTCGTCACCCGCCTTTATTACTTACTTCCTGGCTTCCACTTCAGTCCAGTATGGGTATTCTTCATAACCACATCTCTATTACTTCTACTTTCCTCTGTTTCCTAAGAGCCCGCAATTCCAAATCACAGTTTAAACACATGAAAGGAATGCTCTGATACATTTATGTTCTGTTTGTGTATGAGGGCGGTTATTTATTTGCAGATTTATCAGACGCCCTAAACGACACGTACATAATTATTGCGTAATACTGAGCATGATGTTATAACTCAACTACGTTGCATCAGAATCTCAGGGTGATATGTCATACTAAATGCCAAAAGATTTCGTGACATGTTATAGCTATATAAGTATTATGACACGGCAGTGCTAGAGAATGACTAAGTGTTCATGAATAAAAGGCGCAAACACGCAACCACTTTTGCCTGATGCAAACAAGCTGCAAGTTAATGTGACATTTTGTCTGCTGGCATTAAGAAGCTATGTTCTTGTTCCTTATAAACTCTAAGGCAAGATGTAATCCATTAGTAGATGGGCATTCTGTTAATAAAAGGGTGAATGGCTTTTCAGCCTTTGCCGGCCGAGCGGTTCTATGCGCTACAGTCTGGAACCGCGCGACCGCTACGGTCGCAGGTTCGAATCCTGCCTCGGGCATGGATGTGTGTGATGTCCTTAGGTTAGTTAGGTTTAAGTAGTTCTAAATTCTAGGGGACTGATGACCTCAGCAGTTAAGTCCCATAGTGCTCAGAGCCATTTGAACCATTTTTTTCTTTTCAGCCTTTCAGACCATGATGCACAAATTTTAACACTAAAAGGTTTTGTACTCAAACAAATGTCACATACAATTACAAACTATGTAGTAAAGTTAATCCAAACGCAACAGAGAGTTTTTTAAATCTCCTTAAGTACCAAGAGCCTTCATGAGCCGATAACATAGATGAGAAATATAATACTTTCCTTAACACATTTGTCATGCTCTTTGAGAGTTGCTTTCCATTAGAACGTTCTTAACGGTGTACTAGCAGTAAAAGGCAGCTTTAGGTGGCTGACTAGTGGGATAAGGATATCATGTAGAACAAAGCGGGGATTATATCAAAATGTTTGAAGTAGTCACAATCAAGATACAGTAGCCCATTACAAACTGTACTGTAAGGTGCTTAACATTGTTATTAGGAAGGAAAAGAGTATGTGGTACGCAAATAGAATAGCTAATACATACGATAAAATTAAAACCATATGGCCAGCTATGAAGGAAGTGTCTGCAGCATAAGGTCGTCAATATAAAGATAGTTTCCAGTAAAAAATATTTCTGTTACTGATAAGTCAGATACATGTACAGTATTTAACAATGATTTTCTGAGCATTGCGTGTGAATTAAATAAAAATTTAGTTTTTACAGGGAATCATATAACTCTCTTGCAAAATGCCTTTCCGACACTGATGTCTGAAATACTCCTCTGTGATACTGGCAAGGGGGAGATTGAGTCAATACTTAAATCACTGACGACTAAGGACTCTCATGGACATGATGGAGTACCTAGCAGAATATTAAAGTATTGTGCTGCACATATTAGCCCTGTATTTAGCCATATTTGTAATTTTTCCTTTAGGAATGGCCGGTTTCCTGAACGATTAAAGTACTCAGTAATAAAGCCGCTTTATAAAAATGGAGAAAGGGATAATGTAGATAATTTTAGACCTATTTCTATACCATCAGAGTATGCTAAAGTTATTGAAAAGGTTGTGTATGTAAAGATAACTGATCATTTTACATCTCATAATTTGCTATCTACAGTTCGGCTTTAGAAGTCGCTTAACAGCTGAAAATGCTATATTCTCTTTTTTCTGTGAGGTACTCGATTGGTTAAACAAAAGCTTTAGAACGCTAGACATATTTTTTTTTATTTAACTAATACATTTGATTCCGTTCATAACAAAATATTTCTCCAGAAGTTGGACCATTACGGAATACGGGGAGCAGCTCACAATTGGTTCACCTCTTACTTTAACAAAAGCAAAAGGTCATTATTCACATTGTTTAGAATGGCTGTGATGTGGAGTCTGAGTGGTATATGGTCAAATGGGGGAAGGGGGGGCGGGTAACCCCTGGATCAGTGTTGGGACTACTCCTGCTCCTTATTTAAATAAACATGCCCTCTAATATTGCGGCTAACTCTAAACTATTTCTGTTTGCTAATGACACTAGCTTGGTAGTTAGAGATGTTGTGTGCAACATGGCTCCGTTTCAAATAGTGCATTCATGACATAATTTCATGGCTTGTAGAAAATAAACTAACGCTAAATCACAATAAGACAAAGTTTTACAGCTTCCAACACACAATTCAACAAAACCCGACATTTTAATTTCACAGAATGGGCATATGGTTAATGACACTGAGAAGTTCAAATTTCTAGGTGTTCAGATAGACAAACTGTCGTGGAAAGCCAACGTTCAGGATCTTGTTCAAAGACTTAATGCTACCTTTTTTTACTGTTCGAACGGTATCTAAAGTAAGTTATCGTTTGACACGAAAATTAGTGAACTTTGCTTATTTTGATTTACTTATGTCGTATGGTATTATATTTTGGGGTAGCTCTTCCCATTCTAAGATGACCTTTTTGGTTCAGAAACGGGCGGTTCGGCCAATAATTGGTGTAAGTTCGCGAACGTCTTGTCGACCCCTGTTCACTAGTCTGGGTATTTTGACATTGGCCTCAATATATATATTCTCTACTGTCTTTTCCTGTTAACAATATCTACTCATTCCCAAGAAATCCAGTCGGAATTAGAATCGCACTTCCTTAACTCTTGTGCAGAAAGGTGTGCATTATACTGCTGCATCCATTTTAAATAAACTACCATAAGAATTTAAAAATCTTAGCAGTAATCCATGCGCTTTCAAATCTAAACTGAACAATTTCCTCGTGGGGTCACTCCTTCTATTCTGTTGTGGAGTTCCTTGAAAATTTAAGCTGATTCTCATGTTATATTGTTGATTTTGTTTACTTAAACTTATGGATTGACTTTTCTTGGGTTGACCTTTTTGGAATGCCAAGCTCTCTTGGGCTTATATTTCAGCAAGATAATGCCCGCGAGTACACGTCGAGAGTTTCCGCTGCTTGTCTTCGCCCTTGCCAGACCCTACTTGGTCAGCGAGGTTGATGGATTTCTCCCTAACTGAGAACGATTGAAGCATTATGGGCAGGGCGCTCCAACCGTCTCGGGATGTTTACGACGTAACGAGATAATTGGATAGATTTTGGCACGATAACAAACATAAGGACGTCTAACAACTCTGTCAATCAATGCCAATGCCAAGCCGAATAACCACTTACATTAGGGCTACAGGTGGACCAACGTATCATTGACTTGTTCAATTTATAGCGCTCTGTCTCTTGGATAAATCATCCAATTTTTCTGAAATTGTAAACATTTGTTTTCCGTACACATACATCACTTGTGCCGATTTCCGTCCTATTCCTTCGTGGTGCATCGTATTCTTTATGTTAGAATGTATACTACCTACAAATATCTGACTTTAAGCATCTTTATTGTTAAGCATGATCAGATGATTTACAGAGTTTTGTATAGAAAAGTACTGCGATTAACTGAATTCAAAACAATTTTGTCAAACTGATGAAATCTTCACGAGTTGTCAGCTGAGTGGCAGAATTCTGTTCAAGCAAAGTTTCAACAAATTTCTTGCTCCTTGCCGTCAGGTGAAACTGACGAGAAAGAAACTTGTTGAAACGTTACTTCAGGTAGACATACTGCCTTGATTGGTTAGAAGAAAAAATTTCACTGAGTTTAGCCGAGAAAGGATGCTCTCTCAAACTTAGACAAAGTATGATGAATGATAGCTTCCATATACGATAGTGGAAAATAACAGGTCAATGCTTTTTAACATGTGAACTAAAAGCGCAGAATTATCAAGATATATTGATTTGGGATAGCAAATGAGATGATTTATGCTGTTTTCAGCATCGTACTGGATCAACAAACAATGTTAACACCATTGGAGCAGTAGCGACGAATAATCCCACTGTGGGCATGCGTGAGACTGGATTGTTGTTCCGAATAACTATTACACACGTCTAACTTGAGGGCTGGTTGGTCAAAGATCGTGTGCATTATCATCATCCTGATTTTGCCTTTAGTGGTGTGTAAATGCATGCTTACTCCACCGTTTAAGACGTTCTTCCATTTGGTCACGAACTAGTTTTTCAAGAAGTAAGATTTAGTGCGAGTCAGTTGGGAATTCTGAGTTCCTCCAGCTCAACAGGAACTGCTATATTTTTCCATCAGGAGTCGTTCATACATTTGCATACAGCTAACTTCATAAACTTTCTTGTTTGAATGTCCATTAGCGGCAATATGCTTACAGAGAAGAAAACCTTTTACAATCTACTACAATCATTTGATCGCTGTTGCTATAAAATGTCTCAATTTAATAATCAGTTTTATGTAAAATTGGCTCAGCGTTTAGTGGTTACAATAGAAGTTCGTTGTTTAAGAGGACGAAATAGTTAATCACCACTCAATTTTATCCCATATTGAACATGGTACTGAAGTGTAGAAGAGAAAAAGATAATCTAATGACAGCCAAAGAAACAAATAAATCAAAAATAACGAAATATGTTTCTTGGTAATTATAAGAAAAACTTCATTGCCCAAATGTGCACTGTTCTTGCGGTTTGATTTGAAAGGCTACAGGCGACTGCAAGTTTACAACCTAACAACGATCACTTTAACTTGTAAGCCTGTCACTTGTCTACCTGGCCATGCGTCTGCCCTCTGATAGTGGTCCTTGTTGCTAGCCTGCATTGGAGATCGTCACTTTTATGAGAATTTAAAATAAATCTAGAATGCTCAAATAATTTAATGAAATAGTGGCCATGTCATTCTCATAGTCAATTACTGATGGCTGATTAACGTATCAACGCAGGATTAATCTTTTATATCAAAAATGGCAAAAGTTTATTGATCATGAAATACGGCAGACAACAAAAGTTAAACTAGATGACAAATAAATTATTAACTGTTGGCAACAAATTATTAGCATTTAACTGGGTGGCGTTTGATTGGGAAATAATAAGGTTTATCTGTTTAATCTTTTTACCCTCGCTCAAAATGTGGACAAAGCAATCTGAAATTTTTTAACGCTGA
The DNA here is from genome assembly GCF_023898315.1 of Schistocerca nitens. Taxonomy (NCBI): domain Eukaryota; kingdom Metazoa; phylum Arthropoda; class Insecta; order Orthoptera; family Acrididae; genus Schistocerca; species Schistocerca nitens. The sequence goes on along the minus strand of NC_064614.1, from coordinate 1,133,858,608 downwards.
ATAGACCTTGATGGATTTATACTACAGAGAAGTTATACTGCATACGTGCAGCTGAGAACAAGTTGCGAGACTGTGGTTATGTCTGCCCTAATAAGCCGTAGTGGCAATACCATACCCCTTCTTCCATGTGGAGCGTTGTCTCAGGCGATGGTCATGGTACAAGCTACTCGCTATATACAGCGCTTGTAATTCGTTATTGTTGGCACTAAATATGCAATGTTGAGCACTGGCTATCTGTTAGATGTATCACAGTTACTCTCTGATGGATCCCTGAAATCTCGGCAGTTTGCAGCGTCTGACACACCTATTTCGTGTTCGTACCATAGACAAATTTGGCTCACTTATACAGCAGCAGGACACCAAACGTCAAGGCGGCAGACCTGATACGAATAAGACTGTCCTTGACACAGCAAGTCGTGCGAAACGATGGAAGTCTAAACCGTCAGAACAGCTAAGACTTTACCATAGGCTCCGCAGTCGACACCAGTACCAGTGTGAAGTCACGCTCAGAACGAGTGTCCGAAGTGCAACCCACTCATAACAAGAGTCAAGACCAGAATCTCCTCTCCAGACTTGAGTCTGAATCAGAACCCACGTTTCTCCACTCGTCCCTTTCCATCACACCTTGGTAAACACAGAAAGAGCACCTACGCAACCATTCCCTCAAGGGTTTCGTGCCAATCACAAGATTCCCGAGTGCCATGTCTTCCCTCCATCCCGTCCGCTCTGCCCTCTGAGCAATCCTAAACAAACTTAATAACGGTATCTTCCTTGCTGGAGAAGCAGCCAATGCAAGACTCATAAATTCCTGCACAGGGTGAAGAAAACGTGATGCTCCCAAATTGTTTTCCCCAAGGCCACTCCAGGCAGCATGTTTTGAGTTTTCGTTTAGGCCTAAAGTGAACGACACATTTATCATAGAGATCATTATTTAGACAGGCCGAACATTACAGCATGTCTAAACTGAGAAAAGTGCTTTTCTGTCCTAACAGAGACCATTTCAGAGCCTCCATAAATATTGCGTTCCATCCTAAAATTTTTCCAAAGGCCTGAGGCTTCCCAAAAAACTCGGCAGGCAGAGGGACGACACCACCTTACATCTCCATCGAAAGTATCTGTTCCAAGTTGAACATGGAAACTCGCTGATTTTTTATGGACGCCATCCCTTTACACAAGGGACGCTTATGACACAGTCGAAACGCCTTGACCAGGCTCCACACTGAGCTCCTGTCTCTGCCATGGCCAGAGATGATTAACAGATTTTAGACCTTTCCGCCGAAAGCATTGTCTCCACACCAGTGCGAGAAATTCCTGGGTCCAACATTCTGTCCCCGGTAAGTGCTTCAAGATGTTCCTCTCCCTAATAGCTGCACGTGGCCTCCAAGACCCAAATGTCCACTGCGAGATTTACCGTTAAATAACCAATCAGCTTGCTCGTTCTCAACATCAGAAAATGCTATTCGAAGGAGAGCTGCCATAAGGATCTAACACGCATTACCGACGTACACGCTTCCATCAAGCCTGCTCATGTCGATAACTCCCTATCTTCTCACAGAAATGGTGTCTAGGGTGTAATAACAACATTAAAGAGAAGCCTTGAATATGAAAATGAGTGAGAGAATGACCTGTCATCTCTCATTTGGCTATAGTCAGTTACATTAAAAAACTGGTTCACTATCATTAAAATAGAAGTAACTCATAAAAAATTATGCAGTGAAGCCTTTTGCAGCCGGTATTTGCAGCCTTGGTAACGCCTCTGAGCACTAGGCGTGTTTATGTGACTGGCGTTTCGTCTCCCAGTACCATAAACATACTCAGAAGTTACAGAACTGATTTTCTAAAACAGATAAGGTTAGCAACATCAACTACATGCGCCTCTACAGCCTCTGATGATACTTGCAGCGTTATGAGACGAAAAGGTAGTAGGCACAGGATTATGCCTCTGAAAATGACCTGATACCTTTAAAATTAAAACTTCCAAGGACCATAACAAATTGTCATGTCTATTAAAAAATATTCTTTCCTCTGTTTTAACAGAAGAGAAAGATAGAGATACAATGAAGACCCAAAACAGTATGACATTTCTGACCATGCGGTTAATAACGCCCTGGTCCACCTTGGAACCCACTACAGCAGCGATTCTGCGTGGAATGGTCTACACAAAGCCTTGGGAGGTTTCCAGAGGTATGTTATGTCGAGGCAGGAATACCAGTAATTTAAAGATGTCTTTGGACGTGGCGCTGACACTCGATGGTGCCCTTGACGAGTTCCATCAAGTTAAACCGGGAAATTTTGTGACCGAGGTATCAGCATGAGTTCACTATCATGCAGCTCAAACCACTGAAGCACCATTCTCACTTTGTTCGCGACAATTATTCTGATGAAAGACACTTCACAGTCAAGGAACACATCCAGCATGAAGGAGTGTAAGTGGGCCACATTAATGTTTACGTTGTCCGAAGATGTCATAGTGTTTCAATTCCTAGCACAGGTCTCATGAAAGACAGGTGAGTAGCCTCTGTCCCCATCGACCACCGTCTGTTGCGCGCTGCATGTTTCAGCAGCCGTTCACATGCGAGACAGCGTATCTGGCTTATCAATCCGGTGAAACAAGAAACGTGATTCATCCAACCATACGTCACATTTCCTTTGATCCGAGGTCAAGCCTCGATTGTTCCGTACCGACTACAATCGCTAACATGGGAACACTTAAGGTTCATCTGCTGCAGAGGCCCTGGACACTGTATCGTCAGATCTGTAACAGATCACCCCTTGTTCTGCTTCACAGAACGTGTAAGCCTTCGAAATCCGTATTCTGTGATTAGCTGCACACGACATACTGGACCGAAATATCACCTATAACCGAACAAGTGAATATCTGCCAAACAGTGACAGAGCGTGTTCGAAGTAATAGTTTACATACCCTTTAGCTGCGTTAAGAAGCAAATCAACAGAAAACGAGATACTGGAACAAAATATGAAGTGTGCTGCAAACGTCAAGACAGCCATATACTTGTGATACAATGAAAATAAATAAATCCGCAGACGAAGGTGAAATCTCACCGAAGTGTGTTTGATGTTAAACAAGAGGAATGTTCGTTTGATATAAACTCGGCTACGGGCAACGCTATCTCTCGACAAACTAGCTCTTCCAGCTCATCGTCGTGCAGGATATCGCCGACGGGAAAGCGAAGGACATAACTAGAGGCTGTAATGATACGTAGTTCTATTAACTGACGAGAACAGTATTCTGCCGTGGAGTCAGTGATAGTGATCTGCGAGTGCAGTCTAATCCTGAAAACTGCTACATTATCGGAATAGCAGTTCCAGGCGTCACGCTACAGGGAATCATGACCAATACTTTTGTTTCTAAACGGTACAACTTTTTTGGTCATCAGTCTACTGACTGGTTGGATGCGGCCCGCCACGAATTCCTTTCCTGTGCCAACCTCTTCATCTCAGAGTAGCACTTGCAACCTACGTCCTCAATTATTTGCTTGACGTATTCCAATCTCTGTCTTCCTCTACAGTTTTTGCCCTCTACAGCTCCCTCTAGTACCATGGAAGTCATTCCCTCATGTCTTAGCAGATGTCCTATCACCCTGTCCCTTCTCCTTATCAGTGTTATCCACATATTCCTTTCCTCTCCGATTCTGCGTAGAACCTCCTCATTCCTTACCTTATCAGTCCACCTAATTTTCAACATTCGTCTATAGCACCACATCTCAAATGCTTCGATTCTCTTCCGGTTTTCCCACAGTCCATGTTTCACTACCATACAATGCTGTACTCCAGACGTACATCCTCAGAAATTTCTTCCTCAAATTAAGGCCGGTATTTGATATTAGTAGACATCTCTTGGCCACAAATGCCTTTTTTGCCATAGCGAGTCTGCTTTTGATGTCCTCCTTGCTCCGTCCGTCATTGGTTATTTTACTGCCTAGGTAGCAGAATTCCTTAACTTCATTGACTTCGTGACCATCAATCCTGATGTTAAGTTTCTCGCTGTTCTCATTTCTACTACTTCTCATTACCTTCGTCTTTCTCCGATTTACTCTCAAACCATACTGTGCACTCATTAGACTGTTCATTCCGTTCAGCAGATCAAAATACATTGTATGTACATGTCCTTCACCTTCTAAAAATTAAACATGTCTTTCAGGTAACGTCAAGTTACTGCTTAACTGGTATTACACAATAGGAAAAATATTTAAAAATTAATGGCGAATTCGTGCATTTTGTTTTTTTCCAGTTCAGTTTCTTTTCCACTCTAGGCACCACGGCTGGCTGCTTCTTTTCTTTTAGTTCATCAGCTTTTACAAATTTCATAAATTTCCTCTGATACAGTCATGACGTCCTTTTTCTCCGTGAAGCAACAAAAACTATTTATTTTCTTCAGCTGTGTTAGCAAATTTATGGTGATGATCAACAACAGGTTGTCAAAGACTGGCTTGAAAGCTTCTAAAAATAGCTGAACGCCTCCCGAACAGGCCATGAAGGCCCAACGGTACCGACCGGCCGCCGTGTCATCCTCAGCCCATAGCCGTCACTGGATGCGGATATGGAGGGGCATGAGGTCAGCACACCGCTCTCCCGGCCGTACGTCAGTTTCCGAGACCGGAGCCGCTACTTCTCAATCAAGTAGCTCCTCAGTTTGCCTCACAATATTCCCATTACATCCCGAGATATTAAGACGCGAAGTTGACGCTTGAAACACCCGACATGCGCTGTTAGCGCACGTCCTGAGGCTCAGGCGTGAACCCCATGCTGCCCGTAATCGTGATGTGATTGACATGCGTAATCACACTTCCATACTTATCAAGAGGTCCGAAACGAATAATACGGTCTGCTGCGCGATTACGGACGGGTTGCATGGGGTTCACGCCTGAGCCTCAGGACGTGCGCTAGCAGCGCATGTCGGGTGTTTCAAGCGTCAACTTCGCGTCTCAATATCTCGGGATGTAATGGGAATATTGCGATGCAATCACCGCCATTGTGTATGTACTTTGTCATGCTATGGATTGCTGAAGAAAAAATATAGGAGGTCCATTTAAAAAAAACGTGAGTTTGTGTTAAAAAACACATATGCTTTCGTTTTAGAATGTTTCCAAATATGTACATTCATGGGCCCCAGCCCTACATTGATACCGGTGAAAGTCGTTTTCCAATAGCTGTTATTGTTCCAGAGATATTTTGGGTGGACAAGATAGCTGGGACACCCTGTATATGGAGCCTCTACTTACTTGCGCTGTAGTACCAAGTCACGGCGTAGCGTCATGCACATCAGGTGGCGTAATGGTCGCGTGACAGGTGTACAAACAGAGCCGGCGCCGTCAGCTCTCCCACTGACGCTACTGTACGTGTCGCGAGGCGCATTCTAACGTGCTCCTGACTACACAACGACCCTCAACAGAGTCTGTATTTGGTGTGCAGACAGAAATACACTCTTCCAGGTGACTTAGGTCAGCTGATGCGCTTGTGAACATTTCATACATCTGTTCAATGAGCACTGACGTCAATTTCCTGGTATGGGCCCATAGGAGCAATATGTGAAGACTTTACGAAATTACTGGAAGTAACATCGAGAGCAATCTTCAAATAAAACGATACTGACTAGGCGCATGCAGGAGAGGCTAGACTTGCAGGGTAAAGGCATTAGTGCCTGAAGTAAGAGCAACGCATCATCTGTATCGTATATATCCTAGCAGGGGGATAATACACTACTGCCATTAAAATTGCTACAACAAGAATAAATGCAGATGATAAACGGGTATTCATTGGGCAAATATATTATTCTAGAACTGACATGTGATTACATTTTCGCGCAATTTGGGTGCATAGATCCTGAGAATTCAGAACCCACAACAACCACCTCTGGCCGTAATAACGGCCTTGATACGCCTGAGCATTGAGTCAGAGCTTGGATCGTGTGTACAGGTACAGCTACCCATGCAGCTTCAACGCAATACCACAGTTCATCAAGAGTAGTGACTGGCGTATTGTGACGAGCCAGTTGCTCGGCCACCATTGACCAGATGTTTTCAATTGGTGAGAGATCTGAAGAATGTGCTGGCCAGGGCAGCACACGAACATTTTCTGTATCCAGAAAGGCCCGTACAGGACCCCCAACATGCAGTCGTGCATTACCCTCCTGAAATGTAGGGTTTCGCAGGGATCGAATGAAGGGTAGAGCCACGGGTCGTAACACATCTGAAATGTAACGTCCACTGTTCAAAGTACCGTCAATGCGAACAAGAGGTGACAGAGACGTGTAACCAATCGCACGCCATACCATCATGCCGGGTGATACGCCAGTATGGCGATGACGAATACACGCTTCCAATGTGCGTTCGCCGCGATGTCGCCAGACACGGACGCGACCATCATGATGCTGTAAACAGAACCTGGATTCATCCGAAAATATGACGTTTTGCCATTCGTGCACCCAGGTTCGTCGTTGAGTACACCATCGCAGGCGCTCCTGTCTGCGATGCAGCGTCAAGAGTAACCGCAGCCTAGGTCTCCGAGATGATAGTCCATGCTGCTCCAAACGTCGTCGAACTGTTCGTGCAGATGGTTGTTGTCTTGCAAACGTCCCCATCTGTTGACTCAGGGATCGAGACGTTGCTGCACGATCCGTTACAGCCATGCGGACAAGATGCCTGTCTTCTGGACTGCTAGTGATACGAGGTCGTTGGGATCCAGCACGGCGTTCCGCATTACACTCCTGAACCCACCGATTCCATATTTTGCTAACAGTCATTGGATCTCGACCAACACGAGCAGCAATGTCGCGATACGATAAACCGCAATCGCGATAGGCTACAATCTGACCATTATCGAAGTCGGAAACGTGATGGTACGCATTTCTCCTCCTTACACGAGGCATCACAACAACGTTTCACCAGGCAACGCCGGTCAACTGCTGTTTGTGTATGAGAAATCGGTTGGGAACTTTTCTGATGTCAGCACGTTGTAGATGTCGCACCCGGCGCCAACCTTGTGTGAATGCTCTGAAAAGCTAATCGTTTGCGTATCACAGCATCTTTTTCCTGTTGGTTAAATTTTGCGTCTGTAGCACGTCATCTTCGTGGTGTAGAAATTTTAATGGCCAGTAGTGTACATGTTCTGTCTGGGCACACGCCCCTTGCCTCCAGTATCTGCAAAGAATTACGACACTTCTACTGTCTTACTACAGTCCTTAAATTTGTGAGCACCATCGTTGCAGATAGATCTACTAGGGTCGTTAGCTATCTTTCTTAATCATATGTAAAATTTCGCTCTAATGTCTTTTACTTAGGATATTAGGATATTGATACTGAACGTACTTGGGTGTGGATTGCTTACCCAGGCATGATTTGTTGAATTGATGTAAAGGTCATACGAAGATAAAACTGTAGAAACCTGAAATGGATAATGCTATATGAATATCTTAAGTGAAATGCAGCTGAGTAGAAAGTTACCCAGTATAGGACTAACATTTAAATGTAGTTCTCAAACGTCCTCGAAACAAGTACGGAAAACTACATTGCATTATATTTATAATCGCCTCTTATAGTGATGATACTGGAAAACGCGTGACAGATTTCGAAAAGGGAGCCTTAAATTTAATCATTGGCCAAAGTAACTGTCTACAGGGCATTCCTACGTTGTTTATAAAGTGACGAACGGGACACCCGTGTGGTCCAAGTTGTATGGGTCGCAAATTTGGCAGAAAAAATTTAGATAAATAACAGCAGCAGCGAAATTAGAAAGAAAGAAATACTAGAGCATTTATGGCATCGTCGAAGGCGTCCGTTTGGGACACCAGACCAGCAGCAGTACCACAACAGCTGTCAATGACGAGAGTCTCGCTCTGGGGGAGGAAGTCTGCTGACCATTTCAAAAGAACTGCCCCGATAGTTGCCGTAAGTGAATCAGGATATTTTATTTTCCACTATGGCTTGCAGCAGTGACACATTTGCTGGTAAAAACATATGAGTAAATATGTTAGTTAACTAAATACCTGAAGTGTTAAGTTTTGAAAAGTATATTACAACTACGGAAAACAACATCTGTTGTTTAACCAATTGCAGTATAAAATATAACTGATGCATCCAAAATACGGATTAGAAACTGTTCATACAATATAAAATTAAAAGTACATCTAATTTGTAACTATTTATTACACTTACATCTACATCTACATTTATACTCCGCAAGCCACCCAACGGTGTGTGGTGGAGGGCACTTTACGTGCCACTGTCATTACCTCCCTTTCCTGTTCCAGTCGCCTATGGTTCGTGGGAAGAACGACTGTCTGAAAGCCTCCGTGCGCGCTCGAATCTCTCTAATTTTACATTCGTGATCTCCTCGGGAGGTATAAGTAGGGGGAAGCAATATATTCGATACCTCATCCAGAAACGCACCCTCTCGAAACCTGGCGAGCAAGTTACACCGCGATGCAGAGCGCCTCTCTTGCAGAGTCTGCCACTTGAGTTTGCTAAACATCTCCGTAACGCTATCACGGTTACCAAATGACCCTGTGACGAAACGCGCCGCTCTTCTTTGGATCTTTTCTATCTCCTCCGTCAACCCGATCTGGTACGGATCCCATACTGATGAGCAATACTCAAGTATAGGTCGAACGAGTGTTTTGTAAGCCACCTCCTTTGTTGATGGACTACATTTTCTAAGGACTCTCCCAATGAATCTAAACCTGGTACGCGCCTTACCAACAATTAATTTTATATGATCATTCCACTTCAAATCGTTCCGCACGCATACTCCCAGATATTTTACAGAAGTAACTGCTACCAGTGTTTGGTCCGCTATCATATAATCATACAATAAAGGATCCTTCTTTCTATGTATTCGCAATACCTTACATTTGTCTATGTTAAGGGTCAGTTGCCACTCCCTGCACCAAGTGCTTATCCGCTGCAGATCTTCCTGCATTTCGCTACAATTTTCTAATGCTGCAACTTCTCTGTATACTACAGCATCATCCGCGTAAAGCCGCATGGAACTTCCGACACTACCTACTAGGTCATTTATATATATTGTGAAAAGCAATGGTCCCATAACACTCCCCTGTGGCACGCCAGAGGTTACTTTAACGTCTGTAGACGTCTCTCCATTGATAACAATATGCTGTGTTCTGTTTGCTAAAAACTCTTCAATCCAGCCACACAGCTGGTCTGATATTCCGTAGGCTCTTACTTTGTTTATCAGGCGACAGTGCGGAACTGTATCGAACGCCTTCCGGAAGTCAAGAAAAATAGCATCTACCTGGGAGCCTGTATCTAATATTTTCTGGGTCTCATGAACAAATAAAGCGAGTTGGGTCTCACACGATCGCTGTTTCCGGAATCCATGTTGATTCAGACATAGTAGATTCTGGGTTTCCAAAAACGACATGATACTCGAGCAAAAAACATGTTCTAAAATTCTACAACAGATCGACGTCAGAGATATAGGTCTATAGTTTTGCGCATCTGCTCGACGACCCTTCTTGAAGACTGGGACTACCTGTGCTCTTTTCCAATCATTTGGAACCCTCCGTTCCTCTAGAGACTTGCGGTACACGGCTGTTAGAAGGGGGGCAAGTTCTTTCACGTACTCTGTGTAGAATCGAATTGGTATCCCGTCAGGTCCAGTGGACTTTCCTCTGTTGAGTGATTCCAGTTGCTTTTCTATTCCTTGGACACTTATTTCGATGTCAGCCATTTTTTCGTTTGTGCGAGGATTTAGAGAAGGAACTGCAGTGCGGTCTTCCTCTGTGAAACAGCTTTGGAAAAAGGTGTTTAGTATTTCAGCTTTACGCGTGTCATCCGAGCGAGTGTTTCCGAGCGAGGTGGCGCAGTGGTTAGCACATTGGACTCACATTCGGGAGGACGACGGTTCAAACCGGCGTCCGGCCATCCTGATTTAGGTTTTCCGTGACTTCCCTAAATCGCTTCAGGCAAATGCCGGGATGATGCCTTGGAAAGGGCACGGCCGACTTCCTTCATCATCTTACTCTAATCCGACGGAATCCATGACCTCGCTGTTTGGTCCTCTCTCCAAAATCAACTAACCTTCCAACTTTTGCGTCCTGGTATCTGAAGGTTCAGTGACGTACCTCCAGGCCAATCGCAGCTGAAATAGACCGCAACGTCTGTCACTGGTTCTCCGACATGCAAATGTTTCTAATCTGTGCACAGCCATCATAAAACTTGTCTCATTGTGATCAATCCTTTCTCTTCTCCATCGCATTTATAACAGCCTTCACATTAAGGCAGAACAATTTCTGATCATCTGTTAGATATCTGAACATCACGTCACGGTATTACTGCAAAAGACGAGTAAACCGAGAACACCCCCTCGGGCATTCCGTTGTCTATATGACCTAGCCGCTGTTTTCTGGATGTGATACTACCTAACGTTATCTTTCAGGCAACATTAATCATTTATTGAACGTAAGTTGTTACACGACTTACTTCATTGGACATGCATGGAGTACCAGAGTACAGAAACGTAAGAAACGTCCTTTAGTTTCTTGGGGCATGCATCGGGTGTCAGACTAGATAAATCCTGGATAAATGGCTCTGAGCACTATGCGACTTAACTTCTGAGGTCATCAGTCGCCTAGAACTTAGAACTAATTAAACCTAACTAACCTAAGGACATCACACACATCCATGCCCGAGGCAGGATTCGAACCTGCGACCGTAGCGGTCACGCGGTTCCAGACTCATGCGCCTTTAACCGCACGGCCACACCGGCCGGCTACCTGGATAAATCCTGGACTAGATAAATCCGGGTGGCAGGATGAAGACCTAAACCATGGGCCTCATGACTCCGAGCCGTGCGTCGCAACAAATCCGCCACCTCCTTTTGGTCAACAGGTTCAAAGTTTGCTTTACTTTAGGCTACCATCCATCTGCCAAGACCAGTTAATTACGGTTAATTATAAGGACATCACACTGATACTCTCAGGTCTGAATTCATACGATTAATAGTTGCTGCAGTTTCCTCGGTTGGATACGATCAATGCACGTAGCTGAGCAGGCATACGAAGTGTATTCAAAAAGTAAGGGGAATTTTGTAATCTAGAATGAAGTATTAGTCCTACTTCTTCCTTGACGCGTTGATAAACTTTTATGAGAAATACTATCGAATATCAGCTTTATCGGATATTTAGTCTGTTATCAGCTCCCAAACAGATTACATGTTGTGTTTTGGTAGTATCGATGATTTCTTATTTTATATAAAAATAGATCAGATAACTTTTTCTTAAATTTTGTTATAGGAAGGGAATAAAGAGCAGTAATACCAGAAATGTTAAAGTTTGCTTATGGCGAGTCAGCTATGAGAAAAACAAGGATTTACGACCGCTATAAGCATTTCGAAGAAGGCGGAGAAGACCTTGAACATGACGTACGACCTGGACGCACCAGCACATCATCAACCCATGAAATCGTGGAATGATTATGAACGATTCCCGTATCACATTCAGAGAAACCGATGATGACGTTGATACATTAGTTGTCTCATGCAACGAAATTTTTCCTGTGTTTTGGGTATGAAACAAGTGACAGCGCAAGTTATTCTAAAATTGTTAAATGTCGAAGAGGAACAACGGTGAGCCGGCCGCGGTGGTCTCGCGGTTCTAGGCGCGCAGTCCGGAGCCGTGCGACTGCTACGGTCGCAGGTTCGAATCCTGCCTCGGGCATGGATGTGTGTGATGTCCTTAGGTTAGTTAGGTTTAAGTAGTTCTAAGTTCTAGGGGACTGATAACCACAGCAGTTGAGTCCCATAGTGCTCAGAGCCATTTGAACCATTTTGAACAACGGTGAATGCTAATTGCTCAAGAGTCGCTAAATGAAGCCAACAATGAAGTAAAATACTGAAACATGGCGTAAAATATAATGAAACATTAGTGTACATGACGTGAAAAGAAGTTCAGTCATGCCAGTAGTATCACTCTGAATGGACAAAAAAAAACAGCTCGACAAGTGCACTCAAAGGTTACGATTACTGTGTTCGATGTTCGATTTTAAGGGTATATTGCACTGCGAGGTCTTGCTACAAGGTCGATTGATCAGTGCGGAGTACTTAATACAAGTTGAAAAGCGTTTGCATGAAGTAGTTCATAAGAAATGCCCGAATTAGTGGCGAAATAATTCATGGCATTTGCACCGCGATATTAGACCTGCTCACACTATCTTGCTTCTTCGAAAATTTTAGGCCAAAATAATACTATAATGTTGCCAGACATGGTCCTATGTGAATTTTTCTGTTCCTAAATACCACTCGTATAAAAAAACCATAAAAGGCTCTCGTTGTACGGGCGTAGATGAAATCAAAAAGGCGTCGCAGAGCTATAACCTATAGCAAGGATCAAGTCGTAGAAGTGTTGCAGGGATTGGAAAAAGCACTGCACTGACATCTGTAAGAGGAACTAGTTTGATGCGTATAACATGGATATAGACGAATAAATGAAATCATTTCAAAAACACAAAAATTTACGGCATTTTTAGTGTTTACCCCAGCTGGTGAAAATGGAATGCTCGTAGGATCACTTTGTTGTCTGTCTCTGTCTGCCCTACCGTTAGAAATCCTTTTTCTCAGTATCCAAATATGTGACACAAATTTGAACTTGATACGTTTACCCGTTCACGAGAAAAAGGGATGTTAACGGACGGCCTGATAGCCAGATAGTCGGTTAACAAGTGAGAAAGTAGATCGTTGACGAGTCAGTTTGTGTCAAAATATATGACACAAAAGACTACATCTTTTGATGCGTGGACTTAGAAGCTTCAATTTTTTACACCGCTACACCGTTACTGGACTGTAGACCTTAGTATGTGACATAAATATCAAATTAATGCGTCTACCTGTTCCTGAGAAAAAGGGTTTCTAACGGTAGGGCAGACAGGCAGACAGGCAGACACAGACAGACAACAAAGTGATCCTACGAGCCTTCCGTTTTCACCAACTGGGGTACGAAACCCTAAAAATGCCGTAAATTTGTGTGTTTTTGAAATAAATTCATTTATTCGTCTGCATCCCTGTTATACGCATCAAACTCGTTCCTCATACTGGTCCCTTGGCGGTGTAAAGTCAATGCAAACAAAAGAAACGGCCTTTTATATTATATATTTTGATCCACGTAAAATGACACATCAAAACATATGGTGTCCTACCCGCTCACCTATAATCATGAAATGTGGCAAGCAGCAAGTTTTCAAAGCAAAAGTAAAAAAAAAAAAAAAGTAAAAAAAAATCCGAAAACTGTTAGTTTGTAGAGGCAAAGGTGGATAAATGGGCCCCTGCTGGTATTATGGGCCTCCTACATATTTGGAAGTACAGGCCACGAATTCTAGCGGAGAACACATGAACTACTAAAACATCTACATCTACATCTACACTCCGCGAGCCACCTTACGATGTGTGGCGGAGGGTACTTATTGTACCACTATCTGATCCCCCCTTCCCTGTTCCATTCACGAATTGTGCGTGGGAAGAACGACTGCTTGTAAGTCTCCGTATTTGCTCTAATTTCTCGGATCTTTTCGTTGTGATCATTACGCGAGATATATGTGGGCGGTAGTAATATGTTGCCCATCTCTTCCCGGAATGTGCTCTCTCGTAATTTCGATAATAAACCTCTCCGTATTGCGTAACGCCTTTCTTGAAGTGTCTGCCACTGGAGCTTGTTCAGCATCTCCGTAACGCTCTCGCGCTGACTAAATGTCCCCATGACGAATCGCGCTGCTTTTCGCTGGATCATGTCTATCTCTTCTATTAATCCAACCTGGTAAGGGTCCCATACTGACGAGCAATACTCAAGAATCGGACGAACAAGCGTTTTGTAAGCTACTTCTTTCGTCGATGAGTCACATTTTCTTAGAATTCTTCCTATGAATCTCAACCTGGCGCCTGCTTTTCCCACTATTTGTTTTATGTGATCATTCCACTTCAGATCGCTCCGGATAGTAACTCCTAAGTATTTTACGGTCGTTACCGCTTCCAATGATTTACCACCTATGGCATAATCGTACTGGAATGGATTTCTGCCCCTATGTATGCGCATTATATTACATTTATCTACATTTAGGGAAAGCTGCCAGCTGTCGCACCATTCATTAATCCTCTGCAGGTCTTCCTGGAGTACGTACGAGTCTTCTGATGTTGCTACTTTCTTGTAGACAACCGTGTCATCTGCAAATAGCCTCACGGAGCTACCGATGTTGTCAACTAAGTCATTTATGTATATTGTAAACAATAAAGGTCCTATCACGCTTCCTTGCGGTACTCCCGAAATTACCTCTACATCTGCAGATTTTGAACCGTTAAGAATGACATGTTGTGTTCTTTCTTCTAGGAAATCCTGAATCCAATCACAAACCTGGTCCGATATTCCGTAAGCACGTATTTTTTTCACTAAACGTAAGTGCGGAACCGTATCAAATGCCTTCCTGAAGTCCAGGAATACGGCATCAATCTGCTCGCCAGTGTCTACGGCACTGTGAATTTCTTGGGCAAATAGGGCGAGCTGGGTTTCACATGATCTCTGTTTGCGGAATCCATGTTGGTTATGATGAAGGAGATTTGTATTATCTAAGAACGTCATAATACGAGAACACAAAACATGTTCCATTATTCTACAACAGATTGACGTAAGTGAAATAGGCCTATAATTATTCGCATCTGATTTATGACCCTTCTTGAAAATGGGAACGACCTGTGCTTTCTTCCAGTCGCTAGGTACTTTACGTTCTTCCAGAGATCTACGATAAATTGCTGATAGAAAGGGGGCAAGTTCTTTAGCATAATCACTGTAGAATCTTAAGGGTATCTCGTCTGGTCCGGATGCTTTTCCGCTACTAAGTGATAGCAGTTGTTTTTCAATTCCGATATCGTTTATTTCAATATTTTCCATTTTGGCGTCCGTGCGACGGCTGAAGTCAGGGACCGTGTTACGATTTTCCGCAGTGAAACAGTTTCGGAACACTGAATTCAGTATTTCTGCCTTTCTTCGGTCGTCCTCTGTTTCGGTGCCATCGTGGTCAACGAGTGACTGAATAGGGGATTTAGATCCGCTTACCGATTTTACATATGACCAAAACTTTTTAGGGTTCTTGTTTAGATTGTTTGCCAATGTTTTATGTTCGAATTCGTTGAATGCTTCTCTCATTGCTCTCTTTACGCTCTTTTTCGCTTCGTTCAGCTTTTCCTTATCAGCTATGATTCGACTACTCTTAAACCTATGGTGAAGCTTTCTTTGTTTCCGTAGTACCTTTCGTACATGATTGTTATACCACGGTGGATCTTTCCCCTCGCTTTGGACCTTAGTCGGTACGAACTTATCTAAGGCGTACTGGACGATGTTTCTGAATTTTTTCCATTTTTGTTCCACATCCTCTTCCTCAGAAATGAACGTTTGATGGTGGTCACTCAGATATTCTGCGATTTGTGCCCTATCACTCTTGTTAAGCAAATAGATTTTCCTTCCTTTCTTGGCATTTCTTATTACACTTGTAGTCATTGATGCAACCACTGACTTATGATCACTGATACCCTCTTCTACATTCACGGAGTCGAAAAGTTCCGGTCTATTTGTTGCTATGAGGTCTAAAACGTTAGCTTCACGAGTTGGTTCTCTAACTATCTGCTCGAAGTAATTCTCGGACAAGGCAGTCAGGATAATGTCACAAGAGTCTCTGTCCCTGGCTCCAGTTCTGATTGTGTGACTATCCCATTCTATACCTGGTAGATTGAAGTCTCCCCCTATTACAATAGTATGATCACGAAACTTCTTCACGACGTTCTGCAGGTTCTCTCTGAGGCGCTCAACTACTACGGTTGCTGATGCAGGTGGCCTATAGAAGCATCCGACTATCATATCTGACCCACCTTTGATACTTAACTTAACCCAGATTATTTCACATTCGCATTCGCTAATAACTTCACTGGATATTATTGAATTCTTTACTGCTATAAATACTCCTCCACCATTGGCGTTTATCCTATCCTTGCGGTATATATTCCATTCTGTGTCTAGGATTTCGTTACTGTTCACTTCCGGTTTTAACCAACTTTCCGTTCCTAATACTATATGCGCACTATTTCCTTCAATAAGAGATACTAATTCAGGAACCTTGCCCTGGATACTCCTGCAGTTTACCAATATTACGTTAACTTTTCCTGTTTTTGGTCTCTGAGGACGGACGTTCTTTATCAACGATGATAATGTTCTCTCTGGTAAGCCGTCAGGTATTTTATCGTTTCGCCCAAGGGGGGGTCCCTCTAACCTAAAAAACCCCCGTGTGCACGCCACACGTACTCTGCTACCCTAGTAGCTGCTTCCGGTGTGTAGTGCACGCCTGACCTGTCTAGGGGGGCCCTACAGTTCTCCACCCAATAACGGAGGTCGATGAATTTGCAACCATTATAGTCGCAGAGTCGTCTGAGCCTCTGGTTTAGACCCTCCACACGGCTCCAAACCAGAGGACCGCGATCGACTCTGGGCACTATGCTGCAGATATTAAGCTCAGCTTGCACTCCGCGTGCGATGCTGGTTGTCTTCACCAAATCAGCCAGCCGCCGGAAGGAACCAAGGATGGCCTCAGAACCCAAGCGGCAGGCGTCATTCGTTCCGACATGTGCTACTATCTGCAGCCGGTCACACCCAGTGCGTTCAATAGCTGCCGGAAGGGCCTCCTCCACATTACGGACGAGACCCCCCGGCAAGCACACCGAGTGCACACTGGCATTCTTCCCCGACCTACCCGCTATTTTCCTGAGGGGCTCCATAACCCGCCTAACGTTGGAGCTCCCTATAACTAATAGGCCCGCCCTCTGTGACTGTCGGGACCTTGCCGGAGAATCGGCCACTGGCCCAACAGGCGAGGCATCCTGTGGTGGCTCGGAAACGATGTCATCACCACTAGGAAGCACCCCGTACCTGTTGGAAAGGGGTAAGGCAGCCGCCACGCGGCCAGATCCCACCTTCGCCTTTCGGCCAGGCACGCGCGAGCCCACCACTGTCCGCCATTCACCCTGGAGTGATGGCTGACCGGTAAGATGCTCACTGCCGGAAGACGCAGCGACATCAGGGGTTCCATGTGATTCCAAGGCCACCGAAGTAGGCATAGGTCTCACCACAGTTGCCCCAACGCCACTACGAGCCGACGCCTGCGCCTCGAGCTCGATGAGCCTAACAGACAAAGCCTCCACCTGTCCCCGAAGAGTGGCCAATTCTCCTTGCGTCCGCTCACAACAACCACAGTCCCTACACATGACTATGTTTACCCTACTCTATACGGTGACAAATTCCCAAGATAATCTTCTGATGAGCTACTCTGATAATCAAGAAACACTCACTGAAATACGAGACGCGAAAACTACGCTAGGTTTTCCCAGAAAAACTATTTAAAAGCTAAGCGCAGCAAATAAGTACAAAAACACTGTTATTGAAATAAAAGGTTCTATCTAGTAAGCACTCGAACACGCAAGAAATTACAAAAATAAACTAGTAATTACACAGATAACTGAAAATAAGTCGCTGCTGTTTGTAAAATATGTAAGAAGCAAACGGTGTACTCGCCTTAGTAGTAGCAGGAGCTAGCGATGCGCTCTCGCTGACGGTCTAACTGACACTGACTGAGCTGCTCTAACCAAACATACAAGCCTGCACGATACGAGAGTCGATACAACGGTCGATAGCAATGGCGGTACTGTACACTACACTGTTATTGAAATAAAAGGTTCTACCTAGTAAGCACTCGAACACGCAAGAAATTACAAAAATAAACTAGTAATTACACAGATAACTGAAAATAAGTCGCTGCTGTTTGTAAAATATGTAAGAAGCAAACGGTGTACTCGCCTTAGTAGTAGCAGGAGCTAGCGATGCGCTCTCGCTGACGGTCTAACTGACCGTTGCCAAACTTCACTGTAGTGTGCGCAGACGTAGTAGCTGTCATGGTTTGTGAGTAGTTGTGCTGTGAATTTTTTCGCTGTCTTCAAAAGTTTGAAAGGTTAGTGTTTACTTGAATGAAACTCAAATTTCTAACATGTTATTAGTAGAACTAAGGTAAGGTACGTATTTGGCTTGCTGTTGGGGTTACCGTTTTACGTTAATTAACGACGGTTGCGAACCAAACTAACCGTAGGCAAGATCGTTTTTCCCAAGATGGCGAGGGTGGATATATGGGCCCCTTTTGCTGCTGGTATTATGGGCCCCGTAAAATCAATCAGATATTGCTACTCCTTATGTTTCAGATGCCTCGAACACATCTTGTACGCCCAAAAAAAATCGAAACGGCAATCGTGGGACAAAGCAAATATGGCAAATGCTATTGTAGCTATTAAAGAGAAAAAAATGGGGTTGAAAAAAGCGGTTAAAGTGTACTCCGTCCCTCGTTCTACGCTCCAAAGGCTTTCCACCGGTTTTGCCACAGGGACTTGAGGACGACTGGTTAAATATCTTCTCATTATGGAATCCAAATTCTACGGCCTTACTAGAAATGACATCAGGCGCATGGTTTACCAGCTTTGCACAAGAAATAAAAAGTTGGTGTTTCTGTTCCTGATGTTGACGACGCTGTATGTCTCTTTGTGAAGGGATTTTTTCAAAGGACACAAAAGGTGGACTTTGGGTCCAGTGTATAGCCTGTGAGATGTGGGCTCAAAACGAATGCGCTGGATGCGAAAAAGATGCTTATGTGTGTGACTATTGTAAATAGGCTAGGCGTAGGCTGTGAAAATCATCCCACCAGTAGACTAATTAACAATGTTCAGAGTGAATCTTTCTTTCTTTATGCAGAAAAATTAAATAAAATTATATTTTTCAAATTTTTGTTTCTTTTTATTTCAAACTACCTTGGGGCCCATATTACCAGCACAACTTCTTGACGCAACAAAATGCAGAGTATCAAGAAAAAAATAAAATTTTGTTTTAAATATTAAAAAGTTGGACCAAAACATGTCGTAACTATTGCAGGACATACTAGAGAAATGTTTTATGTTAATTTCAGGTGACTATACTAAAAATAAAAGATCTTATATAAAAAAAAACAGAGTGGGGGCCCATTTATCCACCTTTACCTCTAATAGTATCCCACGAGAATATATACATGATTTATTAGCCGACTGTCACTCCGTCTGTTAAGACCCCTTTTTTTCTCAGTAATTAATAGGCGTATGAAGTTGTCACTTACTGGGGTTTACGGTTCCTTGACGGTTAATAAACGTAAGCTACTAAGTCAATGCAATCAAAAACTACGGCCATTTATGTAACATACTCGTATTTAGATATTCAAACTCACTGATCCAAACCTGTAGGATGCTTCCCGTTGACCCAGAATCACGAAATTGGTCAAGAAGCAAGATTTAACATTAAAAGCAAAGAAAAAAATTCGAAAAATTTTTATTTGTAACTACGTCATAACAAAAAAAATTTTGCCATATGTCATCCGCTTGTCTGTCTGTCTGTTTGTTGAGACCCTGTTTTCAAAAGAATGGCTCACAGTACTATGGCACGTAACATCTGAGGTCATCAGTCCCCTAGAACTTAGAACTACTTAAACCTAACTAACCTAAGGACATCACACACATTCATGCCCGAGGCAGGATAAGAACCTGCGACCATATCGGTCGCGCGGTTCAGGACTGAAGCGCCTAGAACCGCTCGGCCACAAAGGCCGGCGAGACCTCGTTTTCTAAGGAATCAGGAGGCATATCAAATTGAAATTTATATCACATACTAAGATGGACGTTCCCTTGGCGGTATAAAATATTTAAGCTTCGAAGTCAATAGAACCAAAAATACGGCTATTTATGCCACATATTGTGATACTGGCAAACTCACTCATCAAAATTTATTACTTCCCGTTGACCTAGAATCATGAAATTTGGAAGAAGGAAGGTTTCTCATAAAACTGTTAATCTGTAATTATATCACATGAAAAAATTATTTTTTATCGTTTGTTGCCTGACTTCAAAAGTAAGACATTCTCGAATGCCTTGGACTTACCGGTATCGGTACTTTACCAGTACCAGTGTCGAGATTCTCGATTCCCAGGATGGAGGAACTGTCTACATACATAATTAAGTTTATACGGAAGCGCCGAAGCACGAGGCCTGCTCACTCCTGGCCACTTTCTTGAACGCACCGTGACAAGGACTTGCAGTATAACGGACAAAACAATGCTTCAAAGAGGGTAGCTTGTTCATTCGTTCAGGTCAGCAGCCTGGCAGGTCGCCGCCGGCTCCCACGCTCTGAGCGCCATACGGCCACTGCGATAAGGTCGGCGTAGGCGGGCAAGCGTGCGTCACGCTTACACGGCGCCCCTTGTCACTCTAAAACATAACAACGCGGAGCACGCTCTCTCGCCTTGACATCGCTCTTAACAAAAATACTATTTTTTCTTCAGGGGGAACGACAGTGTGTCCGATCAAAATATTGCTCAAAATCAGGATTTTTTTTTCTCCGTATTTGAATGCAAGAGACAAATTCAGTTTGCTACAAGGCATAAAGCATACATTGATGTTGTTATTGGTAATTTTTCATTGAAAAACAGTAATATCTTCAGTGCATAATTGGTATTTTCCCGAGGCAGCTCTGAAAGGAGGTAGATCAACGGTTGTCGCTGTAACTTTGGTTGTGGTTATCTGAAACATGAATTTAACGCATCATCCTGATTCTTACAGATTTTATATTGGTTCATCGTAGGGGTTTACAAACAAAAAGAAAAAATTTGCAAAATTATAGATATATGAAAAAAATGGTCATTTTACGACCCCTCTTTTTGAGAGAAAAAAGTACTAAATGCCAACATTAACAAATCGGCGACGATGAACTGAAGGGAATTGAGTTTGCTTCAAGGGGGACCAAAGGTCATTAAAATCGTATGAAAATTGTAGCGTGGGCGATGACAACCAAGCCGAAAATCATGGTTTTGATAAAAACGCCTTTAAAGTTTGACAATTATTTATCATATAAAAAAAGGGGACAAAGTTTGAAACTTATGGGATATCATCGATGGTTGGTCCATAACTATAGGCCCAATTTGTGGATGGCCGCTTTCTGCTACTTTGACCTGACAAGCCCTCATTTTTCTCCTCAGGTCCCTTTTCGTCGCTGACGCGTCGCCGCTGGCCTCTCTATCTTCACAGAATTGACGCATTTAATCGCCTGTTTTGATTTGAAGGGAATCTGCCACGTGCATTAATAAAATATGACCTACACTGAATAGACAAAGTCAAATTTCAAGCAATGTTGACAATTTCGCTTCGGCTGGACGTTATTTCTAGAACGTATCTCCAAATGAGACTATTGAAACTTTCGTTCACGTTTTGTGTAAAGCCCTCCAAACAACGCACCACCAAATCAGGTTTACTCAAAACCCTAAGCATCTCACGGACGCAGCGAAGGAAGCATGGGCGCGGAGCCGATTCTCTTAACGCCGAGGCGCACTGTACTCCCTGCGGTTCACCCTTAACACAAATACTAATTTGTTACTTATTATGACAAACCGATTTACCGAAAGTCACCAGTTGAGTTGTCTCATTGTAAGACGTATCGTGTACAACATCCGAATGTTGCGGTTAGATGCGTAGTTTGAAAATGCATAGACGATACCTGAGTCAACTGTTACACACAGGCGAGTGATATATGTGGCAACACGTTCACTTAAACCGCTTTTTTACGTGAGATGACAATCGGTGCAAGATATAGGGATCTTAGCATTTCGACAAATGCACAAGACAACTGCTTCCTAGGTCAAGGTGGCCGAGCGGTTCTAGGCGCTTCAGCCTGGAACCGCGCGACCGCTCCGGTCGCAGGTTCGAATCCTGCCTCGGGCATGGATGTGTGTGATGTCCTTAGGTTAGGTTTAAGTAGTTCTAAGTTCTAGGGGACTGACGACCTCAGATGTTAAGTCCCATAGTGCTCAGAGCCATTTGAACCATTTGAACCTAGGTCAAGGGAGCCTAGGATTGGCGGTCAACATCGCAATGACAATGCTTCCACACGACTAAACTGCAGCACAGGTGAGCCACAAATGTTTACGAATGGATGTCACGTCGCCTCCTCAGAGCGGCAACTACACTCATGCTCATAAGTTAAGGATAATTGCAGAATGTGGTGCCACAAAACGTAGCACTACACAAAACTGGCGCTAATAGTGTAAGCACATAGGAAACAAAACGACACAGATCTGTAAGTCCACGGTATTGGTGATAATTTGAGGAAACCGTCCCGAAACACATATGCTACAAGACACCGCTGTTTCCTGGGCATGTACCCCGACATCAATGGGATATGATCACCATGCACACGTACACAGGCGGCACAACGGGTTGGCATACTCTGAATCAGGTCGTCGAGCAGCTGCTGGGGTATAGCCTCCCATTCTTCCACCAGTGCCTGTCGGAGCTCCTGAAGTGTCCTACGGGTTTGAAGACATGCAGCAATACGTCGACCGAGAGCATTCCAGATGTGCTCGGTGGTGTTTAGGTCTGGAGAACAGGCAGGCCACTCCATTCGCTTGATATCTTCTGTTTCAAGGTACTCCTCCACGATGGCAGCTTGGTAGGGCCATGCGTTATCATCCTTGGGGAGGAAGGTAGGACCCACTGCACCCCTGAAAAGGCAGACATACTGGTGCAAAATGACGTCCCGATACACCTGTCCCGTTACAGTTCCTCTGTCAAAGACGTGCAGGGGTGTACGTACACCAATCATAATCCCACCCCACACCATCAAACCACGACCTCCATACAGGACCCTTTCAAGGACATTAAGGGGTTCGTATCTGTTTCCTGGTTCACGCCAGATGAAAACCCGGCGAGAATCACTGTTCAGACTCTACCTGGACTCGTCCGTGAACATAACCTGGGACCACTGTTCCATTGACCAAGTACTGTATTCCTGACACCAGGCTTTACGGGCTCTATTGTGACCAGGGGTCAGTGGAATGCACCTTGCAGGTCTTCGGGCGAATAAACCAGTCGTCTGTAGACTGTGTGTCTGGAGACAACTGTTCCAGTGGCTGCGGTAAGGTCCCGAACAAGGCTACCTACAGTACTCCGTGGCCGTGTGCCGGCACTGATGATGAGATATCGTTTTTGTGGTGTGTACACTGTGGACGTCCCGTAATGTAGCGCCTGGACACGTTTTTTTGGCACACGGAGGGCCCGTGCTACCACCTGCTGTGTTTGACCAGCCTCTAGTCACCCTAGTATTCTACCCCTAATAACGTCATCAATATGTGTTCTTTGAGCTATTTTCAACACACAGTCACCATTATCACGTCTGAAAATGTCTGCACACTTACTCGCTGCACCGTACTCTGACATGCACCAACACACCTCTGCGTTTGTGGACTGCTGCCAGCGCCACCGTGCTACGACCACAGGTCAGATGCACCGCGTGGTCATACCCCGCAAACCGCCCACCAGAGAGTTGTTTCACCATGTATCAGGGTCATCCTTACTTTACGAGAATGAGTGTAGATCTACTGCAAATCACATCACAGCCGATTATTATGTGGGGCGTCAGGTAGCCATTTCGATTACGACTGTATGGAAATAACTACAACGCAGAATGCCATGTTTACGTATTTTTTAATTTTTTATCTTGCGGAAGCCAGTACACTGCCTGACAAAAAAAGCGGAGTACCCAGAATTGGAGGAGGATGCGAAAAGAAACTTCGTGGGGTTCACGAAAGGGGAGGTAGGTTATGTGATGTTGTTTCAGTGATTACCAAATCGAGTCCAATTTACTAAGAACTTGACAGTATCAGATTACAGATCAGCATGACGTTGCACACATTGTTCCCTTGTTACATTCACTGATTACTTTGCGGAGGGTATCAGAAGCCATTACATGTCCCCCTACAGGAAACTGGACCAAACACGCTGTAACTGGTCACCCTGGACAGAGATGACGTTTGGGCTGACCCCATACATTTTCTATCGTGGACAGATCTGGGGATCTTATTGGCTAGGGGAGTACCTCAAGCCGGCCGCTGTGGCCGAGCAGTTCTCGGCGCTTCAGTCCGGAACCGCGCTGCTGCTACGGTCGCAGGTGATGTCCTTAGGTTAGTTACGTTTAAGTAGTTCTAAGTTCTAGGGGACTGATGACCTCAGATGGTAAGTCCCATAGTGCTCAGAGCCATTTGAACCATCTACCACTCCAAATGCAGCCAGTTATGTTGTGGTGTTAACGGCAGCCTACGCATGGAATGGTAGTTCCCTGTTCTGATTGTTGCTATGAGATGGCAGATGCTGATGCGAGGGCGTTACGACGTGCTTCGCAATACGGCGATCCTCCGTTGTGGTGGGCAGACGTTGGAGTGTAGTTTAACATTAGACGACTGTCACATCCGATAGCCCCACGAATCTGGATAGTGCAGGATTTCACCAATAGCCCAAATTGAGCTCACAATGGGGCCCCTTTCAGACTACGTTAGGCACTGACAAAGCTGTCTCACACGAGTACTTGACATCTCTCTGTTGTTGACATCACTCAACATCTGACGCTGGCAGAGCTCTCAATTAAACGCAGGTATTGATAGTCAACACATTGACTCAAGACACTGCAGTATCTCATGCCATAGCAGGCAATGGCGAGAGAAAACAGTGTCTCACCCTGCATGCGAAATTCGGTAATATAAAGCTAGTAGACGGGAAGCGTGCTCGGATAGCCGAAGTGGTTTAGGCGAGTGTTCGCGACAAGCGATAAATCTAGTCTCGAGTCGTGGTCTGGCGCAAATTATCATTTGTCCTGAAACATTCTACAGCTGATGCGGACCCATAATCGCAAATTACGAGTCCATGCTTAATTGAGTGCGGATGTTGATCGTCAATGCAGTGTCTCAGACTCAGTACTGCGCTACATATAATACCTTGTTACGCTTAGTAGAGCACGGGAGTGTATGCGTTATATAGATCCCATTTTATCCCCACTCCTTTTCGTCAATACACGCGTCATCTAATAGCAGAGTTTGCAAAATTTTCGATATTATCTATGACCTTATAAAAATACTTTTAATTAAAACGTTATTTTAACAATTTTTTAAAACATGTACACAAAGTGGAATATAACTGTTAAGTACGTTGTATAAAATACAAATTACTGTCTTAGGAAGACGTGATTTTTCAAAGATTACACATTTTACAATGAAAGCCTTACATAGTGAAAAGTCGAAAAGGGAATGGAATAGGTTGTCGTGTAAAGAAATATAGTGCACGGTTTACTTTAGTTCTGATCACGGCCATTTTAGTTTAACGTTTTGATGTGTTCTGTAATTGTGTGAAATGAAAATAGCGTATTAACAACATACAAGGTAAAGCCTGATAACCACAAAAAATTAAAAGTTTGAATAATTATATCAAAAACTTGTGGTATACGAAATTTTCTGTGTTTCTATTGGCGTGTAATATTTTTTAGACTTAATAGTAGCCGAAATATACAGAATTCCCCTCAAGAAGTCAATAAGAATGCAGCGTCAATAATTTTTACATGAGCTGGTCAATTTAGAGCACAAGCAAAAACAACTCCTTTCATTGACCGGTGATCTGTTCATTCTTCGCCAAGGACTTTCTCTCCGAGATGAAATGCACGTACCATCTCCGGAGATATTATTCCACTGACCTCTTGGATATGGACTAAATATTAAATGGCCTCACGTTGCGTGTTTCCAAAAAAACGAACTACACACGCCACACTAAAGAATGAATACGTTTCTGTCCCCTCAAGAATTTCAGATAATGTCCCAGTCAAGAGCGCCGATAACAGCACAGCGTATTCTCAAACACCGACAGCGGACAATACATCGAGCTTACCTTCAATTGTAACTACTGAAGCTGCAGGCGCCGCTAGCGGGGATCACTTCCTAGACACGTCCCGCACTTCTGTTTGGGAATTGTCATCGAGGTGATTCTTATTCTTAAACTAGAAAGGGATTCATGAATGACAATTGACATTCTCTCAATATTTAAACCGTTAGAGATAGAACAATAGAACAGAAGAAGTAAGGAATAGAACTCTGAGTATCATAACGTACGAGACGCGGAACTATCGAAAGATAGTTACAAATATCACGGAACGTGCAAAGCAAGGTACTCGTTTCAGAATTCGGATAACAGCATTTATGATAGTCAGACAGTGGTTAACAGCTGCACCCCATCGATAAAGAGGGCAGAAGTAAAATAAAAAGTCAACGGCCTTGTCGCTGTGATAACACCGAATTCCTTCAGACTAACGAAGTTGCGCGGTGTCGGGCCTGGTTAGCACTTGGATGTGTGACCGTTCGGTCTGCACAGCGCTCTTGTAAGCGGGATGCACTCCTTTGTGAGGCAAACTAAGGAGCTACTTGATTGAGAAGTAGCGGCTCCGGTCGCGTAAACTGACTACGTGCCCCTCCACGCCTATAGTGCCGCCTATAGTCTGAGGGTGACACGAAAGTCGGTCAGTACCACTGGGCCTTTCGGGGCCTGTTTGGAGAGAAATTTTTATTAAAAATGTAACTGAAACCAGACACGCTTTCTCCACGGTAAAATCCACTACTGGCCATTAAAATTGCTACACCAAGAAGAAATGCAGATAATAAACGGGTATTCATTGGACAAATATATTATACTACAACTGAAATGTGATTACATATTCACGCAATTTGGGTGCATAGATCCTGAGAAATCAGAACCCAGAACAACCACCTCTGGTCGTAATAACGGCCTTGATACGCCTGTGCATTGAGTCAAACAGAGCTTGGATGGCGTGTACAGGTACAGCTGCCCATGCAGCTTCAACACGATACCACAGTTCATCAAGAGTAATGACTGACGCATTGTAACGAGCCAGTTGCTCGGCCACCATTGACCAGATGTTTTCAATTGGTGAGAGATGAGAATGTGCTGGCCAGGGAGCAGTCGAACATTTTCTGTATCCAGAAAGGCCCGTACAGGACCTACAACATGCGGTCGGGCATTATCCTGCTGCAATGTAGGTTTTCGCAGGGATCGAATGAAGGGTAGAGCCACGGGTCGTAACACATCTGAAATGTAACGTCCACTGTTCAAAGTGCCGTCAATACGAACAAGAGGTGACCGAGACGAGTAACCAATGGCACCCCATACCATCACAACGGGTGATACGCTAGTATAGCGATGAGGAATACACACTTCCAATGTGCGTTCACCGCGATGTCGCCAAACACGGATGCGACCATCATGATGCTGTAAACAGAACCTGGATTCATCCGAGAAAATGACGTTTTGCCATTCGTGCACCCAGGTTCGTCGTTGAGTACACCATCGCAGGCGCTCCTGTCTGTGATGCAGCGTCAAGGGTAACTGCAGCCACGGTCTCCGAGCTGATAGTCCATGCTGCTGCAAACGTTGTCGAACTGTTCGTGCAGATGGTTGTTGTCTTGGAAACGTTCCCATCTGTTGACTCAGGGATCGAGACGTGGCTGCACGATCTGTTACAGCCATGCGGATAAGATGCCTGTCATCTCGACTGATAGTGTTACGAGGCGGTTGGGATCCAGCACGGCGTTCCGTATTACTCTCCTGAACCCACCGATTCTATATTCTGCTAACAGTCATTGGATCTCGACCAACGCGAGCAGCAGTGTCGCTATACGATAAACCGCAATCGCGATAGGCTACAATCCGACCTTTATCAAAGTCGGAAACGTGATGGTACCCATTTCTCCTCCTTACACGAGGCATCACAACAACGTTTCACCAGGCAAGCCGGTCAACTGCTGTTTATGTATGAGAAATCGGTTGGGAACTTTTCTGATGTCAGCACGTTGTAGGTGTCGCCACCGGCGCCAACCTTGTGTGAATGCTCTGAAAAGCTAATCATTTGCATATCACAGCATCTTCTTCCTGTCGGTTAAATTTCGCGTCTGTAGCAGGTCATCTTCGTGGTGTTGCAATTTTAATGGCCAGTTGTGTAGCACCAAAGTGGCACTTCCACGAATGTATGAAAAGTGTGTCTTCAGAACTCTTAAAAGAAGTGTATAACAGCAGCTCTTTTGCATAACTTGCTAACAGACTGTTCTGTTCGTCAGACAGACATTTCCAACCAGGTCGCAGTAGATTCAGGGCGTCTCGAGGAAAAGTACGTGAGATATTCGGGGTCTGAGTCAAAAATGTATTTAGCTTGTAAAATTTTCTGAACATGAGTAAGGGCCTATCGTCGGTCATTACCGTAAAGGAGCTCATTTATATGGACCTAAATGCTCAGCAGTACCGTAGTGTGATTGTAAATTACCTTACTTAAATGAAGCACGTCGCCAAATGTGGTATCTAACACTGTATTTTTAGTATCAAGCCACAAGACTGGACACACATGAGGTTCTTATTTAGTGCTTTGGTCTCTTGCAAATCAACCAGTCTGTTAGAAACATTAGTTTGTATTCAAAGGGGTGTAAAAAAGAGTTGTAACTTCCCACCAGTTTTGGTTAACAAAGGAACACTTGAAACTTCCTGGCAGATTAAAACTGTGTGCCCGACCGAGACTCGAACTCGGGACCTTTGCCTTTCGCGGGCAAGTGCTCTACCAACAGAGCTACCGAAGCACGACTCACGCCCGGTGCTCACAGCTTTACTTCTGCCAGTACCTCGTCTCCTACCTTCCAAACTTTACAGAAGCTCTCCTGCGAACCTTGCAGAAGGTTCGCAGGAGAGCTTCTGTAAAGTTTGGAAGGTAGGAGACGAGGTACTGGCAGAAGTAAAGCTGTGAGCACCGGGCGTGAGTCGTGCTTCGGTAGCTCTGTTGGTAGAGCACTTGCCCGCGAAAGGCAAAGGTCCCGAGTTCGAGTCTCGGTCGGGCACACAGTTTTAATCTGCCAGGAAGTTTCATATCAGCGCACACTCCGCTGCAGAGTGAAAATCTCATTCTGGAAAGGAACACTTGATTGATGTACCATTGCGTATGGTTGCCAGGAGTTGCCTTGGATTGTCTGACTGTCTGAATCGCTGTTGTTCATTTAGCAAGCGGGCCTCGCCTTTCACACAAAACCTGGACTGCCCTGAATCGAATCCAAACGATCCATCAAAGGTGCAAAGATGCACCTAACAAGTGGAACAATGTGCCCAATCCAAATTGTGACTGCTCAGTTCCACACCGAACTATGCATCTCTTTGTCAGCATATTAAGGTAGTGAAGAAGGTTTCCTCCTATTGTGTATTGAAGAACCGGACATTCAGTTATGAAACACATGTAACCAGGTACTTTATTTCTCACTTGTATATATGTATACTAGCTTCGCGCCCGCCTCTTCGTTCGCGTAGTAATTACAACAAAACTAAGTTTATAAACATATATTAGCCCCACTGAAAAATTAATGTATAAGGGGCATTGAAAAAGAAACGGAGCGGAGGCATAACTACGGAAACCAGTACCTGTATGTTAGAAGTACTGACCCTAGCTGTTGTGATACTTGTCCCATGTGACACAAGGCGGTGAATGGCTGTCTCATTAAATTCCCGGGGCTCCCGTGTACACCAGTTCCTCACGTATAGCTGGACGTCGTTGTCCGAGGTGAATCGTTTGCCCCTCAGAGCCTTTTTAAGGGGACCAAATATGGATTAATCATAGGGTGGCATAGAACTTACCATTTGAATTTCTGGACGAGTGCCGCCCGCAACTGTGTCGGCTGTATGAGGCTTTGCATTGTCGTGGAGCAGAATTACCCCGTGGGAGAGATTGCCTGGTCGTTTTGATTTGATCGGTTGGCGAAGGGTGGTCAAGGTTTCCAAGTAACGCTGGGCATTCACTGTTGTCCCGTGCTGCAGGAAGTGAATCAGAAGGAAGCCATCTTGCTCAAAGAAGAACGTCATCATAACCGTCTCTGCAGTATTGTGGATGGCCTTGGCTTTTTTTTTTTTTTTTTTTTTTTTGTGGTGACCCTGGATGCTTCTACTGGAGACTGTCGTTTTGATTCTGGTTCGAAATTATGACCCTTCTCCAGCCATCACTCGTGCCAGGAACGCATTCCCTTCCCGCGCATAGATCTGCAGATGAGCAAGACAGTGAGCCATTCGACATGCTTCCTGGTGTGGTTGAAGACTATGGGGCACCCATTGGCACACACGTTGCGCATGTACACTCTTTGACATAAAACTCGACCGGCGGCCGGCCGCTTCAGAGGCTAAGTCCGCGCCGATCGCGACATGGGACAAAAAAACTGGCCAACTCGCTAATTCTCTAAGTCCGGTTATCTGCACAATCTGGCAACACTGTAGACTGCGGCACTTCCTGGAGGAAAACTTGTCCCATGATAGAGACACTCTAGGCTGATTACGCCTGTGGTCTAGCGGTAGCGTGCGTTGTTTCTGTTCATAATGTCAGTGGATCGAAAGCAGCTGGCATAAAATATTTTTATAGCCTCTTCTGTCTGAATGCTGAAGACGTGAATGTAATGGTAGCGCAGATTCAATCTATTTCGCTTTGTGACACACCGATATCAAAATTTTATCCAGTAACGATTTTGCGGCAGATTTCCTGCAGACTGTCCTCCTCTTGACGCCGTATGCGGCAAAGCTCCGGGATCCATTTGCTGGCTACTGGCAGCGGCCGTGGCGACAGCAGCGGCGCTGCACTCCCCCGTTCTTTATCGAAAGCGCCTGCTACTGCTCATCGCTTTTGATGATTTAAAACGCTTTATTATTAAATGTTGCTCCACAGAAAATTTCTACAATTTCCATTCACGCTCAAAAGCAACTGAGACAGACGCCCTGATTAGTAGGCGGGTATTATATTACATTAATCAGCAAGAGCTGAGTATGGCCCGAAATTAATTTTATAGACTGGGACGAAATTAAACCACCTCACTACATTCGATGAATTTATAAATGCTTCATACCTCGTTTCTTTTCCTTTCAAACTCAATTATTTGTGCAACTTTTGGTCAATGTTTGGATGTTCTCGTCAAGCCAGAGTGAGCGTCTGTGGTGTAAAGTGTATTACAGTTCTTGTTTCATTCCTTATGGTAAGTCTATGCGATAAACTGTGTGAATACCTTGCAATGCATGCTCTGTAGCAGTGCAGGAACACTGCACTTTTGGAGTTCCATGTATGGGTTCATGAAGTATTTATTGTTGATCGGAAGTGATAGTTAAGGTCATCAGATTTAAACCAGAAAAATTTGTCGTTTTGAAGGTTGCAGAGAACGGAAAGGAATTGCTAACGCCGGTGTTAGAAAACGTCTACAGTTAAATGCTATTGCAAAAATTTAGAAGAAGGGAACTACATTAATGAACATGTGCACTTCATAAACAACCTTCTGACATGTTAGACCTATATGACGAACAAAGCTCAAATTTATATCGTTGACAGTCGGTTTGAATCTTTTCAGGGTCTATTTTACAGTGAAGCACCTTGGAATTTGCAAAGCAGAAATCCATGATATTAACTTAATTTACTAAGTCGAAATCGGACGAAGATTGATGTTTAAAGGCATTCTTCAGATTTCGCATAAGAAATTTTT
Organism: Schistocerca nitens; assembly: GCF_023898315.1. Classification (NCBI taxonomy): domain Eukaryota; kingdom Metazoa; phylum Arthropoda; class Insecta; order Orthoptera; family Acrididae; genus Schistocerca; species Schistocerca nitens. Next base: position 1,133,827,127 of record NC_064614.1, on the reverse strand, counting down.
ACTAGCAGTTTGCAACTCCATTAATTAAAATGGAAAATAAAAGGTTGTAGTCAGCGGCTTCTACCGTGATTCGAACTGCTATGTCTTATAGTACAAGCACTGCAACGCACAAGGGAACCTCTGAGCTAACGACACACTGGCGGCCAGAGGCGGAATATAGTCACTGCGATGTTGCCTGAGCCTCAAAACGCAACCTTAAACACACGAACAGAGGAGGTGGAGATTACTGTTTTAACGTCCCGTCGACAACGATGTCATTATAGACGGAGCACAAGCTCGGATTAGGGAAGGATGGGGAAGGAAATCGGCCGTGCCCTTCCTAAGGAACCATCCCGGCATTTGCCTGAAGCGATTTAGGGAAAACATTGAAAACCTAAATCAGGATGGCCGGGCGCGGGATTGCACCGTCGTCCTCCCGAATGCACACACAAACAGGTGTTACTTATGTGAAGAACGCCGTTCTTGGAGTCCAGAAATTAAATATACTTTCTAATTGTGTCATCTTGCAGTGGATTATATCGTACGAGTCTTCGATGTTGTAAACGAATGTCAAGTGAATTTAGCGAGGTAACGCCGACCTACACCAGGAAGTAAATGCACTATCAGAGTGTTGACAAATACTTGCTACGACGCTGCCATTTCTAGGCTCTCTGACGAGGCAGCTCTTCAGCGAAATGCTTGCCGTGATTCTCCGATACGGTTCTTCAGAGTGGAGACGCGCGCGCACGTTTGGTTTTTATGCGGCGTTCTCCCCTGATGGTTTCTGACGTCGCCTTGTGGGCTATGTATACATATGAGACATTCAATTATCATTAATCCAGAATGATACAAGTTGCAGCTTCCAGCGTGGAAGAAGGCTGTTGACGCCGACATTATATCATTTCAACGTAGGGAAAGCAAAACGGATCATTCAATGTTTCTCATTCAACATAAAGCATGTGAGATAATTTTCCGTAACGTTCATAATCATCTAAAAATACAAACGAAGTAAAAATACACCGGAAGCTTATTCGAACTGAATATAATGCTTTGCACCTCGATGTCGAATTTGTCCACTTGCAATCTTTTGCAGCATACACATAGAATATCACGATTACCACGAGAATGAAGAAAAATGTTGGTAAGGATGGAAGCAAGAAGAGACGCAGTCAACAAATATTCTATTCCTCATGGCATTCATTTCATTTGACACGTAAGAAGAGGTAAAGCGGGAATTTACTTTCGTTAACACGAAAGATATGCCGCACATATTGATAACGAGGAAGTCTGCGTCTTCATACGTTTCCTCCTTGAAATCTGTATGCTCTATTATATACTAAGTAGCCCGATCATTGTTTCAGTAATGTTACCCTCTTGTTTGAGCCCGTAACAATGAACAGATTCCAAATGCATGTCTCCCTTCCTGGGTTGTTTTTTGTGTTTTATTGCTTGGAATTCCTGAAGCAGACCACTGTGCCTTCCCCCCTCGTGGGTTAGGTCTCAAAACTAAACCGCTTTGTATCCAATGGCATAATTTATTCAGACAGCATCAGCATAAGACTATCAAACAAAGCCTTCCATTTACAGTTGCAGCACTCTAACCAGCACTGACCAAAGTGTAATCCACGGTCATGGTCCTAAATTACCAGCTGTCTGCTACTGTGGCAAAGTCCGTACTACACTGTCGATTCCGCAGCACCATTTTATCTGGTAACACTGTGTAGTTGCACAGTTGTGCTACCAGGTCTGTCCTCACACTGTCAACTTTATGTATCTCACTTCTCCTGTAGCGTAGATCACGAGGAGCGGAAGTAAATGAGTGTATTCTGCATGACGTAACATTCAGTATTCCCTTCTTTCATAGCCACTCTTCATGTGCATCGATACCAAATAGGAATGCGAAAACTCTTGCGAGTGAGAGAATGACAATAACAATCGTAACAAGAACAAGCAAATAATGAATGATGTTTATTCCAACGCAGAACGAGAATGGCTTTAAATATAAAAATTTGTATCTATATCTATATCCATATCTATTGATCTTTGAGTTGGCACAATGCAAATATATTCTTAGCATTTAGTTACTGAATTTAGTTCTGGATGTTTGCAGAGAAAAGTCGGTACTTCTCGCTAGTGTAATATAATGTGAACCAGCAACTACCCTTTCCTTAGAACACGACTCAAGCAGGTCCTCAAGTAGGTAGCAAGGCACTGCTGCATTCTGTTCCCTGACATTGCTCTGATGACGGTTAATGCAGATAGTTCCGATTATGAAATACAAAACGTATTGCAGGTTAGTTCCTAGGATAGTAACATTAAATTTGCGTTGTAGACGGCACATGAGCGTGACGACTATCCATATTACTCATCAATATAAAAAGACAATATTTTGGGAATTTAGCAGGATTACTCAAAATGAATTCTGAAATTGGGTGACTGACTGCACAGGTGCTAAACGTCGTCAAGAGTATACGATGTCCTAATCGCATTAGGAATATGAAGATCGTCTTCGACAGCTCGCAACTTTCACATTGCTATCTCCACCCTACTCCAGACAGCCCTCGGTGGAGTTGCACTACGTTGCCGATGTTATGGAAGGCCTTCAAACCGACAACAGACCACATATTGAAAAATACAAGCGAATTCTCTTGCAGCGTAAGCTTATTGTAACTAATCTAAAAATTATTGGAGAGGAACATTGTCCTATTCAAAAAAAGTAAAATGTTACACACTGTTGACGTCAAACGGACATTATCTATGTCCTGTCTTGTGTCCTACTCATCTATAATATCAAGTGTACTATGAAAATGATTATATATAATGGATGATAGGGTAATGCATTGATACCAGATGGTGGGGGCCGGCCTGTGTGGCCGTGCGGTTCTAGGCGCTTCAGTCTGGAACCGCGTGACCGCTACGGTCGCAGGTTCGAATCCTGCCTCGGGCATGGATGTGAGTGATGTCCTTAGGTTAGTTAGGTTTAAGTAGTTCTAAGTTCTAGGGGACTGATGACCTTAGAAGTTAAGTTCCATAGTGCTCAGAACCATTTGAACCATTTGAACTATTTAACACAAAATGACATTAAAAATTAAAGTTATTCACGAGCAGCTAGTTGAGAATATGTATGAACATTAAATGACACGACGAACTGAAATAATATGACGAAGAGTTCAGCGCTCACTGGGAATAGAGCCCCACACATATCGTTGTTGACTACACACAAAGAGACGTCAGCTACCGAATTTTTCTCCACCAGCTGCTCAGAATAGCATCTTGAACTTACAGTCATCTCGCAAATAGTTCTGTGTCTCACTGGGAGTTAAAAACGTCAGATATCGTTAGTGTTGACAACGAATGAAAATACATTAAAAATCAAAATTATTATCCACCAGCAGATAGGTGTTCTCATGATAGAGCTTGATAATACATAATTAAATCTTTAGTGCCGGGCCAGGATTCGATCCCATTCACGCGTAATATGTGAAGGTGTTGAGGAATCTGCAGTTTTGAACAAACAACAAATTGTAGCCGAGCTGTATTGCCACGAAGGGATCAAATTCCGCGTTAAGGGCGGTCTGAGTTGCATTCCCAGTTTAGAACCAATTTTATCGACATACAGAAGCTCAAATAAAAGATGGAATAAGTGTCCTGTGACCATACATAGCGTTTGTGTCGTCACTTGAAATAAATAACTAGTATAAGAAAGGTTACTGGTGATAGAGTTTCTACATTGTGGTTCAACCTACCGTCTACTTGGTAATGAAGGAATATCATCTTTAATGTGAATTTTCAGACCACGCAGCCATTATATCTCCTTCACTTGGTGTAGCCAGGAGAGAATGGAATCTGTCTCTCCCTATCTAAAATCATTGACGGAAGTGGGAATCGAACCCAGACCATAGGTATAACAACCTACCATCCGTCCAACAGACCACGAAATCCTCTTCTCTGCGAGTCATTTTTCTATCGTAACGCAGTTGCGCCACACTGGATGAGAATTCTGACACACAGGCTCCCTGTAGTAATTTGCAGCATGTTCAGTAAATTCATTTACTTGGTTGACCGAATCACCATGAACTAGCTGCCTCGGCTACCCAGTGCATACATTCGACTATTTTGTAATCACAGAAATAAAATCACGTAACTGCCACCTACACACAACTGCCAACAGTGTAGGATGCAGAAGTTTAAATAGGAAGTGTTCCTTTCCACTTGAGCTATTCTATTGCGCTATCTGTTACTAGAAAACGTCGTTCAGTCCAAAAGAAAAGCTGTAACTGTTTGTCTCTCAGAAGTCAAGACCTGGCCATATGCATAATCTCACAGTGCTGTGGAATCCAAAAGTTCTGGAGGAATAGTTGCCGAGCTCTGGAGCTGCTGTAGCTACGTGTCAGCTTGTAGCATAGATAAGATGTCACGAGTTCGAATACATTCAGTGCTACATTTTTTAAAACGCAATTCTGCTCTCTGCTGAAGGTATCAATCTAATGGAACTTTGAACATAATTCCCTTCACTTCTCAACCGAAAGTAGTCGCATGTGGAAAAAAGGCTAACTACTGTGACATTTTGTTCTATTCAGGTTTAATAGACAGCAGGCAGCAGATGCATCTCGAAGATGTGCAGGGAGAGCGCATCGTGCCATAATATGTCAGAAAAGTATTTTCTACATTAGCCGTCGTGTGGTAGTGATATTTTATTCTTCTTAAAACTTTGTTTGACAGCTTTAACTCAGAACAAGTTTTCTACATGCATGTAATCAATAAACTGCATGTGCATTGTCAGACTGTCATAGGTAACATCAGAGAATTCGCATGTATCGTTGATGATTAATTTCTCTCTCATGTTTACTATTGTTTTAACAACACTAAAGGAAACCTTACGAAAATTGTGCACTGTATTATAAGAAATGAAATAAAACTAACCATGATAACCTTACGACGAAAGTATCTGTACACAAGCATGCCTCTATCGACACGAATTAGTGAAATACTACTCACTTAGATTTTGATTGGGTCTGTGTTTAATTGGTATGCTGTGTCATACTCAAGAGGTATGCAAATGTGGCATTTCATAAATATAGTTACGTATTCCTAGAAACCCAAAATTCGCTTGTCAGCAGCGAAAAGAGGCCTTACCTGTTGTGCAACATTGTAAGTTTTTCAACATTGCACTATGCGCTGAAAGCATTTTCTTGCGATTTCCTTATTGATGTTTGTTCTGACTGCTTGTAGCTCTTTCACAGAAGGGATAAAAACGTTACAGTCAGACTGGAACTGCGAACCGTAACAGACGCTTTTTCACAGGTCAGCACGTTACCACAAAGCTGGCGAGGAGGTATGGGTCTTAGCTTCCTATTACGAGGGCAATAGTAACTAGAACTCGTAAACCGCTATTTGAAGGTCGAGATTAGTTGCGGTTTCCACCTGCAGCGACTTTCCTGGGCTGAAAACCGTAAATTTTCAATCTTTTGTTATCCTTCAAGCGATAATAACTCAGATTATTCAATGGAAATGACAGGTAAAATCAAGTGAACTTTGAGGCTTAATTCCGTGCACACCAGGAAGTAACTCGTCGATCACAGAGTTGCCAAACATACGTTGCCTTGTTGCCAAATCTCAGTTACAGTACCAGCAGGAAGAAGACGAACCGATGTGATCCTACAGCGGTCTGGGAAGTGACCATAGCTGGTGTCTCCAAGTCGCGGCTGCTACGGCCTGGAATACGTAATGCGTCTGATTCGCTTTCTGTAACTAGGTTTAGCGACTGGAGCGTAGTTACTAATAATACTCAGAACTGACTGCAAACTGAGCATCATAAATCAGTAACTCTCATTGTTGTTTTTATATTTCTTTCGTAAGTGTACTCAAAACTAAGAAAGTCATTCACATGCGTTTTCGTGCCTCGCCGATAGTCGAGCACAACATACAAATAAAAAAAAAAGAATGTGTGTGTGTTTGTGTGTGTGTGTGTGTGTGTTTGTGTGTGTGTGTGTGTTTGTGTGTGTGAGAGAGAGAGAGAGAGAGAGAGAGAGAGATAAATAAAAAGCAATGAGAGAGAGTGTAAAAAATTGTTGTAAAGAAATTGAATCATGGTATTTAAAGAAATCTTTCATTAAAATGACACGTTCCACATCATTACGAAATGTCGTATTCATGATCTATGGAACAAGAGTTAATCTAATGTAATCTAATCTAATCTAATCACATCATATTGATGATTAGCCATGAAGAGTCATGAATTACCGAAATTTTGGCCAATACCAGTAACCAAATCTAAACTTGAAAATAAAAGACGACAATTTTTGTAATAAACCGTGACTCCTATTAAGACCCTTTCGTCCCTGTTATCTAACCACGAAAGATGTCTGATATACCTCCATTCTGAAGTAACAAAGTGTGCATGCATTTAAAGATGAAGTGCATGATGTGAAGTTCTGTGACGGAGATACGAACCCAACACGTAATCCGATTGTTAACTAAGAAAAATCAAATGTTACGTATCGGTTTTTCTTACGAGCCGCTAGGTGTCTGAATCTAAAATAAGGATACAAACTTTTGTGCCTAAGCGACAATCGAACTGCACACCTACTGTGCATCCACGAATATAGCTTAAGTATCAGTTGCTTACTCATGAACAGTAAGATGTGTGCGTGTTTGACCAGAAATAACGACACCTGTTGCGATTGTTGGAAACACATGAACAGACATTGAAATTGCGCGTAAATTTTCACTAGCAGGTGGGTGTGGACTTGATAAAGCTAGAAATGAAATTATGAATATTTTTGTACTGGATCAGGTTTCAGACCTACATACTTACCTTTGGAGGAGACCTAGAGAAGATTGCAGTCTCGGGAAAAGGAACGAAATGACTGAACTATACTGTTCCGAGAGATTCAGATCCTCGAAAGAGGAAATACGAATTCGAATCACAGTCCAACACCAAATTTTTCAACGTCTCTAGTTCAATCAAGTAAAATAAGAGCCCTGTCCCATTAAATGGCTATCGGTTCATCAAATAAAATAAAATTTTCTAATGTAAGTAAGCTTACTGGCGACTGTATTTCTGTTTACCATGACTTCCGCTGTGTCATTTCCCAACGTAAACCGGCTCTGCCCAGTTGGTAATGAAGGAACGTGATGTTTAATGCGGATTCTGGATTATAACGTCTTTCTCTTGAGGTTACCAGAGGTAAAATAAACCTGTTTGTGCCTCTTAAAAGTAAATGCCTGAACCCACGCATTGCACCTGTGATAGCTCGTTCCACCATACCATTGTGGCCACATTACCCAGCCCCAAGAGTGTGCTGTAACGGATGATGTGCTTAGCTTACAAAATTAGTCACGGTGGAAAAAATGCGAGTCTATTAAATGGTCAAGTAGAAGCAAGCTTCTGACGCAGAGATTATGCTATTCTCATGTCAGCAGGATGTAAAGACTCTTCTAGGCATCATAGGCTGGATGTAAGGCCATTTTGATTTTTCACAAATTCAGCAAATTTCTTAGTTCGAGAAAATCCACTGTGAAGTGTGAAGTTGCCGGATAATTCGATTATTACTGTTATTATTACTATCATTTTATTCATACCGCTGCTGTAACACAAGTGCTTGAACATCATTTAATGCCTTTTGGTCACTATAGATGTAGTTTCCCAAGAACAGGTTCTTTCCCTGTCTACGGAATCCTTTTCATGTTAATATCAAACACCAGCAATTACTCGTAGATTACTTTAAAACTAAAGTAATTGACGAAGACGTTACCTGGTAACAAAAACGCACTGCCTTTCTTCCTTTACTTTCGCCTAGAAATGGCTATCGAGTACTGACAAACCAAAAGGCAAGAGATCTTACTGCCTTCCGATATACGTTGCTGTTAGTTCTTGCACATGTATTGGTCGACATGACCTGTTTCAAGTTGTGTATGACAGACAGTGTTTTAGAAAATCTATTGTTTCCCTTTGAAATAAACAGAAGTATTTTCATTCTAAGCTGTCTAAGTACAAAATTTTCGCAGTATTAGTTCAAATTTAATATTCGCTTCTATAATGTAGGAAAGTATTTCACAGTCGCAAAACTCGCATCCGAAACGTTGACCTTACACTTAGTCGCTGACCATAAATTCTAGCTCAGAGTGACACCAGTTTAAATAACCTAATGTAGCGAAGACTGTTTGCCAGTGCTCTTTCTCACCGGAAAATACGCAATTCACTCATTTGGCTCCATAAGTACACTGTAACAGTAATTTCTGTGTGAAATTTGTCAGTAAGCTTTTGCCTTCCAACCGGCAAAATACGGCAGAGTACGGCCGGTAAACAATTCACAAACCACGATTTAGTGCCAATAACACGATTTCTTTAAACGTTGTCGAAGCTGAGGGAATTTAGTTTCCGCTTAAATCGTCTTAAGCAGCAACGTTCACAGATATCTCAAATAGGAAAAAGCTGAATATCCAGGTACGAAGGTTGTAAAACAAACTTCCCACAGTTTGTGTCAGGTTGATCTTTTCGTCTGATAACACTGCTTAAGTATTTTGTCTAAGAGGTATCGCAAGTAGTATCCCTGTAGCTGTGGGAATCATTGGTTGAAAACGAGTTTAACACCAATGGGTACAGTGCTGTTAAATGTTCACAATTATTATCAACCTAAGTCTGAGTTCATCCACAAACTGAGGCGTATTTATAATATTGGAGCTAGACTGTGTATCCTTGTCTTTCTTGAGTGGTCATTGGAAGGCGTTTACACACACGTATACAATACTATGAATACTTCGAACGCTATGGTTAACGTTGCTCTCATAAACTACTTTTTTTTAAATTCTTCTGGGTCTTCAGCGTGCATTATGTGTTGTAGATACAGTCTCAGACCAAAAAACTGACCGCCGAGTCGTTCACGTAAGGTGGACAATACAGTCGTGCTCCTCTCAGAATTCTATGTCGGGCAATATGCTCGATCTAGCAACATGTAGACTGCGGCACTTCCCAGAGGAAGTCTTGACTCCAGTCTTAGTACATTACTCTTGACTACGACCGTAGTCTTGAGGTAAAACGCGAGACCAGCTAATATGATATTGTAGATTCCCTTGAATTACACTCATAGCTTCAGCACCGAGAGGAAAGGGGCGATAAAAATTTTGTCGATATGTGCTTTCGGTCGCCAGACGTCATATTAGCTGGTCTCGCGTTTTACCTGAAGACTACGGTCGTGTTCCAGCAGCGGTATGAATAAAATGATAGTAATAATAACAGTAATAATCGAATTATCCGGCAACTTCACACTTCACAGTGGATTTTCTCGAACTAAGAAATTTGCTGAATTTGTGAAAAATCAAAATGGCCTTACATCCAGCCTATGATGCCTAGAAGAGTCTTTACATCCTGCTGACATGAGAATAGCATAATCTCTGCGTCAGAAGCTTGCTTCTACTTGACCATTTAATAGACTCGCATTTTTTCCACCGTGACTAATTTTGTAAGCTAAGCACATCATCCGTTACAGCACACTCTTGGGGCTGGGTAATGTGGCCACAATGGTATGGTGGAACGAGCTATCACAGGTGCAATGCGTGGGTTCAGGCATTTACTTTTAAGAGGCACAAACAGGTTTATTTTACCTCTGGTAACCTCAAGAGAAAGACGTTATAATCCAGAATCCGCATTAAACATCACGTTCCTTCATTACCAACTGGGCAGAGCCGGTTTACGTTGGGAAATGACACAGCGGAAGTCATGGTAAACAGAAATACAGTCGCCAGTAAGCTTACTTACATTAGAAAATTTTATTTTATTTGATGAACCGATAGCCATTTAATGGGACAGGGCTCTTATTTTACTTGATTGAACTAGAGACGTTGAAAAATTTGGTGTTGGACTGTGATTCGAATTCGTATTTCCTCTTTCGAGGATCTGAATCTCTCGGAACAGTATAGTTCAGTCATTTCGTTCCTTTTCCCAAGACTGCAATCTTCTCTAGGTCTCCTCCAAAGGTAAGTATGTAGGTCTGAAACCTGATCCAGTACAAAAATATTCATAATTTCATTTCTAGCTTTATCAAGTCCACACCCACCTGCTAGTGAAAATTTACGCGCAATTTCAATGTCTGTTCATGTGTTTCCAACAATCGCAACAGGTGTCGTTATTTCTGGTCAAACACGCACACATCTTACTGTTCATGAGTAAGCAACTGATACTTAAGCTATATTCGTGGATGCACAGTAGGTGTGCAGTTCGATTGTCGCTTAGGCACAAAAGTTTGTATCCTTATTTTAGATTCAGACACCTAGCGGCTCGTAAGAAAAACCGATACGTAACATTTGATTTTTCTTAGTTAACAATCGGATTACGTGTTGGGTTCGTATCTCCGTCACAGAACTTCACATCATGCACTTCATCTTTAAATGCATGCACACTTTGTTACTTCAGAATGGAGGTATATCAGACATCTTTCGTGGTTAGATAACAGGGACGAAAGGGTCTTAATAGGAGTCACGGTTTATTACAAAAATTGTCGTCTTTTATTTTCAAGTTTAGATTTGGTTACTGGTATTGGCCAAAATTTCGGTAATTCATGACTCTTCATGGCTAATCATCAATATGATGTGATTAGATTAGATTAGATTACATTAGATTAACTCTTGTTCCATAGATCATGAATACGACATTTCGTAATGATGTGGAACGTGTCATTTTAATGAAAGATTTCTTTAAATACCATGATTCAATTTCTTTACAACAATTTTTTACACTCTCTCTCATTGCTTTTTATTTATCTCTCTCTCTCTCTCTCTCTCTCTCTCTCACACACACAAACACACACACACACACAAACACACACACACACACACACACAAACACACACACATTCTTTTTTTTTTATTTGTATGTTGTGCTCGACTATCGGCGAGGCACGAAAACGCATGTGAATGACTTTCTTAGTTTTGAGTACACTTACGAAAGAAATATAAAAACAACAATGAGAGTTACTGATTTATGATGCTCAGTTTGCAGTCAGTTCTGAGTATTATTAGTAACTACGCTCCAGTCGCTAAACCTAGTTACAGAAAGCGAATCAGACGCATTACGTATTCCAGGCCGTAGCAGCCGCGACTTGGAGACACCAGCTATGGTCACTTCCCAGACCGCTGTAGGATCACATCGGTTCGTCTTCTTCCTGCTGGTACTGTAACTGAGATTTGGCAACAAGGCAACGTATGTTTGGCAACTCTGTGATCGACGAGTTACTTCCTGGTGTGCACGGAATTAAGCCTCAAAGTTCACTTGATTTTACCTGTCATTTCCATTGAATAATCTGAGTTATTATCGCTTGAAGGATAACAAAAGATTGAAAACAAACATCAATAAGGAAATCGCAAGAAAATGCTTTCAGCGCATAGTGCAATGTTGAAAAACTTACAATGCTGCACAACAGGTAAGGCCTCTTTTCGCTGCTGACAAGCGAATTTTGGGTTTCTAGGAATACGTAACTATATTTATGAAATGCCACATTTGCATACCTCTTGAGTATGACACAGCATACCAATTAAACACAGACCCAATCAAAATCTAAGTGAGTAGTATTTCACTAATTCGTGTCGATAGAGGCATGCTTGTGTACAGATACTTTCGTCGTAAGGTTATCATGGTTAGTTTTATTTCATTTCTTATAATACAGTGCACAATTTTCGTAAGGTTTCCTTTAGTGTTGTTAAAACAATAGTAAACATGAGAGAGAAATTAATCATCAACGATACATGCGAATTCTCTGATGTTACCTATGACAGTCTGACAATGCACATGCAGTTTATTGATTACATGCATGTAGAAAACTTGTTCTGAGTTAAAGCTGTCAAACAAAGTTTTAAGAAGAATAAAATATCACTACCACACGACGGCTAATGTAGAAAATACTTTTCTGACATATTATGGCACGATGCGCTCTCCCTGCACATCTTCGAGATGCATCTGCTGCCTGCTGTCTATTAAACCTGAATAGAACAAAATGTCACAGTAGTTAGCCTTTTTTCCACATGCGACTACTTTCGGTTGAGAAGTGAAGGGAATTATGTTCAAAGTTCCATTAGATTGATACCTTCAGCAGAGAGCAGAATTGCGTTTTAAAAAATGTAGCACTGAATGTATTCGAACTCGTGACATCTTATCTATGCTACAAGCTGACACGTAGCTACAGCAGCTCCAGAGCTCGGCAACTATTCCTCCAGAACTTTTGGATTCCACAGCACTGTGAGATTATGCATATGGCCAGGTCTTGACTTCTGAGAGACAAACAGTTACAGCTTTTCTTTTGGACTGAACGACGTTTTCTAGTAACAGATAGCGCAATAGAATAGCTCAAGTGGAAAGGAACACTTCCTATTTAAACTTCTGCATCCTACACTGTTGGCAGTTGTGTGTAGGTGGCAGTTACGTGATTTTATTTCTGTGATTACAAAATAGTCGAATGTATGCACTGGGTAGCCGAGGCAGCTAGTTCATGGTGATTCGGTCAACCAAGTAAATGAATTTACTGAACATGCTGCAAATTACTACAGGGAGCCTGTGTGTCAGAATTCTCATCCAGTGTGGCGCAACTGCGTTACGATAGAAAAATGACTCGCAGAGAAGAGGATTTCGTGGTCTGTTGGACGGATGGTAGGTTGTTATACCTATGGTCTGGGTTCGATTCCCACTTCCGTCAGCCGGCCGAAGTGGCCGTGCGGTTAAAGGCGCTGCAGTCTGGAACCGCAAGACCGCTACGGTCGCAGGTTCGAATCCTGCCTCGGGCATGGATGTTTGTGATGTCCTTAGGTTAGTTAGGTTTAACTAGTTCTATGTTCTAGGGGACTAATGACCTCAGCAGTTGAGTCCCATAGTGCTCAGAGCCATTTTTGAACCCACTTCCGTCAATGATTTTAGATAGGGAGAGACAGATTCCATTCTCTCCTGGCTACACCAAGTGAAGGAGATATAATGGCTGCGTGGTCTGAAAATTCACATTAAAGATGATATTCCTTCTTTACCAAGTAGAAGGTAGGTTGAACCACAATAAAGTCTGGAGTGGCGACTTGTAGAAACACTATCACCAGTAACCTTTCTTATACTAGTTATTTATTTCAAGTGACGACACAAACGCTATGTATGGTCACAGGACACTTATTCCATCTTTTATTTGAGCTTCTGTATGTCGATAAAATTGGTTCTAAACTGGGAATGCAACTCAGACCGCCCTTAACGCGCAATTTGATCCCTTCGTGGCAATACAGCTCGGCTGCAATTTGTTGTTTGTTCAAAACTGCAGATTCCTCAACACCTTCACATATTACGCGTGAATGGGATCGAATCCTGGCCCGGCACTAAAGATTTAATTATGTATTATCAAGCTCTATCATGAGAACACCTATCTGCTGGTGGATAATAATTTTGATTTTTAATGTATTTTCATTCGTTGTCAACACTAACGATATCTGACGTTTTTAACTCCCAGTGAGACACAGAACTATTTGCGAGATGACTGTAAGTTCAAGATGCTATTCTGAGCAGCTGGTGGAGAAAAATTCGGTAGCTGACGTCTCTTTGTGTGTAGTCAACAACGATATGTGTGGGGCTCTATTCCCAGTGAGCGCTGAACTCTTCGTCATATTATTTCAGTTCGTCGTGTCATTTAATGTTCATACATATTCTCAACTAGCTGCTCGTGAATAACTTTAATTTTTAATGTCATTTTGTGTTAAATAGTTCAAATGGTTCAAATGGTTCTGAGCACTATGGAACTTAACTTCTAAGGTCATCAGTCCCCTAGAACTTAGAACTACTTAAACCTAACTAACCTAAGGACATCACTCACATCCATGCCCGAGGCAGGATTCGAACCTGCGACCGTAGCGGTCACGCGGTTCCAGACTGAAGCGCCTAGAACCGCACGGCCACACAGGCCGGCCCCCACCATCTGGTATCAATGCATTACCCTATCATCCATTATATATAATCATTTTCATAGTACACTTGATATTATAGATGAGTAGGACACAAGACAGGACATAGATAATGTCCGTTTGACGTCAACAGTGTGTAACATTTTACTTTTTTTGAATAGGACAATGTTCCTCTCCAATAATTTTTAGATTAGTTACAATAAGCTTACGCTGCAAGAGAATTCGCTTGTATTTTTCAATATGTGGTCTGTTGTCGGTTTGAAGGCCTTCCATAACATCGGCAACGTAGTGCAACTCCACCGAGGGCTGTCTGGAGTAGGGTGGAGATAGCAATGTGAAAGTTGCGAGCTGTCGAAGACGATCTTCATATTCCTAATGCGATTAGGACATCGTATACTCTTGACGACGTTTAGCACCTGTGCAGTCAGTCACCCAGTTTCAGAATTCATTTTGAGTAATCCTGCTAAATTCCCAAAATATTGTCTTTTTATATTGATGAGTAATATGGATAGTCGTCACGCTCATGTGCCGTCTACAACGCAAATTTAATGTTACTATCCTAGGAACTAACCTGCAATACGTTTTGTATTTCATAATCGGAACTATCTGCATTAACCGTCATCAGAGCAATGTCAGGGAACAGAATGCAGCAGTGCCTTGCTACCTACTTGAGGACCTGCTTGAGTCGTGTTCTAAGGAAAGGGTAGTTGCTGGTTCACATTATATTACACTAGCGAGAAGTACCGACTTTTCTCTGCAAACATCCAGAACTAAATTCAGTAACTAAATGCTAAGAATATATTTGCATTGTGCCAACTCAAAGATCAATAGATATGGATATAGATATAGATACAAATTTTTATATTTAAAGCCATTCTCGTTCTGCGTTGGAATAAACATCATTCATTATTTGCTTGTTCTTGTTACGATTGTTATTGTCATTCTCTCACTCGCAAGAGTTTTCGCATTCCTATTTGGTATCGATGCACATGAAGAGTGGCTATGAAAGAAGGGAATACTGAATGTTACGTCATGCAGAATACACTCATTTACTTCCGCTCCTCGTGATCTACGCTACAGGAGAAGTGAGATACATAAAGTTGACAGTGTGAGGACAGACCTGGTAGCACAACTGTGCAACTACACAGTGTTACCAGATAAAATGGTGCTGCGGAATCGACAGTGTAGTACGGACTTTGCCACAGTAGCAGACAGCTGGTAATTTAGGACCATGACCGTGGATTACACTTTGGTCAGTGCTGGTTAGAGTGCTGCAACTGTAAATGGAAGGCTTTGTTTGATAGTCTTATGCTGATGCTGTCTGAATAAATTATGCCATTGGATACAAAGCGGTTTAGTTTTGAGACCTAACCCACGAGGGGGGAAGGCACAGTGGTCTGCTTCAGGAATTCCAAGCAATAAAACACAAAAAACAACCCAGGAAGGGAGACATGCATTTGGAATCTGTTCATCGTTACGGGCTCAAACAAGAGGGTAACATTACTGAAACAATGATCGGGCTACTTAGTATATAATAGAGCATACAGATTTCAAGGAGGAAACGTATGAAGACGCAGACTTCCTCGTTATCAATATGTGCGGCATATCTTTCGTGTTAACGAAAGTAAATTCCCGCTTTACCTCTTCTTACGTGTCAAATGAAATGAATGCCATGAGGAATAGAATATTTGTTGACTGCGTCTCTTCTTGCTTCCATCCTTACCAACATATTTCTTCATTCTCGTGGTAATCGTGATATTCTATGTGTATGCTGCAAAAGATTGCAAGTGGACAAATTCGACATCGAGGTGCAAAGCGTTATATTCAGTTCGAATAAGCTTCCGGTGTATTTTTACTTCGTTTGTATTTTTAGATGATTATGAACGTTACGGAAAATTATCTCACATGCTTTATGTTGAATGAGAAACATTCAATGATCCGTTTTGCTTTCCCTACGTTGAAATGATATAATGTCGGCGTCAACAGCCTTCTTCCACGCCGGAAGCTGCAACTTGTATCATTCTGGATTAATGATAATTGAATGTCTCATATGTATACATAGCCCACAAGGCGACGTCAGAAACCATCAGGGAAGAACGCCGCATAAAAACCAAACGTGCGCGCGCGTCTCCACTCTGAAGAACCGTATCGGAGAATCACGGCAAGCATTTCGCTGAAGAGCTGCCTCGTCAGAGAGCCTAGAAATGGCAGCGTCGTAGCAAGTATTTGTCAACACTCTGATAGTGCATTTACTTCCTGGTGTAGGTCGGCGTTACCTCGCTAAATTCACTTGACATTCGTTTACAACATCGAAGACTCGTACGATATAATCCACTGCAAGATGACACAATTAGAAAGTATATTTAATTTCTGGACTCCAAGAACGGCGTTCTTCACATAAGTAACACCTGTTTGTGTGTGCATTCGGGAGGACGACGGTTCAATCCCGCGCCCGGCCATCCTGATTTAGGTTTTCAATGTTTTCCCTAAATCGCTTCAGGCAAATGCCGGGATGGTTCCTTAGGAAGGGCACGGCCGATTTCCTTCCCCATCCTTCCCTAATCCGAGCTTGTGCTCCGTCTATAATGACATCGTTGTCGACGGGACGTTAAAACAGTAATCTCCACCTCCTCTGTTCGTGTGTTTAAGGTTGCGTTTTGAGGCTCAGGCAACATCGCAGTGACTATATTCCGCCTCTGGCTGCCAGTGTGTCGTTAGCTCAGAGGTTCCCTTGTGCGTTGCAGTGCTTGTACTATAAGACATAGCAGTTCGAATCACGGTAGAAGCCGCTGACTACAACCTTTTATTTTCCATTTTAATTAATGGAGTTGCAAACTGCTAGTAAAAATTTCTTATGCGAAATCTGAAGAATGCCTTTAAACATCAATCTTCGTCCGATTTCGACTTAGTAAATTAAGTTAATATCATGGATTTCTGCTTTGCAAATTCCAAGGTGCTTCACTGTAAAATAGACCCTGAAAAGATTCAAACCGACTGTCAACGATATAAATTTGAGCTTTGTTCGTCATATAGGTCTAACATGTCAGAAGGTTGTTTATGAAGTGCACATGTTCATTAATGTAGTTCCCTTCTTCTAAATTTTTGCAATAGCATTTAACTGTAGACGTTTTCTAACACCGGCGTTAGCAATTCCTTTCCGTTCTCTGCAACCTTCAAAACGACAAATTTTTCTGGTTTAAATCTGATGACCTTAACTATCACTTCCGATCAACAATAAATACTTCATGAACCCATACATGGAACTCCAAAAGTGCAGTGTTCCTGCACTGCTACAGAGCATGCATTGCAAGGTATTCACACAGTTTATCGCATAGACTTACCATAAGGAATGAAACAAGAACTGTAATACACTTTACACCACAGACGCTCACTCTGGCTTGACGAAAACATCCAAACATTGACCAAAAGTTGCACAAATAATTGAGTTTGAAAGGAAAAGAAACGAGGTACGAAGCATTTATAAATTCATCGAATGTAGTGAGGTGGTTTAATTTCGTCCCAGTCTATAAAATTAATTTCGGGCCATACTCAGCTCTTGCTGATTAATGTAATATAATACCCGCCTACTAATCAGGGCGTCTGTCTCCGTTGCTTTTGAGCGTGAATGGAAATTGTAGAAATTTTCTGTGGAGCAACATTTAATAATAAAGCGTTTTAAATCATCAAAAGCGATGAGCGGTAGCAGGCGCTTTCGATAAAGAACGGGGGAGTGCAGCGCCGCTGCTGTCGCCACGGCCGCTGCCAGTAGCCAGCAAATGGATCCCGGAGCTTTGCCGCATACGGCGTCAAGAGGAGGACAGGCTGCAGGAAATCTGCCGCAAAATCGTTACTGGATAAAATTTTGATATCGGTGTGTCACAAAGCGAAATAGATTGAATCTGCGCTACCATTACATTCACGTCTTCAGCATTCAGACAGAAGAGGCTATAAAAATATTTTATGCCAGCTGCTTTCGATCCACTGACATTATGAACAGAAACAACGCACGCTACCGCTAGACCACAGGCGTAATCAGCCTAGAGTGTCTCTATCATGGGACAAGTTTTCCTCCAGGAAGTGCCGCAGTCTACAGTGTTGCCAGATTGTGCAGATAACCGGACTTAGAGAATTAGCGAGTTGGCCAGTTTTTTTGTCCCATGTCACGATCGGCGCGGACTTAGCCTCTGAAGCGGCCGGCCGCCGGTCAAGTTTTATGTCAAAGAGTGTACAGTCGTCCCTTGATGATGGTGTGAAAACTTCCGACGCTCAATCCGACCACGGCAGATATGGCTTTCGCTGTCACTCGGCGGTCCTGGGTAATGAGTGCATCCATCAGCTGGACGATGTCATCGGTAATGCAGTGTGGTGCTCCAGGCCGTGCATCATCGGCTAACGACACCCGTCCTTCCCTGAGGCGCTTGTGCCATGCCTTGACCGTTGCAAGGGATATGCAGTGCTCGCTGTACACTTGTAACGTTCGTCGATGAATGTCCGTTTCTCCTACTCCTTCCGCTGTTCGAAAAACAACAACACCTCTTTGCTCTTCTGTTGACGCCTCCATGTCACTGTTTGCAATGCGACTGGCAGCGCTGGACGATTGATGCATGCTGCTGCTAGCTCATTATAGTCACGTGACATGCACGCATGCCCTCTAACGACGGGCTGCGAACTTCAACGCTGTGGTCGGAACCATACCTCGTTACACACACCACGACATTATCTTCCTGTCACCGGTTTGCGCATTCCAGACTCCGTCTCGTTTATTTTTGAACGCCCCTCTTATAAAAGAGCAGTTCCTTTTTCTGTGCAATTCTGATAAAGCCTATTTGTCGTGTAGGTTCCTTTGATTTACGTCACGAATTACAAGATCTTCTAAACTTTTCACATTAACTAATGTCACAGAAACAAAGTTTTGATTCTGGTAGCTGGACTCGGATGTTTTTGTTAATCCCAACTTTTGAGTTCTTGTGGTGATATTTCCATAGAAACTTTCATTCCCTAACATCTATTTCTATATTTCCAGCCGAGAAGCCAAAAACCAATTTTCACAGCTTTGAAAACGCTTTTATAGTTCTTTAATTATGATTATATTGAAAAAATTTCACCCATTATTTCACTTCGCTACAAATTGTATTTTCAAAAATGCTGAAACACATAGTTTTTATTTCTGACTGAGAAAACAAATACCGATTTTCGTAGTTCTAGCTCCAAAATTTCCTTAATTGCGACATATTTTCAAAAAACATTTCGTCGCCTATTTTGTACGCTTTAAGTGGAATTTCGAAAACTCCTTTCTTAAACGATTTGTATAGTATAAGACCGACTCTAAATTTCAAGTTTCGTTCCTTAGCGGTTTGGGCAGGACGACGATGAGTCAGTGAATCAGTTGTGACATTTTCTTTTATACACAGATATATTTGTATGTATGTGTTGACAGCTGTGTGTAAAAGCCATAGTTTAATAAATATCGAAAGAACAATTCAGGAAACGTAATAAAATATTTTAACGGAAGTGAATCATATAGCAGCGCTATAGTTCAGAGAATCTGTAGTAATACCGCCCAGATATCAAGAAAATATAAAACAACATTTCAATGGAAGTTCGTGCATACTTTCCGCTGCATACACATTAAGTACCAAGAAAGTTGTTTTGAAGGTGTTAAACAATAATAGATATCGCTTTACATAAAAACTGGAAATTATGAAGCTGTAGAAGATGCAAAACACAAATTTTCCATCTACGAAGTATGATCACAGATAATGACAAAAGATCCGAATTGGAGCACTGGAAAATCCCAACATCACAAATGGTATCAAATATTGACATGATATCGAGAAAGAAGTACCCGAGAGTCTACTTCTACAGAAATATATTGAGACCACGGGTAAACTTTAATTAGTGTCGCTCTAGCACCCCAGAATGACGCAAGGTACGAACTCAGAGAAAACTGCCAGGACTTGATAATAGTGTATGGGACTGCTCACTGCTCACTGGGAAACCTTATACGACCATTTCTCTCGCATCACACTTATTCCGTTGTTCCGGTGCCCACACTCCTGCGCCCTATAAGTGATGTAAAATACACTGCTCTACTTCCTGGATTGTGCTTATCACTGGACTTCCCTTTGTAATGCCTACTGTTTGTGTTTTAGCATATTGTTACATCGTCAGGCCTGAAGAAACAAAGCATCTCGCCTTGTAATGACTCCCTGAGCACCATTCAGTTCCCTTCGCCCGTCTGGGTTCTGCAGGGTCAGCAATGATGCACGATTGACGAGGCAGCCCTCTACCTAAAGATGAGAAAATTTACATCCATATGGGATTCGCAGTTATGCAGACTCAAGTAGTCATTAACGAATTAAAAGGCCCTGCCTACCTGCAACAACCCAGTTTTTCTGTATTCTCGTATTCCCCAAATATGTTTCATTACAGTTGTGGGTCTTCCTTTTATTGCCTCTGAAAGACATACACACAAGTATTTTATGTGGATTAAGAATATGAATATACAACTGAGGTGACAAAAGTCATGGGACACTTCCTAATATCGTGTTGGACCTCCTTTTGCCCGATGTAATGCAGAAACTCGTTGTGGCATGCCGCCCACAATTGCGAAAGTGTTGTCGGTGCAGGATTTTGTGCTTAAAATTACCTCTCCAGTCTCTGCCAGGTAGTTTCATGTTCCATAAATATTCGATGGGATTCATGTTGGGCGATCTAGCTTGCCAAATTATTCGCTGAATTGTCCAAAATGTTCTAACAAGTCGCGAACAGTTGTAGCCCAATGAAATGCTCCACTGTACACCATTAAAATTCCATAATTTTTTGAGAACATGAAATTCATGAATGGCTCCAAATGGTGTCCAAGTACTTCACTCACACCAGAGGACTCCGTCCATTTCGCGTAAATACAGCCCACACGTTTATGGAGCCACCACCAACTCGCACTGTGCCTTGCCGACAACCCGAGTACGTGGCTGCGCTGCACTCCAACCTTGCCGTGAGCTCTTACCAACTGAAATCGGAACTTATCCGACGAGGCCACGGTTTTCCATTCGTCTAGGGTCCAACCGACACTTTCACCAGCGCAGCAGAGGCTCTACGGGCGATGCCGTGCTGCCAGCAAAGTACTCGCGTCGGTTGTCTGCTGCCATAACCCATTAATACCGAATTTCGGCGCACTACCCTAACGGATAAGTTCGCCGTACATTCAACATTGTCGGTCGCTGTGGCCGAGCGGTTCTAGGCGCTTCAGTCCGGAACCGCGCTGCTGCTACGGTCGCAGGCTCGAATCCTGCCTCGGCATGGATGTGTGTGATGTCCTTAGGTTAGTTAGGTTTAAGTAGTTCTAAGTCCTAGGTGACTGATGACCTCAGATGTTAAGTCCCATAGTGCTTGGAGCCATTTGAACATCCCACATTGATTTCTGCGGATATTTCACGCCTTGTTCCATCATCTTTCGGGCGTGCATTCCGGACAGCGACAATTCTTCTTGCGATATTTCGGCTAGAAACCTCCCAGCCATGTTCAAGGCGAGTCGGAGACTGAGTTCATGGCGTTTGCGCGTGCCTATTTATACGGAGAGTCACGTGATACAAAGCTGCTGAGGATTGAAAGCGCATGCGTCAAAGATATCAAAGTCGCCACTACTGCGCTAGTCATAGATGAAATGTATATAGCAAAGATAAACATATGAGCGCAGAGTGCAAACAAAATAGTGCTGCTGCGAATCCACCGTGCTTGTAAATAAATAATTAATCTTTAAAAGTGGTGACATCTGCGCTTATATGTTTATCTTTGCTATATACATCTTATCTATGACTAGCGCAGTAGTGGCGACTTTGATATCTTTGATGCATGCGCTTTGAATCCTCAGCAGCTTTGTATCACGCGACTCTCCGTATAAATAGGCACGCGCAAACGCTATGAACTCACTCATTTGTCACCCTCTGACTTCTTTCTCTTCCCCCCCCCCCCCAACCCACCACTTCAAGATTGTTTGTCACCACCATCATGATGCCGCTATGAAGAAGAAGAGGCCAGGATAATGGCCTTTCGCTTTCACTAACTCTTACTGTTCCTCCTCCTCTCCTTTACTCTGTAATTTAACGGTAATTCCCGGCTAGTCAATGGGCCGTTCGTTTTCCCCACTCTTCTACTGTCCCTCCTACTGTCCTGTCCTCTTTCATTTAAAAAGTACGCTGGCCAGTCAATTGAGCCGTTCGTTCGTTTTCCTATTTCTTCCACTATCGCTCTGACTATCCTTTCAACCTTAAAAAAATAAAAAAATAAAAAAAAAAAACACAAAAGCCAAGAAACGACCACAACCACCATTTTTAACCCACATCTTCAACACACCATATAAGAAGGCGAAGCGCCCTAGTAGCGCTAGAACTTCGTCCCCAGCAGAGGGTACAGCCCTCAGTCACGTGCGTCTGCGTCTGCGTCTGCTATGAACTAAGTCTCCGACTCGCCTTGAAGATGGCTGGGAGGTTTCTAGCCGAAATATCGCAAGAAGAATTGTCGCTGTCCCGAGTGCACGCCCGAAAGATGATGGAACATTATGTCCGCCGGGAAAACTTCAAGAATCACATTTCACGCCTTGTTTCTTGTCTCTTGACACTGACAACTCTACGCAAACGCCGCTGCTCTCGGTCGTTAAGTGGAGGCCGTCGACCATTGCCTTGTCCGTGGTGAGAGGTAATGCCTGGAATTTGGTATTCTAGGCACACTCTCGACAGTGTGGATTTCGGATATGGAATTCCCCAACGATTTCCATGTGGAATGTCCTATGTGTCCACGTTCAATCACTACTCCGATTTAAAGCATGTTATTTCCTGTCGTGAGGCCGTAATCACTTCGGAAACCTTTTCACATGAATCACCTGAGTACAAATGACAGCTGCGCCAATGCACTGCCCTTTTATACTTTGTGTACGCCATACTATCGCCACCTGTATGTGTACATATCGCTATCCCATTACTTACTTCATGCATCTCATTGTATTGACATCAGAGTTTTCCTGTTTGTTAGATTCTACATCTACATCTATCTACATCTACATCTTCGTGATCACTCTGTTATTCACAATAAAGTGCCTGGCACAGGGTTCAATGAGCAACCTTCAAGCCGTCTCTCTACCGTTCCACTCTCGAACGGCACGCGGGAAGAACGAGCACTTAAATTTTTCTGTGCGAGCCCTGATTTCTCTATCGTGATGATCATTTCTCCCTATGCGGGTGGGTGCCAACAGAATGTTTTTGCAATCGGAGGAGAAAACTGGTGATTGAAATTTCGTGAGAAGATACCGTCGCAACGAAAAACGCCTTTGTTTTAATGATTGCCACTCCAATTCACGTATCATGTCTTTGGCACTATCTCCCCTATTTCGCGAGAATACAAAACGAGCTGCCCTTCTTTGTACTTTTTCGTTGTCATCCGTCAGTCCCACCTGATGCGGATCCCACACCGCACAGCAATACTCCAGGATAAGGCGGACAATCATCGTGTAAGCAGTCACTTTAGTAGACCTGTTGCACCTTCTAAGTGTTCTGCCAATGAATCGCAGCCTTTGGCTTGCTGTACCCACACTATTATTATGTGATCGTTCCAATGTAGGTTATTTGTAATTGTAATCCCTAAGTATTTAGCTGAATTTACAACCTTCAGATTTGTGTCACTTATCGCGTAATCGAAATTTAGCTGATTTCTTTTAGTACTCATGTGAATAACTTCACACTTTTCCTTATTCAGGGTCAATTCCCACATTTCGCACCATACAGATATCTTATTTAAATCATTTTGCAAGTCGTTTTGATCATCTGATGACTTTACAAGACGGTAAATGACAGCATCATCTGCAAACAATCTAAGACGGCTATTTAGATTGTCTATTATGTCGTTAACATAGATCAGGAACATGAGAGGGCCTATAACACTTACTTGTCGAATGCCGGATATTACTTCTGTTTTCCTAGATGACTCTCCGTCTATTACAACGAACTGTGACCTTTCCGATAGGAAATCACGAATCCAGTCGCACAACTGAGGTGATACTCCGTAGGCACGCAGTTTGGTTAGTAGACGCTTGTGAGGATTACATAAATCAGTTAAAAATCATCCACAAGGCTACACAGTCCGCCCAAAAGGTTCCTCGTAGTAACCACTGCAGCAATTCGGACTAACAACTGTAAACAACAGATGTGCATTCGACCAGTCAGTTGTGAGCAGGCATTGTTAAGAGAAGAACGTACGGCCGTAGTGTATCAACGTCATTGCGTCACAAATCGCAATGGAACAGAGTCTCCAAATGAAGTTTTCAAAATATTCTTCAAAAAACTGCACACCTCGATTCTTGAGCAGAAACGTGAATGGATGTCTGCTGCGAATTGACTGAAATGTAAAACATGGACAATTATTTTCTGGAAAATATCATTACCGGTGACCACAAAACAACAAGTTGGAGAACGCTTTAATGACATAAACCGGCATTCAATCCAATATGACCAGCGAGTTGGGCAACATCCCAAGGAAGGATTTTTCTGACAGTTTCACATGGTTGTATGTACGTTACGTGCGTTGCGCTCTAGTGATGGGTGACCGGTAGCATTAAAGCAATCATTTCAAAGTTTGTCTGTTTTTTATTAATCCAGTCTCGAAACTTTTCAAACTGATAGGATATATTAATACAACATTTCATCTGAAGTACAGGCATGTTAAGTCGATGTCTGATTTTTTATATACAATATAAGCTCAAAATTAAATCGTCACGTAAAATACCTGGAATGTGCGTCATTTGACGATTACCATTGCTATAGTTGATGTGTTTTATGCTGTACTTGGTTAGTGTTTTAGTGGTAAATGAGTTGTCATTGTTACTACCTTATATTTATTGAGAGTGATCTATGCGCGTCTGTAAAATTCCGTTAGTTTCTGTTTTAGAAGACTTTCTGTTATTATATGTAAGAAAAAACTAATGAAATTTTACTGTCATCTACAGGCGCGTTCAGTCAACTCATTTTAAACGACCGCACACAGGACCTGCTAATGACAGTTACTATAAACTTGAAGGCTGGTTGTGAAGAAACAGTTTAGAAGACCCCAAGTTATTTATTAGCTGCCAGTATCTCATTTACAAATAGTTAAAATACAAAACACGTGAGTTTGTCAGGATTGCGTTGACATGAACCCAACAGTCGGAATACTACTGAAGACGTGCTATCCACGCCGTATCTCGTTTCATCCTAATTGCGTGACTTTCAGTGAAAACACGTGCGACAAGCAAGTTCACCGTCCTTGTAGCACAGGAAAGCTGTTGTCGGGACATGTGGCATAACGGAATGACTTCACCTTTTACGAAACTACTATCGTTACATGCTTGACAGTCTTTTAAGAAGTATTTATGTTTTTCAGATTGCTAGTTGCACGTACTCTGTTGGTTATTTTGGTCGTTTCTTGGATTTTCCAACAGGTTTAACGTGTGGGAACGCTTAAAGTGTAATGCAATGGGTCGACTGAACAACCGTTTTTTTTAATTTTTTTCTATACTCGAGCATAGAACAGTTAATGCCAAATGTAGAAATGAATCGTGACGCAAAAGCGAACGAAATTGTAAATTGCATATTTTTTTTATTATTACTTTTTTACTTACTTTTGTCTCGTTTTATTCTTGTAAGGACTCGGAAATTCGTATTATTTATTCGTCTGTCCCAGTTATTCAAAATTTGACATACTCGAGATTATTACTGTACTTGTAAGTTATATTTGCACCGATTTCGCAACTATTCATGAATTAAAAGTTTGGTTATTCTGAAAGGCTGTACTTACGTGTAATGCTGCACTACCAATATAGGATTTCGCGTTTTTCAAAGTTGTTTTTACTATTTTAATCGAGTTCCTCAGTCGATTCAGTCACATTATATTCTCAGTCCTCCGATTTTTCGAAATTAATTGTCTGAATCCGATCGGATCCACAATTTAATGTTGTAAAATCACAGATGGATAGTTTCCCATTTCTTTTGAGAAGAAAATAACACTATAACGCCGTCAGCAGACGCTAAAACCTAAAAAAAAGTCACAGAAATAAGGAGTTAGAGAAGTTGTGTGGAGCAAAGAAACCTAATTATTCGACTCATAAAAACAACAAATGCCGGTTTCCAGGATGAGTCTACCTATCAGATATATGTTCTTTGATTTACACAGTCAGTGTTTTGTTATTAAACGTACTTACATATGATTCACCAGTGAGTCCCACACCACTAAACGCCGTCTCGGTGGCAGACGGCTTCCAATGGAGGCCTAACCACCAAATGTGATAGCGTTTGCGGTTTCCAAGGGTGTTCCTTCAACAATGAAATTTCTGACTCTTTCGTTAAGAATTCACAGTCCGTCATCTTTTGGTTGGTGTAACTCCATAACAACAGTGTTTTCTAAGAAAAATTGGACAGAAATTCCGCCTTATGCAAGACACCGTTTGATTAGTTCTCTTTTATCCAAACATACTGAAGCACTTTCCTGGCTATCTGCAATGACTTTTATTTGTGTTCTTCCTGAAAATTCTTGTCCCGTGTTAACATTTTCAGGAGTTATATGACTTTCCACTTAGCGCTGTTTACATGCATAAAGGAGCGAATTTGTTACTTCCAAAGTAGTATTCTAGGAATAATTTTCAGCATAACATAAACGTACCACATTCGCTCCTTTATGAATGTAAACAGCGCTAAGTGGAAATTCGTATAACTCCTGAAAATGTTAACACGGGACAAGAATTTTCAGGAAGAACAAAAATAATAGTCATTGCAGATAGCCAGGAAAGTGCTTCCGTGTGTTTGGATAAAAGAGAACTAATGAAACTTTGTCTTATATATACCTCACACGACGCTATGAGTTTTTTATGTGGCTGTTTTATATCTCCCATACATTCTATGGCTTGTCATCTGCAAATAACAGTTTTTATATTTTATATTTTTTGTCTATTCCAGACAAAATCGCTGTGCTATATCGCTTGATTTAGCTGGTATTTACGGTTCCAGATTTTGCGTCACTTGTTTTTTAAGTGTTAAAACATTTATTTTGCTGATGTCGTTTCATCTGTTGCAAAGGAAACTGCGGGTATTTCATGTATTTTACCATAAAAACACAATATCCATGCCCCTATTTCATGTGTTATTATGATTATATGATGTTAATTTGTATCATTGAGTATTTTATTTGTGTGTGTCTGTTCTGCTAAGGTGTTGGAGAGCCACACACCACTAAGTTATCTCAAGAAGTAGTCTGCATCTCTTTTCCTGCACGCTCTGTGGAGTCAAACAAGGGAATTTAAAATCAACTCACTTGTGACTGGGTGACGGAACACAAAACAAGAGAGAGAATCTGCCTCGCCAGATAATGCCACCAAGGGCGAACTCAAGTTGTATTTCCAGAAGAGTGTTCAACCTGATGCAAGGATACAGAGCCTACGATAATGCACGATGGGAGGTTCTGAGGAAAAGTAGATTTACGACTCGACAGGATAGAGCCGTTATAACATCATCAAACTAAGAACTATTTAGCCACGGTTTAAGAGCGAACAAGTTTTGGATGGTGTGTTTTTCGTTTACAGTAGGGCTATGAGAGTGAAATACAACAAATAATTCGATTCTCAGGACAAAGAATCAGTGCTCGCTAGTCAAATTTAAGAAATGCATACGATCTGTTGTAGAATTTTAGAACATGTTTTTTGCTCGAGTATCATGTCTTTTTTGGAAACCCAGAATCTACTATGTAGGAATCAACATGGATTCCGGAAACAGCGATCGTGTGAGACCCAACTCGCTTTATTTGTTCATGAGACCCAGAAAATATTAGATACAGGCTCCCAGGTAGATGCTATTTTTCTTGACTTCCGGAAGGCGTTCGATACAGTTCCGCACTGTCGCCTGATAAAGTAAGAGCCTACGGAATATCAGACCAGCTGTGTGGCTGGATTGAAGAGTTTTTAGCAAACAGAACACAGCATGTTGTTATCAATGGAGAGACGTCTACAGACGTTAAAGTAACCTCTGGCGTGCCACAGGGGAGTGTTATGGGACCATTGCTTTTCACAATATATATAAATGACCTAGTAGATAGTGTCGGAAGTTCCATGCGGCTTTTCGCGGATGATGCTGTAGTATACAGAGAAGTTGCAGCATTAGAAAATTGTAGCGAAATGCAGGAAGATCTGCAGCGGATAGGCACTTGGTGCAGGGAGTGGCAACTGACCCTTAACATAGACAAATGTAATGTATTGCGAATACATAGAAAGAAGGATCCTTTATTGTATGATTATATGATAGCG
The DNA here is from genome assembly GCF_023898315.1 of Schistocerca nitens. Lineage (NCBI taxonomy): Eukaryota > Metazoa > Arthropoda > Insecta > Orthoptera > Acrididae > Schistocerca > Schistocerca nitens. The sequence goes on along the minus strand of NC_064614.1, from coordinate 1,133,798,911 downwards.
GAACAAACACTGGTAGCAGTTACTTCTGTAAAATATCTGGGAGTATGCGTGCGGAACGATTTCAAGTGGAATGATCATATAAAATTAATTGTTGGTAAGGCGGGTACCAGGTTGAGATTCATTGGGAGAGTCCTTAGAAAATGCAGTCCATCAACAAAGGAGGTGGCTTACAAAACACTCGTTCGACCTATACTTGAGTATTGCTCAACAGCATGGGATCCGTACCAGATCGGGTTGACGGAGGAGATGGAGAAGATCCATAGAAGAGCGGCGCGTTTCGTCACAGGGTTATTTGGTAACCGTGATAGCGTTACGGAGATCTTTAGCAAACTCAAGTGGCAGACTCTGCAAGAGAGGCGCTCTGCATCGCGGTGTAGCTTGCTCGCCAGGTTTCGAGAGGGTGCGTTTCTGGATGAGGTATCGAATATATTGCTTCCCCCTACTTATACCTCCAGAGGAGATCACGAATGTAAAATTAGAGAGATTAGAGCGCGCACGGAGGCTTTCAGGCAGTCGTTCTTCCCACGAACCATACGCGACTGGAACAGAAAAGGGAAGTAATGACAGTGGCACTTAAAGTGCCCTCCGCCACACACTGTTGGGTGGCTTTCGGAGTATAAATGTAGATGTAGTAGACTAATTTTGCTGAATGGTGTGGAAGAGAGGCGACAGAGCTATACCTTATGGTGGCACACGCTACTACTTGAGCTAATGTAATTCTGCAGTAGGGCTACTGAAGACTTTGTTCTAGGTGTAAGATAAATTTTTGGGCCAATCTGTTCTGCCACTGCACGGCCCACAACAGCCATCACTCCTGTTTTCCTCTGGGATGCAGATTATAAACCATGATTTTGTTAACAGAACAATCATTGCATGTTAATGACATGTAAGGGAACCAGGGACAGTACGGTAAGCTAACATCAAAATGACCATCGTTCAATTAATATGGCAATTTAAAAGTTCGTTCAATAAGTAATGCACCACATTTTTTTTGAAAAGCCGTTAATATACACAGACAGACATCCTCGTTGGTGCTTTACATTTCATGCTTGTTGTGTGCGCCGGTGAAGTTTCGAACCGTTCTGGCAGATGGCAGAGTCATAGTACAGCGTCAAAATGGCTGCTACATACGACTCACGCAAAGACCTTGTAAAAAATAACTAGACTCACTGATGGCGCTGCAGATGCGGGATAATTTGAACCTTCGGCTGGACGCCATTATAGTGGTTGTAGTCTGATGTATTGTGTAGTATTGTTGTTTATGAAGATCCTGATTCAACGTTGTATATTTGTTGGGGCGTACATACAGTATTTGTTACTCGTAATTCTACTGTCTGTACATGCCAATCAAAAGAAGTACAATGGCGAAGAGTTATGCAGCGATTAATTGTACAAATAAATTCGAGAAAGGAACGAATAATACATTTCACAGGTATGTGACTATTTTGTTTATATGTCAGTGCACTTGCTTAATAAATGTTTTTGTAACACGGTATTAGCATAATGTCTGTGCATCTATTTGCAGGTTTCCTTTCTCAAAACCACAGTTGTTACAAAAATGGTTACACGCTGTCAGGAGGCAAGATTTCCAACAGACAGAATACCATTTTATATGTTCTGATCATTTTGAAGAAAGTTGGCTGATCGGTAGTGTTTTCATGGTCTAGGTTAGGTTGAAACTTGATAATTTGGTCGTGAGTTGCCAAAACATTATGCCATATGTAACGCACTTCTCGTGATAAAATCTAAAGCAAGGTAGCGTCAGAAAATATCTATTAATATAGTGGGCAAATCTTTGAGTATTCTGATGCATTTTGCGTACATCTATCGTAAATGAACTACGAAAAATGCTAGGGGTCCAGTATATAACTTTTAGCTACGGCAGATTCCATGTAGTACGTAAGATAAATTCATAAACAGTGACTAGTTGCTGTTTGTTCATAAATTAAAAAGTATATTGTAGTAAAGCATTTAAATGAGGCATTATGTTTGCGACCTAACTCAAGGGAAGGCATTTTATAACCAAAAGCGATGTATAAACATTCGAACTCCGCGCGTCAGTTTACCACTCTAATGGCTGCCGCCAAGCTATTCAATTTGTCCGCTCTTCACAGTCGACCACTCGTGTGGTTGTGGGGGCCTGGACTCACGTTACAAGCAACGCGCTGTTATTGAATTCTTGTGTGCAGAAAAAGAAATCGTGGTGAACATCCATAAACGTTTGTATGCAGTGTATGGCGATGCTGCAGTTGATAGGAGTACAGTTGGGCGATGGGTAAAGATCGTTACAGTCTCAGGAAATGCAGAAACAGAGCTCCATGATCAGCCACGCTCGGGACGTCCTTTCACTGCCACTGCTCCAGACATGCTGAATCGTACGGATACCATTATTCGTGCCGACCGGCGCATCACAAGTCGACAATTGGGTCTACAGTTGTCGGTCAGCACTGGAAGTGCGTCTGCAATGATCGAGACTCTCGCATATTCAAAGAGGTGCTCAGATGGGTTCCACGACTACTCACAGCGGACCACAAGATTCAAAGAAAGGCCATGTCATCTGAATTGTTGGAGCGTTTTGACTGACGGAGAGGCCTTTCTGTCACAGATCGTTACGGGGGACGAAATCTGGGTGCACCATTTTGCGCCGTAAACAATAAGGCAGTCCATTGAGTGACATCATCCTCATATACCACAAAAGAAGAAATTCAAGACAACTCCCTCTGCCGGAAAAGTCACAGTGACCGTCTTCTGGGGTTGTGATGGCGTCATTCTCGTGGATTTGATGCTAAGAGGGTCAACCATCAATTCAGAGGCATACATGGAGACTCCGGATAAACTCAAGAATCGTTTCCGGCGTGTTCAATCGTACAAGAATCCAGCAGAAATATTGCTCCAACACGATAATGCACGCGCACGCGCAAGTGTGAAAACCCAGGAACACTTCGCCAAATTGGGTTGGTCATCATTGCCTCATCCACATTACAGGGCAGACCTGGCACCCTCGGACTTTCATCTCTTTGGTACGCTTGAAGATTCTCTACGGGGAACACACTTTGAAGATGACGAGAGTGTCAGTCATGCTGTGAAAACATGGCTACGTCTACAGGACAAGAGCTTTTACCAGCAAGGAGTACATGCTCTTCCACAATCTTAGCGTATGGCCATAGAACATCATGGAGACTACGTAGAAAAATAGGACACGGACAAGACATGCTGATGTATATTGTCACCAAATTCTGACTCTTAACAATAAATATATTGTGAGAAAAAAACGAGTGGCATTACTTATTGAACGACCTTGTATATTTTAAACAGTGAAACAAAGAAATCAATCGTAAAGGCATACAGGCAAACACGATAAAAAGAATTCAAAATGTCTGACAGCTGGCCAACTGTGTGCCAGACCTGGCGCAGAACGGAACCAGATCATAGATCTAATGAAGTGTTAGGACTATTACTAATTTATGTTTAGCCGCACGGGGTAGCCGGGCGGTCTCAGGCGTCTTGCCACGGTTCACGCGGCTCCCCCCCCCCCCCCTTCGGAGGTTCGAGTCCTCCCTCGGGCATGGCTGTGTGTGTTAGCGTAACTTAGTTTAAGTTAGATTAAGTAGTGTGTCAAAAAAATGTATACACACTTTGAACTGTCAGACAATTTATTTCCCGTTCTACAAGGTTAAATATCTGTGAGAAAGTAATGTTATGTTTCTTCAACAGGCGGCAGCAGTGGCAAGGAAGTAACTGCAACATGGCGGACTTGCGTTTGAGCTTTGAAGCGCGGAAGCACATAATTAAGTGGTACTGGAAGTTTGAGAATGTAGCTGCGGTTCGAAGCCAGTGGAGAAGTGAGTATGGTACAGAACCACCTTCGAGGTTAACAATTACACGTCTGCGAGACAAATTCGAAATTCATGGAACAGTGTGTGATGTTCATAAAGGTCGATCAGGGCGACCTCGTACAGCTACAAGTTATGATTCCACAACTGCGGTCTTGGAACTGTTTCAGCGTTCGCCTCAGAAATCTTCAAGGCACGCGGCACGTGAGAGTAATGTAAGTGCTAGTAGTGTGCTAGGCATTCTGAAGAAAGGCAAGTTTCGTGTGTACATTCCAAGGCTGGTGCAACAGCTAAGTGACGACGATCCATATAAATGTTAGAATTTTGTGAATGGGTTCAGGAGATGGTCAGACGTGAACCGGGATTTACGGGTAGCATAATTTGGTCGGATGACGCCCAATTCAAACTAAATGGAACTGTCAATAGGCACAATTGTGTGTACTGGGCTGAAGATAATCCTCACATTACAGTTGAAAAAGCTGTGATTTGCCTGGTGTAAATGTGTGGTGTGGTTTGTCTGCAAGGGGACTCATTGGGCCTTTTCGCTTTGAAGGTACTGTAACTGGAGAAACGCACCTAACAATGCTTGCTGACTCCATATTCCCTCCCATTCGTGCATTATACGGTAATGATGAGTTTTATTTCCAACAAGATGGCGCCTCGCCGCACTATCATAGGGACGTACGAGCTTACATCACTATGTGCCAGGCCAGTGGATAGGACGTAGGGGACCAATCGAGTTTCCTGCACACTCTCCAGACATCACGCCGCTGGATTTCTTCTTATGGGGCACAGTAAAAAATGAGGTGTACAAACGTAAACCACGTAACCTGGACACGCTTTGGAATGAGATTCGGGCGGTGTGCGCAGAAATCTCATTGGACACTTTGGTACGATGTACGGAATCAGTGGTGACTCGTACTCAGAAATGTATTGATGCTGAAGGCCACCAGTTTGAACATTAATCACATTTGCAAAGTCCATTTATTTTTCCAATTGGACTTTAAGCTTTCCATTTCCAGAAATTTAACAGTGTAGAACGGGGAATAAATTTTTGATGACGCTTCCAAGTGTGTATACATTTTTTTGATATCTTTCCCTACAAGTTTACTTTTAAAATTTAATCATATTTCCTTCAAACTGTTCAAATGGCTCTGAGCACTATGCGACTTCACTTCTGAGGTCATCAGTCGCCTTGAACTTAGAACTAATTAAACCTAACTAACCTAAGGACATCACACACATCCATGCCAGAGGCAGGTTCGAACCTGCGACCGTAGCGGTCGCTCGGTTCCAGAAATTTAAATGTTATTCTACTTTACTAAATTTCTGCCGTGAAGCTGGGCAACCGCTATTTAGGACTACTTCAAGCGAAAGAAATTCTTTCTTAGTTAGGGACTTTAACAGGTTGGCTCGAGTGAAACCTTTAGCATCAGAAGTGGTGTACTCTTTGCTCCAGAGAATGAGAAGCTTTAGCAGCGAGAAAAATGCCTGATGATTTGAAATGTGTTATGGATGAAGTTGCAAAACTTGTTAATTTCATTAAATCACGTTGTCTTAATTCCAGGTTTTTCATAATTTTATGTGAAGAAATTGTCAGCGAAAACACTCAACTTTTCTTACGTACTGAAGTGCGCTGGTAGTCAAGAGGGAAAGTTCTGTGTCATTTCTTTGAGCTGCGTGATGAAGTGCGGGTTTTTTTATATGCAACATTGTTTTTCAAGCGATTGATTGATTGATTGTGTAAAGCGGCCTATTTGGTGGGTATATTCTCCTTTCTCAACGACTTTAGCTTAGGCCTGCAATGAAGAAGTGTTAATATTGTGTAGGTTGAGAGTAATGTTGAAGTTACAAGTAACAAACTGCAGCTGTGGGCAGTAGGAATACACAACAATAACGATTCATCACTTCCCGTGCTCAGGGACATCAGTGATTCTTCGGGTGAAAAACTCTGTTGAAATGTAGAATACTCGTAAGACATTTGACAGCATTAGCTATCCCACAATCTGGTAATTATTAGATTAAAGATCCTTTCACTAATGGCGAAATCTGCCACACGACAAAGACAGCTATTGGAACTGCCCTGCAAAACGGATGTTGATAGGATATATCATCAGGCATCAAGGAATCGTCAATTAGGAGACGGAAAGAAGTGGCGGGAAGAGTGGGGGTTAAAAATGTGAAGGGAGACCAAAGCAAGAATACGATAAGCAGGTTCAAATGGATGTAGGCTGTAGACGTTCTGCAGACATGATCAGTATGGTGTAAAGAGACACCCAGACACCCTCCTTAAGCATTACTTTTCCTCAACAGAGGTAGTCGATACCAGAAGTATTTTCTAAAAAAAAAAATCATATGATTTTGTACACCATGTGTTATGTTGTTGTTGTGGTCTTCAGTCCTGAGACTGGTTTGATGCAGCTCTCCATGCTACTCTATCCTGTGCAAGCTTCTTCATCTCCCAGTACCTACTGCAACCTACATCCTTCTGAATCTGCTTAGTGTATTCATCTCTTGGTCTCCCCCTACGATTTTTACCCTCCACGCTGCCCTCCAATACTAAATTGGTGATCCCTTGATGCCTCAGAACATGTCCTACCAACCGATCCCTTCTCCTGGTCAAGTTGTGCCACAAACTTCTCTTCTCCCCAATCCTATTCAATACTTCCTCATTAGTTATGTGATCTACCCATCTAATCTTCAGCATTCTTCTGTAGCACCACATTTCGAAAGCTTCTATTCTCTTCTTGTCCAAACTATTTACCGTCCATGTTTCACTTCCATACATGGCTTCACTCCATACAAATACTTTCAGAAACGACTTCCTGACACTTAAATCTATACTCGACGTTAACAACTTCCTCTTCTTCATAAACGCTTTCCTTGTCATTGCCAGTCTACATATTATATCCTCTCTACTTCGACCATCATCAGTTATTTTACTCCCTAAATAGCAAAACTCCTTTACTACATTAAATGTCTCATTTCCTAATCTAATTCCCTCAGCATCACCCGATTTAATTTGACTACATTCCATTATCCTCGTTTTGCTTTTGTTGATGTTCATCTTATATCCTCCTTTCAAGACACTGTCCATTCCGTTCAACTGCTCTTCCAAGTCCTTTGCTGTCTCTGACAGAATTACAATGTCATCGGCGAACCTCAAACCTTTTATTTCTTCTCACTGGATTTTAATACCTACTCCGAATTTTTCTTTTGTTTCCTTCACTGCTTGCTCAATATACAGATTGAATAACATCGGGGAGAGGCTACAACCCTGTCTCATTCCTTTCCCAACCACTGCTTCCCTTTCATGCCCCTCGACTCTTATAACTGCCACCTGGTTTCTGTACAAATTGTAAATAGCCTTTCGCTCCCTGTATTTTACCCCTGCCACCTTCAGAATTTGAAAGAGAGTATTCCAGTTAACATTGTCAAAAGCTTTCTCTAAGTCTACAAATGCTAGAAACGTAGGTTTGCCATGTGTTATATTTCAAGGTAAATCTATAAAAAGAAATTACTTTATTTTTTTTTTGTTACAATCTGTATGTACTAGCTCTGAATGTACAGTTAATTTTTTTTAGAAACATTTGAAATTATTAATTATTTAGTACACTTAAAATTTCTATTATTAATTACGCAATTTGGTGCTACTTATTATGTTTATTTCTGGATTCATTTATAAAATAATATAAATTAACAGAAACACATTTGTCAATAAAATTTTTAAATCCTTTGCAATATTGTTATTACCGCAGAGTGTAGTAGTGGTGAGCATGCCTCTGATGTGACCGGACGTGTTTTTGTATTTAGGAGAACAACGTAATTTCGGCTTTGTTAATGTGAAAATTCAAAAGACAGTGCGATACAGAAAAATGTCAAACAATAAATTATAGTGAAAAAAAATAATTTGCGCAGGCTACTTCAATCATGTCAATTGGAACCATGAGATCCTAAAATATGAAAATTTCAGCTTCAGGAATCAACCTCGAGACATGATGAACTGGAGCCAACTACGAGATAAGTAAAAAGTTTATTGTAAATCTTACTCCTCTCGTATGTTTGAAAAGAGAGACCATACCATCGGCAGTATTAGTGACAACAACGAATTGGAGGGAGGGGGAGATTACAACGGTACAGTGTAGACTAGCATGGAGAACTAGATCAAAGCAGCCTTCGAACTGAAGAACGCAACAACAACAACAGATGACAAAGAATTTATGACAAAATGCGAGTACTGCGTTACATTTGTCATTGTCTGATGAGAGGTTGTATCTGTATCGCTGGAATGCGCGGTGCTCAGTCCTCGCGTACCGCGTGTCAGTGAGAAGACGGCAAGAAGCTGCTGGACCGCTTGTCCGCCACGGCGCGCCGCGGCGCCTGTGAGCCGGCCTCATGAATAAGAACGAGCCTGAGGCTGGAGCCCCGAGCCTGGAATGGGCCGCGCGTCGCGTTCCGGCCCAGTTGAGCCGTCCTTGGCTCCCAGCCGTTACTGTACTGCGCCTTGCCGACCGCTGGCCACCAGCGCGCACACACTGCGGCCAGGCCGGCATCGGCCGTGTGCCGTGCGGGGGCGGACCTTCTGATGCGGTGTCCATCTGAAGGCACGCCGTGTGGTCACCACGGTCCGAAGACCAGACGATGAACCTGAGGCAGATACAGTGAGGCCGCCTGCCGTCTCATATACAGAGTCGTAAAGCCACTTGCTCTGCTCCTGGATGTATACCATGTACACAGGGTAAAGAAAAATTTGCGCCCTCTGACTTCAAAAATGGCTCTGACAAGCGAACCTCCCCATCGCACCCCCCTCAGATTCAGTTATAAGTTGGCACAGTGGATAAACCTTGAAAAACTGAACACAGATCAATCGAGAAAACAGGAAGAAGTTTTGTGGAACTACGAAAAAAATAAGCAAAATATACAAACTGAGCAGTCCAATAGCAAGATAGGCAACTTCAAGGAGAGTGTGAGGTCAGGAGCGCCATGGTCCCGTGGTTGGCGTCAGCAGCTGCGGAGCGAGAGGTCCTTCGTTCAAGTTTTCCCTCGAGTGAAAATTTTTTTTGTTTATTTTCGCCAAGTTATGATCTGTCCGTTCGTTCATTGACGTCTCTGTTCACTGTAATAAGTTTAGTGTCTGTGTTTTGTGACGGCACCGCAAAACCGTGCGATTAGTAGACGAAAGGACGTGCCTCTCCAATGGGAACCGAAAATATTTGATAGCAAGGTCATAGGTCAACCGATTCCTCCACAGGAAAACACATCTGATATATTCTGTACGACACTGGTGACGGCATGTGCGTCACATGACAGGAATATGTTGTCGAGCCACCTAACTTGTACACTTAGCGAATGGGTAAAAAGGTTCTTCTACCTTGCCCGATTTAGGTTTTCTTGTGAATGTGATAATCACTCCCAAAAAAGTGATGAAAACGTAAGAGTTTGTCACAAAAATGCAACAAATGAATGCAACAGTTTCACAGTCGCACAGTTTTCCCTGTGCTCTGTCAAAACATATGTTTTCAACGTTTTCAAATTTTTCCGTGAACAGAGAAGTCAATGAACGAACGGACAGATCATAACTTTGTGAAAATAAAGAAGGAAAACTTTTCGCTCGAGGGAAGACTTGAACCAAGGACCTCTCACTTCGCAGCTACTCACGCTAACTACGGGACCACAGCGCTCCTGAGCTCGCACTGTCCCTGATGTTGCATATGTTGCGCATGTACTACTCAGTTTGTATATTTTACTTATTTTTTCATAGTTCTTCCTGTTTTCCCGATTGATCTGTGTTCAGTTTTTCAAGGCCTATCCACTGTGCCAACTTATAACTAAATCTGAGGCGGGTGCGATGGGGAGGTTCCCTTGTTAGCACTATGGGACTTAGAACTACTTAAACGTAACTAACCTAAGGTCATCAGACACATCCATACCCGAGGCAGGATTCGAACCTGCGACTGTAGCGATCGAGCGGTTCCAGACTGAAGCGCCTAGAACCACTCAGCCCACCGGCCCGACGTGAATCCTATCGAACATTTGTGGCACGTAACGGAGAGTTCAGCTCGTGCACAAAATCCACCCCCGGCAACACGTTCACAGTTATGGACTGCTCTAGATGCAGCATAACTCAGTATTTCTATAAGGAGCTTCCAACGACTTGTGAGTACGTACACCTCAAGTTGTTGCACTACGCCGGGAAAAAGAAGGTCCGACACGATATTAGGAGGTACCCCATGACTTTTCTCGCCTCATTATATACTGGGCCGTGAAATGAATTTATTTAGAGAAAGGCAAGTTGAGCCGTGGCTGGCTCATGCTATGCGCTGAATTAAACCTTCGTTGCGATTCTATGTTTAGTTTCCCGCAGTTATCGCTATTATGCTGTTATCCTCTCCTTCTGCGGGTGATAGCAGCGATGTGTATCGATATTCGCACCTTGCACTATCTTTGAGCTGGCGCTTATAGATTCCGGCTGGGCCGTGGGTGACCAGTCGGTCGGGTGGCGTGGAGCAGCGAGGAATTCTCTGCGGAACGTAGTTTGGCCGGGGCCACTGGCGGTCTCTACATGGTATCGGAGAGGCTGTTCCCAATGCTACAAGGTCCGTGGCTCACCGACCCTGGACACGAAAAGTTGAGTTTTGATTTAATCTACCAGCAAGTCAAGACCGTTCACATTGTGTCGTTTGGGGTTCGTTGTCGGCTGTTGGGATATTCGCGCGAGCAACAACGTGGTTTTCAAGTTGGAAAATTCTAGCCACCCTCCTGTGGAGTTTCACTGAATTTGGTTATTTGAATTGAAGTGCACCAGCGGAATCTTCTGCCTTGTGGCCGTTAACGTTCCGGTTACCTGCCCTGGCCATTGAGGTAAATTTCAGGCAGTGTAGTTTCTTCGTCGTGTTGTTGCTGTCCAGCACGGTGTATAGTTTGACAGCTCCATGTATGATTGGTTGTGGGCGCTAATGTCTTCTACGTTGTTCCGTTGAACTCCCCGTTGTGCCCTGGTCGGGTGCAATGGAAGTTATCTTGTCGGTGGGTCCGTTGATTGTCGGTCGGCTGGGTTGTCATCGGATCGTGAATGGTTCGACCGACTGCCTGTCTCACCTAAGCGAGCGTTAGTGTTTGAATTCCAGGCAGACCCTCGAACACCTGAACGCCCTTGGATGTACTGCCTTTTTTTATTTGTTCTTGTTGTTTGTAAAAAAGAATTTCTTTTCTTGTGAGCCAGCCACGGCTCACAAGTAGCACACTGTTGGTGCAGTGAGGTCTGAGTGCCATCACCGCGATCGTATCTGCGTGTGGAGGCTATTAGTAGAATGTCAGTTGTCGAATTACATTCATCATCCTCGCTTGTGCCTAGCACCTGGCATGATAGCAGGGAACAAGTTTCGGTACACAACAGAAAATGGGCGGTAATTTGGACAGCAAACGTTACATTTATGGCGTATCGAGGTCGCCGGCTGTGCCGTGTCTTTGAGATCTTCATGAGGCTATCTTTTAACATGTTTCCTGTGTTGATCTGGCTGACCTCGTTGTAGTGCGTGTTCCACTACTGCGCTAGTCAGAACGCTCTCCAGAGACGGGGATTCGACCAACCTCCACACCTTTCTAGCTGAGCTTGCACTGACTTACATTTATCTGTCAACCAAGCTCGGCTCGACTTGATGCCATCCCAGGTTTGAGCTACTGTTGTTGCGAGATGTGATAGCTCTGTGTAATAAACTTCGCACAGTTTAAACCTTCAAATCACCTAAAAATTTAACCATGTACTCTCACACTATACCGTATACGCCCGATATATAAAATTTCGTCATTTACTATTCTTACCGGAGTTTTATTGGTCGGCACTGTAGTGTCTCCAGCCCTCGGCGAAGCTCTGCTAAAAGTGAGCATCTGCCTGAAAACTTTCAGTCTGCACGTTGATAACAAAGAACCAGATTTATTTTGCTACTGTCAGAGTGAGAGCAAACTCAGTCCTTATGGGTAGTGGCTTTTGAGACAAATGCACTCCGTCTTCAGGCCACAAGTGGCCCATCGGGACCTTCCGACCGCCGCGTCATCCTCAGTTGAGAATGCGGGTAGGAGGGGCGTGTGTGGTCAGCACACCGCTCTCCCGGTCGTTAAGATGGTATTCTTTGACCAGAGCCGCTACTGTTCGGTCGAGTAGCTCCTCAATTGGCATCACGAGGCTGAGTGGACCCCGAAAAGTGACGACAGCGCATGGCTGCCTGGATGGTCACCCATCCAAGTGCCGGCCACGTCCGACAGCGCTTAACTTCGTTGATCTGATTGGAACCGGTGTATCCACTGCGGCAACGCCGTTGCCGTTTTTGAGGCAAATGAAGCCACACCTAAATCATAGGACAGGCTGGGAGCTTCGAAACGTTAGAGGGCACGTTGAACATTTGTGAAAGGCTATTGAAAACTTCGACCGTAAAGATTATTATGAAAAATACCTCAGTTCTTTGTGTGATTACGTGTAATAGATATATGTTCGCTTTTTCTTCCTGTGAGTAATAATTCACACCACGTTTCCGTCTTCATTCGTGAAGACGATATAGTCTTGTAAAACCGGATGAATTGTGTAATAGATATACCCTTGTAAACTCAGATGTTCGCTTTTTCTTCCTGTGAGTAATAATTCACACCGTGTTTCTGTCTTCATTCGGGTGTTGTGTAATGTCCTTAGGTTAGTTAGGTTTAAGTAGTTCTAAGTTCTAGGGGACTGATGACCATAGATGTTAAGTCCCATAGTGCTCAGAGCCATTTTTTTGTCTTCATTCGTGGAGACGATATAGTCTTGTGAAACCGGATGAATCTTTTTGAAAACTGTCTACGAGGGACATTCAGTATTTAAAGAGACAGTTTAATGAAGAAATATAACAGCTTGTAAGAGGAACTTTTCTACTTTCATGACTTTAGGCTGGCATCACTGGACTGAGCCGATAACAGCTGACAGGTAAAAATTATTTTGTTTATAAGCTCAATATTGTATTTAGCTATGGCGTGTCCGCTTAAAGTTTCCACATCAGCTGTATGACGTTCCGCGTTCCGTTTTTTGCTTTCTGAAGGTGAAAAACCGGCTAAAATGTTTTCTCGAATGCTTTTAAGACATGGTGAAAATTATATGAACTGTGGAAATTTTCATAAATGGGTACAACAGTGTAAAAATTGTCGACTATCAGTGACTGTCATATTTTGGGACGCCCGGAGTGCCAACTTTTGCTATTATTTGGAAGACCAGTGTACAACAGTGCCTAGTACTCAAACATGCTGATGGACAAAGTAAAAGGCGTGGTACTGCCACTCGACACTGCTCGCCCTCGCACCGCCCAGCTGACACAGGAAATCATTGAAAAACTGGACTGGGAGAAACCACCTCATCCTCCCCCGGATTTTCATTTCTTTGGTCCACTCGAGGAGGCATTACTAGGAAAAATGTTCAGCAACGAACTGCAGGTCAATGAAATTGTTCGAATGTGGCCAAAACAAGCCATAGACTTCTCTGCCTCGGGTATAAAAAAATACTGGTTTTAGGGGGGGTAGGACGTCAAACGGGCCGACTTGGAGCAGGAGAGGCACCACAGGACATTTTAATTGCTACTGTCTGTACTTTGACAAATAAATTCGTAAAACTTTGAAAGCATGACCAGGAAGGATTGAGGACACACTCATAGCAGTGGAAGTTCAAAAACGTAGCAAAACACCTTTTTTTTACATGTGAAATTCCATCATTTTTTCACTTACTACTGGCTGCATTTGTTTCTGTAGGTACACTTTTCTTCCTAAGTAAGAGAGATTCTTCGATGAATTTTGCACAGCATACAAGCAGTACTTAGGTGGATGAAACTCTAGAATTTTCCAAATCTATTAAAAACTGTGGTAAAAATTGAGATAATTAACTGCAAAATTTGAGTTTTTTCTAAACAAGAAGTTTAAAATGTAACAGTTCATTCATTTTTTCGCATTTTAAATAAACTCTAGAGTTTCATACACATGTAATTATAGTTTATATGTTGTGCAAAATTCATCGAAGAATCTCTCTTACTTAAGAAGAAAAGTGTACCTATAGCAACAAATGCAGCCAGTAGTATGTGAAAAAAATGATGAAATTTCACATGTAAAAAAATGTATTTTATTACATTTTTGAGCTCCCACTACTATGAGTATGAATCCTGAATCCTTCCTGATCATGCTTTCAAAGTTTTATGAATTTATTTGTAAAAGTATAGACAGTGGAAATTAAAATGTCCTTTGGTGCCTCTCCTGCTCCAAGTCGGCCCGTTTGACGTCCTACCCCCCTTAACTTTGCGTTCAAATGGCTCTGAGCACTATGGGTCTTAACTGCTGATGTCATCAGACCCCTAGAACTTAGAACTACTTAAACCTAACTAACCCAAGGACATCACACACATCCATGCCCGAGGCAGGATTCGAACCTGCGACTGTAGCGGTCGCGCGGTTCCAGACTGTAGTGCCTAGAACCGCTCGTAACTTTGGGATAAGTGTATGAATATTGGTGGATAGTATGTTGAGAAGCAGTAAAAGTCTCAGTTTGCAAAAATACTTTTTTTTCTACATCAGTTTGTCTGTTTAATTATTTAATGTCCCTCTTCGAGCGACTGCTTGCAGTCGACCTTGTATATACAAAATGGGCGGAGAAATCAATAGAATTATATTACAAGTTGTTGGATAGTGTACCTCATATTGCCCACGAGGCTATGCAATCTATACGTGACAGGGATTTTCTCTGCCTCGTGATGGCTGGGTGTTGTGTGCTGTCCTTAGGTTAGTTAGGTTTAAGTAGTTCTAAGTTCTAGGGGACTTATGACCACAGCAGTTGAGTCCCATAGTGCTCAGAGCCATTTGAACCATCTATACGTGACGATGCACCGTCCCACATTGAGTATTTGAACAGTAAATACCCTCGTTGTTGGAAAGAAGGGGAAGCCCTGTCCTAAGACCAGTATTAAGAAGCGCTTTCAGTATCGGCGTATGTATGTAATGGAGCACTGGGATGGCTGGCTGCTGCAATTCTTACGAGTCTGGTTTCCCAACACTGCATCCATACGTTTCACGCTACTTGTTCGGCGCTCCGTTTACGCAAGCGAGCGTTACAATTCTCTGAACACAATGGCTAGAGGCTCCTGTTCTCTTAAATGATTTGTCTGTCCTCCAGCCTCAACTAGTTGCCTTGAGCTATTCAGCTCAAGACTGCGACGTTTTTGCTTATGCGCCCTAGAAACACTGTTTGTAACGATCAGCTTCTGTGAGACACAGCAAAAATATAGATATCGATGAAAAATATACTGCATAAATTACTTGTGTCAACCTTCCATTTCGCTTTTCACTGTGAAATTACTAAAAATATCGTTTTCTCTACTTTCCGCTTAAATGTAGTCTTGATATTTAGCTAACTAAATGATTCAGCTATTATTTTTCAAAATAAAGAAACCACACTAGTTTCATTTCGGCTGGTTGGCGCCACGCTGTATTATGCGTTATCGTTCGATCTCCATTTCGGGGAGTAAAATTTTTCAGTGACAGCTGTAGAAAAAATTACGTCTCAACATTTGGAAAGTAAACAACCTCCTCCTCCTCCATCCCCTAACCATTTTCCTTCCGCTTCCGCGTACCCTCCCTTCCCTTCACCATTGATAAAGTTAGTTTTTAAAGACCCATATTGTTGTTGTTGTCGTCGTAAGTCCGAAAATTAGTCTGATGCAGTTCTCCGTATTTGACTTACATAAGTTTTTTCATATCATCGTAACTACTGCACTCTACACCCACCTGAACCTGCCTACTGTGGATAATACTTGGTCTTCCTCTACAATTTTTACCCCCTCCCCGCCTCTTTCAATTACCAATTTGAGTATTGTTTCATCTTACCAACTGATACCTTCTTTTAGTCAAATTAAGCCAAAAATTTCTATTCTCTCTTTTTCGATTCAGTAGCTCTTTATGAGATAATCGATCTGCCTTTTTAATCTTCAGCAATCTTCTGCTTCACCATTTAAAGTTCTTATTTTTATTCTCTCTATTATTCGATGAGCGTTTTATTAAAGTGATTGCGTATTATTATTAACTGATTTTCATTTATGACATGGTTTAGCAATTCCTTTTCATTGTTTTCTCCTTTTATTTGAGTCATTTTAATTATGTTTGCGGTGGTTATGAAGTCTATATTGCTTACTGTTCTCTGTAAGTTAAAGAATACGGTAACACCATGCGCATTTCGTAGCTGCAGATCTCGTTGAGTCTCCTTGGTTGAACCTCTCCACCTGAAATCGCAAAAGATAATTTATCGCTCTACGGAAATCTATCGGTACAGCCGAGAGCTATGCTGTGTCACGTGTATGGAATGTGGTATCCAACGTTAGTTCGTGAAATTATTTAGGTCTTCGGAGAAATATTCTCGACGAATCCCAAAACAGTGTAAAACTGCAGGTTCGCACTATCAAACCACACAACACTTCCGAACGACTTGCGTCTTTATAATCACTCAATATTTCTTTTGAAATGATTAAGGGTTATGAACTCTTCACGCCTGACACTCCTTTTATGCTTTTATATGTATTTATTTTCCTCAATACCATAAAACATAGATTACTGCCTTAATGGCGGCTTTCAACAATCTCCTCTCAATCCGACATCATCTCTGTGCCAATGTCCAACATGGAATAATTATCTCTTTGCCGTAGCTTAAAACAGTCTGTATATCTTTGTTATCGAGTTCGCACGGAGATGCTTAAATTCCACAAAGTATTTATCTCTCGCGCAGGTATTTTACATTTATCGTTGTATTAATAATCCGCCGCAATTTATGGGATGTTTCATTGCTCAAGTGTACAACCAAAATCTCAAGGATTCTATCATTTATTGTCCGTACTCTTTATCATTTATGTTTCATTGTCTTTTTACTTATTATAATTCATTTCACTATCCAAATCTGATGTTTGATAATTTTATGTTTCATATGGTGGTATAATATGAAGTTGTAATTCAAATTGTAACTGGACTATTTTTAGCTATACATTACACATCAAATATTGAAATAGCATTTAGTAGTGTAGTACACATCTGCCGAGACGTAAATAATGGTTGAATTATTCGAACCTTACATGCAAATGGAGCTTCTATATTTTTTATTTGTATTTATTTACATGTAGGACGAGGAATTTACTATGGATCTTACATATACATACACACCTGAATAATTGGTACAGTAATTCTATTCTTAGTTATAGCAACTGCATTTATAGGATGAAGAGAAAGGACCGACCATCATAATGGAAGAAGTAAAGTCTGCCATTGCTGCAATGAAAAATGGCAAAGCAGTAGGTACAGATACAATACCGGGAGAAATACTAAAATGCTTGAACCACAATGGAATAAGAGAAATATTGAGGTTATGTAATAAAATATATGATAATGGTGAATGGCCTGAGGACTTTTTGACAACAGTAATGATTCCATTACCGAAAAAACAAGGAACAAAGAAATTAAGTAGCACAGGACAATCAGCCTCATTTCACATGCAGCCAAAGTGATGTTAAGAATAATTAATAAAAGACTTGAAAAAGTAATAGAGGAGAATCTCGGCGAGGAGCAGTTTGGCTTTAGACGGAATACGGGCACCAGAGATGCAATAGGGCTCCTACGAATCTTGGGAGAAAGGTTTATTGAAAAAGGAAGAGACCTATATATGTGCTTCATCGATTTAGAAAAGGCATTTGACAATGTGGTTTGGGACAAGCTGGCGACTATTATGAGGGAAAAGAGAGTGGACTGGAAAACCAGAAGATTTATAAACTCATTATACCTTAATCAAAAAGTTTCAGTTAAAGTGAAAGGAGAAAGTACAAACTGGATCAGACTAGGGAAAGGAGTAAGACAAGGATGCTGTTTATCATCTACTCTTTTCAACCTGTACTTGGAAAATATGATTGACCAATGCTCATTAGATGACAAAGGAGTAAAAATTGGAGGAAGAAGAGTAGGATGCTTGAGATTTGCTGATGACATGGTCCTTCTAGCCACAGGGGAAAAAGAATTACAGGATTTGGTGGACACCATTGCAACTAACGGAAAAAAATATGGAATGAAAATTAACACAAATAAAACAAAAGTATTGGCAATAGGATGAAATAAGGAAATAAAAATTGTGCTGAATGGAGAAACACTAGAACAGGTGCAAAATTTTAAGTATCTTGGAAGCAGGATAGACACCGACTGGAAGTGCACCACAGAAATTAAAACAAGGATAGCAATGGCAAAAGAGGCGTTTTATAAGAAAAGGAGAATCTTCTGCAGTGGTCTGGACAGAGAACTCAGAAAGAGACTCATAAAATGTCTTGTATGGAGTGTTCTTCTATATGGCGCTGAAACATGGACTATGAGGAAAAAAGACAGAGAAAGGCTGGAGGCTTTTGAGATCTGGACATGGCGGAAGATGGAAAGAATAAGTTGGATGGACAGAGTAAAAATGAAGAGGTACTGAGAAGAGTGAGAGAGAAAAGACAGTTACTAGATGTAATAAAGAGAAGAAAAAGAAATTGGATTGGGCATATATTAAGAAAGAATGACGGACTGATAAAAACAGTTTTAGAAGGTTATGTAGAAGGGAAAAGGAAGCGAGGAAGGAAGAGATTCCAGATACTGGATGACATGATGGACGGTACAACATACAGCAGCCTTAAGAAGGAAGCAATGGATCGCAGAAAATGGAGAGGCAAATGACCTGCTAATATAGCAGATAACTGATGATGATGATAATATGAAGATCGTGGATCATAGGAGAATCAACCTATTGGGAATCATTTAAGATACGCAGGCCGTCCCATGCTGACTGCGGAAGGTCATCCAGCATGAGGTCATTGCCGATGTGACGACACTGCACTGTTTCCGACGTTTCATTACATGGTCAAAACCTAAATAGTTATTCCATACTCAAATGTATGCACTAAAAAAGAAATTGCGTTTGACATTTTGTACGAAATATCACTTAATTTCCTGATACTAAAAATTAAACTATATTTTGTAGCTGTACAGTGGAGAAATATTGTACAGTTACGAAATATTGTACAGCTACGAAATATTGTACAGTTAAGAGTAATACAGATGGCAACGGCCTCACTGCAGTAGTTCCCGTCGCATCACACCGAAGTTAAGTGCTGTCGGGCTTGGCTAGCACTTGGATGGGAGACCGTCAGGGTCTTCCGAGCGCTGTTGGCAAGCAGAGTGCACTCAGCCGTTGTGTGGCGAATTGAGGAGCTACTTGACTGGTGAGTACCGGCTCCGGTCACGAAAGCTGACAACGGCAGGGAGAGCGATGTGCCGACCACACCACTCCATATTCGTATCCAGTTCTGAGGGTGAAATGGTGGTCGGTTGGTAACGTTGAGCCTTCTGAGGCCAGTTCGGATGGAGAGAGTACACTAATACATTATGATTAAAAATTTAATCCGTACCGGGTGCAGATCGTGCAACAGATGAAGGAGAACAAATTCGAGTTGCGATTAGAATTCTGTCCGAAAATTATGACAAATAAAGAGGACAACGGATTTCTGGACAAGCTGTGGACGTCAAATGAGACCTATTTTTATCTCACAGGTTACGTGAATAAGCAGAACTACCGTTACTGGACAGTCAACAACCCTAGTGATGTTCATGAACGCCCTTGACATGTCAGCAAGATGAGTACTGGGTGCAGTTTCGTCACACGGCGTCGCCGGATCTTGCTTTTTGAAAATTCGGATTGGTAAGGAGAACGCCGTCTACAGCACGTAATTTTCAGACATTGATAATTTGGCCGTTTGTATGGTTCAATTGCTGTCAATAAATTTTTTGTTGGCTTTTCCTATTGTTTATTGGGTGTTTGAAAAGCTCTGCATATTTGACTTATTTCCCATATTACTTTCGACATTATTTGGGATGTACACAGTTTTCGTGGTGTGTGCACTTTATTCCAAGTATGAAACATTTTATTCTGTTGAATTTGTGATATGTCTGTAGTTTCGCAACCACACCTAAGGGAATTCCCGTTACAGAAATTGGCAGTGCCTTGTTTTCTCTTCTGAAGGTTCAGGCCGAAGAAATAAGAACGGCCCGCCGCGGTGGCCGAGCGGTTCTAGGCGCTTCAGTCAGGAGCCGCGCTACTGCTACGGTCGCAGGTTTGAATCCTGCCTCGGGCAAGGATTATGTGACGTCCTTAGGTTAGTTAGGCTTAAGTAGTTGTAAGTTCTAGGGGACTGATGACCTCAGATGTTAAGTCCCATCGTGCTCAGAGCCACTGGACATTAGAAATAAGAACGAATGTATCGAGAATTCTGTAGAAAACAAAACCACTCAAAACCAACATATTGGTGCACGAAAGAAAAGCTCTTAATGATCTCAAGAGAAACAAAAACATCATGGTGACCCAGTTATTATGAACACTAAGGAGGACCACAAAAATGTGAAACAACTCTTAATTGATCCTATGTACCACAAGCAATAAAACATCCTGACGAACAGAATCGTTCGCAAAAGGAAAAATCTGTTACCATACTCCAGAATGGATGGCTCTATTTACAAGAATCTAATGGTTGAATAGCTATCTTCCCCGAATGTACGAGTATATTCCCCAAATATGTACAAACATGGGCGCCCACTGAGACCTATAGAGAACCGAATTAACTCTCGTACTTATTTTCCAGATATTTTGTCTGGGACACTGAGACATTTACTTGGAAAATAAAGTACTCTGTGAAAGATACGAAGCATCTTTTTAGAAATTTTATGCATAATTTAGAACCTTGAAAGCTTCTATGTGAAATCTTTATTTATTAATGTCCTAGTGTTAGATGCGACGGAGATCATTGGGGAGAAACGTATGTGACTTACTCGAATTTTGGGGATATCCCTCGTTGTGAGTAGTAGATGACATTTTCATAGAACATTTTCAACAGCAGGCACGAATTAATGCGCCACTAAAACCTTCTTGTTGGCTCTGCCATGTGGATGACACGTTCGCCATATGCCCACAGTAACAAAGAAGAAATTTACAGACTCCACAAATTCATAAATGAGCTTCTCCTAGGGGGTATAGGGTAATGTCGGTATCACTTTCCTCGATGTGTTGGTACTCGTATATGGAAGATCTGCCAACATTTAAGGCAGAGAGTGTATAAAAAGCTTACTGACACAAATAGATATGTAGATGCCACTTCCCATCACCATCCAACGAAGAAGCAAGCAGTGCTCAATACTCCGTGTTCACGTGCCTTCCGTACCAATGACAATAAAAGCTTGGAATCAGAATTCGATTTCTTAAAGAAGACTTTGAAGGCCAACGTATACGATGGTCTGTCCATAGGTCTATCGAACGCGGTATTAATTATACTAACAAAAAGGATGACGAACCGCCTTCTCACTCTGTTGGGTTACCATTCGTTTCTAGAGTTACTGAGCGTATCAGGAGAATTCTACGGAAATATGGTATAAAGAACTCAGATGGAAACCCAGTTCTAAGCAAAGAAGGGAAAGCAGAAAGGTGGAAGGAGTATATAGAGGGTCTGTACAAGGACGATGTACTTGAGGACAATATTATGGAAATGGAAGAGGATGTAGATGAAGATGAAATGGGAGATACGATATTGCGTGAAGAGTTTGACAGAGCACTAAAAGACCTGAGTCGAAACAAGGCCCCGGGAGTAGACAACATTCCATTGGAACTACTGACGGCCTTGGGAGAGCCAGTCCTGACAAAACTCTACCATCTGGTGAGCAAGATGTATGAAACAGGCGAAATACCCTCAGACTTCAAGAAGAATATAATAATTCCAATCCCAAAGAAAGCAGGTGTTGACAGATGTCAAAATTACCGAACAATCAGTTTAATAAGCCACAGCTGCAAAATACTAACACGAATTCTTTACAGACGAATAGAAAAACTAGTAGAAGCCGACCTCGGGGAAGATCAGTTTGGATTCCGTAGAAACACTGGAACACGTGAGGCAATACTGAACTTACGACTTATCTTAGAAGAAAGATTAAGGAAAGGCAAACCTACGTTTCTAGCGTTTGTAGACTTAGAGAAAGCTTTTGACAATGTTGACTGGAATACTCTCTTTCAGATTCTAAAGGTGGCAGGGGTACAATACAGGGAGCGAAAGGCTATTTACAATTTGTACAGAAACCAGACGGCAGTTATAAGAGTCGAGGGACATGAAAGGGAAGCAGTGGTTGGGAAGGGAGTAAGACACAGTTGTAGCCTCTCCCCGATGTTATTCAATCTGTATATTGAGCAAGCAGTAAAGGAAACAAAAGAAAAATTCGGAGTAGGTATTAAAATCCATGGAGACGAAATAAAAACTTCGAGGTTCGCCGATGACATTGTAATTCTGTCAAAGACAGCAAAGGACTTGGAAGAGCAGTTGAACGGAATGGACAGTGTTTGAAAGGAGGATATAAGATGAACATCAACAAAAGCAAAACGAGGATAACTGAATGCAGTCGAATTAAGTCGGGTCATGCTGAGGGAATTAGATTAGGAAATGAGACAAAGTAGTAAAGGAGTTTTGCTATTTGGGGAGCAAAATAACTGATGATGGTCGAAGTAGAGATGATATAAAATGTAGACTGGCAATGGCAAGGAAAGCGTTTCTGAAGAAGAGAAATTTGTTAACATCTAGTATAGATTTAAGTGTCAGCAAGTCATTTCTGAAAGTATTTGTATGGAGTGTAGCCATGTATGGAAGTGAAACATGGACGATAAATAGTTTGGACAAGAAGAGAATAGGAGCTTTCGAAATGTGGTGCTACAGAAGAATGCTGCAGATTGGATGGGTAGATCACATAACTAATGAGGAAGTATTGAATAGGATTGGGAAGAAGGGAAGTTTGTGGCACAACTTGATCAGAAGAAGGGATCGGTTGGTAGGACATGTTCTGAGGGATCAAGGGATCACCAATTTAGAATTGGAGGGCAGCGTGGAGGGTAAAAATCGTGGAGGGAGACCAAGAGATGAATACACTAAGCAGATTCAGAAGGATGTAGGTTGTAGTAGGTACTGGGAGATGAAGAGGCTTGCACAGGATAGAGTAGCATGGAGAGCTGCATCAAACCAGTCTCAGGACTGAAGACCACAACAACAACAACATGATATAAAGACTATATTTTTCTGTCAGAACAAAATACCAGACTTTTACGACGCAGAAAGAACGAATCTGATTACGCCACAATGAAGGCATTCATCAGATGACCTGTGGCAGTGCAGAGTGTATATAGGCGAAACGGAAAGGACTGTAGAAGAACATACTGAGGAACACGAATGTCACACGTGGTTAAAACACGGTATAAAATCTGCAGAAGGGAAATATCAGGAGAATTGCGGCCGTGCCATTGCTTTCAACAACGTACGTATGCTGGCCGAGGAAATCAACATTTATAGACGAAAAGACAGAGACACGATTGAGATTTCCAAGAAGGAATGTAACTTCCTTAGAGAAGACTGCTAGAGGCTTCCGGCTTCTTGGCTTCCCTGCCATTAGGGAAGTGAATGCACAGTCGCGGTGAGCGAGGAATGCAAACAAAGTCTAGGAAGACACATCTGTGGACAATAGTACTGTATTTTTGAAAAACATTCCATCCTCCCTTCCTCTGGCTGTTTCGCTTCTACCCAACGAGTATGATCCACCAATAGTAGCCGGAAGAATTTTAACCAATAATTCTTAAGCATAAGCGCAGAAAAACTCCCTTTATATCAAGTTACTATAGTCGACCAATGGTAGCTACAGGAATTTTGCCCAATTACCCTATTTCTTCAGCATTAGCACGGGAAACAGCCATTTGTAAGAGAACGAGACACTGGTCTTCGACAGTGTTCGGATAACTATGAATTCTACAATACCCTGAAGAAGATCACAACAAAGGGATCGAATCATCGATCGTGTGGAAGAAACATAACGCAGCCTAACATCCTAGAAGGTTTTACCCTCAGATAATTTATATTGATTTATTTAACTGTTCCGAAGTGACTGCAATACTTCATAAAGAATGGTTCAAATGGCTCTGAGCACTATGGGACTTAATATCTGAGGTCATCAGTCCCGTAGAACTTAGAACTACTTAAACCTAACTAACTTAAGGACATCACACACATCCACGCCCGAGGCAGGATTCGAACCTGCGACCGTAGAAGTTGCGCTGTTCCGGACTGAAGCGCCTAGAGCCGCTCGGCCACAGCGGCCGGCACTTCATAAAGAGAAAAAGTAAATAAACTAAAAAAATACATACAATGTGCACTTAATTTCGAAGTAGAGTGTAGAACATGAGTTTAATATCACTGATTTCTGAATATTTCATCGAATGAAACAACAGGTTTACTACTACCAGTCACTGTTATTTATTTCTAAAACGCATTGCTAAGGTTTACGTCTACATCATCCGGTGGATTTACGTGGATATATGGCATCAATGAGTTGTTAAGACTTTTGAGTAGCCTGTGGCATTATCTAGAAGAGAAAAAACAACACACTAGTAGATAGGAAATGTATGTTCTACCCCAATTACCAAAATCAGCTATTTAAACCCTATTTTATGCTATTTTTAGACCATTTTACATCGAAATCAGCTATTGTTCATATTTTTACAATGATACAACCACAAAATTAGGGAAATGCATAAAGTGTCTCTTTTAGATAGTACTATATAAATTATAGATGGTGTTGAATAATAAAAATATATACAATTATAGATGGTGTTGGTTATTCTAAATATATACATATATACAATTACAAATAAATATGTTTACATAATATATACATAATATATACAATATTTACAATAAACTACAATGTCCAAGTGGTAATGTATTTATTCCATCATTCAGAATGTGTCTTTTATCATCATTTGCACTTAGTGCTATTTTATTTAATTTTACTGTATATATTTCATGTTTATAGCTTCTAATTAAATTCATTGATCTATATAATTCACTATTATTGAATAAGCAGTCTTTATAGTCATCCATTGATATTTTATTCATTACTACTGATTTCTTAACACCTTTAGATTTTTTATTTTCTTTTTCACCAACACAATATGCATACATTTTAGCTCTCAAACCAACAAATTCAGTCATTATTTTACCATTACATTCATCTTTCATTTTACCTAATACCTTTTTGTTCATTTGTGGTATATTGTACACATTATTTGTTGCATAATCACTTGTATCAAAATGTTCAATCATATTTTTCATATCTTTATAAAAGTCATCTGTTTTTATATTGTATATATAACTATCGGTATCTTGATAACATAACTCAATATTTGTACCATATTTAGGTTTCATTACATCATAATGAAAACTATACATTAATTCTTTTGATAAATCTAATATACTCATTCCAACATAAATTGGTTTATTAAATTTAATTTCAGTTTTATTCATATGAATAGCTACCAGATTTTCATTAAATATTGTTCTATGTTTGAAATTTGGTTTAGCTATTAATTTATCACATTTTTTACCATCTGATACTAATTTTATATTAACTCTGTTTCTTATATTTTCCATTGTTTTTCCAAACACACTATTATTCATCAGTTTAAAAAAATCTTTTTCAAAATCATTTTTAGCTTTTGTTCTCATTTCTGTATTTAAGTCAATGTACTTTTTCAACCAATCACTTTGTCTGAATTTTAGTGCACGATGTATTTTTGTTAATTTCAATCCTAATTTTATACATTGTTTTAGGTTTCTATAATGTACAACATATTTATATTTATTGTTTAATGTTGTTAATAATTTATGTCCATTTTCTGGTGCTAATGGTAAATCTTTATGTTTGTCATGTAATTCAATTGGATATTGTAAATCAACTTCTAATATATATCCATATTCAGATTTATCTGGAATGTTCATTACATCAATATTTAAATTATTTTCCCATTCAAATCCACCATATGGTAAATATTGTGACATTGCATATCCATATAAATTATTAGCATCTAAATACATTAAATAATTTGATTCTTTATTTTTATTGTAATCTTTCATGTATTTATTATTTGCTTTAACATATCTTTTACAACATTGTGCTATACCACCTCTAATGCCTTTTTCAACCATTAATATCATATCATAATCATGTAATAATTCAAGTGGTTGTTTAGTCATTTTTAACATTGCATCCCATGATAAACCAGGTGCTGTATAATACCATGCTGGATCTAAATCATATGATTTCATACATGTGTCTCTAAAGTTCTCAAATACATCAGCTAATAATAACACATCTGTTTTCAAATATAAATCATGGTATTCACCCATATTTTTTATATTAAATTTATTCCATACTAATTGTGCATGCTCATAATCATCATCACTTATATTACATTCATTGATCTTACTATAGAATTCATTTTTAGGTGGTAATTGTGTTTCATTAAATCTATTCCAATTATCCATATAATCATATGGGTACACACCTTTTCTAATAACTAGATCTACAATATCTTTTTGAAAGAATAATTCAATATTTTTCATTTTATCTTTTGATAAATTAGATGATAGTTTATCTAATGATGATGCCATGAATCTAAATGTATCAATAAATCTCATTTTTAAGTTATTTGTTTGTTTACCAAAACTTATATATTTTTCTTCATTATTTGGTATCAATTCTATTTCCTTATCATCATAACCAAGTTCTTTAATAAACAAATGTGAATCATAACCAGTTAGATTGTGTAAGAATATAGGCACAAATGTTGGTTGTTGAAGTTTAAGATTACATTCATTACATAATGGTGCTATATAATTACCAGTTAAATGATCATGATGATGTACTTTTTTATTATTTGGTGTATATGGTGATTCACATAATGTACATCTTTTAGATTGGTTATGTATTTTTATTTGTTCATGTGTTA
Source organism: Schistocerca nitens (assembly GCF_023898315.1). NCBI lineage: Eukaryota > Metazoa > Arthropoda > Insecta > Orthoptera > Acrididae > Schistocerca > Schistocerca nitens. The sequence continues at coordinate 1,133,772,163 of NC_064614.1, read as the reverse complement.
ACTGTTTCATTGGTTCTATTTGTGAATATATATGTCCTATTTGTTCAACTTCATTTTTAATCATCTCAATAAATTTAGTTTTAGCATTTGGTCCTCTATAAACAACAGGATCTTTATAATGATTATGAATGTATTTCACATAGTAACAAAATCCAGATGGTTCATGTTTTTTATATTTCATTGTGTACGATTCATTTGGATTTGGTTCACATGTGTCCATTTTCAATAATAAGCTTTCAAAATCAGCATATATAACAAATGGAACAGGCATTGTATGTTTATAATTCTTAAATGTTATGTATTCACCTTCATTTGGTACTCTAATTTTAACTGATTCATTTTTAGAACAATCTTCTTTATGTACATTTAGTTTACTTTCTGAATTAAAGTGTTGTAGACACATTTTACATAGATGAATATTTTCAGTATGTTTTGTACACTGAGATCTAATTAATCGAGATAGATTTTTAATCCAACAATAATGTGAATTATTATTATTTTTCATGTATAATAAATCAATATGTGTTGATTTTTCATCTTTAGTTATCTTTAATGGATATATTTCATATTTCTCATCATATGCATACACATTAATCGATATATTAAGTTTACATTCATATTTAGGTATATTATCAATTTTAACTGGATATTCTATTTGACCAATTTTAGTTTCTAATTGTTTGACACATTCTATATAGTTACTAGTTCTGTCTGGGTTTTTACATTTTGTAGGGTCAACTGGATTTAATGCTGATGCTATAGACCACAAGAAACATTTTTCATCATTATTCTTAACATTTATACATGCTTTTTTATCTTTTATTGTTTTTGGTAGTTCAATATATGATGAACCATTAAGTGGTGTATATTTGTTAATTCCTAATTGTAAACCAATTACACTATTTAACATCCAGCCTGATCCTCTATCTTGAAAATTTTGCATGTGTGTTAATATTTGTTGTTTACCTTTTGTATAAAATTTATTTAGATCTTTTTCATTTGTGATTGTATAGTTGTATGTTGAGAATCTAAATTCTTTTATTTCATTAGTAGTATTCAATTTGAATTCACAGTACAATATTAGATTAACTTTTAATCCATTGTATATTTTAAGATTATCTTTTATTAACTGACATACAATAGGTTTTGCTGATGTCATAATGTGTTGTGGATCTTTAATTTTTAAGTTGTTTTCAATATTGTATGTTTGTAATCTATTTTGAAATGCTTTTTCAATTGAATGATAAACATGAATTTTTCGTTCATTAGGATGTTCAAATATATCTGTAGCAAATGGAAATAGTGTTTGAGTATTTTGAATCAACTGTAACAAATCACTTTTACATAATTTAGAATATCCACTAAGATTTAAATGTTTAGCTAATGTTTTAAGTTCATTAACATTCATTTTTGATGGATCTTTATCTTCTATATTAGCAATAGATTCATTTTTAGGTGTTCTTTTTCTTTTATTAGATTCCTTAGCAATATCAATTGTATGTGGAAATAATAAATCCATTAATTCACTTTTACGCATTTTAGAGTAACCTTTAATCTTTATGCTTTTAGCTATTGCTCTAAGTTCATTCATCTTCATCTCCATTATGATAGCTCTATTTATTAAGGAAGAAAACTATTATTTTTGTTGTCTGTATTTGTTGTCTATTTACTTATGTAATTATTATTCAGAATATTTCGTAACTGTATTTTTACAAATAGATACAGATATATCTATTTATTAGGGATAAAAAGTAAACTAATTGTTGTCTGTATGTGTTGTCTCTTTTGTGTTTTTTTATATTACATAACTGATATTTATTAGCCTTATTTTGATAACTAGATACAGTTAGATGTATCTATTTACTTACATAATAATTATTCAGAATATTATACTCTATACAACATATGGTTATATAATTTGATAAAAAATATATTATAAGAATTAGTAGATATTTATAGATTCTTTTTCTTTTATAAGATCAGAATGAATTAATGATTTTTCATGCTGTTTAAGTTTACATCTAGCTACAATTCTACCACATTCACATGCTACCTTTTCAAATAATTTATCTTTGTTTGCTTCATAATATCTTTTAGTATAATAACATGCACACTGGTTACATACTCTACGGTGTCCATCTTTTACAAATTTATCAAAATGAAATTCATTAATATTTTTATCTTCTTTACATCTACAACATTTCTTAGTTGTATCCATTTATTACACTTAAAAACTCTAATTTATTGTTGTCTAAATTCTAATACATGTACCTTTTTATCTGATCTATCCATCATTCCTTTATATACAATATTACAACCAATTATAGCTGTACAATCATCCCAACCAATCATTTTTGCATATCTATCTGGTAGTATTATATTAAATTCATTATTAAGTTCAATAAATGTTTTAAAACCTAATTTAGTATTTTTGATTTCTACATTTGTAATATGATACACTTTATCCACTTCAATGTCACATAATTTCACCAATGGTGTATTTTTATTAACACTATTAAGTCTAGTTAATAGTTCCATTTATATAGAAGAAAAATGTTTTAATTGTTGGATTGTATTGTTTAGTACAATTATTAGTTCTGATATTAACGAAGATGATTTAATACAATCTATACCAAATAGTGATAAATCAAATATACCATACTTTACTACTTTTTTGGTGAATTCATTATATTCATAAAAGGCATCATCTCTAAAAAAGTACAACATACCATTAATGTACCTAAATACTGAATTTATACCAGTTGGTAATCCAGAATATTCTCTACTTATAATACCACGTACTTTATATTTAAAATTACATTCATCTATTTCAGCATAGAAAAAGTCATTAAAGAAAATAAATGTTCTACCAGAATAAGTGTTCACTATGCCATTTAATTTGAAATTATTGCGTAAACCTGTACTAGATAGTGGTTTTGGATATCCTGATATCAATTGTAATGTATGTAAATGTATCATATATACCATATTATTGGAAAATATAACAAGTTCACCACTAGGTCTCTGATATATACCATCTATACGGTTTACATCATCTGGTAAAAATGTTAACCAATCAGTTATTAATTGTGATTGTGGTATTGTATTTTGAATTATCCACACCCATTTCTGATAAAAAACATATAAAATCCCATTCATAAATAATATGTGATCAATATGTTTAGTTTGACATAATGATATAGGTTCTGATTGTATAGGTGGTGAAATTGGTTTAATTGGTACTTGTGTTGGTTGTGTTGATTGTTTACCATATAAACTTTGAATAGCATCAATATCATCTTGAGATAATTCTAAATTAGATCCATTATAGTATGCATACATTATTGAACCATAATCATCTGAATGTCGTAGACCTACTGAATGACCAATCTCATGTATTAATACTTCAAATAGATTTGTTTGTCCTTTTGGTGTATTAGTATTCATCTCTAAATACCATATTTCATCATCATCCATATGTATTTCTACAGGATTATTATTCATATCTGGAAAAAATGCATGACCTAAAACATTACCTTTACCATCTAAATCCTTTGAACAATGTATACTTTTATCATTTTCAAATTTATGTTTACGTCTTTTATTTGTAATTAAGATATCAGGATTATTGCTATCATGTTTAAACTGAATATCTATTTTATCTTGCCATATTTTAAATGCTGCATCAGTTAATTGTAATACTTTTTTAGTAGCACCTTTATAATGCCATTTGATATGTTGCTTATTCCATTTATACAAACTAGTTCTATAGCTACCAAATTCATCTTTTACACCACATCTAGGCATGTTCATAAAATTTAAAGTATCATCACTTAATTCACCACTTATTTCAAGATTATATGTTAAGTGAAATAACATTAATGCTTCTCTAAATGTATCATCACTAACATGAGTATTATCATTAACATTTGTAATATCTAAATATCCATAATCACTTAAATACTTTATTGCTTTACTCTTATCATTGGCATATATAATTTTAAACAACAATAAGAATATTATTGTTTTCATTTATATAGACTTAAAAAATTCAATCTTAATATTCTCATTCTTATCACTAAAATATAAATCAATAATATGGTTATCTATAGTTGAAGAAAATTCCCAATCAGATGATGTAATTGATTCTTTAAAATTTAGAAATACCTTTTCATCATAATTATAAATAATAATTCTATAAGTCGTATACAACATTTTTTCATATTTAATATAACCAATTCTAAGATTATTATGTAAATAAAAATCAATGTTGAATTGTTCAAGTTTAGATATGACTTCTATCAGCCTCATTTATTATATAAGAAATAAACAGTTTGTTTCTTAAAATATTCATAAACAACACATATTTCCTCACCATTCAGATCATATACATAATTCAAAGATTCGTCATTTAACTGATTAATGAATATAGATACATCATCATCAGGATAACAGACAGATAGAAAAATCAGAAGTGCTAACTTCTTCATTTATATATATAAAAATTATTCACGTAATTATGTTGTCCTTACTAACCCAACTATTATGTGAATTATCAAATCCTAACCATTTGACATATACTTTATCACCTTTTGTTCTTAACACCTTTTCAATAAGATATACATCTGGATATTTTGTTTTCTGTATCTCATGTTCATAGAAATTACCTTTAATATCTTTTAATTTATATGTAATTGGATCTGAATAAATAACATCTTCAATTTCAAATAATTCTGTTGACCAATTAGCTGTATATCCTTTTTCAAATATTCCTTTTAATTTACTTATTCTAACTTGATCACCAATAGAATATTTAGCTTTATATGGATATATTACAGTAGCATTTGGTTTATAATTTTTATCATTAACATCTATTGGTTTCATATTTATTGTACTATGTTTAGTATTATTATAGTCATTTACTAGTTTTTGTAACATATCAACCCATTTATAGTTACCTTGAATATCAAATTGTTTCCACATTTTCTCTTTTAGTGTTCTATTAAATCGTTCTACAACTGATGCTTTAATTTCAGTAAATGTAGAATAGTGATTAACATTATATATTTTCATTAGTTTATTAAAATATTTATTATAAAATTCTTTTCCATTATCTGTTTGTAAATGTTTTGGTGATCTAATTTTAAATATATTATCAAATGCATTTGCTACATTTTCACCTGATTTATCCTTAATTGGAATAGCCCATGCATATTTAGAATATACATCAATAATAGTTAACATATATTTATATCCTTTATTAATTTTTGATATACCTTTTAAATTACCTGAATCCATTTCAACTAAATCAGCCTGCCATAAATCATCTATTCCAAATGATTCTACTTTTCTCCTATTATAATTTTTTCTCATTGGTTTATGTAGTTCATTTATTATATTTTCTCTACTTACAATTAAATTTTTTTTAAAAACTTACTCTTTTTTGTTTTACATACTGAACATATGCCTTCAATTCTATTACGTCCATTTTTAGTTATTGATCTATGTAGATCATGTGTATCTGTAAATGTTTTACACTTCAAACAATATATTTGATCATTCATTTATAAGGCTTAAAATTCTTCTTCATCTATTAATTCACCAAATATAATTAACTTAACATCAACTGGAACAGTTTTAACTGCATCATTTAATGTAACAGTTAGAAAATTTGATTTGTGTACAATTATTGATTGATTACCATTATTTACTTCATATAATTTATCAGCTACACTTACTGCAATATCAAAGTCATCAAATTTCAAATCTTTGTTTATATTCTTACCAACAACAACAATTCTTTTAAGTCTGAAATCATATTCAAAGTTGTGCACTTTTTGTTCATTTCCAGTCAGAAAGGTAAATTCAATTGTTTGTTTATCACAGATTTTATTTTCAAGATTATTTATTTTATTTATGTATGGTGATAAATCTGACTTTGAGAAATAATCTGAAAAAGCCTTTTCAATCTCCTTTTTTGTGAAGAAATTCTTAAAAGTGTTGTAGTTATCTTGATGAATCTGATTAATTTTTTCATTAAATTTTGTATTGGTAACATAGTTATTAAATTGTGTTAAAATAGACATGTATTCAGGTTTGGTAACATATTCTTTTTCTAAGTATCCTTTTGTAACAGCATCATAGTCATTAACTGGGTCATTTATATTTACTAACCGTTTACCTTTAAAACTAATATATTTTTTGGTAACCTCAAAAATCTCAATCAGTTCTTTTTCAAATACATTAATTACATTTTGTATTTTTGAATCCAATATTGAGTTTAGTTTATTAATTTGTTTGTTTTTTATATTTTCTGATTTTATTTTATTTCCAAAAATGTCCATTTATTAGATTCAAAATATCACTGAATTTATAACCATCTGATAATAGCTTTAACACAAATATACATAAATGCCCACATATTACTTCATCATAATTTTGTATTCTCATTGCATTATAGTATAATTCATTTTCACCTAAATATTTAACTAGTTGATATGGTATATTGCCACCAAATGAATCAAACACAAATTTACCATCATTATTCTTATAATAACATATCCAATGTGTACCAACATGATCAGATGTGTCTAAATTTACTATTCCACATTCATTATTTTTAGGTTTATTAGATAACTCATCTATCATAAAAACACCTTTAAAATGTTTAATTTTTAGTTTTTTAGCTATATTTTCTAAATCAAAATTACTCAATGCTTGTGGATACATTTTCATTATTTTTTGCATCGTTTTTTTAACCCTGTACCTTTTTTCTCCATTTCCATATTATGCCTCTTTAATTCAGCTAATTCAGCATCATTTTTCTTTTTATTGATAACTGAACTAGCAACAGCTGCAGCACCACCTGCTAAAGATCCCAATGCTCCTAATGCTGCAAATAGTAAAGGTAGAAAACCACCTTCATGTTGTGTTAATCCACTACCTTCTTTCTTTTTCTGTAAATATTCAATAATCTTTTTCACAACTGGAATACCTAGTGTAATAAGTAAATTACCACCAATTTTTTTATCTCTTTTTCTTTTTTGAGCATTAGTTAAAAACTGATCAATACTATTTAGTTGATCATTATTGGCTTTAATTTTAAGTGCTTTTGGTTTAATTTTTCCACTAGGTAGTAAAGTATAGTCAATACTGAATGTATTCATTTATATAGATTAAAAATCCCATCTATCTCATCAAGATATAGTCCCATTCCTAATTTTCTTTTAGTATACATTATACCTCTAACAGCAGTAGAAGCTAATTTTTCACCTAATGATGCATCTGAACTATACATTCTCTCTTTTGCTACATTTTGTAATATTTTATCAGCTATATGTCTTTTTTCTATATCTTTATTATCCCTATATGCAATATCATGCTGTTTACATGCTTCATCTAATGGATTTATACCTTTATCACCTCTAGATAACCTTTCATCTAATTTTGTACCTGGTCCACAATAATTATAACCAGGTAGATGCATTTCAAATGGTAATTTATTAATTAATGTATTTATCAAGCCTTTACCATATTTTTCATTCTTCCAAAATGTATGTGGTATATTATTCAAGAACCTAATTAAATATGGAATACCTTTTGGATCATTAATTATAAAGTCATTAAATTTATTTGTTAACATTTTAGTTATTCCTACCTTTTCATTGTAATAATTATTATTACCAGCCATTTCCTCACCATGAATTACCATTAATCTATCAATTAGTTGTCTAACATCATTCATCCATATATATTCAACTGGTTTTTCACTATATTTTTTAACAAATCCTGTACCTGATTTGGTTGGGGACACATCTGAATAATCTGATGAATCTATAGTTTGTTTTCTTTTTTGGGGGAAATAAATATCAACAATTTCTTTTATCAAATTATTGTATTTAACACCTTTACTTGATTTTATTTTATTTGGATTTTTATCAGAATATAATGCATCTGATTTGTATAATATATCTGCATAATTTGATAGATCAACAGGATAAAATTCATCATTCAAATCATCCATAGAAATATGTTTTTTAGTTAAAAGGTTCATTAATCCATCTGTACCATCATATTCATGTCCACCAATGATTAGTTTATCCCCTTTGAATTCTACAGGTAATTTACCAATGTACTTAAACATTCCAACAGGTCTTAATCCAAAAACTGGATCCTCACTGTTATTGATAGATTTTAACATTCTTTCACTTATATTTATAATTTTACCTTTGCTATCATCATTTTTATTAAGCATTTTTTTATTTTTTATTTCTTCATCATATTGAGTTAAAACATCTCGTATTTCAGATTCACTTAATGTAAAATCATTAATTGGTGCTATGTCATGATGGTGATGATATGGAATTATTTGTTTTTCTACCTCTCTATTTTCTTCAATAGCTTTCAGAACATTATCACCTATTTCTTCAAACCCTTGTTTTAATTGTTCTATAGCATCAATAACAGGTTGATCCTCTTTTTTATATTTTTCATATTCTGTTCTTGGTTGTTTTTTCCATGTTTTAAATTGTTCTTTTAATTTTTCTACTTTTTTTCTATTACGTTTAGCTTGTTTAACTATAGCTGAATCATATTTTGTAAACATTTATTTAGAATGAAAATGTGTTTATGTTGATGTTTGAGTTGACGTTTAACGTTTATGTTAACGTTTATGTTTATGTTTAACATTTATGTTTATGTTAACATTTATGTTTATGTTTATGTTTACGTTTATGTTCTTATGAAATGTTGTATTTTATTTCTATATTTTCCATCATTACATTTCCTTGTAATATCTATTGTTATAAAACCAAATTCATCATTCCAACATTTACTACATATTTCTTTAAATTCGTTAAATTTTAAATCACCACCAACAAATTCATTATAAACATGATGTAGATTTGTATCATCCTGTCTAAATATATTTAAGAAATTCAGATTATCTCTGACTAACTGTTTAGGTATTTTTGAGTATGTTTGAGCTAAATAAAAACAATCAATTCCTTTATGTCTACCTCTAGTAAAATATTCTCTTACTATATCTTGATTTTCTAGGATAAAATCATCAAATATTACAATTGAATTATCATCACAATCATCTAATGGTACAATGTCATCATTGCTACTAATAAATGATGCTAATGAATCACCTGTTATATCTTCAATTTTATTACATTTTTTAATTAGTTGTTGATATTTTGATTGATCTAAGCTTTTAGAATAAATATATACATGGTTTATTTTATCCCAATTTAACCAGCCTGGTGCTAATAAATAGTTATCAATCATTAATGTTGTTTTACCACATCCACTTGGTCCTATAATTGCACATCTAATTGAATTAGGTAACAGTTTCCCATGCTTATTTTTTACCTTTTTCTCTGGTATTCTAATTTTTGGTTCCCAATCAATTTTATTCATTTAATTAATAATAAATGAGTAGATTATTTCAATTGAGTGGTAATTCATCAGTACTTAAAAAAAGATTAAATGTACCTATTAGAGATAACTTTAATAGTGTAGCATTAGTTGGATTTTATACAACATTTTTAACACCTAATATAACATCTAAAAATAATAAATTATATTGTGATGGTGAAACAATTATATTTCCTATTGGTCAATATAATTTAAAAAATATAGAAAAATTTATTCATACAAAAAACCCTAATATAAATATTAAAGCAGATGAAATTTTAAATAGAGTTGTTATTGAGAGTGATAAAAAAATATATATGGATATACAAAAAGATGATAATATAGCACCTCTGTTAGGTTTTACTAATCAAACAATTAATCCAAAACAAAGAACTGTTGCTAATGATGTACCTAAAATTATACCATTTGAATTAATTAATATTAATTTTAATTTAGCTGATGGTATGTATATAAAGCATAATGATCATTTTCATAGAGAAACTAATATTATTGTTTCTTTTAAACCAAATGTTGAATTTGGTGCACCAATAATATATGAACCATCTCATCCATTATTTGTTCCTATTCATGATAAAATATATGATTTAGAAGTAACTATAACTGATGACAATGATAATTTAATTGATTTCAATGGGGCACAAATAACAGTTATATTGGAGATGAAATGATACATTTTTCTTCTTAATAAATGAAGAAGATTGAAAGCTATCAATTTCAATCATTTCCAGTGAATGAAAAAACAAAAAATAACCTAAATATTCCCAATAAGGATACAGAAATTAATATACATGTTGGTGATGGATGGTTGCATCCTAATATGGCTCAATTGTACATGAATTTTAGTATTATTAAAACTGATGGAACTAATTATCCAACATATGATGGAAAATCCAATAAGAAGCTAATTGATAACTATGTAGCAAAACTATTTGACTTTATAACCATAAGAAAGGGTAATCATGTTTTATCTAGAATTGAACATCCATTTATTTCATCATCAGTTTTGTTACATTTAACATCATGTGTTACTGATAAAATAAGTATGCAAGGACATATAGTTAACAATGGAAAATTAAGAAAGAAGAAAAATGAAGTATTATATCCATTGGAAATGTTAGGTGGATTTTTTAATGATTACCAAGAAATGATGTTTGAAGGTGATCTTACTGTATGTTTCACATGGTCATCAAGTGCAAATGATTGTATTTTGAGATGGGCTGATTATAATAATGCTGGAGTTGAAATTAAAGATACACTTCCAAGTGAAGGTAAAATCATAGTTGAGAATATGGAAATTCGTGTACCCGTTGTTAAATTTGAACCTAATTATGAACTTGAACTACGAGAAAATATACTGAAAAATCCAAAAATACCAATATCATTTTATGAATTACAAACTGTAGAAGTAGCTGGATTAAATGGTAAGGAAAAATTCGAATTAGACATCACAAATTATTATAACTCAATGGAATTTGATATGCCTTACTTTATATTTGTTGTGTTTCAAACTAATCGTAAAAATAATCAATTGCTTGATTCATCATTATATGATCATGTTATGTTACAAAACCTATATCTGAAAAATGGGAGAAATGAATTATTTCCTCAAGAAATGTGGAATTTAGATCCACCATACGATTATTTGAAAGCTTATGATTCATTTCGTGATTTTAAAAGGTTAAAACAAAATGGAGATGGAAATGTTGATGTTAATCCATATAATTATATAACAAATTATCCTATTTATGTAATTAATATGGCACATAGAAAAAATACAGTTGTTACACAAAAAACAACTATGAAGTTATGTGCTACTTTTAAGGATAAAATACCTGATAATACACTAGCCTACATAGTCATGTATGGAAAGAAAAATCTCACTTATGATGCACAACACAGAATACTGACAGAGAACTTTTAATCCCATATATCAATATCTTCATCTTCATCTTCTTGTTTCTTATACTCATTTTCTTCATGTTTCTTTTTCTCATTTAAAAATTGTTCCCATATACTAATATTACGTTTTGTGTTTTGTATTTTTATTTGATGTTCAATATTTAATAGTTCAGCTATTTTTGCAATTATATATTTGTATGGTACTGCCTTACCTTTGTAAAAGTGATTAAACATCTCAAATACTTCTATAATACGATCCTTTTCATTACCAGTAAACATGTCCACTATTGCACCATTTTCTATAGTTACACGTAAGTTCATTAAATGTTTATTAAAATATTTAAATCTATATTTTTTATTATTATGAACACTTACTTTATCAGGATTACAGATATAACATCTTGTACCAACAATATTCCATTGTGAACAATTTTGACAATATTCAGGTGCATAATATTCAGATGGATAATGTATATCATCAGGTATATCAATTTGAACTGCTTTTTCGAATTGTTGAACTAGTCTACTATCATCATTTTGTATTTCATTTTGAATGTTACTAGTGTTCTTTGAATAATATCTATTTTTTCTATCTTGATTTATACATTTCTTACATATAGATCTTGGTTTACCTAATTTCATTCCATATTCTGATATATCTTTTATCATCTCACATTTAGTACATTTTTGTACTGTTTCATTTTGAATGTTACTGGTTTTCTTTGGCTGATATCTGTTTTTTCTATCTTGATTTATACATTTCTTACATATTGACCTTGGTTTACCTAATTTAAGTCCATATGCAGATATATCTTTTACCATATCACATTTGGTACACTTCTTTGATATGTTGTCCATTTATTATATAAAAAAATGTAAGTATTTGTTGTCCACTATTTGTTGTCTATGTTTTATATATGAAAATATATTGTGTATTATTGTTTCATCATCATTCATTGTATATATGTATATATTATATAAACATCATTATTAGTAATTGTATATAAGTAAATAATTAGAATAACCAACACCATCTATAATTGTATGTATGTATATATGTTGTATATATTATATTTATTAATGTATGTATTCTATATATTTAGATTATTGTTTCATCATCATTCATTGTATATATTATGTAAACATAATTATTTGTAATTATATATATGTATATATTTAGATTATTCAACACCATCTATAATTTATATAGTATTATCTAAAAGAGACACTTTATGCATTTCCCTAATTTTGTGGTTGTATCATTGTAAAAATATGAACAATAGCTGATTTCGATGTAAAATGGTCTAAAAATAGCATAAAATAGGGTTTAAATAGCTGATTTTGGTAATTGGGGTAGAACATACATTTCCTATCTACTCACACTATTACAGTTCACGGCTCATAGTTCTGTGGAGGTCTTCATACTTTCGCGCTAAATGAATGAAACATTTGACTTAGGTACTCGGGAGGCGAAGATGGTCGAAATTCTGACCAGACATATTCTTGGAAGTGATTAACAAATAACACCAATAGTTTTATAATGTTTCGTTTAATAATTGGACTCATAATCAAAGATTTCGCCGTTTACTAAAACCACTTTGAAACACAGCTGTCCCCATTACGAGTATAAGATAGATCAGATGAGACGAGGCGCCAACGAAATTTTTTGTGAAATTGGTGTCCTTCGTAAAGGAATCAATATCTCGTTTTAACTGCTTTTCGAGCTCACAAACCTGTAAGAAATTATACATTAAATCATGGAAAGGAGATCTAAGGTTTAAACACAGAGCTCACTGGAAGATTACTACAGAATATAGGATCTACATTATCGTCTGTTCTGTCACAGTAATTGACTGGAATCTAGAGGACTGCACGATTAAGGTAAGCTATCTTCTAACCGGAGGGGAAGTACAATGTTTCTGTGGAACGGTGGCAATTGGAATTACAAACTCATTAGCTCTATGTCTCCAGCCAATCAAGACTGTAAGCCAAAACCTCCAGAGTTAGATGCTTTCAACTTCTACACAATACTGACATTGAGACCTGGGTGCGAAACTGAACCCTAGACCGACTGGTAGTCATGTCGTCATACACGGTGTCCTCGGACTGAGACACTTACGGCAGACTGTGGAATTAGCGGCGTTCCGAGAAGGGCACCACGCCCAGTCCGGCGCACACACAGCTCATCAGCCGTAGCAGGCAAGCGGGCAAGGCCGCCGTGTCGACGCCAGCGCACGGTGAAGAGCTAACATATGATTGCAAATTTTAGCCATCACTGACATCATGTTTACAGTAACTATCTGTACTTTTCGGCAATGGCCAAAGGCTCTGAAATAGTAGGGGAAACAGAATGATTGCAACATTGCTATAGTAATGTCCATTATGATTATCCGGGCTGTTATGTCGTGGTCGGTTGATGAATTTCGTCTCAGTTCCCAACGTTTCGTCCCCGTCTCCGGGAGACATCTTCAACAGGGCCTGTAGTTCAATGGAAGGTCCAACACACCCGCAGGCTCGCTACCGACTGCCGCTAAATTCCGTGTCCGCGCGCTCCCGCGCCGCGGCGTGACGTCACGTGTTTTGAAAACGCCAGTGCAATTGGCCGCTGTCCGCTGCCGTCGATCGCCGTTGCCATCACCCAGTAGTGGACGGGCGGTACACATCTTCTTTAACACCGGTATCCATAATTTCACGCCCTCCTCCTTTCGATTGAAATTATTAGAGTGTTTAGCGATTTCGATAGCCTCCCTGAAGAGCCTTTCGTAATATCCGCTTGTGGCAGCTAGCACTTGCGTCTCCTCGAAATGAATATGGTGGTTCCCTGGCTGGAAAGCATGCTCCGCAACAGCTGATCGTTCCGTTCTCCTCTTCCACAATTGGCTTTGTGCTCTTCCAAACGTTTTGAAACAGTTCTTTTAGTGGTACCCACATAAACATCCTGCCTCGGGCATGGATGTTTGTGATGTCCTTAGGTTAGTTAGGTTTAACTAGTTCTAAGTTCTAGGGGACTAATGACCTCAGCAGTTGAGTCCCATAGTGCTCAGAGCCATTTGAACCATTTGAACCTAAGAACATCACACAACACCCAGTCATCACGAGGCAGAGAAAATCCCTGACCCCGCCGGGAATCGAACCCGGGAACCCGGGCGCGGCAAGCGAGAACGCTACGGCACGACCACGAGCTGCGGACACCAGTTAGTTAGGTTTAAGTAGTAAGTTTTAGGGGACTGATGACCTCCGATGTTAAGTCCCATAGTGCTCAGAGCCATTTGAACCACTTTTTTAGTTCGTAATAACTGACAGGAAACCATCTAGTGAAACCAAGTGACATCTCCGTTTCTCCAAAGAAGTATTACAATGAGCATTCCTATATTGCTGTCGTTTACGGTCTAGTAAATGCATTATCAAAAAGAATTCCAAAGTGGCTTTGTCAAGACATCTACATGGTGCTAAAAGCGGCAGTTACCTCTAACAAAAACGGGTGTGCTACAAAAACTGTTTAATTTAGGTTATACGAGAGCGTACTGGAAAGTAATGCCTCCCAATTTTTTATGTGGAAGCTCTTAAACATTTTTAAATAAAACAAACATAATTAACATTCTACATCTTATTCTTTACTTGTTTGCGGTTCTATGCTCCGAATTGTAGCGTCCAACATGGCGCCGTGTGACGTATCTATGTCAGTGCGTGAGAAACAGTGTTCTATAATCGAGTTTCGAATTCGAAGAGATCTTCCAGACATGGAGCAGCCTCACCTTCAGCATCACAATGCCAGACCACACATGGACGCTGCGATAATATCTGCAAGATACGACGCCTCGGGTTCACTGTCATCGATCATCCTCCATACAGTCCCGATTTGGACCCATCTGACTTTCATCTGTTTCCGAAACTTAAAGAACGCCTTCGAGTACTATGACAGTGATGAAGCGGTGCAGGTAGAGGTGAGGTTGTGGCTCTGTCAGCAAAGCCAATCATTCTACTGTGACGATATCATCAAACAACTCTCTCAAATGTTTTTTATTCCACTCTTTGATCACAATATAAACTCCTTCGACAATGACCGGTTTCAGTCAGTAATGAACATATTCAGATCAGTTGTGCACGATGTCCTAATGTGGTAAAGCCGTCATGGCATCGTCAAAATATATTTCAGTTCTACGTGACGATGCTTTGCTGAGTGCATTTACATGTTATGACATGGTGTACAACAGATCTAAAGATGGTCGTTACTGATTGAAACCGGTCATTGTCGAAGGACTTTAAAGTGTGATCAAAGACTGGAATAAAAAACATCTGACAGTACCTGGATCACTGTTTGTATTCTCGACTATGTCGCAGCTTGTGAAACAGCTCTCTCGTTGAAAGAAATGTGTTCCTCGCCAGGGTCGCCATGTTGAGAAATAAATATGTAGACATTAAGAAGAGAGGTGTAGAATATGAATAACGTTTGTTTTATTTAAAAAGCTTTAATTGTTTTCACATAAAAACTCTTAAGGAAAACTTTTCAACAGTCTCTCGCCCTTTAAATAACACAAATTAAACAGGCTGTCAACTGAATACCTAGGAATTACCATTGAGAATAACTTAAATCGAAACCATCACAAACGCGAACAAGCCATTGGAATAGCACTTAGATATGCAACAACCTATACCTACACTGTGCTTTTCTCTGCTCTCCTGAAGTTTCGCTGCACGGTGTGGGGTCCTTACCCGACAGGTCTGACGAAGATCGTAAACATTCACAGAGTCGTATTAAAAATAAGGGAAATCGCTGCTAACATGAAAATATTTTAGGTGTTCATTTTTCCCACGTCGTATTCGAGAGTGGGAGGCCGAGAAACAGTCCGAAAGAAGTTGTGTGAACCCTCTGCTAAACACTTAAATGTGAATTGCAGAGTAAACAGGTAGATCCGGACATTCAGGCAAATCAGTCATTTTGGAAGTAAAAGACCTTCCGTTCAAATTTAATCCATATAGATATGTATACAATTCTGTGTGTATGTTCCACTTTTTCTCCTAAGCCACTGTACCGATTTCACCTAAACTTCGTACACATATCACTTAGTATCTGGAGAGAATCGATATGGAGTAACAACCACCTACCTGTCAAAAGGGGAGAGGGTGGTGATGAAACAGTAGTGCAGCTCACGATCCGTGAAATCAAGTATTAGTCATACAGCTTTTGAGAATGAGGCGGTGAACAGAAAGCGAGATGAATGACGAGCCATAAATGCGGAGTGCAGCGACCTCGCTGTGCGACTGACTCTAGGGAGCAGCGCTCTGTGAATTGTACCTGCAGAGGGACTTCTGGCCAATGCCCTCTCATCCTTCCGCTTAGATTCAGAGAGAAGGGCGTCAGTTCGCAAAACCCAGTTGGCGGGAAGTGGTTTGAGGAAGCCATTTAAGAGATACTGCTGTAAACATCTTTAGTGCAAACGGTGGGAAGGTCATATAACTCTGTACATGGTCATGTTAGACGCTGGAACGATACGGATAGAGCGGCTGGTGCACGTGTTTAGTGGAGGCAAGACTGTAGCCATCATGATGCCAGAAAGACAGGCTTTTTTAGTGAGTGGCAAAAACATATTTCATGGGCACGACTTTCTGGAAAACCTAACAGCCTCCTTTCAGAAATTGGAAATGGTCGGCCTGGAGAGATTAGACCTCTCCATAAATGGGGAACTATGGTCACATATAGGTATATGTTTTTTGTACAAACATGACCATGCACACCGTGGGAACGACTTCTCCCTGGTCTAAAATCTTCTTTTTTCAGACAAGGGAGATTTGGAGTCGCTGATTGGCTCCTCTCAGGATTTTCAAAATCAAAAATGTGTGTGAAATATTATGGGACTAGACTGCTAAGGTCATCAGTCCCTAAGCCCTTTATTTTGGTGTATTCAGAAGATGTTTGTTTTTCAAAGCGCTTTGTGAGTTTTGAAATTTACCTAACCTCACCGGTCGCGGAGGAACGGACACAGGCGAAACTGACAAGGTTCCGTCCTGTCCCAGATACTTTCCTACTGCTTACTTTTTAGTGTTCATATTTATTTCAACACTTCCAAGATACCTTACGATATTTTCAGGTTTTCCGTGTTGATGCTAGGGCAATTCATCTTTGCTCTTAAATGGTTAGAAGATACGAAAGCAAAACTAATCATCAAGGATGGTTTTTAGAAAACATGGAAGAGGCGGCAACAGATGCTGAGAAACAGGAATTGGGATTTAGGAAAGCCAGTATTCAGCTTAATGTTCCTACAACAACTCTTTGGAGAACAGTTCACAATAGAATTCAAAATGAGGTTTTTCAAACTGACAAATCAAAGGAAAATTTTGTCCTGTTCTCTGGAATAAGGAAGAGGTAGAGCGTGTCGGATATTTAAAAGAAAAATGTTCAAATGTGTGTGAAATCTTATGTGACTTAACTGCTAAGGTCATCAGTCCCTAAGCTTACACACTACTTAACCTAAATTATCCTAATGACAAACACAAACACCCATGCTTGAGGGAGGAACCTCCGCCGGGACCAGCAGGATTTTCAAAGTGGAGGCTTGCTTCCCCATCGTGGGAGCCCCGATGCTGTGTCTGGGTTGGCTACCAGGCCATCATAACAGACAAGAGGGGATATTCAATGAGTAGAGGATAGTCCAACTGGTTTGTGCAATGTGGGGGCAGTTTAGTTTTTGCTAATTTGGCTCCCGTACCGAGGCTTGGTGGTTGTGATTCTTTGTTTTCTTCTTTCTTTTTCTTGTCCTCCCCTGGTGGAGAACTTAAGGTCTTTCCATAGTGCTCGAGATATGTATCTTGTGGTGGACTAAGAGCCAGTGGCAGCTTCCAAGTGTACCGACAGGGGAGCTGCATATCATCTTGGACATATCCTGTGTCATGAGGATGAACTTATTCGTCCTCAGTTGGCCATCTGACGTTTGACAATTCCGCATGCACCATTGTGCCTGTGAGTGAAGCTAGATTTGGCCAGCCCAGCGAATGGGTGCACCTCACACTGAAGTCTGCCAGAATCTGAAGGCTCTGATGGGGGCGTTCCCCGTGTTCTGATAATAGGTTCTGATAGTAAGAAAGCCAGACCACATAGTTTGCAAATTTTCGTGGACTTGTCAGAACATTACAGCTGTTGCAGTGCACCTCCTCATCCACAGCACCCTTTTTCCTGCTGCCACCTGAATCAAGGTGAAAGGGTAAAGTATTGCTTCACTGGCGTAGGGTTGTTAAATGATATTCATAGCTCTCTGTTCGCAGGTGAACCATAGTCTGCGGTACAGCTGAGTTGGGCCTCACAGTAGATTCATGTAAACAAAGTCACAAGTGCATTGTAAAAGGGATTAATTCAGGGGAGAATTTTGTATAATTTCCACTACGATGCACGCTTTGCAAATCAATCACCATTCCTTTTTTCGATTTGCATTTGTCATTTTTGTGTAAGATTTATCAGCTAGTTATAGTTACAAAAGGATTAATAAAACTTGTAATTCTTTTGTAAACTTAAGTATACTACGTGTCTCATTCATACTCCCTCAGCTATTTACTGTTTCATTTTATTGTGGTGGTACATCAGTACACAAGCAATTTAAAGTTCAATCTTGTTAAATTAATTAATTTGATTATTAATTTAAGTTATGAAAGTGACCACAGGAATAAGCAACAAAAGTGCCCTCAGTAGATACACTGATTTATATTCAAAAATTAAGGGTGTAGCTCACGATTTCAAGATTATTGAGAAGATAATACTTTTCTTTATGTAAAATTAATAATATTTAGCATCACTCACACACATATTTATGATTAAAGCAAGTGGTAGCTTGCAACTTCCAGCTTATTTTACACATAATTCCAAACCTTTAAGAAACCTTTTCTCGCTAACAAACTCCACAAAATGCTGAAAGGAAAAAAGTTGGCTACTTTTCCACTGTTAATGCAGTAAAATTGCTGCATTAGGCATGATGTTTTAAATTATTACTTCTCTGCTACTAACTCGATTCGCAACGCATTTCACAGACAGTAAAACATATCACCTGCTAAATTATGTCATTTTATGACTCAATGTATGAAAGATACAACGTCACAGAGATTTAGCTACGTAAAAACGAAATTGCAGGACGAAATTCGCTGGAGATACGGGAGAAACATGTGTGAAATATGTTAAACATACGTGAAATACAGGGTGATCAAAAAGTCAGTATAAATTTGAAAACTTAATAAAACACGGAGTAATATAAATAGAGAGGTAAAAATTGACACACATGCTTGGAATGACATGGGGTTTTATGAGAACAAAAAAAAAAAAAAAACAAAGTTCACAAAATGTCCGACAGATGGCGCTGGACAGCAAAACTGCTACCGTGACGGGTGAGAGGTACGCCGATATGTTACAGAATCTCATCATCCCCAGCCTGGCTGATAAACACCTGCTTGAACGTATGATGTTTATGCAGGATGGCGCTTCACCCCATGTTGCTGGACGTGTGAAAGATCTCTTGCGCGCGTCGTTTGGTGATGATCGTGTGCTCAGCCGCCACTTTCGTCATGCTTGGCCTCCCAGGTCCCCAGACCTCAGTCCGTGCGATTATCGGCTTTGAGGTTACCGGAAGTCGCAAGTGTATCGTAATCGACCGAGATCTCTAGGGATGCTGAAAGACAACATGCGATGCCAATGCCTCACCATAACTCCGGACATGCTTTACAGTGCTGTTCACAACATTATTCCTCGACTACAGCTATTGTTGACGAAATGATAGTGGACATATTGAGCATTTCCTGTAAAGAACATCATCTTTGCTTTATCTTACTTTGTTATGCTAATTATTACTATTATGATCAGATGAAGCGCCATCTGTCGGACATTTTGTGAATGTTTGTATTTTTTTCTTTTTTTTGGTTCTAATAAAACCCCATGTCATTCCAAGTATATGTGTGAATTTGTACTTCTCCATCTACATTACTCCGTGAGTTATTCAGTTTTCAAATTTATACTGACTTTTTGATCACCCGGTACATGTGACATGTCTGTACTCCAGCATTGCCCAGATAAAAAGCTGCTCCTTAAACCCTGGATCGATTTCAACAAAACTTGGTGTACGTATTACTATCCATAATGAAATACTGTGAGCTAGATGGATAGATATGAGGGAGGTGAAGATGGACATACTGAGCGGAGGCAGAAATGGGTAAGAAAGGGAAGAGAAAGAGATGGATAGAAGATGTGGAGGAGATGGACAGAGGGAGGAGAAGGAGGAGGTAAAGGGAGTGAGGAAGGGATACAGGGGTAAGAGGAGATCCATACAGAGAAGGGAAGAGGATATAAACAGTGGGGAAAGAAGGAGATGGACAGGGGGGCAGGAGCAGAGGGCAGAGAGAGTCGGGAGGAACAGATCCATAGAGAGAGGGGAGAGTGGCAGATGCATAGAGAGATGCATAGACGAGATAAAGATTGAGGGTGGAGATGGACAGAGAGTGGAAGAAATGGACAATGAGAGAAATACATACCCAGACAAAGCTGAGCACTCAGTTAGTTATGTATGTAAATAATAATAATAATTCCGTGTGGCTCAATGCTTTGACGCAAGTCTTCCTATTGGACGCCACGTGGGTATCCTTATTCTACCCCAGATATCCTTCCGGGGAAAGGAGACCTACAATTTAACGTGGAGTCCGAATCACGTGTTGTTTCTAGTGATACCTATATCGTTGAGAGGAGAAGGCTAGGCTAAAATTAAGCGTGAAAAATCTACGGCCCGACCGAAATTTGATCCTGTGACCTCCCAATATCCAGGCAAACGCTTTACTGCCTTTTTTAAAAATTGTATTCGCCATTGTTCTCAGAATTTGGTCTGGCTGGGTATCACGTGAGACGCCTTCAAGTTCATCGTTGAATACTTCACTCAGTTTTTTCTTTTTTCTTTTTCTAGAAGACAGCCAGTGCTCTGACCGAACACGCTGAACTACCGTTCCAGCATCGCTAGACCACCAGGCCCGACATGCATGCATTTAGTTCAGGTTTTGATGAGAGTTTGCGAGTATCAAAATTTGTGACATCTGTATCTTTCGACTGCGTTTAATTAGAAGCTTAGTTTTTGTACAGCACCAAGGGACGGTAGACCTTAGCATGTAGTATTAATTTCTTCTTATCTCTGCCCGTTCCTGAGGAAAAGAGGTCTCAACAGTCGGACTGACAGACAAACAGAAACACAGACGGACAACAAAATGGTCATATAAGGTTTCCATTTTTACAGACTGAGCTGCGGAACCTTACGAACGTATAATTCATGGTATTTTAAATGTGAACATTTTGATTAGATTTTACAGCGAATATTATGGTATCGAATGAATCAACAAATTTATTCTTACCAGTCACAATATTTATTTATTTCCATGGCCCTCTGAAGTTGAAGCCTCCTTCACGGGGATTAATGCGATTTGCACGTGTTGTGTTACGATTTTTGGGTAACCTGTGGCACTATCTGACAGCATAAGACAAAAACGAAACGCTGTTTCTTTATGTTGCTCATAGCTATGTGGAGGTCTCTGATTGTACGATAAACAGAAACATAAATGTCAGTGGCGACAGGATCAGTCTTTTCTCACATACACCATTGCGCTCCGTAAACACTGAAAGGAGCAAAGATGGCGTCTGGAATGTAGTCAGTGCAAAAAAAATACAACAAAACAAAACGCCATTTTTTAACAAGTTTCAGAGTATTATGAACAGATACACGTGTAAATATATTCATTTGTCATACCTCATGTTTACATAACCGAATCGATCATGTTTGACAATGTTCATGTGTGCATTAGGTGCTCCCACTCTCGGCAAATGGAGATACGTCCAGCATTGTGGGGAGGTATAATGTTCAAATGGCTCTGAGCACTACGCGACTTAACTTCTGAGGTCATCAGTCGCCTAGAACTTAGAACTAAGTAAACCTAACTAACCTAAGGACATCACACACATCCATGCCCGATGCAGGATTCGAACCTGCGACCGTAGCGGTCGCTCGGTTTCAAACTGTAGAGCCTAGACATAATGTTGCATGGGCGTACTGACCTCCATTTGGTCAACAGAACACTCACTGGTCAACATTACTGTGACATTGTGCTCCTCCATTTGCGGCTTTTCAAGGGTGCATTCGGCTCTACTTCACTTTTACGGATGACAATGAGAGACCGCATGGAACAGCGCAGGTGAAGGAAGCCTTGGAACGAGAAGATATTCGGCGAATGGACTGGGCTACCCGTTCCCTCTACTTAAACCCCACCAAGAAAGTGTGGAATGCGTTGGGGAGACGCAGTGCAGCTCGTTCACATGCACCGACGACCATCCACCAGTTGTCAGTCATACTGCTAGAGGAATGGAACGCCCTACAATAAGAACTCCTTACCAAACTCGTGGGCTCCAAGGGAGCGCGTTGCAGAGCAATGCAGTGCCATCCATGAGTTCACAGACCCTCTAAGAACCATTTCCCACCGTTGTAACATCCTAGGGACTATCACGAATTACAGTGACCTCACTGTAATTATTGCCTTTGAATGAAAGTGACATCTTCGTTCATCTCATTGCGCACCTAATTTCAGTTAGCTTCTGCACTATACTGTCTAGGTGTGGTCCAAGTTTCATCGATCCACGTTACAAGGCAGTAAAACAACATGCGAAAGTTACGTTCGTCCTTAAGTCTTGCACACCAGAGCACTTTGCGCACATTTAAGTAATCAGGATGGCATATTAGAAACATTACATGTGAAGAACGTGTGGTACAATTACACTGCCAACTAAAGCACGCATGTAAATAATGAATTGCGAATGGCAACAGAGAATTTGCTGCTTCATTCGATAGTGCATGATACTTACAGTACGATGTTGTCTTCTTATGACAAATCTGCTAGATTACAACAGAAGCTACATTTAGCAGCTGCTAGTTTTGCAGAGAGTAACGCCTTCTACAAGAATGAGTCTTAGGCCGCAGGTAATGACAGAAATCTTGTTAGAAAGAACTTATTTCAGTTTCCAAGGAATCTACTGGTTTGTCTCAAGAATCCACAGCCATAATTGAAGCTTTACAGCACATAAGGAATGATATGTCAAAATATATTTTTATCACTTCGATTTGCAGAAGTTTGCTCCTCAGCCTCCTGCCCTCATCAGGAAAAATAACTCACTTGCGATATATTAAGAAAACCACCAAATCCCCCCCCTTCCATCCAGTTTTCTCCCCGCCTAACCTCTCTATGCCTCCCTTCTCCCCCCCCCCCCCCGAGTCCTTTTGCATTCCCTTCATCTGCCTTTCCCCACTCCCTGTCGCGTTTGCTGCCCTGCTCCCCCCCCCCCCCTCTTATGTGTCCTTGTCCTCCATTGGCTCCTTTCCCCTCTCCCCCCTCCACTTCGTTTTTCCTCTCCTTCCCCCCTTTTCTTTCCCATCATCTGTCCAGGTTCCCCCCGTCTGCCCTCGACTGTGGTATGTCATATTTGTGCCAACTTTTTAGTGCAATGTTAAAGTGAGTGTTCAGTGTTGTGCGTCTTTCCAAAGTGTCGCGAACAGAAATCATGCTGTCGCTGGGTGTTAGCTTGCGAACAGAAACCAGTCTGTCGCTGCGTTTTTTAATTGTCTGTCTATTATTTTACCTGTCTGCTTCCTGTGTATTTTATTAGCATCATCAACCCTTTGTTTTATGTTTTAAGTTCCAAAATTTTCCGCCATTTTACCATTTAAGTCTCCGATTTTATCGCCTGCTTTTATTATTTATTATCTTCATCTTTTTAAAACAAATTCTGTAGGCTGAAGAGCGGCGTACTAAGCTGCTGCTAGCCCGCCCCCTTTGGGGGGAATCGAAACTCAATAAAGAAAAAAAAAATCAGGAGGATGGTGTTAAGAGACACAGTAAAATTAAAATCAGTGAAATACTTGACAAACTTACTGACCGATTATATACTTGAATATTTCTGGTATCTCAACTGCAGATATAATTGAATACTTCTGGTATCTCAACTGCAGATTTTTCAGCGCTCATTTAACTTTAGGACTCTGTATCTCAGAATGAACGAAACTGGACTTGTACCACTATTAAAATAAGCCCTTCAAATGTACCCATGCACCACTCAAACGATCCGCCTTCCACAACTTCAGTTCTGCAAGTAACTCTCTCTCCTACTTTCTGAACTTAAGTTCTTCTGCATACCTTGCTAGATTAGCAGGTTTTAAGGAAAAATGTCACTGAGAAATAGTTTGGGGAAAAACCATGGCTTGTTACCAGAATGAATATTCCCTTATGCAATGGACTGTGCGTCGTTGTACAACTTTCAGGCATAATAAATGAATAAAATTAGAGGTCTAGGTTTGATTTTCGGATAGGCTCAAAGAATTAATTTGACAAAATCTTCTCCATAGCGTACGCTCAGCTGTAGAGTGAATCAACGAACCTCCAATTTAACCTATGATGTACCTTAAAAATATTTATCTGTGGCCGTCCGACTACATGAAAGGGCAAGACGCGGACGAAAAGACGAGTATGAGGTGTAAAAGGAAACATTCCGGACGAATACAAACAAAACCTCGACTGCAAAATGTTGAAGTGTATAAAACGGGTGTAAGTCCCATTACACGCACGATGCGCAATCACAGATCATTCCTCAGTGGTTACTAGCGCTTACGAAATAATCCTTACCACGAATGTGTGTTTCAATAGGAAACAACAAGTCATCTTTTCTTGGCATGTAGTTTATATTGAAACATCAAACAGACTTTTTACAGAAGAAAATGTGGCATAAACAGTTCGGTAGAGTTCTTTCATCAAAATGATGAGAATTTGCAGTATGAGTAGAGTTTTTAAATAAATGTAATTCCGAAAACGTTGTTAGATGAAGAGTATAGCCAAAGCGACTAATGGCAAAAAAAGCCTGAAATGCACGTCTCTTTGGCTCGGGGTTGTCTGAAGGTCGAAAGGAGACACTTACGCCGTGCGACATTAATTCAAGAGCTGCACTTGTGTTCCCGAGGAAAACGTGACTCTTCATAGTTAATTACACAGGTAAGCTAACTTCCGTTTTCTTCCTCTCAATGCGGTTTTCCCCACTTGTGGGGAGAATCAACTTGCAAGATGATGCAGTATTTTCTTCATTCCTTATGCAGAACATCTTATTAGGCCAAAACAGACACCAGTCCTTTTATGCTAATTTCAATCATTCATCAGCAATTCGCACAGCATATGAGCATTGTACGAGTACATGCCTCAAACTTTATTCACATTCTACATATTTATTCTGCATGTCTACATATATGGAAGTGAAGTCCTGGAAGATGTTCTTTAAGCTTTGGAAACTGATGAAAATCAGATGGACCAAGTTCAGACTCTATAGAGAATGGTCGATGAGAGCGGACCCAAGGCGTCGGTTTGTTGCGGATATCGCAACGCTCGTTTTTGGTATGATACTAAAATGCCGAAGGCGAGGGTGCTTCATCTGTGGACGAATTCGAAATTCCATAACAGCACTCTGTTTCTCACGCACTGATGGATGTGACACGCGCCTGCTGATTTATTTACGAGAAGCGCTGTCTGACAGTGTTTTAAATCGAATGGCCACCGAATACAAATTAAGTGATATACTGCTATGTAATCTTGTTCAGCAAGGGTGCCAAACCGACATCAACATAATCTTATAAGTGGTTAAAGCTTCATCGTTGAGCTCTCTCTGCAAGTGAGTTTCACTGAAAAAAATGTGTGTGAAATCTTATGGGACTTAACTGCTAAGGTCATCAGTCCCTAAGCTTACACACTACTTAGCCTAAATTATCCTAAGAATGAACACATACACCCATGCCCGAGGGAGGACGCGAACCTCCGCCGGGACCAGCCGCATAGTCCATGGCTGCAGCGCCCTAGACCTCTCGGCTAACACCGCGCGGCAGTTTCACTGAGCACAGTGCAAAAATTGAAACATGAATACAATGCTGGTACAGTGTGCGTCATAATAGCAACAACTGACACGACAATAGAAACAAAATCGTTCCAGAAAATGCGGGTCCGCAAACGATATCTGCGAGTGCATGGCTTCGAGCTGCCTCTGGCTGCAGTGTGAAATGTTGTCTTCCTTCTTTTTTTTCCTGGCCTTATCCCCTATCGTCACGGATTTGGCATTCAAATCTGTAATTTGGCAATGTTAGTGGTAATGGGAGGGCGGACGCCCTTCCTGTCTGCACCCTCTTCAAAAATGTCTGCGTCTAGTGTTATCCCATGTGCAAGTATGAGAATGTTTCGGAAAGGTTTGCGAATCATGTAACTGAGACGGACCAGGAGTACCAGTCCTACGTTAAATATATATGTGAAATGTATTTGACATTTGTATATGCACGCAAAGCCCCGGGTAAAAAGTTCGACCTAAGCCTCTGCAGTGATTTCATCCAAATTTGGTTCACATATGAGTTACGGTCTGGAAGAAATACTTCTAGCGGTGAGAAGACCAACCTCCTATTAGTATAAGGTTGATGATGTGGAGAAAGAAGGGGGGAAGAGGGGGTGAACAGAGAGAGGGATGGAAGGAGTAGGTGGACGCAGATAGGGGGAGGAGAAGATGGACGGAGAGAGGGGGAGGGGTAATGAACAGAGAGAGGAGAGAACATGAGATTGACAGACTAAGGAGAGACGAGGAGATGGACAAAGAAAAGGGACAGGTCGTTTGGACAGATAAAGGAAAGAGAAAGAGATGGTCTAATAGAAGAGTGGAATAAATATATTCCCCGGCAAC
Organism: Schistocerca nitens; assembly: GCF_023898315.1. NCBI lineage: Eukaryota > Metazoa > Arthropoda > Insecta > Orthoptera > Acrididae > Schistocerca > Schistocerca nitens. The sequence goes on along the minus strand of NC_064614.1, from coordinate 1,133,745,072 downwards.
GCCGGATACTCAGCTACGAGGGTCGTTCAATAAGTAATGTCCCACATTTTTTTTCTCAGAACGTATTTATTGTTAACAGTCAGAATTTGATAACAATATACATCAACATGTCTTGTTCACGTCACATTTTTCTACGTAATCTCCATCAAGTTCTATAGCCGTACGCCAACGCAGTGGTACAGCATGTATTCCCTGCTTGTAAAAGCTCTTGTTCTGTAGGCGTTGCCATGTTTTCTCTGCATGACTGACACTCTCATCTTCAAAGCGTGTTACCCGTAGAGAATTTTTAAGCGACCCAAAGAGTTGGAAGTCCGATGGTGTCAGATGTGGACTGTAGGGTGGATGAGGCAATGATGTCCAACCCAGTTTGGAGATGTGTTCCCGGGGCCTCACACTTGTGTGTGGGGATGCATTATCGTGTTGGAGCAAGATTTCTGCTGGATTCTTGCTTGATCGAACACGTCGGAAACTGTTCAGAGTCTTCACGTGTGCCTTTTAATTGATGGTTGACCCTCTTGGCATCACATCCACGAGAAAGACGCCATCACAAACGCAGAATACTGTCACCATGACTTTTCCGACAGAGGGGATTGTCTTGGTTCAAATGGCTCTGAGCATTGTGGGACTTAACATCTTAGGTCATCAGTCCCCTAGAACTTAGAACTACTTAAACCTAACTAGCCTAAGCACATCACACACACCCATGCCCGAGCCAGGATTCGAACCTGCAACCGCAGCAGTCCCGCGGTTCCGGACCGTAGCGTCTAGAACCGCACGGCCACCGCGGTCGGCGGGGGATTGTCTTGAATTTCTTCTTTTGTGGTAAATAAGGATAATGCCACTCCACGGACTGCCTTTTTGTTTACGGTGAAAAGTGGTGCACTCAGCTTTCGTCCCCCATAGCGATCCTTGAAAGAAAGGCCTCTCCTTCGGTCTCAAACCGCTCCAACAATTCAGACGAAATGGTCTTTCTTTGAATCTTGTAGTCCGCTGTGAGTATTCGTGGTACCCATCGTGAGCACCTCTTTGAATATGCGAGAGTATCTTCATTACAGACGCACTTCCAATGGTGGCCGACAACTGTAGAGCCGATTGTCGAGTTGTTATGCGCCGGTCGGCACGAATAATGGCGTCCGCACGATTCAGCATGTCTGGAGCAGAGCTTGTGACAGGATGTCCCGAGCGTGGCTGATCATGGAGCTCTGCTTCTGCATTTCCTGAGACTAACTTTCTTTACCCATCGCCCAACTGTACTTCTATCAACTGCAGCGTCGTTATACGCTCCACACAAACGTTTCTAGATGTTCACCACGATTTATTTCTCTGCCCACAAGAATTCAATAACAGCGCGCTGCTTGTAACGTGAGTCGTATGTAGATGCCGTTTTGACTCTGTACTACAGCTCTGCCACCTGCCCAAACGGTTCGAGACTTCACCGGCACACAGAACAAACATCAATTGTGAAGCACCAACAAGGGCCTTGACTGTATATATTAATGGCTTCTTTTAAAAAAAATATGGGGCATTACTTATTGAACGACCCTCATAGTTTCTTATAAAGGCAGCAGTCAGTGACGTTAGAGCCAAATTAGATAGGGACTTAATCCAAGGTTTATATGTAAAATACGCTTATATTTATGAAGACAGTAATAAGGTAGTTATCTCGAAATAAACGGCTCGTTTGCAGGCCAATATTTACTGAAACTTTCTGTTGCTATTATCGGGTACTTTCAGCCGTGATGGTTATCTTCGTTAAATGCGTACAATACGCTCTGTGCAAACCGCATAATTTCCCATGACTTAATTACAGTAACAAAAAGATACCACGACGACATGGGGTAGTTGGAGCAGTTGTGTAAATGGAAATGGTTGACAAAATATACTGTCCAGTCACATTAATGTGATCTGAATAACCACCTTTCTCAGACGGAGTCGCTGCGAGACACGCAGGAAGAGAGTCAATGAGATTCTGGGAGGTACCGACACGGTTTTCGAACCATGCCGACTGCAGTGCCGTTGTTAGCTGCACTAGGTTTCATGGTTAAGTACCCGTGGCGCGAACTGCCCCATCTAGGTGGTCCCACAGTTTCTCGATTGGATTTAATCCGAGGGATTTGGTGGCGCGAGGAGTACAGTAAATTACTTAGTGCTCTCTGAAACACGCAAATACACTTCAAGCTATACGACACGTTGCATTGTCCAACTGGTGAATCCACTGTGCCGAGGAAAAACAAACTGTATGTAGGAGTTGGACATGATCCCCAAGAATAGATCTGTACTTGTATTGATCAATTGTGACTTCCCGGATGACGAGATCAGTCAGGGAATGCGACCAACATATTCCCCAGATCGTAATGTTCCCTCTTGGCAGCAGGGTATTTGCTTTCGAAGTTTTCAGGCTGTACGAGCCAACGGCCGCCTGACCGATGGAGCATAAAATGTGGTACATCTGAGAAGGCCACCTATCGATTCCCCAGATCGTAATGTTCCCTCTTGGCAGCAGGGTATTTGCTTTCGAAGTTTTCAGGCTGTACGAGCCAACGGCCGCCTGACCGATGGAGCATAAAATGTGGTACATCTGAGAAGGCCACCTATCGCCATTCACTGGGTGTCCAGTTGCATTACTGACATGCAGAATCCAGCCATCGTCGCTGATGAACATCAGTCAGCATGGGTGCATGGAACAGGTGCCTGCTGCGGAGACCCAATACAGCAATGTTTTGCTGAATGGTCTTTGAGGACGTTGTTCGTATCCCTTGCTTCATCTGCGCGGTCAGCTGCAAGTCTATTCGCCCATACACGTATCTGTTACCTATGGCCAATGGTGCTCAACAGTTGCCTCGGCGCCAATTTTGGATAGCGCTATTTTCCCACGCACGCTACACTTTAACAACTGTAACACGCGAACTGTTTTCAAACTTAGCCAAGTCGGGAATGCTTCCGCCCTTAGCCCGAAAACCAATGTTCATAACCTTTTGCTAGTCAGATAAATCCCTTCGTTTACGCATTACGATAACGCTGCATTGCTTTCCGTGTCATCCCGACACGTTTTATACACTACTGGCCATTAAAATTGCTACACCAAGAACAAATAAAGATGATAAACAGGTATTCATTGGACAAAAATATTATACTAGAACTGACATCTCATTACATTTTCACGCAGTTTGGGTGCATAGATCCTGAGGAATCAGTGCGCAGAACAACCACCTCTGGCCGTAATAACGGCCTTGATACGCCTGAGTCAAACAGAGCTTGAATGGCGTGTGCAGCTACAGTTGCCCATGTAGCTTCAACACGATACCACAGTTCATCAAGAGTAGTGACTGGCGTACTCATATTGTGATGAGCCAGTTGCTCAGCCACCATTGCCCAGACGTTTTCAATTGGTGAGAATGTGCTGGCCAGGACAGCAGTCGAACATTTCCTGTATCCAGAAAGGCCCGTACAGGACATACAACATGCGGTCGTGCATTATCCTGCTGAAATGTAGGGTTCCGCAGGGATCGAATTAAGGGTAGAGCCACGGGTCGTAATACATCTGAAATGTAGCGCCCACTGATGAAAGTGCCGTCAATGCGAACAACGCCGGGTGATACGCCAGTATGACGATGACGAAAACACGCTTCCAATGTGTATTCGCCGCGATGTCGCCAAGCACGGATGCGACCATCATGATGCTGTAAACAGAACCTGGATTCATCCAAAAAAATGACGTTTTGCCATTCGTGCACCCAGGTTCGTCGTTAAGTACACCATCGCAGCCGCTCCTGTCTGTGATGCAGCGTCAAGGGTAACCGCAGCCACGGTCTCCGAGCTGATAGTCCATACTGCTGCAAACGTCGTCGAAATGTTCGTGCAGACGGTTGTTGTCTTGCAAACGTCCGCATATGTTGACTCAAGGATTGAGACGTGGCTGCACGATCCGTTACAGCCATGCGGATAAGATGCCTGTCATCTCGACTGCTAGTGATACGAGGCCTTTGGGATCCAGTACGGCGTTCCGTATTAGCTTCCTGGACCCACCGATTCCATATTCTGCTCACAGTCATTGGATCTCGACCAAAGCGAGCAGCAACGTCGCGATACGATAAACCGCAATCGCGATAGGCTACAATCCGACCTTTATCAAAGTCGGAAACGAGATGGTACGCATTTCTTCTCCTTACACGAGGCATCACAACAACGGTTCACCAGGCAACGCCCGTCAACTGCTGTTTGTGTATGAGAAATCGGTTGGAAACTTTCCTCATGTCAGCACGTTGTAGGTGTTGCCACCGGCGCCAACCTTGTGTGAATGCTCTGAAAAGCTAATCATTTCCATATCGCAGCATCTTCTTCCTGTCGGTTAAATTTCGCGTCTGTAGCACATCTTCGTGGTGTAGCAATTTTAATGGCCAGTAGTATATATCCTCCACTGTTAATGCTGCCACCTGCCGTCTGTGAGTAGTTATTGCACGTTGACGTGGAACGTAGGTGGTGTTGCATTAATGTGACTGGACCGTGTACATATACGTCCCCCATCCGGAAAGTCAAATGGTTCAAATGGCTCTAAGCACTATGGGACTTAACATCTGAGGTTATCAGTACCCTAGACTTGCAAAACTACTTAAACCTAACTAAGGACACCACACACATCTATGCCCGAGACAGGATTCGAACCTGCGATAGTAGCAGCTGCGCGGTTCCGTACTAAAGCGCCTAGAACCGCTCGGCCACAGCGGAAAGTCAATTTACAGAAATGGTTCAAATGGCTCGGAGCACTACGGGACTTAACTTCTGAGGTCATCAGTCCCTTAGAACTTAGAACTAGTTAAACCTAAGGCCATCACACACATCCATGCCCGAGGCAGGACTCGAACCTGCGACCGTAGCGGTAGCGCGGTTCCAGACTGTAGCGCCTAGAACCGCTCGGCCACTAGGCCGGCGTCAATTTACCACCTGAGGATTCAATCACTATTAACAAATCATACTATCACCACAGGTTTTTCAGAACTCACGAAAATAAGACGGCCGCTGTGACCGAGCGTTTCTAGGCGCTTCATTCCATAATCGCGCTGCTGCTACGGTCGCACGTTCGAATCCTGCCTCGGGCATGGATGTGTGTGATGTCCTTAGGCTAGTTAGGTTTAATTAGTTCTAAGTCTAGGGGACTGATGACCTCAGATGTTAAGTCCCATAGTGCTTAGAGCCATTTGAACTATTTGAACCACGAAAATAAGCTCTACGAGACGAAATAAATCACTGATTTTCGATCTGAATCTGTAGAAAAAGACAAGCACGATTCGTTATTGTTGATATCGGCCTGTCGCGAAGTGAGTTGCAGCATTAATTATTCTATTTATGTTCCAAGCTGGTTCAAATGGTTCAAATGGCTCTGAGCACTATGGGACTTAAGATCTGAGGTCATCAGTCCCCTAGAACTTGGAACTACTTAAACCTAACTAACCTAAGGACATCACACACATCCATGCCCGAGGCAGGTTTCGAACCTGCAACCGTAGCGGTCGCGCGGTTCCAGACTGTAGCGCCTAGAACCACTCGGCCACCCTGGCCGGCTATGTTCCAATCACGAAGAGCATTTGAGCGGGTCTGGATTTGATTCTGTGTCTGGTTTTCTTGTTATACGAGGTTAAGAAGACCAAATAGTGCTGTGCGAAATGCAGCAGTTTAGTTCGAGCTATAGGTAAGAAATTTCAGGAGCCTTTCCTCCGATTTGGAAATGTGCTTTTCGGTGCCAAATTTCTACCGCACAGAAATGAAAACTGTGGAAAAGAGGCCATGCGTGGGACAGAGCGCTGCAGGAAACTGCGATAGCAAGGATCGTATTTCCTTCAGAAGATAACCCATACAGAGATGAAGCGAGTTTGCGACATTCACTACGCTTCTGCGCCGTGGTTGGAGGTTGTGGCAACGCCACAGGCGAGCGCTGGAGTTCGCAAACAGAACGGCTGGCGCTAAGCGAAGATCGATCTAAGGCGAGACTAGCTCCGAGCTTCCTGACCTGTTTACGTAGACGACGCGGCGTAGTCGGTGCGCAAGGGATCGATATATTAAAACGGGGCAGCTCAAGGACATCTCTGCCCGTTTCTGACTACTCATGAAACATATACGGTATTCAAGAGCGTACTGTCCTTGAACTAATGCTGCACGCATAACTGAAATACCTATCAACCAACACACTTTTCAACCAATTTTTCGCAGAGCTTTAAGGTTCGTTCTGAAACTATCTCAGAATTCTAAGCAAATGAAATTAATTAACACAGAAAATAACCAAGTATGTTGTAATATTTCTGGCTTAGTCAGCCGACCGGAGTGGCCGTGCGGTTCTAGGCGCTACAGTGTGGAGCCGAGCGACCGCTACGGTCACAGGTTCGAATTCTGCCTCGGGCATGGATGTGTGTGATGTCCTTAGGTTAGTTAGGTTTAATTCTAAGTTCTAGGCGACTGATGACCTCAGAAGTTAAGTCGCATAGTGCTCAGAGCCATTTGAACCTTTTTTTTTTTTTTTTTTTTTTTTTTTTTTTTTTTTTTTGGCTTAGTCAGCCATCATATTAGGCTCCAAGAAGCTGTTCCCAGAGCAGTGGAGATGCAAGAAGTATATGGATGACGAAATGTGGTGTGAGGTACCTATAAGAGATGTTAGATTCGGTACCATTCCCGTGAGAAAGACCGCCTGCATAATGCTACTGCTCTGTGATTGGCTGCTGTGTTCGGAGCAAGGGCGCCAAAACGTTAAAGTATAGTTATTATTGTTAGTTAAACTACTCATTGGAATTACTTCACTTTTTAATATAAATATCTCTCAACAGCTGACTATCAATCATCATTTTATAATTATTAAAAACAATTTAAATAAAAAAAAGACTGACGAAATTGCAGACGAAGCACTTCGGAAGCGTTCGGGTCACGCCTTTTCTGGTGTGGCGCGTGAAGTGTTTCGGACTTTTCGTCACTCTGGATTAGGCAGTCGATACGAACAGATATGTTGCCTGTCATAGGATGCGTTTCAAATTTTTATTTAAGTTCCTGTTCGTCACTCTGGATTAGGCAGTCGAGATGTACAGTCATGTTGTCTGTCGCAGGATGTGTTTGCCAGTATTCAGTATTAAAAGATTCACTCCGGTAGTCATGAGGCACAGACACGTGCCACAAACAGTATAAAGATACATTTTCGTAAACATTGTGTTTGATCATGTACTTTGCTTATGGCAGTTCTGTCAGATATTTCAAGATCACAAATTTTACAGTGAATGACGGAAGTATTTTTGATACACTTTTGTTTGCAGACAACATCCTGTTTCTTTTATTCTGTCTCAGATCAGAAATGGCTTTTCTCGAAGTTGAGATTTCGATGTATTGCATTGACAGTATCAGCTTTGAAGAGGGACACTTTATCTTTCAATTTCATTTCAGTCACACGTTCAGCAAATTCCTGAGTTTTTTCTATTTCCGACTCAAGGGTTCCGTTGGTATTATTTAGCTGACCCTGACTCATTTTGCTACTCTGTTCGATTTTATAATCAATTTAGTTCTCAGTGCCTTGATCGGATTCTCAGTCATGCTAATTTGTGCCTTGATTAGACTGTCAATTTTGTTACTCTGTTCCTCCATTTCCCCGTCATTCCTGCTTTTTTGCGCCTTAATTTTACTACTTATCAAGGAATATATGTAATGGGTTGTTGTTGTTGTGGTCTTCAGTCCTGAGTCTGGTTTGATGCAGCTTCCATGCTACTCTATCCTATGCAAGCTTCTTCATCTCCCAGTACTTATTGCAACCTACATCCTTCTGAATCTGCTTAGTATATTCATCTCTTGGTCTCCTTCTACGATTTTTACGCTCCACGCTGCCCTCCAGTACCAAATTGGTAATCCCTCGATGCCTCAGAACGTGTCCTACCAACCGATCTCTTCCTCTAGTTAAGTTGTGCCACAAACACCTCTTCTCCCCAATTCTATTCAATACTTTCAGAAACGTCTTCCTGACAGTTAAATCAATACACGATGTTAACAAATTTCTCTTCTTCAGAAACGCTTTCCTTGCCATTGCCAGTCTACATTGTATATCCTCTCTACTTTGACCATCATCAGTTATTTTGCTCCCCAAATAGCAAAACTCTACTACTTTAAGTGTCTCATTTCCTAATCTAATTCCCGCAGTATATCCCGACTTAATTCGACTACATTCCATTATCTTCGTTTTGCTTTTGTTGGTGTTCATGTAATGCGTATAACTGCAGATGTTACTACTGGTGACAGAACGGTGTGCTGAAGAATATTACATCAGTATTTATATCATTTGCAGACTAATAATTATGGCCGTTACAAGTCGTATGTTTTTAGGTTGGTTAGTATCTGCCAGTCGGTGTGGTAAGAACAAGCTATTAATGCTGATTTTCCCCTGGGCAGCAGGTCAGGTGTTGAAATTTTGATGTGTGGACACAAAATAGGTAGTGTATACTGACATGTGTAGTCTAGTTAGTGGTACAGTATGACCTAGCAGGAAACAGCTGATTGTAAAGTTTATGATGTGTCGGTGGGAAGAGATAAAACATCCAACACACTGCTGTGAGTAGATATTAAGTTACCACTTATAAAACTACCTGCATTAATATCTATTGCACTGTGCGCATAAACTAAACTATCCCTGAACAGACCTCGGAAGTTCCAATGGTACCGACTGGCCGCCATGTCATCCGCACCCGACAGACGTCACTGGATGTAGATATGGAGAGGCATTTGGTCAGCACGCTACTCTCCCAGCCGTTGCAAGTTTTCATGACTAAAGCCGTTGCTTCTCAGTCAAGTAACTCCTCAACTGGCCTCACAACAGCAGAGTGCTCCCAGCTTACCAATAGCACTCGACAGACCACGATGATCACCCATCCAAGTGCTAGCCGAGCCCTACAGTACATAACTTGAGCCGGTCGGTGGGGCCGAGCGGTTCTAGGCGCTTCAGTCTGGAACCGCGCGACCGCTACGGTCGCAGGTTCGAATCCTGCGTCGGGCATGGATGTGTGTGATGTCCTTAGATTAATTAGGTTTAAGGAGTTCTAAGTTATAGGGGGCTGATGACCTCAGATGTTAAGTCCCATAATGCTGAGCCGTTTGAACCATTTGAACTTCAGTAATCTGACAGGAATCAGTGTTACCACGGTGGCAAGACTGTTGGCACATCATATATACAGGGTGTCCCAGCTATCTTGTCCACCCAAAATATCTCTGGAACAATAACAGCTATTGGGAAACGATTTTCACCGGTATCAATGTAGGACTGGGGCCCATGAATGTACATATTTGGAAACATTCTAAAACGAAGGCATATGTGTTTTTTAACACAAACTTATGTTTTTTTTAAATGGACCTCCTATATTTTTTCTTCAGCAATCCATAGCATGATAAAGCACATACACAATGGCGTTGATTGCATCGCAATATTCCCATTACATCCCGAGATATTAAGACGCGAAGTTGACGCTTGAAACACCCGACATGCGTTTGTAGCCCACGTCCTGAGGCTCAGGCGTGAACCCTATGCTGCCCGTAATCGCGATGTGATTGACATGCGTAATCACACTTCCATACTTATCAAGAGGTCCGAAACGAATAATACGGTCTGCTGCCATCCTGCATTAACGTCGTACATTCCAACAGGTATTTATCCAATAGGCTAGGGTAATTAGGATTGTGGAAAGGGCAAAATAAGGTTGGGGTCAGTTTTACCTTCTAATTGTAATTGAATAACAGATTTACAACGAAAGCGGCACATAGGCTTAAGGCCTCCAAACAAGAAATCTTAAAAATCAACAAGATAAAAATGCAGTTAAAATAGCAAATAAAATAATTAAAAAAACATATATCACAGCTAGGTGGAAAGCCTCAAGTCGCAGCAGATAGAACAAACACATGCAAGGTGCAATACGAAATTCCGAAGGCCCACAGTAATATTTTCAAGATTTTAAAAATAAATTACCATAACCTTTCAGTGGCAAGAGGCCGCAATGTTTAAGCTTGAAAGGTAATTTTAAGAATAAGGTTGCATGGTTGAAGGCCAGCCATTGATTTACATAAATTGATTTACATAAAACATAATTAAAATTTATTTTCTTTTAAATCTTTGGCTATAATAGATTACCAACAGACAATTAAACACCGGTGAGAAAGACAGTAAAGATAACGGCACTCAGAAGCCTCCAGCTAGGTCGGTCTGCCCTCGTTCACTTAAGTGAGACAGGTGGTGAGTCCAACTATACTTGATCCGTCGGAACCCAACCAGGGGACAGCCACCGACCGACCAACACAACGACTTGCTTGCCATCAATCAGTACATGAGAACTCAAACACAAAAGGTTACAAACGCGATAATCCACAATGATGTATGTATTAGCTGTTCCGGGCGGGAAGGAGCACCTGGTCCCCGGCACGAATCCGCCCGGCGGATTTACGTCGAAGTCCGGTGCACCGGCCAGTCTGTGGATGGTTTTTAGGCGGTTTTCCATCTGCCTCGGCGAATGTGGGCTGCTTCCCCTTATTCCGCCTCAGTTACACTATGGCGGCGACTGCTGCGCAAACAAGTTCTCCACGTACGCGTACACCAACATTACTCTATCACGCAAACATAGGGGTTACACTCGTCTGGTGTGAGACGTTCCCTGGGGGGTTCACCGGGGGCCGAACCGCACAGTAACCCTGGATTCGGTATGGGGCGGCGGAGGGGTGAAGTGGACCGCGGTAGTCGTCGTGGGGTTGTGGACCACTGCGGCTGCGGCGGGGACGGAGCCTCTCCGTCGTTTCTAGGTCCCCAGTTAACATACAATACAATACAATACAAAGTATTAGCTGTCAAAATTACACACCATATTGGACAGCGGCAACAGGTGAGGAAAGGACGCTGCCTGAAATTACGTTAGTGCCCAGGGCAGGTAACCGGAACACTAACGGCCACAAGGCAGAAAATTCCACTGGTACACTTGAATTTGAAATACGGTAATATAGTTAACTTCACCCAAAAGGAACACTGCCTGAATTTACGTCAGTGGCCAGGGCAGGTAACCAGAACTCTAACGGCCACAAGGCAGAAAATTTCGCTGGTCCGCAGCAACCGACCGACTCCTCCCAGAATGCTGACAACATCTAAAATAGTCGTCAGTGGAAATAACGCCAACTACACACACAACCTGACAAGCACTTGCACGAAGACCTGAACGATACCCAACAGTAACTAAGCACCCACGAAGACAAATCGGGAGTCGATGCAAGCACACACACCCAGCCGACTCATGAACGATCGGCGAGCCAGAACGCGTCGTCAGGTAGGACGACCGACCGACGATCCACCGAGACCGTGACCCGGCTCAAGTGATGCGTGGCGGCAATGGTCGGGCGAGCCATGTGACGCAGACCTCACTGCTGCTCCAACCCGACTGCACTTGCCGCATTGCAACTCCCCGAGTGGCAGGTCCGGACAGCGGTCCAGACGCGTTCCAACTGACTGGCAGACCTGAACTCGCGACCCGAACTCTCTTACAACAGATAACTACCGGGAAGTAATAGCAGTCGAGCAAAGATACTACGAGAGGGGATAATCGACACGCGCTGCTAACGCCGCTCACGGTCAGGCAAAGCAGCAACTCAGTGAGAGTAGTAATTTAAATTAAAGTAGCGAGGTGGAAGAACGTTAAAAGTAGGGTGTAAAATACTTGATGGTGGGAACACGAGCCACGCACACACGCACAGCTCAATGATTGACAGAGATAATGAGGCAAGTTCATGTTTTTTAAATGGCACGCTATACTTTTTTACCATCATTCGAACGCTCTGGAAAAGACGCGTATAGTGATGTAACGCATGTTGCTATTGTGATTCAAACTTTGCTTAAAAGACGCTGGGAAATATTGTACGATTGAAGGTCGAGGCGGTCGGAAGAGGCTGCGGACTGTAAACACGCCTCGCGCGACGCATAGACCGAGTTGCCGTGCTCTATGCAGCATGCACGGCCTACGCTACGTAGGTAAATCCTCATTTCCCAGCGTCTTTTAAGCAAAGTTTGAATCACAATAGCAACATGCGTTACATCACTATACGCGTCTTTTCAAGAGCGTTCGAATGATGGTAAAAAAGTATAGCGTGCCATTTAAAAAACATGAACTTGCCTCATTATCTCTGTCAATATAAACGTTGTGATTATTGTGCATGTACCAAAGTATGTGCCCCATAGTCGGCTTTGATTCACCGAACACCGGTTGTCGATACGTGCAGTCGTACCCGGAATAAAGGGGGTTTTACCTCTTACGCGACGTTACAAAATCATAATGAGTACTGAAAAGTCTCCATACAGTATTAATCTATGCTCGTAAATACAATGCCATTTCTTTCTCTTAAGTCCAGGAATGACACGTAGAATTGGTTACCTATCGTTGGATGCTCCGATAGGCAACAGACAATTTCCGGAAGTCAACTACTACTAATGCTTAGCTATATTGTCACCTAATCCCACAAGCCAGATCTCGACTTACATGAATAATTAAGTACAGTTATTTCGAACATGGATCAGCAGTATACTAAGACTGGCTGAAAGGATTGTTACTATATTGATGTACCATCCCTGAATTACTACATAAAGTTCAAAAGCACAACTGTAATAGGTTCTTTGTCGAAAGAGCAGTGACGAAATTCCTGTTTGGCCATTCAATCAGATGTACCCATCAACACCCAGGACACATTCGATTAGTACCCGAGAGGACAGACAGAGCATACTAGCGCAGTGGTTAGAACACTGTACTCGTGTTCGGGAGGACGCCAGGCTCAAATCCGCGTGCAGGAATCCAGATTTAGGTTTTCCATAATTTCTCTAAAATCGCGTCGGGCAAATGCTGGGATGTTTCCTTCATTGTCCTTGAAACAGTCCGAGCTTGTGCTGCATCTATAATGGCCACCATGTCAATGGGACGTCAAACCATAATCTTCCTTCCTCCCGAGAGGACAGACATGTTTACTCAGTCATGCAGGATTGTACAGTCATATCAAGTAATTTGATTCAGGAAATGGGTTTGTCTGCACTGACAAAGGACGTATGGAGCACTGTGCACAGTTAGGTTGACTACCATTATGTGACTTCTCTTGACGTTGCAATGGACAGAGGGGCACACACGGCGACAGGTCCAACAACAACGGTGGACAGAGGAATGGAACCACATCGTCATCTCACACAAGTCCAAGTCACGATTCTGCGTACAGAATTACGAAGGCAACATACAGGGCGATTCGGTTTGCACTACCTACAGGTTTTATGCAACATGCAACTCCTTCAAATACCACGTGCAAGATTTTCATATACTTTGGCTTATTAAAAAAAACATGAATATGACTTTCCTGTAGAAAATTTAATGTAGTTCAATTTTACATTGGGGTACCTTTTTTACCAGAGGTTATAGTTTTCGAGTTATTCAAGAAAAACTTACAAAACTGACCTTGAAACGCGCTTTGCTCAGGTTGCCTAAAACCCATAGGTAGCGCAGCTTAATTACCCTGTACGTATGCATGAACTGTTTGGAGAACTCATCGTGAAACAGGCTTAGCAACTGGCGTGACAGTATGTGGCACCAGTAGATACACGGCACGAGCGCCTCTAATTGGCATAGTCGGTAGTTTAGGTAGCAGGAGCTATGTTTCTGGCGTCTGAAGGTCAGTCGCTGTGCCCTATCTACGAGGTCTCCCTGACGTTATCTTTCAACAACACACCGGAGTACTGCATGTTGCCCCTGCTCTCCTGACCTAATCTTATACTGAGGGTGGTTGACTATTCTCCTGGTCAATAATTTCTGCAGATCTGTGAGCCAATGAAAACATCGTGGGTTGCCAAGAGGCCGTTATGCCATCACTCAGCAGTCACAGCGATTGATAAAGTTCTGTATCTGTCGTCCAAGCTCAGTTCGATTATGGCAGCCTAGAACCAGAGTTGTTGCCGAAAGTGGCAGCTCCATGTACTACATTTCGCACTCTTTGTACCCCCAAAATACCAAAAAATTTAACCATATGATACTCTGTGGGCAGAATAAGTAATATTTTGTTATTAGCTACCCGTCTTGGCGTTGCAGTTTTGTAGCTCTACTGGTCGGCATGGGAGAATGTCGTCGCCAGCTGATGACTCTGTACCATATTTCCAGAATGAGATTTTCACTCTGCAGCGGAGTGTGCGCTGATATGAAACTTCCTGGCAGATTAAAACTGTGTGCCGGACCGAGACTCGAACTCAGGACCTTTTCCTTTCACGGGCAAGTGCTCTACCAACTGAGCTACCCAAGTACGACTCACGCCCCGTCCTCACAGCTTTACTCCTGCCAGTACCTAGTCTCCTACCTTCCAAACTTTACAGAAGCTCTCCCGCGAAATTTGCAGAAGTAGCACTCCTTCTTTCAGGAGTGCTAGTTCTGCAAGTTTCGCAGGAGAGCTTCTGTAAAGATTGGAAGTTAGGAGACTAGGTACTGGCAGGAGTACAGCTGAGAGGACGGGGCGTGAGTCGTGCTTGGGTAGCTCAGTTGGAAGAGCACTTGCCCGCTAAAGGCAAAGGTCCCGAGTTCGAGTCTCGGTCCGGCACACAGTTTTAATCTGCCAGGAAGTTTCTGTACCATATGTTAGGGCCTCCAAAGGTTGTCTCTCAAGTAGTTGCTCTTAGCGGGTAAATAATTGCCTATAGACAGGGAACGCAGGCGTCGGCCGAGCCCACTTTCGCTGTCGCGCGACTGCAGCAGGCAGGGCACGGCAGCGCTTTTCGGAGTTGGCCCGGCGAGGCTAGGAGCAGCGCGGCCCGGCCGTAATGATCGCGGCAGCCCCGCAAGCCGCTCTGCCGGGCGCGCGCCCGCGTGGCTCGATACTAGGACGGCGGTTGACCGGCCTGCCGCCGCGGCGCCACCGTCGCGCCGCTAGTTGATAAAAGCGGGCGTCGCGCGCCGCGCCGCTACAGTCGCAGGTCGACCGCCGCCAACGCGTGGAAGCGCTTATCTTCCTTTTTTTATACTTTTCTACTTTTATACTTCACCGTCGTCGTCGGCTTGAGCAGTTCTCGAAGCGCTGCGAGCGGCGAAGAGGAAGGCTGTTCGAGACGAGGTGAGTACTCGAATCAGCTAGTCCAGCGTGCCTCGTGTGTGCCGAAGGAATATTTTTAGTGTGAAACTGATACCGTATTCAAATTACGTTCCGAGCGTACGCGGAGAGCTCTGTGAGTTATAGCAACATTTCTTCGTGAAAAACATGCTGCGTATAACTTGGCGGAACTACCTAAGATACTTCGCTCTACAAGACTTAGAAATGAAATCTGTACTAGGTTGAGCTACGAGCAAATTGTGTGCTACAGTGTATGCTGGTGATAAGGCACAACCGTACTTCTCTAATGCCCAAAATCTAGGTCTGATCGAATTAGGATTGTTGATTAAACATACGAATCACTTGTCTAAGAAAAAGTTTCAGCTGCGTGCCATACAACTTTCGCATTCACGTGATATTTTCATTTGCAGAGACATGCTTAACAAACGGGCACCATCCATATGTGAACAAACAAGTGATGATGTCCATATTCTTAGGTCATTATCCCTGCAATAGTTCCTAATTTTAGCCCGTGCAGTTTCTGCAACAATACGAAACCTATACCTGTGAATCGATACTTCACATACGTCGGTATACACACATGAATGAATAAGTGCTGGTAATCAGACATTTGGGTGACTTCTCCATGAATTAGCGTCAGTTCTATGCCGTAGTGTTGTATACTTCAGTGGAAACAAACTTCACGTATTCGAACCATCAATATGCGCCAAACAGGCGCTGAAGACCATTAGGTCACTTCTTCCTACATGCGTTTCAGTCCCATTCCGGAGTATTCCTGTAATGATACTATAACTACATGTGTATAGAGATACTTAAGATACAGTCAGTAGCAATAGACATATGGCAACAATCTACAGTAATCGAATACCTAACCATTCATGTCTCAATTCCATTCTACAGAATTACAGAATATGCATACCTGTTGAGCCGTACTTTAGTTATAAAAACTAATAAATGTCAGTAGTTAGATATGTTCATCAGTTTCCTGCAACGACTTAAATAGTATCCTATTGAATAGCTGCAGTCACATATTATGTACATCTGTAGAAACATACTCCACATATGGAAATAAACAAATGTGAACGAAAATTTCCAATACGCTGCAGCCTGAGAAGCATACTTCACGTATGGCAGCAATCTACTGAGAAAATATAACTGCTGATGTTTCGGCCTTTAGATCACTTGTGCTGTAACATGTTTAAGTTCTGTCCCACAGAATTACATGAGATGCATACCTGACGAGACGTGTTTCATTTATAGCAACTAATAAGTGCCGTTGGTTAGAACGTTTCATTACTTCCGCCGCAGTTGGTTATAACACCATTCGTTAGAGATCCTGCAGTCACATTTTACGAAAAATTTGAAGAAACGTAGTTGACATATGGTAATAGTGCTTACGTAGCGAATATTTCCATACACGATGCAGGTGACAATACTACATCCCTCTAACGATATAGTTGCAGCGCTGTTCGGGAAAAAACACCGTCCGCTGCTCTGTAGGTGCAGCTTCGATCAGAAATGTACTCGGAGCTTCCTGGCATTCTCAAGGTCAGCTGGCGGCAGAAGCACCGCAGTGCGACACGGCTGTTAACGAATCAGGAAGGTCACAGTCGAGGCTGGCTGCAAACTCGCTCTCACCTTCGACTTTTAAAACGCCACTGCAGTCCGTGAGCACGGTACAGCACAGCCACCTGGTCGCATTTCCTGCTTAGCAGAAGCAGACTGGGCAGTAGGCGCAACCTCTTTACCTTTGGCGAATGAAGTTACTGACCATTAACTACGGTAACATGTTGTTCTATAGCAACATCACAGTTTCTGTAAGTGAAAAATGCATTTGCGAAGAGATGCAAAGAATTAAAACGAACGGAGAATTGCGAAATAAAACACTTCGGTGTGGTTCGTCGACATGCTGCAATGTGGGACAGCATAATTGGAAACAAATCAATAAGCACTGCTAGTAAGCAGCAGGTTGGAAATACTTCTTTACTCCGTTCTTCAGCATATTCATTCAGGCTCTTAAGCCACGTCCCACAACGTAGAATTAGGCAAGATTATCACGGACTACAAGACATCATCGACTTGAAAATTATTGATGTAAAAATATCTCGAATCAGTAGACGCGTTACCCCCTTAAGTAAAAGTTGAGAAGATATACGTCTTGCTGGTTACAATTTCTGAATTTCGGAATCGTATTGATGTATGTATAGCAACAGTTTTGTATTAATTTGGTGAAATGCCAATGTAGCGTCATGTCACAGTAACAATCCAATTTTACAGTAAGTTGTGAGTAGAAGGAGACACACGTAAATGAATTCTGCTTCAGTGCGAAATCAAATGAAATAACTACGGCGTTTTCTTCCCCATTTTGTGATTCTGCACTAGGGACGTTAACGATAGATGACAGGAGTGTATTTAAATTGGAAATTTAGTATTTTCCCCGATAGTTTTAATTTGTACAGCCTGTTAGTTCGCATTTCGTGCTAGGACTAGCAGCCTGAATTAGGGACACCACCAATTCACTATTGACAAATTTACCAGTAATCGACCTCAGCAATGTGTTATTTTCGTGAAACAATCGAAGTCGTTATAACAGAAAGCAGCTTTTATGAGGAGACGCAAAACTCTAAAAAGACCATTGAATTCCCAGTGTGTGTCACAATTATGCGAGACAAATCGGAGAATGCTTTTAGAAAGCAACCGCTAGAAAATATTGCACTGCTGCGCTAAATTTCCTAAGCCACGTCCCTTGACTTCAAAATGACATTACGCATCTGAAAAATTTTTGTTGATCCAGTTAGTTAAAGTGTTTTCACATTTGTTGCTGGCTAGAAGAACAGCTTCATGTTCAGTTTACACATTTACGAAAGTACTACACGTCGATTCCCGTATTTTGTGTGTCAAGAGAGTGCTTTGTGGCTTGCAAATCGATTGCAATTAAGTTGGAACGCAATAAACAGAGCTGTTTGGAGATAGCCATCAATGTGGTATAAATAGTATTTATTTTGTACCGTGAAAACATTTTTCAAGGATGTTTTGAATCATAAGATTTTTAAATCAACATTAACGAAGAATGTTTCTTACTGACTTCCATTCCTTTATTTCGAAATCCTGTTAGTATTATTCTAACAAACTTTTAGCGTTATTCTGGAAAAATTTCAATCCAATGTGACGTGAAAGTAACATATGTAAATAAAAATTAGCATGCGAGTATAAAGATACCTTTGAATTTAAGCTGGTTCAGTGCCAAATAATACGTGATAAACACGACGTTTCCAACGTTCTCTAATTCCGCGTTAGGTCGTTAATGACTAATGACGTGAGTGTAATTCAAATATTTCGAATTTTACATTTACTATACACTGATTCGTCCAAAGCTGATCTTTTCGCAGAACTGACTTAGATAATTTTATAGCATTTACGCAAGTATATCAAGTACTGCATGCGCACATGTTTACACCCTCGTCACCAAGTTAGTAGGAATAGTGACAGTAGCTCTATTCATCCGTGGATCACATTAACAAGGACGTTACTGGTTAATATCAAGAAGCATGATTTATATATGCGGAAATTTACATATTTATCGTTACACATTTAGTCGCCCGTGGTATTGTGAAAGGAACCATCACCGCATTTGCCTAAACTAATTTAGAGAAAGCACGGAACACCGAATCCCTAATTCATGAACAATCTGTTAACAGCAGTGCAACTTCGTTCGATTCATCCCTAGTGTGCAACATTGTTTTATATACACTCTTGCAGAGAAATTTTCTCATTTCTTTACACAAATCGCCGCACAAGCTACGAATACACTATCAGCGGACACCTGGGCCGCAACGATTGCGTTTGCTATCCATTTTATGTATTGTAGCTTTCAATTTGCGTGCTTGAAAACCTGAGTCGGCATGCTCCATAATGAGTGAGATGTTGAACTCATAAATAGGGTCTTTGTATCACCCATTGCAGAGCTCCGGTGCAAGGTTTGTTTTCGTTTTCGGTGTCAGCTTTTCTGCTCACAAATAAGATGAATGCGATGCAAGTGATGACTCGTCAGATACAAAAGAGGCGGACACGTCGCTCGCGCCAGCCCACTAATCTGTTGGGACGGCCACGTCGGCGCGCGGTGAGACGCGTATGTAAGAAGTGACGCAACCGGCCCCTGTCATCTAGGCTCGCCCGCGTTGCACTGATCCTCAGCAGCAGAGGTCACTCGTCGGATCCCCCCCCCCCCCCCCTCGATCACGATCACGATCGGCAAGTTCCTCTCTTTTGCCGCAGAGGCTGTGAGAAAGTGACGGATGCGCTAACCACTTTCCGAGTTCCGCAATGGTGACCATCCCGAGCGGAACGTACCTCCATTTCCAGCTTACGCAATAACAACAGCTGCCGTACAACTTCGTAGCTGGCTGTATCTACCAACCTACGTGACTAGAATACAGTCTTCTTTCAAAATTTCCAATTATATCCACCCAAAATTATTTACAGTGTACGCTTGTTACACATGTCGTGCTATACTCAATATACTGTAAGTATTTTGTCATAATCATAACGACCGGGAGAGCGGTGTGATGACCACACGCCCCTCCTATCCCGGTGGGCCACTTGTGGTCTGAAGATGGAGTGCTTTTTTTTTATTTTGACATAAGGAACCCCTGGTCTCCGGTGTCTCATTAGGGAGTAATAATATAATTATAATTTCTAGAGTTTGTTGCCCCAGTGACCTAAGTTCCCTCAAAAATACCTTCACAGTAGTGTAAAATCCAATTATCAAACGTACAACACAAGAAACAGAGTAATGGAAAAGTACTGTGTGCTGTCGTTGAGGGAATAGTTCAGCAAGGCGACGTCGCACCACTGTTCCACTGCATTTAGTAAACCCGTATACGAAGTGTATATCGGCCACCTATTCATCAGCGAACGTGTATACATTGCTGGGTATTACTGTTAACGTACAACTAATTCCGCCAGTAAAAACGAATCCCGTGTGGCATCGAATAGTATTATTCTGTTTTCTAAGGCTCCAAGACTGACCAGCCTCTTCTTTCCTGGATGAGTTACATTTCCTCGCGGTTCTTCTATTGATTCTCAGCCTTCTTATAGCTAATTTGGTATTGTCATTCCACTTTAAATCGTTCCAGGCAGTTATTCCTACGTATATTACGGTTGTTGCCGTTTCCAATTATCTATAGCCAAAAGTGTAAACGAATAGTAACGAGTCTTTTCGTCAATTTATCCGCAATGTGTTACGTTTATTTATGTCTCGACATACCGTCGATCCTCTGCTGATCTTCCTGTATTTCGTTACAGTCTTCTGTCTTTCAGTAGCTGTTTGACTCATTTTCATAAGATTGCTTTGGTTTCACGACACAGTTCTAGTAGCATTCACTCCTTCTTGGGTCTAAGTAAGCATAAACGGATTTCCAATTTTGACCTACACAATATATAGATATCACGTTGGTGGCAGAAACGGAATAAAGAGCTCCGAAACTATCATACTGTAAATTGTGTATTTGCTTTCACATTTTTCAACAGTTGCACAGCTCCTAGCTGCATGCCTTTTCCTTTAATTACACCAAAAGATTCTCTTTGTAGCTGTTTCTTCTTACGAATGTAAGCATTCATCACTAGTCTCTACATGTGCCGTACAGCATGGAAATATGGAGCTGAAAATGCATACCCCGAAAAATATTGCTACTATATGATTATCCAACACTTTTTGCTTTGTTTTCCACATTCAAGGGGTCCATTTAAACTCGTGAGTTGCCTGCTTTTACTATGTTACCCCGTGAAAATATCTTTGTAAATTTATTCCATTTATTATATTTTGGGTTCTTCTGACAGTCTATTATTTTGACTTCTCCTGGAAATATTGCGATGACTCTATTTTTTGGGGAACAGTATTTTCGTCTTTGACTGTTTAATTTTTAATTTCGACCAACATGAGTACAGTTTCGATCGTATGGCCATTTTACATGGGAGTGAATCAAACTGGACGTACGTTTTAAAACTTATCTAATATATTATTTTTTATCAACTTTTCATAACTGGGATTCACAGTTAAGTAAAATTTTTTTGAAAGACATTATGTTTACGCCAGTGACTATTAAACTTTTTATTTCCACTATTGTAATTTCGGCCTTAGGCCAATATCAAGTGCAGATGTTTTGACTTTAAGCCATGTCAACTTTATACACGACATATAAATGTGTTAGCGTGTATGAAGTTGACATGGCTCAAAGCCAAAACATCTGCACTTGATATTGGCCTAAGATCGAAATTGCAATAGTGGAAATAAAACGTTGAACAGTCACTGGAGTAAGCATGATATCTATAAAAAAAAATTTTATCAGCTTACGTGATATTTGAACCAAAGATACGTAAGTAACATAAAATTTCATTGTACTTTATTGTGATGTGATTATAGCTAACCCCAAGGCATCAACTTGAAGCATTCACTCTTTTCTATTTCAAAAATAGCTACATTCATGATGGTTCAGTTGGTATGAAAGTTTTATTTCACTTTTAGCCGGCCACTGTGACCGAGAGGTTCTAGGCACTTCAGTCCAGAAACCTGCTGCTACGGTCGCTAGTTCGAATCCTGCCTCGGGCATGGATGTGTGTGATGTCCTTAGGTTATTTAGGTTTAAGTATATGTAAGTCTAGAGGACTGATGACCTCAGATGTTAAGTCCCATGTGCTTAGAGCCATTTGAACCATTTATTTTACGTTTGAAAAACATACTATTATTTTTTTATATTATAATTTCTTGACAGTCAGTTGCGCGCTAGTTATGGGCGCCAGTTCTGTGACTGCGAAAGCGAAGGAATAAACTGCATCTATGCACCTCATTCCTTACAGAGCATTTTTAAAACAGCAGTAATGCCATACAGACGGCCGGCAATGACGAGAGCTTCCATATAGACGCAACTTACATACCTGCGGTACCTAGCTGTACAATATTTCGAATAGCAGACAGTGCAAGAAGATGTGAAATCTTCTTGTCATTTATGGCTCATGCTCGAAACGTTTACTACCAGAATAACCAAGTATCCGCCTACATAAAAATGCAATTCAGATCGTTGCCTGTGCCATACTTTTAGAGACTTCTATTGTTGAAAAGCTTCCGATGCAAACACGAGTTTGTGTAAGTGCACGCTATTGTAACCACGCTTCTTCCCGCCATAAAATGTGACTCGCTACGTGTGCACGCGGCACAAACATTTTATGTAACTCTGTAGTGAAGACATCTTGTGTAGATCGCTCTGTAAAATTTGGCGTGGATTTGATTTGCTGCTCTTGTAAAGTTCATCGATCTCATTGCAGTTGTTAAGGCATACGGAAATGAGTGAAAGCAGTAGCCCAAATAGGCTTTTCCTGTGTCAAGAATACAATAGGTGCTCCTGACGCAGTTCCCGATCGGCAAGTTCTGAGATACTGCCGTAGGAAAAATTTTGTGTGTAACCAGACACGCTCTCAATGGACGGTGATCGATTATAGCTCTCAGTTCATGCGGCTGAATTGTGCTTCCCGAGTCGTCGCAGTTTCTGTGTTGCGCGCCTGCGCACTAGTGGGTTATGATTCACTCCTATCGAGGTCGTCGTGCTGCGAGCTCCTTCCATTCGCTGATTAACTAAGAAATGATTGCATTGCACTGAATCAATAACGTCAGAGACAGATACACTGAAGAGATTTTCTTGTTGTTGTGGGTTAGTGGTGCGTATTATCCCCATGCCTGCCTTGACCTCCATACGTTTTATATATACCTACACGCGTAGCGTAGGACGGGCTAATGCCGTGTAGTCTCTTTGCTACACCAAAGGATTCTAAAAAAAGGATGAATACAGCAAAACTTGCCGTTTATTTGCCCTTTCCGTCTCATTGTTTGTACGATAACTTCGGTCACAGAACAACCCCTACTCCTTCGAAAAACTTTGCTCCTTGACAGCATTCGCAGATTACATTTAAAACAGAAGAATCGCTGGAAACTACAAATAAATTTAAAGCTAAGGCATCACTTGTTCGTGAAAACTGTGCTCAAATGGCAGGTGTTTTGCTATTCCTGAAACTCAGCAGTGGTTATCCTAAGCTTCGTAGAAATTATTACTTCGTTCTCATGTGCTTTCAGCGGATCTACGTTTCCATAGCGTAGCTGTAATAATGAATGTCCTACGGAGGACAATGCTATTGTTGTTGGAAGCCCCTGGGATTTTCTATCATTGTTACTCACTAAAAGATACTAAAGAATCATGCTCAATAATTCTGAAAATATTAGTGAAGTCTCTTACAGAGGGTACCTTCTTTTATTTTTCACTTACGCGTTCTTTTGGTAAAGTTGTAGTTTTTCGGCTATCATTAACAGCTATAATAATTTCACTAACTGACAAGAGTAAAAACTATTATTATTTCTTATTATTTCTATTCGGGAACGAATATTCACAAAAACCTCATAAAATAAGATAAAAATGGGATAAAAATTTGTGCCCTCCCATAAACGTCACCAAAAATCTTTTCAAACGCATAATAAAACTTGATGAGCCACTACAGAATGTTGGACCGACACTTCCATGTTTAAATATTTTAAATAAACATCAAATCAAAATTTATTTACAGAAATCGCAAACGTGAATGGCCCAGTCAGCCATGATGCTATCTAAGTGTACCCACATTTGGCACTAAACACATTTAACCGCATTTCTTCGCGAGTATCTTCAGAGACATTTTCATCACTAAAGATGCAGGTTCCATCACTCAAGTCTGATGTAACCCCATCGTTGATATCCAGATCATTATCGCTGTTCAGAATGGGAGTTCATAGGAGGCACATGAATCTCATGACAGATCCGATCGTTCCGCGGACTGAATTTTCTTTTCCTGAAGGCCTTTAGTCTGTTCAACCCTACCCCGTACATCTCCCACCCCTAAAAAATCCAGTGACCTCTTCCTAGTAGCACTTTTGACAAGTAACGTGGTGAACAGATCCTTCTATGGCGTGCCCGTGATTAGGCCGGGAATTGCTCCTTTGCGTCCCTCAGTCGCAGTTCTCTTCTGAATGTTGGTAACAGGAGGTATGCCGGACGTAGAAACAGCATTTGAAGTTCAGAAGAAATATTACGATTTTTAAATGGAGCCCATAGCTGCTTCGACCCCAGACAGATTTAGTTTCTCCGTGGCTTCCTAAATGTCTTAAGGCAAACGCTCGGTTGATTTCTTTGCAAGAACACGGTCGACTTTCTTCTCCATCCTTCTCCAGTCCGAGATTGTACTCCGTCTGTAACGACGTCGTCACTGAAATGACTTTAGACCCTAGTCTCCTTCTCCTCGTTTGATCAGAAGTTGTCCTGGCTCTGAGCGCTTCCCATATCGTGTTGACAGACGCACTATCATAATGAAAAGTCCCTGTAGCCTGTTGTACGCTTCCTCTCCCGTTTCTTCCTCCCATAAGCGATAGGCATCACGCAAACACAAACTATTTTTGAAGGCTTCAATGAAGAATATCTTTCGAGCGGCCGCACCAAGTCGTCATCTTCTTTGAAACTGTGCCATTTTTTACTAGTCAACAACTTTGAAACGTCCCTGAACGATCTCTTCATTGCACGTCTACTTATCATTTGATGGTACGGAAAGGCAAACAAATGTCACTAAAATCTTGCTCTGGATTATTCCATACACGAAAAGTATGCTTTCCCGACTTCATGGACGTAATAGGCATTTTGGTGCACAGATACTGACAGTATTGCTGCAGCGAGCGAGATGCTCACATACAGTAGGTTCGTACTGATGAAGAGCGCAGATCAAATTTACTTTCAGTCCTAGAGACATCCATATTTCATGAGTTCCTCAAATAATTTCCGGAAAGTGTCCAGATGACTTATAAAATTGGCCACGTTCGTCCTTCTACAATCGGGCTGGTGTTCCATCTCCAGAGATGAGAGAGTGGCGTTAAATCTTGATCTTTCCTCTTTTTGTAACGCCGGCGAGTATTGTCAAGTATCCTGGCAGAACATTTTGCAACGCTGGCAAGCGACGGACCTAACCAGTACGAGTCAGAACGTCGGTCGATATCTGTGGCCAGGTTGGCGATAACCGATAACACGTCACGGCAATTCTTGCGTTAATCTTCCAAATGTTCATTATCGCACATCATCCAGACTGCGTGAGAAAATCGCACTTGCCTCATTGAAATTCCAGGAGCCAGCTCCATAAACGTCTAGAATTCGCAAAGCGTTTGCGCTATTGTCGAGTTCCATCCTTGTAGTGCAAACAGTTATCTGACTAATTATACAGTACTGCAAACATTATCTCCTCAAGGGCAAAAAAAACTGCGCATTTAAGAGGAAGATATCTCTCGACTACACTTATTCACTTCAAGGTGTTCATTGACATTGAAAGCAGCGAGATGGCGCAATGGTGATACAATGGCTTCGCATTTTGGAGGGAGGGAGGAGCGGGTGGGGACACCAGTTCAAATTCCTGTCCCTCTGTCTTGGTTTAGATTTTCCGTGGTTTCCTTAAGTTGTTTCGAAGGTTCTTTTGAAAAGGAAAAAGCAAATCTTATCGCCATACTTGCCCAATACGGGCTTGTGCTCAGTCTCTGATGACCTAAACGTCGACGGCACATTAATCTCCTGTTTTCCTCGACCATAGAGGCCTTAGAACCTGCCTCTAGTAACTAAGTTGTCTGGCTTTTACCTTTGATCCCAAGCTGTTGTAGGTCTTTGTCCATCCGTGCTTTGCTCCTGGAGTCTGCGAAACAGATTTTTTTTTCTCTGGGCACCTCGGCGTCACAAATTTGACTCGTAGGTGCTCTGGCACACTAGACGCTTTACAGCCCTTTCTGGAAAATTTTATGTTGTCGGGTCATTTCCGACAATTCCCGGTTCTTCCTTCTTCTTCATTCACCAGTATCTCACAATGTACCAAAAATATTCCGAAAATTTTTAGTGATTTGCTTTCACAGCACTCAAGAAGATTGATGCCGGAAGTACTCTCCGCCACACACCGTTAAGTATAACTGTGGACGTACAGATGTAGGTGAAACTGTACAGAAGATTTCTCTTCTGGGTACACTCCCTGGACGTCGCGCTGGTTGCGAGCTACCTGCTTTTTCAGCCGTATACTGCCCTGGAACTTTACCCCTAGGATTTCCCTGACAGTCACGCCTCGCCGAGAGCTGCTTGGAAGCAGCACCTACTCGTACCAATCCCTGAGCTGACGTCTGTCTGATGCTGGCGTCATACGTGCTATTTTGTTTGCTACTCCTAGTCCCTTGCAGACGTAATGCTTATCGCTTCAGAACTTTACTTGCATGTCCCGGAAGATAAGTGGGTCATGGTCCAAGTGTCTTAAATAATAAAAGTGATGCAGTTAATTGTTATGTAAGTAAGACAGGCAAATGTAATGTCAACTTGAAATAAACTACTCGTGCAAAATTCTCATCCCTCCAGCAACGCGAATTGCACAAAAATCACTCATGATGTGGAGTGAGTCCACTAGTCCCAGTAGTCTACTTCAGATAAAAATTGAGGCAGTGACGCACATAATCAAATTTTAATAATTAGTTTCATCATAAGTCGCACATGTCTTCCATACCAATCCCAATCCTTATTGTACTAAATTTCAGTATCAGAATATCAGCAACCTCGTGCAACCGCTTATTATTGACATCACACCACACTAGGAATTGTTTCATCATATCTTTTCTTTTCAGATCATTTAAAACATAATTATAGCAGTAAGTTTATAAAGCGATTCATCCCGTTCCTTACTTGTCGCCTGCTTTGCTTAGTATTTATTGTGAAAGTGCTCTCTTCTGGGGAATGGATTCTGCCATCTCGTCACTAACTGTAATCGTTACGCTTGGATCACCGTTCCCCATACCACTTTGCTCCGCTACTGTGCCATTTGCTCCAACGCACGATGGCTTCGCCTCATTACCTGTGCGGACGACTACTTGCTGCTAGTCAAATACGAGTACAGCCTAGGTCGAAACCCTTACTCCTCAAATCTTATGCAATCTGTTTTAAAAACTCGAAAAGTTCTAAGACGTATGGCTCATAGTGACGACACCTGTCACACGCCGAGCCGCGAGATTGTAACCACTTATTTCAGGTACAAGTCGATAAAATTTCTCCCGTATTGGATTCACTGTCATCTGCTTCACTACGTGTCACCAGGGTTCTAAATCCATGCAATATTCGCCTCCCACTCGTAACGGGCGGTGTTTTCCCCGACGGTAATATAGTGAAAGGAAGTGCCTTTCCGGCAAACAAGCGCTCCACGACAAATGGCAGGTGTTGCGTAACGTGTCGCGGTGATATGCAGTGCCGGGGTGAACTGCAACCTGCTGTCGTTGTTCCAGATATGCCACAGCGGGGAAAAAATATAGCAAGGCGATAGCAAAACGGGGACGACGTCCGGCTGAAACAGCGCATGCGGAGGTCGCCTTGTGTACACGGTGGTATAACAGCCTTCAGTCAAGCGAGTTGAGAAATAAATAACAAATATCGGTACATCAACGAACTCATCCCGTCGTCTTCTTCTCTGCTTAATTGGCGTGATATGTATAGAAGATAACATAAACTAAACAGTTTTTTTCCCCATTTGCCTTTGCAAAGATACTGACAAGGGGAGGCCGCCAATTGTAAAATTCAGATTCGATTCATATTGCGCATAATAAAAGCTCATAACCAGAAGTGTAATGTGGCAAAGCACCAAGATGCACTTCTCAGCCGTTGTCGAGAAAATCGACAGTTAAAAGAAACCGTTGAGGTGAAATACTCTCTACGATTTGTAACTTACTACAGCGTCGTGGCGCAGCGGTAAGCGCTGGGGTTCGTAATCCGAAGGTCGCCGGATCGAATTTCGCGCCATGCAACTTTTTTTTTAGTATTTGTTGTATATATATATATATATATATATATATATATATATATATATATATATAAAATTCCCGGCAATCAGTTGCAACAATTATGTATATAATAAGTTGTTGAAAGTCGTTTGTCGTGGAAAAACTGGCGATTTCGAACATGATTATGTTTTCTGCAAACAAAGTTGTATTTCACAAATGTTATTAATTGTCTTCATAATGTTTACACGTGCAGTTAACGGAAGACGTAGAAACGATATTCCGAAACGAATACGTATAGTGTGAGACCCCATGATATATATATATATATATATATATATATATATATATATATATATATATATATATATATTTGAATTACAAAAAACAAATACTAAAAAAAAAGTTGCATGGCGCGAAATTCGATCCGGCGACCTTTGACTTGCGAACCCAAGCACTTATCGCTGCGCCACGACGCTATAGGAAGTTATACCTCGTAGAGAGTATTTCACCGCAACGGTTTCTATTAACTGTCGATTTTCTCGACAACGGCTGAGAAGTGCATCTTGGTGCTTTGCCACATTACACCTCTGGCCATGAGCTTTTATTATGCGCAGTATGAATCAAATCTGAATTTCACAATTGGCGGCCTCCCCTTGTGAAACCAAATGTCGACAGTTACCAGTTTACTATGTGAGTTTACAGTGTGAGAATGAATGGATAAAGTTAAATACCTTACATCTAGATCTACACTATGCAAGAAACTTTACGGTGTGTGATGAAAGGAGCTCCTGGCCTCACTATAATTTCCCCGTTCGCCAATGAGAGAGAAAGACTGTCGGTACACCGCCGTATCGTTTCTCATTTCTCTGACTTCGTCTTGGTCATTCGTCTAGCCGTATGTGAGAGAGTAATACGCCGCCCGGCCCTTCCTAGAACGTGCGCTCTCGGAATTTCAATAGCAAACGTCGCCGTGATACACAATGCCTGTCTTGCAGCCTCTGCCGCTGGAGTTCGTAGGACATCTCCGTAACGCGCTCTCGCCGATTAAACGATCCCGTGTCGAAACGTGTCGCTCTTAGTTGAATCTGTTCCGCGAGTCAAGGAACACGTCATTAACCTTGGCATCGTTTTGTACGACGGTTGGGATCTCATGGACGGTAAGAGCAAAATATGTCACGAAAGTGAAGAATTCGAGTGCTAGCGGCTCGTGAGGCGTAATTGTGAGGCAAACTGTTGAGAACGAAAGGGCGACCGAAGGTCAGTGGAGATGTCTGCGTGTCGATTGCGCCGAAGCGTGATGTTAGGTCGCACGCTGCAAGTTGTCCCTGCGTGCGTGGTCACGCTTAATGGCGACATTTGTATCGGTTGTCTGCCGTGTCTTAATTTCATGGCGACTTTTATTGGTCATACACGGCTTTATGGCAGCCGACGAGCATCGCCTGACGTCGCAGGTATACACGTGTATGGAGATGTCGTCTACCTGCGTGCACTAAGCAACAGCTGCGGCGCCCGACATATCGGCACGATCCTTACGTTTACACATGGCGTATAGGCTTTAGTATTGCAGATTGTGGCGTGTATTCAAAACTTTCTTTATTCCAAGAACAATATTTGCAACTGTTCTCTATTGGCTGGACGATTCCAGCGAGATGACTCTTTATTGTTTTGCGTGCATGTTAGGTGGACACCCTTCTTTGAAAGCAAAACAAAGATCCAACGTGCAAGCTGTTGTCGACAGAGTTCTAATTCATTACCACAAGGATGAAAGAAGGAACATCTGTATCCTTATAAGAAATCGCCCCAGTTCTTCTGTGAAGTGATCGCCTTAAGGAAGTGTACGCAAGTGGTGCAGCAACATTTGTGGGGGGCAATGTTGAGTATTTACAGTTTGTTAAGTAAGATCGTGGTCGGGTAAATTAGTAGAAAAGTGTATTTGACAACAAACTAAAACTACATACATCATATATGAACAAAAGAAAATGCAATTACAATTAATAATACGTCCAGTCACCCGCAGCGTCGACAAGTGCTCGGCATCTCCGAGGCATGCCTGAAGCCAAGTTTTCACTGCTCACTGCTTTCGACTTCTCTTAACCCCGAGCCACCACTAGCTGAAAATTTCGCACTGCAATCTGTAGAGCTCGATGAATGCATCGCGGTCGTTCCTGAGCTCATGAAACGGCCGAATCTGTACTTGTTTCCAGATCTCTCCCACACAACGGCCTCCCGGAAGCTTAGATTACAGGAGTACGCCACTACTC
Source organism: Schistocerca nitens (assembly GCF_023898315.1). Taxonomy (NCBI): domain Eukaryota; kingdom Metazoa; phylum Arthropoda; class Insecta; order Orthoptera; family Acrididae; genus Schistocerca; species Schistocerca nitens. Next base: position 1,133,714,862 of record NC_064614.1, on the reverse strand, counting down.
TACTCTTCCGCGGTATTCCCTGGAAGAGACCTCCAAATGCGTCGAATCTGCGTTGACAGCTGTTTCAAAGTGAAGATCTTTCTTCCTTGCAACTTCTTTTTGGTATAAGACATACATTTTCAATAGGATTAACGTCAGACGACTGTCACCGCCAATCCAGTTCCTGCACACCTTTCTCTCTTTTCGAGTCGCCGCAAAGCGCCTGCGCCATCCTGTCTTCATTTTTGTCGTTGAACCAGAATTTGGCAGTCGGTATCAAACATCTTTGATAAAGGCGTCCCGTAAGTTGCACTCATGTCTCTTCTTGTGTATCTCAGTCAAGAACTCAAAGTAAACATGTTTTATGGACATACCGAGAAGAGTAAAGGTTCCCTCCGATGGGCTGTGAAAGAACATAGTCAATATCTTTTACCATCTGTGTGTAATGCCAAACACACGCTTACGTAACAGACTGTACAATAAGTCTTGTGGTACTTGTTACGACTTCATACACTTCTTGTTGTAAAACTTTGAGCATAGCTGCTAAGGTTCAGTGACCGTGTCAGCATTATATTAGAACAAATAAGCCCTCGGTCACAAATATTAAGTAAAAATTGACCAGGTTTCGACGTTACTATGAGCGTCGTCTTCAGAATTAAACTAACTGTTCTAAAACATATTAGGTATGTAATACGTTAATAAAATTTGTACTGACTGGAAACAGATGCAGTACTTACAAGTCACGTTTAAAAAAAATCTAAGCCGGAAAGGCGACGTCATGAATAGTCGTAAATAAGATGGCGAGCCACTAAGGGCTGCTCGTACTTGAGCGAACAAGGATTGCAATAAGACTCTTGTTGCAATCCTTGTTCGCTCAAGTACGAGCAGCCCTTAGTGGCTCGGCATCTTATTTACGACTATTCATGACGTCGTCTTTCCGGCTTAGATTTTTTAAAATGTGACTTGTAAGTAATGCATCTCTTTCCAGTCAGTACAAACTTTAATTTTATTGTTGGTTTGTGGGATTAAAGGGACCAGACTGCGACGGTCATCGGTCCTTTTTAATTTTATTAATGTCTTATATACCTAATATGTTTTAGAACAGTTAGTTTAATTCTAAATACGACGTTCATAGTTGCGTCGAAACCTGGTCAATTTTTACTTAATATTTGTGACCGAGAGCTTATTTGTTCTAATATACTTCTTGTTGTTTTCGTTTGGAGGCGATGTTATTATGACCATCATCACATAACACTGACTTAAGAAAATGGAAAGTATTAGTAAAACACCAGTCCGATCTCCCAACACACAAAGAGTATTACATGATTAAACTTTGAATCAATTTGAAACCGATAACCAACACCGACTTCAATACGAGGTATCATCCCCACGAGGACTCTTGCACTCTTGTATTTATTTTACGGTGGATACTAATGTTTTGTGATAGCTGAAACTACGTCAGTTCACGATGACCGACGACTTGAGGCTAGTATGAAAGTTACGTCTTCCATCGCACCCCAGACACGCTGCATGAGTGACAAATCATGGGACAGGCCAGGGCAGTCAATGATCCGTACATTCCTTAAGGCATTTGTAGTGTGAAGTGCAGTGTGCGGTCTCTCATTATCTTGTTGGATTTTGCCATTTGGTACCCTGGTCGTGAAGGGTGTGCTAACAAGGTTTGTCATTGCCGTGTACACCGACTGGCCCAAAACTCTGTATACCTATATAACTGCATCCGCGAACACGCATGGCGACGTCGGACAGCGCCGGCTGGCCCGTAGCGCTTGCCGACTGGTGTCGTGTGGTGTGAGGCGCTATCTCCCTTCCCTGCGCCCAACAGATAAGACCGCCGTTGGCGTAACTCGGCAAACACGACCACTATAGGCCAGAGTTTAGCACTAAGCGCGACGACTGTGGCAGCGCAATTCTATTACGCCAGTCACACCTGCAGGGCATCTTCGTGACACACGCATCCTGAACGTGAACGCCGGGAAGATAATATCTGTACCAGCATCCCATTCGCTCATTCTGATCACATTCTGGAAGTTTCACTAAATAGCTTCGGTCGGATTCCAGAAGCGGTGGCTTCCTTCACTTTGGCCAATACGAGCTAGTGCTCCATCTATTGTCAGTGGCACAATAATTAGTAAAATTCATTACGTCTTACATTTACGAGGGCTTGCTGAAAAGAAATGCCTCCGAAATTTTTGTGTGAAAACTCTTACATCTTTTTAAATAAAACAAACGTAAACGTTCTACGTCTTTATTCTTTGCGTCTACATATTTATATCTCCACGTGGTCACCCTGGCGACGAATACATTTCTCCTAACGAGAGACCAGTTTGTTGATACCGTCACTGTAGAACGTTTGGCTTTGTTGACGGAGCCATAACATCAACTCTGCTTGCACTACTTAATCACTACCAAAGTGAATTTCTCGAACGTGTTCTTTAAGCTTTGGAAACAGACGCACTTCTCTGTTCCAGAAACCTTGCATTAATTCAAAGACTTCCATCTACCTTCCATAACATTGATTTTAGGGTTCGTTCCACTTCATACAGCTCCATAATACTGGGTTATTACAAATGATTGAAGCGATTTCACAGCTCTACAATAACTTTATTATTTGAGATATTTTCACAATGCTTTGCACACACATACAAAAACTCAAAAAGTTTTTTTAGGCATTCAAAAATGTTCGATATGTGCCCCTTTAGTGATTCGGCAGACATCAAGCCGATAATCAAGTTCCTCCCACACTCGGCGCAGCATGTCCCCATCAATGAGTTTGAAAGCATTGTTGATGCGAGCTCGCAGTTCTGGCACGTTTCTTGGTAGAAGAGGTTTAAACACTTCATCTTTCACATCACTATGCGTGAAACTTGCCCGCACGCGTTCAACCGTTTCTTCGCTCACTGCAGGGCGACCCATTGATTTCCCCTTACAGAGGCATCCAGAAGCTTTAAACTGTGCATACCATCGCCGAATGGAGTTAGCAGTTGGTGGATCTTTGCTTGAACTTCGTCCTGAAGTGTCGTTGCACTATTATGACTGACTGATGTGAGTGCATTTCAAGCACGCCATACGCTTTCTCGGCTCCTGTCGCCATTTTGTCTCACTGCGATCTCGAGCGCTCTGGCGGCAGAAACCTGAAATGCGGCTTCAGCCGAACAAAACTTTATGAGTTTTTCTACGTACCTGTAGTGTGTCGTGGCCATATGTCAATGAATGGAGCTACAGTGAATTCATGAAATCGCTTCAGTCATTTGTAATAGCCCTGTACTATCCCTAAATATTTAAACGATGTGGATTGCTGCAGATGTTTGGCACTAATCGCATAACTGGGTACTGTGGGGCTCATTTCGTTTGTTCTAGGCGCTTCCTTATGAACCATTACACAGAACTGCTATTCAGTCAGTGAAATTTATGTCCATGTCTTTCTAAATTCCCTATCGCCCAAAGACATTAATTTCCTGTAGACGACAGTCTCACCAGTAATCAGTGTGATAGGCCATCAAAAAGATTCCGTTTGCTTGTGTTATTGTAGCATACATGCAACATAGTGCGACTCTAATACAGGTATATAAGCACCGACATATAGGCAACGGATTACTGTGGTATTCCTGTCTTTCCATCGTGTGTGCGGCAAATGCGGCAACGTGAACTATGGCGACGTTATTACCAAATGCGTCAAAACAGGACCAACGTGCTCTTATTCTTTTCTTAGCTGCTGAAGCACAAACACAGGAAGACATCCGTCGGAAAATAAATAATATGTATGGGACAGCATGTCTGTCGAAAACGACCGTTGCGGAACGGTTCACTAAGTTCCGTGCTGGTCTCGATGCGACACGAGACGCCGGTCGACCTGAGAGGCCAGCCAGCCAGATTCCCCAGCACCCGCCCAATACTCTTGGACTCTCCCCATTCGAATATCACGCATTCTGTCTCTTTAAAAAGGATTTGCAGGGTTGACGGTTCCTGTTGCACGAGGACGTGCAACAGGTAATTACGCAGCAGGAAGCGATGTTTTGCCAAGCGGATATCTTCAAACTGGTGCATCTGTGGGATGATTGCCTCAATGCTCACGGTGATTTTGCCTGACTGACATGCCGATTATGGACTATACAGCTCTTCAAACGGAAAGTTCTTGATCGCTCCTTGTATATACTGAGAACGTTGGACGTCTTATTAAGATCGTGACAAAAAATAAAAACACCTACAGCCGTCCTTATGATTTTATTTTATTTTGTTGCAACCAGTTTCGACGCTTCATTGCGTCATCTTCAGGCTGTTTTGATGCGGTACAAGTTGATACGGTCCCCTTGCATAACCCATCAGTTGCCAGCATTACTGGATGGTTCAGATGGCTCTGAGCACTATAAGACTTAACATCTGAAGTCATCAGTCGCCTAGAACTTCGAACTACTTAAACCTAACTAACCTAAGGACATCACACACATCCATGCCCGAGGCAGGATTCGAACTTCCGGACTGAAGCGCCTAGAACCGCTCGTCCACACCGGCCGGCAGCATTACTGGATTCGCAGATAATGTGCCAGCACTCCAACCGTGCTCATGGTGATTTTGCCTGACTGACATGCCGCTTATGGACTATACAGCATGAGCCGGCCGCGGTGGTCTCGCGGTTAAGGCGCTCAGTCCGGAACCGCGCGACTGCTACGGTCGCAGGTTCGAATCCTGCCTTGGGCATGGATGTGTGTGATGTCCTTAGGTTAGTTAGGTTTAAGTAGTTCTAAGTTCTAGGGGACTGATGACCACAGATGTTAAGTCCCATAGTGCTCAGAGCCATTTGAACCATATACAGCATGAATGTTAGGAGTGCTGACACATTATCTGCGAATCCAGTAATGCTGGCAACTGATGCGTTATGCATGGGGATCGTATCAACCTGTACCGCATCAAAACAGCCTGAAGATGATGCAATGAAGCGTCGAAACTGGTAGCGACAAAATAAAATAAAATCATAAGAACGGCTGTAGGTGTTTTTATTTTTTGTCACGATAGTAAACGGCCGTTGTCCCACAGACATCCTGCTAGAAGGATGGACATACAAAAGGCTTATTAAGAATCTTTCGCCCACGTTTAATGTTACTCTCATTTCTGTTAAATAGTCCCAGTACACCGTAACGGGTTCTAAGAGTCAAAAATATATCGCATATCTGCGAATATACCCCTTACGGTGGTACCTTGTTTATTAATTAACGATCTGGTATTTCTTCGAACATTTCCATTAACTAATCATCTGTATCTAGAGCAGTTGCAGATGGCAGTATAGAGTGATGACACCACAGGCATTGCGATATTCGGGAAGGCGGCTTTAGCCAGTGCTGCTAGACTGTGCCGCGTTCGGTTCCGCGGAAGCGTCCTGCGGGTGCATTATACACGCGTTCTATTTCCACGCGTCCGGTAAACGCAGCGTGCGTGAGGCGCAACCAGTAAACGTCAGACCGTCAGGGTCACCGCCGGACGCTAAAAATTATCCGACCAGCGGTGACTCATCCCCGATCTGCAAGTTTCCCAGAAAGTTCGCCCAAAGGGCCGCGAATGTATTTTTGGGCCAAGCGTCGCCGTGCTAGAAGAATTACCTGGAACGGTCCAAATGCGGGAAAGTTATATTTCGACGCGCTCTTGAATCGGCGTGACGTGTCCCCCTCCTCACATTCCACGCATTCTGCTCCACGCTCTTTATTAAATGCTTACACACAAATACTGACAAATAAAACTAAATTATTAAGAAATTATTCGTCGCTCTGTATTTGTTCGTCTCTGTGTTTGAACACCATTCCATGTCCTTATGTTGTGACGTCTGTCCTCCATATAGAACATTTCAGTTACTGAGGATGAGCAATTTACAGCAGACACGTCCTGGAAATGTCGGAAGTCGAAAACAGCAGGGCTCCTGCGAAACGGCAAGGAAAACGACGCACAGAAATGTTTTGAGCGGAGAACGGTGCGAACAGAGACTCAAGCTGTTCCTGCTAACAAAGCGATTATTAACTGAAGCCGGCCGCTGTGGCCGAGCAGTTCTAGGCGCTTCATCCGGAACCGCGCTGCTGCTACGGTCGCAGGTTGGAATGCTGCCTCGGGCATGAATGTGTGTGCTGTCCTTAGGTTAGTTAGGTTTAAGTAGTTCTAAGTCTAGGGGACTGATGACCTCAGATGTCAACTCTCATAGTGCTTAGAGCCATTTGAACGATATTAGCAATATATTTAGCGCATGTAGAGAAAACTGCACTATGAGTTTCAATTCTTTTGCAGCACTCCTCGGGTACGACATTCCCTTTCAGAGTGCAAGAGCACTTTTGTAGTTGAATCTAGTACATTCACCGCAATTTGATGAATTTTTATGAAACATGTATTAGTTTAACGACACAGTCCACTATCAAAAAGAAGCAGGCGCTAATACGGTCACCAAATAGCCCCGTTCTACATTAGTCAATTTAACCCTCACTACACTCTGAAGTCTTAATGTCTGCATCTTAAACTAGAAGTGTATTTTGCCCTGTCACATTCAAATGTATCATATCGTAATCTTTTCGCAACCCTTCGGGAAATTCTACGGGTTGTATCAGTTGATGGCGCAGAATAAAACAATTTACAGCAAACAGAAATAAACATAGTTCCTCAAAGCAATCGTTTTGGGATTCATTTGTGAAGGTATTATCAATTCGCGATCATTATGAAACTGATAATTATTGTCACTTTTTGAGTGGATTAGGCCTAAAGCCGCCGTATGTGCATCACTCTCCACATTAGCAAAGTTTGCCATGGAATGTTTGATTAAGACTAATAGGCGATCGTCTTATTTCATCGCACATTCTTCCACACAGCCCAAGGAATGCAACTACCTCCGGTTTCTTCTACGTCGTCTTCTATCGAGGGTGCTTGATGATGTAGCTCTTGAGCAACAACGAATTACGTGACGTATGCATGACGGGACACTGACACACTTGACTGCGACTGGCGAGTGAAATGACAAACTGCGAAGATAGTGTATTCGCGTTCGGGAGGTCGACGGTGCGAATTCCCGTCCGGTCAGGTAGATGTAGGTTTCCCGTGGGTTCCGTAATTCGTTTAAACGCGGTGATTTACTTGAAGATGACATCACCAATTTCCTTCTCTATTCTTTCCCAGTTCGAGCACGTGCTCCGTCTATAACACTCTAAATACTGTCAAATGCTCTGAGAATTATGGGACTTAACATCTGAGGTCATTAGTCGCCTAGAACTTAGAACTACTTAAACCTAACTAACCTAAGGACATCACACACACCCATGCCCGAGGCAGGATTCGAACCTGCGACCGTAGCGGTTGCGCGGTTCCCGACTGAAGCGCCTAGAACCGCTCGGCCACTGCGGCCGGCCTAAATCCTGTCTTCCTTCCTTCCTTCCTTTTACTGATTCTCTGAAATGACGTCGAACACAATGATGTGGTCAACAAGGAACACGTCTAGGTAGATCTGGACGCTGGCCTACAAGATAAAATGACCCGTCTCCAAGTTTGTTCCGGCAATTCAGCTTAAATGTAATAGGTATAGATGTACTATCTAAAGCGACGTACAAAAACTTGTGTCGAACCAAGGACTCGAGCGCGGATTTCCCGTTTATCGAAAGCAGCCGCCTAAGCGACAACAATTGTCTATGATATCTCATTGTCTCGGTTTTAAAACCTGCACAGGAATCACGAGATGTGCGAATGTGGCTTATGAATTAATAATTTGTCAGAAGAAAGAGATAAGTGCGTGACATATGGAAGTTTGAATCGGTCCAAGGAACGTGTCCGGAAAGTCTGAATGATAAGCGGGCCGAGTTCTATTTCCGATCCGGCAAAATTTTCATACGTCGCTTTATGTAGTACATCTATCTATTACATAGTTAAGTTGAAATTCATGAATAGATTTCAATATTTTAAACTGTAGTTGGTCATCAAATGTCTGTATCATTTCTATCCTTTAGTGTTTTGTGTCAAGAATCGCCATAAAAGCGTCGTGTACATTAACGCGGTTGATCAACTAGAGTAGAGAATTGTAAATTCCCGTTAAAAAATGCAAAGAAGGGCAGCCCGTTTCGTGTTATCGCGCAACAGGAGTGAGAGTGTCACTGATATGGGACGCGAGTTGGGGTGGCAGTCACTGAAACAAAGGCGGTTTTCTTTGCGGCGAGATCTATTTACGAAATTTTAGCTTTCTCTTCCGAATGCGAAAATATTTTGTTGACACCCACCTACGTAGGGAGAAATGATCATCATAATTAAATAAGAGAAATCAGAGCTCGAATGGAAAGATTTAGGTGTTCCTTTTTCCCACGCGCCATTCGAGAGTGGAATGGTAGAGAAGTAGTATGAAAATGGTTCGATGAACCCCTCTGCCAGGCACAAGTGTGAATTGCAGACTAACCATGTAGATGTAGATGTAAAAATCGGGAAATTATCTGACATTCAAAACTAGTTTAAATTCAGTGCATTGAACTCTGCGGAATATTCTTTGAACACCTCCTGCCACAGTTACAAGCATACAGAAAGTGTGGCTCTTACACTGTACTTATTGTTCACTAAATGCATGTGTACACCTAAAACAGTACCCAATAACTTTTCTTAGTCATTACCATATTCCTAACTACGAGTAATACGGTGTTTACAAACACATTCGAAATTATCTCAAGTTTGTGAACTCGTTTACTGAGGCGGTTTTGCTTCTAATGTCGTACACTTTCAATTGGGTCAGTTTGAGCTACTACGAGGTGCATTCAAGTTCTAACGCCTCCGATTTTTGTTCCCCAGACTGGAAAGAGATAGAAACATGCGCATTGTTTTAAAATGAGGCCACGTTCATTGTCAATACGTCCCAGAGATGGCAGCACCGTACGTCAGATGGAATTTTACCGCCAGCGGCGAGAATGAGAACTGTTTTAAATACTTATAATGGCGACGTTTTCCTTACTTGAACAGCGTGCAATCATTCGTTTTCTGAATTTGCGTGGTGTGAAACCAATTGAAATTCATCGACAGTTGAAGGAGACATGTGGTGATGGAGTTATGGATGTGTCGAAAGTGTGTTCGTGGGTGCGACAGTTCAATGAAGGCAGAACATCATGTGACAACAAACCGAAACAACCTCGGGCTCGCACAAGCCGGTCTGACGACATGATCGAGAAAGTGGAGAGAATTGTTTTGGGGGATCGCCGAATGACTGTTGAACAGATCGCCTCCAGAGTTGGCATTGCTGTGGGTTCTGTGCAGACAATCCTGCATGACGACTTGAAAATGCGAAAAGTATCATCCAGGTGGGTGCCACGAATGCTGACGGACGACCACATGGCTGCCCGTGTGGCATGTTGCCAAGCAATATTGACGCGCTACGACAGCATGAATGGGACTTTCTTTTCGTCGGTTGTGACAATGGATGAGACGTGGATGCCATTTTTCAATCCAGAAACAAAGCGCCAGTCAGCTCAATGGAAGCACACAGATTCACCGCCACCAAAAAAATTTCGGGTAACCGCCAGTGCTGAAAAAATGATGGTGTCCATGTTCTGGGACATCGAGGGCGTAATCCTTACCCATTGCGTTCCAAAGGGCACTACGGTAACAGGTGAATCCTACGAAAATGTTTTGAAGAACAAATTCCTTCCTACACTGCAACAAAAACGTCCGGGAAGGGCTGCGCGTGTGCTGTTTCACCAAGACAACGCAACCGCACATCGAGCTAACGTTACGCAACGGTTTCTTCGTGATAACAACTTTGAAGTGATTCCTCATGCTCCCTACTCACCTGACCTGGCTCCTAGTGACTTTTGGCTTTTTCTAACAATGAAAGACACTCTCCGTGGCCGCACATTCACCAGCCGTGCTGCTATTGCCTCAGCGATTTTCCAGTGATCAAAACAGACTCCTAAAGAAGCCTTCGCCGCTGCAATGGAATTATGGCGTCAGCGTTGTGAAAAATGAGTACGTCTGCAGGGCGATTACGTCGAGAAGTAACGCCAGTTTCATCGATTTCGGGTGAGTAGTTAATTAGAAAAATAATCGGAGGCCTTAGAACTTGAATGCACCTCGTATTTATGATATCTCTGTATATTAACACATCGCAATGAGAATACATGGGAGTTGCATCAAATCAGTCACTTACTTGGCGGGCAGTAGCGCACTCCCGCCCTCGTGAATTTTCCCCTACGATGACTACCTCCCCCCTCCCGACCACTACCACCCGGCCTCCACCATCCACCACCATAGACAATCTTTCCTGCACGGTGTCAGGAGTTTTGAGACTGGTAACTTGAGCGTGGCGCTTGCAGAACACAACGGGGTCGCGCGCCTATTTCTGCAGCGTCCGCTTTTAGAGGCGGAGTAATATCCGCCACACGGAGACCAGCTGCCGCAGAGTGCGGGTATTAGCACAGAGCTTAGCCGCCAAGACCGCACGCGTGCATTCTGCCCTGCAGATTATGATACAACGTCACCCTGCGTTCTTAAGCGCCTCTTTGGTGCGGCTTTGTTCCTATGGATATCGTCCTTTCTCCGCTAGTCTTTGCCTCGCCTGATCCGTCGGAATTACAGCTGTAGCGTCACAAAGTGGGCCAGAGGATGACAGATGGTGTAGATAGTAACCGATTTTGAATTTTCCTCGCATTCGAATAAAACGGAAAAAGACATACGAAACTTCATGAAGAAGAAAAAAATGTGCACTTCTTCTTCTTCTTCTTCCTGGTCTTTATGCCATATCTTCTGGGGGTCTGCATGTTAATTACTAGATCTGGCAGTGTTAGTGATGGTGGTCGGATGAAAGTTTTTTTAAATGTTTTCGAATCGTGTAACTGAGAGTGCCAGCCCGCTATTCACCTAATCGGAAGTGGAAAACCGCCTAAAAACCATATTCGGACTGGCCTGCATACCTGCTCTCGTCTTTAATCTACCTGACAGATTTGGTCCGGGCCCACCGCCCCTCCCCTAGTCCCGGAAGTGGAGTGCTAACGTGTGCAGCTATCTGGGCAAGTTTATTTCTTTTCAACGCTACTGATTCTTCCGCTCTGAAGCCGTTTTGAAGTGATGCATTATTGTGGTAATTAGTCACACCTCAAGAACTTTATATTTAACGTTTGACCACCCAGAGATGATCATGTCAACTCTACTTACGTCCTATGTCGAACCCCAAAATCAATTCGACAGCAGCCCATCTTGGGAACGTGGCTCTCAATAATTTTCGTATTCTTGAGAGCCCTAGTCACGTAGAACTATCTAAATTATACATTTTACTTTTTTTCGAGGTAAAAGTTAAAACTTCATGACTATTCCACATACGTAGTCAGTAACCAAACGCGTCCCACACCTTATCGATAAAAATCGTACAAAGGCTCTACGGAACTTGGAAGTATCTCAGAGCTCTTGACGTTTTACACGTGATTGCTGCAAGAGCGCCGGCCGTTGTGGCCGAGCGATCTTCAGTCCGGAATTGTGCGACTGCTATGGTCGCAGGTTCGAATCCTGCCTCGGGCATGGATGTGTGTGATTTCCTTAGGTTAGTTAGGTTTAAGTAGTTCTGAGTTCTAGGGGACCTGATGACCTCAGATGTTAAGTCCCATAGTGCTCAGAGCCATTTCATTTTGCTACAAGAACGAAGCTAAAGACAGTCCGGAAACACGTAAAGAACAGAACGAGAAGCCCCTCCCGTTATATAAAGCATACGGTCCCTGCCCTAGTGAACGGATAAAATATTTTGTAAACACTGCCGTTCTAGGTTTGGCTGCAGCCATACTGTTCATCGAAAATTGGCTTACAGCGCTAAGGAAAAATGTAAAAGAAAAAAAATGTGTGAACGAATTAATGTGAGTAATTTTTCGATTCGTCACGGGATTTTAACAAGATTTAAAAATCCACTCAGTGTCCTGAGAAAAGACTGCGCCCTAAGACTGCGAACAGCGAACAGAGTGGTTTCGAAACGGTTTTCAGCTACAGTAGGGGCAGCCGACCTCGAGCGGCACGGGGCTCGTTGGCCACCCTTTGTCCCGGGGCGTGTCGAAGCGCTGATAACTTTAGGAACCGGCGCGCGCTAATTGCTTAATTAGTTCGCCACGCGCTGCAAGGGCGTGTCGCAAGTGGGTTGCTTTCGCTCTCTCGGGCGCCCGGACTTCCTGATGACGGAGTGCGCGGTCCGCACCAAAACGCCAGCTTCCGATTTCTAGAGCGCGGGTTTCCGCGGTTTCACCGCGCCTATTACGCGGTTGATGAGGCGCCACTGAGACGTATTGCAATTTCCTACGCCGCCGCCACTCTCGTCGGTAAACCCTAGTGCCTGGCTGTCACAATATTGGGGACATCGGTGACAACAGGATGCAATGCGGATAAGTGCAGATAGTTTTGTGTGTAGTACCTTAATATGTACACACATCAGTGTGATGGTTGTTTTTTCTCTGCGTCGAACGGTCTTCCCACGTACATATCAAGAACATTACGACCTGATGTTTTCTCTATGGTCGCACTGCACCAATAAGTGGACTACGCCTGTCAATATAGACTACCCGTTTTGCATTCATGCGACCACACTTCGACACATGACCTGCTGCCCAGGGGAAAATAAGCATTAATGGCTTGTTCGTGCCACATGTACTTGGAAGCGCTAACAAAACCTAAAAACATACGATTTGTAATTTCTATCATTATTAGTCTGCATATGTTGTTCAGTATACTGTCCTCCCTGCCAATGAAATATCTGCACTTATCGGCCTACCTGTGGCAGCCGGTGTAGAACATCTTCCAAAGCCCTTCTGCTCGTTGGGTATACGTGTTAAGATGTGCCTTTTGACATTCAAGATTATGAAACATACTGTTTCAAAAAAAATGTTCAAATGTGTGTGATATCTTATGGGACTTAACTGCTAAGGTCATCAGTCCCTAAGCTTACACACTACTTAACCTAAATTATCCTAAGGACAAACACACACACTTATGCCTGAGGGAGGACTCGAACCTCCCCCGGGACCAGCCGCCCAGTCCATGACTGCAGCGCCTAAGACCGCTCAGCTAATCCCGCGCGGCTATACTGTTTCAACACATCGCTTGATTTGCAGCAGTCGTATTAGAGACTGTGTCCAGTTAACTACAGAGCATGCTAACAGCCTCTCTTATTCTCATTTGTCGTTCATCCTCCACCACGCCTCGTCTTCGTTGACTGGTCTGAATACATTTATTGACACAGTGCATACCGTAGATTCCAGTACTTTACTGAAGCACCTTTTCGTGGGCCTGTTGTCTCTTGTTGCCTCTTGTCACTTTCCGCCGTAGACATCGTCAAAAAAACGCCGTCTTCTACTGACTTCTTGTGATTTATGTGTGGCATCACATTGATTTAGTCTGTAAGGAAGTTATAACATGCCCTCCCAAAAAAACTAAAAAGCTACGAATTTAAAACAGCTGGAGTGTACATAACAGTAGACTAGTAGACTGTATAGTTGCAATCAAAAGCAGTGTTTCAGTGCTAAGTACATCACTACCATCCAACATGCCAATGTAGGAAATATCAACGAGAGGTAGTTCTAATGATCAGTAGTGCTACTGCTATATCAGCGAACCTTATCTTTGCTACCTCTGACTTCGTGTTGTATAAAGTTTATTAAAACTGTGATGATGAAGAAACAACAAACTACAAAAAAAGTAATAGGCTTCAAGGACCTACAATATTTCCAAACTGCTCGGTTTCAATAACTTCATACAAACTTTTTCGCACTACAGTATTCAGTTTATTTTGGTTTACTAGTGTTAGTTACGAACGGATACTGACTGGCTTTCTTAACTGACACCAATGATCAATTGTTTTAAGCGCGACTGTTGCATGTAGCTGGCTGTGACTAGTGTCATGTTTGGCTTGTTGTTGTTGTTGGTGGTGACGGTGGTGATGGTGACTGCTTATGATGATGATGACGACAAGAGAAAAGGAACACAGTAAAACCAAGTACCGGTAACAGCGCTGCTACTTTCAAATAGCACCTGGGGAAATCCTTTCGAACGATGGATGAACCGCTTTGAACAATGACACAGACTCTCGCTTCGTCTGACACGTCGAAGAGGTTTGAAATGTAACTGAGGACATAGATGCAGTGTCTGGTGATCAGAAACTTAATGCCACCATCTCTTCTCCCGTCAAATATTGGCAGTAATTAATGAATGACCTTATGGCGTTGCAGAGGTAGTTTGACTACCTTGTGCAAGTCTTTCTACTTGATGCCTCTTCGGCGAATGGTGCGTCGTTGACAGTGATATAATGACAACATGAACGTGCAGTGCCCGAGCGAACAAAATCTCTGACCAGACCGGGAATCGAACGTGGGACCCCATGATATACAGACAGCAAGGGCTGCGGACTAAACGCTTCTTATACGATCAGGAATCGAACCAGCTATCTCCGAGCTGTGCGTCACAGCGTTGGAATGTCTTACAGACTGCGGCGGCTACAGGGGCGCGTATAGTGCAAGATCATAGAAGAGATGTCCCTCTCACTATCTTTGAAATTTAGTCCTTCTTGCATGAATGTATTGGATGAAACTTGTAACTTTTCCCTTAACTGTTCGTAACTACAAGGCGTGGCGTCGAAATTGTACAACCCGACAATAACATCATCAGTTTTACTCAGTGCATCACGAGGAAAATATAAAAGGTAAAACAACTGACTAGAGAACTAAGGTTGGTTTGTACACAGCAATACTTTACTGGGAATGGCCCTTTTGGAAATGATATGTCGTTGTCTTCCTAAGACCTTCGCACTGATTCACCAATCCAGCTATAAGCTACCTATATTTTAACGTGAACTGCAACCTACGGTGCTAATCAGTGTTTTTCGTATACGGAAATGATTACAAAAGTTGAAAGATGCCATAAATGACAGGAATTTTTTTTTTTTTTAACCGAGTGGAGATTGAGCTCTGCCTCTTTTGGAATTGTAGTGTGACACCCTTGTCCCGTTGTTTGAACAAAAAAGTCCTGTATTTGCTGAAGTACAATAATCTATATGAGCATACAAATGTTGGCAAAAAGCTTCCCACATTAACACAAATTCCAATTACGAGGGGGTTCAATAAGTAATGCAACACATTTTTTTCCTTCGCCCATTTCGGATGAAAAAATGCGGAATTTGTAGAGGAACATCATGGAATAATCCCGCTTCAGCCGCTATGTTTTCATGAAGTTCTGGTAGGTGGCGGTGCTATACCTCGCCTTAAAAATGGAGTCTGTAATGGAGATGCGTTCCAAGCAGCGAGCTGTCTCTGAGTTTCTTTCGACGGAAAACCAGAGCATCCTAGATATTCATAGACCCTTGCAGAATGTCTGCGGAGACCTGGCAGTGAACAAAAGCATGAGTCGTTGGCGAGGCGTCTGTCATCGTCGCAACAAGATCACGCAAACATGTCCGATCTCCCGCGTGGCAGCCGGTCGCACACAGCTGTGACTCTTGCAGCAACTTCAATGTGCTCGTTGCCAAAAAAAATGCAAAGGTAGTTCTCTTTTTCCATGACAACGCAAGTCCTCACGTAAGTCTGCGCACCCGAAATTTGGAAATTTGTGGTACGTTCCTATGGGACCAAACTGCTGAGGTCATTGGTCCCTAGGCGTACACACTACTTAATCTAACTTAAACTTACGCTAAGGACAACACACACACACTCATGGCCGGCCGGGGTGGCCGAGCGGTTCTAGGCGCTACAGTCTGTAACCGCGGGACCACTACCGTCGCAGGTTCGAATCCTGCCTCGGGCATGGACGTGTGTGATGTCCCTAGGTTAGTTAGGTTTAAGTAGTTCTAAGTTCTAGAGGACTGATGACCTCAGAAGTTGTCCCATAGTGCTCAGAGCCATTTGAACCATTTGAACACACCCATGCCCGAGGGAGGACTCGAACCTCCAACGTGGGCAGCCTCGCGAACCGTGGCAAGGCGCCCTGGACCACGCGGCTACCTCGCACGGCTGCACACCCGAGAGGAGCTGACAAAACTTCACGACTGTTCTTCCTCATCCACCCTACTGCCCGAATCTCGCACCTTTTGACTTCCATCTGTTTGAGCCAATGGAAGGATGCAGTCCGCACGAAGTAGCACATGGATGGTGGAGAGGTTATTGCTGGAGACGCTGACTGCGACATCGACCAGTAGACTGGTACCATGGGGGCACACAGGCCTCCCAGTAAGATGGTTTAAGGCCATTGCATTGAACGGAGATCTTGGGTTATTTAGAAAAATAGGGTTTTGTAGCAAAACATTTGGAGATTCATGTTTCGTAGTGAACTCCTGAATAAAAACAACCAGCTTTCAGAAGAAAGTGTTACGTTACTTACTGAATGCCCCTCGTACTTCCATCAAACATAAAAAATATTAAGACAGAAAAGGTAGGCAACGATATCAGTATACATTATTTACGCACAATAATATAACTTACTTAGAAAACTGAATTAATTATGCTACTGTAAATTCATGTAATACATTCTGAAGGAGGCAGGGGTAAAATACAGGGAGCGAAAGGTTATTTACAATTTGTACAGAAACCAGATGGCAGTTATAAAGAGTCGAGGAACATGAAAGGGAAGCAGTGGTTGCGAAGGAAGTGAGACAGGGTTGTAGCCTCTCCCCGATGTTATTCAATCTGTATATTGAGCAAGCAGTGAAGGAAACAAAAGAAAAATTCGGAGTAGGTATTAAAATCCATGGAGAAGAAATAAAAACTTTGAGGTTCGCCGATGACATTGTAATTGTGTCAGAGACAGCAAAGGACTTGGAAGAGCAGCTGAACGGAATGAACAATGTTTTGAAAGGAGGATATAAGATGAACATGAACAAAAGCAAAACGAGGATAATGGAAAGTAGTCGAATTAAGTCGGGTGATGCTGAGGGAATTAGATTAGGAAATGAGACACTTAAATTAGTAAAGGAGTTTTGCTATTCGGGGAGCAAAATAACTGATGATCGTCGAAGTAGAGTGGATATAAAATGTTGACTGACAATGCCAAGGAAAGCATTTCTGACGAAGAGAAATTTGTTAACATCGAGTATATATTTAAGTGTCAGGAAGTCGTTTCTGAAATATTTGTATGGAGTGTAGCCATGTATGGAAGTGAAACATGGACGTTAAATAGTTTGGACAAGAAGAGAACAGAAGCTTTCGAAATGTGGTGCTACAGAAGAATGCTGAAGATGGGTAGATCACGCGACTAATGAGGAAGTATTGAATAGGATTGGGGAGAAGAGAAGTTTGCGGCACAATTTCACTAGAAGAAGGGATCGGTTGGTAGGACATGTTCTGAGGCATCAAAGGATCACCAATTTAGTATTGGAGGCCAGCGTAGAGGGTAAAAATCATGGAGACCAAGAGATGAATACACTAAGCAGATTCAGAAGGATGTAGGTAGCAGTAGGTACTGGGAGATGGAGAAGCTTGCACAGGATTGAGTAGCATGGAGAGCTGCATCAAACCAGTCTCAGGACTGAAGATCACAACAACAACAACAACACTGTAAAACTCGTGGAAAAATCTGCCTCCTAAAAATCTATGTAGCGGCGTTCCTTGGGTGAAGCCCACGGCTTGCAGGCGCCATTCGAGCTCTACCTGCACGCAAGTAGCACAATTTGCGGCAGCTATCAGCTCTCCTTCCTGCATACAATATAGGGCGGTGTTGCCACAGCGGCGCATTCCTGCCACGGCGAGTTGCTGCGCGCCGGCGTTGCCGCTGCAGTGCCGGCGATCGCGCTTCTATTTCCGGAGGCAGCGACCGCAGCGCGCCACACCTCTCCCCTTCGAGCAATCAATATCTGTGACGACCCGACGGGCGCACCGGCCGGCGTGTAGTGGAGCGCAGAGCGGCAGCCCTAGGCAGTGGTCACGCCGCCGGCCGTGGCCGCGGCAGCTTGCGCAAGTACTGAACGCCCACTTGCGTCACCGGTCGGCTGGTCACGTGACACTGCCGCCCCTCCAGCTCCGTGACTATCTTTGGTGGCCGCCACGCCGCACCCCAACCTTGCACAAGGCACGTTGGCCATCACGGGCCTTCCTGCGCACTGGCTGTCTGTCTCGTGTTCCGGCTCATATCCCTCCCCTTCCCTACCCTTTCAGTCTTTAGAGCGGGAACCTTACAAGTGCCGCCTACCATTCTACCAGGAACTGCTAGTTACTGCGGAACTGATTAGTGGAAACCGAGGACGCCGAAATTCTTACCATCGGAGCAGTGGGAGGCTAAGAAGAATCTCGAACTATTCAAGACCGTAATATACAAAATGCTGAAGTTGACAAAATACACTACTGGCCATTAAAATTGCTACACCAAGAAGAAATGCAGATGATAAATGGGTATTCATTGGACAAATATATTATACTAGAACTGACATGTGATTACATTTTCACGTAATTAGGGTGCATAGATCCTGAGAAATCAGTACCCAGAACAACCACCTCTGACCGTAATAACGGCCTTGATACGCTTGGCCATTGAGTCAAACAGAGTGTGGATGGCGTGTACAGGTACAGGTGCCCATGCACCTTCAACACGATACCACAGTTCATCAAGAGTAGTGACTGGCGTATTGTGACGAGCCAGTTGCTCGGTCACCATTGACCAGACGTTTTCAATTGGTGAGAGATCTGGAGAATGTGCTGGCCAGGGCAGCAGTCGAACATTTTCTGTATCCAGAAAGGCCCGTACAGGATCTGCAACATGCGGTCGTGCATTATCCTGCTGAAATGTAGGGCTTCGCAGGGATCGAATGGAGGGTCGAGCCACGGGTCGTAACACATCTGAAATGTAACGTCCACTGTACAAAGTGCCGTCAATGCGAACAAGAGGTGACCGAGACTTGTAACCAATGGCACCCTATACAATCACGCCGGGTGATACGCCGGGACGATGACGAATACACGCTTCCAATGTGCGTTCACCGCGATGTCGCCAAACACGGATGCGACCGTCATGGTGCTAAAATCAGAACCTGAATTCATCCGAAAAAATGACGTTGTACCATTCGTACAGCCAGGTTCGTCGTTGGGTACATCATCGGAGGCGTTTCTGTCTGTGATGCAGCGTCAAGGGTAATCGCAGCCATGTTCTCCAAGCTGATAGTCCGTACTGCTGCAAACGTCGTCGAACTGTTCGTGCAGATGGTTGTTGTCTTGCAAACGTCCCCATCTGTTGACTCAGGGATTGAGATGTGGCTGCACGATCCGTTACAGCCATGCGGATAAGATGCCTGTCATCTCGACTGCTAGTGATACGAGGCCGTTGGGATCCAGTACGGCGTTCCGTATTACCCTCGTGAACCCACCGATTCCATATTCTGCTAACAGTCATTGGATCTTGACCAACGCGAGCAGCAATGTCGCGATACGATAAACCGCAATCGCGATAGGCTACAATCCGAACTTTATCAAAGTCGGAAACGGGATGGTACGCATTTCTCCTCCTTACACGAGGCATCACAACAACGTTTCATCAGGCAACGCCGGTCAACTGCTGTTTACCTCTCTAAATAGTCGCCTGTGCTTTCCGCCAATTCTCTATGCTGGTCTGCCTTTCGTTGTTTGTGCCAAAATAGTGTCTTCATAGTCAGCAGTTCATGTGGGGAGAGATGAACAGCAGAGGGAGCCAATTGAGCGTTGTGTTGTGGGTGTTGAAACACTTCCCATCGAGAACGCTGCAGGGGCATTTTCATTGCTCCTGCAGAATGCGGCTAAAAATTGTCTTGAAGGAAGAAATGCATGACATTTATGTTATGTGGGCTGCATACCTTCAGGCGATATCTCTCACCAGATAAACATACTTGACGGGAGACACTGTTGTTTTAGGCAAGTCTGGAACCGCGAGACCGCTACGGTCGCAGGTTCGAATCCTGCCTCGGGCATGGATGTGTGTGATGTACTTAGGTTTAACTAGTTCTAAGTTCTACGGGACTAATGACCTCAGCAGTTGAGTCCCATAGTGCTCAGAGCCATTTTTGTTTTAGGCATTTCTACGTGATCACATTTCACTTTGAACTCAAAAGAGCGACGTGAAGCGACCAACAGACACACTAAATACACTGCCCAACAAATCTGCGAAAAAGTTCCATGAGATTTTCACAGTGGTTTCTATTTTGCGCCTAATCAGACCTTACTTTCCGAATATGCCTCGTACATCTAAAAGTAAAATCTTTGTTCTGTTCGCCACATTTATTCAGACAAAATACAAAATATAAGAAATGCTCTTGCTCATAATAAAAACTGTTATTGAAAATTAGTGTTAAATGTTAGATGGTTCATAAAAACTACCTTCGGAATTAATTAAAAAGTTCTAGTAATTTTCTTTGGTGATGCATGAACTACAACTCTCTCGCTCTTTGCTGGCGTCCATCCTGTCATACAGGGCTCTCAGTTTTTCGTGATTTACAAATTTATTTTATTATGTCTTTGTGACCAGATGCCTTTTCTGTTGCCACAGTCGTCAGGTAGCCTATGATAGAGAAGTCGTACATGCCATTTATATGTGAATCGTGTAACCGTTTTCTATGTAGTTGTATTTTGACTGTTTGTGTATCGCATTTTCTGGTATTGGAGATCAGCCCATCAATTACTGTAACTAATGTGGAGAATAGCGGCTTGACCTGTGTGTCACGGAAAACCTTAATTGTAAAGGTCGAACATGGAATTCAACCACGCCCATTCTAAATACAGGTATAGTATCGAATACTAGCCAATGTTCTCTAACACTATCCCATATCGATTCTTACAACTCAAAAAAATTATACGTTCTATCATGGAATGTACATTACTCTAGGCCTTTCTGCCATAACTGCTATTGTTTGTATACATTATGCTTTAATCACAAATTAATTCTTACGATTAAGGAAAGAGATTAGGGGGTTAGCGGTAGAATATCTAGAATCATTCTTCTCTCCCTCTGATGCACTGGAAAACACCTTCACCCATGAACTTTACAGTGGCTAATGGAGTATGTAATACAAATAGGCACAGAAATGAACATAACTCTGTTTAAAGCCATAGGGAATTTCGTAGATTTTCGTGTTACACACACTACATAGTTGTCAAAACAGCATTCCACTATCCTTACATACTCTTACCAGTCAAATGATTCGTTTTGCCCGTAATGGATGCTGCTGAATTCTATTACTGGTCCGTTAAAGGATAATGTTCAAGAAAATCCGCTGCAAGTCACAATTAAGGCGGTTTCTTTAAAACACGACCGGTTTCGCGCATATGCCCATCTTGCGGTACTTACATTCAGTTTCGTCTGTACACATTCAAGATTGTAGTTCGCTGATATACACGAAGGGCAAATTATTATTATATGAACTGACATTCGTGAGTGAATATACACTCCTGGAAATTGAAATAAGAACACCGCGAATTCATTGTCCCAGGAAGGGGAAACTTTATTGACACATTCCTGGGGTCAGATACATCACATGATCACACTGACAGAACCACAGGCACATAGACACAGGCAACAGAGCATGCACAATGTCGGCACTAGTACAGTGTATATCCACCTTTCGCAGCAATGCAGGCTGCTATTCTCCCATGGAGACGATCGTAGAGATGCTGGATGTAGTCCTGTGGAACGGCTTGCCATGCCATTTCCACCTGGCGCCTCAGTTGGACCAGCGTTCGTGCTGGACGTGCAGACCGCGTGAGACGACGCTTCATCCAGTCCCAAACATGCTCAATGGGGGACAGATCCGGAGATCTTGCTGGCCAGGGTAGTTGACTTACAACTTCTAGAGCACGTTGGGTGGCACGGGATACATGCGGACGTGCATTGTCCTGTTGGAACAGCAAGTTCCCTTGCCGGTCTAGGAATGGTAGAACGATGGGTTCGATGACGGTTTGGATGTACCGTGCACTATTCAGTGTCCCCTCGACGATCACCAGTGGTGTACGGCCAGTGTAGGAGATCGCTCCCTACACCATGATGCCGGGTGTTGGCCCTGTGTGCCTCGGTCGTATGCAGTCCTGATTGTGGCGCTCACCTGCACGGCGCCAAACACGCATACGACCATCATTGGCACCAAGGCAGAAGCGACTCTCATCGCTGAAGACGACACGTCTCCATTCGTCCCTCCATTCACGCCTGTCGCGACACCACTGGAGGCGGGCTGCACGATGTTGGGGCGTGAGCGGAAGACGGCCTAACGGTGTGCGGGACCGTAGCCCAGCTTCATGGAGACGGTTGCGAATGGTCCTCGCCGATACCCCAGGAGCAACAGTGTCCCTAATTTGCTGGGAAGTGGCGGTGCGGTCCCCTACGGCACTGCGTAGGATCCTACGGTCTTGGCGTGCATCCGTGCGTCGCTGCGGTCCGGTCCCAGGTCGACGGGCACGTGCACCTTCCGCCGACCACTGGCGACAACATCGATGTACTGTGGAGACCTCACGCCCCACGTGTTGAGCAATTCGGCGGTACGTCCACCCGGCCTCCCGCATGCCCACTATACGCCCTCGCTCAAAGTCCGTCAACTGCACATACGGTTCACGTCCACGCTGTCGCGGCATGCTACCAGTGTTAAAGACTGCGATGGAGCTCCGTATGCCACGGCAAACTGGCTGACACTGACGGCGGCGGTGCACAAATGCTGCGCAGCTAGCGCCATTCGACGGCCAACACCGCGGTTCCTGGTGTGTCCGCTGTGCCGTGCGTGTGATCATTGCTTGTACAACCCTCTCGCAGTGTCCGGAGCAAGTATGGTGGGTCTGACACACCGGTGTCAATGTGTTCTTTTTTCCATTTCCAGGAGTGTACAAAGAGGGTTCTTCAAACGAACGCTTTGGACTCAAATATGCTATACCATTTGGAAACTAGACCTATATGTAAGTACTTGCCCATTTTCAATGCTTTCACTTACATCTCCTTAGTCAACATCACATAATTCACCATTTATTTATGAACTGATAGGCTATAACTTGCCCCATCCAGAATTTATGTGCATAAGCTACAGCTCTCGTTACCTTACATTTCAGTCTGTTCCTTTTTGTCAAACTTGAGTCAGATATTTCTCTGTCACCTGTGGTTAGTCGATGATGCCATGAAGCTTGCAAAATTCCATTAGTTGGTGATATCAACGGTATTACTATGCTCATTACCTGCCCTGGAGGCAATGTTTGTTAATTAGGCGGATAGACCGGTGCGTTGCGAGCCACGGAAAGGTCGGCATGCATTCGCTCTGGGGCCTCGCTGCCCTTTCCATTATGCGATTACATTTCCGCGAGCGGCTGCCTCGTTACTTCCACAGCCTGTTTCCAAACCAAACAACGGCCTCCGCATTACGCTAATGCTGCGAGGCTCTGCTAATCGCGATCCTCGGTCCTAATCCTATTACGCGGCTCCAAGTGCCTCGTCGAGAGAACATCTCACAATGTACACAGACATAGTGCCAAATAATTCTTATTTCCATGAGTATTTCTGAAATTCGTACGTTATAGTTCATCGTGGCTCTTCAAGCGATGGAGGTGACCAACGTGCTCAAAATGTAATGCAAACTTGTGGGAAAATAATTGTTGAAAGATTCCTCTCTTGCGTAATTCACATAACTAAATACGTCGTTGCATGTTCTTATACACATGATGTGCACTACTGGTCAAAAGTTTTCGATCACAAATGATAAAAACATTATACTATATTTCAATGTACAAACACATCGTACAAACTAAATAGACCAACAGAATAAATATTTTCTCTCTCTATTATTAAGTAAAAGACAATATGGTTTAGATTTTAGCCTATTCAAAATTTCCACCCTTTGCCCTCCAACAGCTGCACAAGCTCTTAGCATTATGAAGATAAGACTTTGTAGTGCTTTTGCAGATATTGCAGTCCAGCACCTCTATAAATTATTCCATAGATCTTCAACATTAAATGAGATTCACCGCCGGCCGCGGTGGCCGAGCGGTTCTAGGCGCTACAGTCTGGAACCGCGCGACCGCTACAGTTGCAGGTTCGAATCCTGCCTCGGGCATGGATGTTTGTGATGTCCTTAGGTTAGTTAGGTTTAAGTAGTTCTAAGTTCTAGGGCACTGATGACCTCAGATGTTAAGTCCCATAGTGCTTAGAGCCATTTGAACCAACAGAATAAATATTTTCTCTCTCTATTATTAAGTAAAAGACAATATGGTTTAGCCGCGCGAGATTAGCCGAGCGGTGTAACGCGCTGCAGTCATGGACTGTGCGGCTGGTCCCGGCGGAGGTTCGAGTCCTCCCTCGGGCATGGGTGTGTGTGTGTGTGTGTGTGTTTGTCCTTAGGATAATTTAGGTTAAGTAGTGTGTAAGCTTACGGACTGATGACCTTAGCAGTTAAGTCCCATAAGATTTCACATACATTTGAACATTTGAACAATATGGTTTAGATTTTAGCCTATTCAAAGTTTCCACCCTTTGCCCTCGGACAGCCGCACAAGCTCTTGGCATTCTGAAGATAAGATTTTGTAGTGCTTTTGCAGATATTGCAGTCCAGCACCTCTGTAAACTATTCCATGGATCTTCAACATTATATGAGATTCACCTCCCTGTGAAGTTCATCTTATATGAGTTCAATGGGACTCAAGTCAGGTGACTGAGTTGGGCAAGACATATTCTTCAGTTCCCCACACTTCTCTTTTATATTGACACACCCTCTGTACAATTTAGAAACATGTTTGGGACCACTGTCCTGCTGCAGAACAAATCCTGTCTCTTGCCAGATGGAAGGAACTACACTGTTGATCAGTAACCTGTGATATCCTTCCTTCTTTAATGTTCCATTATTTCTTACTAGATCATCGACTATATCACTCGCAAAACATCCCCACACTATAACCGACCCTCTACCATACTTCACCATTGGCGTCACATACTGGCCCGCCATACGTTCTCCACGAAGTCGACGAACAAACATTTGACAATGGCTTCCAAATAATTCAGACTTAGATTACTCCGTAAATAACGCCTTGTCTCTGCAGCGCAAAATGGTTCTGAGCACTATGGGACTTAACATCTATGGTCATCAGTCTCCTAGAACTTAGAACTACTTAAACCTAACTAACCTAAGGACATCACACAACAGCCAGTCATCACGAGGCAGAGAACTGCCCAAGACCGTCCCACTTGGAGAAGACTGCTGAAAGCCTACCTGAATCCACGACTCGAAGAGGCCACATCATTTAATGATTGAATTGGCTGATGATGATGATGAGGAGGAGGAGGAGTACTGTGATGTCTCCTCTGTACACACATGAACTGATCTTCCCTGTATGATGTTACTCCGCGTCTTCCAAATCGCGAAACATTTGCATTGGCTCCAGTTTGCTTGCACCGCTCTGTTGTATACACCCCTGTAGATCGGCTAGGCCAACTTTTGTTGTCCTGTGACAACAGCCTTGCCGATGCAGAGTTGCAATTACAGCACATTTTCCAATTGCAGTCTCCTGTTTACATCCTCTCAGGAAGTAATATGTTATGAACCTCCTCAGGTATACAAACACACTGTTAGATGCACAAAGTGTGCTGTAAACTAATGCGAACTGACTGCAAAACACACAACTGAAGTAATGAGGGCTGTTCGAATGGAACCGTCTTAGGAAAAGACACGTCAGTGTCGTTGCGGATACTTACCACTGCCTGTCTTTGAGAACAACCAGTCAAATAAAAAAAAAAGAGACAATTAGTCTTTACATATTCATAACTGCATTATTAGCTGATCGCCGTCCGCAGCTCGTGGTCTTGCGGTAGCGGTAGCGTTCTCGCTTCTCGCGCACGGGGTCCCGGGTTCGATTCCCGGCGGGGTCAGGGATTTTCTCTGCCTCGTGATGACTGGGTGTTGTGTGTCTTTCATCATCATTGACTCGCAAGTCGCCGAAGTGGCAACTAAAAAGGACTTACAATACCGCAGCCGAATTTCCCCGCATGGGGCCTCCCGGGCAACAATGCCATACGATCGTTTCATTTTTTCACCTGATCGGCGATCTAGTAGAATATTCAAAACGAAATAATGGAATGGATTTGAACCAGTAGCAAAGTTTTTTTTTTTTTAGATGGACATCAAGTAACACTACATTACGCTGAGATGATGAATGTTGTATCACGTTCCTCATACAGAACAACAGCACCAGCAAGGAAAGATCTCGTATATGATAGCGACTCTCTGTGATTCGACATCTGGCACCTCTACGCTGCACATTGGCGACTGTCCTGTAGCTGACGCAATGTACCCTCTATCAGCAACTTGTAACGAATGAGTTTGATTATTAACGGCTTTTATAGCTTTCGCAACGACAGTGACAGGCTGCGGGATGGTGCTAGCGATTCAGCACTGGAAAGTGCGAACGTACTGATTAGACAAGTCCATAGGGTGTCAACTTGCGGAAAGGTTTCCTACTTGTAATACTGGGGTGTTCTGCCATTTCTCCACAAACAGTGTCCATTGTGAATAAGAGCGTGTAGACGCACAGTCTACAGTGACAGTATTTATGTGATTCTACCTATTACAAAAGAAATACTTGGACAAGCGTTGAAAAGAATTCGTCACGTCAGATCAAGGAAATATGTCATTTAAACTTATGTCTGGAAATTATTTGTGCCAGAGATTTTCTGTAAGCTGCAATAAGTAGTTGAGCCACAACTGTTCAAAAATGGTTCAAATGGCTCTAAGCACTATGGGACTTAACATCTGAGGTTCTCAGTCCCGTAGACTTAGAACTACGTAAACCTCACACACATCCATGCCCGAGGCAGGATTCGAACCTGCGACCGTAGCAGTAGTGTGGTTCCGGACTGAAGCGAACCACAACTGTACGGAAAGTTATACACACCAGTTCTCACCAGCATCTTCTATAGATTTTTTTAAATTTTGTTTTACACGTCTAGTTCTGTAGGACCAAATCGAGACGCAAATCTCCATGGTCATGGAACGAGTCAGTGTATGAAATTACAACAAAAAAGTAATAATACATAAAATGATTACTACTAAAAACAGTCTTGATCACGATTTATTTAACAAGGTGACCGGTTTCGACCACTACTGTGGTCATCTTCAGACCTATAAGTTGTATACAAAGCTCTAAGTAATACATAAAATGCTTACGAATCCTAAAAATTCGACAAGATATAAGTTTATATAAACCAAAATCGCCAATGTAACACAGGAATTAGCTTAATTTTTGGAGGAACTCCTCAACATGGATTTGAGTTCTTGTGGTAGCTTACAGGAAATGGATGCAGCAGAATACTGCATGCTTTTCTGTACAAAAGTCCAGGAGGTGCGGTCCAAATGCAGATTGAATTTCTGCTTAGTATCAACTGAGTGAAAGCAGCTAATTCTTTGGAATAAGCTGATACTGTAAACAAGAAACGACGTTTTGGAACTTTAATAGTGGCAACTATTTATTTACAGCTCGTACAAAATAGATATATGTTTCAAAGTTTTAATGACCTTCAAAGTAATCACCGGCATTGTGTATAACCCGTTGCCAGCGATGTGGAAGTCGTAGGATACTCTTAGCAATGCCAGTTGTGGTGACAGCTCGAGCGCCGCGGTCTAATGCCCGACGAATTTGTAGCGGATCTGAAGCGAATGCCGTGAAGTGTTTCCTTCAGTTTAGAAATCGAGTTGAACTCACGAGGACTTACGTTGAGGGAGTGCAGTAGGTGTTATAGCACTTAGCAGCCCCATCAGTCAAACAAATCAGTAACAGCTTGCACTGTACGTGCTTGAGCGTGGTCCTGCAAAATGATAGTCAGGTCCTGCAGAAAGTGTCATCACTTCTGTCTCTATGCACTATTATTTTTACTACAATATCCCTCTGTTTCACCTAATAAAACAACAGTTTTCGAATAAACCCTGGATTAAACATTCACAATTTCGGTTTTGCTATAAATGTTGTTTATACTTAAATAACAGACAAGAGGATGTTTATTCACAACAAAAATGTTCCATAGGTTACCCAGCCTTTTATATATCCTCTATTGGTTTCTATACTGTTCACTGATTCCAGTTTTTAGGGGAATCTCATCGCATAAGTAAAGAAAGCGATCGTTGTGAGGTACGCCTAATAGCTATACAACACACCCAACGCGCAGGTGACGCGGGTACGATCCTAACTGATCAAAGCTACTAGGTTAACTTTTGTAATTTAAGCTTACTTATGGGAGCCTGCATAGCTCTAGCTAGAACTAAACCAAAAGGTCCACGCGTGGGCGTGAAGCCGGCTGCTCTCCTCTGGAGTAGGACTGCGGTGTCGCAACTTCTGCACCGCTCTTTACGAGGTACGGTCTTGCGGAGCTCAGCTAGTGTCTCAGGAGAGAAGCTGCCGCAGCATGTCTCGCCGGCGTTTCACAGCGGTTGCAGAGGTGGCGAGGCGAGCCGCCTTTGTGGTTTACCGCCTCATTGTCTGGCGGGGCATCGGTTTTTAAAGGCGACATTACGCCAGCTGGGGCGACGCCGGCCGCTGGAAGACTCCCGCACTGCACGGTTCCGTAGTGGAGACATGTTTCGCAAACAGCCGGGCGCTAATTCTGTTGTCAACTGCTTCCTCTACGGCCTATTAGGTGACGCGATGACGCAATTAATTTACCATCCACTTACGCTCCGGCAGGCTCCGTGCCACGTCACATCAGAATTTCGAAACTGGGCCGTGACCTAGGGCTTCGGATGCACAGCACGTTTCAGGAAGGGGACAAGGGTTTATCACCCCATCGGCAATGAGAGCATTAGGGATGGACTGTAAGCTCGAATTGGGGTTGGGGAAGAAAATTGGATGCGTCCTTTTCAAAAGAACCACACTGGAATTTGTTTTAAGCGATTCAGAGGAGCCGGCCGGTGTGGCCGAGCGGTTCTAGGCGCTTCAGTCTGGAACCGCGAGACCGCTACAGTCGCAGGTTCGAATCCTGCCTCGGGCATGGATGTGTGTGATGCCCTTAGGTTAGGTTTAAGTAGTTCTAAGTTCTAGGGGACTAATGACCTCAGATGTTAAGTCCCATAGTGCTCAGAGCCATTTGAACCATTTGACTCAGGGGAACCATGCAAAATGACCCACCAAGGTAGCCGAGGGCGTTAATGCGTGGCTTTCTAGACTCGGGTAGGCGCGCTCGCCCCAAATCGAATTCGCCAGAAGGATTAACGATGAGAGTTGGTATGCCAGCGAGCATAGATGTGGTTTTTAGGTGGTTTTCCACATCCTGCTTGGTGAATACTGGTCTGGTCCCCACTTTCCGCCTCCGTTACTCGACTCGCAGACTATTTCATGGCTCACACTAGACAGACAGCTGGGTACACTAATTCTATCCCGCAGGGTGGCGACAGGAAGGGCGTCTGGCCATTCTTTGCAACTATCATTCCCAAAACCGTAGTAACAAGGACGAAGCGGGACAAAGGCCCAAAGAAAATGATGAGGGGGAACCATGCAAAACCTAAATCTGGATTGCCAGAGAGGACTGCAAAACCGCCCATGTTTGAGAATGTGAAATACAATTGATTCTGAAATTAATTAGACCGAAGAAAACAATCTGATTAGAATTCCACCGACTGTCGTTCACAATCCGGCCGGGGTGGCCGAGCGGTTTTAGATGCTACCGTCTGAAACCGCGCGACCGCTACGGTCGCACGTTCGAATCGTGCCTCGGGCATGGGTGTGTGTGATGTCCTTAGGTTAGTTAGGTTTAAGTAGTTCTAAGTTCTAGGGGACTAATGACCTCAGAAGTTAAGTCCCATAGTGCTCAGAGCCATTTGTCGTTCACAGTTTGTACGATAGGCAATGAGATTGTCTACAATGTGAGCGTGTGCATAGTGCTGTACTGATCTGAAAAGATCGGCCGTCTTCGGGCGATGTCGGTCGTCGACGGAAACCACCGAAGTCGACGCCACTGTGGCCACAGCATAACATGTAAACACGATAGCGGAAAACTGTCCCAAAAACACTCTTCATCTGCTTGGAGCTATGTAGCACCTAAACGTCGAGACAGAGAATTTGGGCCACGCCAGGAGGGACGCGTAGAAGACTGCCGGAAGAAAGTAGGAAATCCAGGTTCAATATCTTGTCCCGCCACATTTCAGCTATCACGTCAGATGCAAATAATAAAATGCTGCTGTTGGCAAGTGCAACACGTTCTTTCGAAAGGTATATAGGTCGGTATAAATGAGGGGTTTCTTATATACCAGGTGATCAAAAAGTCAATGTAAATTTGAAAACTGAATAAATCACGGAATAATGTAGATAGAGAGATACAAATTGACACACATGCTTGGAATGACATGGGGTTCTATTAGAACCAAAAAAATACGAGAGTTCAAAAAACGTGCGACAGATGGCGCTTCAGCTGATCAGAATAACAATAATTAGCATAACAAAGTAAGACAAAGCAAAGATGGTGTTCTTTACAGGAAATGCTTAATATGTCCACCAACCTTCCTCAGCAATAGCTGTAGTCGAGGAATAATGTTGTGAACAGCACTGTAAAGCATGTCCGAAATTATGGTGAGGCATTGGCGTCGGATGTTGTCTTTCAGTATCTC
The DNA here is from genome assembly GCF_023898315.1 of Schistocerca nitens. NCBI lineage: Eukaryota > Metazoa > Arthropoda > Insecta > Orthoptera > Acrididae > Schistocerca > Schistocerca nitens. The sequence goes on along the minus strand of NC_064614.1, from coordinate 1,133,684,363 downwards.
TAGATATTGTTGGTCGATCACGATACACTTGCGACGTCAGGTAACCCCAAAGCCAATAATAACACGGACTGAGATCTGGGGACCTTGGAGGCCAAGCATGACGAAAGTGGCGGCTGAGCACACGATCATCACCAAACGACGCGCGCAAGAGATCTTTCACGCGTCTAGCAATATGGGGTGGAGCGCCATCCTGCATAAACATCGTAACGCTGAACTAGCACATTCCCCATTCTGATAATACAGCTTCTCTCTCTCATTACAGCTCCTTTTATACACGATTGTCATGCACAGTCACTGACGTTTTGCTGTCCAGTGCCATCTGTCGGACATATTGTGAACACTGTTTTTTTTTTTTTTTTTTTTGTTCTAGTAAAACCCCATGTCATTCCAAGCATGTGTGTCAATTTTTACCTCTCTATCAACAGTATTCCGTGGTTTATTAAGTTTTCAAATTTATACCTGTATGATGGAGCTACGGGAGATAGTGCAGAAAGTGGGCTGTAGAGCGCAGAGGGTCGGGAAGCACCGTCAGTGCAGCCGTCCGTGCGCTCGCTGACGAGAGCAGGCTGGAGGCCGCGCTGCGTGCCAGCCAGGCTGCGGTCACGTGTCCGCTTCGAGAGCGGCAGGTGGGGGCCATGTGGGTGGCGGCGGTGGGGGCAGGGCCGCTGTGGGGATCTTCTTCAGGACGTGACGGCGTGGCGAGGCCCGCCGCGGAATATTCCACCCGGCACGCGCCACGCGCGGCCTGTTAGCGCAGCACGTGACGTCACGGCCTGTTGACGCCTTCCTGCGTACGTAGGCCATTAGCTCGGCAGCGCTTCCTGCGCGCAAACAGCTGCGCTCGGCCTGACCTTGCGGCGACTCCGGGCACAGAGGACAGTGTAAAAGTCTCCGTGTATCTGCCGAGCGGCCGTCGTCATCACGTCTGGAGCCCGGTCAGCTACGTAAAGCGCCACGACAGTGCTGCGCGAATGCTTACAGGTTCCTTAGCAGAATGCGGCAGAACATGTGTGATCGGACTTAAGCGAAAAAGGAATACGGACTCTTTTGCGACAGTAGGCATGCATTTGGGTTCCTGTCCATGTTCTACACGCAATTTTCACTTATCAAAAATTATCACCAATGTATAAACTACGCTAATAGTAAAACAATTCTATCCTATGTTTTTTACGCATTCTCCTCCTCCTGCTTCAACTCTACATCATAGTTTAAGCTTAACAATTTTTTTAGCCTTCATAATTGGACTGTCCTTCACGACTTCTATGGTTCAAATGGCTCTGAGCACTATGGGACTTAACATCTGAGGTCAGCCGGCCGAAGTGGCCGTGCGGTTAAAGGCGCTGCAGTCTGGAACCGCAAGACCGCTACGGTCGCAGGTTCGAATCCTGCCGCGGGCATGGATGTTTGTGATGTCCTTAGGTTAGTTAGGTTTAACTAGTTCTAAGTTCTAGGGGACTAATGACCTCAGCAGTTGAGTCCCATAGTGCTCAGAGCCATTTGAGCCATCTGAGGTCATCAGTCCCCTAGAAAACTACTTAAACCTAACTAACCTAAGAACATCACACACATCCATGCCCGAGGCAGGATACGAACCTGCGACCGTAGCGGTCGCGCGGTTCCAGACTGAAGCGCTTAGAACCGCTCGGCCACACCGGCCGGCCACGACTTCTATGATCTACGAAGGTTGCCCAGAAAGTAATGCAACACATTTTTTTTTCTTCAACAATTCTTTATTGAGCGTAATACGAATTACACATGAATGGTGTTTCATCTACACAACCCGCCAGGATAGGCGAGAGCGCTAACGCGCTGCTTCCTAGACTCTGGTAGGCGCGCCGGCCCCGAATCGAATCCGCCCGGCGTATTAACGACGACGGCCGGTGTGCAGGCCAGCCTGGCTGTGGTTTTTAGGCTGTTTTCCGCATCCTCATAGGTGAATACCCGTTTGGTCCCTACGTCCCTCCTCAGTTCCACGACTTGCAGACATCTGCAACACATTCACACTCTTTTCTCCGGACGGGGTGGCCGAGCGGCTCTAGGCGCTACAGTCTGGAACCGCGCGACCGCTACGGTAGCAGGTTCGAATCCTGCCTCGGGCATGGGTGTGTGTGTTGTCCTTAGGTTAGTTAGGTTTAAGTAGTTCTAAGTTCTAGGGGACTGATGATCTCAGAAGTTAAGACCCATATTGCTCAGAGCCATTTGAACCACACTCTTTCACGATTTACACTTGACGCAGACAGCTAGGGTTGACTAATTTCGTCCCGGGGGGTATGGGGTGGCAGCAGGAAGGCCATCCGGCCACCCCTTAAAAATTAACCATGCCGAATCCGTACTTAACCCTGCCGACCCTGCGCACCATGCAGGATAAAGGCAGTGCCGAAAGAAAGAAGGGTGTTTTATCTACACACCCTATTTTTCCACGAAATCTCCATCCCCTTTCTATGGCCTTCCTCCAGCCCGAAACAAGGGCCTATATGCCCCGTCGGTACCAATCCTTGTCGGTGGCGGAGCCTGTGCTTCACTGTGTGAATCACCTCCTCATCGTCCTCAAAATGTCTTCCACGAATGGCTTATAACGCGTAACACCTACAGACGCCATTTTGAAACTGTCCTGCAGGTACGCTATCTGTCGGAAGTGACGAACACGTAACGCGCTGACAGAGGAGACTTAAAAATAATACATTCGAAGCATTGTTTTCGGCTGAGAAAAAGAATTATGGGCAACCCCCGTAGTTTTCCATTCTTTGTATGCCTCCATACCCGGTGCGGCAGCACATAATTTTTTTCATTTTTGGGAATAAAAGGTCTACATTACTAAATTGGTTCATTTGCTTCAGTTAACGCACCGCTTTGGCATAAGTCTTATTGAATCTGAAACTGAACTGTGTTTCAGAAGCTCTAAGTTTGGACCCGATGATGGAAGTAGCCGAAATTAATTATTATAATTAAAGTAATAAAGAAAATACCATATACTAAGAGATCTGCTTAACAACGTGAGTATTTCACATGAAGTTTCCTCTATTTCATCTGTTGTCACACTGTTTTGTTCTTTATGTGGTCTGTTGTTGAGTAACCTCTCTCTCAGAATTTAACCATCACATTTTGTATCTTGTACCCACGATTCATTGAGACGAAGAAGAGGTGGAAAATAGGTTGTTTTATAGAATAGCGTGTGAAGTATGGTATTTACAAACTTGACCAGTTTAACACTTACATCCTCATCACTGTTTTGACAGTCCCATACAACCAACAATGCGATGAATAATACTTATTCAAAAACGATGTTGCCAACCATTTATACTACTTCACTTCATTTGTTCACAACGTGTTCGCGTATTACGTCACTCTTAACGATCTTATGATATGTCACACGTCAAGGAATGTAATTTTCTTAATTATAGTTGATATATTTTCTTACTAGCGGACCATGTGTGTTAATCTGAGTATTTTATACCACGAAATTTGATTTTATCGTGCAGCAGTTAGCTCGTTCACGTCTTCTCAGTCAACATTTGGACACAATTTGAAGTACATCACCTTGAATGAATGTATTTATATCTTTATCTTGGAGCTTTTGATCCGAGTGAGGTGTCGCAGTGTTAAGAAAATGCACTAACACTCAAGAGGAGTGGGTTTCAGATCCTCGTCTGACAATTTAGGCCACAGGTATATGCAGGGGTGGTTCCTTTGAAAAAGTCGGGGACGAATTCCTTCCCTGTCACTCCAAATGCTAGCGCATGTCTGTAATGAAATAGTTGTTGGCATTACGTTAAACACTAATCCTCCATCCATAGTCCCTCTCTTCTGGATATTTGGTACCTCAGAGGGCATCTTGTGATTCCTGGTGAGGTATCTTTCGTAAATTAAGAGGTGTTTCGAATGGAAAGAAAATGTCTGTAGTGGTTTGCTGCCCTTAATAGTAACTGAAATAAACTCCATCCAAAAGCGCTGGTGTGTCCATCGGTACCCATCGACCGCCGTTTAATCCTTCGCCAGTGGCGTCATTGGACGCAGTATGGAGGGGCATGGCCTCAGCACATTGCTCTCCCGACCGTTTTCGGTTTTCGTGACCTGGAGCAGCCACTACTCGATCAAGTAGCTCCTCAATTAGCACCACTTTTCTGAGTGTACTCTTTTCCATTTCTCCCACCATTGAAAAATCCCTGGCAGTATCAGAAATCGAAACCGGGCCCTCAGCATGTCAGTCAGCCGAGCTGATCACTCAGCAACGGAGGCGGCCCTTAATACTATCAGCCATCGTGAAATTCTATCACGCAACAAGCCGCCTCATTGTTTTCCTTATCTAAAGAATGTGAGAGAGGCTACTACCTCGTCCATGTCTTCGGTGTCCTGCGATTACATTTTCGCTGAAGCATTTTGTTTAGATGTTAGGGCAGCTAATATTTTAATATGTGCCTGAACGTCATAAAAAACTAAGAAGTTGAGAGTCAGTACATACCTACAATATGTTTCGTTCTTAATCTCGCATGCTACTATCCTACGTAATTCAGTTGTGTATTCTCTAGTTCCAATACGAACGTTGTAACTCATTTTTATCGCTGTTACCGGATCAAATTAAAGTATTGAAAAACGCGCGGACGGCTGTTGCGAAAGCTTGTGAAGCATATTGAAATGATCGTCTTGTTTTCGAAATGACGTGTGGGAAGAGCATAAAGATGATATCAGCACTGTGCTGTTTCTTTTGTAACCAGAAGGTCTATACACCAAAACGACATTAAAATTGAAAGTGAAGTATATCAGTGATAAGATCCGCTGATGGCAAGTGCTATCCTCCTTGAAAGTGAGACAGACTTACAGGATTTGTTGAACGGAATGAACAGTCTGCTGAGCACGGAGTATGAATTGAGAGAAAAACAAAACAAAAAATGCGAAAGTATTCAGTAGCAGGAAAAGTTATTAGATTAATGGGAAACTTAACATCTAAATTGGGGAGTACACAGAAGAAGAAATATAGGAATTCTACTACCTTGGTAACAAAATAACACGCGACGGACGAACCAGGGGTGGTATAAGCATCAAACAAGTACAGGCAAAGATAGAGGGAGGTAGAGAGAGAGAGAGAGAGAGAGAGAGAGAGAGAGAGAGAGAGAGAGAGAGAGAGCACTCCTTGCTAAAAGAAATCTGCTAGTATCAAACAAAGGCCTTAATTTGAGAAACAGATTCCTGAGAATGGGTTTTTGGAACTCAGTGTCGTGTGGTGTGTGAGTAAACCACGAAAGCAGAAACTATGCATTGAGGTGTGTTGTACAGAAAATATGTTGAAAATGAAGTGGACTGCTAACGTAAGAAATGAGACGGTCGTCAACAGAATTATCGATGAAAGGAATAGATGAAAATATTAACTGTAAGAAGAGACAGGATGATAGGCATTAAGATAGCAGATAATGACGTCCATAGTACTATATGGAGCCGCAGAGGGTAAAAAATGTACGGGAAGGCACAGATTGGAATATACATAAGAAATAATTAATGACGGTGAGTGTAAGGACTGTTCTCCTGTGAAAAGACTGACATAATAAAGTAAATCAAATCAAGTAGTAAACTGACAACCATCCCCCCCCCCCCCTAACACTGCCTGAGATAATGCTGCCCTTTGGACATTGGCACGAAGTATGATGATCAGGAACTGTACTCAATCCTTTACCCTGTCCTCACAGACCAAAATGATAAAAATTTCTTTCGCTACTAGATTTCGGTTCTCCCTCTGGTTGAGGACTCTGTCAGTTCACGACACCGACTACGTAGGCAGATACGTGATGACTAAACAGATATACTTCTCCTGATAACACACAAACCCGTACAGAATCTTGGACGGGCGTAGAACGTTAACACCTGTCGAATGCGGTACCCGCTGTAAGAGAGATAGCATCACCTGGTTGGCAAACGGCGAGTCATTGCCCTGCGAAGCTGTCAGACGAACAAGGCGCAACGCAGATCACGGCCCCGCGTAAGCAGCTGGAACTAAGTGGTAATTCTGCACGTCATACCGCCGTTAGCGCACATCTAGCGGTTGCTACTTTCTCCGTCCATGAGGCAACTCCTTATTATCTGCTGGGTTGACAGCACCACCAGTCACGCCGACCCGGGACAATGGAACGCATCGTAGGAAAAGACGCTTCGTAGAATGCTCACTTCGTCGTACTCCACCGACCGACATTCTTTGTAATACTGGCACTTGCACTCTTCTAAATTTCTCTCGTCATTATTCTGTCAGCAAACATCCTAAACTTTTAAAGCAAAGAAAATGAAAACTGACATAGAATGACGTATTGTGAACTTGAGGAAATATAGTCTGAACCACACAAAACGAGTTAGTTGACTGCACTTACCAAGGCATGCTGAAAAGTAATGCATCCGAATCTTTTATGTGAAAAATCTTTAAGATTTTTGAATAAAACGATCTTTATTGACATTCTACATCCTTCTTCTTCATGTCTACATATTTGGGGGCCTCGCGGGGTAGCCGAGTGTTTTGAGGCGTCTTGTCACGGTCCGCGCCCCCCCCCCCCTCCCCCCCCCCCTCCGGAGGTTCGAGTCCTCCCTCGGGCTTTGGTGTGTATGTTGTCTTTAGCGTAAGTTAGGTTAAGTAGTGCGTAAATGGGTTCAAATGGCTCTGAGCACTATGGGACTTAACATCTGTGGTCATCAGTCCCCTACAACTTAGAACTACTTAAACCTAACTAACCTAAGAACATCACACACATCCATGCCCGAGGCAGGATTCGAACCTGCGACCGTAGCAGTCACGCGGTTCCAGACTGAAGCGCCTAGATAAGTAGTGCGTAAGCTTAGGGGCCAATGACCTCAGCAGTTTGGTCCCATAAGACCTTACCAAAAATTTCCAAAAATTTAGATCTATGGCTCCCAACATAGGCACCATGGCGACGAACACACTTCTCCCAATGAGAAACCAGTTTGTTGATACCGTCACAGTAGAACGTTTATCTTTGTTGACGGAGCCGCAACGTCACCTCTTCCCGCACTGCTTCATCACCATCAAAGTGAAATCCTCGAAGGTGTTCTTTTTGGAAACAAACGAAAATTGGGTGGGGCCAAGTCGGAACTGTATGGAGGAACCGAAGGCATCGGATTGTTGCAAACGTTGCAGCGCTCGCATGTAGTCTGGAATTGCCCTACTGAAGGAGGGGGTGTTCCAAGTGAGAACGAAATTTTCGAATTCGTGCCTTCAATTTTCTGAGAGACTACACTACGCTATTTCTCATAAAAATGGTTAAAATGGCTCTAAGCACTATAGGACTTAACATCTGAGAACATCAGTACCTTAGACCTAGAACTACTTAAACCTAAGTAACCTAAGAACGTCACACACATCAATGCCTGAGCAAAGATTCGAAGCTGCGACCGTAGCAGCAGTGCGGTTCCGGACTAAAGCGCCTAGAACCGCTCGGCTACAACGGCCGACGCTATTTCTCATACACCGACATAGTTATGTTACACGTCGCCATGTTACAAGCCACAATTTGGAGCCCTGTGGCAGCAGTGGGTTGCAGCTTGAGACGGCGAAGCGAGGAAGTTGACCGAGTAATACACATGACGTGCAACACAACCGATAGTGAGAACTGAATAAAAAATTCCAAGGCATTGTCTGTCAATCGAAAGGGAAGATGGTAGTATGCCAGGTGAAGTAAAGAAACGCCACATGAATTCACACCCACAGCACACCAGCGCCCCCGAGGATATTGGAGTATATATTACAATGGCAGTCGGGCTATACCACCAATGTGGTTATCAATGGGAGTGCATTCCGTTATCCGGTACGAATGAAATCGTGGACGACAACGCAAAATCACACAATGTAAGGATCTCGCAGGATCAGATTCGTCGCTTCGGATGGGAGAGATTAAATCACCCGGCCGACTGATCTGATCTTGTCCTATCGGGCTTTCGCTTGTTCCCTGCATCGAAAGCTGTACTCTCGGGAGCGCGCTTCCAAACCAATGCTGTGGTGGAGCAGGCTGTGCGGCAATTCCTTGCATCGCAGGGCACCAAGTTTTACTAGAGATGACAAATTTCTTAATGTCGGTGGTGACTGTGTCCAAGAATACTGCAAGGTGTATTTGTTTTTGGCACTGAAGTTTTCGTGAGATAACCGATGACATAATTCTCTTTCAGAGAGTCCCTCGCATTTAAATGAAGTAATGATAAATTCCGAAGTTGGTGCCAAGGTGAGACGAGACGACTTTACGCCGAAATATTAGGTCGTCAAATTACCAACATCTGGCAATCCTCCAGAATAGCTAAGGTAAAGCTTCTTTGCCAAGACCACTAGTAATAACCGGTTTCGGTAATCATCAGTCTTCTAGTCTGCTACGTACCTGCCAGATCATGAGAAAGAGTACTAATACTACTATTTTAAGAAACATGCATTTATCTGCCTGTCAAGATCTGAAGATGTAACATTGATTACCGAAACTGCTTATCAAAAATGGTTCAAATGGCTCTGAGCACTATGGGACTTAACTTCTGAGGTCATCAGTACCCTAGAACTTAGAACTACTTAAACCTAACTAACCTAAGGGCATTACATACATCCATGCCCGAGGCAGGATTCGAACCTGCAACCGTAGTGGTCGCGCGATTCCAGACTGTAGCGCCTAGAACTGCTCTGGCCGGCCGAAACCGTTTATCGAGAATAAAGGTTATTATTAGCGATCTCGGCAAAGAATTTGTCTTCTCTGATCTGTTATCAGAGATCGCCCCTCGCGGCTCAGAATGAGAGAACTTGAAAACAAAATTCCAAACACTTCCTAGCAGATTGAAACTGTGTCGGAGCGAGTCTCGAACCTGGAACCTTGTCTTCCATGGGTAATGCTCTTACGACGGAGCTATCCGGCCACCATTTGCGCTTCCGTCTTACGGCCCTACTTATGCCAGTACCTCTCGCATACTTCCCAAACTTCACAGGATTTCTCCGGAAGAAAAAGTAAACAAGTCCTTATCGCTGCAATGTGTCACCGAAACAAAGATATCAATAAAACGAATGTAAAGATGACGCAAAAATCATTACTGTAATAGGAGTAAGTGCAGCGAAAACTAGCTAAATTTCGGTGTTAGCAATCGACGACAGCGCACCATTTCTTGTGTAAACACAGTATTCAGCAGCTTCAGGACTTCTTAACTCTACACTCGGCACGATTCACCATTGACGTTATTGACCCACTCGCGAAGTGGGTGGTGCCTGCTAAACACGCAGGCATGTGACGCGTGCACAACACGAATGGTCGATTTTGAACGTCGCTCTTGAAAAACAGTCTTTAATAAACCGTGTGCCCCAGCGCAAGACAGCGTTAAGATAGTTTACACGCGTGGATTAGTGCGAAGTAACGAGTTCTCATCGCTTGTCCGGCGGCCCTTTCTTCGGAACGTAACTGCCCATGCTTCCCCTACTGGCGTGCAAGGTAAAATGGGGCCCTTTGATAGTCGATGTGAAGGGGGGAGGAGGAGAGGGCTATGTAGGGGAGGGGGAGAGGGCAGGGCCAGAGGACAGCTGAGGACAAGACGCGTGCGCACCGCATGTCGCAGCGTGAGTGTGCCACCGTGTCAAGGGCGGCCGCGCGTGCGGTTGGCCAACGCGTCGCGCGACTTATCTGTCCTCTGCCCGCATGCGCAACTCTTTGCTGACAACTCCGAGCCAGATCGCGCGAGATCGGCTCCATCTCACCTCAGCAAAACGTGGCACACTCACGCTGCGACATGCGGTGCGCACGCGTCTTGTCCTCAGCTGTCCTCTGGCCCTGCCCTCTCCCCCTCCCCTAAATAGCCCTCTCCTCCTCCTCCTCCCCTCACATCGACTATCAAAGTGCCCCATTTTACCTTGCACGCTAGTAGGGGAAGCATGGGCAGTTACGTTCCGAAGAAAGGGCCTCCGGATAATCGATGAGACCTCGGTACTTCACACTAATCCACGCGATCTGACAGCCAGGTCACCGTGAATAGCCAACAGAGTTTCGGAGTCTAACTCGTAACCTGGCTGGATTCTGTTTGAAATGTAGCAATGTTAACAGTACTAGTTGACCGATCTCAGCGTAGGATGTAAATGACATACTACACAATGTTGGGCTGTATAACAGAAGAAACAGTCGTGGCAGAATCCTATAGAAAACCTACATTACGTACTTGCCTTTCGATCTGAACTCACTTCACCTGCTTTCCTGTCAGTTTCGCTGCTTATTTAATCAAGCAGCTTTTCATTTGGCCTCACGAGGCTGAATGCGCCCCGTCCCAGACCTTCCGCAACAGAACAATATGAGGCAGTTACCAGTAATCGCACCCGGGATCTCAGGGCCACTAGCCAACAAAGCTAACCACCAGATTACTGAAGCGGCCGCACAAAAATCTAATTATCAAGGTCCGGAAACAATATGCAAAACTCGCATTCATCTTGGTATCATGTTTCTTCCACTGTAGTCCATGACTTGTGCAGTGAAGGAGTACTACACTAATGATAGAATGAGAAAGAAGGTGTCTCACGAAAGACTGTCGTGCAAACTTTTTAAAAAAATCGTAATTTGCTGTAAATGGGGCGTAGCTTCAAAGGCCTGAAAGGAGTGTTTTTGGCACGAGCTACGGTCGGTCCGAGGATTTTTCCTGCAACTTTACGTGATTCACACAACTGTCAGTGCTTTGTGCATGTAAAAAATCAGAGTTGCAGCGTGGTTCACGTTGAACTGAGGGTAATCGTGAAAAGATTTACAGCGGTTCTCTTGTAAGTATACACCCCGTCCTGTAGGACCGTACGGGTTGTTGCTGAAGTGGAACGAATGCGGACGATCAGTGGAATAAGTGGCACTGAATAACTGTACTGTGATTCGTAAATATTGCACTTCTCGCGAGTGCATTAGCGCTGGCCATTGTTACCTCATTACTTAGTTCTTGATAAACGTACTAATTACCAGTCATAGTAGATTTTTCTCTTGCACCCATCAACGAAAACGCCTTCTCACGTTCGTTTCTGTAGCGGAAATGTTCTGTCTCTGGAGATTGATTTATGCTCTGATTTTCATCTATTCAGCGCAGTATTCAATTCCTAGGAACGTGTAGGATAATTTGGGATCACATTTTATGTGTTCTTTTTGTACATCCATCGTATAGATGTGGAAGCGGGACTGCAGCTGACCAATAACTCGTAGAAAAATGATACCAGGAGCCGTAATTCATCCTAAATGTTTTGTTATTTCAGCAACTAGTTTCGACGTTTCATTAGCGTCATCTTCAGACCCCTATGCGTAAAAACTGATGGAAACATCCAAACACTGGCGCACATAGAACAGGTACCACATACGTATTTTGAACCAAATACCGTGGACTTCTATTTATTCTGTGTACACTCCATACACACGACAACATCGACAGTTCTTCACTTGTCCGAAATGCTCACAACAAATTTAAATGTATATATGCGAACTGAAACGGCGAGTGAAAATTTGTAACAAGGGCTAGATTTGAACCCAGGCCTCCTGTTCGCTAGGCAGATACACTAACCACTACGCCATCCTCGCACAGTGGCTTTGCACATATCGTAGCATGCCTCCCTCCTAAATCCAGATTCCCAGGTACGCTTCAGTCCACTTGCTATTCCCCCAAAATTCGAACAGCCTTACAGAGGCTCTCCAACCCCTTTGAAAAAGCACCTAAGCATCGAACGAAATGAGGAGATCACGGAGGAGGAAAGGAATAGTGTTTAACGTCCCGTCCACAACTAGATCTTACAGACGGAGCACAAGCTGTAATTAGGGAAGGACAGGGAAGGAAATCGGCCGTGCCCTTTCGAAGGAACCGTCCCGGCATTTGCCTGAAGCGATTTAGGGAAATCACGGAAAAATCAGGATGGCCGGACGCGAGTTTGAGCCGTCGTTCCCCCGAATGCGAGTACAGTGTGCTAACCATTGCGCCACCTCGCTCGGTGTGGCAGGGCATAGTAGGGTGGCATAGTGGTTAGTGCATCTGCCTATTTAGCAGGAGACCCGAGTTCAGAACCTAACCTTGGTACAAATTTCCACTCGTCACTTCAGTCTGCATATACACATCACAAATGTTTGAGACTTGAAAAGGTCTCTGGAACCAATCAGTTTCATTTCAAACTTAAGTCTTCATTCGCCTCCCCTAATATTGATTGTATGTGGTAGTCCCATTATTGCTGCTACTAAATACTTTTACGATGTGACATGCTCAAGATGTTTACCATAAGCCTTGTAACCAGCCACCTGGATTCGAACCAGCTATTCGGGAGGACGACGGTTCAATCCCGTCTCCGGCCATCCTGATTTAGGTTTTCCGTGATTTCCCTAAATCGCTTCAGGCAAATGCCGGGATGGTTCCTTTGAAAGGGCACGGCCGATTTCCTTCCCCCTCCTTTCCTCACCCGAGCTTGCGCTCCGTCTCTAATGACCTCGTTGTCGACGGGACGTTAAAACACTAATCTCCTCGAACCAGCTACTTCCAACTGGAGCGTAGCAGTAGAGGCTTGGGTCAGAGACCTCGGCTACAGAGGTCGATTGGATGCAAGTAGTCGAGCAGGCGGTGTAGCTGGGTCGGGTGGCTAGCGACGAGGTGTGAGGCAGGTGCCTGTGACCCAGTTGGCCGCGGGGGTGCTGGACCAGTTGGTAGGCCGCGGGTCGATCGAGCTGCTGCCACCCCCACCGCCCACGCCGCAGTGGCCACGCCCACGCCTACGCACCCCGCTCTCGCCTCCGGCTGGCGCCAACTCATTTTCACTGCTGCCGACAGAGGCGGAGATCGGACGCCAAATCTCACTAGATCCACGTCTGCGTCTACAGCTACACTCCAGATGCTAGCTTGTAGTATGTGACGGAGAATACACTACTGGCCATTAAAATTGCTACACCAAGAACAAATACAGATGATAAACGGGTATTCATTGGACAAATATACTATACTAGAACGGACATGTCATTACATTTTCACGCAATTTGGGTGCATAGATACTGGGAAATCAGTACCCAGAACAACCACCTCTGGCCGTAATAACGGCCTTGATACGCCTCGGCATTCAGTCAAACACAGCTTGGATGGCGTGTACAGGTACAGCTGCCCATGCACCTGCAACACGATACCACAGTTCATCAAGAGTAGTGATTGGCGTTTAGTGACGAGCCAGTTGCTCGGCCACCATTGACCAGATCTGGAGAATGAGCTGGCCAGGGCAGCAGTCGAACATTTTCTGTATCCAGAAAGGCCCGTACAGGACATGCAACATGAGGTTGTGCATTGTCCTGCTGAAATGTTGGGTTTCGCAGGGATCGAATGACGGGTAGAGCCACGGGTCTTAACACATCTGAAATGTAACGTTCACTGTTCAAAGTGCCGTCAATGCGAACAAGAGGTGACCGAGACGTGTAACCAATGGGACCCCATACCATCACGCCCGGTGATCCGCCAGTATGGCGATGACGAATACACGCTTCCAATGTGCGTTCACCGCCATGTCGCCAAACACGGATGTGACCATCATGAGAACCTGGATTCATCCGAAAACATGACGTTTTGCCATTCGTGCACCCAGGTTCGTCGTTGAGTACACCATCGCAGGCGCTCCTGTCTGTGATGCAACGTCAATGGTAGCCACAGTCATGGTCTCCGAGCTGATAATCCATGCTGCTGCAAACGTCGTCGAACTGTTCGTGTAGATAGTTGTTGTCTTGAAAACGTCCCCATCTGTTGACTCAGGGATCGAGACGTGGCTGCACGGTCCGTTACAGCCATGCGGATAAGATGCCTGTCATCTCGACTGCTACTGATACGAGGCCGTTGGGATCCAGCACTGCGTTCCGTATTACCCTCCTGAACCCGCCGATTCCATATTCTGCTAACAGTCATTGGATCTCGACCAACGCGAGCAGCAATGTGGCGATACGATAAACCGCAATCGCGATAGGCTACAATCCGACCTTTATCAAATTCGGAAACGTGACGGTACGCATTTCTCCTCCTTACACGAGGCATCACAACAACGTTTCACCAGGCAAAGCCGGTCAACTGCTGTTTGTGTACGAGAAATCGGTTGGAAACTTTCCTCGTGTCAGCACATTGTAGGTGTCGCCACAGGCACCAACCTTGTGTGAATGCTCTGAAAAGCTAATCATTTGCATATAACAGCATCTTTTTCCTGTCGGTTAAATTTCGCGTCTGTAGCTCATCTTCGTGGTGTAGCAATGTTAATGGCCAGTAGTGTACTTCGTGTTCAACAGCCACTTCCCCCTTCCAGTGGCGAACGGCACTCGGGAAAACCAGTTCTTGGCAAGCTTCCTTATGAAATCGAATCTGTCTGATTGTTGTGTTGCGACTTCACTATAAACTACGCCGGGGGCCTTGAACATCTTCATCAAACTTCTGACGTCATCCGCTTCATGGTCTTTTCGTAAGATATATGTACGAGGAAGTAGTACCTCCATTAACTCTTCTAGGATGTATAATGCCTCTCTGGCAGCCTGGTGTTTTCTCGATAACTAAACGAACTAGTGGTACAACGCATAGCTCTTCTTTGAATCTTATGTAAGTGATGCTTGGTAAATGTGCCGGGCAGAACGAAATACTCAAGTATAGATCGGACGAAGGTTTTATATACTAGCACCATCGTGGGTTGACTACAGATGCTGAGGGAGTCTGACAGTGAATCGTAGTCTGGCATCTATCTTTTTGACGACTGCTGCGCGGGATTAGCCGAGCGGTCTGGGCGCTGTAGTCATGGGCTGTGCGGCTGGTCCCGGCGGAGGTTCGAGTCCTCCCTCGGGCATGGGTGTGTGTGTTTTTCCTTAGGATAATTTAGGTTAAGTAGTGTGTCAGCTTAGGGACTGATGACCTTAGCAGTTAAGTCCCATAAGATTTCACACACATTTGAACATTTTCAATTTTTTTGGCGACTAGTTTGACGTGTTTCTTCCCCTTCAACTCGTTCTGTAATGAATACGTCTGGTTCCAGGGTGTGTTCAGGACCTGCGATATCAAACAGTACTACGTTTTTCCGCATGCTTATGCACAATGCGTCAGTTTAAGTGTAGAATAAACTTCATAATTCGTGCAAAGGTCATATAGTGAACAGTAATGTTCCTATTAGGGTATGCCCGAAACTACTTGTACGTACGAAAACTTTTCACCGTTATGACGTGTTCTAGTTGCTAGGAAGATCTCAGTCCAATCGAAAGAGAATTTTTTCTTACTGCCGTCTGTAATCGCAATTTTATTTTGTCTAATGGTTATCGGTTTCCGTAGCAGGTACCACCATCAGACCATACCGTGGCGCGAAATTCTCAAGCTCGCTTAGACAAATAGGTGTGTCATATGTAGTAGGGTGTTTCAAAGTCTTCGCGACGAATAACTAGGAGTGACAGTTCACGTCATGGGAACACCTTTTAGACAAAATGTTCTCCTACGCTTCCCGGCGGTGTTAGGCGTCTTTTAATAGTTGATTTGCCCCTGAGAGGCGACAGGACATAGGCACTCTGCAATATGTGTTGCCTATAAGCTAGTCATCTGCTCCACGTGAAAGGCGATAGGGGGGGGGGCTATAAAATACCTTTCTCCGCTTAGAGAGACTCATTCTAAAGGTTTCTTTGCTGAAAACCACTCTATCACTTTACTGGCGTAGGTAGCACGCCTGTTTAGTACACCCTTTTAGTCGGCTAAGTATCGTCGTCGAGGGCGGGCGAAGTCAGTAAAACGCCGCGTCGCAACGCCCGGAAGCATCAGCGAACATTTTGTCTAACAATAGTAATTGTTCCTCATAAATTTGAAATATCCTGTATATAGTAAAAACTACTTACGCAAGCAGCTTTAACAACAGCACGCAGCGACAGGGGATGGCCTGATGGCGATACTTGGTAGCAAATCCGATAGTCAGTAGACTAAATAGAAGAGCGACTATAGACCAAAAAAACTGATATGTTGGTCGCCGTTCCAACGGAAAGTATGTCGGGAACGCTGTAACAGATTAGTATGAAAACCGCGAACCGTGGCAAGAGGCCCTAGATCGCGCGGCTACCGTCCCGCGGCAATGTAATATGGTCGTATTGTAAGTTAATCTACGTTGTTGTTGTGGTCTTCAGTCCTGAGACTGGTATGATGCAGCTTTCCATGCTACTCTATCCTGCGCAAGCTTCTTCATCTCCCAGTACCTACTGCAGCCTACATCCTTCTGAATCTGCTTAGTGTATCCATCTCTTGGTCTCCCTCTACGATTTTTACCCTCCACGCTGCCTTCCAGTACTAAATTGGTGAGTCCTTTATGTGTCAGAACATGTCCTACCAACCGATCCCTACTTCTAGTCAAGTTGTGCCACTAGCTCCTCTTCTCCCCAATTCTCTTCAATATCTCCTCTTTAGCTATGTGATCTACCCATCTAGTCTTCAGCATTCTTCTGTAGCACCACATTTCGAAAGCTTCTATTATCTTCGTCCAAACTATTTATCGTCCATGTTTCACTTCCATACATGGCTACACTCCACACAAATACTTTCAGAAATGACTTCCTGACACTTAAATCTATACTCGATGTTAACAAATTCCTCTTCTTCAGAAACGCTTTCCTTGCCATTGCCAGTCTACATTTTATATCCTCTCTACTTCGACCATCATCAGTTATTTTGCTCCCCAAATAGCAAAACTCCTTTACTACTTTAAGTGTCTCATTTCCTAATCTAATTCCCTCAGCATCACCCGACTTAATTCGACTACATTCCATTATCCTCGTTTTGCTTTTGTTCATGTTCATCTTATATCCTCCTTTCAAGACACTGTCCATTCCGTTCAACTGCTCTTCCAAGTCCTTTGCTGTCTCTGACACAATTACAATGTCATCGGCGAACCTCAAAGTTTTTATTTCTTCTCCATGGATTTTAATAACTACTCCGAATTTTTCTTTTGTTTCCTTTACTGCTTGCTCAATATACAGATTGAATAACATCGGGGAGAGGCTGCAACCCTATCTCACTCCTTTCCCAACTTCTGCTTCCCTTTCATGTCCCTAGATTCTTATAACTGCCATCTGGTTTCTGTACAAATTGTAAATAGCCTTTGGCTCCCTGTATTGTACCCCTGCCACCTTCAGAATTTGAAAGAGAGTATTCCAGTCAACATTGTCAAAAGCTTTCTCTAAGTCTACAAATGCTAGAACGTAGGTTTGCCTTTCCTTAATCTTTCTTCTAAGATAAGGTGTAAGGTAAGTATTGCCTCACGTGTTCCACCGTTTCTACGGAATCCAAACTGATCTTCCCAGAGGTCGGCTTCTACCAGTTTTTCCATTCGTATGTAAAGAATTCGCGTTAGTATTTTGCACTTGTGACTTATTAAACTAATAGTTCGGTAATTTTCACATCTGTCAACACTTGCTTACTTTGGGATTGGAATTATGATATTCTTCTTGAAGTCTGAGGGTATTTCGCCTATCTCATACATCTCATACATCTACGTAACACAACCTATTTACGTAGATTATTATCACATACTTCGCACAGTTTCTAATATTTCGTTCTGTACCGTATTTGTTTCTTTTTTATTTTGTGCCCTATACGAAGTATTTGTGGCTATTTTTCATATATTTGCGTGTATGCGTATATGAATAAAGTCTGTGGAAGAAAATTTAAAACAAAAAAACAATAAAAATGAAAAAGAATTTAAAAAATTAAAAATACAAAACAAAATAAGTAAGATACGCATCAGACCATTAAGCCATATGGGTTATTATTATTATATAAAATTAAGTTCGAACGGAACCGTCATAGCGTGAGTCGCACTCGCACATGTCCGTTTTTTTCTCTTTTTTTCTTTTTTTTTAAAGAAAGTGATAATTACAATTTTTTACTATCCCTGGTACTTCTATCACCGCTGAAAATTGTCCGACGAACGTTTTGGCGTATTGCCGGTGAGAGGATTCAGAAAGCGAGACGGCGAGGGGAGAGGTGAAACCAGTGCCGAGTCGGCGAACCGGCCGCACCCCGACGTGCGACAAAGGCCGTCAGCCGAGCCGCGCCTGTTCTCCGCTTCCGCTTTCACTCTCATTCATCGCCGCCTCCACCTGCGAAATTCACTGCGACGCACCGCGCCTGTCTACGCCCGGTCCGTTCCGCGAAGCGGAGGAGGGGGGAAGCGTAGTATCGGTTCAGCGAAAAGTCCTCCCTGGCCGGGCGCGGCGCTGCAGGACGAAAATATCTGCGTAAACAGCGGGCGGCGGGCAGATTCGCTGCGCCCGGGGAGCAAGTGCTCTGCGGCGGCTATGACGTCAGAGGCGGCGATCAATACGACTGACCTACGTCACAGTGGAACGCGCAGCGCGGCGCAGGGCCCGCACCCCCGTCGCGGTGGCTATTATCGGAGGGGAACCCACCCTCTGGCCAGCGATTACAGCGCGTCCGAAATAGCGCTCTAGCAGCGCCGCACGCCCCGCGAGCATAGAGCAGTTAGTCGACCTCATTAACTATACCTCTGTGCGCCCGAAATAAAGCGCGTACGTATAGGTCAACGGACGCTCACACCTCGTTGCCGAGCACAAAGGTAGGAGAATGTTGCTGTAAAGGCAGTGCTTCTACCATTGTTACCTGCCGAGACATTCAACAAAGAGGGGTTATTTTTGACGGACGTATCTCTTTCCTAGAGTGTATCCTGACGTACGGGGTCTGCTAATTTCTTGATTTAACAAATTAATTTGTTTTTAAATTTCTTTTCGCTACAGTCGTCACTTACCCCCGGGAGAGAAGCTGCACGAGCCTCGTCTGTAAATCGTGTCAGTTTTTTTTTCCTTTTTTAAAAACCGCTCAGAATAACCAGTTTCTGTAATAACCGATTGTCATTTTTTTATTCCTGTTATTTCTTGTTAAAAAAACGTAGAAATCGAACACAGATTGAAAAACACTGACTCTGACAGTTGCAAGATACATACAATCAACGTATTAAATTAAATAGGTAAATAAAAGAAAACTTAGTCCCTCCATCGCGCGCTGCTTTTCTCGAGGAGTTGTAAGTGGTTTAATACTACAGGTGGTTACCGGTATTGTCCTATTGATTCTAATTTTTTGAAACTCTACTCAGAAATCATGTTGTAATTTGCGATCGTACCACCATTTCGGCGTTATGAAAAGTTTGTGCTTACTGGTGATATCTGGAGATTGAAGAACTTGTTCTTCGTGTTAATTTGTCCGTTTTCAGTGATACAAGCACATAAGGCACATTGTGTAGATACATGCAGCAGATTAGTTACTTTCTATTTGTATTGTACACTATCGGCGAACTGCTGTTATGTTTTTAGTTTGTTACTGCTCCATAATTTCCTTCCTGTTTCATTACTTCATGAAAATGGTAGACAAATCGCTAATCTTTTAAAGCAAAAGAAGCATTGTACTTCATTGCTATGTCACTTTGTAAAAATATTTCCGAACTAAAGTTGGGGCCATTCTGCAATACAATAGATGTCAGCGACGAGAGCGGGAACGGACCGTAAGATCAGATGGGGACAAGGGTTGCACATTGCATGTACAAACGCACCTTAAGCCACGACACACGGCAACAGGCCATTATTGTCTAAGCAACGCTGTACCAATTCTTGTGCTGTGTTTGTTGCTCGTTCCTTTCGGCACTGTTATTACAATAGCGTCGATCGCTTTTTCCACTTTTCCATAATAACGCAGTATTTCAAACCAATGCAAATTTTACGAAAAATTAGTCCTTTTTTAAAAGGGGTTTATTTAAAAACGAAAAATTTTAGCACTGCTGCTATGGGCTACTTGATATTTTGTTTTTTACCTGGTTATTAGTTAAAAACAAGGATCGGTTTTAACTGGTCGGTTTTTTGCCATCTCTACTGGAGACCAGCGCCGTATTTCCTACATGGGCGTGGGAAACCACCGAAAAACAGCCCAAGACTGGCCGGTATACCACACCAACTGTCGTTTATCTACTACGCGGATTCGATCTGGAGATGACTCATCTCCCTATCTCGCAAGCTAACGCGCAACGCGTTAAGCTATACGGTCGCCTGTAACAGAGGTAGACTATCTCATCACAAGTTTCCAGACACCCCTGCGTAATGCAGAATTGACCACTAGATGTCACGAGAGGCGACCCACCAGTGTAAAAGAAAGCTGACAGTTTTGTCTTGCCAGTAGAGAGACGGTAACAGAAGAATGGGACGGTCAGGGGTGCTCAGCGACTTTGAACATGCACTAGACATCGTATGTCAACTGAGTAACATATCCATCGCCCGACCGGCTAGCCGCGCCGTCTAACGCGCATTGCCGGCACGGTAATTCAGCGTGTTCGGTCGGAGGCTTACCATCCCTCTGCAATTAAAAAAAAAAAATAAAAAAAACTGAGTCAGTGGATTGTCGATGAACTTGAACTGGTGTGATGGGACGTCCGCCCTGAGCAAACCCAACGAACAACATCGAACAAAACGAGATTTTTAAAAAAAGCGCTGCTTCCCGAGCGGGAAAGCGTGCCGGTCCCCGGCACGAATCTGCCCGACAGATTAGTGTCGAAGGCCCGTGGACCGGCCACCCTGCGGATTGTTTTGGAGGCAATCTATCTCGGCGATGCGGACTGGTTTCCCTTATTCCGCCTCAGTTACACTGTGATGGATCGCAAACACCGTTTCCACGTACGCGTACACTATAATTATTCCACCACGCAAACATCTGGGTTTACATTCGTCTGGTATGAGCGTTCCCGAGGGAGGAGGGGTGGGGGGGGGGGGGTGGGGGGGGGGAAGGGGGTGAGGGGTCCACTGTCCACTGAGGGCCGAACCGGACAATAACCCTGGTTCGGTGTGGGGCGGCGGTGGGGTGGGTGGACTGCTATGGCCTGTTGTGGGGTTGTGAAATACTCACGGCTACGGCGGGACAAAGCCTCCCCGTCGTTTGTAGGTCCCCGGTTTAATACATACTTACAACATATCCATCACGGACATTTCAACCGGTCTGCAGCTTCTCAAGTCGACATTCGGTGATATGTCTGTGAAGTGAAAATCGAACCAACCACAGTTAAACCACGGATGGGGTGCAGTTGTCAAATGGTTCAAATGGCTCTGAGCACTATGGGACTTAACTGCTGAGGTCATCAGTTCCCTAGAACTTAGAACTACTTAAACCTAACTAACCTAAGGACATCACACACATCCATGCCCGAGGCAGGATTCGAACCTGCAACCGTAGCGGTCGCGCGGCTCCGGACTGTAGCGCCTAGAACCCCTCGGCCACTACGGCAGGCGGTGCAGTTGTCGTGCAGCTCCTCATAAGCCACACATTTCTGTAAGTATTCAGAAGCGGCACTTTAGGTAATGTAAAAGAGCGACGCCATCGGACAGTGGATGACTGCAGTGATGAATCGCAATATAAGATGTGGCAATCCAATGGAAGGGTTTGCGTTCGGTGAACGCCTGGTGGACGTTACCTGCCACCTTGTGTAGCGAAGTACGGGGGAGGTGCTGTTACAATACTGGTGTGTATTCCGTGGTTAGGGTGTGATCCCCTCGTTGCGCCCCTGAAAACACTAAATGCGGAAGGATGTGAACACAATTGACAGCGCCGGCCGCGGTGGTCTCGCGCTTCTAGGCGCTCAGTCCGGAACCGCGCGACTGCTACGGTCGCAGGTTCGAATCCTGCCTCGGGCATGGATGTGTGTGATGTCCTTAGGTTAGTTAGGTTTAAGTAGTTCTAAGTTCTAGGCGACTGATGACCACAGATGTTAAGTCCCATAGTGCTCAGAGCCACAACTGATAGCACTGTGTGCTGCTTTCAGTGAAGCGACAGTTCGGAGACGATGATTCTACGTATCAGCACGATTATGTACCTAGCCGTAAAGTAGCATCTATGAGACAGTGGTTTGAGGAAAATAACATTCCTGAAATGGACTGCCCTGCCAAGAGTACCGACTTGAACCCAATGGATAACCTTTGAGATGAGTTGGAAAGCTGACTTCGCTCCATTATCTTCTTCGTTTTCGGCTGTTGAGGATCAATGGGCTGCCATCCTGCAACAGACATTCAGACGGCACACTGAAAGATGAAGCCGTCAGAAAGGTGAAGAGCTTGCTAAATTATGACACTGCGAACGCAACAGTTACAATTCATTTTTCGGCACCAAAAGCGCTCCTGACTGTTTTGGTTTTATTATACTAACGAT
This sequence comes from Schistocerca nitens, assembly GCF_023898315.1. NCBI lineage: Eukaryota > Metazoa > Arthropoda > Insecta > Orthoptera > Acrididae > Schistocerca > Schistocerca nitens. Next base: position 1,133,662,196 of record NC_064614.1, on the reverse strand, counting down.
TAGTTGGAACGCCGTCATCGCTCTGAAAACAAGACATATTTAACAAAAAACAAAAAACAGTTTCTGTGTTAACTTCTGCAGTTATATTGAGTAACTTATTGAGTATCCTTAATAGTTTCTCACTTGTGATGCCGGAAAAATGGGAGAGTGTTCTTCCTTTCTCGAACATACAAGCGTTACTTACATTCATTAAAAATCTCTGCTTTTTTCAGATGCCCTTGATCGGGGCTTAATTTCGGCCGGAAAGTCCCGGTGCGGCGTTCCGACGTCTCCCAGGGAATCGAACTCACTAGAACAAGTCGGCATCGGAGATTTATGTAAAACACTTTGAGCTATTAAATCACAACATAACTGTAATTTGCCGTTGTGCCGGCAGCAGTAAACGTCACAATGGGAGACATACTATTGATGGACATGGTCGACACACGTATCGGTAACCTTGATGTCGACAGTCTTGTGTAAAAAAATAATTTATCATTGTTAGTTTTATCACAAGTTTTCAAAAATCGAAAACTGATTTTCATGGTTGAGTGGAGAGGGGGTATTGTATGGTTGAAAAGGTGCGTTCCGGCACTTAAAATTTTAGAAATTAAGCATTGCCCACGATACATAACATTTCCTCATCGTAATTGTCTATAATTTTCATTTGCACTCTCGAATGTTGAAAATTAGGTGGACCGATAAGGTAAGAAATGAGGAGGTTCTGCGCAGAATAGGAAAGGAATATGTGGAAAACACTGATAAGGAGAAGTGGCAGAATGATAGAACATCTGTTAAGGCATGACGGAATAACTTCCATGGTACTAGAGGGAGCTGTAGAGGGCAAAAACTGTAGAGGTAGACAGAGATTGGAATACATCCAGTAAACAATTGAGGACGTAGACTGCAAGAGATGAAGAGATTGGCACAGGAAAGAAATTCGTGGCGGGCCACATCGAACCAGTCAGAAGACTGATGACCCAAAAGAAAAAAGAAACTCTACATCTCGTATGCATTTCAAAAGCCAGACACAGCAACAGTACATTTAATAGCCGTCTATCGTATTCGAGCCGGGACCGCATCCTGGGACCGTTGAGGCAAGAGTGGATTTGGTCCCGAACCAGCAATTGTTCAGTCATGAAAAACGTGAAACCTTCTGCTCAAGACTCTGTTGCCTTACTGATTATCGTTTGTCCCTGGCGACTTTCCGCGTGCAATCGTGGCGGGCACGTGTTTCGCAGCCCGCCGAGAGATAACAGAGTGGTGGCAGACAGAGCCACCTGTTGGCGCGCGAGGTCACCTTGGCCGCCCCCAGTGCTGCCAACATTACGCGCGTCCGCAGCCGGAGCTGGCGGGGGCGCTGTCTCCCATTGCCAAATGTCGCCGCATCGCTGGTGTGAACACAGCGCCATGGTCGCTCCCGTTGTGCTATTTCTGCCGCCCGTGCCAGCGCGGAAACATTGTGAACGTATGCTGGCACCCGCTGCGCTTCGCGACGACGAAGCATCACGTTATATGAAAACCGCGTTGTTGCTGCTACTGTCCCGTCGTGAACGCCTCTGCGGAACTAGTTCCCGTTTTGCGCCGTCCGGTGCAAGCTTCGCCTTACAACGGGAAGTGTGTGTTCCGATTCCAGGGCGACATCCCACGCAGTGTGCGTTCTCCAACCATCGTCCATCTCTTCGTTCCCCAAGTAGTCAACTTGAATTGGTGGTCACATTTCCTTATCAAATATATAGTTTATATACCCTTGTTGTCTTCTCCAGTCTTTTCACACGACAGACATGTGGCAAAGTTGACAGATACTGTATACGTTTCACAATTCCTATTAAACCCTTTCAGATGTTGTAGGCAATGTTTCGCGCTTTTGCGTAAAAGGTTAATTTCAGCGTGAGGAAACGATGCTTATATTAACGACAAGTGAAGCGAATAATTGTAAGCGTCCATAGTTGTGCGGTAAGCCTGTTGGATTGCCTTGCGAAGGACCCTGTTCGATACCAATTACTGCATGATTTTTTTTCTCGGTCCAAGTCGCTTTGTAAGGTGGCTTGAAGGGCTGCTTAGAAGTTGCTGCTCCAAGATCGTATACCTGACCTCGACTGGGGAAGCAATGTAATGACCACGTGTTTCCTAACTGCTGTTACCATAGGCTGAGAAGACAGCCAGTTAACATCCAGTGGTCTTCAGGATCTGACCGAGCCCATCGGTACCGACCAACCGCCATGTCATCCTCCGCAATGGCGTCTGGTCAGCACACAACTCAGTTGTCAGTTTTCGTGATTTGTAAAATAATGGTCAAAGTTATTTTACGAAGTTTTAATCAGAAATTTTGGGATTCTAAAATATGCCACGTGTGAAGGACAGAATAAGTTTAGCTTTTACAAACTACTGAGATATTTACGAAATCATGAGTACGTTTTAAGAACATAATACACTCCTGGAAATTGAAATAAGAACACCGTGAATTCATTGTCCCAGGAAGGGGAAACTTTATTAACACATTCCTGGGGTCATATACATCACATGATCACACTGACAGAACCACAGGCACATAGACACAGGCAACAGAGCATGCACAATGTCGGCACTAGTACAGTGTATATCCACCTTTCGCAGCAATGCAGGCTGCTATTCTCCCATGGAGACGATCGTAGAGATGCTGGATGTAGTCCTGTGGAACGGCTTGCCATGCCATTTCCACCTGGTGCCTCAGTTGGACCAGCGTTCGTGCTGGACGTGCAGACCGCGTGAGACGACGCTTCATCCAGTCACAAACATGCTCAATGGGGGACAGATCCGGAGATCTTGCTGGCCAGGGTAGTTGACTTACACCTTCTAGAGCACGTTGGGTGGCACGGGATACATGCGGACGTGCATTGTCCTGTTGGAACAGCAAGTTCCCTTGCCGGTCTAGGAATGGTAGAACGATGGGTTCGATGACGGTTTGGATGTACCGTGCACTATTCAGTGTCCCCTCGACGATCACCAGTGGTGTACGGCCAGTGTAGGAGATCGCTCCCCACACCATGATGCCGGGTGTTGGCCCTGTGTGCCTCGGTCGTATGCAGTCCTGATTGTGGCGCTCACCTGCACGGCGCCAAACACGCATACGACCATCATTGGCACCAAGGCAGAAGCGACTCTCATCGCTGAAGACGACACGTCTCCATTCGTCCCTCCATTCACGCCTGTCGCGACACCACTGAAGGCGGGCTGCACGATGTTGGGGCGTGAGCGGAAGACGGCCTAACGGTGTGCGGGACCGTAGCCCAGCTTCATGGAGACGGTTGCGAATGGTCCTCGCCGATACCCCAGGAGCAACAGTGTCCCTAATTTGCTGGGAAGTGGCGGTGCGGTCCCCTACGGCACTGCGTAGGATCCTACGGTCTTGGCGTGCATCCGTGCGTCGCTGCGGTCCGGTCCCAGGTCGACGGGCACGTGCACCTTCCGCCGACCACTGGCGACAACATCGATGTACTGCGGAGACCTCACGCCCCACGTGTTGAGCAATTCGGCGGTACGTCCACCCGGCCTCCCGCATGCCCACTATACGCCCTCGCTCAAAGTCCGTCAACTGCACATACGGTTCACGTCCATGCTGTCGCGGCATGCTACCAGTGTTAAAGACTGCGATGGAGCTCCGTATGCCACGGCAAACTGGCTGACACTGACGGCGGCGGTGCACAAATGCTGCGCAGCTAGCGCCATTCGACGGCCAACACCGCGGTTCCTGGTGTGTCCGCTGTGCCGTGCGTGTGATCATTGCTTGTACAGCCCTCTCGCAGTGTCCGGAGCAAGTATGGTGGGTCTGACACACCGGTGTCAATGTGTTCTTTTTTCCATTTCCAGGAGTGTAGTTTCCTTTTTAGTGAACAATAAATTTCCGTGAAATGTTATGTAAATTACATTTGGAAAAATTTTGTTATATAAATGACAGTCAAATGTAAACGCAACCAATGGAAAGAAAGTGTGTAAACTGTTTATCATTTCAAAAGTAATCGCCATAACTCTTATTACATTTTCTCCACTGTGAGACACGACGATCAATGCCTTCATGGAAAAAGGTTTGCTGTTGCGTACAATCACGCAATCAACTTCAAATGCCAGTTCTCTAATTTTTCTCAGTAGCGTTTCTCGAAAAGAACCGTCGTCTGCCCTCCAAGAAGGCCCATTTGAGTTCACGAAGTATCTCTGTATCACTGTTGACCAAACCTACCGGTAAGAAATCTAGCAACACCCCTCTCAATTGCTTCGATATCTTTCTGTCGTCCAACCTGATTGGTATGCTAAACACTTGAGGAATACTCAAGAATGAGTCACACTAATCTTCTCTATGCACTCCCCTTTAAAGACGAGTTACTCCTTTCTAAAATGCACCCAATGAGTAGATGGGCTCTGAGCACTATGGGACTTAACATCTATGGTCATCAGTCCCCTAGAACTTAGAACTACTTAAACCTAACTAACCTAAGGACATCACACAACACCCAGTCATCCCAATGAGTAGAAGTTGGCCATTCGCTTTCCCCGCTACCTTCCTTCCTTCCATTTAACATCGGTTTGAATGTTTCGCCTTTGTATGTAACTGACGTGACTGTGTCAGGTAGCACACTACTAATGCTGTATTCCAACATTAAGGCATTGTATTTCCTGACCATCTGCATTAACTTACGCTTTTCTGCATTTAGCGCTAGCTGCCTTTCATCATACCAAATAAACATTTTTTGTAAATAATATTGTATCATCCTACGATGACGTTTTTCCATACAACACAGTCATTGGTAAGCAGCTGCAGAATGCCGCCCATACTGTTTGTCACTCTGTTCCGAGTGTTGCAGTGCGCTGTGTGGACATCGTAAGACGCTGAAACATCGTAGATATCTCCATAAATCAGTGCTGTTGCGGAGTATGCTGAAAAAAAATCGTTCCACTTTCTGCCACCAGGTGAAAAAATGGCGCTGCAAGCAAACTTCGTGTGGGTGCGAGAACAGCAGAGGGACGATCAGATACATGATAATGGTGGTTTAGGCACTTTTATTAGGATCTGATCACAAGTTACGACTTGTGTTCGGTATAGTCTCCTGACTCAGCAAAATACTGCATCCGTAATACAGCATAGCCGATAATTGCTCACAGTGTATCCGGTGAAATCAGAGGGATATATCATCGTATACTATCCTTCAGATCGTGAAGAATCCGGATACATCCCTGATAGACACTGCCTTTTAGATATTCCCACAACCGAAGTCACATGGAAGGACACACATCTTGAAATTACCTAGAGATGATGCGTTCGTTACCGAAGATTTCTCGAAGTATATCTTTCATCTGGCAGGCGACATGTGACGTCGCCCCATCTTACGTGAAAAAAGTGGCGTGGACACAGTTGCCTTCCTGCAAAGCTGCAATCACGTGTTGGACAAAGAGGTCCTGATAGCGTACAGACGTCACTGCACACCTAACAGTTTTGCGGGGTGTCATCTCCTCAAAGAAAAACGCACAGAGCATGAAGGAGTCCATGAAACGACCCCACACTGTCATATAATCTGAGTACAGTGATTGTCCCTGCACAACATGTTGAAGATTAGAGCCTCATATTCGACACATATGCATTCACAGCACAGTGTAGAGAAAAATGTGCCTCGTCTGTCCGAAGAATTTTCCACCGTCACATGTCATCGATTTCCATGTGGGCCAAAAACGAAGTGTAAAGTCGCGGCAATGATGGGGCTTCAATTGGCGCTAATTCTGAATCTTTTAGGGATACCAGTGTAAAATGCGACGTAAAATCTTTTGAACTGTTGACCAGGGGAGAGGCGATTCACATGACACAGCTCGAGCACTGGCTGCAGAATTTGCGGCATATGCGACACTGCCGGCTATAGCAGCAGCAACGTCATCAACAACTGCCATCGGATGAGCCGCCTCCCTGTGCTCACTGCACCAACTACTTCACCGGTTTCTTCAAATGTCTCGACGATATTCTTTAGCCCATTTATTGACGTGGGGCTTTTTCGCAGCTGTTTCTGTCGGCGGTTTCCCCGCAATGCAGCGCTGCTATTGCTGCCGTTCTGATAAAACAACTTTAGCAGCAGGGCATAGTCTTTCTTCTCAACGGCAATTGCGTTTCGCACGAAATACTTCTACTTTATTAACCCTTTACACGGACAGTCACTTCACAAAATAAATCACCAGGTCACAAACAGCATACTGACGTCACAACAGAAAACATTCCACATTATAACTGCTTACAAAAAAATGGCTCTGAGCACTATGGGACTTAACTTCTCAGCTCATCAGTCCCCTAGAACTTAGAACTACTTAAACCTAACTAACCTAAGGACATCACACATATCCATTCCCGAGGCAGGATTCGAACCTGCGACCGTAGCAGTCGCGCGGTTCCGGGCTGTAGCGCCTAGAACCGCTCGGCCACAACGGCCGGCTATAACTACTTACAGCGTCTGGTGACAGAAGGTTAAACTGTTATCTTTTCAGCACACCCCACGATCACAGGTTAATGAACATACCTACGATGTTTCAGCACCCCGCGATGTATGCAGCCCGCATTGCAGCACTCGGAACATCGTTAGTTTAATTATAACCAGCGGTCCTATCACACTTCCCTGGAGATACCCTTGTTCGTGATGAACACTCGCCGTGGAGGACAACATACTGGATTGTACTATTTAGGAAATCTTCGAGACGCTCGCGTATTTCGGAACATAATGTGTATGCTCGGAGAGTCTACAGTGTGACACTGTGTCAGACACTTTCCTGATATAATTGGGTGAATAATCACATCTGGTTTGCACAGCCGGTAATTTCGACATAAGGTGTTACATTTCTGTGTATTAAAGTCGAGGCTGTGTCGTACCATCGAGGTCTTCGTGGTGCTATCTTTCAACAAGATAATGCAAGACTGCATGTTGGCCGTGCTGTCCTATTGCAGAGGATGTTCTTCTCTTGTCCTGACCAGCACTTTCTCAGGCGCTCTCCCCCACTGGAAACATCTGGTCATTGGATTCCGAGAGACCAACATGCCAAAACTCACAGCCGGCCGCGGTGGCCGAGCGGTTCTAGACGCTTCAGCCCGGAACCGCGCGACTGCTGCAGTCGCAGATTCGAATCCTGCCTCGGGCATGGATGTGTGTGAGGTCTTTAAGTTAGTTAGGTTTAAGTAGTTCTGAGCTCTAGGGGACTGATGAGCCCAGATGTTATGTCCCATAGTGCTCAGAGCCATTTGAGCCATTTTGAGACAAAACTCACAGGCCACTTCGATCGATGGACGCTGGCATGGAATGAGGTACCTCTCTCTGTCATCAAAGCTCTCTTCACCTATATCCCCAGCAAAATTAGAGCAGTTCTTGCTACCAGAGGTGACTATTGTGAAACCTTCCCGTCTCCTCTATATCTCTGTTTTATGCAACCTTCCCTCCTACAATAAGCTATGAAACCTTACCTTAGGATTTCTGTCCCTTGCTTAATAATAACAAATGAAATCTTCCCTTTGAAATTAATTCTCCTTCTCAATCTTCGCATACAAATTTAAATGCTGCTTATTAAAAGTGATTTGCTGATTATTTCGACGAAACATAGAATGTGTAGTCGTCGTGGCCCTCAGTCGTTACCTGCAATAACCCAAAACTGTTCCTTACCTTTTTTACTGTTACTGGATCGCCATTTGACTGCTACATCGAACTGCGACATGAATATACTTACTCTGTTTTACTATACTCTATTAGCTGCTGGTGGGCTGTCATAATAAGTGGCTGTATTTATTACCATAGCTGACGTTATTCTTTAATAGCAAAGCTGACGTTATTCTTTAATTAATTTGACTGAAGTTACGTAATTCATAGTTAAATTTTTTCTTGACAACAATAAAATTTTGCAAAGTTTTACTTTGATTGTTTTTGGGATGGATTATTGTCAGTAATGCTGGCAAAAATTAATTATATTCTGAATGAAATGATTTTACAAACGTTCAAATGGGACTTACTTTTTACAATAATCTTACAACTAGCATTGCGCAGACATACCTTCAGTACTCTTGAGTTTCTGAAAAAAATTATTCAATAATATTAGTTCCTCTTATGATAATAGTTGGCTGATGTCTCTGTACATCCGTTTATAATCTCTTGTAAATCATAGCTAGTGGCTGGCAGGCACACCTATCCTCTCAACCTCTCGTTTCAGACCTGCTACCGACTCGCTTCACATCTCGCTTACTACTGACTTTCTACGAACGCTAAAGTGCGGTCTCTCCCGCCAACAACTCTTTCTCGTGCAGACAATCCCTGCTACCATTACAAAATGTATCAATGCGCGGTCTTTCCCGCTCTTTTCTTAAAATGTATCCATACGCGGTCTCTCCCGCCCTTTTTAAAATTATATCAATATGCGGTCTCTCCTGCCAACAATACTTTGGTGCAGACATTCCCTGCTACCACAAGCCGGCCGAAGTGGCCATGCGGTTAAAGGCGCTGCAGTCTGGAACCGCAAGACCGCTACGGTCGCAGGTTCGAATCCTGCCTCGGGCATGGATGTTTGTGATGTCCTTAGGTTGGTTAGGTTTAACTAGTTCTAAGTTCTAGGGGACTAATGACCTCAGCAGTTGAGTCCCATAGTGCTCAGAGCCATTTGAACCATTTTTTTGCTACCACAATTGTTTCCAACATGACAAATATTAATCATTCCTACTTATTCCTATTAATAAAATATAAACATCTTTCATAAATTGTGGTTTGACAATAGACAATAGAAATAAACACGTCTTACATGTGTAGTAAATTTCACAGTCCCCACTACACCTTCCGTCGTCTTCATAGCCCTATGGTCCGCGTGGCCGACTGCCATACGGATGACCTGGCTTCGATTCCCGGTGCTAGCAGAGATTTTTCCGTGGTGGGAGAACTAGAACGCCAATTGAAGAGCTACTTTGAGTAGTAGCGGCTCCAACTCAGGAAAAATGACAACGGCCGTGGGAGCAGTGTGGCGACTCCTGCTCCTCCACGCTGCATCCAGTGATGCCACTGGCATCTACATCTACATCTGCATGATTACTCTGGCAGAGGGTTCATCGAAGCACAATCATACTATCTAACATTCCACTCCCGAACAGCACGCGGGAAAAACGAACACCTAAATCTTTCTGTTCGTGCTCTGATTTCTCTTATTTTATTTAGATGATAATTCCTACCTATGTAGGTTGGGCTCAACAAAATATTTTCGCATTCGGAAGAGAAAGTTGGTGACTGAAATTTCGTAAATAGATCTCGCCGCGACGAAAAACGTCTTTGCTTTAATGACTTCCATCCCATCTCGCATATCATATCTGCCACACACTCTCCGCTATTACGTGATAATACAAAACGAGCTGTCCTTTTTTGCACCCTTTCGATGTCCTCCGTCAATCCCACCTGGTAAGGATCCCACACCGCGCAGCAATATTCTACCAGAGGACGAACGAGTGTAGTGTAAGCTGTCTCTTTAGTGAACTTGTTGCATCTTCTAAGTGTCCTGCCAATGAAACGCAACCTTTGACTCGCCTTCCCCACAATATTACCTATGTGGTCTTTCCAACTGAAGTTGTTCGTAATTTTAACACCCAGGTACTTAGTTGAATTGACATCCTTGAGAATTGTTCTATTTATCGAGTAATCGAATTCTAACGGATTTCTTTTGGAACTCATGTGGATCACCTCACACTTTTCGTTATTTAGCGTCAACTTCCACCTGCCACACCATACAGCAATCTTTTCTAAATCGCTTTGCAACTGATACTGGTCTTCGGATGACCTTACTAGACGGTAAATTACAGCATCATCTGCGAACAACCTAAGAGAACTGCTCAGATTGTCACCCATGTCATTTATATAGATCAGGAACAGCAGAGGTCCCAGGACGCTTCCCTGGGGAACACCTGATACCACTTCAGTTTCACTCGATGATTTGCCGTCTATTACTACGAACTGCGACCTTCCTGACAGGAAATCACGAATCCAGTCGCACAACTGAGACGATACCCCCGTAGGCCCACAGCTTGATTTGAAGTCGCTTGTGAGGAACGGTGTCAAAAGCTTTCCGGAAATCTAGAAATACGGAATCATTTTGAGATCCCCTGTCGATAGAGGCAGACATTCGCTGGATGGATGACACGGCGGTCGGTCGGTACCGATGAGTCCGCCGGCGCCTGGGAACGGAAGCTACGTTTTTCATCATGCTTTCTGGTTACTAGCCATCGAGTCGCGGCGCTGCCCTCCACAAAGCACGGGGGCAGCGTCGGAGCCCGGCGGCCTCGACCTGAACTTGACCTCGGTGGTGCAGCTGGCCATTGTTGACGGGGGCCGCGAACCTCCTAAAACGGCGACGCCGGCGCCGGCCACCCCCGCGCGTCTATTTGCGGGCGCTGCTTTCCCCGCTGCTGCTGCTGCTGCTGCGGCCACAGCTTGCAAAACCCGGCGCGGGCGCTTGGCTCCGGTCCGGCATTCTTGTGACTCACTGGTCAACAACACAGAATTAGCCCGCGGAGGCTCGCCCTCCTGCCGCGTCCTACGCCACAGCCTCGCCTACATCTGTCTCCCCTGTCCGCAACACTCATCGTAGCGGAAAATATCCAAAATTTCCTTTTTGCAATGAGCACACCCTCACTTCAGCCACAGTTTTCTGACTTTCCTATGTCTCACAGACAATTTTGTGTATCCGGTGGGGCTTTTTAACCGTATTTTAAGAATTCCAGCTGCCCTAATTATGTTCTTCCGCAACTACACACAGGACCGATGCATTTTCGTGCTGTCTGGTTGCCTTCTGTACTACATCTATCCATCAAATTAAGCGTCTTAAAAAAAAAATAAAAAAAAAAAAAAGTGGTCCGATTGGTCACGAGATTAAAACCTTAGTAAAATCCGATGAAGCTTTCCGCAGGTGTCTCCAGTATGTCCGTCGATCGAGTTACGCCGCATTTTTCGGTTCTGAGCGCACAGTGAATACGTAAAAATGCCTAGAACAACAGAGTCTTCGGCTAAGTATAAAGTGCACGCTGTCATTCGACTTCTTCTTGCCGAGGGATTCCGCCTGGGTTTCATGCAACCCATACAGAGTAACTATCATGAGTGACAGCAAAGTGCGGCAATAGTGCAGGAATTTGAAGCAGGTACGGTCGTTCATGACGCAGGCGGTCAGGAAAGGAAGCGAGCGTCAACCGATGATCTTGTTCAGAGAGTGGACCAGGCGATCCAAGAAAGCCGTCTAACGAAGGGCAGCTGCAACAAAGGCGCTCCTACAGCGTTTTCGATGCTAAGTGTTTGATGGTCCACCATACAGCTCTGACATGACTCCCCCTGATTTTCATCTCTTTGCTCACCTGAAATGCTGGCTATGAGGACAACATTTTGGCACAAACAACGAACTGCAGACCGGCATAGAGAATTGGCGGTAAACTCAAGTGCCTGCCCTCTATGACGAGGGTACGGGAAAGTTGGTACTAGTCCCGTCGGAGGTTCGAGTCCTCCCTCGGGCATGGGTGTGTGTGTTTGTCCTTAGGATAATTTAGGTTAAGTAGTGGGTAAGCTTTGGGACTGATGACCTTAGCAGTTAAGTCCCATAAGATTTCACACATTTGAAAGTTGGTACCGTGCTGCGGTAAATGCCTAAGTCCCAGTGACGACGATGTAGAGAAGTAGGTTACAAAAATGGTTCAAATGGCTCTGAGCACTATGCGACTTAACTTCTGAGGTCATCAGTCCCCTATAACTTCGAACTAACACCACACACATCCGTGCCCGAGGCAGGATTCGTACCTGCGACAGTAGCGGTCGCGCGGTTCCGGACTGTAGCGCCTAGAACTGCTCGGCCATCTCGGCCAGCCAACAAGTGAATTCCGTAGCGGCTACTTCCATGTTGAGCGCCATCGCACGTGGGCGCATTAGCGACCTCTGCTAGGGATGCAGTCAAAAAAAAGATACGCAGTGGACCCTTCGTAAAAACTCGGACGAAATGAACCTCAAATTACATCTGCTGGGACCTTGTCCAACATAGCAATAGGTGAATCCTACATTGCTCTCATCGTTCATGACCCGAATGTGAAACTAACTTGGACTGTCATCTTTTGACCATTGGCTCGTCGTTGTCTGGTAATATTTGTTCTCACCGATGACAACAGAAATTTCGAGGCGCAGATGAACTGCCAACTTTATCTACTGGCTCCTTACGGAACTCAAACAGAAAAGGTGACGACGGGTTAGTGCGTGGTGGAGCCGACAATCGGCGTTTAACTGCGCGTCGAGTGGCAGCAGCGAGGAAAACAGGCTGATTGCTGGAAGACAGGCTGTCAGGGCCAGACGGTGGGGAAGTCCGCTGGAGTTCCTGGAAACGTGACAGCGGTCCAGCTCCAGGACGAAGGCATCCATACTGGATTCCAAGAAACACCTTGAATGGAAACGATCAAAAGACACTCTCCTTGGATTAAAACTTAAAATAACATCTGAATATAAGGAAACAGCGGCTGTAAATTGAATACACAACTTATGATATTAATGACACAGATTATACCCGTCTTCAACTATCCCATACTCCCAGGCGCCTACTTACTCTTCATTAGAACCAAGTTCGCGTGTCCGCCTTGTATGTTCATTTCTTTCTTTCCAGAAATGCTGCATCTCTCCTATCGCGTTCTCGCCCATTTCACTCTTCTTAGCCTCAGCACATTTCTAAATACACAAATTGTAGAAATGGCTCTGAGCACTATGGGGCTTAACATCTGAGGTCATCAGTCCCATAGAACTTAGAACTACTTAAACCTAACTAACCTAAGGACATCACACACATCCATGCCCGAGGACCGTAGCAGTCGCGCAGTTCCGCACTGAAGCGCCTAGAACCGCTCGGCCACCGCGGCCGGCTCTAAACACACACCAGCCTGATTTCTTAAACATACTAAATTAGATGCTCCACCACAGACTCGGTGAAGGAAAGATTATGTGGAAAACGTTAAACAGAAGAAGCGATAGGATGGGAGTTAAGATCAGGAAGTAATTTCCACGGTACTAGGTGGAGCCTTAGAGGACAAAAATTGTAAGGGAAGACGAGTTTGGAATTTACGCAAGAAATAATTGGGAACTTTGAGTGTAGGTGATATTCTGATTTAGAAACATTGTAGGAGAGGGAAAAGTAGCGATCAGAATGAAACCAGTCACAAGACTGAATCCGTTCCGCTCCTCCCTCGCCTAAAAGAAATCAAAGAGAGAGAGAGAGAGAGTAATGATTTCTCAGTCTAGAAGGTAACCTCATCACGAAAAGTATAAGAAACAGTCATTGCTTAAATGTACGTGACATTTTTAATATCTCAGATCGCGAAGATGGCAAGTCAGTGACATTATAATCAATAGATAATTATTCTAACGGCACAACCTATGGAAACAGCTTTCAAGAACGATCGGCGGAGCTTCCAGCAACTGCAACTGTTTGATGAATTAGCATAGACAAACTTTTGTAACCAAATATTACATTAATTTTTTTTTAGTTGTGTAGTCACGTAGCACTTGTTGAAGGAGAAGGTATTTGTGCGGTACACGTTGAATGTACTTACATTCTTTATAAACGTATAAATTACAAGAACCTTTCATGAGCGTAAAAACTGACAAAGATGATAATGAAACGGCTATTTTATATATTAGAAAACCAGTGCTTGTTGACTCCTGATTCGATGATTGTGTGAGAATTCAGTCTGTCACGTTTTGAACAATTTCAGTGTGTGCCCCTGTGTGTGTGCGCGCGCATGTGTGTGTGTGTGAGAGAGAGAGAGAGAGAGAGAATGAGTGAGAGAGAGAATTTGAAACTATAGGAGGTGAGGTGTACAAGTCCATTTAACGTTATGTTTTTTTATGGATAAAATGCGTATAACATAGACACAGTTTCAAACAGCACAAGAACAACGATTTAAAAAATAATCGCGGTCTTTTTATCTGTCTGAATCGTTAAAATTCCTAAGTGTATCATATTATATCATTAGTTGTATCCAAGTCAGTTCTCTCATGGATCAACAAACAAGAGCCAGACAGAAGTTGCATTTTCACGGGAGAAAACCTGCTACGTACCGCTATCGACAGTAGCCTCTGGCTACTGTCCGCAGCTGTAAGCGACGTACGTAGCTCGCTTTCGAAAATTATGTCATTTAACAGAACGCAGAGATTACGCGGCTGCGCACAGAAATGTTAAAACGCCTCGGACGCCGAGCATGTTTAAACCTATCAGGTGGCTTCATCGTGTTTCTGACAACATGTCTTCTGTCTGTTTGTTCGCAGAAAACCGCAGAATTCCATCGAGAAAGGCAACAGCTCGTCATGCTGAGCTAGGGCAACGCACCTCCAAGGTAAGCTGCCTCCCACTCTACCTCGTAGCTTTCAAAGAAAATCGCTTCACTAATGACTAACAACAAATGGCCTAGATAATATCATTTCCTTACGTACAGGGAATTAAAATGTAAGATGTCTTTCAAACAATAAAGACATTAAATCGTAACAGGATGTATGAATAAAAACGCCTTCAGTCACAATTTTTTCGTGTTTCATTAAAACAGACGATGCAATTCGGTTCCTGTGGGTCAATCTTCAGATACAGATCGTCTAAAACATAATTTACATTTACTCTTGAGTGAGTTGAAATACATTTTTATGTTATGAGAAAGTTAAATCTTACGTTTTGTATTTCGTGAATCAAATGCGGAAAAAATTCGAGGAACAGTGGAAAAACAGTAAAAAACTTACGTTACAAACAAGGACGAATATTTTTGACCTTGTGAGATCCATACACGTTGGTTTATTCGTTCTAGTGCCGAACATCACGTCACTCAAGGTGCACATTTGTTTACACATTTCAGTTTTTTTTTTAATACTTCACACTTGTACTGTACTTCAAAATGTTATGATCGAAGACGAAGTTTATCAGAAAAAATTGCTCTGAGCACTATGAGACTTAACTTCTGAGGTCATCAGTCCCCTAAAACTTAGAACTACTTAAACCTAACTAACCTAAAGACATCACACACATCCATGCCCGAGGCAGGATTCGAACCTGCGACCGTAGCGGTCGCGCGGTTCCAGACTGAAGCGCCTAGAACCGCTCGGCCACAACGGTCGGCAGTTTATCAGAGATCTGAGTATTAAGAAGTTGACCTATGCAAGGAGAAAAGTTAAAATAAGACTTTTAACTATGGCTAGTGAAATATTTCTGTTCATTTGACATAGATTCAGGCTTTTTGATTTTGTGGAGTTCTACTTCTAGTTGTTCTAAGAGATTTAGGGCCTTAATATTGGCTGCATTGCGTAGCATCACCAAATTGTTTTCTACCCTGTTGATAATTTGGTTTTTAGCATATGCTAGGCAATAACTGATTTTTCAAAGTGGTTGAGTCTGAAAAGCAATCGTTTGTTCTTGGAAACGGGTTTAGAAATTTCTGCCTGTTTACCTACATATTATGTAGGACATCTGGGGCATGTTACTTTAAACACTCCACTGCTGCTGTATTTTTGATAATCTCTTTTTATGCTGTGGACTAATAAGTTTCCTGACTTGTTATTAGCGGAGATTATAATTGTTACATTGTTTTCTGAATAGGTTTGCATTGAATAAACCAACGTATGCTGACATCAAAAGGTTAAAAATGTTCGTCTTTGCTTGTTCGGTAAATTTTTCACTGTTTTTCCACTGTTTCTCGGTTATCTCCCCCATTTGATTCACGAAATACAAAACCTAACATCTATCTTTCTCATAATGGGAACACGCATTTCACCTCACTCAAGAGCAAATCTAATTTACGTATTAGACGAGTTGCACCTAAGAGAGGACCCGCAAAGCCCGAAACGCAACCTGTAATTTAAAAAAACACAAAAAAATGATGAATGAAGGCATTTTTATTCACACTTTCTGTGTATTGAATACAGTAACGTTAACAGCTGGAAAATATGGATAAAACTGAATTAAATCATAAACTTTGATACTAAAGCGGCTGCTAACACAGGCTCTCTCGAAAATTTTTTGTAATATTGTTCCATAGGTTTTGATACACTGATTTCTGCGTTTGTGGCTCTGGTGCCTCAAATTGAAACTGATCACAAGTGGTATTGAAGTAACATAAGTGACGTCACATCGAGTACCCCACACTGTATTATCTTGCATGTAGGTCACTAGTCTTGATTTGCTGCCAGTCAGCAGTTCTTCTTGGCTTGTCCTAATCGTCTCATCTGTAAGTGTCTACAACATCTAACTAACACCATTATCTGTTATATTTTATTCTAGAGAATTGTCTTTTTCATTCATCTCTTGTTATCGGTTTTCGTCTATTTGCTATCGATACCGAAGATCTAAACCTTCATCTTCAAGCACTTAATCTCAGCTAGATGAAATTTCCAGTCCTCTAATAACCACGCCACATTATGCTGGATAACAATAACCGGATACACGATCTCGATTACCAAACTCAAGTCCCGTAGATGAAGTCTTAGTCATTCTTAAGCCATAAAAAGTAGGCAGATGTCAGTAAACATAGTTGACTCAGACACAGGAACAATCATTATTCTCCAGAATAAAATATTAAACAGTAAACATACACAGTTTCCAGATGTCAGGAAACAACCATAAATAGCCCACTGCCACTACAAATTATCCCTGCTATCGCTCCTTGTAGTAACAAGTTAAATACTCGTTGTTGCTATGACTTCGTAGCAACCAACCATTCGGCAGTTAACGGTTTCCTATGGATATCTTTGGCAATCTGTCCTTTCTAATGACTCTTCATTTCGCATTTAACTTGTCCACTTCATTTTTAATATCATTAGAATATAATAATAACTGGTATTAATATTATTATTTCTGTGGCACATGTTTTATACCTGTTATGATTTTAGTAATTCTGTTGGTATTCTATGTCATATATTTTATATTGTAACTTTATTCCCTGTGTTGTCGGATCAGACAAAAAATTCAAACAGAAATGAGTCAAGTAAAAGAGGCAGTCATATGAAAACCGAACGCCGGCCACAACGGGACAATGGAATCGTTCCATTTAAAAGTAATCACCACACGCGTTAAGACATTTATCCCACAGGGAGACGAGACTATGTTCCCATTTCTAGAACGTGGTCTGCCGCTGAAGGATCCACAACCGCATCCCCTCCGACAGAACGGACATCCACGCGTGTCTTTCTTCAGGTGAAAAAAAGACTTGGAAACCACACAGTAAAGTATCGGGGCTGAATGGAGCATGTTGCAGTGTTTCTCAACAAAATCACAGAAGCGTATCCTTCGTGCGATTGGCAGTGTGTGGGCGGGCGCTATCGTGACACGGTATGATTCCGTCCGACAGCATTCCTGGACGTTTTCTCTTTAAGGCACGTTGCAGTTTCTGTAAAGTGTCTTCATAGCGCTGCACACCGACTGTTGTTCCACGCTCGAGGAACTCGATGAGGAGAAAGCCCCTGCAGTCGAACGAGAACATGATATGTCCTTACCGGAGCTTGTCTGAACAGATGTGGGATTTCTCCGGCGGGGGAGATATAGAATATTTCCACTGTTGGCTTAAAAGTTTGCCCCCTGGCTGTTGAAAACGCTGTCGGGCGGAATCGTCCTGTTGCGCTATAACGCCCCCCCCCCCCCCACCCACACACACACACTCAGCCAGTCGGAAGGCAACACTTCAGCGATTTGGTTGGGGACTCTGCAACATCCTACGTACAGCCCGAATCTTTCACCGTGTGATTTTCAATTTTTGGCGACCTGAAGAAAGACACTCGTGGAAGTAGGTTTGAGCCGGACGAGGAAGTGAAAGAATGGCTATGGTTGTGGATTCGCCAACGACTGAGCGCCTTCTACGTAGCAGGAATTGTTCGTCTCGTCTCCGAATGGGATAATTGTCTTAACGAGTTTGGTGATTACTTTTGAATGTAATCATTCCATGGTCCCGTTGTGGCGCGTGTTGGGTTTTCATTTGACTGCCCTTCATAAATATGGAGCAACATTTATGGGAAAATACATCCCATTGTTCAGTTTCCCACACCATCCGTACAAACACTTCTCTCTCGACGTCACGCTTTTTTGAGTTATTGTCACGACCGAACTCAGAGTCGGGAAGTAATTTTGCACTCGGTGAAGTGTTACCACACCATTACAGCCACGAGCAGAAGGGGGAGAGGAGCCTAGAAGAATCTCGCAGTACGTTCAGCGACAAGGTGAAGGCAAAGTCGCGGGCAGGCTGCCAGGAAAAGCCGCGGAAAGCGGCGGCCGCGGTGAGAAGACAGGAAAGCACTGCCGGCCGGCACCGACACCTGATAGCCGCGTCTAGATTGTTTCTCAGCAGACCCGATCTGCCACTTCGGATGGCCGCTCTCCACTGTTTGGCCCTCACGTCCACCAACTTGTGCTACTTGCTCATTGCTCTGTCCCTATTACCCGTGTTCTGCAAAGAGGATATCCGCAGATCACACCTCAGAAACAATAAAATCCTTAGTAAATCACGGTTTGGATTTCAGGACAGTTTGTCAACTGAAAATATCATTTACACTTACACTCACCACACTTTACAAAAATTAAGTAATATATTAGCACCAGCTGGTATTTTCTGCAGCCTATCACAATGTTCTAGATAAACTGAGGTTTTATGCAATTGATGGTATAGCCAACCAGTGGATAACGCCATATCTAACCAAAAGAATGCAGAAAATTGTAATTAGTAATTCAACCATTTAGCCCGCCGACGTAATTCCCACTAGGGAGATATCACTTATGGTATTCCTCAAGGGTCAATGTTGGGTCAGCTACTGTCCCTTATCAGTGCAATCGATCTTCCGTCTAATTTACACTGAAGAGCTAAAGAAATGGTACACCTGCCTAATATCGTGTAGGGCCCCCACGAGCACGCAGAAGTGTCGCAACACGACGTGTTATGGGGAAAGAGATTGACACCATGAATACTGCGGGGCTGTCCATAAATCCATGACAGTAGTAGGGGGTGGGGATCTCTTCTGAACAGCGCGTTGAAAGGCATCGCAGGTGTGCTCAATAATGTTGGTGGCCAGCGGAAGTGTTTAAACTCAGAGGAGTTTTCCTGGAGACACTCTGAAGCAATCCTGGACGTGTGGGGTGTCGCATTGTCCTGCTGGAAGGCCCAAGTCTGTCGGAATGCACAATGGAGGCAGGTGATCAGACAGGATGCTTAGTACGTGTGCCCTGTCAGAACCATATCTAGACGTATCAGGGGTCCCATATAATTCCAACAGCACACGCCCCACACCATTACAGAGCCTCCACTAGCTTGAACAGACCCCTGCTGAAATGCATGGTCCATGGAAATCGTCTCCATACCCGTAAACTTCCATCCTCTCGATACAATTTGAAACAAGACTCGTCCGACCGGGCAATATGTTACCAGTCATGAACATTCCAATGTCGGTGTTGACGGGCCCAAGAGAGGCGTAAAGCTTTGTGTCGTGCAGTCATCAACAATACACGAGTGGGCCTTCGGCTCCGAAAGCCCATTTCGATGATGTTTCGTTGAATGGTTCGCACGCTGCTACTTGTTGATGGCCCAGCATTGAAATGTGCAGCAATTTGCGGAATGGTTGCACTTCCGTCACGTTGAACGATTCTCTTCAGTCGTCGTTGGTCCCGTTTTTGCAGGATCTTTTTCCGGCCGCAGTGATGTCGGAGATTGGTTCAAGTGGCTCTGAGCACAACGGGACTTGACATCTGAGGTCATCAGTCTCCTAGACTTAGAACTACTTAAACCTAACTAACCTAAGGACATCACACACATCCATGCCGGAGGCAGGATTCGAACCAGCGACCCTAGAGGCAGCGCGGTTCCGGACTGAAGCGCCTAGAACCGCTCGGCCACAACGGACGGCGATGTCGGAGATTTGATGTTTTACCGGATTCCTGATATTCACGGTACAATCGTGAAAAGCCGGCCGGAGTGGCCGAGCGGTTCTAGGCGCTACAGTCTGGAACTGCGCGGCCGCTACGGTCGCAGGTTCGAATCCTGCCTCGGGCATGGATGTGTGTGATGTCCTTACGTTAGTTAAGTTTAAGTAGTTCTAAGTTCTAGGGGACTGATGACCTCAGAAGTTAAGTCCCATAGTGCTCAGAGCCATTTGAACCATTTGAACAATCGTTAAATGGTTGTACGGGAAAATCCCCGCTTCATCGCTACCTCGGAGATGCTGTGTCCCATCGCTTGCACTATAACGCCAAGTTCAAACTCACTTAAATCTTGATAACCTGCCATTGTAGGAGCAGTAACCGATCTAACAACTGCGCCAGACACTTGTTGTCTGATATAGGTGTTGCCGACCGCAGAACCTTATTCTGCCTGTTTATATATCTCTGTATTTGAATACGCATGCCTATACCAGTTTTTTGGTGCTTTAGTACCCACCAAGGAGAATTACTTCTTTTTGCGGATGACACTAGAATTGTAATCAATCGAAGCACACAAAGTACAACAATAGAAACGGTAAACAATATTCTTGAAAGTATCATTGTCTGCTTTTCTACAAATGATCTCACTCTCAATTTCAAAAAGTTACAAAATATTCCGTTCTGTACGTCTAGAGGTACTTCGCTAGTAATAAGTGTAATACATGATGAGGAAATAATAAATAGGATCGAAACTTCAAGATTCTTAGGTGTCCATATTGATGAGAATTTAAATTGGAAAAAGCATTTTTGGAACTTCAGAATAACTTAGTTTAACCACATTTGTACTTAGAATCATTGCAAATCTTGGGGAGACGAAAATCAGAAAGTTGACATATTTTGGATATTTTCGTTCAACAACATGACATGGATTGATGTTCTGGTGTAACTCATCTTTAAGAAAGACGTTTTCATTGCTCAAAGAAGTGCTGTAAGAATAATACGTGGTGCTTACCCACGATCATCTTGTAGATATCTCTTTAAGAAGGCGGGCAATCTGACTACTGACTCACAGCATATTTATTCCCTCATGAAGTTTGTTGTAAACAATCCACTGCGGTTCAAGAGGATCAATTATGTACATAATTTCAATACCAGAAGCAAAAAAGGACATTCATTGCTCCACCATGAGGGTGTCTTTACCACAAGAATGAGCTGCACGATGCCCGCAACTAGAATTTGGATCACATAACCAGTGGTACAAAATACCTGACGATAGTAAAGTAAAATTTGAAAACTAACTGAAAAAGTTCTCCTTGACAATTATTCCTATTCTGTAAAAGAATTTCTATTAATCTCGTCCTCCGATGTGGTTCAAATGATTTTGGAACATTGATTTGGCTGAAGATCCAAGTTTAAATTTTGAACTACAAACTTCTAAAATAAAAACAGTAAATAGCAGCAGCAACATTGCCAACTGTATACCCCTGGCGGTCGGGGGACGTAGCTGTTTCTCCAGCTGCATCAGTCTACCAGAGGACCGCAACCATTTCACAAAACACGCAATACACTCATAAACTGCGAAAGCAACAAGTCAGGTCATACAGAGCAACTATATGGTTTCAGCCGTCTAGTGGAAAGAGGGCTTAGGCTTTTCGAGTAAATGCATACAAATGTAGCACGAGTAAACACGAAAGCAAATTACGTGTTTTGTCAGCGACAACAGCGCCGTAGGAAATCCAGTGGCCTTCTAGCGAGCTAACTAGCCGAGGGCACTGAACCCCGACCTTCCTTAGCCCGTGTTTGTTCATTCGTCCGCTTTAACGCCTGCCGCGTTAGGCAACGCTCTGTCTCTGATGACTGCCGTGCGGGCGATGTCGTAAACACTTCAGGTGCCCTGGAGCGGACACCGGTAAGTAACAAATAACACGTTATCTACGTTTAGCGCGCACAACAGCACATTTTCCACAAACTGATTTTGAGAGAGGACTTTCGTCGATGTATGTTATGAATTTCCTTAGAACCATAGAGTTTAAATTAGAATATGAAGGTGTGGTTACTACAAGCGGAAATAAAAGATGTTTAAATGAAAATAGCCGTAGCTTTGCTATGTCTTCGACTGACTGTATTGTAGAGTATAAATGTTTTGAGATTTCTACAGTTATCTTCTGTGCAGCTACATATTTACTGCCATACATTCATCGACTGCCTCCAATGACATACACTCCTGGAAATTGAAATAAGAACACCGTGAATTCATTGTCCCAGGAAGGGGAAACTTTATTGACACATTCCTGGGGTCAGATACATCACATGATCACACTGACAGAGCCACAGGCACATAGACACAGGCAACAGAGCATGCACAATGTCGGTACTAGTACAGTGTATATCCGCCTTTCTCAGCAATGCAGGCTGATATTCTCCCATGGAGACGATCGTAGAGATGCTGGATGTAGTCCTGTGGAACGGCTTGCCATGCCATTTCCACCTAGCGCCTCAGTTGGACCAGCGTTCGTGCTGGACGTGCAGACCGCGTGAGACGACGCTTCATCCAGTCCCAAACATGCTCAATGGGGGACAGATCCGGAGATCTTGCTGGCCAGGGTAGTTGACTTACACCTTCTAGAGCACGTTGGGTGGCACGGGATACATGCGGACGTGCATTGTCCTGTTGGAACAGCAAGTTCCCTTGCCGGTCTAGGAATGGTAGAACGATGGGTTCGATGACGGTTTGGATGTACCGTGCACTATTCAGTGTCCCCTCGACGATCACCAGTGGTGTACGGCCAGTGTAGGAGATCGCTCCCCACACCATGATGCCGGGTGTTGGCCCTGTGTGCCTCGGTCGTATGCAGTCCTGATTGCGGCGCTAACCTGCACGGCGCCAAAAACGCATACGACCATCATTGGCACCAAGGCAGAAGGGACTCTCATCGCTGAAGACGACACGTCTCCATTCGTCCCTCCATTCACGCCTGTCGCGACACCACTGGAGGCGGGCTGCACGATGTTGGGGCGTGAGCGGAAGACGGCCTAACGGTGTGCGGGACCGTAGCCCAGCTTCATGGAGACGGTTGCGAATGGTCCTCGCCGATACCCCAGGAGCAACAGTGTCCCTAATTTGCTGGGAAGTGGCGGTGCGGTCCCCTACGGCACTGCGTAGGATCCTACGGTCTTGGCGTGCATCCGTGCGTCGCTGCGGTCCGGTCCCAGGTCGACGGGCACGTGCACCTTCCGCCGACCACTGGCGACAACATCGATGTACTGTGGAGACCTCACGCCCCACGTGTTGAGCAATTCGGCGGTACGTCCACCCGGCCTCCCGCATGCCCACTATACGCCCTCGCTCAAAGTCCGTCAACTGCACATACGGTTCACGTCCACGCTGTCGCGGCATGCTACCAGTGTTAAAGACTGCGATGGAGCTCCGTATGCCACGGCAAACTGGCTGACACTGACGGCGGCGGTGCACAAATGCTGCGCAGCTAGCGCCATTCGACGGCCAACACCGCGGTTCCTGGTGTGTCCGCTGTGCCGTGCGTGTGATCATTGCTTGTACAGCCCTCTCGCAGTGTCCGGAGCAAGTATGGTGGGTCTGACACACCGGTGTCAATGTGTTCTTTTTTCCATTTCCAGGAGTGTATTTCGTTATTTCCTGCAGGGAGAGGGGGTTCAAAATGAACTAGACCGGGAAATATAAAAGGCGGTCAAAAAGTTTCCGGTCGAAGGCCGTGCAGTCCAGAATCGGTATGTCAATCAGGCAGTGAGGCAATCATCCCACCGTGAAACTAGGTCGAAAATACATGTTTGGTGAAGCACCCTGTCCTGCTGCGGAAGAAGTCCGTAAATGCATGCTGCAAGACCTCGTCCGACAGGAATTGTCGGCCCTACAAGGCGTTTTTTAAGTGACAGAAGGAGCGATAATCGTATGGGGAGAGATTAAGTCGAATGCTCGAACGCCTCTCACATGTGTTGTAATATCTGCTTGACGCTATTTGAGTTACGGAGACGTGCGTTACCTGAAGTAGCAGCACGCTAGTTTTCAACGGACGTGCTGCCACATACACATTTTCATCCTCTGATGGACGTCTATCGGTGTCTGTCCCTCGGCAGCCATATTTCGACGCGTCTGATAATAACGTCGCCATTGTTCACGTTCCCGCAATTATCGCACGAATCTCGTAAAGACACCAAGGCCACACTAATCCCTTGCTTACATGTCGGTGCCTTATATACCCGCATCGGAGTCGTGCTACGTTGCATTGTCTGCCATCAAACGAATAGTTTTTGACCGCCCCTTATATTTCATACAGTTCAATATAGGCAACACAGCTTACATCATGTACTGCAGATGCAGAAGATTTAAGCTGGGTTGCCTCTCTGTAGGTGCATGAAATAATGTCTGGGCCTGTTTTACTTTATCCATACAGTATAAGTTGACATCCATGGTTCCGCTAAACCACTTGGCAAGGGAGTAAGGAGGATCAGGATTTAACAACTCATTGGCGACAAGATTGCTAGAGATGGAACATGAGCTCGGAATGGGACAACAGAGCGGCCTTGCCCGTCACAAATGAACAATTCGAGAATTTTCCCTAAGCGATTTAGAGAAAGCACAAGAAGTCTAGATGGCCAGACAAGGAATCGGCGTAAAATCATTTCTAGAAATTAAAAAAGTGGTTCAAATGGCTCTCAGCACTATGGGACTTAATTTCTGAGGTCATCAGTCCCCTAGAACTTAGAACTGCTTAAACCTAACTAACCTAAGAACATCACACACATCCATGCCCGAGGCAAGACTCGAACCTACGTCCGTAGCGGCCGCGTAGTTCCAGATTTTAGCGCCTAGAACCGCTCGGCCACCCCGGCCGGCTCTAGAAATTACCAGAATTGTTCCTTTTCTAGGGAAAAGCCGATTACCTTCCCTCATTCACGACCAATCATAGATTGTGATCCATCTATAACGGCTTAAATATCAATGGAATTTAAATTTAATCTACCTACAAGCTTTTTACATATTTGGAAAATGCAAATTTTTTACTTGGAGATAGAGAGTCACTCCAGATTCCGTGAATGCAGAATGTGCAGTTTCAAGGTGTACGTAAACACGAATCACAGTCAACAGCGTTACTCGGTGAAAGTTGCTCTGTGGAGGTTCAAAAATGGTTCAAATGGCTCTGAGCACTATGGGACTTAACTTCTGAGGTCATCAGTCCCCTAGAACTTAGAACTACTTAAACCTAACTAAGGACATCACACACATCCATACCCGAGGCAGGATTCGAACCTGCGACCGTAGCGGTCGCGCGGTTCCAGACTGTAGCGCCTAGAACCGCTCGGCCATTCCGGCCGGCTGCTCTGTGGAGGGACTTTGAATTTAATCCAGGACATTGCGACAAGGCTTGAAGATCAGGAACTTCACGCCTTTCAAACTTTACAGAAGCTGTCCTGCGAACCTTGCAGAACTAGCACTCCTGAAAGAAAGGATACTGGAAGGTAGGAGACGAGATACTGGCAGAAGTAAAGCTGTGAGACCGGGCGTGAGTCGTGCTTCGGTAGCTCAGATGGTAGAGCACTTGCCCGCGAAAGGCAAAGGTCCCGAGCTCGAGTCTCGGTCGGGCACACAGTTTTAATCTGCCAGGAAGTTTCATATCAGCGCACACTCCGCTGCAGAGTGAAAAACTCATTCTGGAAAGGAAGTTATGTTTCTTATACAGAAAAACTTCCATTATCACCTTTAAAGTGCTTTTTTAATTCACTATAAATATCTCCCCTTTCTGTTCAGTATTTTTCATCTCATTAAGAGTCTGTTGTCGTTTGGCTGAAGACTGTACTGCTGACAACCCATATGGGATGAAGGTGGATGAAATAGCAATAAAGGAAACGAACAGTACACGGACAGAAGGTCAAAATTCAGTGCCAGCAAATAAATGAAAATAATAGTAATAGAGAAGATGGAATAAAGTAAACAGAAAGAGCCGAGTGGACGTACAGTCGGGACGTAACTGCGCTGCAGACTGCGTGTTGCGTGCGGAGCCGTCACGGCAGGTGGCTTGGGCGTCCATCAGTAGGATGCGACCAGGGCGGCCAAGGACGTGGAGAGGCGGCCGTGCGAACGGGGGCACACAGCTCTGGCAGCCGCTGCTGCCTTTCGTTTCCCCAGAAAAGGCATGCGGTGCCACCGGATCTGACAGCTCTTCAGGTAGACCGCCTGCGACCTGGTACAAAAGAAACTTCCTGGCAGATTAAAACTGTGTGCCGGACCGAGACTCGAACTCGGAAGTTTCATACAGCGCACACTCCGCTGCAGAGTGAAAGTCTCATTCTGGAAACATCCCCCAGGCTGTGGCTAAGCCATGTCTCCGCAATATCCTTTCTTTCAGGAGTGCTAGTTCTGCAAGGTTCGCAGGAGAGCTTCTGTAAAGTTTGGAAGGTAGGAGACGAGATACTGGCAGAAGTGAAGCTGTGAGGACGGGGCCTGAGTCGTGCTTGGGTAGCTCAGATGGTAGAGCACTTGCCCGCGAAAGGCAAGGTCCCGAGTTCGAGTCTCGTTCCGGCACACAGTTTTAATCTGCCATTAAGTTTCATATCAGCAACACTCCGCTGCAGAGTGAAAATCTCATTCTGGAAACCTGGTACAAGCCACCGGGTAACCGACTGCTCCTGCCTCCTCAACTTAGCGGTTAACACATTTGAGTACAGTACGAACACTGATCCCCACGAAGCTTGGGACTTGGGGTCGCTCGGACACCTCAACGGTACAGACAGCCATACAGTAGCCGCGAACATACTGGAGGGGCATCCGTGGAGAGGCCGCACTAATACAGGGTCCCCAGTCCTTCTCGACTAACAGAAGTAGCTCTTTGTTCAGAAGCAAAATAAAAAAGTATCAAGGAAATGTTAGTTCCAGGGGGACTTTAACCAGCATCGTTGGCTTTCTTATAACTTCGTTCATTACGAATATAGATCAGCTAGACGTCTTTTTTAAAAAGCCCCTTGTCAAAGTCAAAAGGCTCCAAACACTATGGGACTTAACATCTGAGGTCATCAGTCCTCTAGACCTAACTAACCTAAGGACATCACACACATCCATGCCCGAGGCAGGATTCGAACCTGCGACCGTAGCAGCAGCGCAGTTCCGGACTGAAGCGCCTAGAACCGCTCTGCCACAGCGGCCGGCCCTTGTATTTTTTTTTATTCACTAATCCAGTTCGAAAACGTATCACAGTCTACCATTCACATAAATATGACGTAATTAAAAAGATAACATCAAGTCCATTTTGACTTTCCTGTACTAGTACACAGTGCAAGTATCTGGGGTAGCGTAATTCGTCCACTTGGCGGAGTTCACGTTAAACAAATGGGAACACAGGGTAAAAAGCGCATGTCATTCAGTCAACCGTCTTCGGTTGAAAGTTGGTGTGAGTACAATATACAGGGTGAACCAGAACTCCACCGACATAATTTCGTAAGTAGTAATATGGAGCAAAACGAGGAAAGAAATCTTGTAAACATGGACTCTAAAATGCACACCTTAAGAGCTACGAACACTTGTGCAGTAGAAGATATGTGGTTCAGAAAAGCGAGGATGGACAAGGGTGCATAACTCTGAAGGTATGCACTTTCAAGCCCATGTTTATTGGACATTTTTTTCTTGTTGTCTTCCATACTATCACCTCTCAAAATAGGGAAAGCAGGAACATTTCAGTAGAAGAGATGTGTTTCACTCTAGCGAAATGAACAAGTGCTGATACTCGCAGCTCTCTCGGTTTGCATTTTAGAGCACAAGTTTACTAGAGATTCGTTTCTTCTTTTGGTTCATGCTACCACCTCTGGAACTTTGTCGGTGGAGTTCTGATTCACCCTGTACACCAAGAAAGGGACGATAGAAATTCTATTCACCTATGAAGGATGTTAGTTAGCATAATATTACTTGCAAGAATATATTTTTACATCTGGTGAATGTTAATTCCAGTAAATGGATATGAGGAAACTCAAAGTTTGAAGAGATAAAAAGTAAAAAAAAATTCAGTAGAGATGATTGTAACATAAACGCATTTGCAAAGTAAATATTATACTGGTTTTCCCAGGAGGACTGGCCAATATTCAGGGATATATCAGGGACGATCATTCGAAGCAAAATTCCTATAAATATGGGCTCTAAAATGCACACCTCAAGAGCTTTGAGACCTATGAGCACTTCTTTAACTCCAATACTGTGAAACAAATCTCTTGTACTGCACCCTCATTGCTTTCCGTACTTTATGAGCTGGTAGTGCGGACCAGTATAAGAAAAAAAGGTCTAGTACAAAAAATGGTTCAAATGGCTCTGAGCACTATGGAACTCAACTGCTGTGGTTATCAGTCCCCTAGAACTTAGAACTACTTAAACCTAACTAACCTAAGGACATCACACACATCCATGCCCGAGGCAGGATTCGAACCTGCGACCGTAGCAGTCGCACGGTTCCGGACTGCGCGC
Organism: Schistocerca nitens; assembly: GCF_023898315.1. Lineage (NCBI taxonomy): Eukaryota > Metazoa > Arthropoda > Insecta > Orthoptera > Acrididae > Schistocerca > Schistocerca nitens. Next base: position 1,133,633,824 of record NC_064614.1, on the reverse strand, counting down.
CTAGAACCGCGAGACCACCACGGCCGGCGGTCTAGTACACATGGCCTCTTAAGTGCGTAACTTATGAGTTACGAGAACTTGTTCATCTAAAAAACTGAACTCCGTCAGAACAGGCCATGAAGGCCCAACGGGACTGACCGGTCGCCGTGTCATCCTCAGCTCACAGGCGTCACTGGATGCGGATATGGAGGGGCATGTGGTCAGGACACCGCCCTCCCGGCCATATGTCAGTTTCCGAGACCGGAGCCGCTACTTCTCAATCAGGTACCTCCTCAGTTTGCCTCGCAAGGGCTGAGTGCACCCCGCTTGCCAACAGCACTCGGCAGACGGGATGGTCACCCATCCAAGTGCTAGCCCAGCCCAACAGCGCTTAACTTGGGTGATCTGACGGGAACCGGTGTTACCACTACGGCAAGGCCGGTGGCTACTTGTTCGTCTTCACTACTTTCACAGTAGCGAAAGTTTTCAATAGAGGAGATGAATTTCACATTCATCTCTTCTACTGAAAAAGTGCTTAACAGCTTTTAAAGTATGACTTCTAGAACCTATGTTTAATAGAGTTTTTTGCTTCGAATGAACGTTCCTGTCACATCCCTGAATATTGACCATTCCTCCTGGAACACCCTGTATTGCAGCAAGGAAAAAAATTTTTGATTTGTTAAACGAATATTTGTATTCTTGCTGCGGAAGATAGCCACACCAATAAACAAATGTTATTATTTTTTGTGTTTAGCGAGATGGGTTTGACGTGAGGATCTGTGTCAAGGTATGAACATTATACACGAGCGTGCCTTCTCCTTCTGTCTTCCGCTTTCTCCTTTTCCTGCTTCTCTTCCTCTGCTTTAACCCCAAGGATGGTGAGAAAATGTAAACGTCTGTAGTTACTTTCGTCATGAAGGTTCTAGTGGAGGTGATTTACCATTGCTTTTCCCCAAACTGTAGTGAAGATTATATGTGTATCCTATGGAGAAATGTGATTAATGCCTGTAAAGCACGCTGTTAAGTTTTTACAGTTTTAAATAGAACGAAGGAAGAGAATTTAACTGACAAGGGAACCTCCCCATCGGACCCCCCTCAGATTTAGTTATACGTTGGCACAGTGGATAGGGCTTGAAAAACTGAACACAGATCAATCGAGAAAACAGGAAGAAGTTGTGTGGAACTATGGAAAAATAAGAAAATATATAAACTGAGTAGTCCATCTGCAAGATAGGCAACATCAAGGACAGCGTAAGTTGAGCAGTGCCGTGGTGCCGTGGTTAGCGAGAGCAGCTGCGGAACAAGAGGTCCTTGGTTCAAGTCTTCCCTTGAGTGAAAAATTTATTTTCTTTATTTTCGCAAAGTTATGATCCGTCCGTTCGTTCACTGACGTCTCTGTTCACTGTAATAAGTTTAGTGCCTGTGTTTTGCGACCGCACCGCAAAACCGTGCGATTAGTAGACGAAAGGACGTGCCTCTCCGATGGGAACCGAAAACAGTTGATCGCAGGGCCATAGTCAACCGATTCCTCCACATGAAAACACGTCTGATATATTCTATACGACACTGGTGACGGCATGTGCGTCACATGACAGGAATATGTTGTCGACCCACCTAACTTGTACACTTGGCGAATGGGTAAAAAGATTCTTCTACCTTGCCCTGTTTAGGTTTCCTTGTGGATGTGATAATCACTCCCAAAAAAGTGATGAAAACATAAGAGTTTGTGACATAAATTGAAAATAAAAAATTAAATTTTTCATTCGAGGGAAGGCTTGAACCAAGGACCTCTCGCTCCGCAGTTGCTCACGCTAATCACGGGACCACGGCACTGCTGAGCTCGCAGCTGCACACAACTTCTTCCTGTTTTCTCGATTGATCTGTGTCCAGTTTTTCAAGGCCTATCCACTGTGCCAACTTATAACTAAATCTGAGGGGGTGCGATGGGGACGTTCCCTTGTGAGTGTCGTCCTTAGACTACTTCTCTCGAATAGCTCCATGAAGGGTTAAACGTCCTCATCAGACGTACAGATCACACTAACAACTGTCTCATGACCTCACTCTTCCGAACACTAAGAAGTTATTTGAGAGTTAGACAACAAGCGATAAGAAACTTTCGGCCGTCACCTTTCAGCCCCTTTCATGCAAGATATTGTTGATAAGGTTTTCGTACAACTCTCATATTGAAAGTTGCTACCTGCTACATGAAGCACCCGACCACCGAGATCGGTCCATATTGCCTTATGTTTATTACGAAAGCCTTCTACTCGCGACCACAGCCCGCCTTCTGGTGAAAAGCATTTACCGCATAATTCTGCGTACAGGCACGGATCGCTTGCCGTGAGGTCGTGTGACCGCGAACCGTTGCGAAGTAGCTATTCATGCAAAGCTTCCAGCAGCAGCTATTGCGTCGATAGCTTCTCAGAAGCAGGAGCCTTAGCAGGAGCGCACGTGGCGTCCACGTGGCCTCAGTTGCCTCAGTGGGCTTACGCACCACCTTCGGCTACGTTCTCAGTGACGCCGATAACAGATACCAGACGCCTTCGTCAGAGGTCTGTCTGTAAACTCAAGAGTGAGCAGCGCTTTTGGTGGGGGAAGTTGCCTTTCCCAGAAGAACCCTCCCACTGGCCTACAGGGGCACCCAAAATCAGTTGCCCGTTACCTGTGTAGCGGTGTAGTTCGGCGTGCAGTGATATACGTCGTTCCTGTTCGTTGATCTTAGTTTCCAGTGTCAGACAGTTGATTTTGTGTACTCACTGATATACTTCAGTATCCGGATGTGTGGATAATCGCCCTGCATTGCAAGAAAATGTGCAGAATACGAAGAAGAGGTATTTGCGGAGTAACGAGCGTTCGATCGTCTCTAACGTTATTACAGCGTGTATTAAGGAGGCGACACGAAAAGAACTGTTGGCTAATATTACCAGTCCCAATCAAAGGACTGCAGTTTATGCAAACGACAGCCTCGCCACAGTAGGACGCATAAGGAAGGAACGCGAAAACAAGGCGCACGATTTACTGGAATCGCCGCGAAGGAAAACTAATTTAGGGAGGAAACCCATCGTTATAGACGGTTTCACAAAATCGGTCATTCGACAAACGACGGAGGACTTTTACATAAACCAAAGAATAGTGTCCACATTACGGAAATTACTTACTGCCGTGAAACAAAAAATACATTTTCCTTGGCACACAAGACATTGCGTGAAATGGGATTTACCTGGAAATACTTTTCAGACCGCTACAGTCTGGAACCGCGCGACCGCTACGGTCGCAGGTTCGAATCCTGCCTCGGGCATGGATGTGTGTGTTGCCCTTAGGTTAGTTAGGTTTAAGTAGTTCTAAGTTCTAGGGGACTTATGACCTCAGCAGTTGAGTCCCATAGTGCTCAGAGCCATTTTTTTACTTTTCAGACATGTTTACGAAGACAGTGACAAAAAAAAAGCAGTGCGAATCGAACTAATATAACACACGAAATTATAAACTTCTGGTTACTTCTTAAACACTTTTCGTGTTGCAAGAATTGTTAAGTTTCAATGCAGCCCTTCAAAGAAAACTTTTACCTTTTAGTAGAAACACAGTAAGAACAAGCCTTAAATTCTACAGATTGATTGCACTTTATCTGGTTCGTCTTACGAATAGAGGAACATACATTCACATGAATAGGCATTCGGTTCTATGTTTGTAGTAGAATCCTGACTCCCGTTAATATTATTATATGTTAATCTTATTTACTCTATAATGTTTCGTTTCGAAGAAGCTATCGTCTTTTTTTTCCTTATATTCTTAACGCATTTCTCTAAAAATAAACGGCGTCGCCTCAGCTTTAAAGCTCGCGCTGCGGCAGGGACTGCACTTCGTTGTGAAACAGCCTGTAGAAGCGCCCTTGGACGTAGCAGGGTAGTCAGAGTGGGGAATCGCTCGCTCGCTCTTCAGTTTACCGACAGACTATAACATCGGTCGACATCACGGTCACGGTACGTCCGATCCGCTTCGTCAGTTTTTGGCGGGGTCAAGCAGGCAAGGTTAAGTTAGGTTATAATCTATTCTGGGTTAGATGTTAACCTAGGATGGGATGAATACCACGACGCTTCTGTGCTTTGAGACGAGAGCTGCGCTGCGGCTTTTGCTATTAAAAAGACGCCGAATGGAAGTAAATGAGCTGTATCTGTCTCGTAAATAACGTGACAAGTACTGTACTCTCTTTCCGCGGTTACCAGAATAACAAGACAAGTTTTCAAATGTATGAAATTAAGGAAGAAACGTTGTGTTAGACGCTCGAGATGATTCATGATGACCTTGAGAAGCAAGATTACAACACTCTCTTTTGCTCTTTTTATCTGAAGTTGTACAGGCATACGTCAATTAACATTCAATGACTGCCATTCAGCAAAATGTGAAAGACAAGCCTAAAGTTTAGAATACGGTACTCTGAACACCTAAAGCAGTTAAAAATGGAAACACAGACACAACACTTGCAAACCACTCCATAGACAATCACCATCCTCTGGCATAAAATGTTAGGAAGCAGTAGTAGTAATCCGTAGACAGCTATTACTCACCTACCACAACCCAAAAAGATCCTCTACACTAACTATAAGCTTAAGATATGCCAGGCTTCTCACTTGAAAAAATTATTTTTTGAGGCTATAAATTATGCCTAAAATTTCCGATGAAGATTTTGCCTACTTGTGGTTTGCAATTAAGCTGCGATTTCAGTCCATATAGTCCTAACTATATGTCGATTATGATATGTTTCATCCTCAGTATGCCACAAACTCAATCTTTCTTGGAATAAACTTATTAGCTTCTCATTGTCCATACTTCGAGAGTAAAAACCACGGTCGACTTGACCGAACAATTGACTTGAATTTTCACCGATTGTCGTCCGAAGTCTCTACGTTCGGACGAGATCGGCTGCAGTGTCACTGCACTCGTTGTGGCGTACTAATCTGAAAAGATCGGCAGATATCGGTCGTCGATGGACTCTAACGACATCGGTTCCACGGTGACCGCATCCTTACGTATTTGCCTCCAGCGAGGTGTTACATCCGCAAAATTCTGTCAAGACACTGTACGACATCACTTCTCTCTCTCTCCCTCTACCCGCGTCGAGCTGTATTTTGGACTGTCGTACCTCTGTAGGTCAGAGGGTAAGTGTCTGACTGAATCCAAAAGTCCCTTGGTGGTCCTTCTGTTCAAAAAATGGTTCAAATGGCTCTGAGCACTATGGGACTCAACTGCTGTGGTCATCAGTCCCCTAGAACTTAGAACTACTTAAACCTAACTAACCTAAGGACATCACATACACCCATGCCCGAGGCAGCATTCGAACCTGCGACCGTAGCAACAGCGCGGCTCCGGACTGGAGCGCCTAGAACCGCACGGCCACCGCAACCGGCAAGTCCTTCTGTCACTTATAGCTTTACCTCTAGTACCGATCCGTAAATGTGAAATTTGCTGCGTTGTCAAACATAGTTCTGACAAGTGAGACCACATTAAACTAGATGTGCCTCGGCTTTGTAAGTTACTTCAGTGGGGCATACGACTTCAAATAATAGCACGCCTAGTGAAGCACTGCGTTGTTCAAATAGAACTTAAGGTTGAGGACTGCTTTATCTCTACCCTATTTTATTTCTGTGGACGATTATCTTTACCTTATTTCATTTCTGTAAATGAATGACATTTCCGTCGCCACATAGGCATTTTTAACCTGAGATGAGAAAGAAGCGACGATAAGGTTCAAAAATGGTTCAAATGGCTCTGAGCACTATGGGACTTAACAGCCGAGGTCATCAGTCCCCTAGAACTTAGAACTACGTAAACCTAACTAACCTAAGGACATCACACACATCCATGCCCGAGGCAGGATTCGAACCTGCGACCGTTGCGGTCGCGCGGTTCCACACTGAAGCGCCTAGAACCGCTCGGCCACACCGGCCGGCTGCGACGATAAGGATACCAGAGTTCAGTGCCCCGTCGATGACAAGGTCGTTAGAGGTACAGTAGAAATTCAGAATGGACAAGCGTGGGGGATGAAAATTGCCACGGTGTTATTCAGAGGGACCAACACGGAATTCGTCTTAAGTCATACAGAGAAACAATGGAATACCTAAATCCGGACCGTAAGACAGGGAAACCGAACCTCGCTCCTCTTGGATGTGCGTCAGTGCCAAGCCACCGCTCAGTTTCATTTGTTTGGGCAAGAAAATCGTATCCGTCGTATGTGTGTCAATCCTGAAAATCTTGTTTCGCTTGTGTAACGCCTCGTGTATTCTGAGTTTGTCCCGACGTATACGATGTCCGAATAACTAACAGTAATGCAACCGGGTGAGGTCGTCGACAGCCGCCGATGTTTCGACAGGAGCACGCCCCGCCATTTTCAGGGCATAACTACAGCAAGTAACCGCTGTACAATGGAATTTAAAACCTTAGCTTTCAGAGAAACTTCGGAAAGATAACACTGACACACTATAAACAATAGTGTCGTTACAAACTAAAGATAAGCGACGTCAGAAGTTATCGCTAGTGAAATTAATAATCAACGGGTGATGTAGCATTAACTCAGTCCCTTTGATTTTTTGATAAGGAAGAGAGCAGGATTCTATCATTTAAACAAAAACCATCAGACAAGCGTTGCGCTATCGGTCAACTGAGCACCGGGTGAGTGATAATACCGAGGTGGCACCAATGTCTACGGCCTTTTTTCCTTACGCAGGGAGCATTTCGAACAGGATTGGTCGTATTTTTCGGATATACGAGGTGTGGCTAGAAAAAAACCGGACTAGTACTGGTGAAACAATAAAACGAATGCAATAAGGCTGAAAGTCGCGTGGCCTGTCACGTGACTCTCGCTCCGCCTACTGCTCGAGTTTCATCTGCCTCCTGCACTCAGTCTGCCTGTGGCGTCTGTTTTAAGTAGTTGACGTTTTGTCTGTGCGTCGGAAAATGTTGAGTGTGCAGAAAGAACAGCGTGTTAACATCAAATTTTGTTTCAAACTAGGAAAATCTGCAAGTGAAACGTTTGTAATGTTACAAGTGTACAGCGATGATTGTTTATCGCGAACACAAGTGTTTGAGTGGTTTAAACGATTTAAAGATGGCCGCGAAGACACCAGTGATGACACTCGCACTGGCAGACCATTGTCAGCAAAAACTGATGCAAACATTGAAAAAATCGGTAATCTTGTTCGACAAGATCGCCGTTTAACAATCAGAGCAGTGTCTGAGTTAACAGAAGTTGACAAGGAACAAGTTTACCGATTTTTTCAATGTTTGCATCAGTTTTTGCTGACAATGGTCTGCCAGTGCGAGTGTCATCACTGGTGTCTTCGCAGCCATCTTTAAATCGTTTAAACCACTCAAACACTTGTGTTCGCGATAAACAATCATCGCCGTACACTTGTAACATTACAAACGTTTCACTTGCAGATTTTCCTAGTTTGAAACAAAATTTGATGTTAACACGCTGTTCTTTCTGCACACTCAACATTTTCCGACGCACAGACAAAACGTCAACTACTTAAAACAGACGCCACGGGCAGACTGAGTGCAGGAGGCAGATGAAACTCGAGCAGTAGGCGGAGCGAGAGTCACGTGACAGGCCACGCGACTTTCAGCCTTATTGCATTCGTTTTATTGTTTCACCAGTACTAGTCCGGTTTTTTTCTAGCCACACGGCGTATATGATGTGAAGTGTGTTTTTCGACCACCATCTAAGATCAGAATTCTTTTAGGCTCCTTAAAGGATGATCGTGGTTTGCGTAAGTGTGGTGTCTACCTTACTCCATGTGGTTGTGGCATGTCAGGTATTGGTCAGACTATCAGGAATGTGGAGGACCGACTCACTGTCGTACAGGTACTGTCGTGTAGGTACTGACGTACGCTTACAACAGCAAAGCAAATCCGCCATTGCAGAACACTGTCTTTGCACAGCTCATCATATGGAATATAACAACACGGAGATTCTGGCATGCACTTCCAGCTACTGGGACAATATTATTATGGAAGCTGTTGAAAGTGAATTAGCAAGTAACTTTATAAAAAGAGAGGATGGTTTTTGTTTAAATTCTGCTCCCTCCCTTGTCAGAAATGCTGCCTCACCCGCTGGTTATTAATTTCACTGTGGATAACTTCTGACGTCAGTCATCTTAGGTTTGTGATGGCGCCAGTGTATACAGTGTAGTGTTATCTTTCCGGAGTTTCTCTGAAAGCCTAGGTTTTAAATTCCCTTACACAGCGCTTACTTGCTGCAGTTATGCCTTGGAAATTGCGGGGTGTGCTCCTGTCGACGACGTCACTCGGTTGAATTCCCGTATGTTATTTGAGTCTCGTGTATTATGTTACTCACGTGTAACTGGTGAACCAGCCACGTATTTATATAGACGGATGTGAGAAACTGCTCAGTCACAGAGCCGCTCATCGATCGCCTCTTGCCATTCCTGAGAACTTAATATTTTGCTGTTTTGTCCAACATGTTCCTCATCTTCAACATAGGGCATCCACAATTGTGCATTTTATTTAATTATGCCTTTCTCTTAATATCTGTAATAATTCCTGTATTCCTACTAAAACGCTTTAGTTGAGCATCGCCCGATTATTTGTCACTTTTTTACTGTATGATCATCTTCTGCAGACTAAAGAGCTTACTATGAATGTTAGACGCTTTTGCAAGCTAAATTCCCGCATCATGGTTTTCTCTCATACACTAGGTGAATCAGAATTCCACGGACAAACTTCCAGAGGTGGCAGTACGGCCCAACTAACAAAAAAAGTCTAATAAACATTGGGTCTAAAATTCTTACCTTGAGATCTATGAGTACTTGCTCATCTTTGCTATTGTGAGACATCTTTTCTACTGAGAGCTCTTTACTTTCAACTTCTTTAGAGATGGACCAAAACAAAATAAAAGTCTAGTAAATATGAGCTATGAAATGCACAACAGTACTCTGAGCACCTGTCCATTTTCGCTATTGTGATACACATTTCTTCTACTGTTTTGCTCTTTACTGCCACCCCTGAAAGTTTCTCGGTGGTATACGTCGGACCCGCGTGTCGCCACTATCAGTGATTGCAGACCGAGCGCCGCCACACGGCAGGTCTAGAGAGACGTCCTAGCACTCGCCCCAGTTGTACAGCCGACTTTGCTAGCGATGGTTCACGGACAAATACGCTGAGACGATAGTTAGCATAGCCTTCAGCTACGTCATTTGCTACGACCTAGCAAGGCGCCATTACCAGTTTATATTGAGATTGTAATTCATGTATCATCAAGACCGATGTTCACCAATTATGGATTAAAGTTAAGTATTACACCATCTGCGTGCGTTTTTCTAAGTTCTAATTTCCTTGTCATTTTCCAGACCTCACGCCAGCCTGCGTGAGCTTAAACGCGTGCATTTCGGCCTCCTCTAGCAACACGGTGTTGGCTCCTCTGCCAACACTACACCAAAAACAACCCAATGTACGTTCCCAGAAGCCCAATCTAGTCTTCAAGTCAATTAGCAATCGTTATACTAAGGAAGATATTAATTTAATATTTCACCGTAAACAGTTTATAATAACATCGGTGACAATTAGCGACAAAAAAGAGAAAATGTGACAGACATCATCAAAGATATGTCGACAGGATTGACACGTAATTTTCTCCACATCCACAATGCAGAACACAAGAGCAGAAGTGATTTCAGGGTATGTGTTTAAAAAAAAAAAGTACGAGTGCGATAGGGGTTCTAAACTGATTTCTCCAGCATAATCTGGCACTGTTGTTGTTATGGTCACCAGTACGAAGAGCTGTCTCATGCGCTCTGCATGTTAGTTAACTTGTGCACTCTGAATAACAACTGCACCCTACATCCATTTGAACCTGCTTACTGAATTCAGTCTTCGGTTCCCTCTACACTTTTTACTCCCCCCTCCCCCCCCCCCCCTTGCAACTCACACTTTCCTCCAGTCTTGTCAGATTAAAACAAATAAACTAGCTTATTAACTATTTCTTTATGTGCCAGGATGTGTCCTACCGATCACCTACGTTTTTTTTTATCAAACTGTCCCGTAAAATTATTGTTATTTACTTCTTCGTTCGTTACTTCACCTACCAATCTAAGCTTCAGCACTACATTCCAAAAACTTCCATTCTTTTCTTATCTGTTCTCTGTCGTCCGCGTATCACCTCTATGTAAGGCTACTCTCGAGTGGTAACATAAATGTATCTTATATATAATCGCTACGGAGTGTTGTAATTTGCAGCTACCTCAGTAACTCATAAAGTGGACATGGTAAGCTACCCACCATACACGAAATCATCCGGAAAGATGCGATGAAGTTTAACGACGAAGCCGAGACCTGCAATGTAGCTTCTTCAGCCTATAAGTACGCCATCCCTCATCTTCGTGACACGAGCATTAGGTGCAACTGCAAGTGTCTTACGTAACCGCAGCGTTTGTTCTTGTCGTGATGTAACGACTGCGGTGCTTCTTGGAAATATGGGGTCTAGCGACGGCTGCCCGCAACCAATCAGGAACTGCCAGCAAGTTGATCGGTTTTTGTCGTCCTTCACTTCCCGCAACCGGAAAGCATCTACGCCGCTCTCTTCCTGAGACAATTTAGCCGCGACTAAAGGATGCTGGTCGCCAAATGCCGCCCAGAACAAATAAGTGTCTTCGTTCGTCTTGGAGCTCAGGCGAGCTCCGAAGCTCTTTGCGCCGGTGCTTCCGTGTGTCCCGCGACTTGCGTTGCGTCACTGCGGCGGCGAATAGGGGACGGGGGGAGGGGAGAGGGGGGAGGGGGGAGGAGAAGGAGGAGGCGGGGGCGGACTTGCATAACAATAGGTTGAGACGAAACTGCAAACCCAGAACTGTACGCCCCAACGTCGCAGGGTCCTGTTTTCGGAGGTTACGTAACTGTTTTCCACGTTCAGGCATAACACTGGCCGATGTTCGTTGGACTTACAGCCAGCGAGCCCTACCAGATTGGCCTTGATGTGCCAGTTTGGTCGCTTTTAGACAAGGGATGCTAATCTACATCACGCTACACTAATCATAAGCAGAAGCAAACACAAAATATTATCTCACTAAAACTCACTGACTACGTTTCGAAAAGTACGAGTACATCTTTAATGCCAAAAAACTTTCACCGAGATATTTGCGAGACCAAGCTCGGGTTTTTTCGAAGAAATATTTCTTGAAAGCCAACCATATGACCCTGAGCCGTAACTGCAAAGCAGCTGCTTTCGTACTATATAATAGTTTAAGTGGTCGAGAAGTCTCTGGAATCAATCGTGTATATTATTCACCGCGGCATAATTAACCAAAAATACGTATAACGTGAAAGGCATGCATATTTTACTACAGGCATGACGGAAAGAAGCAAGGTTAAATTACATTTTGAACAGTGTTTCAGGAGCTATAGCTTTGGTTAAGGATATTTTTACCGTTAATACGTCATCTTCAGTTACAATGTTTTACTATCCAATTTACGTCGAACGCGTTTTTTGGGCTAAAACGCCACCTCCAAGGAAAACATGGATGTTTATGGACATAAACGACACACTTATAAGTTTCACAACAATTAAAGAAAATACAAAAAATTGAAGTACCTTCATTTGACTACAAAATGTTCGTATTCTGCATTGGTGAAATACGGTAGCAGTGGGAAGATTAGAGATTCTGTAGGGTATACATCTACATCTACATCTATACTCTATAAACCTCTATGAAGTGTATGGCTGGGGGTACCTCCCATTGTACCAGTTGTTAGACTTTTCCCCCTTCCATTATGTATGTAACGCGGGAATAATGATTGTTGAACTGGCTCCGTGCGTGCTATATTTAATCTAATCTCCTCCTCCTCACGATCCCTGCGGAAACGATACGTAGAGGGTTTAGTATATTCCATATTCCTAGAGTCATCATTTGAAGCCGATTCTTGAAACTTCGTTCAGCAGATTTTGTCGGGATAGTTTACGTCTATCTTCAAGAGTCTGCCAGTTACGTTTGGTCAGCATATCTGTGACACTCTCCCACGGAAGAAACAGACCTGTGACCATTCGTGCTGCCCTTCTCTGTATACGTTCAGTATCCGCTGTCAGTCCTATTTGGTACGGGTCCCACACACTTGAGTGGTCTCACGAGTTATTCGTAAGCAAACTCCTACTTAGACTGGTTGCATTTCTCCAGTGTTCTACCAATAAACTGAAATCTGTTATCTGCTTTACCATCGACTTAGCCTATTTAATCGTTGCACTTCATGTCCCTGTTAAATATTATATCCAGCTATTTGTATGAGTTTACATATTCCAGCTCTGACTCATTAGTATTATATTCGTGGGATACTATGCTTCCCCGTTGTATCACACGCACAATTTTACATGTTTGAACATTTAAAGCAAGTTGCCATTCATTGCATCACTTTAAAATCTTATCAAGGTCTGACTGAATACTTGTATAGCGTCGTTCAGACTGTGCTCCCTTTTAGATAACTGCGTCATCTGCGAAAAGTCTGAGTTTACTATTAATATTGTCCGCATGATCGTTAATATACAACATGAGCAGCAAGCGACCCAGCACACTTCCATGGGGTGCACCCCAAGTTACTTCTACACCTGACAGTGACTCTCCATCCAAGATAACATTCTGCGTCCTTCCTACCGATAAAAACCTCAGCCCAGTTACATATTTCGGCTGATACCCATGCTTTTAATAATAAGAATTGGCGTGGTACTGAGTCGAATGCTTCTCAGTAATCGAGAAATACAGCATCTACCTGATAGCCTTGATACATGGGTTTCGGATGTCACGCGAGAAAAGTGCGAGTTGGGTATCAAATGATCTATGTTTTAGAAATCCATGTTGGTGGCCATGGAGTAGGTCGTTATGTTTGAGATAGCTCATTATGATGGAGCTCAGAATATGTTCTAAGATACTACAACAAATGGATGTCTAGGATATTGGCTTTAAGAGTTTCCACATAAAAAATTCGGAGACATTACTTTTCAGCACGGCATCCTATGTGGAAGACGGTATGGAGACAACGCAGCAATATTTCCTCATCTGGTCAGCCCGCGCATTCTTAGTTAGCAAGACAAAAGAACAAAAATCATAATGAAATAGGCAATACAAGTTGCGTTGCAGCTACGAGTTGCCCAGTATATGGATCGCATTATTGCAATTGCGACACTTACATTTCCCCTTCATCAGTTAGACTGTGCCAATGAGGGCCAGACAGTGGTCGGAAGGCAAATAGTCAAGAAACTTCCTTCTCCGCACTCAACTACCAACTTAAAAACTCCACGTGTAGTGGACGACTCAGTGCTGTTGCTAATGTGGCAGACAAGACTATCGCTTGGTTCAGGAAAAAAAAAAAAAAACAGCGAAACGCAGCAGGCACTTCACACTCTTGGGATACAAAATGCCCATTAGCAAACAAGCGTTTGGTTCTGACGTACAGCAGTGCCCCACCGATTGGTCAACCTCTTCGCTCCTGGCACACTGGTGGGAATGATTCATTCGACTGCATCCACGAAAAATTTGGAGGAAAAACAAAAGCCTTTCTCATACAGCTCGGGCGGCGCCACAGAGTCCCAATCTTTGATGTCCGCACAGAAAACGCAAAAATGTCATGCCCAATTATTCCTGGGAAACGGCATTGGTGCCACGTTGGTCTCTGCCCTCAGCGAGGACATGCCAACAAAAGCACGGAGATGCCACAGCCCCACTACTGCGAAAAACTGCACAACTCTGCGGGTATGCTTGCCTCCTAATGAGACTCACTGATCTCTTTCTACTGGCAAGAACTCTCACAGCAGGAGTGCAGTCTCCCAGACAGGAAAACTCTAAGCTTTCCTCCAAAACAAACAAGCTCACTACTTTCAATGAAATAACTGCGAAATAGGGGCACAAAAATGAAACAATATAGCAGAGCGATGTGTGAAACTCACGTCACACTAGAAAAAAGCCGACAGTCATGGGAACAAAAAAATGGTTCAAATGTCTCTGGGCACTATGGTACTTAACTTCTGAGATCATCAGTCCCCTAGAACATAGAACTACTTAAACATAACTAACCTAAGGACATCACACACATCCATGCACGAGGCAGGATTCGAACCTGCGACCGTAGCGGTCGCGCGGTTCCAGGCTGTAGCGCCTAGAACCGCTCGGCCACTCCGGCCGGCTGATGGAAACATTACACGCACTTCACGTCCAGACGGTTACCCACTTAGGAGGCTACAGGGAATCCGACCCATCACCTCCAGGCTGAACAAAAACACTTCCCCAGCCTACTGGAGACTGGCCCTGGCGTCCAGAAGAGCGAACAGGACGAGCACCTGGTGCAGCCAGGAAATGATGTGTTACATCACATTGGTAGACTTGTCTTCTATATTCTTAAAATTTCCCTGTTAGACTGAAGCGCCAAAGAAACTGGTATAGGCATGCGTATTCAAATACCGATATATGTAAACAGGCAGAATACAGCGCTGCGGTCTGGAACACCTATATAAGACAACTAGTGTCTGACTCAGTTGTTAGTTCGATTACTGCTGCAACTATGGCAGGTTAGCAAGATTTGAGTGAGTTTGAACGTGGTGTTACAGTCGGAGCACGAGCGATGGGACACAGCATCTCCGAGGTAGCGATGAAGTGGAGATTTTCCCGTACGACCATTTCAGGAGTCGACCGTGAATTCGGTAAACATCAAATTTCCGACAACGATGCGGCTGGAAAAAGATCCTGCAAGAACGAGACTAACGACAACTGAAGAGAATTGTTCAATGTGACAGAAGTGCAACCCTTCCGCAAATTGCTGCAGATTTCAATGCTAGGCCATAACAAGTGACAGCGTGCGAACCGTTCAACGAAACATCATCGATATGAAATGGTAATTAAATTAAGAGCCTACGCTGTCGACAGGCGTTGATATACATCAACGGGGACAGTTGAAAATGTGTGCCCCGACCGGGACTCGAACCCGGAATTTCCTGCTTACATGGCAGACGCTCTATCCATCTGAGCCACCGAGGGCACAGAGGGTAGTGCGACTGCAGGGAATTATCCCTTGTACGCTCCCCGTGAGACCCACATTCCCAACTAAATGTCCACACACTACATTCGTAGTGCCCCTGCCCACTACACTGATTACTCGCGGCAGACAATCTGACCGAGTCCCGTAAGAGTTCGGGCAATGCGTGTGCATCCGCACAGAAGAAGAAGGTCAATGGCCGGTTAGCCTTAACTATTTATGGAGATGGTAACTGTTCTTTCGGACACAAAGCTTTGCGCCTCGCCTGAACCAGTCAACTCCGACATTGGACTGTTAACTGGAAACATGTTGCTTGGTCGGAGGAGTCTCGTTTCAGATTGTATAGAACGGCTGGATGTGTACGGGTATGGAGACAACCTCATGAATCCATAGACCCTGCTTGTCAGCAGGGTACTGTTCAAGCTGGTGGAGCCTCTGTAATGGCGTAGGGCGTGTGTCAGTAGGAGTGATACGTCTAGATACGACTCTGACACGTGACACGTACGTAAGCATCCTGTGTGATCATCTGCATACATTCATATCTGTTGTGCATACCGACTGACATGAGCAACTCCAGCAGGACAATGCGAAACACCCCGCACGTCCAGAATTGCTACAGAGTGGCTTCAGGAACACTCTTCTGATTTTAAAAACTTCCGCTGGCCACCAAACTCCCCAGACATGAACATTATTGAGCACATGTGGGGTACCTACAACGTGCTGTTCAGAAGCGATCTCCACCCCCCCCCCCCCCACCCCCCGTACTCTTACGAATTTATGAACAGCCCTGCAGTATTCATGGTGTCAATTCCCGTCAGCACTACTTCAGACATTAGTCGAGTCCACGCCACTTCTCCGTGCTCACGGGGGCCCTACACGATATTAAGCAGGTATACCAGTTTCTTTGGCTCTTCAGTGTATGTTAGAAACACTAAATGTGTTACCGACTGACGACGAGGGGAGTGTTATTAAACGAGACTTGGTGAGGTTTCGTAATGGAGCCAGTCGCACCTATCGGACCCTTTGCAAACGAGTGCCAGTCAGTTGGTGTGTAGTGTGGGCGGTCTACCCGCATCGCTTTAAGCTGTCCCGCTAGCCGTGTGTCGCAGCGCCCGCTCCACGGACTGGAAAAAAAAGGAGAGGGGAAAAAAATCAGGTCTCGGCTGGTTGCACAAGGCTGGCTGTACCTGTAGCGGCCACGCCCGCCATACGGCGCTCCACATACTCGCTGTGGGCGTCCCCTGTCTGCAACACGGCAGCTGCGGGCCTGCAATTAGGACGGACCTCCGGTACAGCGCGACACGCGAACGCCAGCTGGCCCCTCGGCCAAGTCCCAAATCAGTGAACTCGCTATACGCCAGTGCACCAGCGGGGAGATCGAACTGACCGCAGACATCATATTTGTCACCCAACACGTAATGTCAACTCCGGGCAAAGGCATTGGCGGGACCACCAGTACCGACCGTTCGCCGTGTCATTCTCCGCCAATAGCTTCATTGGATACGGTGCCGGGGGAGGGGGGGGGGGGGAGCTATAGGGTCAAAATACCGCTGTCCCAGTTGTCGCTAGCTTTGGTGACTCGGAGCCGCTCCTCAACTGCCATCACGTGGTTCAGTGCAGCCCATACCAGTCCTCCCACCAAGGCAAAACCCCTGGCAGTACCGGCAATCGACCCTGGGTATTCCGCATAGCAACCAGCCGCTGACCACTCAACGACGGAGACGGACCATCACCCCCGCAAAAGAAGTTGGACGTATAGCAATGAATAGCACAAGGATATGGCATAAAACCTGTGGTGTTAGCAGAAGAGCCAACACCGTGTTACTAGTGGAGGCCGAAATGCACGCGTTTTAGCTCACGCGGGCTGGCGTGAGGAGGGAAGAACTATACTGAGGTCTGGAACATGACAAGGAATCAGAATTCAGAAAGCGGACGTAATTAGTTTGATACTTAACTTTAATCCATTAATGATGAACGTCGCTCTTGGCGGTACATGATTCACAGTATTGTCAGTTCATAATTCATTCTAATTACTGAATATAGCGCCTTGCTAGGTCGTAGCAAATGACGTAGCCGAAGGCTATGCTAAACTATCGTCTCTGCA
Source organism: Schistocerca nitens (assembly GCF_023898315.1). NCBI lineage: Eukaryota > Metazoa > Arthropoda > Insecta > Orthoptera > Acrididae > Schistocerca > Schistocerca nitens. The sequence goes on along the minus strand of NC_064614.1, from coordinate 1,133,616,723 downwards.
AATGAGAGCATATGTAGACAGTGAACCGTCGCTAGCAAAGTCGGCTGTCCAACTGGGCGAGTACTAGGGAGTCTCTCAAGACTAGACCTGCCGTGTGGCGGCGCTCGGACTGCAATTACTGATATTGGCGACACGCGGGTCCGACGTATACTAACAGTCCGCGGCCGATTTAAAGGCTACCACCTAGCAAGTGTGTTGTCTGGCGGTGACACCACAAAACCTAGCGTAAGAAAGTGTTGAATGATGGTCACAACTAGGAATTACAAGTAGTGCGGAACGACTGATGAAGATAGAGAGTTTCAAGTATCTCGGAAATGTAATACAGGAGAATGGCCGAAACGACAGAGAATAACTGGACAGGAGAGACAGAATGGTTCAAATGGCTCTGAGCACTATGGGACTCAACTGCTGTGGTCATAAGTCCCCTAGAACGTAGAACTACTTAAACCTAACTAACCTAAGGACAGCACACAACACCCAGCCATCACGAGGCAGAGAAAATCCCTGACCCCGCCGGGAATCGAACCCGGGAACCCGGGCGTGGGAAGCGAGAACTCTACCGCACGACCACGAGATGCGGGCCAGGAGAGACAAGCGGAAGCGTTCCGGAAGGGCGTTAAAAGCCTGATACGGAGCAAGGATTCTGTACTGGCCATACTACATTCTGATTCTTCAAAATGGTTCAAATGGCTCTGATCACTATGGGATTTAACATCTGAGGTCATCAGTCTCCTAGAACTTAGCACTACTTAAACCTAACTAACCTAAGGACATCACACACATCCATGCTTGAGGCAGGGTTCGAACCAGCGACCGTAGCGGTTGCGCGGTTCCAGACTGTAGCGCCTAGAACCGCTCGGCCACCCCGGCCTGCCCATTATGATTCTTGCCGTATGCCTTACAGACCTGGATAGTGAAAGGAAAATAGGGCAGTAAAATACGAGCTAAAGAGATGAAATTCTTGGGAAGTAGTATTGGAGTGACAAAGATGGACACGTTGAGGAACGAGAGGACAGTGAATTAGGGAAGGAGGAACCTTCACACGACAGGACAGGGGAATCAAGACTTAGATCGTATGAACGTATTAAATGGCTGGAGGAGAAGTAGGTACTCGGAAAGATACTTGAGATGAAAGGTAAGAGAAAAAGACCAAGAAGAAGACCAAGACACAGGTGGCTGAAAGCAGCGAACCACTGAGTGCAAAAGAAAGGAGAAGATTTGATCAAGGTGAGATTATGGAAATACAGAATACGATGGAGAAGCTTATGTGCCCAATGTACCAAGCCAGCGGCTTGCCGGCCGGAGTGGCCGGGCGGTTCTAGGCGCTACAGTCTGGAACCGCGCGACCGCTACGGTCGCAGGTTCGAATCCTGCCTCGGGTATGGATGTGTGTGATGTCCTTAGGTTAGTTAGGTTTCAGTAGTTCTAAATTCTAGGGGACTGATGACCTCAGACGTTAAGTCCCATAGTGCTCAGAGCCATTTGAATCATTTTTGAAACTGTACAACTATTATAGGCACAAATCAAAGGGGCGAATACAGAACGATGAAACAAGCTACTAATATTGAAACTGCAAGTATGCACGTGAGGACAAACACATTACAAAAGTTACTAGAATGAAGTTTTCACTCTACAGCGGAGTGTGCGCTGATATGAAACTTCCTAGCAGATTAAAACTGTGTGCCGGGTCGAGACTCGAACTCGGGACCTTTGCCTTTCGCGGGCAAGTGCTCTACCGACTGAGCTCCCCAAGCACGACTCACGCCCCGTCCTCACAGCTTTACTTCTGCCAGTACCTCGTCTCCTACCCTCCAAACTTCACAGAAGCTCTCCTGCGAACCTTGCAGAACTAGCACTCCTGGAAGAAAGGATATTGCGGAGACATGGCTTAGCCACAGTCTGGGGGATGTTTCTAGAATGAAATTTTCACTCTTTGAAAGGTAGGAGACGAGCTACTGGCGGAATTAAAGCTGTGAGGACGAGGCGTGAGTCGTGCTTGAGTAGCTCAGTGGGTAGAGCACTTGCCCGCGAAAGGCAAAGATCCCGAGTTCGAGTCTCGGCCCGGCACACAGTTTTAACCTGCCAGCAAGTTTCATTACAAAAGTTGTTCCACACAACTGCCGTTTACGTGAAGGCAGACATGAGTGTGTCTCCTCATCAGTGCCTGCAAACGATCACAATTCCCAGGCGTTTTCCAAACGCATTCAAACCATCGACGATGCGTTACCGGAGTTAATAGACGCTACAAACTGAAATGGAATACGCCAAAGTCTTCAAATATACCCTTCTTCATTTCTGTGTTGGTATTACACAATTACACGTTTGTCCTGTAAGGCCTGCTCTGTTATATAATGATTGAGAAGCAAGATACGACATCACGCAACCTAAAATTATAAACTGTAAGAAAATGATACATCTATACCTGGAATCGAAATCCCGAATTGGAGCATTCTAACACAAAACTTGATTTTCTGCAGTAACATTGCTGAACACTTACGTGGCATTGAAACAATAATAGTTCATGTGATTACACCGTTACCAAATCGCTTTCCTTCGACGTCAGTTATTTGGCGAAAATATGTGCAGGCTGTAAAGTTTGCTCCAGACAGTCTTAACCATTAGTATGCAAGGAATTGCGCTGTGCCACCCGAGTGCGCAAATTTTGATTCACTATACATATATACAATATATTTGCAATTTAGTTTCTGCAATGTGTAGCTGAGGTCGCCCACGCAAATGTTGCTCATCACATCTGTGACACAGTTTTGCATCACCTCGGATCCGAGAGTTCCGCAACCTGTACAGAAAAATGGAATAGAGATCAACATAAAGATCATTTCCACCCTTTTTATTGCTCATGAAAATCACACATTGCATGTTGTACCACCATACAGTGAAATATTCAGAGGTGGTGGTCCAGATTGCTGTACACACCGGTATCTCTAATACCCAGTAGCACGTACTCTTCCACTGATGCATGCCTGTACTCGTCGTGGCATACTATCCACAAGTTCATCAAGGCACTGTTGGTCAAGATTGTCCCACCCGTCAATGGCGATTCGGCGTAGATTCCTCAGAGTCGTTGGTGGGTCACGTTGTCCGTAAACAGTCATTTTCAATCTATACCAGGCATCTTCGGTAGCGTTCATGTCTGGAGTATATGCTGGCCACTCTATTCGAGCGATGTCGTTATACTGAAGGAAGCCATTTACAATATGTGCACGATGCGGGTGCGAATTGTCGTCCATGAAGACGAATGCCTTGCCAATATGCTGCCGATATGGTTGCACTATCGGTCGGAGGATAGCATTCACGTCTCGCACAGCCGTTCCATGACCACCACCAGCGGCGTACGTCGGCCCCACGTAATGCCACCCCAAAACAGCAGGGAACACCTTGCTGCACTCGCTGGCAATGTGTCTAAGGCGTTCAGCCTCACCGGGTTGCACTCAAACACGTCTCCGAAGATTGTCTGGTTGAAGGTATATACGACACTCATCGGTGAAGAGAACGTGACGCCAGTTCTGAGCAGTTCATTCGGCATGATGTTGGGCCCATCTGTACCGCGCTGCATGGTGTCGTGGTTGCAAAGATGGACGTCATCACGGACGTCGGGAGTGAAGTTGCGCATCATGCAGCCTGTTGCGCATAGTTTGAGTCTTAACACGACGTCCTGTGGCTGCACGAAAAGCATTATTGAACATGGTGGCGTTGCTGACAGGGTTCTTCCGAGCCATAATTCGTAGATAGCAGTCATCCACTGCAGTACTATTCCTTGGGCGGCCCGAGCGAGGCATGTCATCGACAGTTCCTGTCTCCCTGTATCTCCTCGATGTCCGAACAACATCGCTTTGGTTCACTCCGAGACGCCTGTACACTTCTCTTGTTGAGAGCCCTCCCTGGCACAAAGTAACAATGCGGACGCGATCGAACCGCGGTATTGACCGTCTAGGCATGGTTGAACTACAGACGACACGAGCCGTGTACCTCCTTCCTGGTGGAATGACTGGAACTGATCGGCTGTCGGACCCCCTCCGTCTAATAGGCGCTGCTCATGCATGGTTGTTTACATCTTTGGGCGGGTTTAGTGACATCTCTGAACGGTCAAAGGAACTGTATCTGTGATACAATATCCACAGTCAACGCTTATCTTCAGGAGTTCTGGGAACTGGGGTGATGCAAAACTTTTTTTGATGTGTGTTGTTAGTAAAGGGACGACACCTATATTAGCAAGGCCATAACTGCAACACTTCAAAGCTACTGGACACTGACCATGGGAAAGTGGTACAAATCGAATACAGTAAACAAATCAAAATTATCATTAGATCAATAACTCCGGTAACAATTCACTAGAGAGAAAAATGTGTCATTTCTGGCTTTCCATCTGCAAACAGCTTCCGAAGTAAATAACGGGTCGGTAACTTTGGCAGTTCGAGTAGTGCAAGTGCCATACCGCCGCTGCCAGAGGGCGTTTCTTCGGCGGTGTGTGGTAAGTATGACTCCGCGAAGCGCAGAGCTGCAGGCGGCGGCGCGGTTGCCTGCCGAGCGTAACGCGGAGACGGAGCGGTGGCTGTCGGCTGGTCGTGTCCAAACGATCTGTTCCCCCGTTCCCGCGCTGCCGCGGCCGGAAGACACGCTCCCGTACAACGCCGCGCCGGGCGTTCCGCTTTCGCTGGCCGTTCTGTTCCGCTCTTCCGGTGTGTCTCTGCACGCCTCCACAACAGACACCAGCAGCTGCTTGCCGCGTTGGAATTTACCACTGGCCGGCCCCTCTGATTGCTACATTCCTTCCCCGTCTTTATAAACCACCTTTCCTTCTGCAGATTAACCGAAAATACAGTGCATCTATCAATACATTACCTTTTCCTGCACTGTCTTTGAAAATAGATCAGCTGTCATACGCCGAAGCGCCAAAGCAGTATAGGCATGTGCAATCAAATACAGAGATATGTTCAAATGGTTCAAATGGCTCTATGGGACTCAACTGCTGTGGTCATGAGTCCCCTAGAACTTAGAACTACTTAAACCTAACTAACCTAAGGACATCACACACACCCATTCCCGAGGCAGGATTCGAACCTGCGACCGTAGCGGTCGTGCGGTTCCAGACTGTAGCGCAGAGATATGTAGACAGGCAGAATACGGCGCTGCCATCGGCAACGCTTATGTAAGTAAACAAGTGTGTGGCACAGAATGAGATTTTCACTCTGCAGCGGAGTGTGCGCTGATATGAAACTTCCTGGCAGATTAAAACTGTGTGCCGGACCGAGACTCGAGCTAGGGACCTTTGCCTTTCGCGGGCAAGTGCTCTAGCAACTGAGGTACCCAAGCACGACTCACGCCCCGTCCTCACAGCCTCAATTCTGCCAGTACCTCGTCTCCTATCTTACAAACTTCACAGAAGCTCTTCTGCGAACCTTGCAAAACTAGCACCCCTCGAAGAAAGGATACTGCGGAGACATGGCTTAGCCACAGCCTGGGGGATGTTTCCAGAATGAGAATTTCACTCTGCAGCGGAGTGTGCGCTGATATGAAACTTCCTGGCAGATTAAAACTGTGTGCCGGACCGAGACTCGAGCTAGGGACCTTTGCCTTTCGCGGGCAAGTGCTCTAGCAACTGAGGTACCCAAGCACGACTCACGCCCCGTCCTCACAGCCTCAGTTCTGCCAGTGCCTCGTGTGTGGCGCAGTTGTTCGATGGGTTATTGCTGCTACAATGGCAGGTTATCAAGATTTAAGTGAGTCTGAACGTGGTGTTATAGTCGGCGCAAGAGCGATGGGACACAGCAGATCCGAGGTAGCGATGAAGCGGGATTTTCCTGTAAGACCATTACACGAGTGTACCGTGAACATCAGAAATCCGGTAAAACATCAGATCTCGGACATCGCTGCGGAGCGGTCTAAGGCACTGCAGTCATGGACTGTGCGGCTGGTCCCGGCGGAGGTTCGAGTCCTCCCTCGGGCATGGGTGTCTGTGTTTGTCCTTAGGATAATTTAGGTTAAGTAGTGTGTAAGCTTATGGACTGATGACCTTAGCAGTTAAGTCCCATAAGATTTCACACACATTTGAACATTTTTGAACATCGCTGCGGCAGGAAAAAAATCCTGACTGAAGAGAGTCGTTCGACGGGATAGAATTGTAACCCTTCCACAAATTGCTGCAGATTTCAACACTGGGCCATCAATAAGTGTTAGCGTGCGAACCATTCAACGAAACGTCACTGGTGTTGTCTTGATGACTGCACGACACAGACCTTTACGCCTCGCCTGGGCCTGTCAACACCGACATTGGACTGTTGATGACTGGAAACATGTTGCCTTGTCGGACTAGTCTCGTTTCAAATTGTATCGAATGGAGGAACGTGTACCTCATAAATCCATGGACCCTGCATGTCATTAGGGGACCAAGCTGGTGGAGACTCTGTAATGGTGTGGGGCGTGTGCAGTTGGAGTGATATGGGACCCGTGTTACGTCTAGATACGACTCTGACAGGAGATACATACGTAAGCATCCTGTCATATCACATATATCCACTTATGTCCACTGTGCATTCCGACGGTCAAATCCAGCAGCACAATGCGACACGCCACACATCCAGAATTGCTACAGCGTGGCTCCAGGAACACTCTTCTGAGTTTAAAAACTTCCGCTGGCCACCAGAGTCCCCAGACATGAACATTATTGAGCATATCTGGAATGTCTTGCAATGTGCTGTTCAAAAGAGATCTCCACCCCCTCGTAATCTTACGAATTTATGGACAGCTTTGCAGGGTTCATGATGTCAGTTCGCTTCAGCACTACTTCAGACATCAGTCGACCACGTTCTGCTGCGGCGCTTCTGCTTGTTCGTGGGGGCCCCCTGCGATATTAGGCAGGTGTACCAGCTTCTTTCCATACGACTTTACTTTTTTTCTGCTGATACAATTTCGGAGGTCGTTCGAAGGTATTTGCATTTCGTGTCTTGAAGAGTCATATGTCTTTCCTTGTAGACTTCTTGTTACTGTTTTTCCCACATATAATAGCCCATCAGCAGAGTACAGTCCAATGGGCTCCACATGCGCAGGTAAACACAAGAACGCTTACATATGCTACAGTGGGACAGACGCTGTTTTTTTTTTTTAATATTATTACATTATTTGGCTTTCGGTGCGTGTCGTACAGTCATCTCAACACTGCTAAAATGATGCTACAGTTTGTTTTGGCAAAGTAGAGCATACATTAGTTGAAGTCGTACCGTCGTACCCTGGTTCACACTTTTAACAAAGGACAAATTCCAAAATAAAACCAATTTTACATCTGCAATGTACTGAAACGAGCAAATAAGTCTGAAACGTAACATAGAATACACAGAGGTTGGGGTGGCGACGTATGTAGGACACTACGGCGCTGTATCTTGTTATATACTATTTGATGTTTCACGCACGTTATGTCACTGAAGTCCTCTTAGAAGGCTCTTGCGAGTGACACAGGAACAGTATGCAGTACCATCAAAAAAATTCTTTCGTTAGTTGGGACTACCAGTCTTTGCCGACCAAAAGAGACCAGTGGACTGGACAGCAACAAAGAAAAACAAAGACTGATTGTTGTTAGTATATAGTACGTTCTGACGTAAGGTAGTCTAGGTGACACAATACGATAGAACGGATGTTTCATTCTGCTCGGCCGGCCGCGGTGGTCTCGCGGTTCTGGGCGCGCAGTCCGGAACCGTGCGACTGCTACGGTCGCAGGTTCGAATCCTGCCTCGGGCATGGATGTGTGTGATGTCCTTAGGTTAGTTAGGTTTAAGTAGTTCTAAGTTCTAGGGGACTTATGACCACAGCAGTTGAGTCCCATAGTGCTAGAGCCATTTGAACCATTTTCATTCTGCTCTGTTTTGAAACTTCCTGACAGGTTAAAAGTTAAAACTCTGTGTCGGATGGGGACTTGAACCCGTCCCTATTCTTTCGTGGGCAATGTCCTCATCGCCTCTCTGCCACGAATGACAGCGCAGCAAAGTATGCAGGACACCATGAGTAAACATCAGGAAGTGGGGAAGAGGGAACTCAAACTGTGATTGCAGCACGTAATTTTTTTGTAAACTTGTGGTAAGATCTTATGGGACCAAACTGCTTAGGTCATCGGTCCCTAAGCTTACACGCTACTTAATCTAACTTACGCTATGGACAACACATACAGCCATGTCCGAGGGAGGACATGAACATCCCGCGGTGGAGCCGCGTGAACCGTGACAAGACGCCCAGATCGCGCGGCTACCCCGCGCCTCAGCTAGTGAATTAAGAGTTCGTCTGCATAGCTCAGCTAGTGTGGACATTGCATGTGAAAATCAAACGTCTGGGTCAAGTCCTCATCCGTCACACAGTTTTAATCTGTCAAGAAGTTTCAAGAACACCGAACTTTCATTTTCAGCTTATATTGTCGATTTTACTGTATGAAGTTATTTATGAATTTAAATCATGTTAGCTTAAGATGCAAATTTTTGCATCGTATTCGAGTAGACACAAGTACATTATTTAATGAGTTTTTTCCTTCTGATATACGTCTTAATATTCCTGATGATTTGCATTCTGTCAAAAAATTATAACTGAAACTGAAACACGTTTACAATCACGTTCCTAAAGTCATAAATATCAACTACATACGTGGGACAACTCGAGATAAAAACAATGGCAATATTTAGGGAGGTCTCAGATGAAAATAAAAATAAAACTACGGTGCGACCTCAGTAGCCTGACGTCGTATTTCACAGTACAGACGATTGAGAATTTCCGCTCCCGATTTTCTGGCTATCCGTTCTCGGTATTGCAGCAAACTGTACTATCTGGAACTCAGGCTACAAAATAACAGCAGGAAGTTGACGTTATTGCCTGTGATGTTACTTCGAAGGGTATGGCATCGAAATGTGCTCTAAACAGCAATTCGCTTAACTCTAGAACATTAAAGGGAGGGAAACGTTAACATTGCTACTAAGCAATCGTAAAGTTTACTACTCGACATTTTATTTGAAGAAAGTCATAATTTATAGGTTATGAATCATTTAATTACCATTATTAGAGCCGGCCGTGGTGGCCAAGCGGTTAAAGGCACTACAGTCTGGAACCGCGCGACCGCTACGGTCGCAGGTTCGAATCCTGCCTCGGGCATGGATGTGTGTGATGACCTTACGTTAGTTGAGTTTAAGTTGTTCTAAGTTCTAGGGGACTGATGACCTTAGAAGTTAAGTCCCATAGTGCTCAGAGACATTTGAACCATTATTAGATCCCCAATGGTATCTTACAAACCAAATTAAGTACAAAATGTTCTGTTTTATATCTTACTGCAGTCGTAAGTTTCACGAGGGTTTAGTAATCTATGGTTAACGCCGTCAGTTGTGAGTCGAAAACAGTCCAAACAGACACTGAAGAAATTTAGGAGTCATTTTAACAGATACTCTGTTTGTGAATCAGTGGTTATTGGATCCTTACATTACTAAAGCTTTTTTGATGTGCACTGGAGAAGCAATTGTTGTTCCTATTACTTGATACTGTTAGATGGCAGTTAAAAATATCTTCCAGTGGGAACGACTAAAAATTTTGCATTCCATCCAAAGTCAGTTAAGAGTTCCGTTAACGGTCAATCAAGTTGTCGTATAATACTTCTTGAGTTTTCTCTCTTTTAATTTGGCTGTAACGAGGGTACTATAGCATTCCAATTAGTAAGTTGGTCTAATGGCACATATTCATACTTTGCACTTTACCTGCCTCAGCCGGCCAGAGTGGCCGAGCGGTTCTAGGCGCTACAGTCTGGAACCGCGAGACCGCTACGACCGCAGGTTCGAATCCTGCCTCGGGCATGGATGTTTGTGATGTCCTTAGGTTAGTTAGGTTTAAGTAGTTCTAAGTTCTAGGGGACTGATGACCTCAGAAGTTAAGTCCCATAGTGCTCAGAACCATTTGAACCATTTTTGAACCTGCCTCACTAAAATTATAAAACAACAGAGTTACTGTGATAGTGAGAAGGGTTAACCATGGCACTCCATCTATCATTGTTTATCCTGAGGAAATTGTCTTAATTATGTCAGAAAATATGCCTACCACAAACACGACAACAAAAATAATCCGTGTTCAATGCGAACTACAGGGTGAATCTCTTTGAAGTGTTTCTATCGTAGCACTTTGAAACTAGTTAAAAAACCTAAGCTCTTCTATATGTGGAAGCTGCTAGCGAAACTGAGGTTAGCTATTCCCTGATCGATTGACCTGTCGTCTGCATAGTTATTTCCATGAGAACACTGGGATTGGATACTTGATTTATCACGTAGGGCGTAAGTTTGTAAATGAAGTAGGTAATTTTTAGGGATACTTTCTGCAGCGTTCCCATGCCTCATGTACAGAACTCATTCAAGACGCTGTTAGGTCCATACTGTTTGTTTTGTTTGACCCAAGACGTCCTGATTGTGCTAATTAAAAGTGTGTCACCAGAAGCCCAGTTCATCGCCATTATTTCTGCTGATTTTATAGAAGAAATCGCTTTAGAGCCTTCTTCGAACTTAATGTTTACTAGCAGTACTATTAGTAACACAGAAAGAATGACTTTTCTAGTTACGATATTGCCATGCAAACAAATTGTGCGTTATTCTTTGACTTTGTAGAATCTGTGTTGATTCTTGCATTATAATTGTTACCGTAGTAAGTTAAAAATAATATAGAGCTAGCTGTCAAGCACACCTTACGTGAAATGTTTCTTTCTCTCCATTATTATAGCAGATTAATATCTGCATATTTTCTATGCAGCATGAAGTGTCGTTCCAGTGAAGTCTTCGTAAATATGAATAGTGAGGTAAGATGCGGTTTAGTTACAGCTTTGAACCTGTGCCATTTGAGCGTGTTCTTGCAATACTAAAGCCGTCAATCCTTGTAGCGTTCGCCGAAGCGTTGTAAGTCGTCACACCAGGAAAACGTTTCCTCTACTTAAAAAGTTATCACTAGTGCTTCCTCAGTGGCCACTTGCTAGCATATTGCCTGTTGCTCTGTTTTGTTAACTTGACTTTTGCTATTAGAGTTTGATAAAGGTCAATGTTTCGTGTGACAAGTAAACTACACAGGCAAACAGGTTTACATAAGCATGGTAACTACACCTATATCATTTGAAGATCATGAATACACTTATTGAGGAACGTGTAGCTAATAATTTAGGGTGATAACCAAGCATCAACGAAGCGTGTTTGTGTTTGTTGGATGAGTGAGTAAATTAATGACAGGTTTTGTAGTGATATTTGAGAGAACAGTACAATAAATCAAGCACAAAATATAGAACGCCCATGCTGTCGTAAAAACCACGTGCGGAAAGCTCAGTGAAGGATCAAAATACACTTTGGAGCGGTATTATTATACACGCAGCAGAAAAAAGTAAAGATTCGTTGTGTAGCGTACGGTATTTCTTTCCTTTCATTTTTGGAAGTATATCGATGAGTAGGCAGCAGACTAGGTGAAGAGTATCTCTGTAATAGAAATGCTCTCCACTCAGTATTTAAGTAGCTTATTATTTGCAGACATACATATATCTTTAAAAAAAAGCTTATATTTGAGCCTATGGTATTCGTATGTATCACTGACTCGGTAAAGGAAACTTCGTTATTCAGTGGTTCTGCAACGATTTTACCGTTTACTTTCGTAACACCGGAAATTTCCATACTTGTTTCACCTCAGTGATCCATAAGAATTTTGGAACACATTTGAAAAGTTAGAAAAGAAGTAGGAAAACTCTCGTAGATAAACACGACTCTCTACTGGAAATTACACACATGCAATGGTTTGCACGCTGAAGGAATACAGAGTGTCTTTTTTTTCGTTTTATGAGATTTAATTTCATTTTACTTGTCGCTTACACGATTAGGGATGGTCAGATAATGTTGAGCAAGAAAGCCTGCCACTACTCAGGTGTGAACAAGTACTAAGAATACCGCGTATCTGAATAATGTTGAACAGAATTTGTTTCATTCCAGTCAAAAGAACTTTCTCGAAAATTATGCAGGGAGCCAAGCACAATACTATGCTTATGGGTCAAAGTAAGTTAACGGTACAGTAGGGGCTGTTCTAGTTGGCTTTAATTTCCTGTTTTATTATTTTAAGTGTATCGCTTTGTCTACTTAAAAAACGTCACACTATTAAAGCGAGTATGTTTGTGTGTGTGAGCGCTCGCGCCTGTGTGTGTGTGTGTGTGTGTGTGTGTGTGTGTGTGTGTGTGTGTGTGTGTGTGTGTGTGTGTTTGTGCGTACTTATGTGTTGTTGTTGTTGTTGTTGTTGTTTTGGTTATTGCTGTTAGTTTTGAGTAGCATACTCCGCTCGAACCCGCAGTTTCCTGGGCTAGTCCTGTTAACAACATAATGTTCAAAATGTTCAAATGTGAGTGAATTCCTACGGAACCAAACTCTTCAGGTCATCGGTCCCTAGACTTACACACTATTTAACTAACTTAAACTAACTTATGCTAAGAACAACACACACATCATTGCCCGAGGTAGGACTCGAACCTCCGGTGGAAGTGGCTGCGCAGTCCGTGACATGGCGCCTTAGACCGCGCGGCAACAATAAGAGAAATGAGGTCTAGATTAGTCGTAGTCCACCTCGTCCATACCGCCCACTAGTGCGCGTCCAGTTTTAATGTCGAACGGTAGGCGCCAGGGATTTTAAAAAAATCCATAAAAATTTGGTGTAAAGTATTTGGCAAGTAATGATTATTATATGCTTTGACTTGTTGTAACTCCACTTAATAATTTTTATAAAGTAAAGTTACTTCCTTACTTTATAAATCATCATTATCGTGGAGCCGGTGGCCTACTGGAAAATTCTACTCTTAACAGAAATTCGAAAATGCGCAGTAGGTAGTAAAAGCTGATTACTCCTGGCCTATACGCCCCGGTGTTCCCATGATCCCTGCGTGAGATATGATATTGCTACAGTAGATCCGTTGCACAGTTTTCGTCGAATGTCTGTTCTTTAAATTTAGAAAACACTGTTTTGCCAAATCGTGTTGCCTCTCCTCCAGAGATCCCTATTTAAGTTCCCCGAGCACCTCTCGACATGTTTCGATCTGAACAGCGCATCTCTGTACTTCTTCAGCACCTGGTGTGTTGCCCAGTCAGTAAGCACTGCAGGTATTCAAGAACTAGCACCTTTACATATGCTGTGGACCTTCCTGGAAGACTTCCAACAGAACTTAAAGTCTTCCAAACGCCATTCATAATACTGATTTTGTTTGGTCGGCCCATGTCACAAATTTAAACGATGTGTCGGGCTCCAGGAGTTACCCACTGTTCTTTAATTAGACAATGTCAGATTATTTCCCATAGTCAGGGGCAACATCTCATATACATATAGAAAAAAAAATATCGGGGCCGCAGATTTCAGGATGTCATGTGTTAAGGCTGATATCTTGTCTACTTCAGTTAACTTTACCTATCAATGAATTTTTATTACGTCCTCAGTGGACCAAAGGAACCATTGTCAGTAATCGTCACTCGCCTTTTGAATAGTTGTAGCTACTACGCTATGTATGTTATGGGTATTTCGGCTACGGTGCACAACAGTATAGGCGGATTTTAGTTGCGTTCTGCTGTTAGAAATTAGTTATCACTACTTGTAGGCAATTATGTCATAGTAAACGGCATAGTATACAGCATAATTTTGATTATCACAAGTATTTGCCTCTTTTTTCCGAATGTGTCACAATTTCTGAGATTGTGGATGGCGTGAAATTTTAGTCTTATTTATTACAAATATATGACTTTTTACGAATGTGTCACAATCTTCAGTGTTTTAGTCCAGCAGGAGCGTAAGAGTACAGTTCAAACTGCTGCGAGTGAAACAATATACCAGCTGATTAAATTGCTGCTAGCGAAAGTAAATCTCAGCATTTCCATTCACGAAGCGAAAGAAATTACAAACGAGAATCTCTTTGGCTGCCTACATGTGACTCATGATCCGCCGTGTCGACTTTCCTTCATTCATCGCGCGAACCGTTACCAACGGGAAGCAAGCAAAGTAAAAAACTACCGACACTAGCAATACGCCGTTGGAAAATAGTGACGTTTCTAGACGCTATATCTCCTGTTTATCGGCACAGCCATTCGTTATAGTTGAAAAGTTTCCTAGATGGAATTTACGAACAAATATTGTCAGTGGGCACTTTGATTTGACCACAAAATTTTCATCTTCCTTATCGATGACAACGTTCAAATTTCACCTACCTTTCTAGTTATTACATATGATCGTGAGTATACTGCCAGCCTCATGACACAATTTAATTTGCGGCTCAAGTATGTATTGAGGTAGAAAATTTTCATATTATTTTAGTTCACATAATTTTACTAAATAAAATCAGTCTGAGGAGCAGCAGCTAATATTTTTCTTTTTTGTACACTACTGGCCGTTAAAATTGCTACACCACGAAGCTGACGTGCTACAGACGCGAAATTTAACAGACAGGAAGAAGATACTGTGATATGTAAATGATTAGCTTTTCAGAGCATTCACACAAGGTTGGCGCCGGTGGTGACACCTACAACATGCTGACATAAGGAAAGTCTCCAACAGTTTTCTCATACACAAACAGCAGTTGACCAGCGTTGCCTGGTGAAACGTTGTTGAGATGCCTCGTGTAAGGAGGAGAAATGCGTACCATCACGTTTCCGACTTTGATAAAGGTCAGATTGTAGCCTATCACGATTGCGGTTTGTCGTATCGCGACATTGCTGCTCGCGTTGGTCGAGATCCAGTGACTGTTAGCAGAATATGGAATCGGTGGGTTCAAGAGGGTAATACGGAACGCCGTACTGGATCCCAAAGGTCTCGTATCAGTAGCAGTCGAGATGACAGGCATCTTATCCGCATCGCTGTAACGGATCGTACAGCCACGTCTCGATCCCTGAGTCAACAGATGGGGACGTTTGCAAGACAACAACCATCTGCACGAACAGTTCGACTACTTTTGCAGCAGCATGGACTATCAGCTCGGAGACCATGGCAGCGGTTACCCTTGACGCTGCATCACAGACACGAGCACCTGCGATGGTGTACTCAACGACGAACCTGGGTTCACGAATGGCGAAACGCCATTTTTTTCGGATGAATCCAGGTTCTGTTTACAGCATAATGATGTTCGCATCCGTGTTTGGCGACATGGCGGTGAACGCACATTGGAAGCGTGTATTCGTCATCGCCATACTGGCCTATCACCCGGCGTGATGGTATGGGGTGCCTTTGGTTAGACGTCTCGGTGACCTCTTGTTCGCATTGACGGCACTTTGAACATTGGACGTTACACTTCAGATGTGTTTCGACCCGTGGCTCTACCCTTCATTCGATCCCAGCGAAACCCTACATTTCAGCAGGATAATGCACGACCGCATGTTGCAGGTCCTGTACGGGCCTTTCTGGATACAGAAAATGTTCGACTGCTGCCCTGACCAGCACATTCTCCAGATCTCTCACCAATTGAAAACGCCTGGTCAATGGTGGCCGAGCAACTGGCTCGTCACAATACACCAGTCACTACTCTTGATGAACTGTGGTATCGTGTTGAAGCTGCTTGGACAGCTGTACCTGTATACGCCATCCAAGCTCTGTTTGACTCAATGCCCAGGCGTATCAAGGGCGTTATTACGGCCAAAGGTGGTTGTTCTGGGTACTGATTTCTCAGGATCTATACACCCAAACTGCGTGTAAATGTAATCTCATGTCAGTTCTAGTGTAGTATATTTGTCGAATGAATACCCGTTTATGATATGCATTTCTTCTTGGTGTAGCAATTTTAATGGCCAGTAGTGTATTTATGCATGAGATCTCGCATGTTTGTTGTCATATTGGCTAACTGTTTTATGTTTGACTTGCGTTATGAGGATGCGGTGCTAACTGAGACTTTTCTCTCTTCTCTGTTTCAGAAAGCAACTACGGAACCTTTTTGTAAAAAAACAAAAAAATAGTGATAAACCCCACCATCAACATGCACATCGAAGTGCAAGTAGCACTCAACTTCGTCATTTCGTACCTGTACAACAAGCTGCCGAGGCGGCGCGTCAATATTTTCGGCGAGGAGCTGGAGAAGGCCCTGAAGGAGAAGTTCGAGGGCCACTGGTACCCGGACAAGCCGTTCAAGGGCTCGGCGTTCCGGTGCCTCAAGACGGGGGACCCCGTGGACCCGGTGCTGCAGCGCGCCGCCAGGGAGGCAGGCGTCCCGGTGCACGACGTGCTCGACAACCTGCCCCAGGAGCTCGCCGTCTGGGTCAGTAGCGCGTCTCTGCCGCTGCAGTTCAACTAGGGACCGTGCTAGGAGTGAAGAAGACATTTTCATCCCGAAACAGTTCTTCAAATTGTTCAAATGGCTCTGAGCACTATGGGACTCAACTGCTGTGGTCATAAGTCCCCTAGAACTTAGGACTACTTAAACCTAACTAACCTAAGGACAGCACACAACACCCAGCCATCACGAGGCAGAGAAAATCCCTGACCCCGCCGGGAATCGAACCCGGGAACCCGGGCGTGGGAAGCGAGAACGCTACCGCACGACCACGAGATGCGGGCGAAACAGTTCTTCTTTATTGTATTGTTGTTGCATAACCGATTCAGATGTTTTACTGGTGTTATGTAATTTCGGGGTGCACTCAGCCTCGTGATGCCAATTGAGGAGCTACTCGACCGAACAGTAGCGGCTTCGGTCAAGAATACCATCGTAACGACCGGGAGAGCGGTGTGCTGACCACACGCCCCTCCTGTCCGCATCCTCCTCTGAGGATGACACGGCTGTCGGATGGTCTCATTGGGCCACTTGTGACCTGTAGACAGAGTGGTGTTTTTAAATCTTCATTTTTTTATGTATTTATCGTAATCGATTTCGAAATTACACAATATCATCATCAGACGTGCATCTGACAGCACAATTCAACCGAATGATAGAAGCACATAAAGTGATCCAAAACGTAACCACATCGAAAATTTGTAAAGCTGCCTATAGTAGAAAAGGCATTTGAAAAATCTGACATCTCGCAGCTCTGTTGCCAGCTTTCAACTGCGAAACGCTAACGGCTGCAGGCGAAACACTAGCCGTCTACAGAGCTGTGGCGACACTCAGGCATTGCCGTAGAGACGTTTACAAGATCGCGCTACGGTATTGGTTGAGTTAACCTGCCACGCCCAGCCCACTGCAGCTCTCTGGGTTCACCTTATTCCGACTCAACTGTAGTTTGCATTTTGAACCACGTTACATATTTCTGTGGTTCGGATCAGTTGGAGTGCCACAAGCCCATCCGACGGTGAAATTGCATACTCTGTAAACCGATCATGTGAAATACATAACATCAACAACATAGCTAAAATGATTTATCCAAGAACAGTACGTTAATGAAATACAACTGAACGTGCCTAGGGCTCCATCCATGAAGATTAATCACAAACATATTCTTCTTCTTTTGACAGCCTAGTGCACTTATGGGCAAGTTTTGTTGGCAAAAAGTTGAATTTCAGGTTTTTCTTTCCTTTTGTGTAAAGTAAAGGTTATAGTAGAAAGGAAACCTTGTTTCAGGTATGTTGTCACTGTAGTAATTGAATGCTACTATTAATTCAGCCCAAACATCCTCGGTAGCAAAAAGTGTTTCCTTGCTATAGCCGCGGTGGCCGAGCGGTTGTAGGCGCTTCAGTCCGGAACCGCGCGACTGCTACGGTCGCAGGTTCGCATCCTGCCTCGGGCATGGATGTGTGTGATGTCCTTAGGTTAGTTAGGTATAAGTAGTTCTAGGGGACTCATGACCTTAGATGTTTAGTCCCTTAGTGCTCAGAGCCATTTGAACCTTGCTATAGTTCCTTAAAGATGGCTAGCTGCACGCTTGCTAATTGAACACTTTTTTGACAGGGCGGCTCTGTAACAGAAACGTGCCGGCCAGGGTGGCGGAGCGGTTGTAGGCACTACAGTCTGGAACCGCGCGACCGCTACGGTCGCAGGTTCGAATCCTGCCTCGGGCATGGATGTGTGTGATGTCCTTAGGTTAGTTAGGTTTAAGTAGTTCTAGGGGACTGATGACATCAGAAGTTAAGTCCCATGATGCTCAGAGCCATTTGAACCATTTTTAACAGAAACGTGACAGCACAATAAGAAATAACAAATACCATTTAATACGAGTATGTTACAAAATTATACTTAACTTTAGTCCAATTTGATATGTGGCTCTACATGTCCTAAACCTAAAACAATGAAATATAAATAATTTTAATTTTAACTTTAAAAATCAACAGCCTCAGCTGCACCGTTTACCTACAATTTACCTAGGTTTCAGTCGGGATAACCCAACCTTCTTCAGAATAACCGTAACTACCGTTTGTCCATAGTAGACTAAACTACAAATCCATAAATTATCGTCAGACTTTAAAACTTACCTGGAACTGCCTCGGAAGGTTCCAGTACAGCACTCGTGGCTGCCGCATCGCGGTCGCGAAGTGGGGCCGAGGCAGTGCCAGATAAGTTTGACAGTCTGACGGTAATTTATGGGTTTGTAGTTTTAGCTTGATTATGTCCACTATGGACAAACAGTAGTTACGGTTATTCTGAAGGAGGTTGGGTTATCCCGACTGAAACCTAGGTAAATTCTAGGTAAACGGTGCAACTGAGGCTGTTGATTATTAAAGTTAAAATTAATATTTATACAGTTGCTGACAGGGCCGCGAAATGTAGAAGATATATAATTTTGCTGTCACTTGGCAGTCTATGATATAGTCACTAACTAACAGAAATCGTACAGACACTCTTGATCGTTCTGTTACTCCATAACTAGCAGCTGCTAAGCCAGAATGTAGTCTTCACAGTACTATACTGAGCTGGCTGCAGGCACTTAACTGAACTGTCTAACTGCTCGATCGTAACTCTCTGAGTGTCCGCGGCGCACCGTGTATTCGTGTTTGTGGGCAGAAGGATTTCCATGTCTACCAGTCCGAGGCGGAAGCAATGTAGTCCGCATTTGACAGAGCTTCCACAGGCGGCTGTCTACGCTATCGGCGGACGTATATCAGCAGCTGAAGGATCTGGCACGAAATCAGGAAGAGGTCCACGTTTGTGAGCTCATCTGGAGGCTGCTACAAGGAACTTAGAGGCCCCAGTGGCTGTGCCTGCATGGTGGCGGACTCTGGCCGGATACACAAGGTGGCAAATCTCGTTTATAGCCATACAATTATGACGTGTTGAATTTTGACTTTCGAGTAGGCGTCGCTCAAAGAGATTATCTACAGACTTCTCTGGATTCACAGAGTGATTAACATTCAGTTTCGAGACTGAATATCATATCTCTGATTCTCCACATATTTATGTGGTTTTACGGTGCGAATTACGTTCAGTTCAGAACACACATTATCACTCAGTTCAGCTGCCCTACAACAATATCCTTACCTGAAGGTTGGGGCAACGGCCTAGCCGCAGTGGATACACCGGTTCACGAGAGGTCACTGAAGTTAAGCGCTGTTGGGCGCGGTCGGCCGCTTGGATGGGTGACCATCCAGCCGCCATGCGCTGTTGCAATTTTTCGGGTTGCACTCGGCCTCGTGATGCCAGTTGAGGAGCTACTTGACCGAATAGTAGCGGCTTCGGTCAAGAATACCATCATACGACCGGGAGAGCGGTGTGCTGAGTCCACGTCCCTCCTATCCGCATCCTCCTCTGAGGATGACACGGCGGTCGGATGATCCCGGTAGGCCACTCGTGCCTGAAGACGGAGTGCTTTTCACCTGAAGGTTGATTGGAAGCATTTCCAATGGTGGTTATAATCTCGCAAATTAATCCTGAGTGGAATGATTGTGGAAGCAGTCATTTTGTGCACTGCAGCTCTGCAGAATAGACAGGTTACGGAAATAAACTGTGAATATAAGTGTGGAGGTGCTAAGAAAGAAAACAAGAAGGAAGAGAAAGCAGAAACAGAAATAGGAGAGACAAGACAATAATATGCAGAAAAAGCCTATGCATATGGCATGTTATGGAGTGTATGTTTGTATATTATAAGGTGTGCTGATTCGCGGTTCTGTGGCCGAGCGGTTCTAGGCGGTTCAGTCCGGAACCGCGCGACCGCTACGGTCGCAGATTCGAATCCTGCCTCGGGCATGGGTGTGTCTGTGATGTCTTTCGGTTACTTAAAAGACATCATAGTCGCCGTTGACTGTATAAAATATTTATTGTTACTATTGCAATTTCGGCCTTATGGCCATTTTCAAGTAACACTGCAAAGTTACCTAAACACAAAAATACAAAAGTAAAGCACAGGGTGTATATAAATAATTAAGCAAACATTTCATTAAGAAAGTAGCTCAATTATAAAAATTGGAGATAAATGTACATTACTTACATTCTGTCAGAAAATAAAACTGTCGTTGTCAAAATGCAGCCTTTTGGCTGTGAGAGTCCCACAAGATCTGATGAGAACGACACTTATTACATCGTAATATGTTGTTAAATATATACTGAACTGTCGATGTTACCATCGTTCTAATAATCTATCACACATACAAGTTCAGGTGCACTGACATGTGGAGCTAAGTCAGTTGGCGTGAAAATACATTTACTAAAGATACTGTCTGTGCACGTAGCAAAGACAGTGCACACCAATGACACAACGTATAAGCTTTATATCGTAAAGTCTTTTCATCTGTCGACATCACACAGCTTACTAAATAGTGCTATGATTGTAATGGGCAGTAGGATAGGATGGGAATATTTATTTATAGCATAATAGGGGATAATACATGTGTTATCTGTTAATAAGCTCTCACAAACATGACTGTGAATCCCAACCATGACATCTTTAGGTTAGTTAGGTTTAAGTAATTCTAAGTTCTAGGGGACTGGTGACCTCAGATGTAAAGTCCCATAGTGCTCAGAGCCATTTGACCCTCCCCCTTTTTTTTCGCGGTACACATCACGTTTATTAAACACAAGACACTGGTTACACAGAACACAAACACAAAACTCGACTCCAGGTGCTGGCATAGTGGACTATGAGATGTAGGTTAGTATCCTTCCAGCACAACAAACCTCGCAGAGACAAGGTCCTTCGCAGTGGTCGTCGTATAAATACCACAGTGTCTGAGCGACGATCGTGGACGTCGCTGAAGTAGTCCTGCGGTAGGTGTGTTGCGTTCTTTATTCAGAGTCGGAAGAGGCCGATCGGCGTCGCGCGGTCCTACGTGGAGCGAGAACCCAGGTTCATAGCTCGTAGCGCCGCTCGTGGTTCAAAAGGCGTGATTTGAGATCCGCTGGTGGTGGAGCGAATCGCTGGATACAGCAATGTGAATTTTGTATGTTTTTTTTTTAATGCTTTTCTCCTCATCTTAAATTTTTCGTAATGTAAAAGTACCTTTTCTCAAAACCTACTTGTTAGAATTTGATGGAATTTTAATATCAGCTTCTTGTCACTTCCAGGCTCCATGCATCACCCAACGAACCAGTTTTGCAATTTTTACAACAGTAGAGAGACAAAAAAATTGGAGTTAAAAATTAGAATGGCTGCAAACATAACAAAAATGTACAGTAACAGAAGCAGCACGGCTTTGTTTCATTACGTCATTTGTTCGACATTATTACGACTAAATTATAAGGTTCAATCTTCTCCAGCTAATACCTTTTCACAAAAGGTACATACAGTAATTCAACAGTTGGGACGAAGCTGTTCACATTGAGAAGCTGTAAGCTGATAACAACTCAACACTTTGGACTGAATTACTGTTGTTAACGAGATTACTATGTGTGTAGTTTTTAAGAAAAATTCTATGGTAAATGGCAGCAAAGGCTAAGAGAACATGAATTTTAAATATTTGGGAACTCTACGTTCAAAGGTACATACACTTTTCCCAGCATCCTGACCACCTTTTAGTAAAACAGAAACTGTCAAGTTTTCTAAAATACGCTAGTGTTGCGACAATGAACTCATCTGAGCAATGAAATACGCCAAGCCGCGCCATGCTTCGGCGTCAGTGATAAATTGCAGGTTCAAAAAAATGGTTCAAATGGCTCTGAGCACTATGGGACTTAACATCTGAGGTCATCAGTCCCCTAGAACTACTTAAACCTAACTAACCTAAGGACATCACACACATCCATGCCCGAGGCAGGATTCGAACCTGCGACCGTAGCGGTCGCGCGTTTCCAGACTGACGCGCCTAGAGCCGCTCGGTCACAGAGGCCGGCGATTGTAGGTTTCCCTATCATTGACTGGATAAGTCAAATAAAATGTCGGAAGAAAGACAGCTCTCGTGTTACGATAATCTTTCAAAAGAGAAATGGTATAAATAGAAGACGATGAAGTAGCATGAGGGAAGAAAAGAAACAAAACAAAAGCAAAGAAAATGACATCTTGAATTATTTAATGTGTACGATGATTCTGTGAGATTCAGTTTAACTCTTCTGCTTTATATTCTCCCTTGGTAAGAAATTGCAAGTACTTGACGAAGAATTCTTTACCATGGCTACTTTTTGTTCAGTGAGATTTGCAATCGTAAACTTTAAGGTAGAGGGTGTACGAAGCAAGCGAATTTATTGCCGTCTGACTTGTTGAAAGTAACACAGTTACATCAGTTAGCCAAGGCGGAACTAATATTCTTATGCAACTAACGTTTCACACTTCACATAATGCAGAACACATCATGTATTTATTTCTCCGATTGTACTTAAAACAGTGATTTCGGAGAGTCCATCTCCATTTTTTGCGAGTAGTTAAACGACTAGTGAAAGCTTTCGTGATGCCAAATAATTGATTTTACGGCTTTGATTGTCATTGCTACTGTTCACGTTTACAGATACCGAGAGCGTTGCAAGTCGACTTGTTCATTTCTACAGACAGACTGCGATGTATTTATTGCCCAGTCCTGCGATGTAACTAAAAACAAATGGCAACACAATATTGAATAACATATTTCAATGCTAAATTCTACCAAGATATTGTTGCTTACAACTGAAAAGTATACCAGACTTTGGGTATAAATTGTTCTGCAAATCAGAAAACTAGGACTTGCAACGTGAAATGCTTAACGTACTGATCCTTTTACTTAGTCCTATTTCATTGGGTCCTCGAAACTTTTTTTTCTTAAGTACTCATTTAAATCATTTATTCTCCTATTTATAGGTACCTACACAACATATGCAGCAGCAACAATTTCGAAAACTCTTTTAAGTGATTATGACACTTTCAGCAGATAACTGGGATACATTATAATCTTAGAAGTAATATGACTGGTGATGACACATCTATTAAGTAATAGAGACATATTGACTTTTTTAATGTTATAAGTTAACTAATAAGATAAACAATGCTTTAATTACTTGTTGGCCTTGCCAAAAATGTCTGCGACTACGAAGGAACTCTAAAACTTTATTAATTAAAACTGTGCTAAACTTCCTTCAGTGATAATAGTACTAGGAACGTTTCAGTGCCAGATTCGATATTTGCGTATCAGTACCAATGTTTAAAATTGTACCTAT
The DNA here is from genome assembly GCF_023898315.1 of Schistocerca nitens. Classification (NCBI taxonomy): domain Eukaryota; kingdom Metazoa; phylum Arthropoda; class Insecta; order Orthoptera; family Acrididae; genus Schistocerca; species Schistocerca nitens. Next base: position 1,133,593,244 of record NC_064614.1, on the reverse strand, counting down.
AATTCGATAACAACGGAACAAAATCATAGATACCGATAGCATCATAAGGCGTTAATTGCCTTTATATTTTTAAGCTTCTCTTGAGCCCCAAAGATTTAGAACACAAGACCGACTATGGATATTATATTATGTTTTCATTAACTATCTTGACTCTAAAAATCAAACACAGAACTAAAGAGTAACTCTAATATAAAATCAATAGTCGAACCATTTTTCTAACTTAGTAGGCAAATTATTAATATTACTTCTTATGTAGCTAAAATCTGTTTGTTTGTTTTAAACTGTAGATAATGTAATTTTTACTATTGTATTCGTGTTTCCTGTATACTATGTAGATGCTGCATTAATGTAAAAGGTTATTTATTATTTTCCGAAGAACTATTCGAGACTACTAGTAAAGACACTTAATGCTTCTTACGATACTATGAAATTATTTAATACTTCGTATCGAAACCGATACCACTGAAATGATGACAAAAGTGTCGCTACTCACTCATATCGCTAACATCGTAAAGTTAATAGTATTACCATTTTAAACCAACTAACAGTCTTATACATGCAAATGTTGTGTGTCCATGCTGTGAAGGTGAACACCATCTGCAGATTATTAGTCGTTGCCGAAAAGCTCAGAGTACTACTGAAACAAAAATTTCTGTAATTCAGTGATTTATATACGGGGTGTTTCTCCTATTGGTCCTCAGGCGCATTTTCTCCGATGTTTCGGCAGATATCTGCAACTTCGTTTTTGTAATGTATAGCCGGAGTCATCTCAAACAAATGCTGCTCATCACATCTGCCGTGTGTCAGTGTCGACGGTAAGAGTCACTTTGTTCCCCGTTACGAGCAAAATGATTTTTAAAGCGGAATTTTGTATGGTCATTCGATATGGCGGTCCTGTATTAGTGTACTGTGATATTTGTTTTATCAACATATATTAACAGGGAAAGTGAAAAACGGAGAATAGCCAGTAGGCTACTCCACCTGTGGCAGCACCACCCTAGTCCACACTCGTAGCTACCCTCTTGCATTAGCGCTGCTCAGGCGCTGTTGGCGTACTTGTTGTTCTTCATTTTTTACTGTCCCCGTTAATAGGTTTCGATAAAATAAATATCGCAATAGACAAAATTGGGGCCGCTCTATGGCCATGTAAAATTCAGCTGTGAAAACCATTTTGTTTGTAAGTGGAAAAACACCGACGCTTTTCATCGATACTGAGCGTCGCATGAAAGACGCGATGAGCAGCGTTTGTTTTAGCTGACTTCGGCTGTACATTACAAAAGCGAAGTTAAAATTATGTGCTGAAACATCGGAGAAAATGTACCTGGCAGTCCTTATGAGGTACAACGTGCACACTCGTAGAAATGAAACCGCACCCAAAGCAGTTCCCTACACACGCAACCCAGAAAGTACCTGGAACTATGGAAGCCGGGTTTACCGGACCTGCTGTCTGAGGCGATGCCAAGGCCAGCCGAGAAGCGAAAGTGGTCCAACGGCTTCAGCGGGAGCTTTGCACTCTGAGCGGGTAAAGGACATGCACTTGTGGGCACTCCCTCGCCTACTGCTGCTTGCTGCTTTCGGTACTTTTGAAAGTCTCTGCTATTCGGAAATGATAGCGTAGTATTCAGGGAGCGTTTTGTGTGTCTCTGTAATGGGAGGCATCCAAAACCATTAAGCAAAATATCTATGTTAAGAATCTGAATCGTTTCACTAACAAGGGCAAATTCCCAGGCGTAAATAAACGATCTTGATGAAATTTGGCCGGCTTGTAGAGGGGTCAAAATAATGCAATACCTATTTTTTCGTTTTTGCCCAGTTTCAATTTTAAGGAGTAAAACACGCCTCGAAAGGTAATTTCACATGCTGAGTTTAGAGCGAATGTCTTCGAAACCATGTAATATCAAAATGTCTTTCATATAACAATTGAAATGTGGTTAACGTTCTTAAAAGATTTATAATCAATTTTTGTAATCGAAATTTGGCAAAATACCCCACCACAATTAATTTTGAAAAATGAAACCTTTTGTTACAAAATAAATTAAAGGAGTTTCCACGCCACACCCATCCATGTATAATAAAACTATATTCCGAAATACCTTTTTTTGGATAATAAGCTGTACACAATGTGCTGTTGGAGTATTTTCGCCATAGCTAATTAAAATATCTAAACGTTCGTTCTTATTCTGATTATTTGTTTTATGTTTTAAAATGTTATGTTAGGTTTTAAACTCATAGATTTTTTAGTTTGTGTTGTAGTTTACCGTTTCACATGCGTGTATTCTGTTAACTGAAAATGTTAAGTAACTGAGTAGCATTATACAAAATCAGTTCTCTTTGCCGAGGCTTTCCACAAATTAGTATATTTAGAGGATCACCAGCCGCAGTATGCGAATCCTGCTACATTTCGTTTTATTTTGTGTTGTCCATCGTGGATATTACGTGAAGAAATTTTGTGCATTTTTTGAGCTTGGTGCTATAAAAATGTTATTTTAAGTATTTTTTAAAGATAATCATTATTGTAATGGTTTTTTAAATACTATACTACATATACTTGATGGCTTTGCCCTTTTATTCGTATGTCACACGTATGTCACTTATCTCCTCCCGCCCGTCTCTCTGTCCATCTCCAGCCGTGCCTGTCCACTGCTCAGCCGTGCCTGTCCACTTGTAATCTGTCTGGAATGCATTCTGATACTATTACCACAACACGCCAGTCCTCCAGGGAAACTGGGACGTCAGCTGTTAGCAACATTTTTCATCCCCACCCACAGCCCTAACGAAGAGACTGACATCTAGTTTTGAGCGATGTTTGAAATTTCAAGGCTCTAGTTCATCTCGATGTTAGTTTAAAATCAACTGCAAAATTTGTAACGAGGAGACAGACAGACAGACAAGAAAGCTACCTAATAAAAAAGAAAAATCGCGAGGTCTCAAGATCGGAGACTGTGGGTGGCCATTTGAATAGCGCCAGTCAGTGGCTGCAGCGCAGCCGATCCAGCGACGTGGCAACGTCTCATTCAGGTAATTTCGTACACAGTTATCTGAATGTGAAAGATGAAGTCCCTGTTATGCTTCAGGGTGTGGCATGAGCCACAGTTGTAGCAAGTCGAGACTGGTGGTATCATTCACATTTCTCTCAGCGAAGTAGGAGGATCCGTCAACTATCTTGTTTGATACGGCACAGGACATGTTAACTTTCTCGGAATTCTGGACATGTTCGACGGTTGTGAATGGATTCTTTGTCCCCCCCCCTTACGCATGTGTTTTGTGGGTTGACCTTTACCGAAAGACGAAAGGCGCCTTTATGACTGACGATTAATTTGCTAGCGAAGTCATCGTTTTCAAGACGGTCTTACATATCAGTGCAGAACCGCAAAAGGTGCAATTTGTCATCGTGCCTTATGGCTTGACAGGAGCTGCAATTTATACGGCTTCATTCTTAATTGCTTTCGAAGGATTTCCCACACCGCTGTCTGAGGGATGTTCAGTCGTGCACTAACTTGACAGACATACTTTGCGTTACTTCGCAACATCATGTCCCTGACACAGTCCACTGTCTCCTCCTAAATGCCGGGTAGACCTGAATGTTTTGCATCGCTCAAACAACCACGCTCCTCGAACTTCTTGTACCACTTTATAGGCTATTGTTAACTGTTGGAATCTTGTGAAAATAGCCATGGATCTGCTTGCACACTCACTACCTTTTGTCAAGGTGCAAATTACAGCACACAAAATGCTTTCTCTACCTGGTTAGCCACATATTTCAGCAATTACTGTCGATGCGCCCCTGTCGGGAGTTTTCGAAACTAACTTACCGGTATACCACATTTAAAATAACTCTGAGAGTTTGTCTCTCACGTACTGTATCATTTATTGTGTTATGATTAGCCATTTACCTACATCATACTCCGCAAGCCACCTGACGGTGTGTGGCGGAGGGTACTTTGAGTACCTCTATCGGTTCTCCCTTCTATTCCAGTCTCGTATTGTTCGTGGAAAGAAAGATTGTCGGTATACCTCTGTGTGGGCTCTAATCTCTCTGATTTTATCCTCATGGTCTCTTCGCGAGATATACGTAGGAGGGAGCAATATACTGCTTGACTCCTCGGTGAAGTTATGTTCTCGAAACTTCAACAAAAGCCCGTACCGAGCTACTGAGCGTCTCTCTTGCAGAGTCTTCCACTGGAGTTTATCTATCATCTCCGTAACGCTTACGCGATTACTAAATGGTCCTGTAACGAAGCGCACTGCTCTCCGTTGGATCTTCTCTATCTCCTCTATCGACCCTATCTGGTACGGATCCCACACTGGTGAGCAATATTCAAGCAGTGGACGAACAAGTGTACTGTAACCTACTTCCTTTGTTTTCGGATTGCATTTCCTTAGGAATCTTCCAATGAATCTCAGTCTGGCATCTGCTTTACAGACGATTAATTTTATATGGTCATTCCATTTTAAATCACTCCTAATACCTACTTCCAGATAATTTATGCAATTAACTGCTTCCAGTTGCTGACCTGCTATATTGCAGCTAAATGATAAAGGATCTTTCTTTCTATGTATTCGCACCACATTACACTTGTCTACATTGAGATTCAATTGCCATTCCCTGCACCGTGCGTCAATTCGTTGCAGATCCTCCTTCATTTCAGTGCAATTTTCCGTTGTTACAACCTCTCGATATACTACAGCACCATCCGCAAAAAGCCTCAGTGAACTTCCGATGTTATCTACAAGGTCATTTATGTATATTGTGAATAGCAACGGTCCTACGACACTCCCCTGCGGCACACCTGAAGGAACTCTTCAATCCAATCACAGAACCGGTCTGATAGTCCATATGCTCTTACTTTGTTCTTTAAACGACTGTGGGGAACTGTGTCAAACGCCTTGCGGAAGTCAACAAACACGACATCTACCTGGGAGCCCGTGTCTATGGCCCTCTGAGTCTCGTGGACGAATAGCGCGAGCTGCGTTTCACACGATCGTCTTTTTCGAAACCCATGCTGATTCCTACATAGTAGATTTCTAGTCTTCAGAAAATTCATTATACTCGAACATAATAAGTGTTCCAAAATTCTATAACTGATCCACGTTAGAGATAAAGGTCTATTGTTCTGCACATCTGTTCGACGTCCCTTCTTAAACACTTGAATGACCTGTGCCCTTTTCCAATCCTTTGGATCGCTACGCTCTTCTAGAGATCTACGGTACACCGCTGCAAGAAGGGGAGTAAATTCCTTCGCATACTCTGTGTAAAATCGAACTGGTGTCCTATCAGGTCCAGCGGCCTTTCCTGTTTTGAGCGATTTTAATACTTTCTCTGTCCCTTTGTCGTCTATTTCGATATCTACCATTTTGTCATCTGTGCGACAATATAGAGAGGGAACTACAGTGCAGTCTTCCTCTGTGAAACAGCTTTGGAAAAAGACATTTACCATTTCGGCCTTTAGTCTGTCATCCTCTGTTTCAGTACCATTTTGGTCACAGAGTGTCTGGACATTTTGTTTTGATCCATTTACCGCTTTAACATAAGACCAAAATCTCTTAGGATTTTCTGCCAAGTCAGTACATAGAACTTTACTTTCGAATTCGTTGAACGCCTCTCGCATAGCTCTCCTCACATTACATTTCGCTACGCGTAATTTTTGTTTGTCTGCAAGGCTTTGGCTATGTTTATGTTTGCTGTGAAGTTCCCTTTGCTTCTGCAGCAGTTTTCTAACTCGGTTGTTGTACCACGGTGGCTCTTTTCCATCTCTTACGATCTTGCTTGGCACATACTCATCCGATGCATATTGTACGACGGTTCTGAACTTTGTCCACTGTCCTTAGGTTAGTTCAAGAAATTCTAAGTTCTAGGGGACTGATGGCCTCAGAAGTCCCATAGTGCTCAGAGCCATTCAAACCATTTTGAACGAATGGCGCCTCTATGACACGATTAATTTGCTTGCGAAGTCATCATTTTCAAGATGCTTTTACATATCAGTGCAGAACCGCAGAAGGTGCAATTTTGTCATCGTGCCTTATGACTTGGCAGGAGCTGCAATTTGTACTGCTTCATTCTTAATTGCTTACGAAGGATTTCCCGCACTGCTGACTGAGGGATGTTCAGTCCTGCACTAACTTGACAGAGAGACTTTGTGGGACTTCGTAACATCATGTTCCTGACACAGTCCACTGTCTCCTCTTAAATGCCGGGTAGACCTGAATGTTTTGCATCACACAAACAATTTCTTGTGCTATTTTATAGGCTAGTGTTAACTGTTGGTATCTTGTGAAAATAGCCACAGAACTGCTTGCACATTCACTACCCATTGTCAATGCGCAAATTACCGCACACAAAATGCTTTCTCACTTGGTTGGTTACCTTTTCCAGCAATTACTGTCGATGCGCCACTGTCGGTAGTTTTCGAAACTAACTTGCCGGTGTAACGTTTGAAAACTTTGAGAGTTTCTCTCTCACGTACTGTATAATTTATTATGTTACGTTTAGCCATTTACCTACATCTACATCTACATCCATACTCCGCAAGCCACCTGACGGTGTGTGGCGGAGGGTACTTTGAGTACCTCTATCGGTTCTCCCTTCTATTCCAGTCTCGTATTGTTCGTGGAAAGAAAGATTGTCGGTATGCCTCTATGTGGGCTCTAATCTCTCTGATTTTATCCTCATGGTCTCTTCGCGAGATTAAGAAGTAGCAATATACTGCTTGACCCCTCGATGAAGCTATGTTCTCGAAACTTCAACAAAAGCCCGTACCGAGCTACTGAGCGTCTCTCTTGCGGTCTTCCACTGGAGTTTATCTATCATCTCCGTAACGCTTTCGCGATTACTAAATGATCCTGTAACGAAGCGCGCTGCTCTCCGTTGGATCTTCTCTATCAACCCTATCTGGTACGGATCCCACACTGGTGAGCAGTATTCAAGCAGTGGGCGAACAAGTGTACTGTAACCTACTTCCTTGGTTTCTGATTACGTTTCCTTAGGATTCTTCCAATGAATCTCATTCTGGCTTCTGGTTTACCGACGTTTAATTTTATATGGTCATTCCGTTTTAAATCACTCCTAATGCCTACTCCCAGACAATTTATGGAATTAACTGCTTCCAGTTGCTGACCTGCTATGTTGTAGTTAAATGATAAAGGATCTTTCCTTCTATGTATTCGCAGCACATTACACTTGTCTGGATTAAGATTCAATTGCCATTCCCTGCACCATGCGTCGATTCGTTGCAGATCCTTCTGCATTTCAGTACAATTTTCCATTGTGACAACCTCTCGATATACTACAGCACTCCGTCTTCAGGCCACGAGTGGCCTCCCGGGACCATCCGACCGCCGTGTCAGCCTCCGTGGGGGATGCGGATAGGAGGGGCGTGGGGTCAGCACACCGCTCTCCCGGGCGTTATGATGGTATTCTTGACCGAAGCCGCTACTATTCAGTCCAGTAGCTCCTCAATTGGTATCACGAGGCTGAGTGCATCCCGAAAAATGGCAACAGCGCATGGCGTCCTGGATGGTCACCCATCCAAGTGCCAACCACGCACGACAGCTCTTAACTTCGGTGATCTCACGGGAACCGGTGTAACCATTGCGACAAGGCCGTTGCCTCGATATACTACAGCATCATCCGCAAAACGCTTCAGTGAACTTCCGATGTTATCCACAAGGTCATTTATGTATATTGTGAATAGCAACGGTCCCACGACACTCCCCTGCGGCATACATGAAATCACTCTTACTTCGGAGGACTTCTCTCCATTGAGAATGACACGCTGCGTTTTGTTATCTAGGAACTCTTCAATCCAATCACACAACCGATCTGATAGTCCATATGCTCTTACTTTGTTCGTTAAACGACTGTTGGGAACTGTATCAAACGCCTTGCGGAAGTCACATCGACGAATAGCGTGAGCTAGGTTTCACACGATCGTCTTTTTTGAAACCCTCGCTGATTCCTACAGATTTCTAGTCTCCAGAAAAGTCACTATACTCGATCATAATACGTGTTCCAAAATTCTACGACTGATCGAAGTTAGAGATATAGGTCAATAGTTGTGCGCATCTGTTCGACGTCCCTTCTTGAAAACGAGGATGACCTCTGCCCTTATCCAATATTTTGGGGCGCTACGGTCTTCTAGAAACCTACTGTAAACCGTTTGATAAAATGTTTCTTGTATTTTATACTTAGATGTACAACACCTGAGATAATGTGCGATGTTTTTGAAATATATTGCACAACGTACTTGTGATGGTGAAGAGCCAGCTGACAGAGCACCATTGCCGGCAGGTGGACCCCGGCGAGGTGAGCTACCGGATCGGCGAGAAGGGCGCGGTGAAGCTGCTGCTGAGCGAGTCGGGGGCGGGCGCGGGGGGCGCCGGCGGCGAGGGCTCGCCGGCGGCGGGCGGCAGCGGGGGCGGCAGCGGGGGCGGCCCGGCGTCGGCGTCGGCCGAGGACCGCGAGGTGACGCGCACCTTCAACCCGGAGGCGCAGTGCTTCCGGCCGGTGGAGGCGGAGCCGCACGCCGGGTCGGCGTCGCCGCAGCCCGCGCCCAGCCCGGCCGGCTCGCCGTCGCCCGTCGCCGCCTCCTTCCTCACGAGGCCGCCGCCGCCGCCGCTCACCTTCACCACCGCCACCTTCGCGCAGACCAAGTTCGGCAGCACCAAGCTCAAGACCTCCAGCAAGAGGGCCAACAGGTACCTGCACAATTATTCGAAAGGGTCCGCTAAAAATGCGTATTCCGTTTGTTGTTGCTGTGGTCTTCAGTCCTGAGACTGGTTTGATTGAGCTCTCCATGCTATCCTATCCTGTGCAAGCTTCTTCATCTCCCAGTACCTACTGCAACCTTCATCCTTCTGAATCTGCTTAGTGTATTCATCTCTTGGTCTCCCCCTACGATTTTTACCCTCCACGCTGCCCTCCAATGCTAAATTTGTGATCCCTTGATGCCTCAGAACTTGTCCTACCAACAGATCCCTTCTTCTAATGAAGTTGTGCCACAAATTTCTCTTCTCCCCAATTCTATTCAATACCTCCTCATTAGTTATGTGATCTATCCATGTAATTCTTCTGTAGCACCACATTTCGAAAGCTTCTCTTCTTGTCCAAACTATTTATCGTCCATGTTTCACTTCCATACATGGCTACACTCCATACAAATACTTACAGAAACGACTTCCTGACACTTAAATCTATACTCGATGTTAACAAATTTCTCTTCTTCAGAAACGCTTTTCTTGCCATTGCCAGTCTACATTTTATATCCTCTCTACTTCGACCATCATCGGTTATTTTGCTCCCCAAATAGCAAAACTCCTTTACTACTTTTAGTGTCTCATTTCCTAATGTACTTTCCTCCGCATCACCCGACTTAATTCGACTACATTCCATTATCCTTGTTTTTCTTTTATTGATGTTCATCTTATACCCTCCTTTCAAGACACTGTCCATTCCGTTCAACTGCTCTTCCAAGTCCTTTGCTGTCTCTGACAGAATTACAATGTCATCAGCGAACCTCAAAGTTTTTATTTCTTCTCCGTGGATTTTAATACCTACTCCGAATTTTTCTTTTGTTTCCTTCACTGCTTCCTCAATATACAGATTGAATAACATCGGGGAGAGGCTACAACCCTGCCTCACTCCCTTCCCAACCACTGCTTCCCTTTCATGCCCCTCGACTCTTATTACTGCCTTCTGGTTTCTGTACAAATTGTAAATAACCTTTCGCTCCCTGTATTTTACCCCTGCCACCCTCAGAATTTGATAGAGAGTACTCCAGTCGACATTGTCAAAAGCTTTCTCTAAGTCTACAAACGCTAGAAACGTAGGTTTCCCTTTCATTAATCTTTCTTCTAAGATAAGTCGTAAGGTCAGTATTGCCTCATGTATTCCAATATTTCTACGGACTCCAAACTGGTCTTTCCCAAGGTCAGCTTCTACCAGTTTTTCCATTCGTCTGTAAATAATTCGTGTTAGTATTTTGCAGCTGTGACTTATTAAACTGATAGTTGGGTAATTTTCACATCTGTCAACACCTGCTTTCTTTGGGATTGGAATTATTATATCCTTCTTGAACTCTGAGGGTATTTCGCCTGTCTCATGCATCTGGTTTACAATACGTATTATTGGATTAAAACTTCATCCGTGGTCTGTAAACAGCTATACTCACAATTTTGGTTTCGTTCTTGGTCTACAACCTACAATTGTCAGTTTTGGACTAACTGCATCTTCTACTGTTTTTTACTTAGATCGGAAGTGTCATCAGTGACAACTATTTAAATGGAAGTGTAGCGCCTCAGCAAGGTGCACTGCCAGATCCTCTCGCATCACACTGCCTGAGGAGATGATGTACACAGGGCAGTGAAAGAACCGCTGCTTAGCACCACACGCACGGGACATACCTTGGTTATCGCACAGTCCCCACTTTAACATGGCAGTTTTATACTGAGGTAACAAAAGCTATGCGATACCTCCTAAAATCGTGTCGGGCCACCTTTTTCTCGGCACAGTGCAGCGTCTCGTCGTGGCATGGGCTCAACAAGTTGCGGGAAGTCCCATGCAGAAGTAATGAGCCATGCTGGCTCTATAGCCGTCCATAATTGCGAAAGTGTTGCCGGTGCAGGATTTTTTGGGCGAGCTGATCTCTCTATTATGTCCATAAATGTTAGATGGGATTCATTTCGGTTGATGTGGGTGGCCATATCATTCGTTCGGATTGTTCAGAATGTTCTTCAGACCAGTCGCGGACAACTGTGACACAGTGACACGGTGCATTGTCCTCCATAAAAATTCCATCATTTTTGAGAAGATGAAGTCCATGATTGGCTGCAAATGGTCAGTGATCGGTTCACTTGGACCAAAATACCCAGTCCATTCCACGTAAATACAGCCCACACCATTATGGAGCCACCTCCAGCTTTCACAATGCCTTGTTGACAATTTGGGTCCATGGCATCGTGGGGTCTGTGCCAACTATAACCCTACCATCAGCTCTTACCAACTGGAATCGGCACTCATCTAACCAGGGCACGCCGGCCGCGGCGGTCTCGCGGTTCTAGGCGCGCAGTCCGGAACCGTGCGACTGCTACGGTCGCAGGTTCGAATCCTGCCTCGGGCATGGATGTGTGTGATGTCCTTAGGTTAGTTAGGTTTAAGTAGTTCTAAGTTCTAGGGGACTGTTAACCACAGCAGTTGAGTCCCATAGTGCTCAGAGCCATTTGAACCATTTTTTAACCAGGCCACAGCTTCCAGTCGTCTAGGATCCAACCGACATGATCATGAACCCAGAACAGCCGCTGCAGCCGATGTCGTGCTGTTAGCAAAGTACTTGCGTCGGTCGACTGCTGCCGTAGCCCATTAACGCCAAATTTCGCTACACTGTCCTAATGGATACTTTCGTCTTACGTCCCTCATTGATTCATACGGTTATTTCACAAAGTGTTGCTGAAAAATGAAATGAAATGATCGTATGGCATTGTTGGCCGGGAGGCCCCATGCGGGGTAGTTTCTTATCACTGACAACTCTACGCAAACGCAACTGCTCGAGTGTGTTAAGTGAAGGCCGTCGGCCAATGCGTTGTCGGTGGTGAGAAGTAATACCTGAAATTTGGTATTCTCGGCACACTCTTCACACTGTGGCTCTCAGAATACTGAATTCCCTAACGATTTGAGTAATGGAATGTCCCAGGTATCTAGCTTCAGCTAACATTCCACGTCCAGAGACTGTTAATTCACGCCGTGCGGCCATAATCATATTGGAAACTGTTTCACATGAATCACCTGAGCACAATAACAGGTCCACCAATGCACTGCCCTTTTATATCGCCGGCCGCGGTGGTCTAGCGGTTCTAGGCGCTCAGTCCGGAACCGCTTGACTGCTACGGTCGCAGGTTCGAATCCTGCCTTGGGCATGGATGTGTGTGATGTCCTTAGGTTAGTTACGTTTAAGTAGTTCTAAGTTCTAGGGGACTGATGACCACAGATGTTAAGTCCCGTAGCGCTCAGAGCCCTTTTATATCTTGTATACACGATACTACCACCACCTGTACGTGGGCTATCGCTATCCCCCCAGGGAACGCCTCACAACAGACGAGTGTAACCCCCATGATGCGAGGTAGAGTAATGGTGGTGTACGCGTACGTGGAGAACTTGTTTGCGCAGCAATCGCCAACATAGTGTAGCTGAGGCGGAATAAGGGGAACCAGCCCGCATTTGCCGAGGCAGATGGAAATCCACCTAAAAACCATCCACAGTCGGGCCGGTTCACCGGACCTGGACACAAATCCTCTGGGCGGATTCGTGCCGGGGACCAGGCGCTCCTTCCCTCCCGGAAAGCCGTGCGTCAGACCGCACGGCCAACCGGGCGAGCTCACCTCGGTATACTTCTTTCAATTCTCCCACGAAGACGATTAAGTGATCCGTGTTGGCCATGGCAAGATGTTTCCTGGTGGTAGACGTAGCTCTGTCTGCCAGCGTTGAAGACCCTCTTCTGCATTTGATTTTATTAAGCGAGAGGTACTTGACATAATGCTTTTACTGCCGCAAAGACGGTGAGCAACAGGTTCATCACGATTGGGTGGGTGTCTGTTTTCCGTGTTGAGTTTGCTCTTTTTTCGGGTTTCGTTGTGTTACTACCCGTCGGATAGAGAGTGGTGCTATTGTGGACAGAACTCAGCTCCTCTCGACTGGCGTTGGTATCAGGCATCATGTCATCGGACGGCATGTCTGGTGAAGAGTAATGAAAACGTACATATTTAGGAGCAGTACTGTGGCTGACAAGAGTTCCTAGCCATAAGATCTGTAACTTCTATTTGGATTGTTTGTCGTGGAGGTGGAAAGCACTGACTACCGTTTTCCTAGGACTTGAATTCACGGCGTTGGCTTCGTAAAACTCTCCACGGTCGTCAAGGTCCGACGAAAGTTGTATTTCGACACCTTTAAATGTGTTATGCTGGGTCGGGAGGGACAAATTGTTGGCATAAATAAATGAGGCGCAAGCCTCTTCATATGGTTGGTCAAGGTGTACAAATTAAATAGTGTGGGAGCAAGAACGCTTCCTTAGCGAAAGCCATTTTGCTTTTTCCAGCACTGACATTTAGTGTTTTCAAATGGTTCAAATGGCTCTGAGCACTTAGAACTTAGAACTACTTAAACCTAACTAACCTAAGTACATCACACACACCCATGCCCGAGGCAGGACTCGAACCTGCGACCGTAGCGGTCACGCGGTTCCAAACTGTAGCGCCTAGAACCGCTCGGCCACCCCGGCCGGCCTTAAGTGTTTTCAAAGGTAACGTACAATCCCCTGTTGGTGAGCAGCTCTGCAGTAATATTCATAAAGTCGTAAACCTTTGTGGTATTGTACTCATTTGGGAGAAGCCTCCCGATCTTCACCATGTCGTGGACCGCACTCAGGTCAACAAAGACAACACTAGTAGCAAGACGTTTCACAGAGCCATCCTCGATATGCTGAGAAAGAATCAAAACTTTCCCTGGCCACAGCTGTCACCAAGGATTCAGAGGATATTGTTTTGATACAAAAAATACAACATAAAACAGTATTGTTCTCTCCCCATCTCTTTCTTTTCTGCTGCTTCTCTCCATTTCGCGTTAACCTGCTTTTCCCCATGTCATAACCAACGCAGTCACCCTACAAACATTGTTCACCGCCTTGTATTCGTCTTTAAACTGCCCACTAATTTCCATACCACAGCTTCACCCCACTCGCATAATTACATAACAATGTTTTTAGGCTCGTGGCTGTGCTCTATCTTTGACGTGTCCATTTCGTTATCTTTCCACAAGATAACGAAAGACTGTACATCGCCTGTAGTGTCTTGACCTACCGCGGCACAGAGAGTGTCTGACTGTTGCTCTGGCCAGCACGTTTTGCACAACTCTCACCCACTGAAAACACGTGTCGTGTGTTTGTGAGAGACCAGCACGCCATTACTCGCCAGCCACTACGATTGATGATCTCTGGCAACGAGTTGAAGCGGCATGCAGTGACGGAGCTGCGTCTGTCACCTCACCCACTGAAAACACGTGTCGTGTGTTTGTGAGAGACCAGCACGCCATTACTCGCCAGCGATTGATGATCTCTGGCAACGAGTTGAAGCAGCATGCAGTGACGGAGCTGCGTCTTGTCACCTAAGCCCGACCGGGTTACAGCCGATGCTGCTGCCAGAGTTGGCAGCTCTGTGAAGTAAATTTCGCGCCATAAATATCCAAAATCACACTCATTTATCATGTATTTTCTCTTGTACACGGCACAGTCACAGCGTATGTTCGACGTCAACATGCAATAACCGCTCACAGACGGCAGGTAGCGGCACTAAGAGAGGAGGGTAGATAAGGCGTGTTGGGTGGGTGGGCCGGGGAAAAACAGTGCAGTCGTTGTCGTGGTACGGAAACGTACCGACTTATCTGACGTCCAAATGGGCCTGATCATTAGCTTTTGGGCTACTCAGACCCGGCGCCGAGGCAGCTGTGATGATCATGGGCCATAGATGACAAGGGTGAATGAAGGCTACGGAGATCTGTAGGGGCGGATAGACTTGCAGCTCTTGAGCAGCAGGTGCCTGGTTCGTACACCCATGCTGACTCCTCTTCATTGGCGACGAAGGTTCAGATGGCTCCAAGCACTATGGGACTTAACCTAACTAACCTATGGACATCACACACATCCATGCCTGAGGCAGGGTTTGAACCTGCAATCGTAGCAAAAGTGAGGTTCCGGACTGAAGCGCCTAGAACCGCTCTTCCACATCGGCCGGCAGCAGAGAAGACTGGAAATTGCTCGTCAATACCGTAATTTGACGTTCAGTGATTGGCGACTGGTGTCCTTTTCAGATGAATCACGTTTTATCCTCCGTCTAATGGATTATCGTTGGCGAGTACAGCGTGAAATGTCAGAAAGCAAACACCCTACAACACAGCGTGAAATGTCAGAAAGCAAACACCCTACAACAATCGTCGGAAGGGTTCAGGCTGGAGGAGGGTGCGTTATGGTTCAAATGGCTCTGAGCACTATGGGACTTAACTTCTAAGGTCATCAGTCCCCTAGAACTTAGAACTACTTAAACCTAACTAACCTAAGGACATCACACACATCCATGCCCGAGGTAGGATTCGAACCTGCGACCGTAGCAGTCGCGCGGTTCCGGACTGAGCGCCTAGAACCGCTAGACCACCGCGGCCGGCGGTGCGTTATGATCTGGGGAAAGTTTTCGTGGCATTTTCTGGGTGATCTACTCATTCTGGATTGCACAATGGATCAAGACACGTAAGCACCTATCGTTGGAAGCATGTTCACCCCTAAATGCAGTTTTTTTTTTTTCCACAGCACGATGGCATCTACTAGGAGGACAATGGAACGGATCACACAGCTCGCAGTGTACGTGAGTGGTTCGAAGAGCCAATTATTCAAAAACAGTCTTAATCACATTTATTATTATTATATCGCCAATCGGTTTCAACCCGACGTAGGGGTCATCTTCTGGGCGTTTACACCATTGGTCGACTGCTTGTGGTGTCAATCCTGTCTGCATAACGGCAGGAAACTATCAAACTATTGATAGTTTCCTGTTGAGTAAAAGTACAGGTGACTCCTGAATATAATGCGGGTAAGATTGATAGTTTGCTGCCGTTATGTAGACAGGAGTGACACCACCAGCAGTCGACGAATGGTGTAAACGCCCAGAAGATGACCCCTACGTCGGATTGAAACCAGTTGGCGATATAATAATAATAAATGCGATTAAGACTGTTTCTGAATGATTAATCATACTAATCGCTGCTTTATCTACACAATCATGGTTCGAAGAGCACCAGGATGAGTTTACCGTACTCCCCTGGCCGCCAAATTTCGCGGACTTAAACCTATCGAAAATTTGTGGGACCATCTCGATCGGGCTGTCCGCGACACGGTTCCTCACCCGAGAAATCTAGGGCCTCTGGCTACTGCACTGGTCTCTAATGGCTTCACATCCCTGTCGGTACCTTCCCAGAACTTTACTCTTTTTACTGCACGTCTCCCACCTGTCCGAGCTGCAAATGGTGGTTACTCAGGCTTTCGACAGTGGTCACGTTAGTGTAACTGGACCGTGTATATTATTGTATACACCCACAATTCGTAAAATGTACTTGTCCTAACTAGTGCTGTAACTTTACTGGCCAGCAGTGTAGTAGGTACACGAAGAAGCATCTTTGGAATGTCCAGAGAGACGACTGCCTATGTGTTTTGGCTACGGCTACAGCACCGTATCGCTGCTCGGTTACTAGCAATTTCGTCGAGGCCGTGCAAGGGCCGCTGGCGGCAGGGCGCGGCCTCTTCGCCTGTCGCGGCGCGCCACGCACGGTTGCGACAGCAGGGGACGGCCGGCCGGGCGCAGGGCGTGTTCACGTCGAGATGGAACCCGCGGGCCACGGCGACGACGCCCAGAACTGCCTTTGGACTTACCGCCGGCAAGCGGGGTAACGAAAATATTGCGTTACCGTTACCTGTCCCAGCCGGAGAAAGTCGGATCTGGTTCTGGTCGGGCCACTAACACTCGCACTGGCTGTTCACTTTCCCCGCTCGAGCACCGCCGTGCTTTGCGCAAGAGTGCCTATAGCCGAAAAGCTATCTTCTGGAGCGATCAGCAGGCAGGGGCTGTTTCCTTTATGTATAGCCTCCTTCCATGAGTCTTCCTGCCAGAGTTTCTGTCGCATAGCCCTACTGGCCAGCTTCCTCTCGGAGGCGCCACACTTGATCTTGGCACTGAGAAGCAGCTGAAAGAGTTTAAAACAAGTGTCTGGATGGAATCCCAATTTAGTTTTACAGAGAGCACTATTCGGAAATAGCCCCACACGAGGCATCCATTTGATGCGAATTACTCGCCCAGTGGAAAGTCCCAAATGACTGGGTAAAAGTACAGGTGGTTCCTGAATGTAGCGCGGGTAAGAGGACCCACAAAAACAGAGAGCTGCAGAATTCTGGAGTATATTCTAATTTCGAATACAGGAAATTTCCTTCAAGCAGGAACTGACCTGTCCGCAAATCAGCATGGGTTTAGATGCTCGGCTCGCCATTTTCTTACACGATATCCTGTGAAACGTGGGTTAAGACCAACAGGCAAATTACATACTCCTAGATATCCGGAAGTCCTCTGACACAATCTCCCACTTCAGGCTATTAAAGGGGACCCGAGCATACAGACTGGGTTTCGATATACGTGAGTGGTTCGGAGACTTCTTAAGTAATAGGACACAATAGGCTCTGGCCAGCTAGTGTTCACCAGAAGACAAGTGTATAGTCAGGAGTGCCTCAGGGAAGTGTGATAGGAGACCTCTTATTTTCTGTTTACATAAATCATCTGACGGGTAGCTCGAGTAGCAATCTGCGTCTGTTTGGTAATGACGCTGTCAGGTACCGGAAGGTATCGTCATTGTGTGACTGTAGGAGAATTCAAGATGACGTACAGCACTATGCAACTTAACTTCTGAGGTCATAAGTTGCCTAGAACTTAGAACTAATTAAACCTAACTTAAAGACATCATACACATCCATGCCCGAGGGAGGATTCGAACCTGCGACCGTAGCGGTCGCTCGGTTCCAGACTGTTGCGCCTAGAACCGCACGGCCACTCCGGCCGGCGTACAGCTTCTATTTACTGCGATAAATGGTGGCTTCCTCCAAAGGTAGAAAAATTTAACTTCATGCAGATAAATAGAAAAAAACAAAATATAGTACTAGTGGTGTGCTGTTTGACACAGTCACTACGATTACCACTTAGGCGTTATGTTGCAAAGCGATACAAAATGGAATGAGCACTTGAGGCCGGTAGCAGGAAAGGCGAATGGACAGTTTCGGTGTATTTAGAGAATTCTAGGGAAAGTGCAGCTCATCTATAGCAAAGACCTCGAATAGAACACTGGTGCAGTCCATTCTTGAGTACTGCTCGGGTGTTCGGGGTCCAGACCAGGTCAAATTTAAGGAAGACAGTGAAGCATTTCAGAGACGGGCTGCCAGATTTGTAACAGGCAGGTGCTAGCAACGTGTGAGTAATACGGCAATGCTTCGTGAGCTCAAATGAGACTCTCTGGATGTAAAGCGACGTTCTTTTCAGGAAACATTGTTGAGAAAATTTAGAGGACCGGTATTTGGAGCTGATTGCAGAATGATTCCATTATCACCAACGGAAATTTCGTCTACGGACCTCGAAAACTAGATAAGAAAAATTAGGGTTCTTATGGAAGCATAGAAAAAGACATCTTTCCTTCATTCCATTTGAAAGTGGATCAGGAGAGGTAATGATTAGTAGAGATACAAATTGCACTCCGCCATGGAGCGTATAGTGACTTGCGGAGAATATATGTAGATGTACATGTAGATATCTGCATCATCAGTCACATTTCCGTTACGCATGCCATTGTACGGTAAGCAGATGAAAAGAGTGTCTGCAAGGTATGAGGCGGGGTGCGTCTAAAGACGAGTAAATAGCCCTTCCTCCCGCTTCCTTCCGCCTCACGGCTGTCTATGCTCTGTGTTTCTTGGCCGTCGAAGGAATATCTCCTTACACAGTATTCGTCGGCAGCCTGTCCGCTGGTGTACGATGATGTATGCCATTTTTCCTTTTGTTTAATATGCAGCACCGACGTTACAGAGAAAATTTTTATTGGAACTTTCTTGCAGACGTCACATTAACATTGTTAACAACTAACAGACTGGAAAATCCTTGCACTGGCGATGCCTTAACTGTGTAAAACAAAAAGTGTATCGGGAACAAAATACGCATTTTAGTAGTTTCATGCACGGTACTACTATTAATAAACCATTTATACAGCACCTAGTGATACAATGTAGTGGAGAATGTTCTGCCTTGGGATAGATTCCAGACCGTTATCTATAGCCAGCGCTTTATTGGCAGTTTAGTATATTTTCTTATTCCATTGTTAAACGAGGGCATCCACTTTCTGTGTGCTGCAGTTTTTCAGAAATTACGAAAACACCTCCTGAAAAGTAAGGTTTTTCCAAATGTGAAAGCCGGCCTCTGTAGTCGAGCGGTTCTAGGCGCTTCAGTCTGGAACCGCGCGACCACTACGGTCGCAGGTTCGAATCCTGCCTCGGGCATGGATGTGTGTGATGCCCTTAGGTTAGTTAGGTTTAAGTAGTTCTAAGTTCTAGGGGACTGATGACCTCAGATGTTAAGTCCCATAGTGCTCAGAGCCATTTGAACCATTTTCACCTTTTCCGCTCTCTATCAAATGGGTCAAATGGCTCTGAGCACTATGGGACTCAACTGCTGAGGTCATTAGTCCCCTAGAACTTAGAACTAGTTAAACCTAACTAACCTAAGGACATCACAAACATCCATGCCCGAGGCAGGATTCGAACCTGCGACCGTAGCGGTCTTGCGGTTCCAGACTGCAGCGCCTTTAACCGCACGGCCACTTCGGCCGGCCCGCTCTCTATCGAACAACCTTCAAGGTACTTCGTTTTCTGATGGAAACGGGCTCAGAACATGGCTCGATGACTTCTTCGTCTTATAACCAGGTGATTTCTACAGTGGCAGACTCTGTTATGTGCATCAGTTGTGTTTATTAAACTTACAGGAATACGCTACGACCTTATGTTCCAAACCGATGCATGTCGGAATGTCGTGTAGAGATAAAATGACGACTCTGCTGCGAGCCTAGGGACTTGTAAAGGAAGACATCGAAAAAGATATGATTGTCGGAAGGACAGACTCAGCATACAGGAAAGTCAAAACAACCTTTGGTGACATTAAAAGCACGGTGGTAACATTAAGAGTGCAACGGGAATTCCACTGTTAAATGCAGAGGAGAGAGCAGATAGGTGGAAAGAATACATTGAAAGCCTCTTTGAGGGTAAAGATTTGTCTGATGTGATAGAAGAAGAAACAGGAGTCGATTTAGAAGAGAGAGGGAATCCAGTATTAGAATCGGAATTTAAAAGAGCTTTGGAGGGCTTACGGTCAAGTAAGGCAGAAGGGATAGATAACATTCCATCAGAATTTCTAAAATCATTGGGGGAAGTGGCAACAAAACGACTATTCACGTTGGTGTGTAGAATATATGAGTCTGGCGACATACCATCTGACTTTCGGAAAAGCATCATCCACACAATTCCGAAGACGGCAAGAGCTGACAAGAGCGAGAATTATCGCACAATCAGCTTAACAGCTCATGCACCGAAGCTGCTTACAAGAATAATATACAGAAGAATAGAAAAGAAAATTGAGAATGCGCTAGGTGACGATCAGTTTGGCTTTAGGAAAAGTAAAGGGACGAGAGAGGCAATTCTGGCGTTACGGCTAATAATGGAAGCAAGGCTAAAGAAAAATCAAGTCACTTTCATAGGATTTGTCGACCTGGAAAAAGCGTTCGACAGTATAAAATGGTGCAAGCTGTTCGAGATTCTGAAAAAAGTAGGGGTAAGCTATAGGGAAAGACGGGTCATATACAATATGTACAACAACCAAGAGGGAATAATAAGAGTGGACGATCAAGAACGAAGTGCTAGTATTAAGAAGGGTGTAAGACAAGGCTGTGGCCTTTCGCCCCTACTCTTCAATCTGTACATCGAGGAAGCAATGATGGAAATAAAAGAAAGGTTCAGGAGTGGAATTAAAATACAAGGTGAAAGGATATCAATGATACGAATCGCTGATGACATTGCTATCCTGAGTGAAAGTGAAGAAGAATTAAATGATCTGCTGAACGGAATGGTCTAATGAGTATACAGTATGGTTTGAGAGTAAATCGGAGATAGACGAAGGTAATGAGAAGTAGTAGAAATGAGAACAGCGAGAAACTTAACATCAGGATTGATGGTCACGAAGTCAGTGAAGTTAAGGAATTCTGCTACCTAAGCAGTAAAATAACCAATGACGGACGGAGCAAGGAGGACATCAAAAACAGACTCGCTATGGCAAAAAAGGCATTTCTGGCCAAGAGAAGTCTACTAATATCAAATACCGGCCTTAATTTGAGGAAGAAATTTCTGAGGATGTACGTCTGGAGTACAGCATTGTATGGTAGTGAAACATGGACTGTGGGAAAACCGGAAGAGAAGAGAATCGAAGCATTTGAGATGTGGTCTTATAGACGAATGTTGAAAATTAGGTGGACTGATAAGGTAAGGAATGAGAAGGTTCTAGGCGGAATCGGAGAGGAAAGGAATATGTGGAAAACACTGATAAGGAGAAGGGACGGGATGATAGGACATGTGCTAAGACATGAGGGAATGACTTCCATGGTACTAGAGGGAGCTGTAGAGGGCAAAAACTGTAGAGGAAGACAGAGATTGGAATACGTCAAGCAAATAATTGAGGACGTAGGTTGCAAGTGCTACTCTGAGATGAAGAGGTTAGCACAGGAACGGAATTCGTGGCGGGCCGCATCAAACCAGTCAGAAGACTGATGACCAAAAAAAAAAAGGAAGAGCGAGGCGTGCGTCACGAGGCTGTGGGGTGTTGTGTGGGAGAGGCCGTGTGCTGTCCTCGCCTCCGTGTAGCGCCGCAGCCTTGGCCGGGATGGCCGGCGCCGACGTGCCTGGCCAGCACAATACCTCGCGACCTCGCCGGTCGCCGCCGCGCCGCGGCGGACATCCCGCGCCGAGCAAGCCGCATCCCACTGTGACGGCAATCGCCATTCAGCCCGCATCTCGCTGCCAGTGACACCTTTTTCAATCGTCCCCTACGTGCCTCATAAGCGGTACGCTTTCCAGCGACCTATGATCAGCCTCGGTACGAGTTAATAAATAGCTCACAGTCAGACTGATATCCACGGTAGGCAGGAAGTAGCATACAATCACATCAACAAAGCAGGAAAACATGATGATCGGCTGCACGTAATACACTAAACTACTTGAATTGACTACTACTAGGAGCTATGCAAGGAAGAAAATGAGCCAACGGACACGAGGAACACCTCCGAAGCACAAAGCGAAGTTTATTAAGGACACGAAATAAACGAGGAGGAGCTACAGGAAGCCGTAAGAGAAATGAAAAATGGAAAGGCCACGGGACGGAACGGAATTAACGCAGAATGATGAAAATGATGATGAAGGACACACAAACCCAGTCCCCTGCCGGGAATCGAACCCGGGCCCCCTGTGTGGTAGGCGTTATCGCTACACAACAATGTGCGTGTGTGTGTGTGTGAAATCTTATGGGACTTAACTGCTAAGATCATCAGTCCCTAGGCTTAGACACTACTCAACCTAAATTATCCTAAGGACAAACACACACACCCATGCCCGAGGGAGGACTCGAACCTCAGCCGGGACCAGCCGCACACACAACAATGTGATTTATTGTGTGGAGCTGACCTGCAAACAATAAATCACATTGTTGGTGAATGCCTGAAACGAGCCTTCGTGGGATCAATAAATGACATCCACCATGCATCACCTGAAGGGCTCAACTGTATCAAAAGATGGGACTCAGAAATCTAAGAACTTGTGTAATGTGTTCATAATTTAGTATAATACTTTGGACATTTGATTCCGTACCTGTATTTTGCTTGCCATTTCTTACACTGTATACTCTTAAAATTATGTATTTGATCCAAGCTCTTTATCATCATACGATAAATAAATAACGCAGAATTAATTATGAAGGACAACTGCGGGGACTGAGGGCAGTAAATACTTACTGAAAAACAACATCTGAATAATATCACTTTATAAGAACGATGATCGGCGATAAATACCATCGAATACCTCTTCTTAATAACTGTTACAAGCTATAGGCATGAGTAATCAAGACTCAGAAACATGCATTCCCTGACAAAATAATCAAGCACCCAGGAGAGGAGGAGGTGGTTCAAATGGTTCAAATAGCTCTGAGCACTATGGGACTTAACATCTGAGGTCATCAGTCCCCTAGAACTTAGAACTACTTAAACCTAACTAACCTAAGGACATCACACACATCCATACCCGAAGCAGGATTAGAACCTGCGACCGTAGCGGTCGTGCGGTTCCAGACTGAAGCGCCTAGAACCGCACGACCACACCGGCCGGCAAAAGGAGAAAATCTTAGGGCGCAGGTTCACATAAATAAACGCGGTGCAGAATGACTTCTCAGCCCAACTCCTGTATATGTGGTGTGTCTAAAAAGTTCGATGAATGCTATCAGACAGCAAACAAAACAAAAGATACAAACAAATAAAAATACGGCATTTCAGTCTTTGATCGCTATTTTTTATTTTCAATGACCGGTTTCAGGCTAGCTGCCCGTCTTCAGATCATATATTGCAGTTACAGAGTAACTTGTCAGTACAGAACTATCGGTTCGCTGTCATAACTAAAGTAAATTTTAATCTGTTAAAAGCTTATATGGCATGTTTTGGAGAAACCTGATTGGAAACTGTAAAAAGAGCCCTCTACCTATAAGAATTGTGCATATGTTATTTTTTCACCGTACAGGTACAGATTAATGGCGAATATACTTTTTAATAAAACAATTTTTTATATGTTATTACTTTAAAAAAATTGTTGGATTAAAAAGTATATTCGCCATTAATCTGTACCTGTACGGTGAAAAAATAACATATGCACAATTCTTATAGGTAGAGGGCACTTTTTACAGTTTCCAATCAGGTTTCTCCAAAACATGCTATATAAGCTTTTAACAGATTAAAATTTACTTTAGTTATGACAGCGAACCGATAGTTCTGTACTGACAAGTTACTCTGTAACTGCAATATATGATCTGAAGAAGGGCAGCTAGCCTGAAACCGGTCATTGAAAATAAAAAATAGCGATCAAAGACTGAAATGCCATATTTTTATTTAAAGAACGATCGCGGAAATCCCATTAAGACAATCATGTCTAGTTTTGATACAAACAAATGTTCTTTATTGCCCTTCAAAATAGTCGTCACCCGCTACAACGCACTTTTGAGAACGTTCGTACAGCTTTTGGAAAGCAAAGGCGTCCTGTGGAATCGATCGCAGAACAGTTGTCACGCGATCTTTGATGGCATTCACGTCCGCACAACGTTCACCTTTCATGCGCGCCTTCAGGTGGGCAAACAGGAAGAAGTCCGAAGGAGTCACATCAGGGGAGTACGCAGAGTGTTCAAGAACAGTTGCCATCTTCTGCGCCAGGAACTCGAGCAAACGGATCGCGCAGTGTGCAGGGGCATTTTCATGGAGCAGGATACATTTTCCAGTCCTGTACAACTCTGGCCGAACCCGCCGGATACGCTTCAGCAATCGGTTCACAACGGACTGGTAAAATGCAGCAATTATGGTTCGTCCTGCAGGAATAGATTCTTTCTGGATGATGTGTTCTCACCTTGGATTTTTACAGACGGCTTTTTTTTTGGTCGCGGGGAGACGGTGAACACCAGGACATCGATTGCCGTTTTGATTCCGGATCGGACTGATAGCACCAGGTATCTCCCGTGAAGATTGTGTTCAAATGGCTCTAAGCACTATGGGACTTAAAATCTGAGGCCATCAGTCCCCTAGACCTAGAACTACCTAACCTGACCAAAGGAAATCACACACATCTATGCCCGAGGCAGGATTCGAACCTGCGACCGTAGCAGCAGCGCGGTTCCGGACTGAAGCGCTTAGAACCGCTCGGCCTCTGCGGCCAGCGACGATGGTGTTCACCAGCAGTTTCCATCCATTTTGCTTTCTGCTCGCCTGTGAGCTTGTGTGGTACAAAAAATGGTTCAAATGGATCTGAGCACTATGGGACTTAACTGCTGTGGTCATCAGTCCCCTAGAACTTAGAACTACTTAAACCTAACTAACCTAAGGACATCACACACATCCATGCCCGAGGCAGGATTCGAACCTGCGACCGTAGCGGTCGCGCGGTTCCAGACTGAAGCGCCTAGACCCGCTTGGCCACTCCGTCCAGCTGTGTGGTACAAATCGGGAGCAGATCTTCCGCTTATCCAAATCACAGCGGACGATGGTGTGCACCATGGCCTTGCTAATGCCCAATTCCTCCGCGCAATCAATCCGAGAGTCCGTCGCTGATCTTGTGTCAGCATTTGTCGCACTCTCTCGGTGGCAGACCTGAACGTGGCTCGTCCCCAGTTGTTTCCTTCCCTTCACGGAAGCGTTTAAACCATTCGTCAATACATTTTCTGCTCACGGCGTCCCTCCCGTACACCTGCACCAACATTCGATGTGTCTCTGTTGCAGTCTTCCCCAATTTGTAGCAGAAGTTGATGTTTACACGTTGCTCCATTGCGCTGTGACACTGCCTCTCACAATGACTACGTTCAACTGGTCGCAGTCCTCTTCATCATTTTGATTCGCAGCTCCTTGTGTTGGCCGTGTTTGCAGTTAAAATTGTGGGATGTAAGGTCCGCCAGTTATGCAAAACATCAGTGTTTCTCAGTACCCAAACATGTTTCGGCACCACTGTGCCATCATCAGTGAGGTTTCGTTTTTATTTATTCTGTAATGTGAACATTTTTGTTAAGTGATTATAAAATTATGTGGATATTTAGTTCAAACAATAGATCGTTTCTTTTTGTAAATACCTTTACATTTGGGGGGCATTAATTTTCCGGTTCACTTATGTGTTAATTACTACATGTAGCTTGTCATCTGCAACCAAACGATGTGGATGAGAAAGTTTTTTCTGGGAGTTAACCTATCTTCTAGAATGTAATTAAGTCTGTCGTGATGTCTTCGCACCTATATTCGTTTTTACTTACGTGCTTTCCACACGAAAATATAATGTGTTAATTTGCTCTTCATAAATTATTAATACACTCCTGGAAATGGAAAAAGAACACATTGACACCGGTGTGTCAGACCCACCATACTTGCTCCGGACACTGCGAGAGGGCTGTACAAGCAATGATCACACGCACGGCACAGCGAACACACCAGGACCCGCGGTGTTGGCCGTCGAATGGCGCTAGCTGCGCAGCATTTGTGCACCGCCGCCGTCAGTGTCAGCCAGTTTGCCGTGGCATACGGAGCTCCATCGCAGTCTTTATCACTGGTAGCATGCCGCGACAGCGTGGACGTGAACCGTATGTGCAGTTGACGGACTTTGAGCGAGGGCGTATAGTGGGCATGCGGGAGGCCGGGTGGACGTACCACCGAATTGCTCAACACGTGGGGCGTGAGGTCTCCACAGTACATCGATGTTGTCGCCAGTGGTCGGCGGAAGGTGCACGTGCCCGTCGACCTGGGACCGGACCGCAGCGACGCACGGATGCACGCCAAGACCGTAGGATCCTACGCAGTGCCGTAGGGGACCGCACCGCCACTTCCCAGCAAATTAGGGACACTGTTGCTCCTGGGGTATCGGCGAGGACCATTCGCAACCGTCTCCATGAAGCTGGGCTACGGTCCCGCACACCGTTAGGCCGTCTTCCGCTCACGCCCCAACATCGTGCAGCCCGCCTCCAGTGGTGTCGCGACAGGCGTGAATGGAGGGAC
The DNA here is from genome assembly GCF_023898315.1 of Schistocerca nitens. Taxonomy (NCBI): domain Eukaryota; kingdom Metazoa; phylum Arthropoda; class Insecta; order Orthoptera; family Acrididae; genus Schistocerca; species Schistocerca nitens. The sequence continues at coordinate 1,133,566,816 of NC_064614.1, read as the reverse complement.
GAATGGAGACGTGTCGTCTTCAGCGATGAGAGTCGCTTCTGCCTTGGTGCCAATGATGGTCGTATGCGTGTTTGGCGCCGTGCAGGTGAGCGCCACAATCAGGACTGCATGCGACCGAGGCACACAGGGCCAACACCCGGCATCATGGTGTGGGGAGCGATCTCCTACACTGGCCGTACACTACTGGTGATCGTCGAGGGGACACTGAATAGTGCACGGTACATCCAAACCGTCATCGAACCCATCGTTCTACCATTCCTAGACCGGCAAGGGAACTTGCTGTTCCAACAGGACAATGCACGTCCGCATGTATCCCGTGCCACCCAACGTGCTCTAGAAGGTGTAAGTCAACTACCCTGGCCAGCAAGATCTCCGGATCTGTCCCCCATTGAGCATGTTTGGGACTGGATGAAGCGTCGTCTCACGCGGTCTGCACGTCCAGCACGAACGCTGGTCCAACTGAGGCGCCAGGTGGAAATGGCATGGCAAGCCGTTCCACAGGACTACATCCAGCATCTCTACGATCGTCTCCATGGGAGAATAGCAGCCTGCATTGCTGCGAAAGGTGGATATACACTGTACTAGTGCCGACATTGTGCATGCTCTGTTGCCTGTGTCTATGTGCCTGTGGTTCTGTCAGTGTGATCATGTGATGTATCTGACCCCAGGAATGTGTCAATAAAGTTTCCCCTTCCTGGGACAATGAATTCACGGTGTTCTTATTTCAATTTCCAGGAGTGTAGTCCAAAAATCAACTAGAAAAAAGAAGAATGGCTATAATTAAGTGGTGAGAACGCATTCCTTTCCAAGAATTGTAGTTTTATTATAATTATACTTTCCATTTCCTTGCTTTGACCGAAGTAAACTCATTGATTATGTCACTGAAGTCAAAGCACTTGTTCACTCGCCTGCTGACGTGAACGCTAGCGGCGGTCCAAAGCGTACGGCGTACGCACACCTACAATATTCAAACTCGACTTTTCTCAAAAACGGTTGAGAGTTGCGTCTTCCTGTTCACACTTTTTGAAGTCCTGGTTATTCCCCACACAGCGTGTCAATACGAATCAAATCGGTGAGGGGGAGTTCGTACGGTCCGTTTGTGAGAATGGCTGTTCCTCAAAATACGACGTGGCGGCGCTCACATAAAGAGTGACTGGAACTTCGTGGCACACGCAGAGGTCGGTTTTCGGCCTGGTTCAAATGGCTCTGAGCACTATGGGACTTAACTCCTGATGTCATCAGTCCCCTAGAACTTAGAACTACTTAAACCTAACTAACCTAAGGACATCACACACATCCATGCCCGGGGCAGGATTCGAACCTGCGAACGTAGCGGTCGCGCGGTTCCAGACTGAAGCACCTAGAACAGCTCGGCCACCCAGGCCGCTTTCGGCCTGGACGAGTCTATTTTAAAAAAATAACTAAACGGGAGACTCAGCCCTCGTGCTCTCTCTTACATCCGCACCGCTTTTGCTGCTTTTGACAATATCTCCGAAAGTGCGAGGCGGACGATATTTCGAAGCCAGGTGCGTCAGGTAATTTTTAACGTGCTGAAGTTCATGAGGAATGTAGCAGTGGAAGGAATATCTATTCCGCTATAGTTTTGGGAACAGGTTGGTTCAAATGGCCCTAAGCACAATGGGGCTTAACATCTGTGGTCATCAATCGCCTAGACTTAGAACTACTTAAACCTAACTAAGGACATGACACACATCCATGCCCGAGGCAGGATTCGAAACTGCGACCGTAGCAGCAGCGCGATTCCGGACTAAAGCGCCTTGAACCACTCGGCCACGGCGGCCGGCAAATTGCTCCTCCTGAAGTGTGGGAAAAAGTATACGATCGGGCGAAAGAAGAAAATAATTAGGTTAATAATGAACTAACAAGAGATAATTTGGGCAGCCAATACTAAGTGAAAAAATGATGAACTTTCACATGTAAAACAAATTTAATTTTGTTATGGTTTTGAACTTCCTCTGCTATGAGTGTGAATCCTGAATCCTTCCTGGTCTTGCTGACAAAGTTTTATGAATTTATTCATAGAAGTATAGACAGTGGGAATTAAAAAGTCCTGTGGTGTCTCTCCTGCTCCAAGACGGCCCGTTTGACGTCCTACCCGCCTTAAGTTAATAACACCGTACCTACCTAGACATTTCAAGTTTTAAAAAAGGTGCCTTTCAAAAGAAACTGCAGTCATTCTGCTGTTGACATTTGGCCCGTTGACTAATGAGTTTACCAACGGCTGGTGTAGACTGTGGAATATCGCAGTAGCTGGGCGGTAAGGATTTTGCCCTGTCATTTCTGGCTGAGTTGGAGACAGATGCTAATGTGTTGTACATGGTTGCAGGATGTCGCCGACGGAGTTCAGCAACTACATCAAGCAGCGGGCGATGCAGCAGCAGCAGCAGCTGCAGCCGCCGCGGCCGCTGTCGCCGGCTGACTACTTCCTGCAGGGCTACCAGCAGGCCCACGGCTCGCACTTCCCCTACCACGCGCCCCCGCCGCCACCCCCGCACCACCACCAGCTGTTTGGAGGCGCCGGCGCCGGCGCGGGGGCGGGCGCGGGCGCGGCGGCGGCCTCCTCCCCCGACGGTCCGCCGCCCCCGTCGGCCAAGCAGCTGCTGCCGCCCCCGCCGCCCCCGCACCACTACCAGGCGCACAGCCCGTACCAGCACCTGCTCGTAGCCAACTAGGCCCGCCCTCCAGCAGCAGCCGGCTTGATCATCTTCTAGTCGCAGGGTGGCGAGCACACCCTTTACCTTGGATTACGATTCGGGTCGCTCTAGAACCAACACCGTCTAAAAAAGAAAAAAAAACTGAGACACACACACACACACCATAATATATATACATACATGATGATATATTTTTCCTTCCTTGGTTGGTTTGCCAAGCCACTGTTATGTTGTAAAACTAGAAAGTAATATTTTATAATATATCTATATTTTTTACCCATTTTTCTACATTGTAACGATATGTTGATCTTCACACCAAGGGGCGTGGCGCGTGGAGTGCGTCGCTGAGCGATTGCGTCCCTGCGCTGCACGCCCCCGTGTTTCGATTACGACAGACAGAGCAGCTTCGATGTTGTTTGAAAACGAAAAAAAAAAAATGAAAAAAAAAGTTCTGGTGGGCGTGTGCGACGAGCTCGCCTTCCACATGTAAATAGAAACTGCGAGAGTGAAAGGAAACAAAAGAAGAAAACCAAGAATGGAGATAAAAAAAAGATCACCGGTGATTCAAGCTTTTTATTTTGTTACTACGTTCGGAGGAGCTGAAAGATTCAAATATTTTTCAAGTTTTTTGTACCGTGCCCTCGGATCAGTATTGTAGCCCGCTGCGCTAGCCGCCGCGGGCGCCATTCGACTTTCTACGCTAGATCTTCATGTATAGAGATTAGTCATAGCTACACATATTGTTTTGATTTGTTCCTTTATTTTTTCACTGATTATATATATATACATAAGAGATATATATATATACATAAAATAGATTTGCTATAGCTATTGTTTTTATTTGTTTTTATATTGAAATATATTTTGTTTAATACTGACTATTGTTATGTTTGGTATAATAATATTAATATATTAATAATAATATTAAAATTAATACTTCAAAGTAAGTATAGGGTCTGGTTTCAATACAATGTTGCTGAACGAAACGAAGAAATGGTTAATGGTACCTGAAAAATAGTCATTTGTCAGGCAATGACGAGTTGGTTGTTTACGGTTGTTGGTGAAGAAATTTGGTGTTAAGGCGGAGGCTGCCTTGCCTGTGCGATGGACGCAAACTGAGATCGGGCCAGAGGGAGACGCGGGTTCGTCGGTTGTGCACAGTTCCTATAAGAACGTCCGAGTACATTTTATACAAACTATCCATTAATAAATTCTATGCACTCTAAGCAAAACGTTTACCTACTGGATAGTGCAGAATCCATAAAAACAGAGTTACCAAAGTTACGTTTATTTCTTATTTTTAGTATAAGACTTGTTTAGAAACAGAAACGTGTGTGACCAATGCAGCTTTCACCTCCGCTTTTCAGCACCTAACACATTAACAGACACAAAACTTTGATAATACTTATTTCTTACTAAATCAGCTCCTAATTCCCTTATCATCAAAGCATAGCAGAAAAAACTGAAAAAGTACTGTTCCTGTCAAGCACCTCTTCCTTTTGTGAGCGAACATCTACACTCAAACAAAAAGCATCGTGATTAACTGTAGCCCGTATTTTTTTTTTCTTTTTTGTACTTCTACGAGACGTTTGGGCTATCATCAGTGTAAAAACTGTTTTGATGCAGCTCTCCACACTAGTCCATATCTTCATCTCCGCATAACTATTTCAACCTATATCCACGTTAACCTATTTTCTGTGGTGTAGCCCTGGTCTTCCTCCACAATTTTTATTTTATCCTCCTACACTTCATTACCAAATGAACTATTCCTCGATGCGTCGGGATGTCTCGTATCAACCTATCCCTTGTGCCATCATGCTCTTTTCTCTCGTTTTCATTTCAGTATCTCATGATTACTTATTCACTCTACCAAAGTAATCCTCAAAATTATTCTGCAGCAGATTTCAAAATCTTTATTCTCTTCTTGTCTGTGCTGTTTGCTTTCCACATTTCACTTCCATGTAAGGCTATACCCAGAACAAATACTTTCAAAAAGGCTTTTAGCTCTTAAATTTACATTTAGCGTCAACATGTCTCTCTGTGTCGCGAAAGCTTTCATTCATATTGCCCAGCATACACTTCATATCCTCCTTCCTTCTCCTGGCGTGAATTACTTTGCACTTCTCCTGACGTGAATTACATTGCTGTCAAAATAACAAACAGCTTCTACTTCAGAGTCTCATTTACTAATTTAGTTCCCTCAGCATCACGTGACTTAATCCAACAGTCCTCAGTTACCCTTTTCTTATCTCTATCTCTTTTCAAGACACTATCAGCATTTTCAACTGATCTATCGTTCTTTGTTGTGTTATACAATCTGAACAGTTATTTACTTTGGTTTCAATATTTAGTGGGTGTTGTTGAATGAGAAGGAGTCTGTGTAATAAATAAATCATTGCAACCTAGGTAGCTTTTATTAATCAGTGCATAAATAGGTGTACTCCATGCAATAACGTATGTGGCTTCTATTTAGTCCAGAAACCAATATAAAGAGAATAGTTTTTTTGACACAACTGATTTTCTGAAACCGCGAAAACTATTTAATGTTAAAATGGCGCCACAGTTGAGCAGATAACTAGCTGGTCGTTCCCACGTCTACAATACAACCGACGAATCACGTCTGCCGTCTGGTTTTGAATAAGCAATAGCGGTTTCCGCCCAGCCGACTGTTTTTACGGTAGATATGACTAGCAAATAAAGGAAAGTGACAGGGATATCTTCTGTGAGAAGCAACTCAGAAAGTGGCAACATTGACTCTTTTTTATCTACAACGTCCGTGTCAGACTTTTCTTTTTCATCCCGTTTTTTGTGGAGCTACAGAAGTAACGTTAATAAATACACACATATATAAATAAATAAATAAATATATATATATATATATATAGGGAATAGCAAAGTCGGCGACGACGGTCTATCTTTTTTACCTAACGTGATTTCAGTGTCAATATCAATTACAACTATTTATAGTAGCGAGGTAGAATTTAGCTTTAGGAAGGCGGCCTGACAGCGGAGGTGGCGCAGCCAGCGGGCGATTTGCGCACTACCGGACGAGGCAGGGACGACGAGAACGCCGAACTTGGCCGAAGTCGCACAGTGTCTGTGATACAGGGGGGCTACTATGCTCCCGTCGTTTGCGACAAGCGCTTCTTGTGGCGATCGACGCTTTGCACCATTTTCGTGCGAAGTTCACCAGGAGACTAACGTTCTGCCTGTCGCTCCGCGAACTATGGACCGTCGGTAAACTAACGTGCTGGCGAGGCACATATACAGTATTTCCAGCGCGAAAACTAAATTGCGTATAACGTGTCCGTAGCGGAGCAGTCAGTCAGGCTACATCGAACCTAAGTTCGACCCAAAACATTGTCGCGGATTTTGCCTTAGTGTGAGGACTGGTAAGAATTTATTTGGCGTCGTCGGCACGACAGAGATGTAGTAACCACGTACAGCTACAGTAATACCGTCGGAGACGTCTTAAACCTGTATTATTTGAGGAACTAACGAGTGATCGGGTGACTGGATGCGGACATTGCGTCCCATATGGGCAACAGGTACGCTGATTCTCGAAGCATCTGAGTGACCATTTATGTTACCCAGTTGCAGTCTGTATGAGAATTCAGTCGTTCGTGGGTTGCGAGATACAGGTTCGAGACAGATGATACAGCGGTCGGTTTGCTTTTACTGCCCCATTTGCTTCATCGCGAAGTCTGCTTCTTTTTTTAATTGCTACTGAAAAATTTAGTTTACCGCGATAGGATTTAAAATGCAAGCTACCTCGAGGCAAGATTCTAAAATGTAGGCACCAAAACTGACGTCTCGTGTTGCGCGTCCGCGGAAGAGTAAAGTACTCAACCTGGAAATGTCGCCGAACTACATCGTCTAGTGCCCGATGTGTAGCGGGACCGATAGAGCTCTGGGCGAACTAACGTCGCGCCGCAAGAGGCCCGCTCGGCTATTTCGGCTGTCTCGACGTACACAATGTTTGTGATAAAAGTAGTAATTTGTGATCTCAGACATATTCGATAATCACGCTCTGTAACAAGTACTGAAACAGAAAAACACGCACCTTGCAGTTTCTTGCGCCGTTGTCGGCGATGAATATTTGCATACGCCACTCTGGTGTCGTGGAAACGATGTTCGTATCTTCACCCAGCAACCACTACGACACGTCGAGTCTGAAAATATGACTTTCGCGTGCTCTATTGATACGGGTGTTGAGCTCTGGCGAGGTTCAGAGGGAAACACCTTGTGGTTCCCAAACTACTTCTGCCGTCATTGTTTCGACAACGGCAGAAATTGTTGCCCGCAGAGGGGAAAAGTAGGATGATTAGGTGAAGCGATGCACGGGCGGAAATGCTAGTGACGCCCGCGGCAGCCCGACGCACCCCTCGCGCTCCGTCGTCGACGTCAGCGCGAGTGGTGGTCGGGCTGAGGTTTGCGGAGGCCAGACTCTTCTAATCTCGCGCGGCTAGCAGTCGCAATCCCTGCGTCCGTTGCGACCGCTCGCCGGCGCACCCACGTTTTTTGCTCTTATAGTGGCCGCCGTCATAGTGAGAACGGATTTTTCCATCCCGTTACTATAATATACATGTGTATAATAGTTATAATTTTTCATATTGTTGTACGAATTTTTAAGTTTATATTAAAATGTTTTGTGCATTCATAAAACTTTTGCCGTATTTTCATCTCGTCTCCTCTGCCCTTCCGACCACTCTCTAGTCTTCCTACACACGTAGATCAAATGCAGAAACAGGTTTTTATTCACGAGATATTCGCAGAGCCACGGAAAAATACCAAAACGAAGGAAAGTCGGCATCCAATCATCTATTAACAAGGCAGAATAATATGACAATCCATTGACCTAACGAATATGACAGCATTGCTAGAGAACAGCTCCATTTTAAGCATCTAAAGCTCAATCCCACCGCAACTCTAGCCATCAAAACACAAAAGATATTTTCGAATCGAAATTTTTCAAGGTTTTCATTGAACTTTGGTCCACAGCTGTAGCGAATTTTTCGAATGGTTGATTTCGCTTGCAACTGCCTGTTTTACTTCACTTGTAAAATTTGGCCTTAGACCATTTTCAAGTATCTGGGCGTTTGAAGGCAACATACACTACTGGCCATTAAAATTGCTACACCAAGAAGAAATGCAGATGATAAACGTGTATTCATTAGACAAATATACTAGAACTGACATGTGATTATATTTTCACGCAATTTGGGTGCATAGATCCTGAGAACAACCACCTCTGGTCGTAATAACGGCCTTGATACGCCTGGGCATTGAGTCAAACAGAGCTTCGATGGAGTGTACAGGTACCAGCTGTCCATGCAGCTTCAACACCATACCGCAGCTCATCAAGAGTAGTGACTGGCGTATTGTGACGAGCCAGTTGCTCGGCCACCAGTGACCAGACGTCTTCAATTGGTGAGAGATCTGGAGAATGTGTTGGCCAGGGCAGCAATCGAACATTTTCTGTATCCAGAAAGGCCCGTACAGCACCTGCAACATGCGGGCGTGCATTATCCTGCTCAAATGTAGGGTTTCGCAGGGATCGAATGAAGAGTAAAGCCACGGGTCGTAACACAGCTGAAATGTAACGTCCACTGTTCAAAGTGCCGTCAATGCGAACAAGAGGTGATAGAGACTTGTAACCAATGGCACCCCATATCATCATGCAGGGTGATACGCCAGTATGGCGATGACGAATATACGCTTCCAATATGCGTTCACTGCGATGTCGCCAAACACGGTTGCGACCATCATGATGCAGTAAACAGAACCTGGATTCATCCGAAAATATGACGTTTTGCCATTCGTGCAACCAGGTTCGTCGTTGAGTACACCATCGCAGCCGCTCCTGTCTGTGAAGCAGCGTCAAGGGTAACCACAGTCATGGTCTCCGAGGTGATAGTCAATGCTGCTGCAAACGTCGACGAACTGTTCGTGCAGATGGTTGTTGTCTTGCAAACGTCCCCATCTGGTGACTCAGGGATCGAGACGTGGCTGCACGATCCGTTACAGCCATGCGGATAAGATGCCTGTCACCTCGACTGCTAGTGATACGAGGCCGTTGGGATCCTGCCCGGCGTTCCGTATTACCCTCCTGAACCCACCGATTCCATATTCTGCTAACAGTCATTGGATCTCGACCAACGCGAGCAGCAATGTCGCGATACGATAAACCGCAATCGCAAGAGGCTACAATCCGATCTTTATTAAAGTCGGAAACGTGATGGTACGCATTTCTCCTCCTTACACGAGGCATCACAACAACGTTTCACCAGGCAACGCCGGTCAACTGCTGTTTGTGTAGGAGAAATCGGTTGGAAACTTTCCTCATGTCAGCACGTTGTAGGTGTCGCCACCGACGCCAACCTTGTGTGAATGCTCTGAAAAGCTAATCATTTGCATATCACAGCATCTTCTTCCTGTGGGTTAAATTTCGCGTCTGTAGCACGTCATCTTTGTGGTGTAGCATTTTTATTGACCAGTAGTGTATTTACGAACCGAAATTTTTCAAGGTTTTCATTGAACTTGTGCCCACAGCTGTAGCGAATTTTTCGAATGGTTGCATTTCGCTTGCAACTGTCTGTCTTACTTCACTTGTAAAATTTTGGCTTTATGCTATTCTCAAGTATCTAGGCGTTTGAAGACAACATATTTGCCGAAGACCAGCGGGTACACATTATGTCATTCTACTCTCGTGCACAGGTTACATACGAAGAGTGTCCACGACATTATGCTTGTGAGTGCAAATGTCGTACTTTTTAATTAAACCATGTGTCATTAGCCTAGTAAGGCACAATGTGCCATTGCTGAATTTTGACAGACAAATGCCCACATACTTGAAAGTGGCCCAAGACAGAAATTATAAGACAGTACAACAACCAACTCACAATTGCAGAAGAAATGCAATCATCTAAACATTTTTTCAGGTTTCGTTAGGACATAATCTAATCTAGACCTTATCTATTGTGTAAAAACACGAAATTGTTTAAAGGGACAAAATTTGCTTAGCTTACAACAGTGGGAAGAATGTAAAAGATGCTTTCAAGTTTTATGTGTTACTAAGTAGGATGTTTTGATTTGTCTCCATGGCAGTCCATAGAAACTTATGCAAGGAAGTACAAGATTCTAAAATGGCCGTTTCTGGTACCATAGATTCAGTTATGTTGACATATATGTATCGGCATCCCAAGAATAAATATGACAGAAAGTACACACAAGTTCCACGATTGTTAGGTACCAACAACGTTTTTAGGTAGATTAATTTGACACATAAATGGTAAGTATATTTCATTTTATCATCTTTTTGTATTATTAAAACAAAGATGAATCGTACCTTTCTGAGTCAAGAATCTCTTATTAAAACCAGGACGTTCAACGACCTATTCACAAAAATCGTATCAACGCATTTACTACATTACCCTCCTGCCTTCTGTAATTAAATGTCTACTGGTACAACAGACCTGAAAAAGTGATACAGCAAAGCTATATTGTCTGGTTTGTTTGGGCAAGTTGGTAATAAGCATTGTTCGAGACGAGTGAGAATTGTGTAATGAATAAAAATTCTGCACGCTCAGATTCCAAGAGGCCGCCCCTCCCTGCATCGAACGGTCATACTCGTCTCAGAACTGGTGGTTCTTCGCTTTTTTATTAGTTATCAAACAGCCCTGCATTCTAATTTATTAATTTAGTATAAGTTCTGCAGAGAATTTGAGACGTTTTCAATCTGCGTAAATCGAATCAATTATTACTTATTTCCTCCATTTTATTTACTTTTTCTTTTGTCCATATCGTTTCATAGTAAAAACCAGATGGCTGCAAATATCCAAGTTACAGAATACCATATATACGAGACATCACCGTCACACAAAAGTACCCAGCATGGGAACTTCATAATCTATATATAGTAAATGCTACATGGAAACAGGTATTTTACTGGCTCGTAAAATTTCAGTTCCCAGTGTTCTGCCTGCCCAAGAAACAATACGGTTGGTCTCCATTTTTCTTCACTTTTTTTGATGCAATGAAACGAGAAACCAGTAACGAGTAGTACGTTTACTTGCAATTCATATACGATTAGGTGAATGAATGAAAGAATTGCACAGACGACAGCAAAACTGTTTCACATTACAGCATTCTGGACCTTATTCGAAAGAAGCTGAACAAACGGCGAGTATGAAAAATGAGCTGGGTAACTGTTGTCAGGTAACTTCACATGGAGTACTTGGATTTTAAAACTGAGAAAAATGTAAAGGTTTGCTATCACATAGAGAATGTATTTTCGTTGAGGTGAACATTACAGCAATTGGTTATTGTCTCGCACTAACTACATTCACTACTCAGAAATTGCTCAGGCACTTCGACACAGTTACACATACATATTATACACACGATTTACGTTCACATTTAGATCTAACGTTACTATTAGCATTACGGCGGGAACGAATCTCAAGGGCAATAATAATAATGGAAAGAGATGTAGTGGCATCGCAAATGACCGTAGCTATGGGCTACATAAAATGTTGCGTTTTAGCATCGTTTCAGTGATATAATACTTGGTTTCAACTCTGACGTATACGTCACAGAATACAGCAGTACTGGGGCAGAAATGTCTCGAATGAGGAGCCTTCTTTTGTAACGTCGTTCATCCCTAGTAGTAGTAGTGGTAGTAGTAGTAGATCGGTGGATCACTGTTACAACGATATTGGATATATCATAGTAATGGATGTCCATTATAGAATGTTATAGTATCAGCTGTAAGCGTTGTAGAGTGTCGGTTCAAGGATACAGCTAAAGAATAGCTCACGAGGGAACCTCCCCATCGCACCCCCCTCAGATTTAGTTATAAGATGGCACAGTGGATAGATCTTGAAAAACTGAACACAGATCAATCGAGAAAACAGGAAGAAGTTGTGTGGAACTATGGAAAAAATAAGCAAAATATACAAACTGAGTAGTCCATGTGCAAGATAGGCAACATCAAGGCTACTGTGAGCTCAAGAGCGCCGTGGTCCCGTGGTTAGCGTGAGCAGCCGCGGAATGAGAGGTCCTTGGTTAAAGTCTTCCCTCGAGTGAAAATCTTACTTTTTTTTATTTTCGCAAAGTTATGATCTGTCCGTTCGTTCATTGACGCCTCTGTTCACTGTAATAAGTTTAGTGTCTGTGTTTTGCGACCGCACCGCAAAACCGTGCGATTAGTAGACGAAAGGACGTGCCTCTCCAATGGTAACCGAATACATTTGATCGCAAGGTCATAGGTCAACCGATTCCTCCACAGGAAAACACGTCTGATGTATTCTATTCGACACTGGTGACGGCATGTGCGTCACATGACATGAATATGTTGTCGACCCACCTAACTTGTACACTTGGCGAATGGGTAAAAAGATTCTTCTACCTTGCCTGATTTAGGTTTTCTTGTGGATGTGATAACCACTCCCAAAAAAAGTGATCGCATCGGACGGACAGATAATAATTGTCTGAAAATAAAAAATTAAGCTTTTCACTTGAGGGAAGACTTGAACCAAGGACCTCTCGTTCGGCAGCTGCTCACGCTAACCACAGGACCACGGCGCTACTGAGCTCACCTTAGCCTTGATATTGCCTGTCCTGTTTATGGACTACTCAGTTTGTATATTTTGCTTTTTTTTTCATAGTTCTACAAAACTTCTTCCTATTTTCTTGATTGATCTGTGTTTAGTTTTTCAAGGCCTGTCCACTGTGCCAACTTATAACTAAATTTGAGAGGGGTGGGATGGGGATGTTCCCTTGTCAGATTTAGATGACGCTGGTTCATTGTTTTCCCGCTTGCAGCGCCACTTGCGCCACACACGCAAAATGGCGTGAGCGCAAAGCGTTTTGTGTTCTTTAGTCTGCTAAAAATGAATCCGTAATAACAATTCAACGTGAATTTCGTTTAAAGTTTAATTACGCGAATGCGTGGTGCCTGTTCTTTCGGACGTGGAGAATCAGCAGCTGTGAAACAAATGTAAATTGAAGAGCATCACTGCTGTCAGCTGCAGCCGGGCATTACGCGGAATCAGCGGCAACGAGCACCTGCATGGTAAGCAAGAGATGCGGGGTTCGGATCCCAGTCCGATACTCGTTTCCGCTCGTCACCGCTGTTTGCACCTAATGTCCGGCTGCTGTTGACAGCAGTGATCCCCTTCAATTTACATATAAAGGTTGACTATTATCGCCCATGTGGGAAAACATTTGCCGAAGGTACAGTCAGTTCAAAATGACAGTATGTGTGAGTAACGGAAAAAAAAACCATAGAACGGCCAAAAGCGTATGAAGAGGACGTTGACCGTGTCAGATCATTTTACCTACGTGGTCCTAAAAAGTCTCTTCAGAAAGCAAGTCTTGAACTTGAGTTGCCAAAGACGATAGTTTGGAAAATTTTAACAAAACATTTACCCCCACCTGCATACCGGCTTCAGTTGGTACATGCTTCAAAGCCAGATTCCTGCGGTGTACATTGTAACTTCGGAAGTGATGTGCTGCAGTGAGAGTATGACTTTCTTGATCACGTGGTGTTCAGCGATAAGCCTACTTTTCATCTAACCGGGAAGGTAAATACCCATAATGTTTGTATCTGGGGGATCAGAATATCTTCATGACGCTGTACAATATCAAGAAGATTCCCCAAAATTAAACGTTTTCTGAGCTGAGTCCCGACGTCGAGTGTACATACCATTTTTTTTCCACTGAAGCTACAATAACAGGGGTTGCTTACCTGGATACACTGCAACAATGGCTCTTCTTCCAATTGGAGTGTGAACCTGAAAACTTTATCTGGCAACAAGATAGAGCCCCTCCCCATTGGCATCGCTTTGTATGAGGGTGGTTGAACGCTGAAGTCACTAACCGTTGGACTGGTCGTAACGGACAATACGGTAGATCTCTTTTCCGCTAGCCTACACGTTCACCTCCTGTCATGAGATTTTTTTCCCTTTAGGACTTTATAAAAGATCGTGCCCATGTTCCACCATTAACTAATGATTTGCCACAGTTGAGATACAGAAATGAAGACGTTATTGCTTCCATTGATCCGTACTTGTTAACCAAAGTGTAGGAAGAATTTAATTTTAGGCTGGACGTGTGCCATTTAGCAAAAGGTGCACATATTGAACACTTGTAAGAAAAACTAGGTTAGTTTACCTTCAACTTGATGTATCGTAGTAAATTGTTAAACATTATAATGTACAACAATTGCCACTGCGACATTCGTTTTTGGACACCCTGTTAGTTGGTTATGTGTTCCATTGATCAATCGCACGGTACGGTAGCTGTTATGATGTGGAAAGTGTCAAGTGCACAAGAAATGGACATATGAAACAAGATTTATTTAATATATATATATATATATATATATATATATATATATATATATATATATATATATATATATATATACAAGGTTATTACAAATGATTGAAGCGATTTCACAGCTCTACAATAACTTTATTATTTGAGATATTTTCACAATGCTTTGCACACACATACAAAAACTCAAAAAGTTTTTTTAGGCATTCACAAATGTTCGATATGTGCCCCTTTAGTGATTCGGCAGACATCAAGCCGATAATCAAGTTCCTCCCACACTCGGCGCAGCATGTCTTCATCAATTAGTTCGAAAGCATCGTTGATGCGAGCTCGCAGTTCTGGCACGTTTCTTGGTAGAGGAGGTTTAAACACTGAATCTTTCACATAACCCCACAGAAAGAAATCGCATGGGGTTAAGACGGGAGAGCGTGGAGGCCATGACATGAATTGTTGATCATGATCTCCACCACGACCGATCCATCGGTTTTCCAATCTCCTGTTTAAGAAATGCTTCTGCTTTAGCCCTTTCCGTAAGATTATCCAAACCGTCGGCTGTAGTACGTATAGCTCCCTGCTTGTTTATTCGTCGACTTCCGCGGCTACGCGTGAAACTTGCCCGCACGCGTTCAACCGTTTCATCGCTCACTGCAGGCCGACCCGTTGATTTCCCCTTACAGAGGCATCCAGAAGCTTTAAACTGCGCATACCATCGCCGAATGGAGTTAGCAGTTGGTGGATCTTTGCTGAACTTCGTCCGGAAGTGTCGTTGCACTGTTATGACTAACTGATGCGAGTGCATTTCGAGCACGACATACGCTTTCTCGGCTCCTGTCGCCATTTTGTCTCACTGCGCTCTCGAGCGCTCTGGCGGCAGAAACCTGAAGTGCGGCTTCAGCGGAACAAAACTTTATGAGTTTTTCTACGTATCTGTAGTGTGTCGTGACCATATGTCAATGAATGGAGCTACAGTGAATTTATGAAATCGCTTCAATCATTTGTAATAGCCCTGTATATATATATATATATATATATATATATATATATATATATATATATATTACAATACACGGTTAAAGATTAATATTTATGTGCTGCAGAGTACGAAAAAAGAATTGTATATTCAGGAATTTGCACCCTTGCGTGCTTAGTTTGGCAAGGGCAGCCTAGTAATTCAAATCATTCCCGCATTTACTGAAGGGGATTTAGGAGAACCACGGAACAACTAAATCAGGATAGCCAGATGGGGAGCACAGCCTCCTTTTTCACGAATACAAGTCAGTCTGGCAAAACAGCGCAGTCTCATTCGGTTCAAGCTCTATACACAAAAACAGGAATTTCACTAGAGTAAAATAAAAATTAAACATGCAGAAGCAACGGTCTCGTATGAATGGAGTTTCATTTTCATATTATACAGGGTGTCAAAGCATCAAATGTGCGTCAAACGTGGTAATCGAATGCTTTTCTAGACGTCTGATCAGGAGCTGCAGTGGCATAGCCGTTAAGAGAACTTGCAGAATATCGTACGTTTCCTGATCATGCTGTTGTGACAGGAGACCACTTCAGTTTGCCAGCTATAGAATTGGAGAGTCATGCGATCACAATTGGTGCCACAGACAGGGATTTGTGCAAGATTAATCTGAATGTCGTGTCCGAAAATTACTTTGAATAGGTAGAGAATGTACTTGTGTTGGTAACATCTTAGACCTCCTAGCAACAAAGAGGCATGAATTTTCCTAATCAGTGAACATTTAGTGGAGATAATCAGTTATCAGAAAGTTGTGACAGCTTCAACGATTATCGGTGTTGCAAGAACTATTGAGTAGGAAAACATTTTTGCTTAGCAAGAGTGACAGGGTACGAATTGCAGAGTGGCCAACATCAAATATTCAAATGGAGAAAGTTCAAAAACTTTGTTCAATATGCCTTAGACAAGTATCTTACCAGCAGGTTTTTAAGGGGTGGGAGACACACACAGTGGTTTAATAGCCCCTGTTAAAAAGTTGCTAGGAAAGCAAAGAGATACTGGTCATAGATTTAAGCCGACTCCAAGTTTAACTGACAAACAAATACTGAACGAAACGAAAATAAGTGTAAGTAGTGCAATAAGATCAGCGTTAAATGAATTCGGAAGTAAAATTTTTTCTGATCAGTTCGACTAAAAACACTAAGCACTTTCAGTCTTACATAAAGTCAGTAAGCGGATCTAAATCACTTATTTAGTCGCTCAGCTACCATACTGGCCCGCTGAATCAACGAAGGGTATCAAACGACTGGAGAAGATCGCACATCATTTCGGTTTTCAAGTAGCACTGTAGGTTAGATTCACGTAATTATAGTCCTATGTCACTGACATCAAGGTGTTGTAGAATTATGGATTACGTTTTATGCTCATGCCCGTGTAATACACAACTGGCCATTAAAATTGCTACACCACGAAGATGGCGTGCTACAGACGCGACATTTAAACGACAGGAAGAAGATGCTGTGATATGCAAATGATTAGCTTTTCAGAGCATTCACACGAGGTTGGCACCGGTGGCGACACCTACAACGAGCTGACATGAGGAAATTTTCCGACCGATTTCTCATACACAAACAGCAGTTGAACGGCGTTGCCTGGTGAAACGTTGTTGTGACGCCTCGTGTAAGGAGGAGAAATGTGTACCACCACGTTTCCGACTTTGATAGAGGTCGAATTGTAGCCTATCGCGATTGTGGTTTATCGTATCGCGACATTGCTGCTCGCGTTGGTCGAGATCCAATGAATGTTAGCAGAATATGGAATCGGTGGGTCCAGGAGGGTAATACGGAACGCCGGGCTGGATCCCAACGGCCTCGTATCACTAGCAGTAGAGATGACAGGCATCCCCATGACTGTGACGGATCGCGCAGCCACGTCTCGATCCCTGAGTCAACAAATGGGGACGTTTGCAAGACAACAACCATCTGCACGAACAGTTCGACGACGTTTGCAGCAGTATGGACTGTCAACTCGGAGACCATGGCTGCGGTTACCCTTGACGCTGCATCACAGACAGGAGCGCCTGCGATGGTTTACTCAATGACGAACGGTGAACGCGCATTGGAAGCGTGTATTCGTCATCGCCATACTGGCATATCACCCAGCGTGATGGTATGGGGTGCCATTGGTTACACGTCTCGGTCACCTCTTGTTCGCAGTTACGGCACTTTGAACAGTGGACGTTACATTTCAGATGTGTTACGACCCGTGGCTCTACCCTTCATGCGATCCCTGCAAAACCCTACATTTCAGCAGGATAATGCACGAGCACATGTTGCAGGTCCTGTACGGGCCTTTCTGGATACAGAAAATGTTCGACTGCTGCCCTGGCCAGCACATTCTCCAGATCTCTCACCAACTGAAAACATCTGGTCAATAGTGGCCGAACAACTGGCTCGTCACAATACGCCAGTCACTACTCTTGATACCGAGCGAGGTGGCGCAGTGGTTAGACACTGGACTCGCATTCGGGAGGACGACGGTTCAATCCCGCGTCCGGCCATCCTGATTTAGGTTTTCCGTGATTTCCCTAAATCGCTCCAGGCAAATGCCGGGATGATTCCTTTCAAAGGGCACGGCCGACTTCCTTCCCCGTCCTTCCCTAATCCGATGAGACCGATGACCTCGCTGTCTGGTCTCCTTCCCCAAACCAACCAACTACTCTTGATGAACTGTGGTGTCGTGTTGAAGCTGCATGGGCAACTGTACCTGTACACGCCATCCAAGCTCTGTTTGACTCAATGCCCAGGCGTATCAAGGCCGTTATTACCGCTAGAGGTAGTTGTTCTGGGTACTGATTGCTCAGGATCTATGCACCCAAATTGCGTGAAAATGTAATCACATGTCAGTTCTAGTATAATATGTTTCTCCAATGAATAGCCGTTTATCACCTGCATTTCTTTTTGGTGTAGCAATTTTAATGGCCAGTAGTGTAAGTTATTTTACGATTCGGAGTCTCCGCTCAAATGAAATCCTGATGCCGTGCATTTGCCAGCGGGCCGTCCCATAAAACTGAGGGAAGCCAGGTTGGCCGAAAGATAGCCATCTCGTTGCCTTCACATGGGAAGCTTTGTGGCAGGCATTATTAAGAAATTTTTCTTGTCCTGCTTGTGGGGACGTTTAGCGATGTCTGGATGCCATTCCACGTGGACTGCAAATTTCTTGACAGTCTCTGCCGGATGCTAAAATCAACTTTATTCAGTATTATGACGATACAGCTGTTCGCCATCTGCAGGAGAACGCTGCTTCTGCAGACGGGTCCCGCTGAGAACTGACGTCAGGCTCCAGATCGACGTCTTATACTGTATTGGCCTCCGTACTGCACACGGTGGATGCGCCGCCCATCACAGTTGCTGCCCATCACGACTGCGCAGGTGGCGCCGCCATTAACAGAACACTGGCGGTAACGATATACAGCACTTAGAGACGCTTTTCGAACACTCGGACTCGTCACAACGAAGAACGTTCTGTTTTGATGCGGGATAGTACACGAGTTCTGCTGAGAGGAAACCCATTGTCTCTACTAATTAAATTGTGCGCCATCATAATTTCAATTGCCTCTTTATACTGTTCCAAAAAATCGGAAGTATTGGCAACTACCACAGTTTCGTCAAATTTCATACTGTGTCCCTCGTTGAAGCTGTGCTCTGCTACTGCCTATTTTCCGGCCGTTGTAGCCTCGTATGACGGCGATGTTCCGCACACCTGTCATGAACTGTGCGAATCGAGCGGCCAATGTAAGCCTTCCCACACTGACATGGAATTTTGCATACAGGGTGTACATTTTAAGTTGACAAACCACAATAACTCGAAAAATAAGCTTCACACGAAAAAATGTGTAGAATACAAAGTTGATTATTTTCGAGGGGGAGATCTGCTAGTGCTAAAATTAGCCCGTCACCCCAGCCCCCTGGGGGTGGGGCGGGAGGCAACTTTAAAATTTCAAATGGGAACCCCCATTTTTTATTGCAGAATCAGATTCTACATAAAAAACCACGTACATATTGTCTCAAACATTTGCTTTGATTCTTGGTAGTTGGCGCTGTAATTCAAGAAAATCCATGTTCTCATTTTTGCGTGGAAAATGGTTACGTATAAATAACAAATACTTATTTACTTCGTAAATTTTGATTCGCTAAAACTAAAACTCTCCCTCTTTCCCCTTAGGGTGAGGTTTGAGAGAGAGGAATTAGAGTTTTACAAATATTGACTCAAATACTGTATTAATTTTTCCCGCGGATTCTGGTCAACATTTGTAAAACTCTAGAACATGAATGTTTTTCAATTCCAGTGCTAACTACCACGAATCAAAACAAATATTTAAGACAAAATGTACGTAGTCTGATTTTGCAATAGAAAATGCGGATTTCCATCTGAAATTTTGAAGTTGCCTCCTGCCCCACCCCCCGGGGGCTGGGGCGACGGGCTAATTTTAGCACCAGCAGATGTCCCCCTCGAAAATAACTTTGGATTCTACATCTTTTTTGCGTGTGAAGCTTATTTTTCTAGTTATTTTGGTTTGTCAACTTAAAATTTACACCCTGTATAACAGGGTTCCTAAGCCCCAAATCATCTTTCACAGAGGTGCCCTAATCTTGGAAGAGTGGACGGAACACACACTTAATGTTAAAACTCCTTAAAATTTTTCGACTCTTAAACGGTATGCTCCCAGCATAAGGAATAAAGGCCACCGATGTATGCCCCTCTTCATGCGCCTCCGGTGATGGTCCAAACTCAATAGCCCGACGAATCTGCTTCTCAGAGTATCCATTTTCCTTAAGAACAGCCATCAAATGCGCACGTTCTTGGGACAAACTGTACGCGTCGGAAATGGCATATGCTCTGCGTACCAGAGTCCTAAGGACGCCACTGCGTTGGTATGGTGGCTGACAACTCTTAGAATACAGATACCGATATCAGTATGCGTCGGCTTTCGATAAACACTATGTCCCAAAGTATCATCTGGTTTTTGTAAACCATACGTCCAAGAATGGAAGCATCCCATCATTTTCAGCCTCCATGGTAAATCTAATACTGGGATGAAGACAGCGGAAGTGCTCCAAAAATCTGTTGAGAGCATCACGTCCAAGTGGCCAGACGAAAAAGGTTTCATCCACATACCTCCAGAAGCACGTTGGTTGCAATGCCGAAGTCCTCATTGCCATACCCTGGAAGTCCTCTAAAAAAATTGGCGACCCTGGGTGATAAAGGACTCTACATAGCCACTCCGTCATTCTATCCAAAAATTTTACCGTTAAATAAAAAATACATGGATGTCAGCACATGACGATAAAGCTTCGCCAACTATTATCTAGTTTTTCACTAATCAAACTAAGGCACTCTTCCAGAGGGCCTCGAGTAAACAGAGATACTACATGAAAATTCGCTAATAAATCTGAAGGACCCAGCCTCAAATATTTCAATCGTCCAATAAAATCCACCGAATTGGTGATACGGTGTTCACACTTGCCAACGTATGGACTGATAACAGATGCAAATTTCTCTCTCACACAATGTGGGGAGACAGTTTGTTGGTTAATATCACCTAGGCGGGCGTTTGGAATTCCGGTTCTCAAAACGTGCATGGGACGGCAGGTCGGTAGACAACTAAAAGATGTCGCCTAGGAGAGGTGTTGGAGCAGAGTCTCGGAAAAACCTTATTCGTTAATCACCGAGCCATTACTATTGGTGGAAGCTCATCTGTGCATATTTTGTATACTGCATAAAGGAAATATAAATTTTTAAGGATTCTGGGTAGGGATGCAGAAGACAGGACTCATCCATGACAGAGGGGGTTTAGGCATTTGCATGTGGAATCTTGGAATCTACATCTTCCTATCAAAGCAATCATTGCACGTCCAGCCGTGATTATAAATTGTAGAGAATAATCTGTTGACACAATGATCACTCTCATCCTTCCCACCCCTTTCGGGCCTTGCCAAGCTGATCTAACATTCAGTTAAGTTGTGCTACTGTCAATGATTGCCATTCTTTTTGTTTATTTTGTATCCTTGCTATTCTTATTAATGTGTGCTCTTTCCCTTTGCTTTTTAAACAATTGGGGTTATTTTGGACCAAGATCATCAATTCCATAGATGGTTGACCCCTCCAATTATCCAAAAATCTTTAATTATTTTGTAGGAACCAATACCCATGACTCATTTATGAGCGCCAATTTTTTTTCATTGTTCAGTCAGTTGTACAACAGATCAGTTTCTATATCTGTGTTCATAGGGATCACATTCTCTCTGACAGTCCACCTAGGACAGATTATTAAAATGACCAAAGGTTGATTAGCTCAACATCAACATCTACATGGATACTCTGCAAATCACATTAAAGTGCCTGGCAGAGGGTTCATCGAACCACCTTCACAATTATCTATTATTCCAATCTCGTACAGCGCGTGGAAAGAATGAACACCTATATCTTTCCGTACGAGCTCTGATTTCCTATTCGTTCCTCCCTATGTAGGTCGGTGTCAACAAAATATTTGCGCATTCGGAGCAGAAAGTTTGTAAGCTCCCCCCTCACTTATCGACCTTAATGACAGTGAAAAATTAAACCGCGTGTACCTAATGGAAATTTGGGAAAAGCAATCGTCACCGAAGTTAATCTGTCGGTAAAGAGGGAGGAAAGGGTTACATCTAAATGAAAGGAAAAATGCAAATGAAACTGGTGGAAATTAATTTTGAAAAGGGGTAAAGTTAATAAAGAAAGTAAATGTGCGGCCGTTACGTTAATAATTAACTAGCGGTAATTAGATATTTGAGATTTGGGGGAAATTACGGTCGCCAGTCCTATGGACAATTACTATAGTAACTGAAAAAGAAAGGTTATTACACATATAATTAGCACTAGAAGCGTGGCAACTGAAGGTTGACACGTGTAGTGTGAAAACTGAAAGTTTGTCAGAAGTAATAAATTTCGCTACACTCTGACTTAATTTAGCGAAAGAATTAATAAAACTGGAAAATTTAAAGTTAATTTAGTGACTGAAATTAATAGTGAGCTTTGTTTCTGAAGCGCATCGAAATTCAGTAAGATACGGCTAGTCTTGGGCTACCTCAACAATCATTTCAAAAGCTACTTGAATCCACGCAATTTAGAAATAAGAGATTTAACTTTGAACTTGAACTAAATGATTCTGAACAATTAACAATAGTAAAATGTAGTACGTACCAAGCTGAGCTGCAGTCACAGGTAAGCTAAAATATGCTAACAAAACTCGCACTCTTAATTTGTGCTTGTGTAATCTAAATATTGTAGCCAGCCATGAATACCTTAACTGAACTTTGAAATTAAAGCAGTGAAATCGAATGCTATTACTTTAATGCTGGCGTTTGAATTTCAACGACACTCGGGTTCATTCCGGAAAAGGAGGGGACCCTGCTTGGTAATGCAACTGGAACAATGAGCAACAAAGGTTCATGCTAAGTTGCTGTAATTTTGTGATGCAACAATTTTAAAAGCTGAGATCTGCCATCAGTTCTAAAACTTTACGTACTTCCAGTCTTCCTTGTTGGTTGATTGAAGGTTTGAAGTCGTCGGTCGAGGAGGTGGCGACAGTCACTCATTGTCGGCGCCACACAACACACCTGCTCAACCGCACTACTCCAGCCAGACTCGCTCTGCCCGCGCTCCACGCGACAGAGTTAACACTACCAAAGATCCTAAACACTTTCGTTCTCCACACGACCTATCGATGTATTCGTTCGATAGTATAGTTTTCCCTAGGCAAGACCCAGCGTAAAAATACAAATAATATTTACAGAACAAACCAATTATACATCGACATAAATGCATATATATATATATATATATATATATATATATATATATATATATATATATATATATATATATACTCCTGGAAATGGAAAAAAGAACACATTGACACCGTTGTGTCAGACCCACCATACTTGCTCCGGACACTGCGAGAGGGCTGTACAAGCAATGATCACACGCACGGCACAGCGGACACACCAGGAACCGCGGTGTTGGCCGTCGAATGGCGCTAGCTGCGCAGCATTTGTGCACCGCCGCCGTCAGTGTCAGCCAGTTTGCCGTGGCATACGGAGCTCCATCGCAGTCTTTAACACTGGTAGCATGCCGCGACAGCGTGGACGTGAACCGTATGTGCAGTTGACGGACTTTGAGCGAGGGCGTATAGTGGGCATGCGGGAGGCCGGGTGGGGTGGACGTACCGCCGAATTGCTCAACACGTGGGGCGTGAGGTCTCCACTGTACATCGATGTTGTCGCCAGTGGTCGGCGGAAGGTGCACGTGCCCGTCGACCTGGGACCGGACCGCAGCGACGCACGGATGCACGCCAAGACCGTAGGATCCTACGCAGTGCCGTAGGGGACCGCACCGCCACTTCCAAGCAAATTAGGGACACTGTTGCTCCTGGGGTATCGGCGAGGACCATTCGCAACCGTCTCCATGAAGCTGGGCTACGGTCCCGCACACCGTTAGGCCGTCTTCCGCTCACGCCCCAACATCGTGCAGCCCGCCTCCAGTGGTGTCGCGACAGGCGTGAATGGAGGGACGAATGGAGACGTGTCGTCTTCAGCGATGAGAGTCGCTTCTGCCTTGGTGCCAATGATGGTCGTATGCGTGTTTGGCGCCGTGCAGGTGAGCGCCACAATCAGGACTGCATACGACCGAGGCACACAGGGCCAACACCCGGCATCATGGTGTGGGGAGCGATCTCCTACACTGGCCGTACACCACTGGTGATCGTCGAGGGGACACTGAATAGTGCACGGTACATCCAAACCGTCATCGAACCCATCGTTCTACCATTCCTAGACCGGCAAGGGAACTTGCTGTTCCAACAGGACAATGCACGTCCGCATGTATCCCGTGCCACCCAACGTGCTCTAGAAGGTGTAAGTCAACTACCCTGGCCAGCAAGATCTCCGGATCTGTCCGCCATTGAGCATGTTTGGAACTGGATGAAGCGTCGTCTCACGCGGTCTGCACGTCCAGCACGAACGCTGGTCCAGCTGAGGCGCCAGGTGGAAATGGCATGGCAAGCCGTTCCACAGGACTACATCCAGCATCTCTACGATCGTCTCCATGGGAGAATAGCAGCCTGCATTGCTGCGAAAGGTGGATATACACTGTACTAGTGCCGACATTGTGCATGCTCTGTTGCCTGTGTCTATGTGCCTGTGGTTCTGTCAGTGTGATCCTGTGATGTATCTGACCCCAGGAATGTGTCAATAAAGTTTCCCCTTCCTGGGACAATGAATTCACGGTGTTCTTATTTCAATTTCCAGGAGTGTATATACAAATAGTAAAACAATTACAATATATAAAGACACAGAAATGTCATATCTTGAGGTAACAAAACAAGGAAAAAAATTATAGTACAATAGATGGAAATAGGAGGATATGCATTTCCGGCGTTACAAGTCTTTGATTGGAATTTCGTGAGAAGATGCCGTCGGAACGAAAAACGCCTTTCTTTTAATGATGTCAAGCCCAAATCCTGTATCATTTCTGTGACACTCTCTCCCATATTTCGCGATAATACAAAACGTGCTGCCTTTCTTTGAACTTTTTCAAGTAGGTATCTTGCAAGAAATATTGCGAAATTCTTGAAGGCATTTGATACAACTACACAATGTCATTTAATGAATAAAATGCGAGATTAGTGAGTAATGAATCAGCTTTGTCACTGGATTCACGACCTCCTTGCAGACAGAACTCAACATATCGATCTTAATGGAACAAAATTGACAAACCGGAAAGTAATTTCAGTAGCGCCCCAAGGAAATGAGATAGAACTGTTACTGTTTATAACAAACGATAGTCACTCAGAAAGGAAATAACGTTTTTTTTCGACAGAAATTTTTGTTTGATATAATTAAACGAAACTGTAATTTACATACAATTTGGTACCCAAGCTACGTTTCTACGTAGTCAGCGTTCAAATTTAGGCACTTTCTCTACCGTTTTACCAGCTATCCTATGCCGTCTGCATACTCAGTTGCCGCCAAGTAGTTAAACCTCTGATTAATGGCTTCTTTAAGTTCCTCATGACTTCCATAGGGTTTTTCACTCAAAAATCTTCAACTTTGTACAATAAGTGATAACCACTTGGGGCTAAGTCCGGATTGTGTGGCAGATGTTGAAACACAGCGACTGAGAAAAGTCAGTGCAGCTGCCACTCGTTTGGTTATGTGTTCGTCTGCCGATATTCGAGGAATCCATCTGGCACACACTTTTTTATAGCCCAGATTTGCACCAGAAACCTCGTACATCACAGTTCTAGAAATGTCTGGAAAGAATGAATGCTGTCCACTAATTGCAGAACGCCTGTCGTCTTGGATTGTTGTTTCAGACCTTGCTTTGAGTCCGTCAATCACCACTGAGGGCCAGCCCGAGCGATCTTCGTTGTGAACAGTTATCCATCCGCCATTAAACATGACACACCACTTTCGAACTGACGCTTCGTTCATCGCATTATCGGCAACCTCAGTTATCTGTCTATAAATTTCGGTGGGTCGGACTTCATGAGCACGGTTTATACTGCGCACCTCACGCTTGGCGGAATCGTTAATTTTGTCACACATTTGAAGTCGAACAGCTATGCAATAAGCAATCATATTGGATCGTAGCTTCCGCCAAAATGAAGTGGATGCGTATCGAGGCTAGTTGGTCGACGGTGGTGGTGAGGAGACGCGGTTACGTAACGAAAAAAAACGTTCTCTACTTTCCGAATGGTCCTCGTGGAAACCCTAGTGGAAAACGTCAGAAGCTCCATGAGGCTCTTCATAGATGTTGCGATTGACTGTGAGACGGTTGCAACGCCAGAAGATTGTAGCGAATTGCAAGAAACCTGCAGAAGATCTAAGATTGTTGCAGGGACTCGCAGCTGAGTCTGAACATAAATAAACGTATGGTACTGCTCAAAATTAGTCTACAATTACATAATTGGCGATAAATCACCGAAAACAGTAACTAGTGTAAAAAAGGTAATTATCTGTAGCAACTAAGACAGACTCAACACACAAAACAGACAAGAAAAAGGGATGTCAGGTGAGGTCCATTGGAAGAATCTTAAGGAAATGTAATTCATCCACGAAAGAAGTGACTTGCGAAACAATTGTCTACTGAACGTTGAGTATTGCTCATTAGCGTGGGACCATTACGTGCTCGAATAATAGAAGACAGAGAGACAAGATCTAATAAGAAGCAGGGAGTTTAGTCACTGGGTCGTTTAGTCAACGCATAAGCATTACTAAGATGCTACACTAATTCCACTTGCAGGCGTTGTAAGGGGCATTGTTCATCATGAATAAATTTTCTATTGAAATTCCAAGAGTGTACATTCTGGTGAGTGTCGAGAACCATATTACTTTCTCACATGTATGTCCCATGAAACGACTATAACGAGAAAATCCGAAAATTAGAACTAAAACAGAGGTTTACTGCCAATTATTCTTCGCAAGAGTCATTTGTGAATTTAACAGATAAGAGGATAAAGACAACAGTACCAAAAGTATCCTCCTGCATAAAATATAAGGTAAGGTGACTAGTGGAGTAGCTGAGGAATGATCATTATTCCGAGATATGACAGGAACGATCATCTGTGGGCATATGACCTATTCCGAATGGTTTCTGAGGTAGAACACGTTTTTTGTACACACATCAAAAACGTTTTGCATCAACCTGGTTCGCAGAACTCCTGAAGACAGAAATTGACTGTGTAAGGTGGCAGATTGAATGAATGTCAGTTTCGCACCTTATATGAGAGATTTCATATGTCATAACAAGTAGATCAGTATGTCATGTGACATACTTCAGTGTAAATGAGCAGATTTGCCTATTAAAATGTACAGTATGTAATGCAAAGGGATGACACTCGATTTGATGGTATTAACACACCGAACCCAAATCCTGCATGTCAATGAGCAAAAGGCGAAAAAAGCTGCTCGAGGAAACGTTTTAGTTTGGGTACAGACGCGAGTTGCACTGTCACAGCCCGAGTACAATAGAAAGCTTTTAAAAGGGGTTGGTGACCTGAGGCGATAGGGACAAGTAACACGCCGGGCGATACATCAAGCAGAGCGACGCAGTTGATCACTTGGTGGGCTCATGATCCACGGGAGTAACTTTTAGGCGTCAGGAGCGGGCAAAAAATGTCCTATTGGCTGGAATAAACTAGGAAGAAGTAGAAAGGGGCAAAATTTCGACACAGTTTGAAGGCAAGCCCTTTGTGATCGGTATAGGTAGTTCCCACAAGATGAAAGGAATGTTCCCATTGGTCTGAAAAAGGCATGACATGAAACACGAAAGGACACAGATGGGGAACAGTTTGCTACGAAAGACACAAGACCCGAAACTTCGGGGACTCTCCTCTGAACCAGAGTCAAATGTAGAACAGGGCCCCTCATGCTCCGTACGACGCCAAAAGAGGAAATTTGTGTGAACACTGCGTTCACTTCGGCTGACATTCAGCTAGAAATTAGCTGAGTCATTGAGCTCCAATAATAGAGAAACGAAACAGCCACGTTGTTAATTGTTCTTGCGAGAACTGAGAGGGCATTGTAGTATACACGCTGCTCCATCTATGCACACGTATATCGCCATATTTCCAGGCTAGAGATGACTGCATGTTTTCTCGCCTAACGAGAAACATAAGAAAGTTTCTGCTGATAAAATCAGTAAAGATTTTGATTAGTTTTTTATAGGATTTTCAGAGGGTGAGAGCAGCACCTCAGTTGACAGTTCATCGCAGCTAAGGTAAATGCCGCTAGCAGAGGTGTAAACTTGTTTCATCAACTTGCTTCCACTGTGAACTCGAACAACCTTGAGTAATCTTTTGCTCATCTTCTCACAAAAACTAACCATCCTCTGTAGACTTGATTGTCATCCTAAGTAGTATCGGGCTTAGAACCAGAATTGGATGATTTGTCGTAATATTGGCCAACTTAAACTTGTAGAGAACCATCTACTTAAATTTGATATTGTTGTGTTCAGTGTAATTTGGCTAAACAGGACGTGATGCGTTATCTTGACAACTTACATTGTCATGTCACAACCTATGTACTTCTTTGACAATAATTCAAAAAGTAAACAAATTGTGTACAGCTACACAACAATGTGCTCTGTCCTTGATTAAGGGTCTATTCCCAGCCCCAGTCACTGATTCTAGAGACGCTAATGCACTCACAGGGTGTTTTTGCTTATGTCTGACACAAGTGTAGAGTGGAGTGTCAAAACTGGGGATACTGTATCAAAGACACAGTCGATTTGACTGTTCAGAGATGTCACTAAACCCGCCCAAAGATATGAAAAACCATGCATGAGCAGCGCCTATTGGATGGAGAGGTCCGACAGCCGATCGGTTCCAGTCATTCCACCAGGAAAGAGGTAGACGGCTCGTGTTGTTTGTAGTTCAACCGTGCGTAGGCGTTTAGATCGTGTCGGCATTGTCACTTTGTGCCAGGAAGGGCTTCAACAAGGGAAGTGTGCAGGCGCCTCTGACTGAACCAAAGCGATGTTATTCGAATTTGGAGCAGATACAGAGAGACAGGAACTGTCGATGACATGCCTCGCTCAGGCCGCCCAAGGGCTACTACTGCAGTGGATGACCGCTACCTACGGACAATGGCTCGAAGGAACCCTGACAGCAACGCCACCATGTTTTGAATAACGCTTTTTGTGCAGCTAAAGGACGTCATGTTATGACTCAAACTGTGCACAATAGGCTGCACGAAGCGCAATTTCACTCTCGAAGTCCATGGCGAGGTCCATCTTTGCAACCACGACACCATGCAGCATGGTACAGAGGGGCCCAACAACATGCCGAATCGACCACTCAGGACTGGCTTCACGTTCTCTTCACCGACGAGTGTCGCATATGCCTTCAACCAGACAATTAGCGGAGACGTGTTTGGGGGCAACCCAGTCAGGCTTAACACCTTAGACACGCTGCCCAGTGAATGCAGCAAGATGGAGGTTCCCTGATGTTTTGGGGTGGCATTATGTGGCTCAAATGGCTCTGAACACTATGGGATTTAACATCTGAGGTCATGAGTCCCCTAGAACTTAGAACTAATCTAAGGACATCAAACACATCCATGCCCGACCGTAGCGGTCGCGTGGTTCCAGACTGAAGCGTCTGGAACCGCTCGGCCACTCCGGCCGGCGGCAATACGTGGGGCCGACATATGGCGATCATGGAAGGCGCCGTAACAGCTGTACCATACATAAATGCCGTGCGCTGACTGATAGTGCAAACACATTGGTAGCATATTGGCGAAGCATTCGCCTTCATGAACGACAATTCGCGCCACCATCGTGCATATCTTGTGAATGGATAATGAAATCGCTCGACTAGAGTGGACAGCATGCTCTCCTGACATGAACCCTATCGAACATGCCTGGGATAGATTGAATAAGGGTGTATATGGACCGGATGACCCACTAACCACTCTGAGGGGTGTACGCCTAATCGCTGTTGAGGAGTGGGATAATCCGGACCAACAGTGGGTTGATGAACTTCTGTTTAGTATGCCATGATGAATACAGGCATGGATTAGTGCAGGAGGACGTGCTGCTGGGTGTTAGAGGTACCGATGTGTACAGCAATATGGACCACCACCTCTGAAGGTCTCGCTGTAAGATGGTACAACATGCAATGTGTGGTTTTCACGAGCAATAAAAAGGGAAGAAATGATGTCTATGTTCATCTCCATTCCAATTTTCTATACAGGTTCCGGAACTCTCAGAACTGAGGCGATGCAAAGCTTCTTTTGATGTGTGTATATTGTTATTTATTTTATGTATTATTCAGTACATTGTTAGGTTTACACATGTACAGTCGTACTCAAAAGTATCCGAACGACCTGAATTTCATTTCGCCTGATTCGCATGCAACCCACATAACGCAGCTGTCTAGCAGGTCCTCTAAACACTTCTTGGTACAGTCGTTTGACTATTGAAAATGGCTCCAACAAGTCACCCCTAGAAAACTCGGCTCTGTAACGCAATAACGCAAAATTTAAAGTAATACCACGATACTATAAATATCAGGGAACACCTTATCAAAGATATGACTGTCCATAAGGCTTGTGAGCTCACATTTATTGCAATAAATACGTACCTGAAATGTTACCACCCTCATTATTACATCATATAGGTAATGCACCTAGTAAGTTCGTCGTATTCATGATTTCTTCTTCAAAGTAACATACCGTACTTGTTATTTAACACAAAATGACATTAAAAATTTAAGTTATTCACGAGCAGTTAGTTGAGAATATGTATGAACTTCAAATGACACGACGAACCGTCTCGTTCTGCATATGAATTCAAACACAGGTCATGCAGACTAATATTTCGTGACTGACGGAATCTAACAGTCATTCCTGATTAGGAATACAGGGAGTGATATACCTTGATTTTAGACAGTATCAGTTAGCAAATATCAACTTTAAATTACATAACGTAAACATTAACCGGAATTCGAATCCAGAACCTAATCGGATTCTTATCGAAGCACAATCAACTGTGACATATCGGCTTTTCTCGGCAGTAGTTAGATGTTTTAACTGAAATGACGAGACGAAACATTAATTTTTTGCTTCCCAGGCTCCAACCCGGAACCTATCGCTGTTATATTCCAGAGAAAACGAACGTTAAATATAAGTTTTGTTACATCAGCAGAGACATGTGAGCATGTTTGAACTAGAAATAATATGACGAAGAGTTCAGTGCTGACTGGGAATCGAACCACACACATACCGTTGTTGACTACACACAAAGAGGCGTCAGCTACCGAATTTTTCTCCACCAGCAGCTCGGAAAAACATCCTTGAACTTACAGTGATCTCTCAAATAGTCCTGTGTCTCACTGGGAGTGAAAACCGTCAGATATCGTTAGAGTTGATAACGAATGAAAGTGCATTAAAAATCAAAATTATTATCCACCAGCAGACAGGTGTTCTCATGGTAGAGCTTGATAACACATAATGAAAACTTTAGTGCCAGGGCAGCATTAGAACCCATTCATGGGCAATGTGTGGAGATGTTGAGGAATCTGCAGTTTTTAACAAACAACAAATTGTAGTCGAGCTGTATTGTCACGAAGGGATCAAATTCCGCGTTAAGGCCGATCTGAGTTGCATTCCAGTTCAGAACCAATTTTATCGACATACAGAAGCTCAAATAAAAGATGGAATAAGGGTCCTGTGACCCTACATAGCGTTTTTGCGTCACTAGAAATAAATAACTAGTATAAGAAAGGTTACGGGTGATTGAGTTCCCACATTTCGCCACTCCTAACTTTATTGTGGTTCAACCTTACGTCTACTTGGTAAAGAAGGAATATCATGTTTAATGTGAATTTCAGACCACAATGCCATTATACCTTCTTCACTTGGCGTAGCCAGAAGAGACTAGAAGCCGTCTCTCCTTATTAAAAATCACCGGCAGAAGTTGGAATCGAACCCAGACCATCATCATAGGAACCTATCACCAATCCAACAGACCACCAACGCCTACTCTATATGACTCATTTTCTATAATAACACCGCTGCGGCACACTCGATAAGAATTCTGACACACAGGCTCCCTGTAGTGGTTTGCAGCATGTTCAGTACATTCATTTACTTGGTTGACCGAATCGCCATGAACTAGCTGCCTCGGCTACCCAGTGCATACATTCGACTCTATTTTGTAATCACCGACATGAAATCACGTAACTGCCACCTACACAGAACTTCCAACAGTGTAGGATGCAGATATTTAAATAGGAAGTGTCCCTCTCCAGTTGAGCTACTCTATTGCGCTCTGTTTGTTGAAAACGTCCTGCAATGCAAAAGAAAGGCTGTAACTGTCTGTCTCTCAGAAGTCTACACCCGGCCATATGGGTTATATCCCTGCACTGTGGAGTGCGGAAGGTCTGGAGGAACAGTTGTCGACTTCTGGAGGCGCTCTCGCTAGATGGCAGCTAGTAGCGTCACGGTAAGTGTCGCACACTGTAGATAAGACGTCGCGAGTTCTATTGCATTCGCTGCTACATTTTTTACAGCGCAGTTCTGCTGTCTGCTGAAGTTAATCTAATGGAACTTCGAACATAATTCCCTTCACTTCTCAACCCAAAATAGCCGCATGTGTAAAAAGGGTTAACTTCTGCGACATTTTGTTCTTTTTAGGTTTAATAGACGGCCAGGCAGCAGATGCATCGCGAAGCTTTTGCATTATCTATGGGGAGAGCGCATCGTGCCAAAATAGTCAGAAAAGAATTTTCTGCATTAGCTGTCGCCTGGTAGTGGCATTTTATTCTTCTTCAAACCTTGTTTGACAGCTTTAACTCAGAACAAGTTTTATGCATGCATGTAATCAATAAACTGCATGTGCATTGTCAGACAGTCATAGATAACGTCAGGGATTTCACATATATCGTTGATGTTTAATTTCTCTCTCATGTTTAGTATTGTTTTAACAAAACTAAAAGAAACCTTACGAAAATTGTGCACTGCATCATAAGAAATGAAATAAAACTACCCACGATAACCTTACATAACCTTACATAACCTTACGACGACAGTCTCTTTGATAACACTGAGTATCTGTATAAAAGCGTATATCTATCGGCACGAATTGGTAAAATACTACTCGCTTAGATTTCGATTGGGTCTGCGTTTAATTGGTATGCTGTGTCATACTCAACAGGTATGCAAATATGGCATTTCATAAATAAAGTTATGTATTCCTAGAGACCCAAAATTTTCTTGTCAGCAGCGAAACGAGGCGCTACCTGTTGTGCAATATTGTAAGTTTTTCACCATTGCACTATGAGGTGAAAGTATTTCCTTGCGATTTCCTTATCGATGTTTGATCTGACTGCTTATAGCTCTTTCACAGAAGGGATAAAAACTTTACACTAAGCGAGAATGGAACCACGAACCATAGCAGACTCTTTTTCAGAGGTCAGCACGTCACCAAAGAGCTAGCGAAGACGTATGTGTCGTGCGTTCCTCTTACGAGGCCAATAGTGGCTAGAACTCGTAAACTGCAATTTAAAGGACGAGTTTAGTTGCGATTTCCACATGCAACGAATTTCCTGGGCTCAATACCGTAAATTTACAATCTTTTGTTACACCTCAAGAAACAATAACTCAGATTTTTCAATGGAAACGGCAGGAAAAGTCAAGTGAACTTTGAGGCTTAATTCTGTGCACACTAGGAAGTAACTCGTCGATCACAGGGTTGCCAAATATACCTTGCCTTGTTGCCAAATCTCAGTTACAGTACCTGCAGGAAGAAGACGAACCAATGTGATCCAACAGCGGGCTGGGAAGTGACCATAGCTGGCCTCTCAAAGACGCGGCTGCTACGGCCTGGAATACGTAATTGGTCTGATTCGCAGTTCTGTAGCCAGGTTTAGAGACTGGAGCATAGTTACTAATAATACTTAGAACTGACTGCAAACTAAGTATCATAAATCAGTAACTCTCATAGTTGTTTTTATATTTCTTTCGTAACTGTACTCAAAACTAAGAAACTCCATTCACGGACGTTTTCGTGCCTCGCCGATAGTCGAGCACACCAAACAAATAAAAATAAAAAAAGTATGTGTGTGTGTGTGTGTGTGAGAGAGAGAGAGAGAGAGAGAGAGAGAGAGAGAGAGATAGAATGAGGGAGGCAGTAAAAAAATTTTGTAATGAAATAGAATACCAGTATGTAAAGAAATCTTTCATTAAAATAACACATTCCACATCATTACGAAATGTCGTATTCATGATCTATGGCACAATTATTAATCTCATCTAATCTAATCATATCATATTGCTGACTAGCCGTGAAGAGTCATGAATTACCGGAATTTTCACTAAATCTAATCTTGAAA
The DNA here is from genome assembly GCF_023898315.1 of Schistocerca nitens. Taxonomy (NCBI): domain Eukaryota; kingdom Metazoa; phylum Arthropoda; class Insecta; order Orthoptera; family Acrididae; genus Schistocerca; species Schistocerca nitens. The sequence goes on along the minus strand of NC_064614.1, from coordinate 1,133,532,906 downwards.
ATAAAAGACGACAGTTTTTGTAATAACCCGGGACTCCTATCAAGACCCTTTCATCCCTGTTAACTAACCACGAGAGATGTCTGATATACCTCCTTTCAGAAGTAACAAACTGTGTATGCATTTAAAGGTGAAGTGCATGGTGTGAAGTTCTGTGACGGAGGTACGAACCCAACACGTAATCGGATTGTTAATTAAGAAAATCAAATGTTAAGCATCGGTTTTTCTTGACAGCTGCTAATTGTTTGAATATAAAATGAGCAACAATCGAACCGCACTCCTATCGTTCTTCTTTGTCGTCCATGAATATAGCTTAAGTATCAATTGCTTACAACCAACAGTAAGATGTGTGCGTGTTTGACCATAAATTGTTGGCAACACTTGAACAGACATTAAAAATACACGTTAATTTTCATTAGCAGGCCGGTGTGCACGTGATAGGGCTTGAAATGAAATTATGAATATTTTTGTACTGAATCGGGAATCGGACCCACATACTCACCTTTGGAGGGTTCTTAGAGAAGATTGCAGTCTTGGAAAAAGGAAGGAAGTGATTGAACTATACTGTTCTGAGAGATTCAGATCCTCGAAAGAGGAGATACTAATTTGAAACACAGTCCAGCACCAAATTTTTCAACGTCTCTAGTTCAATCAAGTACAAGTGAAATAAGAGCCCTGTTCCTTTAAATGGCTATCGGTTTATCAAATGAAATAAGATTTTGTAATGTAAGTAAGTTTACTGTCGACAGTATTTCTGTTTAGACCTCCGCCTATGTCATTTCCTAAAGCAAACCGGCTATGTCCAGTTGGGAATGAAGGAACGTGATGTTTAATGCGCATTCTGGATTATAAAGTATTTCTCGAGGTTACCAGAGGTACAGTAAATCTGTTTGTGCCTCTTAAAAGTAAATGCCTGAACCCACGCATTGCACTTGTGATAGTTCGTTCCACCAGACCATTGTGGCCACATTTCCCAGCCCCAGGAGTGTGCTGTAACGGATGATGTTCTTAGCATACAAAATTAGTTATGGCGGAAAAAAATGCGAGTCTATTAAATGGTTAAGTAGAAGCAAGCTTCTGACGAAGGATGTAAAGACTCTTCTAGGCATCATAGCCACGATGTGAAGCCATTTTGAAATTTTCACTAATTCAGGAAATTTCTTAGTTCGAGAAAATCCACTATGAAGTGTGAAGTTACCGGATAAATCGATTATTACCGTCATTATTACTATCATTTTCTTCATACCGCTGCTGGAACACATGTGCTTGAAGATCTTTTAAGGCCTTTTGGTCATTATAGAGGTAGCTGCCCAAGAACAGGTTCTTTCCCTGTCTACTGAATCCTTTTCATGTTAATATCAAACATCAGCAATTACTCGTAGATTACATTAAAACTAAAGTAATTGATGAAGACGTTACTTCATTTACTTGCGCCTAGAAATGGCTGTCGAATACTGCCAAACCAAAAGCCAAGGGATCTTACTGCCTTCCGATATACGTCGCTGTCAGTTCTTCCATATGATATTGTCGACGTGACCTGTTTCAAGTTGTGTATGACAGAGAATGTTTTAGAGAAACAATTGTTTTCCTTTGCAGTAAACAGAAAGATTTTCATTCTAAGCTATCCAAGTTCAAAATTTTCGCAATATTAGTTCAAATTTAATATTCGCTTCTATGATGTAGAAAAGTATTTCACAGTTGCAAAAGCCGCATCCGACTCAATGTCCTTACACTCAGTCGCTCATCATAAATGCTAGCCCAGAGTGACACCAGTTTAAGTTACCTAATGAAGCGAAGACTGTTTTCTAGTGCTATTTCCCACCGGAAAATATGCAATTCACTCATTGGGCTCCATTAGTATACTGTAACAGTAATTTCTGTGTGTGTATGCAATGCATACGGATTGTAGAATTCAGTGGTGCTCTCTCTTCCACTTCTGTATACAACATGCCTGACCTAAACGGGCCCTTTATCATTACAGCCCCTGGGCGGTGCCACATCATACTGACAACAGTAATGTGCTTATACTGACAACCTCACTGTTCGTTTTACCTTATTTTGTAATCATTTAAATAAAACAACATGACCTTCCAGTGGGAGACATTTCGTCCCCCTTTTCCTCCTGTGAAATTCGTCAGTAATATTTTGCCTTCCTACCAGCGAAATGCAGCAGAGTACGGCCGGTAAACGATTCACAAACCACGATTTAGCGCCGTTAAGACGATTTCTTTAAACATTGGCGTAGCTGCAGGAATTTAGTTTCTTCTTAAATCGCCTTATGCAGCAACGTTGACAGATATCTCAAATAGGAAAAGCTCTTTATCCAGGTACGAAGGTTGTAAAACAAACTTCCCACAGTTTGTGTCAGGTTGATCTTTTCGTCTGATAGCACTGCATAAGTATTTTGTCTAAGAGGTATCACAAGTAGTATTCCTGTAGCTGTGGGAATCATTGGTTGAAAACGAGTTTAACACCAGTGGGTACAGCACTGCTAAATATTCAAAATGATTACCAACCTAAGTCTGAGTTCGTCCACAAACTGAGGTGTATTTATAATATTGAAGATAGGCTGTGTATCCTTGTCTTCCTTGAGTGGGCATTGGAAGGCGTTGACTCACACGTATACAATACAATGAATACTTCGAACGGTATCGTTAACGTTGCTCTCATAAACTAATTTTGTTTTTTTAATTCTTATGGTTCTTATGCATGCAATCTGTGTTGTAGATACAGTCTCGGACAAAAACATTGACCACCGAGTCGTTCACGTAAGGTGGACAATACAGTCGTACTCCCCTCTGAAATCTATGTTCGGCAATATTCTCGACCTGGCAACATAGTAGACTGCTACACTTCCCGAAGGAACTCCTGACTGCAGTCAGAATACATCACTCTTGTCTACTGCCGTAGTCTTGAAGTAAAACGCGAGACTAGCTAATACGACGTCTGGTAACCAAAAGCACACATTGACAAATTTTTTATCGCCCCTTTCTCTCGGTGCTGAAGCTATGAGTATAATTCAAGCGAATCTACAATATATTTCGCTTTCTGTCACATTGGTAATAATAGTTTGGTTCAACAATATTTTAGCGGGAGGTTTCCTGGAGCTACCATCTGCTTCTGAACACTGCACGTGCCTGAGTTCTTTGGGACCCGTTTGCTGCCTACCGGCGGGCGCTGAGGCACTGCGCTGCTTCGCCTTCTGCCGACAACATCTGCTACACTCCTCAATCTCGATGGGGGTTAAATGTTTTAATGTTGTTGAGTGGTGACCCATAAAATTTATCTACGATTTGTGTTTCACACTCGATAGCATTGGAGGCACAAAACCGTTTTTATTTGATGAGTATTTTATTACACTAGTATGCATTACATCAATGTGGCATGGAATTAATTTCATTATGTCTGATCCAGTGCACTATAATTAAAACGTCACATCCTGTTCTTTTACCTTTCACAGGAGATTCTTCAAATAATTTATTTTTGCCATTGATTCATATGTGTTAGTCAAGACACAGAGAGTAACTGTAATGTAATGTGTTTGGTTTCTTTCTTTGATTCCCGATGGTAAATGGATGCGAAACATTGTGTCAATAGCTTTCAGAACCTGCTCTATAGCTACTAAGGCAAATTGCTTGTTTTGAGGTCCATACATTAAATAATGGAGAAGTGAACACTGTTCAAATGTGATATTTAAAATATTCAATTGGATTTAAGACGACAAAATTGCCCATATTTGAAGCTACCCAGAGAAAAAGTAAGTTGCTAGAGCCGCCTGTTAGCAAATGTCTGCAGAGAGTTCCTAATTTCTAATGTGGAAATTTAGCACAGATGCCCTGTAGTAACCAAGAGGTTCCTTTCTATCGTACTTATCACCAGGGCATGCGAGTCTTAAGTGAAGAACAATATTGAATTTCTTATCGTTGACAGTCTATTCGAAATTCTTCAGAGACGCTTGTATTGTGAAGCAGCTTGGCAGTCAGAAAGGCGAGATCTATGACCATTAACACAACTTACTGTAATCTTCAACTTTTGTAGTCCTGTTTTCCTCAGTTGCGTGTAATATTACGGTATATTGATTATGTTTACTTATGGACCGTCTGATACAAAGATAATATCAGATGTTGGAAGTATGAAACAAACCATTCCACATTTGCAGAACATTTTAAACACCATAACCTTCATCCTACAAACATGGAACACGAAATGAAAATAATGAGAATAAGCAACCATGACAAACATCTTATACAAATGCAAGAAAACTTCCACATCCAGAAGGCCATAGCAGAAAACAAACACGTGATAAATGAACAAACACGCATCAGCACAGGCTCCCTACTACACTTAATAAAGGAAATGATAAGATAGAACAAAAAAACTCTTCCCCCTTCACCTTCTGGACACACTCATACACTCACACACACACACACACACACACACACACAAACACAGCCAAAAAAAATTGTATCAGACCAAAATACACCCACACCCACACACACATACACATACACATAAGTAGAGCCCACAAAAAATTATATATATACCACACCAAAAAAAAAACACACACACACAAATGCATACACAACAGATCACAGATACTCCAATAATTACACTCGAAAATTTAGCAATAACATTCGATCTTTGGCAAAAACATTTGACAGTCGGCAACAGAAACCAAAACATTGCATTGAAACAAGCGTTCAGTTCATAGTGCTGTGGAATGTGGGAAAAAACGCAAATTGGCATTCATAAGAAGAAGAACAACACCAAAAATGCAACAGGAGTGTAATATGTAAGAAATTGTCCACGCAACCTGTAAGTACAGTTCAAAACATTACTACTTAATAGGAAATACCAACCGCCAGAACTGTTTATAATCTATAGGTACAGTGACAAAAATGTAAATTAAATAGCAAACATATGTACACATTCCAGGCCGCTGATGATGCCTTGCAGAAAATAAAGGCGAAACGTGTATGGCACTAAAATTGTGTTTTATTCAATTGCTTTCAGACGGTCCATAAGTAAAAATTATCAGTATGCTGTAATACAACTTACTGTGTCGAGTTACCAAGAGGATTTGATGTGTAAAGGTTTTCTCCTGATTTTGTTACAGAATTTTTCTGCAAATTCGCAGCCCCATAAAATAAATTAGAAAAAAAAAACTCACACACGCAGGCCCTGACTACCGTTAGAACTGACGACTCATTGAGCCGTTGCGACACGAGACATGGGCGGTACCAAGAGGCTACGGACACACTGCTGCCAGCACGCCACTCTTATCATGGTGTTGGTCACTCAGCCTTGTAATGCATCGTGTATGATAATAAAAGTTGTCACTTACGTGAAGAATAGAATTTCTTTAGCCAAAAAATTGAATTTTCTGTCTCACTGTCTTAGATTACATGAAGATTATATAGCACGAGTCATTCAAATGGAAAGGGAATATCAAGTAAATTTAGCGAGTCAATTCAGTACCATACACGGAAGTGATTGCAATGTCACAGTGTTGCCAAATGTTTGTGACGATGTTGCCAATTCTCAGCTGTGCTAGGAACAGCTCTGTAGCGTTATGATAGGAGAATCCCGTGCTCATGTCATAGGAGGGTACAGAGAGGAGGCGCGGGGTTTGGTTAATATGCAGCGTTTTCTCCTACCAGTTGTGTCAAACATTCAGATGTTCAATCTTCCATCACGATTACAGTTGCCCAAAAATATATATACGAATAAAACACTTACCTTGTTACTTTGTGACAAAAGATTATTTCAGTAAAATAAAAAGTCTTTGGAAATCAACTTTGTCCACCTGCCACGAAAAGTAAGATAACAAACACTTTGCACCTCGAAATCGATTGCATCTATGTGCAGTCTTGTGATCATACAAGTAGAATTTCATGAATTGCACGAGAATGTAGAAAAATGTTGGTGCGAATGGAAGGTGTAAGAAACACAGGTAACTAATTATTCTGTACCACGTAATAATCAATTCATTTGAAAATTCAGAAGAGAATAAACTAAAAATTATGCCCTTTAAGACAGAAACTAAAGTGCAGATTCGGGCACTGTGCAGATCTGCGCTTTTTCGTCTCCAGTTCTATACAAATAACGTATACTAACCAGGGTATTCATTGCTCTCTTAATGTTTCCCTTTTGTTTAGCCTTCTAGTGATGAACTGGATCCACACCCATGAGTCTGATTGTTTCTTTGTATCCTTCCATCTACTATCTTTGTGTGTTATTGTTCGATGTTCAAAAACAAAATATTATGCCTGCTCCCACGCGGTATTAAAACGAGGTCGCAAGAAGGCTAACGAATTACAATCGAAATACAGTGAGACGTTAATTTGTCTGTCGTCTTGGTATTAAGTCGACAGAAATAGTTGGGTGTTATTGCCTGCATCACCGGCATCCCGTTGTCGTCTTCCCTTATTGAGATTTTCATGTTACCCTGAACACAAGACGCCGAGATAAAGGTGTATATTCTCTGTGACGAAACATCCCACATTCCATTCATCCTGATCCATTCGTTACGTGTATCGGCAGCAATGAGTGATAGGAAAGCTGTTGTGAGGTGACGAATAACAATAAAAATGGTAGTAATAACAAATCAGTAATCAAGGATGTTTACTGCATTAGAGACGATTAACAAAATAATCAAGAAAGGCTGTTAATTGGCCCACTGCATAGGTGTTCTTACCACTTTGTTACTGAATTCTGTTCTGGTTGTTTGCAGAGAGAAAAGAAAGAACCCTTTAGCCATACATATCGCTAGTTCAACGAGATATTATCTATCAATTACCCTTGCCTTACATCACGAGACGAACATGGCGTCACCGAGCTAATATTTGAAATACATTTCTGTTTTCTCTCTCTGTCTCTCTCTTTTTATTTTTATTTTTCGAGGAAAGCATCGAGAAGCGCGAATAATAAGCAAGTAGGCATATAACCTGTTTACTGTTATTTTCATTGGACACATAATGCAAAAATACAACTTTTAAGGGTATTATTGCGTAATTCCAGTTATTGACAGTCTATTCGTGAGCTTGCTTGCATTCAGTGGGGTGAAACCTATCACAGAAGCAAGCAAAACACAAATATTTCTTGCACCATGCGCATCACACAAACGAAATCTCCCTGCACTGACGTGTCGTCCGATATATTGCACGGAAAACATATCTGATTCATGTTGCTAAATACAGCTCTATCAGATATCAATTTGGATGCGTACCAAGTGTATAAAAGTATATCTTGAAATACGCAGAAAGTCACATGGAGGTATTCGACTGAAACACAGCCACGACCAAGACTGTAACTGGGGTCGACGGCGTCGTCGTCTACCACCTTGACAACTCGAACGGTGACAGGCTCAGCCGGTTACTTACGTTTGCTGGTAAAGCAGTAATTAGTCGGAGGATTGGTTTCAACACCACAGTGCTTTAATAGGCACGGTGTTGTTGGAGGTGGTATGCCGTTGCTTTCTTCCGACCTTTGAGTTGACTTACCTAGCCAGTTAATAGGGGAACCTACAGTTTAACGTGGCTTTCGGACCACAGTGCAACTCGGCATTTTTCACATCAACAAACACTGCCTGTCGGGAAATAAGTGTAAAATGGCACATATAAATCGTGGGCCTAACGAGGGATTGAACCTGAGACCTTCGTATTCGTTCTCTTGCTCTTTATCACTTTGCCACTATGCAGCTACTACTGTGGTCTGTGCTTAGCGTTAAAATTAAGAATCTCTCATTTGTGCCTGCGTTGGCATATGCGTGTCCGCTAGGAGACCTTACTTTCTGGATTAACCTCGTATAAGTGTGTGTAAACGCCTTCCGATGCCCACTCAAGGAAGACAAGGATACACAGTCTAGCTTCTAGATTATAAATACGCCTCAGTTTGTGGATGAACTAAGACTTAGGTTGATAATCATTTTGAATATTTAGCAGTGCTGTACCCACTGGTGTTAAACTCGTTTTCAACCAATGATTCCCACAGCTACAGGAACACTGCTTGTGATACCTCTTAGACAAAATACTTACACATCGTGGTTTGTGAATCGTTTACCAGCCGTACTCTGCCGCATTTCGCTGGTAGGAAGGCAAAAAGCTTACTGACAAATTTCACACGAGGAAAAGGGAGACGGACGAAATATCTCCCACTGGATGGTCATGTTTTATTTATATGGTTACAAAATCAGGTAAAACGAACAGTGAGGTTGTCAGTATAGCACAATACTGTTGTCAGTATGATTTTGCAACGCCCAGGGCTTCTAATGATGAAGTGCCCGTTTAAGTCAGGCCTATTGTATACAGAAGTGGAAGAGAGAGCACCACTAAATTCTACAATCCGTATGCATGCATACACACAGAAATTACTGTTACAGTGTATTTATGAAGCCCAATGAGTGAATTGCATATTTACCGTTGAGAAAGAGCACTGAGAAACAGTCTTCGCTACATTAGGTTACTTAAACTGCTGCCACTCTGAGCTAGAATTTATGGTCAGCGACTAAGTGTAAGCCGGCCGTAGTGGACGAGCGATTCTAGGCGCTACAGTCTGCAACCGCGCGACCGCTACGGTCGCAGGTTCAAATCCTGACTCGGGCATGGATTTGTGTGATGTCCTTAGATTAGTTAGGTTTAAGTAGTTCTAAGTTCTAGGGGACTGATGATCTCAGCAGTTAAGTCCCATAGTGCTCAGAGCCATTTGAACCATTTTGAACTGAGTTTAAGGACAATGAGTCCGATGCGGCTTTTGCAACTGTGAAATACTTTTCTACATCATAGAAGCGAATATTAAATTTGAACTAATATTGCGAAAATTTTGAACTTGGATAGCTTAGAATGAAAATCTTTCTGTTTACTGCAAAGGAAAACATTTGTTTCTCTAAAACATTCTCTGTCATACACAACCTGAAACAGGTCACGTCGACAATATCATATGGAAGAACTGACAGAGACGTATATCGGAAGGCAGTAAGATCCCTTGGCGTTTGGTTTGGCAGTATTCGACAGCCATTTCTAGGCGCAAGTAAATGAAGAAAGGCAGCGCGTTTTTGTTATCAAGTAAAGTCTTCATCAATTACTTTAGTTTTAATGTAATCTACGAGTAATTGCTGATGTTTGATATTAATATGAAAAGGATTCAGTAGACAGGGAAAGAACCTGTTCTTGGGCAGCTACCTCTATAATGACCAAAAGGCGTTAAAAGATCTTCAAGCACATGTGTTCCAGCAGCGGTATGAAGAAAATGATAGCAATAATGACGGTAATAATCTATTTATCCGGTAACTTCACACTTCATAGTGGATTTTCTCGAACTAAGAAATTCCCTGAATTAGTGAAAATTTCAAAATAGCTTCACATCGAGGCTGTGATGCCTAGAAGAGTCTTTACATACTACTATCGTGAGAATAGCATAATATCCGCATCAGAAGCTTGCTTCTACTTAACCATTTAATAGACTCGCATTTTTTCGCCATGACTAATTTTGTATGCTAAGAACATCATCCGTTACAGCACACTCCTGGGGCTGGGAAATGTGGCCACAATGGTCTGGTGGAACGAACTATCACAAGTGCAATGCGTGGGTTCAGGCATTTACTATTAGGAGGCACAAACAGATTTACTTTACCTCTGGTAACCTCAAGAGAAAGAAGTTATAATCCAGAATCCGCATTAAACATCACGTTCCTTCATTCCCACCTGGACATAGCCGGTTTGCTTTAGGAAATGACATAGGCGGAGGTCTTTGTAAACAGAAATACTGTCGACAGTAAACTTACTTACAATACAAAATCTTATCTCATTTGATAAACCGATAGCCATTTAAAGGACCAGGGCTCTTATTTCACTTGTACTTGATTGAACTAGAGACGTTGAAAAATTTGGTGCTGGACTGTGTTTCAAATTAGTATCTCCTCTTTCGAGGATCTGAATCTCTCGGAACAGTATAGTTCAATCACTTCCTTCCTTTTTCCAAGACTGCAATCTTCTCTAAGAACCCTCCAAAGGTGAGTATGTGGGTCCGATTCCGACTCAGTACAAAAATATTCATAATTTCATTTCAAGCACTATCACGTGCACACCGGCCTGCTAATGAAAATTAACGTGTATTTTTAATGTCTGTTCAAGTGTTGCCAACAATTTCTGGTCAAACGCGCACACATCTTACTGTTGGTGGTAAGCAATTGATACTTAAGCTATATTAGTGGACGACAAAGAAGAACGATAGGAGTGCGGTTCGATTGTCGCTAATTTTATATTCAAACAATTAGCAGCTGGCAAGAAAAACCGATTCTTAACATTTGATTTTCTTAATTAACAATCCGATTACGTGTTGGGTTCGTACCTCCGTCACAGAACTTCACACCATGCACTTCATCTTTAAATGCATACACAGTTTGTTACTTCTGAAAGGAGGTATATCAGACATCTCTCGTGGTTAGTTAACAGGGATGAAAGGGTCTTGATAGGAGTCCCAGGTCATTACAAAAACTGTCGTCTTTTATTTTCAAGAATAGATTTGGTGAAAATTTCGGTAATTCATGACTCTTCACGGCTAGTCAGCAATATGATATGATTAGATTAAATGAGATTAATAATTGTGCCATAGATCATGAATACGACATTTCGTAATGATGTGGAATGTGTTATTTTAATGAAAGATTTCTTTACATACTGGTATTCTATTTCTTTACAAAATTTGTTTACTGCCTCCCTCATTCTGTTTTATCTTTATTCTCTCTCTCTCTCTCTCTCTCTCTCTCTCTCTCTCTCTCTCTCACTCACACACACACACACACACACACACACACACACACACACACACACTTTTTTTATTTTTATTTGTTTGGTGTGCTCGACTATCGGCGAGGCACGAAAACGTCCGTGAATGGAGTTTCTTAGTTTTGAGTACAGTTACGAAAGAAATATAAAAACAACTACGAGAGTTACTGATTTATGATACTTAGTTTGCAGTCAGTTCTAAGTATTATTAGTAACTATGCTCCAGTCTCTAAACCTGGCTACAGAACTGCGAATCAGACCAATTACGTATTCCAGGCCGTAGCAGCCGCGTCTTTGAGAGGCCAGCTATGGTCACTTCCCAGCCCGCTGTTGGATCACATCGGTTCGTCTTCTTCCTGCTAGTACTGTAACAGAGATTTGGCAACAAGGCAAGGTATATTTGGCAACCCTGTGATCGACGAGTTACTTCCTGGTGTGCACAGAATTAAGCCTCAAAGTTCACGTGACTTTTCCTGCCGTTTCCATTGAAAAATCTGAGTTATTGTTTCTTGAGGTGTAACAAAAGATTGTAAATTTACGGTATTGAGCCCAGGAAATTCGTTGCATGTGGAAATCGCAACTAAACTCGTCCTTTAAATAGCAGTTTACGAGTTCTAGCCACTATTGGCCTCGTAAGAGGAACGCACGACACATACCTCTTCGCTAGCTCTTTGGTGACGTGCTGACCTCTGAAAAAGAGTCTGCTATGGTTCGTGGTTCCATTCTCGCTTAGTGTAAAGTTTTTATCCCTTCTGTGAAAGAGCTATAAGCAGTCAGATCAAACATCGATAAGGAAATCGCAAGGAAATACTTTCACCTCATAGTGCAATGGTGAAAAACTTACAATATTGCACAACAGGTAGCGCCTCGTTCCGCTGCTGACAAGCAAATTTTGGGTCTCTAGGAATACATAACTTTATTTATGAAATGCCATATTTGCATACCTGTTCAGTATGACACAGCATACCAATTAAACGCAGACCCAATCGAAATCTAAGTGAGTAGTATTTTACTAATTCGTGCTGATAGATATACGTTTTTGTACAGATACTCAGTTTTATCAAAGAGACTGTCGTCGTAAGGTTATCGTGGGTAGTTTTATTTCATTTCTTATACTGCAGTGCAAAATTTTCGTAAGGTTTCTTTTAGTTTTGTTAAAATAATACTAAACATGAGAGAGAAATTAAACATCAACGATATATGTGAAATCCCTGACGTTATCTATGACAGTCTGACAATGCACATGCAGTTTATTGATTACATGCATGCATAAAACTTGTTCTGAGGTAAAGCTGTCACACAAGATTTCAAGAAGAATAAAATGCCACTACCAGACGACAGCTAATGCAGAAAATTCTTTTCTGACTATTTTGGCACGATGCGCTCTCCCCATAGATAATGCAAAAGCTTCGAGATGCATCTGCTGCCTGGCCGTCTATTAAACCTGAAAAGAACAAAATGTCGCAGAAGTTAGTCCTTTTATACATGAGGCTATTTTGGGTTGAGAAGTGAAGGGAATTATGTTCGAAGTTCCATTAGATTGGTAACTTCAGCAGACAGCAGAACTGCGCTGTAAAAAATGTAGCAGCGAATGCAATAGAACTCGCGACGTCTTATCTACAGTGTGCGACACTTACCGTGACGCTACTAGCTGCCATCTAGCGAGAGCGCCTCCAGAAGTCGACAACTGTTCCTCCAGACCTTCCGCACTCCACAGTGCAGGGATATAACCCATATGGCCGGGTGTAGACTTCTGAGAGACAGACAGTTACAGCCTTTCTTTTGCATTGCAGGACGTTTTCAACAAACAGAGCGCAATAGAGTAGCTCAACTGGAGAGGGACACTTCCTATTTAAATTTCTGCATCCTACACTGTTGGAAGTTCTGTGTAGGTGGCAGTTACGTGATTTCATGTCGGTGATTACAAAATAGAGTCGAATGTATGCACTGGGTAGCCGACGCAGCTAGTTCATGGCGATTCGGTCAACCAAGTAAATGAATGTACTGAACATGCTGCAAACCACTACAGGGAGCCTATGTGTCAGAATTCTTATCGAGTGTGCCGCAGCGGTGTCATTATAGAAAATGAGTCATATAGAATAGGCGTTGGTGGTCTGTTGGATTGGTGATAGGTTCCTATGATGATGGTCTGGGTTCGATTCCAACTTCTGCCGATGATTGTTTTAATAGGGAGAGACAGATTCTAGTCTCTTCTGGCTACGCCAAGTGAAGAAGGTATAATGACATTGTGGTCTGAAATTCACATTAAACATGATATTCCTTCTCTACCAAGTAGACGTAAGGTTGAACCACAAAGTTAGGAGTGGCGTAATGTGGGAACTCAATCACCCGTAACCTTTCTTATACTAGTTATGTATTTCTAGTGGAGCAAAAACGCTATGTAGGGTCACCGGACCCTTATTCCATCTTTTATTTGAGCTTCTGTATGTCGATAAAATTGGTTCTGAACTGGAATGCAACTCAGATCGCCCTTAACGCGGAATTTGATCCCTACGTGACAATACAGCTCGACTACAATTTGTTGTTTGTTCAAAACTGCAGATTCCTCAACATCTCCACATATTGCGCATGAATGGGTTCTAATGCTGGCCTGGCACTAAAGTTTTCATTATGTGTTATCAAGCTCTACCGTGAGAACACCTGTCTGCTGGTGGATAATAATTTTGATTTTTAATGCACTTTCATTCGTTGTCAACTCTAACGATATCTGACGGTTTTCACTCCCAGTGAGACACAGGACTATTTGAGAGATCACTGTAAGTTCAAGGATGTTTTTCCGAGCTGCTGGTGGAGAAAAATTCGGTAGCTGACGTCTCTTTGTGTATAGTCAACAACGGTATGTGTGTGGTTCGATTCCCAGTCAGCACTGAACTCTTCATCATATTATTTCTAGGTCAAACATGCTCACGTGTCGCTGCTGATGTAACAAACCCATATTTAACTTTCGTTTTCTCTAGAATATAACAGCGATAGGTTCCGGGTTGGAGTCCTGGGAAGCAAAAAATTAATGTTTCGTCTCGTCATTTCAGTTAAAACATCTAGCTATTGCTGAGAAAATCCGATATGTCACAGTTGATTGTGCTTCGCTAACAATCCGGTTAGGTTCTGGGTTCGAATCCCAGTCCAACACAAAACTTTTCCTCACGGCATTTCATGTAAGTTACCTGTGAGGAAGCAATATTTAACATCTCTCGTAGTTCGTTAACAGGGAATGCTGGGTAGTAATTCGTGTCAGTTAAAAATGTTTAAGTTATGTAATTTAAAATTGATATTTGCTAACTGATACTGTCTAAAATCGATGTATATCACTCTCTGTATGCCTAGTCAGGAATGACTGTTAGATTCCGTCAGTCACGAAATATTAGTCTGCATGACCTGTGTTTGAATCCATATGCAGAACGAGACGGTTCGTCGTGTCATTTGAAGTTCATACATATTCTCAACTAGCTGCTCGTGAATAACTTAAATTTTTAATGTCATTTTGTGTTAAATAACAAGTACGGTATGTTACTTTGAAGAAGAAATCGTGAATACGACGAACTTACTAGGTGCATTACCTATCTGACGTAATAATGAGGGTGGTAACATTTCAGGTATGGATTTATTTCAATAAATGTGAGCTTACAAGCCTTAAGGACAGTCATATCTGTGATAAGGTGTTCCCTGATATTTATAGTATCGTGGTATTACTTTAAAGTTTGCGTTATTGCGTTACAGAGCCGAGTTTTCTAGGGGTGACTTGTTGGAGCCATTTTCAATAGTCAAACGACTGTACCAAGGAGTGATTAGAGGACCTGCTAATACAGCTGCGTTATGTGGGTTGCATGCGAATCAGGCGAAATGTAGTTCAGGTCGTTCGGATACTGAGCACGACTGTACAGCAGTTAGTAAACATAACAACATGCGTTTTACAAAGTATCAACTGTAAAATAAGCATTTTCAAAACAATTACCTCTAAGCATTATCGCCATGTGGTGAAAGTATGACTGTGCTGAACCATTTCAACAATGTGTTGCTGTTCCTCCACGGATTGTTGAACTACACTTCCAGAAAATAAAAATGGGAACTTTGAAGGATACCTGTTTCATGCAATGTGCTGAAAACTCTGGTACACACTCTATGGTCAGGAATTCGAAGTGCAGGAAAGCGCCGTGGGTATTCTTCGACAGTAGCAGGAGCTCTACATTCGTAGAAGTTATAAACAAAAGCCATATCTGCATATTCTTCGTTAGTGAAGACGTGTGGCGTTTTAGCCAGTGCATAGACAAAGATAGTTACCCGATGCATCTCTCTGATACATTCTAAATTCCTTACATCACTTTACTCACAGCACACTATGGACAACTGCGCACTCAACAGGCCGCATTAATGGCAGAATGATACCTCAATAAAAAGGCTGAAAGCCACGAGGTAGGTTGGACCAGAATAAAACGTCAAAGATGTTAGGTGGTTAAGTCATACGAGCGCACCAACAGCCAAAAAAGCAAATGTACATTTAATGAGTTCTATCTCGGAAACCGTTCGAAATAGAGCTTACATCCATATGAAGTTTTGTGCTCCATTGAGCCTTCCTGTCATATCCCTGATTATTGACCATACCTCTTGGGACACACTGTAGCTGTAGATGAAGATGTAAAATATGGGGACCGAAAAGTTAAACACAACTTGTGCAGAAATCAGGCTTCCAGTATAGAGCCAAAAAATATGAAAAAGAGGCAGCAGTTGGGAAAGGAATGGGGCAAAGTTGTAGGCACGTTTCAGCGTTGTCCAATCTGTTTCTTGGGCAATCAGTAAAGGAAGGAGAAATTTACAAAGGAAATTAAAGTTCAGGGAGAAAAAGTCAATAAAGTTGCTGATGAAACTGTAATTCTGCCAGAGACGGAAAAGAACTGTTGAACAGAGTGAATAGTGTTGCCAAAAGAGAGTGTAATATGAACATAAATAAAAGGCAAGGATAATGGACTATAGTCGAATCAAGTAACGTGGTGCTGAAAGGATTAGAATAGGAAGTGAGGTGCTGAAGTAGTAAGCCAATACTACTATTTGGGCAGCTAAGTGAATGACGAAAGCAAAAGCAAGGAGGATTTAGAATCTATACTGCCAATAGCAAGAAAGGTTTTTCTGAAAAACAGAGACATGTTAACATCGAATATAAATTTAAATGTTAGGAAGTCTTATCTGAAAGCACTTGATTGTAGTGTAGCCTTATTTAGAAGTAAAACAAAGGACGATAAATAGTACAGACAGAATTAAACAATAGCTTTTGAAACGTGATGCTAGACAAGAATGCTGCAGATTAGATGAGTAGAACGGATAACTGGTGAAGAAGACCTAAATCGAATTCTGATAGGAATAGTTAATTTTCTGACTGGGGGGGGGGGGGGGGGGGGGATGTAAGAGTGGTGAAAATCATCGAGAGCCCTCGTCTTGGAAAAAGTGAACAGATTTAACTGCATGTAGTATACGACAATCACGCTGAAATTAGAAGACTTGGGCGAAATAGAGTAGTGTAGAGAGCTTGCAAATGGGCTACTGTTTTCTGATGTTACACTACCGATGCAAGTAGTATATCTCAACCGTGATTTAGTGGAACTATGCGTAGCTAAAAACAAATTCATGACCCTATAAACAATTCGTTAACGCAATCCAACTTTGAAAAAAATAAGAAATTCACTCAGAAGCTCACACTTACAAACAAAATGCGCAGTTAATAAAATGCAGACGTAGTTTCTTCAATTGAATCTCACCACTGTGAAAAATCAAAGATCATATAAAATTAGGTGTGTAATAGTGACCAACTTATAGTTGAACAAGGTGCAATGGGGATCTTGGCTCCTACTTACAGGGTGTTTCAAAAATGACCGGTATATTTGAAACGGCAATAAAAACTAAACGAGCAGCGATAGAAATACACCGTTTGTTGCAATATGCTTGGGACAACAGTACATTTTCAGGCGGACAAACTTTCGAAATTACAGTAGTTACAATTTTCAACAACAGATGGCGCTGCAAGTGGTGTGAAAGATATAGAAGACAACGCAGTCTGTGGGTGCGCCATTCTGTACGTCGTCTTTCTGCTGTAAGCGTGTGCTGTTCACAACGTGCAAGTGTGCTGTAGACAACATGTATTCCTTACAAGGGAACCTCCCCATCGCACCCCCCTCAGATTTAGTTATAAATTGACGCAGTGGATAGGCCTTGAAAAACTGAACACAGATCAATCGAGAAAACAGGAAGAAGTTGTGTGGAACTATGAAAAAATAAGCAAAATTTACAAACTGAGTAGTCCATGTGCAAGATAGGCAACATCAAGGACAAGGTGAGCTGAGGAGCGCCGTGGTCCCGTGGTTAGAGTGAACGGCTACGGAACGAGAGGTCGTTGGTTCGCATCCTCCCTCGAGTGAAAATTTTATTTTCTTTATTTTCGCAAAGTTACGATCTGTCCGTTCATTCATTGACGTCTCTGTTCACTGTAATAAGTTTAGTGTCTGTCTTTAGCGACCGCACCGCAAAACCGTGCGATTAGTAGACGAAAGGACGTGCCTCTCCAATAGGAACCGAAAACATTTGATCGCAAGGTCATAGGTCAACCGATTCCTCCACAGTAAAACACGTCTGATATATTCTATACGATACTGTTGACGGCATGTGCGTCACATGACAGGAATATGTTGTCGACCCACCTAACTTGCACACTTGGCGAATGGGTAAAAAGATTCTTCTACCTTGCCCGATTTAGGTTTTCTTGTGGATGTGATTATCATTCCCAAAAAAGTGATCGCATCGGACGGACAGACGGACAGATAATAATTGTCTGAAAACAAAAAATTAAAATTTTCAGCTGCAGGAAGACTTGAACCGTGGACCTTTTATTCCGTAGCTAGTCACATTAACCACAAGACCACAGCGCTCCTGGCTGCATGTCACCCTTGAAGTTGCATATGTTGCACGTGGACTACTCAGTTCGTATATTTTGCTAATTTTTTTCATAGTTCCACAAAACTTCTTCCTGTTTTCTCGATTGATCTGTGTTCAGTTTTTCAAGGCCTATCCACTCTGCCAACTTACAACTAAAACTGAGGGGGGTGCGATGGGGAGGTTCCCTTGTTAGAACAGAGGATTTTTCTGGTGTTGGAATTCCACCGCCTAGAACACAGTGTTGTTGCAACAAGACGAAGTTTTCAACGGAGGTTTAATGTAACCAAAGGACCGAAAAGCGATACAATAAAGGATCTGTTTGAAAAATTTCAACGGACTGTGAACGTGACGGATGAACGTGCTGGAAAGGTAGGGCGATCGCGTACGGCAACCACAGAGGGCAATGCGCAGCTAGTGCAGCAGGTGATCCAACAGCGGCCTCGGGTTTCCGTTCGCCGTGTTGCAGCTGCGGTCCAAATGACGCCAACGTCCACGTATCGTCTCATGCGCCAGAGTTTACACCTCTATCCATACAAAATTCAAACGCGGCAACCCCTCAGCGCCGCTACCATTGCTGCACGAGAGACATTCGCTAACGATATAGTGCACAGGATTGATGACGGCGATATGCATGTGGGCAGCATTTGGTTTACTGACGAAGCTTATTTTTACCTGGACAGCTTCGTCAATAAACAAAAAAAAATGGTTCAAATGGCTCTGAGCACTATGGGACTCAACTGCTGAGGTCATAAGTCCCCTAGAACTTAGAACTACTTAAACCTAACTAACCTAAGGACAACACACACATCCATGCCCGAGGCAGGATTCGAACCTGCGACCGTAGCGGTCGCGCGGTTCCAGACTGTAGCGCCAGAACCGCTCGGCCACCAGCGGCCGGTCGTCAATAAACAGAACTGGCGCATATGGGGAACCGAAAAGCCCCATGTTGCAGTCCCATCGTCCCTGCATCCTCAAAAAGTACTGGTCTGGGCCGCCATTTCTTCCAAAGGAATCATTGGCCCATTTTTCAGATCCGAAACGATTACTGCATCACGCTATCTGGACATTCTTCGTGAATTTGTGGCGGTACAAACTGCCTTAGACGACACTGCGAACACCTCGTGGTTTATGCAAGACGGTGCCCGGCCACATCGCACGGCCGACGTCTTTAATTTCCTGAATGAATATTTCGATGATCGTGTGATTGCTTTGGGCTATCCGAAACATACAGGAGGCGGCGTCGATTGGCCTCCTTATTCGCCAGACATGAACCCCTGTGACTTCTTTCTGTGGGGACACTTGAAAGACCAGGTGTACCGCCAGAATCCAGAAACAATTGAACAGCTGAAGCAGTACATCTCATCTGCATGTGAAGCCATTCCGCCAGACACGTTGTCAAAGGTTTCGGGTAATTTCATTCAGAGACTACGCCATATTATTGCTACGCATGGTGGATATGTGGAAAATATCGTACTATAGAGTTTCCCAGACCGCAGCGCCATCTGTTGTTGAAAATTGTAACTATTGTAATTTCGAAAGTTTGTCTGCCTGAAAATGTACTGTTGTCCCAAGCATATTGCAACAAACGGTGTATTTCTATCGCTGCTCGTTTAGTTTTTACTGCCGTTTCAAATATACCGGTCATTTTTGAAACACCCTGTATTATCACTGTTTTATTAAGGAAAGAGAGGCAAGATCAGCGTCTAACATCCGGTTTTCATCAAGGTCATTAGACATGGAGCATACACTCTGAATGTTTTGAAGAATGGTAAAATAAATTGGCCATGCCTTTTCATAGGAGGCATCCCAGAACCATTATATCTCAAATCATACAGGTCAAGAGTGAATGTGTCACATCATTAACATTCCAAAGTTTTCTGAAAAAGTATATGCCGAAGTTTCACAAAATACCTCTCAAAAGCAAAATATTTTGATTTTCTGATAATTTGTTAAAATGCTATAGAACTCTCTAAATGAGAAAAGCTGTAAAAATATCATAACGAAATGGAAAATAAAAAATGCAGTAAACTGTAAGCGACACAGCTCTCGTATTATTGTTAACACAAACCTTATTCACAGTATTATCAGACATTATTTACATTTACACACTTTTTAACTTATTTTTGATAAAAAGGTGAAGTGGCTGTCCCATATTCGCGACCTGAAGGCTACCTGCATGAGGAAGTTTGATTCTCTCCTCCTCCTAAACCACGTATCTTTGGGTGTAGACCATACTACTCTTCTCCATCTTGATTGCACTCTGGTTTTGTCCAGACTAGATTATGGCTGTCAGTTTTATGGCTCAGCAGCTCCTTCTACTCTGAAACTGCTTGAACATCATCATCATCTGGCTATCGGTGCCTTTTGCACTAGTCCCATCGACAGTCTCCTCGCGGAAGCGGGGATTCAGCCCCCCCCCCCCCCCCACTCCCTTGGAGGGTACCTAGACCGCGAATTAGGACCGACCTATTCCAGGGTCCTAAGGTCTCTGTCGCCCCTATAATTTTCCGGTATATTGTATCTTCCATACTTAAGAGTTTCAGGGTGCTACTATCTTCTACAGTTATGATTCCAAACGATAGGTATGGTTTTATGTCTCCTACTAGCATGGAACACCATTTACTGCTGGAATCATTTAGTATATTCAAAGCAGAGCTGCTAGCCATTAACAGGGTCCTCCGTTTTGTTACTCAGGCCTCCCTCCACAGTGTTTTAATATGTACTCATTCAATGAGCGGCCTGCAGGCTACAGACCTATGCAACTCTCGTCACCCTTTGGTGTCTGCTGCCCATGACCTCCTCTCTGCCCTCGGCTGTACCGCTTGTTCATTCGTCTTTCTTTGGGTCCCAAGTCATGTGGGCATCCTAGGAAATGAAATGGCTGACCATTTGGCTAGAGAGCCCGATACTTGCCCCCTATTCCCTTTCATTATACCAGGTGCAAATATCAGGTGATCAAAAAGTCGGTAAAAAATTGAAAACTTAATAAACCACGGAATAATGGTGGAATGACATGGGGTTTTATTATATATATATATATAAACGAAGTTCACAAAATGTCCGACAGATGGCGCTGGACAGCAAAACGTCAGTAACTGCTACCGTGATGGGTGAGAGGTACGCCGATATGTTACAGAATCGCATCATCCCCAGCCTGGCTGATAAACACCTGCTGGAACGTACGATGTTTATGCAGGATGGCGCTCCATCCCATATTGCTAGACGCGTGAAAGATCGTGTGCCCAGCGGCCACTTTCTTCATGCTTGGCCTCCCAGGTCTCCAGACTTCAGTCCGTGCGATTATTGGCTTTGGGGTTACCTGAAGTAGCAAGTGTATCGTGACCGACCAACATGTCTAGGGATGCTGAAAGACAACATCCGACGCCAATGCCTCACCATAACTCTGGGCATGCTTTACAGTGCTGTTCACAACATTATTCCTCGACTGCAGCTATTGTTGAGGAATGATGGTGGACATATTGAGCATTTCCTGTAAAGAACATCATCTTTGCTTTGTCTTACTTTGTTATGCTAATTATTGCTATTCTGATCAGATGAAGCGCCATCTGTCAGACATTTTTTAACTTTTGTATTTTTTTGATTCTAATAAAACCCCATCTCATTCCAAGCATGTGTGTCACTTTGTACCTCTCTATCTACATTATTCCGTGATATTCAGTTTTCCAATTTATACTGTCTTTTTGCTCACCCGGTATATGGATATGCAGCAAATCTCGCTTTGCCCAAAAGTGGAATGACATCTGGTGCGCTACTGCTCTCAGTAATAAACTCCTCGCAATCAAGGAGACTACTGCAGTTTGGCACTTTTCCTTCCGCCCCTCTAGAAAGGAGTCCCCTGTCTTATTCCATCTACGCATCATACTCGGCTCAGCCATTGTTTTCTCTCTTGTGTAATGAGCCACACCCACAATGTGGATGTGGAGCCAGACTGATGGTATCCCATGTATTGGTTGGATGTCCATTTCTTTTGGCCCTTAGTACTAAGTAAAGCCTTCCAGACTCCTTGTCTTTAATATCAGCAGAAGATTCACGGTGGCTGTACTGGTCCTCAGTTTCCTACGTGAATGTGATTTTTGTGTTCAGTTAAAGGTTTTGCTTCACTCCTGGAGCAGCGGCTGGGACCCATGACTAGTCCCCTTGCCAAGACCGCTCTTTTATCCCTCTTTTTAGATTTACCCTACCCTTTTATGCCTTCTACTGTGCTTTTAGCTGCCTCACTTTATAGTTTGACTCCTCTGACCTGATCCGCCCACTTTTAGTGGACACCTCTATCTTACACAAGTAACTTTTGAACCGCGGGAGTAATGACCTCGCTGTTTAGTCCCATAACACCATAATAGCCCCCTCCCCCTCAATCTGGTATCTGCCTTTCCTACTATTTGTTTCACGTGATCATTCCATTTAAGGGCGCTATGGATGGTTATTCCTAGATATTCCCATACAATGGATGAATAATTTAACCGATAAGTAAAATTCCCCCCATGAACCATGGACCTTACCATTGGTTGGGAGACTTATGTGCCTCAACGATACAGATAGCCATACCGTAGGTGCAACCACAACGGAGGGGTATCTGTTGAGAAGCCAGAAAAACGTGTGGTTCCTGAAGAGGAGCAGCAGCCTTTTCAGTAGTTGCAGGGGCAACAGTCTGGATGATTGACTGATCTGGCCTTGTAACACTAACCAAAATGGCCTTGCTGTTCTGGTACTGCGAACGGCTGAAAGCAAGGGGAAACTACAGCTGTAATTTTTCCCGAGGGCATGCAGCTATACTGTATGATTAAATGATGATGGCGTCCTCTTGGGTAAAATATTCCGGAGGTAAAATAGTCCCCCATTCGGATCTCCGGGCGAGTACTACTCAAGAGGACGTCGTTATCAGGAGAAAGAAAACCGGCGTTCTACGTATCGGAGCGTGGAATGTCAGATCCCTTAATCGGGCAGGTAGGTTAGAAAATTTAAAAAGGGAAATGGATAAGATATAGTGGGAATTAGTGAAGTTCGGTGGCAGGACGAACAAGACTTAAGGTCAGGTGAATACAGGGTTATAAATACAAAATCAAATAGGGGTAATGCAGGAGTAGGTTTAATAACGAATACAAAAATAGGAGTGCGGGTAAGCTACTACAAACAGCATAGTGAACGCATTATTGTGGCCAAGATAGACACGAAGCCCACACCTACTACAGTAGTACAAGTTTATATGCCAACTAGCTCTGCAGATGAAGAAATTGATGAAATGTATGATGAGATAAAAGAAATTATTCAGGTAGTGAAGGGAGACGAAAATTTAATAGTCATGGGTGACTGGAATTCGAGAGTAGGAAAAGGGAGAGAAGGAAACATAGTAGGTGAATATGGATTGGGGCTCAGAAATGAAAGGAGAAACCGCGGTAGAATTTTGAACAGAGCATAAACTAAACATAGCTAACACTTGGTTCAAGAATCATGAAAGAAGGTTGTATACATGGAAGAACTCTGCAGATACTAGAAGATATCAGATAGATTATATAATGGTAAGACGGAGATTTAGGAACCAGGTTTTAAGACATTTCCAGGGGTAGATGTGGACTCTGACCACAACCTATTGGTTATGAACTGTAGATTAAAACTGAAGAAACTGCAAAAAGGCTAGAATTTAAGGAGATGGGACCTGGATAAACTGAAAGAACCAGAGATTGTACAGGGTTTCAGGGAGAGCATAAGGGAACAATTGACAGGAATGGGGGAAAGAAATACAGTAGAAGAAGAATGGGTAGCTTTGAGGGATGACATAGTGAAGGCAGCAGAGGATCAAATAGGTAAAAAGACGAGGGCTAGTACAAACCCTTGGATAATAGAAAAAATATTGAATTTAATTGATGAAAAGAGAAAATATAAAAATGCAGTAAATGAAGCAGGCAAAAAGGAATACAAACGTCTCAAAAATGAGATCGACAGGAAGTGCAAAATGGCTGAGTAGGGATGGCTAGAGGACAAATGTAAGGATGTACAGGGTTATCTCCCTAGGGGTAAGATAGATACTGCTTACAGGAAAATTAAAGAGACCTTTGGAGAAAAGAGAATCACTTGCATGAATATCAAGAGCTCAGATGGAAACCCAGTTGTAAGCAAAGAAGGGAAAGCAGAAAGGTGGAAGGAGTATATAGAGGGTCTATACAAGGGCGATGTTCTTGAGGACAATATTATGGAAATGGAAGAGGATGTAGATGAAGATGAAATGGGAGATACGATACTGCTTGAAGAGTTTGACAGAGCACTGAAAGACCCGAGTCGAAACAAGGCCCCGGGAATAGAAAACATTCCATTAGAACTGCTGATAGTCTTGGGACAGCCAGCCCTGACAAAACGCTACCGTCTGGTGGGCAAGATGTACGATACAGGCAAAATACCCTCAGACTTCAATAAGAATATCATAATTCTAATCCCAAAGAAAGTAGGTGTTGACAGGTGTGAAAATTACCAAACTATCAGTTTAATAAGCTACAGCTGCAAAATACTAACACGAATCCTTTGCAGATGAACGGAATACCTGGTAGAAGCTGACCTCGGGGAAGATCAGTTTGTATTCCATAGAAATGTGGG
Source organism: Schistocerca nitens (assembly GCF_023898315.1). Taxonomy (NCBI): domain Eukaryota; kingdom Metazoa; phylum Arthropoda; class Insecta; order Orthoptera; family Acrididae; genus Schistocerca; species Schistocerca nitens. Next base: position 1,133,508,580 of record NC_064614.1, on the reverse strand, counting down.
AACACATGAGATAATACGACCCTGCAACTTACTGTAGAAAATAGATTAAGGAAAGCTAAACCTACATTTCTAGCAATTGTAGACTTGGAGAAAGCTTTTGATAATGTTGATTGGAATACTCTCTTTCAAATTCCGAAGGTGGCAGGGGTAAAGTACAGGGAGCGAAAGGCTATTTACAATTTGTACAGAAAGCAGATGGCAGTTATAAAAGTCGAGGGACATGAAAGGGAAGCAGTTGTTGGGAAGGGAGTGAGACAGGATTGTAGCCTATCCCTGATGTTATTCAATCTGAATATTGAGCAAGCAGTAAAAGAAACAAAAGAAAAGTTCGGAGTAGGTATTAAAATCCATGGAGAAGAAATAAAAACTTTGAGGTTCGCCGATGACATTGTAATTCTGTCAGAGACAGCAAAGGACTTGGAAGAGTAGTTGAACGGAATAGACAGTGTCTTGGATAATGGAATGTAGTCGAATTAAGTCGGGTGATGCTGAGGGAATTAGATTAGGAAATGAGACACTAAAAGTAGTAAAGGAGTTTTGCTATTTGGGGAGCAAAATAGCTGATGATGGTCGAAGTAGAGAGGATATAAAATGTAGACTGGCAATGGCAAGGAAAGCGTTTCTGAAGAAGAAAAATTTGTAAACATCGAGTATAGATTTAAATGTCAGGAAATCGTTTCTGAGAGTATTTGTATGGAGTGTAGCCATGTATGGAAGTGAAACGTGGACGATAAATAGTTTAGACAAGAAGAGAATAGAAGTTCGAAATGTGGTGCTATAGACGAATGCTGAAGATTGGATGGGTATATCACATAACTAATGAGGAGGTATTGATTAGAATTGGGGAGAAGAAGAGCTTGTGGCACAACTTGACTAGAAGAAGGGATCGGTTGGTAGGACATGTTCTGAGACATCGAGGGATAACCAATTTAGTATTAGAGGGCAGCGTGGAGGGTAAAAATCGTAGAGGGAGGCCAAGAGATGAATACAGTAAACAGATTCAGAAGGATGTAGGCTGCAGTAGGTACTGGGAGATTAAGAAGCTTGCACAGGGTAGAGTAGCATTGAGAGCTGCATCAAGCCAGTCTCAGGACTGAAGACAACAACAAGTAAAATTACAACCGAATGAGTCGGTTGTTTTTCAAAAGCCAACTGAACCGATTGTTTTCATTTCTTGGGGTTATTTTCGTTCTGTCGTTGCAACTACAAATCATTCTGTTGTTATTATCACTACCCTTTTGGAAACTGATGAAATCACCCTCATTGAAATATTTTATTGAAGACCTGCATGGATCACTGGATTACCATCGATGCCTTCTTGAGGAATTTTAAATCAACTTCGTTCTACGCCTTACACTTTCTTGATTGAGGTACTATTGCAGCCTTTGCTGGAACTTGCAGGGTTACCTCTGGTGAAGACACAGCTTGGCTAACTTGAGTGCACTGTACAGGTTTTACAAGGAATGTTAAGAAAGGGAGGAAGATTTTATGCTTAACAAGAGCGACAGAGTGTCTGAATAGTCAGCATCAAATATTCAGTGCTAAGAACGAAGATATGGAGCACAAATGGAAGAAGTTCAGACGCGCCGTTCAATATGCCTGATACAAGTATGTTCCGAGCAAGGTCCTCGATGAGGAACTTCAAGAAATTTGAGCGAATACAGTGGCTTACTGAGAAACGTTCTCCCCAAGCAGCATTCAAGAGTGGAACAGGGTAGGGGAGTGAGTTAGTGGTATCATAAGTACCCTCCGTCACATACCGTTAGACGGCATGCAGTGTGTGATGTAGATAGATTCTATTAATCTGCTCTTTTTTTTTTTTGCCCGGATTATCGGACGACACCACAAATGCGTATATATCCCTCATTTCGGTATTTACAACAACAGTTAATTTCATACTTTCCCAAAAACTACTAATATAAATCTCTAGTGTTTGTCTATGTCTTAATGACTACCTAAAAGAAAAACAAATGATTGTCTAACTAATTATGACTGTGTAAGTATTTGCACCCAATTACTTTCTCTTTCAGGTATCTCACAACTGGAAACAGCTGGCAGTTAATATCCAAAAATTTCGAAAAAAGTGCTAATTTCTTTCATATCCTCGGTGCTGCGGATGGTAAACACATTCCAACGGCGAGTCTTTCTTTTACAAAGATTATCATTCTGCTGTACTGACTGCTGTTGTTGACACTGGCTACAGATTCATTTGTGTGGATCTTCGGAGGTACGATGATGTGATTCATGCATCACCATAAAAAATTAAAAATTTCTATTATCGATTGTCCAATACACGAAAATACGAGTAATGCACATTTGTCGTTTTAAACTAAAATTGGTGAATATTCCAAAAGAAATTAACTTAAGATCCGATTTTGCAGGTATCATGATAAAAGCTTGATACATTCTCCAAAATTGCGTTCATGACATACGAGGTGCGACAATAAAGTAATGAGACTTAGTTTCTTTGCAAAAACCCTGCAGGCTTGCGGAGGCACAATATCTTTGACCTTGGTCTATAAGCTGCTTCTAGTCCAAGCGGCACATCGATGCAACTGCTCAGTCGTGAGTTGTGCTGTAATAAGTTAACACGTGTTTTTTTGTCTCGTCACGGAAAAATGTGGCAGCCAATCTGTTAGAGGAAACGGAAATCAATCCAAAATTGTTGAGCCGTGTTATTACTGGTGATGAAAGTTGGTTTTTTCAGTATAATCCTGAGACAAAACGCCAAAGTAGACTGAAAAAAGATGGCATCTCAAAGTAAAAAGTGAAATGCATGCATGCTTGTGTGCTTCTTTGATTCCAAGTGAATTGTTCATATAGAGTGGGTGCCTCCTGGACAAACAGTTAACCAATATTACTACAAAGAAATTTTAGAAAGACTTCATAAAAGAGTTCTTCGTGTCCGTGCCAACATTGCTGATAATTCGATTCTGCATCACGATAATGCGCCATCCCATACTGCTCTGTCAGTACAGCAATTTTTAACCACAAAACAAATTTCAGTACTACCACAGTCACCTTATTCACCAGATATCGCTCCATGCGACTTTTTCCTATTTCCAAGAGTCTAAACGGCGGTCAAGGGACACCATTTTCAAACAACACAATATGTCCAAAAAGATGTGACGATGGTCTTGGAGGATATTACAGAAGATGAGTTCCAGAAAAGTTACCATCAATGGCAGAAGCGCTGGAAAAAGTGTGTGCAATCAGAATGGAACTACTTTGAAGAGACAACACTAAACTTGACTAAAACGGTAAGCAACATTTATCACATCAGTCATTACTTTATTGTCGCACCTCGTGGGTGGATATTCGTGCAAAGCACAAGTGTGAAAACTGTACCCACTTAAAAATCATATTACTACCCAGCAAAGCGAACTGATTTCCTGGTGACGCGGACAACAACGTCGGTTTACGCCGGAGAAACAGAAAGGACGTATCAACTAAGAACACTTAAATGCGCTGTCACAGGCTACATATTTGTTCGCGCCACTGAGTGAGGTACCTACTAATAAAATCGGAAACAAACCATACAGATAACTCACCCGGCTGCTCATGACTCTGGTAGTAACCAAAAAAATGGCCTTCCCAATGATATCACTATCTTCAGCGCCGGTTCGAGAATACTTTTTCACACAAGCAACATATCAAGCGACCCCTCCGCCCACCTCCGTTTTTTCACATCACTGACATATCGTTTGCCGCCCCCGTTCTCTCTCCCTCCCTCATACAGCAGTTACCGTTCCCTGGCCTATTGATAACACCTTTAAAACTAAATCTGAATCCACTGAGCACGGAAATGGGTTATTTTCGCTAGTCACGACACATCTTGTGCAAAAATTTTCCACTAGAGTGGCCGCTTGGGCCTTAAAACAGTTACTGGCTATCTTTCTCAGCTGTTTCACAAGCTACGACATTGTCGCGAATAAAACAGTGACCCGTATATAGAATACATTTCCTTTAATTTTCGTCTATGGTCACAAACGTTTTGTTCACAGATTGCCGGTTTCGGCCTATAATGACCAACTTCAGATCTGCAGCACAAAATATGGGAAAAACATAAATACACTCGCAGATTGTCTACAGCGTAAAAACAATAAATACACCATAATGAAAAGTACTGCTGACACATATATCCATTGGTGCTCTTTAAGTATGAAGAGACATACCTGTGTTTTATAAAAACAGTGTCCTAATGTACTGCAAAATAGGTCGCTCTTTTAACTAAAACCTTAAAGAACACACAGCCACGGAACAAAACTGCTTTAGGACAGCATTTATCTGGAACTAATCATTCCATAGGCAGCATTGAGAATTGTATGCGTATTCTCCACAGAGTGGAAAAGGGCCATACTCTCAATTTGTTACAGGAGCTTGAAATGTAAAAAGCAAAAAACATAAACCAATAAAACTACTTAACTAGCAGAGCGACTTCGTACCCAATGCCTACTTTGCTTTTTTTTTTGACAATGGTTTAATTTAATCACTTTTTTCTTCATTGAATTTCGATTCCCCCCAAAGAGGGGGGGGGGGGGCTGGCAGCAGCTTAGTACGCTGCTCTTCAGCCTACAGAATTTTAGAAATATATGAATAAACAATAAAAGCAGGCGATAAAACGGTGATTTAAATTGTAAAACGGCGGAAAATTGTGGAAAGTTGAAACATAAAACAAAGGGTGGGTGATGCTAATAAAATACACAGGAAGCAGACATGTAAAATAGTAGACAGACAATTAAAATACACGGCGACAGTCTGGTTTCTGTTCGCAAGAGATATAAATATCACACCCAGCGACAGTATGATGTCAGTTTGCAACACTTTGGAAAAGACGCGCAACACTGAACACTGCACTAAAAAGTTGGCACAAGTATGACACACCACAGCCGAGGGCAGATGGGGGGAACCTGGACAGATGATGGGAAAGAAAAGGGGGAAGGAGAGGAAAAACGAAGTGGGGTAAGGGGGGAATGAGCCGACGGAGGACAAGGACTCGTAAGAGGGGGAGGGGGCTGGGCAGACGCGAGAGGGAGTGGGGAAAGGCAGAGAAGGGGAACGCAAAAGGACTCGGGGCGGGGAGGGGGTGGGGAGAAAGGGAGGCAGAGAGGGCATCATTGGGGAGGGAGATTTGAAGGAAGCCACCTTGGGAAAGGAGATGAAGGGTGTAGAGATGGAGGATAGGGAGGAACACAACAGTGAAGACACGGCAGACGGTGGGTGTTGGAGAAGAGAGGAGCAACCAGAGGATGAGGGGGATCAAGGCAGCAGGAGGCGTAGGGGATGCGGATATGTTCGAGTAATAGGAGCAGTTGGGGAAAGGAATCAGGTCGTAGAGGATCTGTGTGGGGGACGGGGAGGCATAGACAGAAGACGAGGCTGAGTGCATGGTGCTCGAGGATCTGGAAGAACTTACAGAATTTTGGGGGGGGGGGGGGGGGGTGGCGGGCGGATGTCCAGATGGGACTGGTATAACAAAGGATAGGATGGTAGAGGGGTTGAACCTGAGGGCGGGTGGGAGGGAGGAGAGAGGGCTGAGAGAGGGCTGAGAGAGGGAGGGCTGAGAGAGGGCTGAGAGAGGGAGGGCTGAGAGAGGGCTAAGAGAGGGAGGGCTGAGGGAGAGGGAGGAGAGAGGGCTGAGAGAGGGCTGAGAGAGGGAGGGAGAGGGAGGAGAGAGGGCTGAGAGAGGGAGGGAGAGGGAGGAGAGAGGGCTGAGAGAGGGAGGAGAGAGGGCTGAGAGAGGGAGGAGAGAGGGCTGAGAGAGGGCTGAGAGAGGGCTGAGAGAGGGCTGAGAGAGGGCTGAGAGAGGGCTGAGAGAGGGCTGAGAGAGGGCTGAGAGAGGGCTGAGAGAGGGCTGAGAGAGGGAGGGGAGAGGGCTGAGAGAGGGAGGGGAGAGGGCTGAGAGAGGGAGGAGAGAGGGCTGAGAGAGGGCTGAGAGAGGGAGGAGAGAGGGCTGAGAGAGGGCTGAGAGAGGGAGGAGAGAGGGAGGAGAGAGGGCTGAGAGAGGGCTGAGAGAGGGAGGAGAGAGGGAGGAGAGAGGGCTGAGAGAGGGAGGAGAGAGGGCTGAGAGAGGGAGGAGAGAGGGCTGAGAGAGGGAGGAGAGAGGGCTGAGAGAGGGAGGAGAGAGGGCTGAGAGAGGGAGGAGAGAGGGCTGAGAGAGGGAGGAGAGAGGGCTGAGAGAGGGAGGAGAGAGGGAGGAGAGAGGGCTGAGAGAGGGAGGAGAGAGGGCTGAGAGAGGGAGGAGAGAGGGCTGAGAGAGGGAGGAGAGAGGGCTGAGAGAGGGAGGAGAGAGGGCTGAGAGAGGGAGGAGAGAGGGCTGAGAGAGGGAGGAGAGAGGGCTGAGAGAGGGAGGAGAGAGGGAGGCAGAGGGAGGAGAGAGGGAGGAGAGAGGGCTGAGAGAGGGAGGAGAGAGGGCTGAGAGAGGGAGGAGAGAGGGCTGAGAGAGGGAGGAGAGAGGGCTGAGAGAGGGAGGAGAGAGGGAGGAGAGAGGGCTGAGAGAGGGAGGAGAGAGGGAGGAGAGAGGGAGGGAGAGGGAGGAGAGAGGGCTGAGAGAGGGAGGAGAGAGGGAGGGCGGGCGGGGCGGGGAGAGGGCGGGCGGGGCGGGGAGAGGGCGGGCGGGGCGGGGAGAGGGCGGGCGGGGCGGGGAGAGGGCGGGCGGGGCGGGGAGAGGGCGGGCGGGGCGGGGAGAGGGCGGGCGGGGCGGGGAGAGGGCGGGCGGGGCGGGGAGAGGGCGGGCGGGGCGGGGAGAGGGCGGGCGGGGCGGGGAGAGGGCGGGCGGGGCGGGGAGAGGGCGGGCGGGGCGGGGAGAGGGCGGGCGGGGCGGGGAGAGGGCGGGCGGGGCGGGGAGAGGGCGGGCGGGGCGGGGAGAGGGCGGGCGGGGCGGGGAGAGGGCGGGCGGGGCGGGGAGAGGGCGGGCGGGGCGGGGAGAGGGCGGGCGGGGCGGGGAGAGGGCGGGCGGGGCGGGGAGAGGGCGGGCGGGGCGGGGAGAGGGCGGGCGGGGCGGGGAGAGGGCGGGCGGGGCGGGGAGAGGGCGGGCGGGGCGGGGAGAGGGCGGGCGGGGCGGGGAGAGGGCGGGCGGGGCGGAGAGAGGGCGGGCGGGGCGGAGAGAGGGCGGGCGGGGCGGAGAGAGGGCGGGCGGGGCGGAGAGAGGGCGGGCGGGGCGGAGAGAGGGCGGGCGGGGCGGAGAGAGGGCGGGCGGGGCGGAGAGAGGGCGGGCGGGGCGGAGAGAGAGAGAGAGAGAGAGAGAGAGAGAGAGAGAGAGGGCGGGCGGGGCGGCGAGAGAGAGAGAGAGAGAGAGAGAGAGAGAGAGAGAGAGAGGGCGGGCGGGGCGGAGAGAGAGAGAGAGAGAGAGAGAGGGCGGGCGGGGCGGAGAGAGCGAGGAGGGGTGAGGGGAGAGCGAGGAGGGGTGAGGGGGAGAGCGAGGAGGGGGGAGGGGAGAGCGAGGAGGGGGGAGGGGAGAGCGAGGAGGGGGGAGGGGAGAGCGAGGAGGGGGGAGGGGAGAGCGAGGAGGGGGGAGGGGAGAGCGAGGAGGGGGGAGGGGAGCGAGGAGGGGGGAGGGGAGAGCGAGGAGGGGGGAGGGGAGAGCGAGGAGGGGGAGGGGAGAGCGAGGAGGGGGGAGGGGAGAGCGAGGAGGGGGGAGGAGAGAGCGAGGAGGGGGGAGGAGAGAGCGAGGAGGGGGGAGGAGAGAGAGAGGAGGGGGAGGAGAGAGAGAGGAGGGGGAGGAGAGAGAGAGGAGGGGGAGGAGAGAGCGAGGAGAGAGCGAGGAGGGGGGAGGAGAGAGCGAGGAGAGAGCGAGGGAGGGGGGAGGAGAGTGGGAGGGAGGGCGGGAGGAGAGTGGGAGGGAGGGCGGGAGGAGAGTGGGAGGGAGGGCGGGAGGAGAGTGGGAGGGAGGGCGGGAGGAGAGTGGGAGGGAGGGCGGGAGGAGAGTGGGAGGGAGGGCGGGAGGAGAGTGGGAGGGAGGGGGGAGGAGAGTGGGATGGAGGGGGGAGGAGAGTGGGATGGAGGGAGGAGATGAGAGTGGGAGGGAGGGAGGAGATGAGAGTGGGAGGGAGGGAGGAGAGTGGGAGGGAGGGAGGAGAGTGGGAGGGAGGGAGGAGAGTGGGAGGGAGGGAGGAGAGTGGGAGGGAGGGAGGAGTGTGGGAGGGAGGGAGGAGTGTGGGAGGGAGGGAGGAGTGTGGGAGGGAGGGAGGAGTGTGGGAGGGCGGGAGGAGTGTGGGAGGGCGGGAGGAGAGTGGGAGGGCGGGAGGAGAGTGGGAGGGCGGGAGGAGAGTGGGAGGGCGGGAGGAGAGTGGGAGGGCGGGAGGAGAGTGGGAGGGCGGGAGGAGAGTGGGAGGGCGGGAGGAGAGTGGGAGGGCGGGAGGAGAGTGGGAGGGCGGGAGGAGAGTGGGAGGGCGGGAGGAGAGTGGGAGGGCGGGAGGAGAGTGGGAGGGCGGGAGGAGAGTGGGAGGGCGGGAGGAGAGTGGGAGGGCGGGAGGAGAGTGGGAGGGCGGGAGGAGAGTGGGAGGGCGGGAGGAGAGTGGGAGGGCGGGAGGAGAGTGGGAGGGCGGGAGGAGAGTGGGAGGGCGGGAGGAGAGTGGGAGGGCGGGAGGAGAGTGGGAGGGCGGGAGGAGAGTGGGAGGGCGGGAGGATAGTGGGAGGGCGGGAGGATAGTGGGAGGGCGGGAGGATAGTGGGAGGGCGGGAGGATAGTGGGAGGGCGGGAGGATAGTGGGAGGGCGGGAGGATAGTGGGAGGGAGGGGGAGAGAGTGTGGGTGGAGTGAGGGAGGGAGGGGGAAGGGGAAGAGGAAGAGGAAAGGGCAAGAGAGGATGGTAAAGGGAGGGGAGTGGGTGAGCAGAGGGGAGGAGGATAGAGGGAGGGGAGTGGGTGAGCGGAGGGGAGGAGGATAGAGGGAGGGGAGTGGGTGAGCGGAGGGGAGGGGGATAGAGGGAGGGGAGTGGGTGAGCGGAGGGGAGGAGGATAGAGGGAGGGGAGTGGGTGAGCAGAGGGGAGGAGGATAGAGGGAGGGGAGTGGGTGAGCGGAGGGGAGTGGGTGAGCGGAGGGGAGTGGGTGAGCGGAGGGGAGGAGGATAGAGGGAGGGGAGAGGGTGAGCAGAGGTGAGGAAGATAGAGAGGGGGGAGGAGAGGGAGGGAGAAAGCAAGCAAGAGCGAGGTAGGGAAAGAGAAAGCAAGCAAGCAAGAGCGAGGTAGGGAAGGAGAAAGCAAGCAAGCAAGAGCGAGGTAGGGAAGGAGAAAGCAAGCAAGCAAGAGCGAGGTAGGGAAGGAGAAAGCAAGCAAGCAAGAGCGAGGTAGGGAAGGAGAAAGCAAGCAAGCAAGCAAGAGCGAGGGAGGGAGGGACTGGAGGAGGAGGAGGGAGGGAGAGACTGGAGGAGGAGGAGGAGGAGGGAGGGAGAGACTGGAGGAGGAGGAGGGGGGAGGGAGAGATTGGAGGAGGAGGAGGGGGGAGGGAGAGATTGGAGGAGGAGGAGGGGAGGGAGAGATTGGAGGAGGAGGAGGGGAGGGAGAGTTTGGAGGAGGAGGGGGGGAGGGAGAGTTTGGAGGAGGAGGAGGAGGGGAGGGAGAGATTGGAGGAGGAGGGGGGAGGGAGAGACTGGAGGTGGAGGAGAGACTGGAGGAGGAGGAGGGAGAGACTGGAGGTGGAGGAGAGACTGGAGGAGGAGGAGGAGGGAGGGAGGGAGAGAGAGAGAGAGAGAGAGAGAGAGAGAGAGGAAGAGAGGAAGGGAGGGTGAGGGGGGAGAGGGTGGTGATGGAGTAGGAGGTTGTGTGTTTGGGAGCAGGTCAAAGAGGAGAGGGGGTGAGGGAGAGGGAGTGGTAAGGAGAGTTGGAATGGAGTAGTGGCGCCAGGTCCGCGACACAAGGCTTCTTGTACCAGAAACATACATGTAGACTGCAGCAATAAAAGAAAATATGTACAAAGGCTGGTATTCGAACTCAGGTCTACTGATCATTAGGCAGATCCCACCAGTCACAATGCCATCCTCGTACAGTGGCTTCACACAACTGCACAAACTACCCTAGCATGTCTCCCTCCTCAATCCCAACTCCTATTCACATTCAGTCTCTTCATATTCCCAGTAAACTCTAACAGCATCACAGAATCATATTGTTTCATTTGATTTTGTTCTATATTTATATCGTCCTCCTATTGAATAGTTATATTTTATGAAATCTCTGTTAAGATATTTTGGACCTAGTGTGACAACTGTTGATTCTTCCAATGTTATTTTTTCTGCTCTCATCACTTTTTTAACTAAATTTTATCCCATTTTTAACACATTTAGTTAGCAACATGTAGCACTTACCTACAAGCCCCAAATTCTTATTTGGATTGTATTTCTTTGGGATTTATTATTCAGATTATTGTTTCATTACAGCACAGTTAATTAAAAGTTACAGTTAAATGAAATTAGCATAACAGTTTGTTATCTGCAAAAACTGTGAGCTAATCAGCATAATTTTACAAAGTGACCTACACCATTTCAGAGTTTAAGCATTTTAAATTGCCCAAAGCTAATTCTCTTCCGCAATAATTAAACTTTAAATTTTGGTTCAGTACCACTTTCCATAGCAGATATTTTCAAAACTGCTGTTAGATTTCGGACTTCAGCTATTTACTTTTGGTACCCTAACTTTTTAATACAGTATTGATTAACTTACTAATTAATAATATCATATATTTTAGATTTTTTAAGTATGGTGTCTACTCATGTAAACAAGGTGAAACACATTGCAGAAGAAAACAGTGTCCATGCATTTTTTCTACATTTGTAACTAGTAACGTTTTCTGCAATCCAAAGCTCCATTGATTCTCATAGTTCCTGTCTAGCCAGATTTCTAAATATGTATGTACTTTTCAAATATCAGTTTGTTCTTACACCCATCTATAAGTAGTCAGATGTCACTCAAAATAGGCGGTCTATGGTTGAGATCTGATGTGTAATGTCTGTGTCTACTGCACTCTGATCGTTTGGCTCAAGTTGTGGTTACATTTATTCTGTACACGAGAATACGTGCACCTGAAGCTCATGAATTTTAATATTCAATTAGTTTTGAATGAATTCAGGATGTAAAATTAATTAATATTCTGACTGAACTGCGTCCTGATTATCAAAAGTGTATAAGGTTACAGTCAGTGAAGTGTGTGACTGCTGAATTTGGTGATGTTAGTTATGGACCGACTTAAATGATGTGATAAATTACTAATGGCCTTTGCTAAATGTGAATTGTGACTTTTTAGATAAATGTGAACTGTTTAGTTTGTGTTGAAATCTTTGCCACTGTGACTGTGTGCTGGCCTGCATAATCGAGTTACAATTGTCTGTAGTGTAAAAACAGTATCCATTCTTAGAATTCAGATTTTGAAAGAGAAAAAATTGCATGTTAATATCAACTAAAATATGGTGGTGCATACATCAATGAACAAACACCATCCCATGTACAATTAATTTCCAGCGTGGCGGTGATTGAGAATGGTGCTACTGAGGGGGCAAGACTATCAAATCCATGTAAGTTCCGCCACACAGACTTAATTTTCCAAATGTGACCAGCGTTTGCAATTGCTGCTGACAGTGTATGAAGTGAAGAGTGTGCCTGTTTACTCATGGATGACCTACATTTCTGTTATTCTTATGGTCTTCCAGTAATTAAAGCAAGTTGATGACAAAAAAATGTGCAGAACATACTAGTTTTATATTTCCAACTGATGTATCTGCCTGCACTCTGTTTAAACAATCACAGAGCACTTTTAACTGAATTGTGAATTAAAAACAATATTATAGCAATGGAAAATCCAGGATGGAATAATGACAATATTATGAAAAGAATATTTCTACTTACCATGTAGATGATGTGTCACAGACAGGCACTTGTTTAGCACTCTCTTTGTTGTGCCTGTCTGCATTCAACATGTCTACTTTATGATGATAAGCAATCTATGCTTTTCATATTGTCTGTATTTTTAAAATCTGAGTGTCAAATATCATGCTTATCATAAGGATACAGACTGAAAAGTAGTCTCCAAAAGCTTGTAAAATGGGTCAATTACATGCCACTAGTAGCAGATATAATTCATTTGCTTCAGTTGTATGTTGTTGTCATTAGTCCAGAGACTGGTTGGATGCAGCACTCCATGCTACTACATCATGTGCAAGCTACTTCATCTCCAAGTAACTCCTGCAGCCTACATCCTTTTGAATCTGTCTAGCGTATTCATCTCTTGGTTTACCCTACAATACTACACTGGCGATTCCTTGATGCCTCAGAACATGGCCTACCAACCGATCCCTTCTTCTAGTTAAGTTGTGCCACAAATTCCTCTTCTCCCCAATTTCATTCAGTACCTCCTCGTTAGTTACATTATCTACCCATCTAATCTTCAGCATTCTTCTGTAGCACCACATTTCGAAAGCTATTTTCTTCTTTTCTATAAACTATTTATCATCCATGTTTCAATTCCATACATGGCTGCACTCTATACAAATACTTTCAGAAGAGACTTCCTGACACTTAAATCTATACTCGATGTTAACAAATTTCTCTTCTTCATAAACGCTTTCCTTGCCACTGCCAGTCTACATTTTATATCCTCTCTACATCAACCATCATCTGTTGTTTTGCGCCGCCCCCCCCCCCTCCCCTTTTAGCAAAACTCATCGACTACTTTTAAGTGTTTAAGTGTCTCATTTCCTAATCGAATTACCCTCAGCATCACCTGATTTAATTCAACTACATTCCATTATCCTCGTTTTGCTTTTGTTGATGTTCATCTTATATCCTCCTTTCAGGACACTGTCCATTCCGTTCAACTGCTCTTCCAGGTCCTTTGATGTCTCCGACAGAATTACAATGTCATCAGCAAACCTTAAGGTTTTTCTTTCTTCTCCATGGATTTTAATGCCTACACCAAATTTTTCTTTTGTTTCCTTTACTGCTTGCTCAATATTCAGATTGAATAACATCAGGGATAGGCTACAATCCTGTCTCACTCCCTTCCCAACAACTGCTTCCCTTTCATGTCCCTCGACTTTTATAACTGCCATCTGCTTTCTGCACAAACTGTAAATAGCCTTTCGCTCCCTGTACTTTACCCCTGCCACCTTCGGAATTTGAAAGAGAGTATTCCAATCAACATTATCAAAAGCTTTCTCTAAGTCTACAATTGCTAGAAATGTAGGTTTAGCTTTCCTTAATCTATTTTCTACAGTAAGTTGCAGGGTCGTATTATCTCGTGTTCCCACATTTCTATGGAATACAAACTGATCTTCCCCGAGGTCAGCTTCTACCAGGTATTCCGTTCATCTGCAAAGGATTCGTGTTAGTATTTTGCAGCTGTAGCTTATTAAACTGATAGTTTGGTAATTTTCACACCTGTCAACACCTACTTTCTTTGGGATTATAATTATGATAGGATTAGAATTATGATATTCTTCTTGAAGTCTGAGGGTATTTTGCCTGTATCATACATCTTGCCCACCAGACGGTAGCATTTTGTCAGGGCTGGCTGTCCCAAGACTATCAGCAGTTCTAATTGAATGTTTTCTATTCCCGGGGCCTTGTTTCGACTTAGATCTTTCAGTGCCCTGTCGAATTCTTCATGCCGAATTCTTCATGCAGTATCATATCTCCCATTTCATCTACGTCCTCTTCCATTTCCAAAATATTGCCCTCAAGTACATCATCCTTGTATAGACCCTCTATATACTCCTTCCACCTTTCTGTTTTCCCTCCTTTGCTTAGAAATGGTTTTCCATCTAAGCTCTTAATATTCATGCAAGTGGTTCTCTTTTTCTCCAAAGGCCTCATTAATTTTCCTGTAGGCAGTGCCTATCTTACCTCTAGTGATACATGCCTCTACATCCTTCCATTTGTCCTCTACCCATACCTGCTTAGTCATTTTACACTTCCTGTAGATTTCATTTTTGAGATGTTTGTATTCCTTTTTGCCTGCTTCATTTACTGCATTTTTATATTTCCTCCTTTCATCAATTCAGTTCACTATCTCTTCTGTTACCGAAGGATTTTTACTAGCCATTGTCTTTTTACCTACTTGATCCTCTACTGCCTTCACTAATTCATCTCCCAAAGCTATCCATTCTTCTCTTTCTGTATCTCTACAATCTCTGGTTCTTTCAGTTTATCCAGGTCCCATCTCCTTAAATTCCCATCTTTTTGCTGTTTATTCAGTTTTAATGTACAGTTCATAACCAATAGATTGCGGTCAGCATCCACATCCACCCATGGAAATGCCTTACAGTTTAAAACCTGGTTCCCCAATCTCTCTCTTGCCATTATATAATCTATCTGAAACCTTCCAGTGTCTCCAGGCCTCTTCCACATATACAACCTCCTATCATGATTCTTAAACAAAGTGCTAGCTATGATTACGTTATGCTCTGTGCAAAATTCTACCAGATGGCTTCCTCTTTCATTCTTTACCCCCATTCCATATTCACCTACTTTTCCTATTCTTCCTTTTCCTACTATAAAATTCCTGTCCCCCATGAGAGTCAGGTAAGTCTTTAGTGCCTGGAAATACTGCAAGCAGGACAACTGCTTTACATTAGCTAGCAAATAGCATGGTGCAGTCCGTGTAAGAAACATACTATGTAGCCCCTACACCTCACTACAGCACCCCTATTTGCCCATAAAGATGTCATACTTTACAGTATTTCTAAACCAATGTACTCCAAATTTGATATAACAGTTCATGGGTGAATGGCCAGATGTTGTGTCCAACTGAGCACAATATTTCGGCAAGCAACCATGTACTCATCATCAGCGTACCTGATGATGATAGCAATGTGGTCAGTTGCCAAAACATTTTGGCCATTGGACACCTGGCCATTGACCTGTGAACTATTTTTTCAGGAATTAAACCAGAAGAAGTTGAAAAGTTAGCTACTCCAAATTTATATTTCAATCTCCATTTTACATTATGATAAATAAGCTCCATAATTTTAATACTGCATGTAGTGATATATGTAAACATAATGATTTCTTAGCACTTCTGATTGTATCTTTTATTTTTGCCTTCCATATCTTGATACACTCACGACAAAGCTGTATATAACCCTGAATGGACTGGGATATACAATGTGCGGTAGGGAGAATAACTTTTTGTCACTTCAGAATTCTTCAGTGCTCTCTAAACTGATTCACCAGATGCACATAGAAGAGAAAATTATCCAGAACAGAACTACCCTCTCTAGCTACAAACACAATGGAAGGTGTCTTGTTTTGTACGAAGACCCACAGGAGTGTTGCGGAGATATTGTATTAAACAGTATGGAAGAAAAACAAAAATTGGAGTTTAACATCCTGTCAGTGAAAAAGGCCATTACAGACAGAGCATATGATCAGACGGGGGAAGGTATTCAGTTGTGTCATTTTCAATGAAACCATCCTAGCATTTACCTTAAGTGATTTAGGGAAACTATGAAAAACCTTGACCTGGATGGCTGGACCAAAAGCAAGCCCAGTGTCTTAACCAATCTGCCAGCTTACTCACTTGAGTGCTACGTCATTTCACTGTCATATTCCTTTTTGTCATGACAGAAGGTTCTGCATGGGTGGGAGGCTGGAAGAGAGAATGAACAGCTGCTGATAAAATTAACTACAGCCATACTGTACCTCCCCTTCCTCTATCACAAAAAAGTTATCTTCATCCATAGAAGCATAGAGAATAGTCCTCCCACTCAGCTTTTTACTCCAGCAAAAGGACTCTCTAGTTTATGGTGGTTACAGAGCGCACAGTTCATAATGTCACTTCCAGATGTGGTATGTTATTTTTCAGACAAGTGGGTAGTTATGAGTTTAAGTCAGCTATTTTTATAGATTGTGAAAAGTCATGTATTATCAAATTTTTCCCTTAAACTTTTATGGTGTAACTCATATTTGCAGAGTATGTGGCTCATTTTACATACCTACCTACACCTAACTATCTTTGAACTTCCATTCATGAACTGCACACAAGAAAAAGGCTGGTGAAAATTTTTATTTGGGTGCATATAAAGATATACCAGTGATGTTCACATTGTACAGCACTTCACATGTGTGTGTGTGGGGGGGAGGGGGGGGGTGTGTTTCTTTTTGAAGTAGTCCTGCCTTATTTTACTTCCTGTTTCAAATAATTTGGACTCATTAATTTCAGTTTTATGCTACATATTGGCTTCGTAAATCTGAGACTGAAATCTAATTGTGGTGCTACTCTGATATAACTTTCACTTCTTACCTCCCAGAATCAATTTTCATTCAGCAGTGAAGTGTGCACCAACCTGAAAATTCCAGATTAAAACAGTATGATGAATTGGGACCTTTGCCTTCTGTGAGCAAGTGCTTTACAGATTGAGCTATTCAAGCACGGCTCATGACCTGTCCCACAGATTTACTTCTGCCACTTCCTCAACTCCTACCTTTCCAAACTTCACGAAAGTTCTCCTCCATAACTTGCAGCATTAGCACTCCTGGAAGAAAGGAGATTGCAGACACCTTTCCAGCCCTGTTAAGATCACTGTCACCATGAACTAACTGGTTTACAAACTTCAAATGAAGCTGTTGCAGAATCATGAATAACCCACTCAACAAACTCTCGAAGAAATATAATAATCATCTAGAAATGATTGTGACAGAGATATGGCTTTAATTTTACAGAATATTAAAAATTAGTGTTCAATGACCTAGTTATTCTGCAGCCATCAATGCAACGTTCACACCACGGGACACAAAATCCCTTTACCTTTCTTGCAAACAGGTTGCTGAATTTTATATTTTAAGCAAGCAACTGACAAGTCAGTACTGAAACAAAATAAGAAGCAATGCCACATAATGATGTTATGTCCCATGTCAGTACTCTATTTTCTCAGTATTATTAAGTGTCTACTACATATGAATACAGCTTCTTTATTCCAAATATAACTGCAGTCTTAAGTATTGGTGGTGGAATATAAAATGTTGGTGACATGGCATCATTCAACAACAGTTTTCCAGTTGGTATCTTATGTAAAAGGTACATCATTCAACCTTCCCAAACTAGTGCACTGACACAATATTGCAATTAAATTAAATGAATTCACTCCATGCACAAATCTAAACTGTAGTATGGTAAACTGAATGGTATAAATTCAACGGAACAGGATGTTAAAAATCTTGCAAGCTAAACCGAACAAAGGAAAGAGAGAGTAAATCATGTAACCAGTCATAATCACTTGCCACAAAAGAAAATATATCTGATTAATACACAGAGACAGACACATTCAGAACTAATACGGCTGTCAGAAATAGTTAAAAATATATTTCACATGCAGGAAACATGTCTTAACACCACCATATTACATTCTTGTAGGCCATTTCAAAGATAATTCCTGTCCCCAGTTACATTGTTAGTGACAGGAATATGAACATAATTATACAAGGGATGATTAGACCGAAAAGTCAGAAATTGTCAGGTAAGACAGATCAGTGACAAACAGAGAGAAGCACGAGATGAAAAGGGAACGAAAGAAGAAATACAAAACGATAGATAGGAAACAAAAATAAAAGAATATATTTGCAGAATAAGGTGCCATAAAGAATGTTCTTCATTCTACAGGCAAGGGACGACAGCAACTCAATACATTGTCAAGTGATTTCTTACAATGTAGGAATACAAGTAAACTTTTTCTCTGGTGCAGAACATTCTTTCCACGAAGGAACAGAAATATAGCCATCTGTTTACCGCACAAGCCATCTTTATGGTCTTTCCCAGGAATGGCATCCCAGTTTTACAATTTTGAACATGCTGAGAAGCATGCCCTTGGTACCCATGACATCCCTTGTGTAGATTTCAACAAACCTCTTTTATGATAGGCTCT
This sequence comes from Schistocerca nitens, assembly GCF_023898315.1. Classification (NCBI taxonomy): domain Eukaryota; kingdom Metazoa; phylum Arthropoda; class Insecta; order Orthoptera; family Acrididae; genus Schistocerca; species Schistocerca nitens. The sequence continues at coordinate 1,133,490,736 of NC_064614.1, read as the reverse complement.
TCTCTTCTTCAACCCTTTATTTATTCCCCCACCTCATCCCTCTTTTCCAGTGCTGTGCAGCCTCACCAGCACTTCTAACTGCTTTCTCCTTGGCGGTGTTCCATTAACTCCAGAATTTCAATATTCTTACATTGTTTTGCTGTTTCAAACCCAACATACTAATCCCACATTCTGAATTTGTATGGAAATGTTACTTAGCATCCAAATAAGAAAAATAAACTCCAATAACAAATGTGACAACAAGTCAAATCATTGATGAATTAAATTTTCACTCTGCAGTGGAGTGTGAGCTGATATGAAACTTCCTGGCAGATTAAACTGTGTGCCAGACCGAGACTCTAACTCGGGACCTTTGTGTAGATTTCAACAAGTGCTCTACCGACTGAGCTACTCAAGCATGACACATGACTAATCCACACAGCTTCAATTCTGCCAGTACCTCATCTCCTACCTTCCAAACTTCACAGTACACAGTAGCTCTTCTGTGGACCTTGCCGAACTAACACTCCTGGAAAAAAGGATATGCCACAAAGTTTCATACCACCGCACATTCCGCTGCAGAGTGAAAATGTCATTCTGGAAACATCCCCCAGGCTGTGGCTAGACCATGTCCCCGCATATCCTTTCTTACAGGAGTGCTAGTTCTGCAAGGTTCACAGAAGAGCTTCTGTGAAGTTTGGAAGGTAGGAGACGAGGTACTGTCGGATTGAAGCTCTGAGGATGAGTCGTGCTTGGGTAGTTCAGATGGTAGAGCACTGGCCCGCGAAAGGCAAAGGTCCCAAGTTCAAGTCTCAGTCTGGAAAACAGTTGTAATCTGCCAGAAGTTTCAAATCAATGATGCTTATCACCAGAAAATTGCTTCCTCATATTCCTGGAATCCAATAGCATCCACAATGAACATAAATACGTAGGCATGAAAGTTCTATCATAAGCTGGAAACATTGACCACATTTATAAATCATCTATGAAGAATGATAAGTTTGTTGGCAGTATTGACAAAAAACTGGAAATCACATTATTTCTGAACAGCGGAATTTTAATGAGACAAATAAGTGTTCCATAAATCTATTTTTATCTGCCTGCTAACAAATGTCAGGGCACAATCTTACAAAAACACAACCCCTCTCTCTCTCTCTCTCTCTCTCTCTCTCTCTCTCTATATATATATATATATATATATATATATATATATATATAGAAGGAAACATTCCAAGCGTGAAAAATATAAAAACAAAGATGATGAGACTTACCAAACAAAAGCACACACACACGTGTGTGTGTGTGTGTGTGTGTGTGTGTGTGTGTGCGTGTGTGTGTGTGTGCGTGTGTGCGCGCGCGCGAGCGCGCGCGCGAAAGGCAAAGGTCCCGAGTTAGAGTCTCCGTCTGGCACACAGTTTAATCTGCCAGGAAGTTTCATATCAGCTCACACTCCACTGCAGAGTGAAAATTTAATTCATCAATGATTTGACTTCTTGTCACATTTGTTACTGGAGTTTATTTTTCTTATTTGGATGCTAAGTAACATTTCCATACAAATTCAGAATGTGGGATTAGTATGTTGGGTTTGAAACAGCAAAACAATGTAAGAATATTGAAATTCTGGAGTTAATGGAACACCGCCAAGGAGAAAGCAGTTAGAAGTGCTGGTGAGGCTGCACAGCACTGGAAAAGAGGGATGAGGTGGGGGAATAAATAAAGGGTTGAAGAAGAGAAGAGCCTATCATAAAAGAGGTTTGTTGAAATCTACACAAGGGATGTCATGGGTACCAAGGGCATGCTGCTCAGCATGTTCAAAATTGTAAAACTGGGATGCCATTCCTGGGAATGTTCTGCACCAGAGAAAAAGTTTACTTGTATTCCTACATTGTAAGAAATCACTTGACAATGTATACCTGTCCTTTTTTCCCCCTAAGGTAAGTCTTTCCGCTCCCGGGATTGGAATGACTCCTTACCCTCTCTCTTGAAACCCACATCCTTTCGTCTTTCCCTCTCCTTCCCTCTTTCCTGATGAAGCAACCGTTCATTGCGAAAGCTCGAATTTTGTGTGTCTATTGACCTGCCAGCACCAGGGGCGGTTACAGGGGTAGGAGCCAGAGGGTAGGGAAGGTGGTTTGGGAATTTCATAGGGATGAACCAAGAGGTTACTAAGGTTAGGTGGACGGCAGAAAGACACTCTTAGTGGAGTGGGGAGGATTTCATGAAGAATGGATCTCATTTCAGGGCAGGATTTGAGGAAGTCATATCCCTGCTGGAGAGCCACATTCAGAGTCTGATCCAGTCCCGGAAAGTATCCTGTCACAAGTGGGGCACTTTTGAGGTTGTTCTGTGGGAGGTTCTGGGTTTGAGGGGATGAGGAAGTGGCTCTGGTTATTTGCTTCTGTACCAGGTCGGGAGGGTAGTTGCGGGATGCGAAAGCTGTTTTCAGGTTGTTGGTGTAATGGTTCAGGGATTTAGGACTGGAGCAGATTCGTTTGCCACGAAGACCTAAGCTGTAGGGAAGGGACCGTTTTATGTGGAATGGGTGGCAGCTGTCATAATGGAGGTACTGTTGCTTGTTGGTGGGTTTGATGTGGATGGATGTGTGAAGCTGGCCATTGGACAGATGAAGGTCAACGTCAAGGAAAGTGGCACGGGATTTGGAGTAGGACCAGGTGAATCTGATGGAACCAAAGGAGTTGAGGTTGGAGAGGAAATTCTTCACTGTGAGTCCAGATCATGAAGATGTCATCAATAAATCTGTACCAAACTTTGGGTTGGCAGGCCTGGGTAACCAAGAAGGCTTCCTCTAAGTGACCCATAAATAGGTTGGCGTACGAGGGGGCCATCCTGGTACCCATGGCTGTTCCCTTTAATTGTTGGTATGTCTGGCCTTCGAAAGTGAAGAAGTTGTGAGTTAGGATGAAGGTAATGAGGAAAGAGGTTTTAGGTAGGTTTTTTTTTTTTTTTTGTGGTTTTAGGGCGCACAACTTCAACGGTCATTAGCGCCCAGACTACGTTAGGAATGCACCGCGAGTCACAAGTTTAAAACAGCAACGAAACGGAAAACACGATAAAAGACAGACTGACAGGCATAGGATTAAAAAAGAAAACAGCATAATCAAATGTCCTTTGAGAGGGTTGTCAAATTGATAAAATAAAGAACGCGAGCAGCTGCTCGTGGGTCATCCGCTAAAATGGCTTCTACAGTACAGGGCAGGCCAAGATCAAGACGCAGGGTGTTAAAATCCGGACAGGACGTTAAAATGTGGCGGACCGTCAGCAATTGCCCACATGGGCAGAACGGCGCCGGCGCAGCCGTCAGCAGATGGCGATGGCTGAACCAGCAGTGTCCAATTCGTAACCGGGCCAAAACTACCTCCTCCCGCCGAGAAGGGCGTGAGGAGGACATCCAAGCCACGGGAAGAGGTTTTAAGGCCCGAAGCTTGTTGTCTGTAAGTGCAGCCCAATCGGCATGCCACAACGATAAAATGCGCCGACAAATTACCCTGCTACAATCTGATGAAGGGACACAACAAGAAGCTGTCCGAGGCTGGAGGACCGCAGCCTTGGCCGCGGCATCTGCAGCTTCGTTCCCGGGGATACCGACATGGCCAGGAACCCACATAAAGCTAACCGGAGAACCGACATCCACCAGCTGCTGAAGAGAGCGTTGGATCCGGTGCACGAAAGGGTGAACCGGGTACGGATCACTGAGGCTCTGGATAGCGCTCAGGGAATCGGAGCAGATGATATATCCAGAATGTCGGTGGCGGCAGATGTAAAGAACAGCCTGGTAGAGGGCAAAGAGCTCAGCTGTGAAGACCGAACAATGGCCATGGAGCCGGTATTTGAAACTTTGTGCCCCGACAATAAAAGAACACCCGACCCCGTCATTGGTCTTAGGTAGGGTGGCACTTGATCGGTGTGAAAGGAAGTGCTCCATCGCAGTAAGGCCCTGGACGTGTGGGATATTTGTGTACAGGGAAGTGGCATCAATCATTACAAGGATGGTTTCCGGGGTAACAGATTTGGTAAGGATTCCAGGCGTTCAAGAAAGTGGTTGGTGTCTTTGATGAAGGATGGGAGACAGCATGTAATGGGTTGAAGGTGTTGATCTACGTAGGCAGAGAGATGTTCTGTGGGGGCTTGGTAACCAGCTACAATGGGGCAGCCGGGATGTTTGGGTTTGTGAATTTTAGGAAGTAGGTAGAAGGTAGGGGTGTGGGGTGTCGGTGGGGTCAGGAGGTTGATGGAGTCAGGTGAAAGGTTTTGTGGGGGGTCTAAGGTTCTGAGGATTCCTTGAAGCTCCGCCTGGACATCAGGAATGGAATTACCTTGGCAAACTTTGTATGTAGTGTTGTATGAAAGCTGACGCAGTCCCTCAGCCACATACTCCCGACGATCAAGTACCGCGGTCGTGGAACCCTTGTCAGCCGGAAGAATGATGATGGATCGGTCAGCCTTCTGATCACGGATAGCCTGGGCTTCAGCTGTGGTGATGTTGGGAGTAGGATTAAGGTTTTTCAAGAAAGATTGAGAGGCAAGGCTGGAAGTGAGAAATTCCTGTAAGGTTTGGAGAGGGTGATTTTGAGGAAGAGGAGGTGGGTCCCACTGTGATGGAGGACAGAACTGTTCCAGGCAGGGTTCAATTTGGATAGTGTCTTGAGGAGTTGGATCATTAGGAGTAGGATTAGGATTATTTTTCTTCATGGCAAAGTGATATTTCCAGCAGAGACTACGTGTGTAGGACAGTAAATCTTTGACGAGGGCTGTTTGGTTGAATCTGGGAGTGGGGCTGAAGGTGAGGCCTTTGGATAGGACAGAGGTTTCGGATTGGGAGAGAGGTTTGGAGGAAAGGTTAACTACTGAATTGGGGTGCTGTGGTTCCAGATTGTGTCGACTAGAATTTTGAGGTTTTGGTGGGAGTGGAGCTGGAAGTGGGAGATTGGGTAGATGGGAGAGACTGGGTCTGTGTGCAATGAGAGGAGGTTGAGGTTAGTTGGAAAGGTTGTGGAGGGTGAGTGAGTTGCCTTCCGAAGGTGGGAAACTAGGAGATTAGATAGTTTTTTGAGGTGGAGGGTGACATGCTGTTCTAATTTGAGGTTGGCCTGTAGGAGGATGCTCTGAACAGCCAATGTGGATGTGGGAGAGGAAAGATTGAGGACTTTGATTAGGGATAGGAGTTGACGGGTGTGTTCATTGGCTGAGTTGATGTGTAGTTGAAGAATTAGGCGGGCGAGGGCAATGGATTGTTCAGTTTGGAACTGGTATAGGGACTGATGGAAAGAAGGGTTACAGCCAGAGATGGGAACTCCCAAACCACCTTCCCTACCCTCTGGCTCCTACCCTTATAACCGCCCCCGGTGTAAAACCTGTCCCATGCACCCTCCCACCACCACCTACTCCAGTCCTGTAACCTGGAACGTGTACACGATCAAAGGCAGAGCCACGTGTGAAAGCACCCACGCGATTTACCAACTGACCTGCCTACACTGTGAAGCCTTCTATGTGGGAATGACCAAAAACAAACTGTCTATTCGCATGAACGGACACAGGCAGACAGTGTTTGTTGCTAATGAGGATCACCCTGTGGCTAAACATGCTTTGGGGCACGGGCAGCACACCTTGGCACAGTGTTACATCATCAGGGTTATCTGGATACTTCCCACTGACACCAACCTATCAGAATTCCGGAGATGGGAACTTGCCCTTCAATATATCCTCTCTTCCCGTCACCCACCAGGCCTCAACCTCCGCTAATTTCAAGTTGCCCCCCTCGTACATCACTTTTCACTCAACATCTTTGCCTCTGTACTTCCATCTGAACTGACATCTCTGCCCAAACTCTTTGCCTTTACATATGTCTGCCTGTGTCTGTATATGTGCGGATGGATGTGCGCGTGCACACACACACACACACACACACACACACACACACACACACACACACACACACACACACACACACACCCATCCATCCGTACATATACAGACACGCACACGCGCATGTATAACTGTCCCTTTTCCCCCCCTAAGGTAAGTCTTTCCGCTCCCGGGATTGGAATGACTCCTTACCCTCTCCCTTAAAACCCACAACCTTTCGTCTTTCCCTCTCCTTCCCTCTTTGCTGATGAAGCAACCATGGGTTGCGAAAGCTTGAAATTGGTGTGTGTGTTTCTGTGTTTTTTATTGTGTATCTACCAGCGCTTTCTCGTTTGGAAAGTCACAGCATCTTTGTTTTTTAATATATTTTTCGCATGTGGAATGTTTGTATCTATTATCCTCTGCGTGTGTGTGGGAGGGAGTGGAGGAGGGGGGAGGGGGAGGCCACACATGTAATATCTGTCTCACGCAAGTTCAAAAGATGTAATGATTCCATTAAATTTGTGCACATACAGTGTGTCATCTACATTTTGAATGTGAATGTATCATCTGGCGACTTACCATTTTGGTACATAATTCAAAAAATACACTATTATTAAAAACAGCTATCATCAAAGGGATGAGAAACAACTAATCCCATTGAACTATTGTATTAATTATGTTATAGTCGTAACATGTTAGTGATTAAATTGTTGGTTTTAAGGGCACAACCTGCTGGCCTTCATTACACCAACAACTGTGCAATCACGTTAAACAGCAGGTTTTGTTTTCATTACTTAATGTTCCTAGATCCTAGTAACGAAATATTGTTATAAACATTAGGAATTACTTTGAGTTTCCTAGGGTCAAAGATGACATCAACTTTCTCTTTGTTGCATGTGCAGCCATAAAGTGGTACCTGAACTTTTACTGCTTAATACATTATGCAATATTGCTACGTAGTAATCACACTAGAGCAATATGCAGGATTTGAATCACGTCACAAAAGCAGAACAGCTTTTACTGAATTCAGATGGAAAGATAAATCATTTGAATGAAACAAAACAATGGAAGTTTGACAGAAATAGTAAGTGATTTGTCACATGCGAATCATTTTCTAAAAGTCTTTTATGTTACAGCTAAATTTTATTAATAGTATTAACATATTCATAGCCAAAAAACAATGAAAAGGGAAAGAGAAGAAAAATCGAAGAAAGGGACAAAAGAAAGAAAGAACACACAGTTTTAGAACCCACAGAGTTGAAGCTGTTGTGGTAGTTCTCGAAACATAAGTATAGTTCGACTTCTGTTGAATTGTGATAATATAACAACCTCTTCAATTTTTAAGATCACACTAAGGCCAAAGTACAATTATACTTGGAGTCCCATAAAAAAATATTTCCTTACGGGTAGGTTGTATGTCTATTCCTAAGAACATTTTTTATCTCATTTAATTTTGGTTTGTATTGTTGACTCTCTCTCTCTCTCTCTCTCTCTAAATCCGCTGTTTTCTATAGATGTTATGGACATTCAGTTTTGGTTTTTGGTTTACAAACATTGATTTTACTGAATACATTTCCTGGTTACATCTGCAGTATGTATTGCTCAGTTGAGTGCAGTTACAAACTCTGCATTTACAAGAGTAAGAGAACAAAACAACCAAATGTGCAGAACAAAGCAATAAGTTAAATTAAAGAGTAGATTTCTTGTGCACATACCATCAAAATAATGGTTTCTGTCGAAAGAGTGCAGATAAATAACTGTACATTTAATTTCATTGGACTATAATGTTTCCCATAAATTTTACTGTACTGTGCATGTTTTTCAATTCTCATGCTGATGCTAACTAGTAAGTTAGCCAGTGGAAAAATAACACTTCTACACATAACACATGTTTCTAAATACACAAATGAAACAATAATAAGGTGAATTTAGCATACAGTTAACAAAAATCTTCAAGTGAGAAATTGTTAACAAAGTCTACCTGGAGCTACAATTATCCCTGAAGATCAAATAAATCAGATGCTATGACTTAAAAAAGTAACAGCACAGCAGTAAAATATAAGAGAAAAATTTAAAATCTTTCTACAGTGGATTGTGATTCCACAGTACTGATAAAATATTCAGCAACACAGATATAAATTAAAACCAAAACATTCCAGTTCAATTCCAGCAGATTAACAAATGAATAACGCTGATCGTAATTCTGCTGTAACTTACCAGTTCTAAAATTTAACCACAGCTCTCAATATTTTCTCTAACTGAATACTCGTAAATACCTACATGCAGATGTCTCCATTTTTGTTTTGGTTACATTTAATTGTAACCAACAAAGAATACTGAAATGTTCTAAAGTGTCACACATGATGCTGCATTTAAAGAACTCACACAAACTGGAATCAGTTACACGAAAGAACACACGAAACTCTTCTGAAGCTGTGTAATACTGGTAAGGCCAAGCACATCTCTCCAGATATGCAAAACTATGTATTAAGTAACGCTGGGCACTGTTACAAGAATCTATCAACAACAGCAAAGCAGGAGAAATCAAATTAAAACTCAAAAAGTCTACTAAACTCCTTCACAACAGAAGGAAGGAAAAATTTGGTTTAATGTTCGCTAACAATTGTCACAGGAGTTGATGGATTTATCTTACAATGTTGGTGTCCCTCTGCATCACCCCACACAACATGAAGTCAGTGGGTAACAGCATCATAACTCAGCACTTGAGTACTTGAGGTTCCCCCCCCCCCTCCCCCCTTGTGTACCAGTACACAATATATGAAAGAACAGGGTAACCACCATATAGCAACACTATTACTTAGTTTCCACAATCAACTCTATTGCAAAATTAAGCAAATTCAACAGAACAACATACTTCTTGAAGAACACAATGTTTTGAAAGAATGCATTGACTTTTTTTAAAATTTTTGAAGATTTTGGAAGTAACAGTGAACTTTCAGCTGACCTTGTCCTCTCAAATGGCAGCACAAAATACAATGTGTGTTATGGAGATGGTAAGTTTCTAATGAAGTATTTCTTTTTATTTCATAATCAGGCAAACTGTATAAATATGATCTGATGAATATTTTAAAACAATAGTTCTTGCACTGAAATGTCATTCATAACAACAACACTTCACACTGCAATACAAGTTAAAGATTTCGTGAGATAGGCAAGTATAAGTAAGCAAACTTTTGATGCAGGGTGAAGATTCTGCACAACAAAAAACACATCACAAATATCTACTCACCAGACCACGTAATTTCATTACACACTGATACTGCATTAATATACATAACTTCAAAGAAACATGAGGTTCTGTGTAACACTTTGATCTCACACACTTAATTTTATGACTGTGCTAATTTGTCGTCTGGTCTGTAAGTAAATGCTACTAGAACACACAACGCACACACGCCTGTCTACACACAAACTGACGTGCACGCACACACGCGTGCGCCTACACACACACACACACACACACACACACACACACACACACACACACACACACGCCTGTCTACACACAAACTGACGTGCACGCACACACGCGTGCGCCTACACACACACACACACACACACACACACACACAAACTTTTCACACGAGAAGTTATTTACTACAATCCCGTCAAATGTAGACTCCTTATTCTAAGAAAAAAAAAAAAAAAAAAGAACAAAATTCAGAAATTTTTTATCATATGTTACAACAAACTTTGTTTAGAGAGATTTCATAATTATTACAGAAATAGCTCTAAACAAGCCTGCATTCACATATTTCTTTTCTGAATATCGTCACACCTTGCATAAAAGTCACTACCAATTAACACTAAGTAAAACTTGCCAATTAAGTGAACAAAGTGTCTCTGTAAAACCAGAGATACCAATTCCAATATTGTATAATGCACACATGTGTACAAAATGTTTATATAGTAATATTACATATAGTAGATCAAAAGCATTCTAAAAAATCTTATCAATTCTGTAATGAGTACGAATACAGTTAACACATTGCTTTCTTCTCTTTATTTTCTAGCACAATGACTACTGCAATCTTGCAGAAACAACACACTAAAAACTAAAACAAAACTGAGTACAGTTTTGGCTTACCCTAAGTTTGAAATGAAGAGGGGAAAATAATTCATGGCTCAGCCAAACAAGACACAATGCTCCATTTTCAACCAAAGCCAGCAGACCTTTCACAGATTAGTGACTTTCGTATCCGATGGAGCACCTTGTCTCATTCTTTTCAATAACAATCTTCCCTTGTGAGAGTGCAGTACAATCACCACATGGCCTACAGTACTTCTAACTACACAAATATCTTAACTGTACGTTTTTTTTTTTTTGCAAATATTTAGAAGGATTTGAAGAGTCTGCATCAAAGCAGTACTGATAACACAAACGCACACAAAAATGTGTACAGCCATTAGCACACAGTGAATCTACCATCCTACCATTCACTTGCTGCAACTGCACTCAGTCAAGAATGGGAGTTATGCATCCCTCGTGCACATTTAATTTTAGACTCAACATCCTTTCAATTACAAAAATTCTACAGTAATCATAACAAAAGCAAACGAAAAGATTAATTAGTAGGCACAGTTAGAAAAAACATTTCAATCAGTTTCAAACTCAGATTCCCCAGCAGATGTTTCTGTACAGACAATGCCATTCTCTGTAACAGTCTGCAACTGTTCAACAGCATCAATGCCATTAACTTGTCCATGATCCTCAACTAAATGTTTCTGCAATAGTTCGGACTGAAAAAAATTTTGAGGACATGATGGACATTTGTATGAACCTTTGTGTGACTTCTTGTGTTTCCACAGGACTGACTGACGAGAGAAGCAGCGGCCACATTCAGAACACGAAAATGGCTTTTCACCTGTGTGGATTCTCACATGCTGTATGAGGTATTTTTCCTTCTTGAACTGTCGCTGGCAGATCTGGCAAGTGATGCCAGGACCATCCCCTGATGTAGTAACATTGGGGCCTTCTTCATCACCATCATCATCATCGTCGTCATCGTCATCATCAACTGTAGTGACATCTACATCATCATCTTTCATGGTAATCGTTCCAGGATCACTTCCTTTCATTTGGAAGTTTTGAGCATTTGTTTTTGAAGTGCTTACCACGCCATTTGCTGCTGTACTGCCCCCAGGAGTATTTGGAGTGGTATGGATTTTCATATGCTGTAGGAGATATTTTTCCTTTGAACATTTTCGGTCACAAATTGGGCAACTGACACCACCACCTTGAGGAGTACTTTGAGTGCTTGGTGTGCTTCTATGAATCATTAGATCATCTTGAGCAAGACATTTGTGCCTCCTGAATGCTGATGTATTACTAAATGTCCTCCAGCATGCATTGCACCTGAAAGTCAAAGTTACAAATGATTAAATAGACTGCACATACCAAATCATAAAAATTTAGACAATATGCTATGAAATACTTACAGAAATAAATGTTACAAAATGAAATAATATTTCAGCCACCTACTGATTGGTGGTTTGATTGGTTAGATTGACAACTACATACATTTGTTCATATCAAGAAATGAAAAAACTATACCAGTTAAATTGAGCAGAGATACAGTAAGTCATTCAGAATAATAAAGAAATTTTAATTGCTGTCACTAATAGCTCAAAGGTGAATCCAGATTTCACTCTAATTAAAACTGCTCCAGAGAGACTTTCCATTTGAAAAAGAAATATATCAAATGAGTGAATAAATAAATTATGAACTTCCACTTTCCTCCCATCATTTTGGGGTCTTTGTCATTTAGAAATTCATTCAAAATTCATTTTCGATACATAAACATTAAAAACGAAAAGTAAAAGCATGAAAAATTACACACAAAAAAATTACACGTAGTTCCTTCATATTACACAAAAGCAGAAAGCAGATGAAAAGGTCAAGTAAAATAAAATTTGTGACAGAAACAAAGAAAAGCTGCTCAAAATATCTGATCAGGGACGAGAAAGCTTTAGCTAATAGTTTTACGAACTGGTAAGAAAAAATCAGAGGTAGAAAGACAACTGAAAGCCATAGCAAAGCTAAAATGAACAGAGAGAGAAAAGAGTGAAAATAAATAAAATGTAAAAGATGGACCTTTCTGAAACAAAAAGGAGCTTGCGTAAAAAGAGAGAAATAAATACGTAACAGGAGGCATACACTGGGCAAAGAGGCAGAGTAGTTAAAGCACAGGACTTCTATTTGCAACAAGTTAGTTTTGTAATCTCTAGATTTCCTACAGTTTTGCTGGCACATTTCAGGCAAATGTTGAGATGTTCCTGTGGCTGTACCAAACCTAAAGCCTTCCTCCACAATACATTTTTTGTCTTAAGAGTTCACTTCCAATGACACATTAGGCTCTAACCTTCTTACTTTCGGAGACGTGTGGAGGTGTTGTGGTAGAGCACCATGATAGGGAGAAGATTTTAGCAAAATTTTGAACCAATCAGATGATAAGAATTCCTCCCCTATAATTAAGTATGTTATGTCAGTGACATGACGAAGCTCAAAGCACAAGATTGGAGCAGTGAACAAAATTTAAATGACATACAGCATAAATTAGTAAATCACATACAGTGTTGCATGACAAGTATTGTGTGAGTTACACGGACAGCAATAGAGTTCTCTGAAATGTGGTAGAATATTCTCAGGAGTGTCAGACCCATTTCGTACCATGGCTTCAGTCACAGCCTTGGAGAAGAAGCTAAACCTATGTAACAAGAGGGGGACTCATAATACACCAAGTGCAGTATCACAGTGCTTGTAACAACACACTCTTAATCAAGTCCAGTCACCATTCAGTCACCCAGATTTGTATTATGTTTTTACTTAAACCAAATGATGAAATAGTTCTTTTGATTCAGCCATGACCAATTCATCTTACGGCTTTAACCAAATGAGATATGACTTCATCTGAATTAACCTTGTAATATGAAAAATCCAGGATGGAATGTGACAGTATAAAGAAAAGGTTAGTTGCTACTCACAACAGAAAGACTGTCAGAAAGTAAGCTTTTGGCCAACAAGGCTTCATCGGAAATAAACTAAACACACACACACACACACACACACACACACACACACACACACACACACACACACGTGACCACAGTCTGTGGCTGCTGAGGCCAGTCTGCAAGCAGCAGTGTATGATGGGAGAAGCAAGTGGAAGGTGAGGGTAAGGAGGGGGGTGGGAGGGTGAGGGACAGCAGAGTAGGGGACGATAAAGTGCTGCTTGTGAGAGCATATAAGGACGAGATAGAGAGAGGATGGGTGGGGGGTAGCAGAAAATGAGAGGAGTAAAAAGACTGTGGGTGCATTGCTGGAACAGATGGCTGTGTAGTGCTGGAATGAAAACAGGGAAGTGGTTAGATGGGTAAGGACGATGACTAGTGAAGCTTGAAGCCAAGAGGATTAGGGCAACGTAGGATATATTGCAGGGAGAGTTCCCACCTGCACAACTAAGAAAAACTGGTGTTGTTGGGAAGGATGCAGATGGCACAGGCTGTGAAGCAGTCACTGAAATGAACGTCATGTTAGGCGGCATGATCAGCAACTGAGCGGTCCAGCTGTTTCTTGGCCACAGTTTGTTAGTAGCCATTCATGTGGACAAACAGCTTGTTGGTTGTTGTACTCAAGTAGAATGCAGCACACTGGTTGCAGCTTAGTTTGCTGATCATGTGACTTGATTCCACAGGTGGCGGCTCTACCTTTGATGGGAGAGGTGATGCTTGTGGTACCAGACTGGAGTCCGTGCTGGTGGGAGGATGTTTGGGACAGGTCTTGCGTCTGGGTCTATTAAAAGGATATGAGCTATGAGGCAAGGGGCTGAGAGCAGGGGTTTTGTAGGGATGGACAAGGATATTGTGTAGGTTTGGTAGGATGCAGAATATCACTGTGCGATGGTTGGGAAGGGTAGTGGGTGGGATATTCCTCATTTCAGAGGTAGTCAAAATCCTGGCTGACAATGTCATTCAGTTGCTCCAATCCTGGGTGGTACTGAGTCACCATGGGAATGCTCCTCTGTGGCTGGACAGTGGAACTTGGGGAGGTGGTGGTTGACTGGAGAGATAAGGCACGGGAGATTTGTTTTTGTACAAGTTTGGGAAGGCAATTACTGTCTGTGAAGGCCTCATCGAGACCCTTGGTAAATTTTGAGATGGATAGTTTGTCACTACAGATGTGACAGCCTTGGGCAGCTAGGCTGTATGGAAGGGACTTCTTGGTATGGTATAGGTGGCAGCTTTTGAAGTGGAGGTATTGCTGGTGGTTGGTAGGTTTGATATGGACGGAGGTACTGATGTAGCCATATTTGAGGTGGAGGTCAACAATGAGGAAGGTGGCTTGTTGGGTTGAGGAGGACCAGCTGAAGTGACTTGGGGAGAAGGTGTTGAGGTTCTGGAGGAATGTAGAGAGTGTCCTCACCCTAAAACCAGATCACACAGATATCATGAATGAATCTGAATCAGGTGAGGGGTTTGGGATTCTGGGGTTTAAAAAGGATTCCTCTAGATGGCCCACGAATAGGTTGGCATAGGATGGTGCCATGTGGGTGCCCATAGCTGTACCCCAAATTTGTTTGTAGGTAATGCCTTCAAAGGAGAAGTAATTTTGGGTCAGGATATAGTTGGTCATGGTGACTAGGAAGGAGATTGTAGGTTTGGAATCAGTTGGGTGTTGGGAAAGGTAGTGTTCAACAGTGATAAGGTCATGTGTATTAGGTATGTTAGTGTAAAGGAAGGGCATCAACAGTGACAAGCAGGGCACCATGAGGTACAGGAACCAGAACTGTGGAGAGTTTGTGGAGGAGATGGTTGGTACCTTTTATGTGGGAGGGTAGATCGTGGGTAATAGACTGAAGGTGATGGTTTATGAGAGCAGACATTCTCTAATTGGAGGCACAGTAACCGGTCATAATGTGACATCTTGGGTGGTTGGGTTTATGGACTTTAAGAAGCATGTAGCAGGTAGGAGTGTGGAGAATGGTAGGGGTGAAGAGAGAACTGGACTCCAGGTAGAGGTTCTGGGATGGATCCAAGGATTTGAGGAGAAACTGGAGATCCTGCTGGATTTCTGAAATGAGGTCACTGTGGCACAGTTTGTAGATGGACAACTCTCACAATTGGCGAGGGTCCTTATGCTGGGTAATCCTTGCATTTCAAAACAAATGGTGAAGCCTTTGTCAGCAGGTAGGATTATAAGGCCAGGATCAGTTTTTAGACGGTGGATTGCAGTTTGACCATTAATAGCTCCACTTAGACAGCTGCCACCCATTCTGTACCAAGAAGTCCCTTCCATACAGCAGACCCCCCTGTGGCCATCACATCTGTAGTGATGAGGGTTCCCTATCGAAATATACCAACGGTCTCACTGAGGCCTTCACAAACCGTAATTACCATCCCAACCTTGTACGAAAACAAATCTCCTCGGCTGCATCTCTCTAGTCACCCACCACCTCCCAAAGTCCCACCGTCCGGCCACAGCCGAGCATTCCCTTCATGACTCCATATCACCCATGACTGGAGCAACTGAATCACATTGTCCGCCAGGGTTTTGACTACTACTCATTGCGCCTTGTAATGAGGAATATCCCACCCACTACCCTTCCCAACCATCCCACAGTGGTACTCTGCAGCCCACTGAACCTACACAATATCCTCGCCCATCCCTACAAAACCCCTGCTCTCAACCGCTTGCCTCATGGCTCATATACCTGTGATAGACCCAGACGCAAGACCTGTTCCATACATCCTCCCACCAGCACCTACTACAGTCTGTTGCCACAGGCATCACCTTTCCCATCAAAGGCAGGGCCACTACCTGTGACATCAGTCATGTGATCCAAAAGCTAAGCTGCAACCAGTGTTCTGCATTCTATGTGGGCATGACAAGCAACAAGCTGTCCGCATGAACGGCCATTGACAAATGTGGCCAAGAAACAACTGGATCACCAAGTTGCTGATCATGTCCCCAACACAATGTTCTTCATTTCAATGGTTGCTTCACAGCTTGTGCAAGTGGGAACTCTCCCTGTAATATATCTTATGTTCCCGTAACCTTCCTGGCCTGAAACTTTGTTAGTCATTTTCCTTACCCATCTGGCCCCTTCGCAGTTCCCATTCTAGCAGTACACAGCCCCCTATTCCACCAACGCACCCACTGTCATTTAACTCCCCACCCCCCTCCACTCACCTAGACTCCAGATGGCACCTAGTTGCCCTGATCTCTCTCTACCTCACCCTGGTACACTCCCACCAGCAGCATTTTACTGCCCCTCCACCTCTACCCTGCTATCCCTACCCCTCACCACCCAAGCCTCTTCCTTATCCCTATCACCCAGTTGCTTCGCCCATCAAGTGCAGCTGCTTGCAGTCTGGTCACAGTGTAACCACAGACTCTCCACTCTATGGTGAGTAGCAACTATCCTTTTCATAATATTGTCATTAACCTTACAATAGGATGTTAAATACTAATAACACTTCCTTCCCATAATATCAATTTACAGGTCTCCATCACAATTAAATTTTTGACTCCCTCGACTTCCTTTTAGCTCACCACACATTATGTCAATCTCATCATTTTTGGATGTATAAACTTTTATTACTATAATGTGTGTGGGCTTCATGTGCAACTTGACTACTGTAATGCATTCATTATGTGGTTCACAGTAGCTTTCTCATGTTCCTATTTTCTTATTCATTATTAGACCTACTGCTGCAGTAACCCTATCCAATTTTGTATTTACAACCCTATACTCACATTATCACAGGTCCTGTACTTCCCGGCATTGCTATTCCCACTATATCTAACTTCAGTTTATCTATTTCCCTTTTTAAATTTCCAAAATTATCTATCTCATTAAGAGATCTAAACTTCCATACCCCAACTTGTAGGATGATAGTTGTGCTTCTCCTGATTATAACATTCTCCTCGGTAGTCCTCACCCAGATATATGAACAGGGAACTGTTTTACCTCTCTAAATTTTTACCAAAGAGGATGCCATTATTAATTCATACAACCAAGCTGCATGTTACTGGAAAACATAATGGGTGTTTTAGATTCCCTTTCCTTTCAGCCATTTGCATTACCAACATAGTAAGGCTATGTTACATGATGTTACACAGTCAAATTAATCAATCAACCAGACTGTAGCCCCTGCAATTACTGAAACGGCTGCTGCCCTTCTTCAGGGACCATAGGCTAATCTGGCCGCTCCACAGATACCCAACCATTTCAATTGCACATATGGTACAGTTATCCGTATTGTTGAGGTGTGCAATCCACCTCCATTGGAATATCCATGGTTCATGAGGTGTGATGCATCGTAGTTCCCATAACTGTACATCTTATGTTAGTTCTTCCAAGATGAAGTAAAGCTTCTTTAGCTTTCTCTGCTAACTAAATTTTTCCATTTTCTTTCCATGTAAAATACTATAAAGGTGGCAACGATATATTGATAAATTTACAGAATATATTGGGCTTTCATAATATGGTTATTGGATGTAAATAACAAATTTTTTCCACTCATTCTGTTGAACAAAATTTACAAAACTAAGAGTCATTAAGTATTTCTAATATCAGATTGATGCACAACACAAATGAAAGATAAGTAAGAGACACTGCAAATTCCTAAATAACAGTTCCACAGTTACATTTCACTTTTTATGGTTCTGTACATCAATCAATAAAACTTGAACCTTTATAGGATCACTCTGTTGCCTGTCAGTATGTCTGTCCTACTGTTAAGATGCGTTTTTCTCAGGAACTGATAGAGGTAGCACAATGAACTTGATGTTGCACACTAAAGTCTACTGTTCTCAGTGGTGTAAAAAATTTTGAGCTACCCAGTCAATGCAATCAAAAGATATGGCCACATGTCACATATTTTGATACTCGCAAACTCATTCATCAAAACCTATAGGTAAACTGTGTACATCCAGGTTGGGCCTGGTGGTCTAGCAGGGAAGAGTGTACCTAGAAACCGAGAGGCTGCAGGGGGGAATCTCATTTGGACCATAGACTTTTCAGTCTTAGTTTCAGCCTAGCCTACACCTCTCAAGATGCAAGGAGTCACCAGAAACAATATGGGGTTTGAATTCCATATTAAACGGTAAGTCCCCTTTCCCCTGTCGGATAACTGGAGTAATTGCTGAAATGGTGCCCAACAGAAAGACTTGCCCCAGGTCATCGAGCCATATGAAATTATTGTCCATATACATAATTAAATTTGTACAGAACCCCCAGAGCACAAGTCCTCCTCACACTTGTCCATCATTTATTTCTTTTTTACTAAAATTTCAGGGTGACAGCCTCATTATCTAGTGACAACTTTCATTCAAGTCAGCCAAACAGCCATGCTACAACCTGGAAACATTATCACTGTGAGCAATGTTAAATGATTTTCAGTTTTCTAAGAGCAAATATATTCTTACATTCGAGATATTTTCTGTTAGTATTTAAATTGATATTTTTGAATATCATTCATTTGAGCCATGATTTAATTACACAGAAATGTTAATATAATTATTTCTCACTATTACTTGCAATCTGCAAGTATTACTTTCCCTCTGGATCTAAATTAACATAAGCACAGTATAATAAACCATCTCTATAAATTTCCTTAACTTTAAATTCAATACTACCTATACAAACTAAACATTTATCTTTAAAAACTTTTGTAGATATACACTACCACAGGCGTTTAATACAATAATTCAAACAGCATATTCCTGTCTGAAACCTCCCTACTTTTCTTATTTTTATTTTATTTAAAATCCAATATATCAAAAGTATCACTATTTCACCTCCCAATATATATTCGGCATTCATATCACTCAACTATTTACTGAAAAGTTAATACACTGATATTTCCTAAAAGATTGCAATCTCTAATAGCCAGACACCACAGTTAGGACTATTTTCTCAATATTTTCATTAGTCCACTTAATTCAGAGGTTTTTTTTTTCCTTGATCAAGATAATTATCTCACAAGTTGGAGCCTGTAAACCTGTTCAACCATTTCAAAATGAAACACAGCACCATTATGTTTACCTGCACACTTTCTGGTTCACAATTTCCACTGCACATGAAAAGGCACTACAATTTCACTGGCTCTCCAGAATACTGTTTTTAACTTTGGTGTACATTTTACATGTATCATGACTAATATTGTCCATATAATTATTCATTTCTGTACACTGGTTGGCTTCAATTACAAACATGTCAGTAGCATGAGGGGGGGGGGGGGGGGAGGGAGGGAGGGAGGGAGGGGGGGGGGGGAGAGAGAGAGAGGGGGAGAGAGAGAGAGACAGTAGAAGTAACATAAACAGTCAAAGATCACATTGAAACACTTAAAAACAGAGAGCAAGAGAAGAGATCATAACTAATGGGAACTGTACACAATGTCACTCAAGTGAATGTATATTCTCTTGATTCCCTCTGCATTAGTTTACTTGCAGTCTTGACTGTTGACTATGCAGTTTCTAACATCAATATATACAAAATGAGAATTTCATTGATTTCATCAGCTATGCTCCTCTGCCTATTTTGCTCCTCCGCTTTTTTCTTTATCTGGCCCATCCTTTATTGAAGTTTTGAATGATTTATTGCCTGCCCTGTCTCTCATTGAGAAGAATTACCCTGTGTCCCTTCATGAATTACTCACCTCTAGCTCCAAAAGTATAAAATTCCATTTAGGCCTCAAATACTTCTTTCTTATCAGTTCTACTGGCGCATATGAAGTACTAAAGTTTTGTTTTTCAAGATTTGGTGTGAATCTAATGAAGTTTTTATTACACTATATCAAAACTCGGCAATGAATCCCTTGTTAAAAACAGTAAACTGCCAATCATTTTCAACAACAGGGAGCTGTATGCACCTTGTAAATTTTACAGATCATGTGGTTTTAAGAATTTTTAACACACATGACTAGTTTCATAAAAACACTTCATTGTGTGTGTGTGTGTGTGTGTGTGTGTGTGTGTGTGAGAGAGAGAGAGAGAGAGAGAGAGAGAGAGAGGTTCAATACAGAAAAGCTAAACGTAGGCAACAGCTTTGACCTTGGGTCAATTTCCTGCATGTGTTCAACAGATAATACATTGTCCACATGATCAATTCCATGCCTGAAACAAATACCATCCTAATAACAACAGCTCTCCTGAATAAATTGTCTGTTCTGAGTGACTTAACCAGATTACAATTCCACTCTCCTTTCTGTCACTTTAATGCTTTTTCCCACTACCAAAAAAAATTAAAAACTAAATTTCCCACATAAAATCATTTTTATGCAACACTGTAGTGTAAAATGCAATATGAACTCTATCCAGCAAATCATAAAGACAGGTTACACCACAGGAATCCCATACAAAACTGCTACTTTGTTAATACAACCGACCTCCAAACAAACTGTGTATAAGGCTGTCCACGTGATGAGATTTAAACCTGTTGTGGTAGAATAATCTTTATGCATTCTGAAGATATCATCAGAAAATTACAACTTAAGGATGAACACCATTACACAACTGCGGTTGTTGCTGTGCAGAGATTAATGAACTGTGTGTGTTAAGAGCCTTCTACAAAATTAACATACACTAACTACGACAATAAATTCAGAAAACTAAATATATATTCATAGAATAGGAATACTTCTTAGGTCCAACTATTCCAGATTAACTGCTTGCCCATAGCATGACAGGCACTCATGGGCACAGTTGGGGAGGGCTGGAGAAACTGCTCACACATGGGCAGCCAACACTTTGCACACAAGAAGGCCAGCTAGGGTGTTTAACCATGACTTAGCAAATAACTGTAACAAGATATGTTTAACAAATGCACAACCTAAGTAAATCAAAATACTACAATTTTATTATATTTCTGGCAGATTATATTTCTTTTTGTTCACAAATGACACAATATTTTGTGTTGGAGCCAAAACTGCTACAAAAAGAACAGAAAGAATGCTCATCAGTGTTGGATTGTGATACTGGGACCATTCTGCAATGTTAATCCTTTTCATGAGAGGATAAAATAAAATCATTAACAAAAATAAAAATAGCAACAAGAAGAATAAGAAGAAGCTGTTCCCAAAAAAAATGTTGAACCATAAACTTCAGGTCTCCTGCATTCCCGTGCAACTTGAAAAACACTTCTACTTGTAAATCACTATACCACTGTAGTACATGTGTGCTACTTTAACACCTATTACTTGGGCAGAGTGCAATATAGTAAATCAATAACTTCTCAATATTGTATATGGTGCAACTGAATATGAACTGAGAGCAGTAAATACTTTCACTTTCTTTTTGGAATTGAACAGGACTTGACCCTTTGACTCAAAATTTTGCTGGTAGCGATGAAAGACATTTCATTAAAAGGCTAAGCTATTTGTATCACACTGCCTTTTGAGTGAGCACATGTCGTCCATCATTATGTTAATTCTACAGCAAACGTTAATAATCAACAGATTTTTCACTTGAGATGTCATATTTACATTATCCAAAATACTCATGTCGTTTGGAGGGTTTGTATGCACATGATGGAACATGGTGCGAATGCAATGCAATGCAATGCAATGGGTCCCCTTTGTGGGTAGCTGACCATCTGTGCCTGCCTGGTGGGTGAGCTACGGAGATTGTCAGGTGTCCATGCTCCATGAAGCACAGTTTGAACAACCTGGCCCAAACGGAAAAACAATGACAGCCTCTGGTCACACAAACAGTTCCATAACCAGTCTTGAGTTCTTAGAATGTCATCAGATGATTTTAATAGAAGAATATCTTTTTCATAATGCACGACACACCACTGAATTAACTGTCCCTTATTACTGCCAGTTTCTGTGTCACACCACCAGTGGAAGAATGCTCCTATCAGGGCACAAAAAACGTGAAATGTTCCCGTTTACTTAAAAGACACTGACTGAAAAATGGGATACCAGTTGCTTCATTCTACCTTCCTCGGCACCTTTAAAAATTTTGGCATGCAAATATTTTCAATCTTTTTTTTTTTTTACATGCAACTTATCTCAACCTCCCACAAATTCCCCTAACTATATATCACATACACCCAATAGTTCATCACTGTAAGTCGTTCATATCCATCCACTCCCAGTTGCCCTTTTCAATCACTATCTGCCCAACTCATTGTCATTCTCGCTTAGTGTATTTCTGTCATTGTCTCCTGTGCCACAGCGACAGTCCCCTTTGTTCTGTCCTACTACTATAGTCTCATTGTCTCCCTCTTGGTCTCTCTTACACCCCCCCCCCCCCCAGCACTGTCTTTTTCACTCTTTTCCTGGCAGTGTTCTGCCACTATCAACTATGTTCCATTGCCATGTCCCCCCCCCCCCTCGCTCCCTCACACACACACACACACACACACACACACACACACACACACACACACACACGACTTTTCTCTTTTGCTCTTTCTATGACATAACCACTGTCTAGAATCTTTCAATATTTATTATTTTTATGTCTCTTTGCCACTGCCACTGTGTTCTTATTTCTCAGCATAAAGGAAGTGAGAATATGTTCACATGGCAAAATTCTTGAGAAAATTTTTTAAGCTGCTGAGGAAGGTAGAATTACGCAGCTAGCGTCCTACTTTTCAGTCATAAACATGAACATATTCACATTTTTTGTGCTCCGATAGGAGCATTTTTCCACTGGTCCCCTTCTTTTTCCTGCTGCAGCATGGCATTTAACGTGTATGAAAAATGAATTGGTCAGTCAAATTTAGATAGTTTACTTATGTGAAACTGAAGTAATGCAAAACTAATTTTACATCTCAGACCAGATTTTATTTGAGGAGGAAGAAATTGCATGTGCTTAAGTACTACAACATGAGGTTCCCAGGTGATAATGAAGACACTACTGCATATTTTTCCACGCTACATCACTTTACAACTATGATTTCGCCACATCACTTTACAACTACAATTTCGCCTCACACCATACTTTACGTGTAACTTTGAACTTCTTTATCTCAGATATGGATAAATATATGACGAAAATTTGCAAGGTTGTTCGAGACCAGGATCTTAGGAAACATTATAAAAATTACAGCCATTTGCTGCACATAGCCATCTCAGAAATCTCGGCTGGCTTTTGGTCTGTTGGTAATGGTGAGAATATAGTAAAAAGCCCTTCTTGTGGGGTTTCCCATGGAATCACCCATGAACTACTGATGCCTCCACAAGTCCCATCAAGCCCACCATAGACCATATCAAAGAACCAACTGATTTGCTTCGTTTGTCTAAGCAGGAGGAAGTGTGTAACATTCCTAGTTGGACCATGTACTGTAGGATATTGACACTAAGACGATCCTTCTGTTGGGTATACAAACAGTTCCCAGTCCAAGGGCTATCCAAAACACTTGACAGAACCAAAGGTATGATCACCAGAAAATACTGCTTTTATGCACAGCATTTCAGAACATATTAGGTACCCACATGTTGCATGCATACCGATAATCTCATTATGTTTCTGTTAAAACTGAGATTATAGCATTATACTGAAACTGGTAGCAATAACAGACAACAAATACAATCGTATCTCATGCATTAAAAATATTACTTCAGAAAAAAAATCCTTATTTTGTTTTAGCACATGTAAGTTTTCAGCTGTAGTGAACAACCAGAACCATTACAGGTCAATGTGAATAACACGATACATCTAACAAGAAGAACCACGCAAACTGTTACTTCAGAATAGTTTCTCTGTACTGGCTATCCCCACTGTTTACTTCCACATCAAGGTTTCTGTGCACATGCCTTGAATTATTAGGAAAGCACTCTGAAAGAAGTGAACAAGAAATGTCTGACACATTTGGAGATTTTGACCTCAATTCTACCTTGGTTCCAGTGCTCACTACAGTAATGGGGTGTGAAATTCTAATACAAAATGTCTGACAGCAGGAAGTATTTCAACTCACAAAGAGAACGACAGTAAGCGCAGATGAGTTGCTTCATAAGACTGATTGGGCCCTTGGTTCAGTAAATGGCACAGGAAACCAACAAGGTAGTGTCTGTTACACCAATGTCAGGCTGAAGCGACAAACCAACTCCCTTGCCACAAGACTGAAGGCTGAAATGGAAGAAATACAAAACCACAAAATGGGGCAAAAACTATATTGTGACTGCAACTTCCACAAGACAGAAATCACAGTAACAAGTCCACCCAGAGTAAGAACAACTCATGGAATTTGTATTTTGATCGAATACACAAAAACTACATTTATAAACCTAAACATTCCGACAGAACATTAAATCTAATGAAGTCTAACATATATAAGTACTCAAAGTTTTAAATAATGCCTCAAAAAATAGTTACATAAGTTTTTTGTCTGTTTGCAGTTACATGTCTGCAGACCTGGTACACACTGAAATTCCCAGGCTATAGTTCGCCGCTTTACGCCTCATAACATTATCAATGTAATTGACGGTTCGCACCTATCGGTACGAACCCTCCAAAAATTTCAAATGTGCAATTCACAGACCTGGTACACACTGAAATTCCCATGCTATAGTACCATAGCATGCTGCTAGAAGAATCAAATCAAAATGGTGCAGCCAATTAATAAAGTGGAGTATTAGATAGTAGTCAATTTTCTGTATTTGAAAGGGAATAATGTTGGAACAATATATCCTGTGCTGGAGGAACTGTACGACTGCAATAAACCACAATATGACACAATGGTAAATGGCACAAATACTGCCACTGTGGTCAAACACGTGTGAATGCAAAAACTGAAGTGGCAGACCATCTCTAGGAAGACCCGAGAATCTCTAGAAAAGCGGAGACACTGATGTTCTAAGACCAATGTGTCACCAATCATACAATAGTGGAAAATATGAAAATCAGTTATGGATCAGTTTTGAAAATCTTACCCTATATTTTGAACACGGAAAAGGCCACACCTGCTCGATTATCAATTTACCATGCCTGATCAAAAAGGCGCCTGATCAAAAAGGCCATGAGCCAAGGCAGTTGCAGAAATGTTGCATCTGTTGTCTTTAGTTGCCTAGTCACCATGGACAAATTCTGGGTGTTCCACTACAGCCCCAAAACAAAGGAGCCAAGCAAGCAGTGCAAACATGTGCTTTCAACACTGTCAAAAGAAAGCAATGCAAAGACTCCATCATCATTGGGAAAGTTACTGGTAAGTGCTTTTTGGCGGCTGTCATGGTGTGGTGCTAACAAATTATGCTCATAAGGGGCAAACTGTTGCACCACTGTACCAAACAGCCAAAATGCAGACTTCAACAACAAGCATCTACACTATGTCATCCATTGTTGGGAAAAAGTGTCACACTGAAGGGTGAATATGTAGAGCAAGACTAGTGCCACCACTAAGTTTAATGATCACAGCTTTATTTTTTCAAGGTGATAACTAAAATTAACTAAAATTAAATGACTATCCCTCGAACCAATAACTTATGTCTCATCTACAAATGATGGCAGAATTAGCAGTGATGGAAGACCTATAATCAAAGTGCCAGGGATGCAATGGTAGGTCACCCGCAGGGTGCTGCTTGACAATCAAACATGCACCTAGAGTCCAACTGTAGCACTGAATGGCAACGAGAGAGAGGCTAGGAAAATGGTCATTAAAAGACATCTCCATGCTGTTCAGATGCATAGGTAATGTTGGATAACACTTGGCAATAGTATTTTTAACACTTGCCAACAAAATTTTTCTTCTTCGGTAAGTCATGGATGAACCAGTTTCTGGCTGTCAATCTCAGTTTTCTTGAGACACACTACCATTTATCTTTCAAAGACGTTGAAAAATGTTGCTAATTGGTTTTTCTTCTGTGGCTTAAGTTAAATATTCCACTGATTTAATTGTTGAAAAAAATAATCAAAAACATGTACAAGAAATTTCCAAATATGGTCCTTAGTTCAGAAATCTACCTCCAGGAAAATGAAGGTGGTTCTGACAATTCATGCTTGAACATGTAGAATCACACTGTTTTTGTTCAAAGTCCCTTGCAACTGAGCACAGAGTTCTGACAACTGTTGCAAGTGGAAGGGTTGTTGTTCGAAGAACATGAAAGTTTGCAGTTTGTGTTAATTCAGAAAAAAATGATTCTTATCTGCTACTCACACTTACCCAGTATAAGAAATGTAAATTATGTGTATGCGAAGATCAAGGTAATTGCAATTCTTCTTGGCATGTAGCTCAGGTACATAAAGCACTGCCACTTTCCAAGTGAGTGTGACAGCAGAGAAAGAAAAACTCCACTATAATATAAAAAAGGCCATCTCTGTATGAAAGCCATATATATAACTTCACATGGATTCATGCACTTATGAAAGAAGTTTCCAAGGATCAGTGAAGCAAATATTTGTAGGACTGCAAATATGGGAATTCAAATCTAATAAATGTTTCCTTGATTTGGTGAGTTATGTTGAAAGAATGGCATTGCTATCTTTCACAAGTGTCTGCAATTTTTTTTGGTAACCACAGGACATGGAACTATCGCCATACTGTACACTAAGTATGAAGACCATCCACTTATGTTATGTAACATGTCACTGACACTATGGTCTTGAATGATCATTTGGAATTCTTCCTGGGTAACCTCGGCACTTGTGGTATCATTTGCTATCAATGCCATACGAAGCCAGTCCACATTTAGAAGCTGGCAGCAACCATGTGAATGCGCCACCACTGTGCGCACAACTCCAAGACACACCCTCCTCAGCCAGAGCGAACAGTGGTGCCACAGAGCCGAGTTAAAGGATGCCACATGTTGTACCCGTCAATTGTGTCTGTCTAGTCTAGTCTTTGTACCATGACACACTGCCTCTGTTACTACAGTGGATATAAGGACTCTGCCTCGCTCCAGTACTTGCACTGTTTAGTGATCTGTATTTTGCTATGGGAATTCAAGCTAAGTAAAAGTAGTTTGTCATACACTACATTTGCATCTTATTGTTTTGCTGTCTTATCTTAAAACCCACAAACTCCTTGGCATCCACCAGCAGAACAACCCAACAGCTGGCAACGAGGAGAAACTACATTTTCTTTTGCTGCTTGGTCCTATTTCTTGTCAATGCAGAACACTGGCAACATTGTTTCTTTTTGTTTCACTTCCTGCCAATTGTATTTACTGTGTGTATTTCTTGCAGAATCATGGACATTATCTATGCTTGCCTGGCACATTGCTTCAGTGGCGTGTGTGTTTCAGAACATTTGCCCAGCAGCTGACTGTGTTTCTTGTGCTTTTGGATAGCCTTTAATTCATACTCTCTTCCAGCATAACATGTTTGCAGTCTGTTTTTCGTATAACTTCCACTTTTTGGGTGTTTGATCATGACCAGTCCCTCTGAAGAACTACTATCATTAACTAAGATTATTCAGTTTCATGCTCAGCAGGTGCTACAGCTAATGCAAATTATGAACAGGCTGCCGCAGTGCAAACAAACACAGGAGCGCTGCCCCAGCACTGTCACAGCATGCAGCACCTGTTTCTGCCTCACCATTCCAAACAATTGATTCTTAACAAGAGGAACAGTTCAAATAATGTGCGCAGCTTGACTCTCACTTCAGGTGCACCACACTGAAGGTAGGAACAAACAATTACGAGGGTGGTTTGAAAAGTTCTTGAAATAGAACAGGAAAAAAGTACTCACATCACTGAAACTTTTTTTATTTTTCAATGTAGTCTCCTTGTAGATTAATGCACTTTGTTCGATGATGTTCCAGTGCCTTGATCCCATCTCGAAAATGAGTTTCCCCAGGCCTGCAAAATAGTTGTCAACTCTGGCTATCAATTCTTCACTTGAAGTGAGTCTTCGTACACCAAGAAAAATTTTCAGTTTTGGGAAGAAATGGAAAGCTGACAGAGCCATATCAGGTGAATAAGGAAGGTGTGACAACAATTCAGACCTTAGTTCGTGTAATTTTGCCATGGCAACGACACGTGCAGGTGCGCATTGTCTTGTCACGGCACCCATCTTGCAAATAATTTTTTTTATTTCTAATTCTTCAGTTAAAATGTTCAGATGACATCTGGAAAGTATGAGCAATTTCACACACTTTCAATCGGCGATCCTCCATGACCATTTTGCAACGATTTCTGGAGTAGTGACACATCTTGGCCAACAACTATGCAGATCATCATCTAAGCTCTCCTGGCCAAATTTAAATTCGTTTGCCCACTTGGCAAAAGTTGAATATGAAGGAGCAGAGTCCCCCACTGTATTCTGGAAATCAGCATGAATGTCCTTTGCTTTCATACCTTTCTTTACAAAGTACTTAATCACTGCTCGAATCTCGATTTTTTCCATCTTCTCAAATCACCATGAAGGAACGACAACAGAGTCAAGTCACCACCACAGCTCTCTTCCAAGAACACTGACATGGCACGTGTTGACAGGCAACAGTCTACTGAATATCACGCGAACAACTTGTTGCACTAGCGCTGACCTCTCGTGGTGATTTCAAGAACTTTTCAAATCAACCTCGTATATTTTCTTACACCTGTTGTGAGAATCAGTGTACTGGTTAGTCTGGAAACTTTTTCCCACTGCCTGCCATGAAAGTGTTGCTTATGATGAACTATACTGAGGTGACAAAAGTCATGAGATAGCAATATGCACATATAGACATGGCAGCATTATCACGTACACAAGGTATAAAAGAGCAGTGCACTGGTGGAGCTGTCATTTCTACTCATGTGATTCATAAGAGAAGGTTTGCAATGTGACTATGGCCGCAAGACGGCAATTAACAGACTTTGAATGTGGAATGGTACTTGGAGCTAGGCACAAGGTTCATTCCATTTTGGAAATCATTATGGAATTCAATATCTCAAGATCCGCTGTGTCAAATGTATGCTGAGAATACCAAATTTCAGATATTACCTCTCTTTGTGAACAACGCAGTGGCTGACACCCTCCACTTAACAACCAAGAGCAGTGGGTTTGCATAGTGTTGTCAGTGGTAACAGACAAGCAACACTGCATGAAATAATTGCATAAATCAATGTGGGATATATGATGGAGTGGCATTAATGGGCTATGGCAGCAGATGACCAAAGTGAGTGCCTTTGCTAGCAGCACAATATTACCTGCTGTGCCTCTCTTGGGCCCGTGATCATATCAGTTGGAACCTAAATGATTGGAAAACTGTGGCCTGCTGATATGAGTCCCGATTTCAGTTGTTAAGAACTGATGGCAGGGTTCAAGTGTGGTGAAGACCCCATGAAGCCAAGGACCCAAGTTGTCAACAAGACAGTGCAAAGCTGATGGTGACTCCGTAATGGTATGGGCTGTGTTTAAATGAAATGGTCTGTTCCTCTGGTTATGTTCAGCTACTCTGAGTACATTTGCAGCCATTCATGGACTTCATGTCCCCAAACAACAAGAATTTTTATGGATATTAATGAACCACAATTGTTCGTACTTGGTTTGAAAAACATTCTGGACAATTTGAGCGAATGATTTGACCACTCAGATCACCCGACATGAATCCCATGATCATTTATGGGCCATAATCAAGTGGTCAGTTCACGCATAAAGTCCTGCACTGTCAAAACTTTCACAATTATGGAATCTGTAGAGGCAGCCTAGCTAAATATATCTGTAGGGGACTTCCTACGACTTGATGGGTCCATGCCATGTCGAGCTGCTGCATTACACCAGGAAAATGGAGGTCCAAAATGATATTACAAGGTATCCCATGACTTTTGTCACCTCAGTGTGCCTGGTGTGCTAAACAACTACTATGATGAACAAATTAATGTGGCAACTGTGAGTTACAAATTCTTTTGTTTGTGTAGGCAACCCAACCAGTGGGTGGCTGACTCACAAAGACTTGCCCAACATCCCACAACCCTACTCATAGCTGTTGAGCTCCTCTGCTGGGACTCCAACCATGCCACCAGTTGACCTAAAATGTCATCCAGACTGCTTCAGGCCTTATGTGCCCAGTTTGGTGGGGAGGTATCATGTTTCCTGGACTGATGAGCTTGAAAGCCTGTCAGCATGCATTATCTGGACAACAGTCCCAAAGCAGAGCTCTCAAAATTTGTGAGCGCCAACTCAGTGCTATGTGCAGGCCAAGCTGCCCCGTACTGGCCTATTGGAACTTGTGGCCACTCGATAAAACTAGCAGCACATGGGCTTGAACCTCTGTCACCTTCTGACTGTGCTCTCATAGTTTTCATTGTACTCATCATTTGATTCATGATTTTGCTATGTGTAGGCTCTCCATTTAGTTCAATCTCCAAAACTGGTATTCTGCTGTGTTGTCTTTGTTGTCCATCAATTGATGCTGTTTCTTTCCATTGTTTTCAGCAACTCACCATCAACACACTTGGCCGGTTGGCCAGTGTCTACTGTTCATGTCCGATTCCTATTACTACAGTACCATATTCAACAATTTAGAGGTCAATACACCAATCCAACATCATGCCTCTCCACACTATAACACTTGGTCCACTTAAACATCACCTTCGACAATGCTCCTTGGTATATTACGTATTCTAACCTCTCACTGTTTGAGGGTACATCCAGAATCACTATTCAGACTGAATCTGCTCTCACCCAAGAAGAGTGCAAGACCACATTACTCGTTGGTTTAGTCCTGAACATACCAGTCACATGCTGCAGCAGTTGCCCATGGTCGACCACCTCCACTCCTACGTGCAGCAGTGCCTGTGGTCTGGCATGCTCCCCACAGACATGAAACAATGCTTTGAGCAATAACAAACTTCGGGACTACACTGACTGCACTTCATCCTTCTTCCCTTCCTTTCTTACTCATCTCTTTATTCTGGTTAAGAACTATGTCCACATTTTTGTTGTTGTTAGCTGGCTCATTAATGGCAAATTGTGAGAAGTCAAAATTTTGGGTACATCACAGGCAATCCTCAAGCTCTAAGTACTGTTGTCATAAATACAGGTATCCATAATTTTTTTACACATGGTGCTGAGAAAATGAAGAATTGCTCATGCACCATGGACACAACATTCCACCCCTTCTTCAGGAAAAAAGCTCACCACACACAGAATGGAACAGAACCTGAGCAGCAGTAAAATGGAACAGCATTCAAAATGTGCTGCCTCACACCAGATGGCATTCAAGCAATATCTCTCACTAGTATTACTGCTATCACTAATATCTTGTTTCATTGTCAGTTAAATGTATACAGTAGTCAGCCCAAAGGTTGATCACAGAGCACTGCTAGGGCAGGATCCTGTAACAAGTAGGTGGCACTCCTTTGCTGCACAAAGCATAAACTACTGGATTATTACATGCTACATCCACACAAAAAAATTATAAACCAGGTATATTATTTCAATGATCAATGAAAATTAAAGTTTTTCTATACACAATACAAAAGTTTTGCATCACAAGAAACTTGAAAAATTATCAATGTTCCTGATGTGTTACTTCTGACAGTAATAATTACAGTACACAAACACCGATACTTCAAGATTTCAGATTAATCACAGACAGTGCACCGGGATTTGTATATTTGCTTCATGTGTACGTGTCTTATTTTCAAAGAATGAACAAAACAGACAGGCAGGAAAAAACACAATACATCACAAACAGAAAATGCCAGATAACCAACCGACAGGCTCACAAATTTCAGAAATGTGCATATAAAGAATTATTGGTAAGAAAGTATTGTAAAGATCAAGGAAGAAAAACAACAGATCAGAAAGTGAAAGCTAATCATAATTCATACAAAGAGAAATGAAACAAACATTAAGAGTGACAGGACTGCTAGCAAAAAATCTCTCTGCTCTGATTTCTTGCAGTTTCGGGGAAAACAAAACAATCAGAGAAATTATGCATGTTGTGAAAGGTTTTATAAACATATTGCCTGGTCAAGAGGTAATGAAAAAATTAGAGCCAACAGAACCCTACCATCACACAACTCACAAAACAGCCACCTACAGCATACTGTCTCAAACACAACAGAAATATAATTACATTCATACCACTGAGAAGTTTTCACAAGGGACACTTGAGAAATTAAAAAATATACGTAAGAAAAACATGCACTACACTATGCACAAAGTATTTGCAACCACAATTAAAATACACAGAGTGGAGGTAGACACTACATGCAGAGCAGTCCCAGAGCATTTTAAGGAGACAGCTATTACAAACAGGAACTATAAAACCTACAGCCACTTATAGCTACAGGTTTTATGATTTCTGTTTGTAAAATTCAATAACATATCAGTTTCAACACAAATATCTGTATTGCACAAGCGAAACTCCAATTCCTTTAGGCTACCATCTACTGTATTACAGCCTACTGCACATACCAACAATCTTCACAAGTAAGGCATACCAGAATCCCAAAGGTTTATATAGAATATCTAAAACCTACTGCACACACTGTGGCAAATCGAGATTGACACATGAACTGTTTCAACAGAAAATAATACTAGAATACTTGAGTACAGAATAACACATCAGAATTTTGCCAGATCAGAATTTACTATTTTTATATGAGAACCACTGTCCTGTCTACTGGATTGCTCAAGTATCTATTGACACTCATAACAAAACAGTTCCTACATCATCATAGTTGTGCCTGGTCATGACAGCTTTTAACTGCATAAGAAAACTGCGTGGACTGACTTTATTCATAGCTCATAGTTACATTGTACCTCAAAATATTATAAGTTTCTCTGAAAAAGTGTGAACCTGCCACAATGTAATCAATTTCCAACTGAATCTTAAAATTTGCTATGCAAACTTTGAATTTTTTCTTTTTTGATAATAATGAAAATTGTACCCTCTAAAGAAGAGAAAGCTGATCTTATCATAAAGAGGTGGCAAAAAATGAACAGTTATGTGCATACCTCAGCAGCTGTATGGACTGCATGCACAGTTTCCATTAAAGACCACAAGACATTCATTCCATGGACAGTGGCATCATGAAATGTGTCAAGTTTAAGAGTTGCAAATTCGCCGTGTCATTGACACTGTCTGTAGCCACATCTTCTGCCATGAAATCTGTTAAATTTATTTCTGATTCTTGGACAGTCATTTTCCTAGTAGAAACAACAAAAAAGTATCACCAGAAACATTTCAGAAATTCTTCTGTAACACCATTCTCTTTCTGAAATATACTTGAAAAAGAAGAGAAAGTTAAAGAAAATGCAGAAATAACGAAATGCAAATGATGATCTAATACACTAAATACAAGAGTGCTACAGTATATAAGGCCATTCTGGATGCCAAAACAATCAAAATATCATGGAACTAGTAACTGTTTTCAACTCCCAAGCACCATTGCTACAAATAACAGCAGAGATGAATATGAACCTGACATCCTACAGAAGTAATAATTACATTGTTTCATACTGTTTCTAATTTCTGACGTACTGCGGTTATCATATAAAAAATTTTAAGTTATTGCAATGACTGAAGAAGTATCCTCTCAACAGCAAACATTTTGACCATGTCTGTATCAGAAGAAAGCAAATCACTTACGGTTTCCTTTACAACAGCAAGTATGTGAGGAGAAAATCATATTCTGCAGCAAAGTAGAGTTATAAGATATCAGGACCCTTCCGATGACACAAATGCCATCAGTGGCTGAATTATACACTATACACAAACCACAATGAATTAAAATGGAAGTTCACTTGTCAATTCAAGTCAAAATTGTCTTTTCAAAAATTAATAATGCCACTAAAGTCAAATCCTCATACCAGACTAGCAAGTGATGTTCAGTTAATACAAAATGAGTAATAGACCAACTGGAAAGCTGTAATAGCACTGAATGAAACTTCCTTGTAGTCAGCAACAGTGATGGGTAACTTGAATTTTGAAGAACTGTCATATGTACACCTTATTTTTATATTATATATAAACAAACAAACACACACACACACACACACACACACACACACACACACACACACACACACACACAGATGTTAGAAATTGTCTCAGGGGATGTGAACTTGATATAGTATACCTGAGGTCAAAAAATTTAGAAATGTCCTATCAATGGGGGTGGAGAAATAGCTCTCAATTTTTGAGCAGTTTAAATTGGGACAGATTTATTCCAGTAATATTGTGTGTCAACACTGCTGAACAGCTTTTAGCAATGCTAAGAATTGCGTTATATCGAACACAAATAGCTATTTTTATTTTCAGCTATCAATTTCAGACCATCCATAGGTCATGAAACCTATTCAAATGTGTAGTCTACAACTGCAATGTTTACACATTCTGTAAACTTCTACTAAAACATAACGTGTTGACCCAACATGACCTCTGTCTTAGGATGGAGGTTTGCATGCACTGCACTGCAACTGTTGGATATGCATTTGATTAGGTTTTTATGACCACTGATAATCTTAAATCAACCAAAATTGATAACCAATAAAAAAAATAACTATAACAGTAGTGTGTTGTATAATATAATCTTGATGTATCCCACTTTTATTTTATTTGGTTGAATTCACGTATTGCATCACTGAAACACTGTTCCATGCATTAATATTTGACAACAGGGTTCGAATTTCTAGAACAGACAAAGCTATGTTGGATACTATAGTTTCATATAACATCAAAACAAATGAAGCCCAATGTATTCAATTCTTAAAAACATACTGTGAAACAAAGTAATTCTTCCTTCACATTGGACTTCCAAAAACAATTAACAAGAGCAATTTCCCAATGTTCCTAAGTGGTAAGAAGTGTCATAATCAATGGAACCTGTGTGAAGCCCTATATCAAATTACATGTATTAATACCCAACAGAGAGATTTAAAACAACTGTGACACCTCACACATACATTTCCCTCCACATAAGTTTCAAAATAATGAAGACTCAAATGGATCTTTTTTGACAAATAATTGAATGAAAATCAGTCAAATAAGAAAATAAAGGTTTTGCATAGGCTAAGAGATCTAACAAAGAAGTAAGAAAAGCAAAACAGCAAAGGGATACAGAAACCCTAGTTAAATCTGTATAGATATGTAGTAACGAGGACGGGATACTGCATGATGTGGGTGATAAACACTTTTGAAGTAGTCTAGCAGAAACTGTAAATACACAGCAAAGTTAAGCATAAAGGAAAATAACATTACCTAGCAGTAAGAGGAGGCAGATGATATCAAGAAGAAGAAGAAGAAGAAGAAGAAGAAGACAGTAACATGCATGCATGATACCTCAAAGGTACACGAAAATACATTTAAAGAATTGAAAATAAATGATTGAATACATCGGAAAGTGTTTGAGTAGTGGATGCTTTAATGGTACAAAGAAAGCAAATGCGATGCTCTTTCTCCATTGTTGGCCAACAGATAGACCTGTCAATATTTGTGAGTTTAGGATCAACTCACAGCTGCCCACAATAAGAATACACAACATGCACTGTGATGGCTTGTTTCTTACTTGTTTTCGAGCTTTTATCATACTTGTAGAACAGCAGAAACTATATTTTTTAATATATACTAACTCTTCTGTTATCTTTTCAGGCATTGGTAGCCATATGAAAGCAGATATTCGAACTTATCATAGTTTTGTAACTGTACTTTGTATACTAAAAATTTAACTGTCGTGGTCAGTGATGACATGATTGGTCGCCCACATTTAATACATGCATTTGCTGTTTGCACAGGTTGATGACATTCATAGTTAGGTATGTATAATCTGCCAATATAAGTGAACTTGATACACCATAGTGTAAATTTTATATACTATATATGCAGAATTTACAAATATTACTGGAAATGTTCTTGAAATATTTCAAACTAATGACAACTTGGAATTAAATTTCTTCAGAGGTTGCATGTGATGATGTGTAATTTTCACGAGATTATACTATAAACATATAACCGAATGCATGCT
This sequence comes from Schistocerca nitens, assembly GCF_023898315.1. Taxonomy (NCBI): domain Eukaryota; kingdom Metazoa; phylum Arthropoda; class Insecta; order Orthoptera; family Acrididae; genus Schistocerca; species Schistocerca nitens. The sequence goes on along the minus strand of NC_064614.1, from coordinate 1,133,455,027 downwards.
GTGGTGCTACTAATGAATGCATAAGCATAAATGAAGCAAAACGTCTCCACCATTCCCCCTCTACTCCAGGCCCCAGTTGATTATGAATTCAGGATGGAGGCAGTTCTGTGCACTCTGAAGGAGCATCTCAGAGGTTTGCTCCCACATTGAGGGGGGGTTTAAACACATAAGATCCATGTAACATAAGACTTTGTGTATTAATTAAACGATATGTAAGGTTTTGATTTGTGCTAGTAAACACACACAACAACTCATGTTCTGTAAATACATTCTTTGTAATAGAGCACTTGTTTAATATTGGCCACATTACAGAATTTGATATCAAAATTCCAGTTTTCTAAGTGTTCAACATCTGCGGTCTACTTATCCAAGAAACTGCAGAAATTCAGAAGGTGACGAATATAATTAACAAAAGCAGTTACTCAGTTACACTGGGCTTGAAACCTGCTTCGTTAAGGATACAGCACTACTATCTGCCATATGTGTATTCTCTGATATCCACTCAAGAACATGAATAAGAGTGAGATTTGCAGCTAACTGTTGCTGTTTGTGTGAATGAGACACAGAACAACATGGCATCATGACATGCTTCAAATTTTCACTACATGCACGCCTTCTTTGGTCTTCATTGTCATTTTAAAAGAAAGACAGGGTATTTAAAAAAAAAGATCCGTTTGTGAACAAAGGGTGAGAACAACGCACGATCGCAGTAGTGTATAATAATGTAAGCTGTGTGAAACTTGGGATCAGAAGGATACAGGCGGTAATAAAAGTAAGGGAGGGGTAAAGCACTCTCACGTTGGATTGCATGATGGTTCCCCACCAGTCTCTGTCACCTTACTGCCATGCAGGGGGCTGTGCATATTTTCTATGACATGCTCCAGTTCTATTTCCCTTGTAAGATTCCCTACATGCTAACTGAGCTGGACCATCAGGAGACCTATATGGCATCTGGTGTCACAGTCTATAGGGCGGGAACATCCTGACAACACCAGTTAACCCTCAAGACCAAACGGAACTTCTTTGCACTCGTCAACCTATCTGCAATCTTTCTCAAGTGATTTTCATTAAACCACTCAGTAAAAAAAGACAAGAAAAAAAAGAATTATTTTCACAAATTTTATAGCTTCAATTGTCAGCTTCATGATTAACTGCCTGTCGCATAGTTAATGGTCACAGTCTCAGTGTTATTTTGAGAGTAAGTAAAGAACTGCAAAAAATTCTCCTTTCCTCTGGACGCATTCCTCTACTTCTTTCAGCCATCTGTCTCTCAGTCTACCTCTCGGTCTCTTTCCTACCAGTTTCATCTCATGTATCCTCCTGGGCATCCTCTTCTCCTCCATTCTCTTAATGTGTCCATACCATCTCAGCCTTGATTTCTCTGTTCCACCTTCATTAACTCTCTGATCCTCTCATTTCTTAACCTATCTTTGTCACTCCAATACTGTTTCTCAAGAATTTCATCTCACTAGCTTGTACTTAGCTTTTCTCTCTTCCTTTAATAACCCAGGTTTCTGATGCATGTCAGAATCGAGACATAGTATGACCGGTATATAGCCTTTTAATGATTTGGGGTACATCCTTGCTCCATATCAGGCTTCTGACTCTCTTCTGAAATGCTTCTGCTTTTCTCCCCCGGCCGTTTATTTCTCTGCCATTTTTTCCGTCTTCCTGTATCAGGCTTCCTAGGTACTTTAAACTCTCCACTCCCCTCAAACATTCCTCACCAATTGTTATTCCAGTTGTTCCTCTCTCCTTTCTGGTTGTGATAATCATCTCACTCTTACTTGCACTAAATTTCATCCCATATTCTTGTACTGTTTGTTCCCATATGTCCAACTGCTCTTGTACTTCCTCCTACTTATTCCCCCAAATCATCAGATCATTTACAAACACCATCGCTTACATCTTCCTTTCACCAATTACTTGTGCTACTGTACTCATTATATCATCCATCACTACAATGAAGAGTAATAATGAAAGTGCACTTCCCTGCCTCAAGCCATTCTTCTGTTCAATCCAAACTGATCTCTCTCCTCCCACTTTCACACAGCTTACACTTCCATGGTACATTTCCCGTATCCCCCAAATAATCTGTTTTGCTACTCCTCTATTCTCCAGGGCTTTCCACACTTTGCTTCTACGTACACTATTGTACGCTTTTCAATGTCCAGGAAGCTCATTAGTAGATCTACTCCATATTCATAGTGCTGTTCCTGCAGTTGTCTTACAGCAAAAATTAGTACCACTATGGGTCTTCCTGTTCTGAAGCCAAGTTGCTCTTCTCTCGTTCTTCCTTCTAATTTTGCCTGAATTCTTGCTTCCAAAATTTTCTCAAAAATCTTTGGGCAGTGAGTCATCAATGTTATTCCCCCCCCCCCAATAGTTCTTGCACTCTTTTCCATTTCCCTTCTTAAAGATCAGGACAATTATTCACTTCTTCCAGTTTCCTGGGATCATCTTCTGTCTCCACACAATTTTTCATTACTTGATATAGCCATTGTATCCTCCGCTCTCCTGCTGCTCTCACCATCTCTACACTTAGCTCATCTAGACATGACTTCCCTCTCTTCATCTTGCCCAATGCCTCTTCCACTTCCCCCTATGTAAGGTCTTTACCTATTTGCTGTTCCTCCTCTTTTTTCTCCTTGGCTTGTTCCTCCTCATCCAGGTCTCCATACGGGTTCAGGAGTTCTTCAAAATACTCCTTCCACATATTCTTGAGTTCCTCCTTATTCTCTACATCTTGTCCACTTTTGTTCACCATTCGAGCATAATCTGTCATACCGTTCTTCCTCTTACTTTTAATCATCCCTTATCACACCTGTTTTGAACCTTCACTATCATCCTCCATCATTCTTGTCCACTGTTCCATCCACTTTCTTCTTTCCTCTGCCACCACTCTTTTTGCTTCTTTCTTTCTTGCCTGATACTCTTCTCTTGTCTCTACTGTTCTCTTCTGGAACCACAACCTAAAGGCTCTATTCTTCTTGCGTACTACATCCTTTGTTTTATCATTCCACCAGGGTGTTTCTTTCCATCTCTTTTTGTTGCTTGTCTTGTGATTCTGTGATAAGTCACACAAATCTGAAGGGTGTAAATTCAACTAAATACCTAGGGATTACAATTACAAATAACCTAAATTGAAACAATCACGTAGATAATGTTGGGGTAGAGCAAACCAAAGACATTCATTGGCAGAACACTTAGAAGGTGCAACAGATCTACCAAAGAGACTGCTTGCACTACACTTGTCAGCCCTATTCTGGAGTACTGCTGTGCGGTGTGGGATCTGTATCAGGTGGGACTGACAGATGATACTGAAAAAGCTCAAAGAAGGGTGGGGCTCGTTTTGTATTATCATGAAATAGGGGAGATAGTGTCACAGACATGATACGTGAATTGGAGTGGCAATCATTAAAACAATGGCATTTTTCGTTGCAATGGGATATTCTCATGAAATTTCAGTCACCAGTTTTCTCCTCTGATTGCAAAAACATACTGTTGTCACCCACATACATAGGGAGAAATGATTATCACGATAAAACAAGAGAAACCAGGGCTCACACAGAAAAATTTAAGTGCACGTTTTTACTGCGCGCCGTTCGAGAATGGAATGGTAGAGAGACAGCTTGAAGGTGGTTCACTGAACCCTCTGCCAGACACTTAATTGTGAATAGCAGAGTAATCGCATAGATGTATATGTCCTCCCAAATATTGCTTCCGCCGCCCTTACTAATGTTCCCTTGAATCTAATTTTTCATTAGATAACAAATAATAATGCACTGAAATTTATGAATATAAATTAAATGTTGGAAATACTGAATTCTCTTTTGTAATATTAAATAACAGTGATGGTTGTGATTATAAGCTTGGTATCTCTGCACTGAACAGTGGTAGAAATTGTAAATGATTGTCTGTCTACCAAACCTGAGGAGTGAACACTGAAAACCAATGCAATGAAACATGCAAGAAGTTCTTTAAATGAGATAATGTTAACACTAATAATAATAATAATAATAATAATAATAATAATAATATATCACCAGCAGATTTTGTGATATCACAAGATTCAGTAAGTGAGAATGTGCGGGAAAACGTATTTTAAAAATTCTGATGTTAAGCAACTGATTTCGGAGGTGGAGTACTCAATCTTTTAATAATGATAAAGTTTTAAGCCATGATCAAGGTGAACTTACATCATCAAAGGGTGACAGTGCGATAGGAAATAACTTTTCAAGGCCCTGGCAGAAAAATCGATCATGTTTAATGCTTATTACTACCCAGTGCTTGATTTTAAAAAAATTATGTTTTAGTACTGTGACCTACCGGGGGTTCTTTTGAAATTTAGACTTCTTAAAATGTTATTTTAACACTTTCCTAGACATTTTAAAAGAGTGAATAGAACATTTGTTTGACATCGCTTCAACTGCAGTATCAAAATGTTGCTTCTGTGATCTTCAGTCCAAAGACTAGTTTGATGCAGCTCTCCAAGCTACTCTATCCTGTGCAAGCCTCTTCATCTCCAAATAACTAATGCAACCTACATCCTTCTGAATTGCTTACTGTATTCATCTCTTGGTCTCCCTCTACAACTTTTACACCCAACACTTCCCTCCAATACCAAACTTGAAATCCCTTGAAGTCTCATAATATGTCCTATCAACTGATCCTTTCTTTTAGTCAAGCTGTACCACAGATTTCTTACCTTCCCTCCTCATTAGTTACGTGGGCTACTAATCTAATCTTCAGTATTATTCTGCAGCTCTACATTTCAAAAGCTTCTATTCTCTTACTACCTAAACTGTTTTAACATCTATGTATCACTTCCATAAATTGCTACATTACACACAAATAATTTCCGAAAAGACTTCCTAACACTTAAATCTATATAAAATGTTAACAAATTTGTCTTCTTCAGAAATTCTTTTCCTGCCATTGCCAGTCTACATTCTATATCCTCTCTACTTCACCCATGATCAATAATTTTGGTGCCCAAATAGCAAAACCTACCTACTAGTTTAAAGCATCTCATTTTCTAATCTAATTCCCTCAGCACCATCTGATTTAATTTGACTGCATTCCATTATTCATGTCTTTGCTTTTGTTGATGTTCATCTTATATCTCCCTTTGAAGACACTGTCTGTTCTGTTCAACTGCTCTTCCAAATCTTTTGCTGTATGGCAGAATTACAATGTCATTGGCAAACCTCAGAGTTTTCATTTCTTCTCCTTGAATTTTAATTCCTACTCCAAATTTGTCTTTGGTTTTCTTTGCTGCTTGCTCAATGTACCGACTGAATAACATCGAGGATAGACTATAACCCTATCTCACTCCCTTCTCAACCACTGCTTCCTTTTATGACCCTTGACACACTATAAATGTCATCTGGTTTCTACAGAAGTTATAAATACCCTTTCCCTTCCTGTATTTTACCCTTGCTGCCTTCAGAATTTCAAAGAGGGTATTCCAGTTAACACTGTCAAAATTTTTCTCCAAGTCTACAAATGTAGTTTTGCCTACCTTCTAAAATAAGCTGTTAGATCAGTACTGCCTTGCAAGTTCCTATATTTCTCCAGAATCCAAACTAATATTGCCCACGGTTAGCTTTTACCAATTTTTTCCATTCTTCTGTAAAGAATTTGTGTTAATATTTTACAACCATGACTTTACTTATAGTTGGATAATTTTCACACCTGCCAGGAACTGCTTTCTTTGGAATTGGAATTATTATATTCTTCTTAAAGTATGATGGTATTTCACCTGTCACATACATCTTTAACACCAGATGGAAGTTTTGTCACGGCTGTCCCTCTCAAGACTGTCAGTAGGTCTGACGGAATTTCGTCCACTGCTAGGGCCTCATTCCGACTTGCTCTTTCTCAGTGCTCTGTCAAATTCTTCTCACAGCATCGTATCTCCCATTACATCTTCATCTATGTCTTCTTCCATTTCTAAAATATTGCCTTCAAGTTCATCTCCCTTGCATAGAACTGCTATATACTCCTTTGGCCTTTCAATTTCCCTGTTTTACTTAGTGCTGGTTTTCCATCTGAGCTCTTGATATTTGTACAGCTGTTTCTCTTTTTTTTCCAAAGTCTCTTTAATTTTCCTGTAGACAGTATTTATTTTTCCTCTAGAGAAATATGCTTCTAAATCCTTACACTTGTCCTCTAGCCATTCCTGCTTAGCCATTTGGCACATTGTCAATCTCATTTTTTAGACATTTGTATCACTTCTGCCTGCTTCACTTGTAGTATTTCTATATTTTTGGCTTCCACCAATAAATTAAATATGTCATGTGTTATCAAAGGATGTCTAATAGGCCTTGTCTCTTTATTTATTTGATCCTCTGCTGCCTTCCCTAATTCATCTCTTAAAGCTACCCATTCTTCATCTTCTGTATTCCTTTCCCCTGTTCTAGGCAACCATTGCCTAATGCTCCCTATCAAACTCTCAACAACTTCTGGTTCTTCCAACTTATCCAGGTCTCATTTCCTTAATTTTCTACCTTTTTGCAATTTCTTGAATTTTAATCTACAGTTTTTAACCAATAACTTGTGGTCATAGTCTACATCTTCCCTAGATATGCATTTAAAAATCTGGTTCAAAAATCTGTCTTACCATTATATAACCAATTTGAAACCTTCCGGCGTCTCGAGGTCTCTCCCACATATGCACCCTCTGTCATGATTCTTAAACCAAGTGTTAACAATGATTAAATTGGGCTCTTGAGCAAAATCCTACCAGGCAGCTTTCTCTTCCATTCCTTTCCATATACATCTACTATTTTCATTCTATATGAAAATGTGGGGTCTGTTCTCTCGGACATATCTGGAAGAACAGACACTACCCAGAATTCACAGCTCTGATATAATTTCCTATAAATTGAAGGTGGGGGGAGAGAAGGTAAGGTAAGGGGAGGGGAAGAGCTATTGATGTCAGCTCCATTGCGACTTTATGCGGACTCAGCAGTAACAAGCGGAAATGTATGCTGGATCGAGATTCGAGTCCGGGACCTCTTGCTTACTAGGCAGCCCAGGATCTCCTGCTTAATAGGCAGTTGAGTTAAAAACTGTGCCAACCAGACACAATGTTTATCACAATTGTGTTAGATGGAAATGTGGCTAGGCCTAGAGCAGTGCTGTTTGCAGTACCAGCACAGCAAGACCGGTTTAGTTCGTGTTACAAGGAAAGATCAGCCAATCATAGAGACTGTTGTCCCTGCAACTACTGAAAACGCTGCTGCCACTCTTCAGAAACTGCACATTTGTCTGGCCTCTCAACAGACACCCCTCGGTTGTGGTTGCATCTATAGGACAGCTACCTGTATCACTGAGGTACACATGCTACCTCACCGACGGCAAGGTCCATGGTTCATTTTTGCAAAAGCCACAGCAATTCTCACATCACCAGCCATCGACAGCCATTAAAAAATTACATTAATTTATTAAAATAAAAAGAGTTGTAGTTACTTGAATGTTAAAGTACATATGGAAGTTTTACATATGTGGGATATTACGAATATTTCATTCCCGTTTTTATCCATTTCCTTGAGACTGGAGATGGATAGCAACATCCGTCTAAGTTTAAAGAATAACTCAAAATGTTAGTCCCTTTTCGTATGCAGCAGTAAATGACTTAACAGGCACCAAACTTGAATTCATAGCTACCCCTATTTTTCAATGCAAACCTTTAGAATTTCTTGCAGTACTCTACTCAATCTCTGAGTATCACAATTACTGTGATAGTTACATGATCTTTGCGATACAGTCTGCAGCTGTGATGAATTTTTTGAATGATTCCACAATGCCCTCAGCTGTCATTCTCTTTATTTCATGTACAAATGTATAATTTTGGCTTTAGGCCATTTTCAAGTATTTCATGGACAATTGTTTAACGGTATATTATGCCATGTGCATACTTCTTCCTATCACTGAAAGTAACTGTCACAAAATAAAACTATTTCTAATTTATTTTGTGACCATTACATGCAGCTGTAGGAGGAAGGGTGTATATGCCATAATATACCATTAAAAAATCACCCATAAAATTCTTGAAAATGGCCTGATTGTACATCAAATAAACAGAATGGCAGCTGAAGACATCACAAAATCATTTTAAAAAACTGTGACAACTAGTTAAATGTGTCGCAGTTCATCCTGAAGCTGACGAATGAAGCTATAGTATTTGCAAGAATCAAATTTTTTTACAAAATAGTTTCCTTAAAGTCGCTGAGAAAAATTACAGATTGGCCGCCTCGCGTGCCTTGCTTTTCACGCAGCGCAGTCAACAGAGCCTGGTAGCTTTAGGGCCAACTCACACCATGTCAGAGTTTGTGCACCAACTCCACCCTGCAAGCCAGCAGTCAAGCATGTTATCTAACAAACTTGCAGTGAAGCTCACTCCATAACTGAAGATGGGCTAAAGCAAAGGTTATGGTTACAGAGAAACATCAATTTCAAAAAAATATTTGTTGGGCATTACAAATTATTTAATGAAGCTAGGTTGTTTACTTAAATCTCCTGAAGTGAATTAGCAGAGGACAGGTAGTGAAAGGCCAGAGCAGGCACAGTCATCATTTTTTTTTTAAACCAGTGCACTCAACCCCAGTTGTCTTTCGCCTCTGAGGGAAGGTAGTAGTCATAACAAAGACAATGCCTTTGTTTCCAATTAATTTATGAAATAAAAATTTACTGGCTCAGTTATTAGTGGATATTTAAATTTACATCAAAGAGCTAAAAGAGCTGTTTTGGAAACAATGATTTATTGAGAAACAATACAAATTCCAATACAGAACATGTGAAATTGAATTACCTTGTGTCCAGTCTAGAATAAGTGAAGACACAATCCAAACTGGTCATGGAACACTTTATTCAACTCAACGTGTTCCAAATTCTCAACTTTGTCCGAGATACCTTAAGAGAATGGCAGCACAAAGAGAATCGCTGGAAATTTTTAGAATTAAATGGCAACATTTCATGATGAAGTAACAACTCATATCATCTCGCTGTCCTCCAGGGCCATCCATCATGTACAGTGGATAGAGATAGCTATTAAATGGTTGAAAATAATCAAAATATCCACGGGTGTGCTGCCGGTCTATAGTGCCCGTTGGACACTATAGACCGGCAGCACACCCGTGGATATTTAGATTATCGAATACGCCGGGAGAAACTCAAGAATCACAAATGGTTGAAAATGTTTATGTTCTGTGCCGAATTTGAAATTTCACCAAAAGGAGAAACTGAAAAGTGACTAGCAGAGGGGTCACAGACCTACTTTCAGACTATTTCTCAACCATTACACTTAGTTAGCATGTCCATGACATTCTCTCTCCCTATTTCACGACAATGCAAAACTATCTGCACTTTTTCCATCAATCCTACCTGGTAATAATCCCATATCGCATAGCAATACTCCAGAAAATGAAAGACAGCTGCATTGCAGGCAGTCTTTTTAGTACATTTGTTGCATCTTCTAAGTGTTCTGCCAATAACAGACAATCTTTGGTTTTCTTACCCCTCAACATTTACTATGTGATGGTTCCAACTTAAGTTGCCCATAATTGTTGTATCAACAACCTTTGAATTTTTATGATTTATTATGTAACTAAAATACTACAGACTTTTTTAAAGTGCTCATATGGAGGAACACTCACTTTCTATTATATAGGGTTAACTATGACTCTTCACACAGCGCAGGTACCTCGCCGAAATTATTTTGCAATTTGTTTTGATCTTCTGATGATTTTAGCAGATGGTAAGTTACAGCCTCATCTACAGGCAATCCATAAGGGCTGCTAGGGTTTTAATCTGAATCATTTATGTACATAAAGAACAGCTGGGGGACCTATAACACCTCACTGGGGAACCACAGATATCACTTCTGTTTCAGTAGATGACTTTCCACCAACTGCTATGAACTGTGATCTTTCCGACAGGAAACCAGGAATCTACTGACACAACTGAAATGACACCCCAAAGGCACACAATTTGATAAGAAGCCACTTGTGAAGAATGGAGTCAAAAGCCTTCTAATAATCTAGAAATATGGTATCAGCTGTCAGTGGCACTCATAACTTCATGTGAGTAGAAGCCTGTGGTATCACAAGAACGATATTTTTTTATCCATGTTATTTATGTGTTGATACATCCTTTTTCTTCAAGGTGTTTTATGATATTCAAATGCAATGTATGTTTCACAATCCTACAGTGAATCAATGTCAATGACACGTTTAAAAATTAAAACATTGCACGATCAACAGTGTGATATTTGTAGTCTCACATGTGGCCCTATAAAAATTGAAATGGAATTTATGGTGGCTATCTTCTCAGTTTGTCATCTCGGCATTCTTCGACCCCACCCCCTTCTCTTAAAAAGCAAAATATCTAAGTAATCAAAACACTGAATTGTTGGGTCAGACGGAAATATTAAAAGGATTCGAGTATGAAGCAACCAATCACAGGTATCAATAACAGGATTGCACAAGTTCTTCCTAACAAGACAATGATTTAATGTTGATATCATTAACCGCTGCTTCCACAATTTGTTCAATATGAGCACCGAAGACATCGATGAGGTGCTGCATCTGTGAAACGACTTTATCAATAGTTGCTTGCAGCTTTCCAGTGGGATCTGAGCAACGTGTTCACATATAGTGGCCTTCAGTTCAGGCCAAGATCAGATGTGTCACTGGTAAATGTGTTCTTTTAGATACCCCCAGAGCCAAAAGTCACATGGATTTGGATCAGACGATCTTGCATGCCATGCATCTGGAAAACGTCTAGAGATACCAAGCTTGTGGAAGGTGGCATTAAGCAAATCTTTCAAATTGAGGTGTCGCCCAATCCTGCATGAAAATAGTGGTTTCTACTCAGTTGCGCTCTTCCAAAGCAGTTTGACAGTTCTGTGTATCTACTGCACACTGCAGTGTAAAATGGGCCTCGTCACTCCACAGAATATTGCCCGGTCACATGTCATCGACTTAGATCCGTGCCAGAAACTGAAGAGCAAATTCAGAATGTTGCTGCAGATAATGAGATTTCAGTTGCTGCACCATCTGGATCTTGAATGGACACCAATGTAAAACAGATTGCAAAACTTCTAGTATTGCTGGGCATGGGGTGGACAATTCTCATGTCACTGCACAAACCACAGCAGTACCTGGGGTACAGGCCACATGGTCAGTTACAGCAACAGCAACCTCATCAATAACTCCACTGTGATAGGATGCCTTCCTCTTCCTAGTACCACACCACATTCACCCATGTTTTCAAAATTTCATTATCACCTTCTTTAAGCCATACCTCTCCTCAGACCTTTCAGTTGATGGTAACCTCTTCATGCAGCATTGCAACTGCTGCCTTTCACTAATAGTGCATGATCTCTCTTCTTGAAAGCCCTACTGTTCACACACTTCATGGCTCGTCAAATGGTAGCATGGATGACACGTTCGTACAACAAACAGTGTGCTGAAACTGATTCTCCCCCCCCCCCCCCCCCAAGTGTAAATTTGTTCTGCATTAATGTATTAGCATGTCTACCAAGTTCTGCTGCCACACGATAATTACAGCCCACACTGAAACTGTGTGTGCAGCTGCACTTTAATTACAATCAACTGATATTTTAAAAGAAAACATAATTTTCCTCACAAACCTAATACTGTACAGGGTAGTCTTACAGATTGTAATATAAAAGTTATACTGCAATATTAATAATTAGGCAGAATGTGATACAGCTATTAGTTAATTAGCTAATTCTGTACAGTAATTCTTAGATAAAAAATTATTTTTATTCGATTTTCGCTAAGAAACATCCCTTTCATATTTCCTATTCAGACCAAATTGTACACAACTCAATTTTTTCCTTGCAACAGAACAAAACTGGGTTGCCTAGCACAAATAAAAAAGCAAACATGGAAAATAAGAGCCACCCTGATGTGTAATAATGCGGAGCAGGTTAAGGTAGCATACCACTATCCCAGCAATTTAACAGAAGGTTTAAACACCAGAGGAGCTACTTCTCCTTCAAATAGCTCCTCACTTGTTCTCAGCAGGCTCTAATGATTAGAGCATCTACTACTTTATGGTACCAGGGATTTAAATTTGGTACATTTGAACTGAACAGAACAGGATCAGGATGATGATGATGATGATGATGATGATGATGATGATGACGTTTAGTGGTTGGTAAAGACTTCCATATGTGCTCATGTTATTTCTATAATTCTATTTTTCTGGCTCTTAATTCAATTTATAGTAAAAGGAAAAAGAGGGGAAAAGGGAGGAAGAGCTAAAGCTCAAATATATGCAATATTCACTCATGCGTGTTAAAGGAGTTTTAAAATTTTCAGTCAAAAATACACAAAATTATGAAATACTCATCACCATTTAACACAAAGTTGCCATTATCGGATTCCGTCATTTGTGAACATGCCACTATAGTTAGATATACATATATGATGCATGGTAATGCTAAAAACGCAGGCAGGCTAGTGAGTTAACAGCAATGGAATTTACAAGTGCTCTAAACATGCAAGAACAGCGAACAATCTCGCTCTCGCACAAATTTAAAGCTATACATGAAGATGAAAACTATTTCAAAAATTATGTAATTTTATACAGAGAGGATGAATTTCCATATAACTGACAGGCCACAACTTTAATCTCATGCAGTTTGCTAATCAAAATTTCATTGCTAATATACAAATATCTATGTACTAGGATCTTTTTCCTTCTCTACAGTTTTTAGCTCTATCAAAGATCAGATAACAAGTCTTGCTTTTTTCCCACATAAATCTATTTAGTTGGTGGTTAAACAATTTACTTGCAAATAAACTTAAGAAAATATTACTTTTAGAAGGAGGAAGCAAGTACTTCCACAAATTAAGCCAAGCTAAATTCAGTTAGATCAAAATGTGATTTCACTTGAGAGAAATGGTAACATTAGAAAGAGACAGAATGGCTTACCAATACTTACCTTCAGGTGGTGAAATTTCAGTATCACCAATAGAAATATTCATATTTAGGAAAAAAAAGAAGAAAAAGTAGAAAAATGTTTTTAAAGGGTACTTTAGCAATACCAGAATGGACCATGGACCTCGCCAACTGGGAAAGGGGGGAGGCGGGGGGGGGAGGCAGGGGGGTTGGCAGCTTGAGCACCTAAACAATACAGATAGCCATACACCCCAACTGGCTGAGACTAGACTATCTTGTGGTTCCTGAAGGGGAGCAGTAGCCTTTTCAGTAGCTGCAGGGGCAACAGTTCGAATGCTAAATTGGTGTGTTGTGCTGACGATGTGAATGGCTGAAAGGAAGAGCAAACTACAGCCGTGATTTTTACAGAGGGCACACAGTTTTACTGTGTGCTTAAGAATGATGATATCTTCTTGGGTAAGATATTCCGGATGTACAATAGTCCCCATTCAGATCTCCAGGCGTGGACTACTCAGGAAGATGTCATCATCAGTAAAAACAAAAATGCATTCTATGGGTCAGAGCATGGAAAGTTAGATCCTATAATTGGATACGTAGTTTAGAACATTTAGAAATGGGAAAGGATAGATTGATGCTACATATAGTGGAAATTAAGAAGTGTGGTGACAGAAAGAATGGGGCTTCTGGTCAGGTGACCACAGGGTTACACACAAACATTAGGAACCCTGGCCACCGCTACAGTAGATGCTGCCTGGTGATGTTGCGAGTACGTGACATGGTAACAGAATTATGTAAGCGGAACAGACAGATAAAGGGTAGATTATCATAAAGCAGAGCCTGTGAATGAGCGTCTAGAAAACGGCGAAGCTGGTCGAATGTTCATGTGCTACTATCACGAGCTTCTACAGAAAGAGGTAGAAGGACAATGAAACTACCACTAGGCACTAAATCGTTGCATGTCCACGACACTTCATGGTACATAGGTTTCAGGGGCTTGTCTGCTCTGTAAAGTAGGATAGATGGTGATCTGTGGCATCTCTGCGGAAAGACACAATGTTGGTGCACACATTGGTGTTTCGGAGCACACCGTTCATTGTGCGTTGTTGAACTTGGAGCTTCGCAGCAGACCTCCTCAGTATATTCAGATGTTGACCCAATGACATTGTCAATTACGATTACAGGGGGGACAAGACCATTGGGATTTGACCGTCAATTTAAATGTGTCAGCTCATCATGTGAATTACATTTTTGCTACACTATGTCGACAGTCATCTCCACAATCATCATCATCGAGGTGAACGGCTCGAAACGTGCATCATACCAAGGGCACAGGCTGGTGGGAGCAGTATTAAGCTATAGGAGACATTCTCCTGCACTTGCATGGGACCTGTGGCACTAATGGAAGTCACGCTGACAGCTGCGAACCACCTGCGTTCCTTTACGCTTGATGTCTTCCCCAATGGCGATGTCATCTTTCTATCTGATGTAAATTCTATGGAACCCATCTGGATCACTATTGGGCGCTATCACCATGCACGCAAATCAGAGGCCCGTTATTTACGTGAATTACATGACCTGTGCATAGAAATCTAATCTAATGCCACATACCTCCACAAACTTGCCAACAAACTGTCAGATAAGCGGAATCAGTGATGTATTTCTTTCCAAAGACAGACCAACAAGCAAGCAAGTGGTTATAATGTTTTTGCTCATGAGTGCAAATACAAAATCAAGTAAGAGTAATGCAGGGATAGGTCTAATAATGAATAAGAAAACATGAATTTGGGTAAGCTACCATGAACAGCATAGCGAATGCATTATTGTAGCACAGATTGACACGAAACCAACACACATGACAATAGTAACAGATTATATGCCCAACAGCTTTGCAGATGACTAAGAGATAAAGAAAGTATAATGAGATAAAAGGAATTAATCACATGGTTAATGGAAATGAAAATTTTACTGTGATGGCAGACTGGAATTTGACAGGAAAAGAAAGAGAAGAAAAAATAGCACAACATGGGCTGTGGGGAAAGGAATGAAACAGGAAGTTATCTGGTAGAATCATGCACAGAACACAATTTAATCATTACTAACAATTGGTTTAAGAATCAGTAAAGATATCGTTTACATGGAAGAAACTTTGAGGCAGGAAAGTTTCAGGTAGAATATATAGTAGTGAGACAGAGCTTACAGAACCAGATTTTAAACTATAAGACACTTCTATCAACAGATGTGGACTTTGACCATAATTTATTGGTTATGAACTGCAGATTACAACTGAATACAGAGAGATTAAATTAAGAAGATGGGGACTTGCATAAATTGAAAAAACCAGAGATTGTTGAGAGTTTCAAGGAGAGCATTAGGCAGCGACTGAGTGAAACAGAGGAAAGGAATATAACAGAAGACAAATGGACAGCTCTGAGAGATGAAATACTGAAGCCAACAGATGATAAATAGGTAAAAAGATAAGGCCTAGAAGAAGTCCTTGGAAAACGTAACAGATACTGAATTTAACTGACATAAAGAGAAAACATACAGATACAGCAAAGGAAGCAGTTGAAAGGAAATAGATAGGTAGGTAGTAGGTTTCTAAGGGACTCAAAGCTCCCATGCTGATCTCATATGATTCCTCCAGATGCTCCTGTCTTGTGCTGCCTCTTGACAGTTATTTATTCCCAATATTTCGCATATGCAATCAATTTCATTGCTCCAGGTACTCCTTGGTCTCCCCCTTGATCTTTTGCCATATGGCTTCTCCCTGAATATTCGTAACACAATTTAGTCTTCTTCCATTCTCATCAGATGTCCAGCCCATTGCAGTCTTCTAGCATTTATTATGTTTACTATCATTGGTTGTTGTGATAGCTCGTGCATTTCTATGTTGCATCTTCTCTTCCAGCATTGTGATTCATTGTCATAATATGGACCAAAGATTTTTCTATAAACTTTATTCTCAAACACTTGTAAATGGTGGTGGTCTGTTTTCATTATGCTCCATGTTTCTGTCCCATAGATTAGAACTGGTCTGATGATTGTATTATACAGCTTTATTTTAGTTTTACTAGTCAGCAGTTTGGACCATAATAGATTTTGTATTGCATAATAGGCTCAGTTAGCATTTTACAGTCTTGCTTTTATTTCTGCCTGACTCTGATTTTGTTCATCTATCACTGATCCCAGAAATTTGAACTGTTCAACATGCTCAAATGTGTGTTTACCAACTATTAGATGTGATTGGTTATCCCATTGATCTCTACAGCTTTGAACTATCATGTATTTCGAAACTTCCTGGCAGATTAAAAATGTATGCCAGAC
The DNA here is from genome assembly GCF_023898315.1 of Schistocerca nitens. Classification (NCBI taxonomy): domain Eukaryota; kingdom Metazoa; phylum Arthropoda; class Insecta; order Orthoptera; family Acrididae; genus Schistocerca; species Schistocerca nitens. The sequence goes on along the minus strand of NC_064614.1, from coordinate 1,133,438,764 downwards.
TGAGACTCGAACTCGGGACCTTTGCCTTTCGCAGGCAAGTGTTCTACCATCTGAGCTACCCAAGCACAACTCACACCCCGTCCTCACAGCTTTACTTCCGCCAGTACCTTGCCTTCTACCTTCCAAACTTTACAGAAGCTCTCCTGCGAATCCTGTAGGACTAGCACACCTGAAAGAAGTGTAAGGCAAAGGTCCCGAGTTCGAGTCTCAGTCCGGCACACAGTTTTAATCTGCCAGGAAGTTTCATATCAGTGCACACTCCGCTGCAGAGTGAAAATCTCATCATGTTTTTCGTTTTCTTGTCATTTACTTTCAGGCCAAGTCTTGATGCTTCTGTTGCAAGCTCCACAAATAACGGCCTAATCTCTATTTCACTGTATCCAATGAGCACTACGTCATCTGCATATGCTAACATGTTAATTTTGCTTTCTTGAAGGATCCCAGCAGGTACCACTTTGAGTTTCCTCACAACTCTTTCTAAAGCTATATTGAAAAGAAGGGGCGGGGTGGGGGGTGGGGCAAAGCATCTTCTTGTCTTAACCCTGTTTTATTTTTAAAATGGTCACCCATTTAGTAAAACCCTGCTTGTATTTTCATCCAAGCATACTTTGCAGAGATTTATCAGTTTAACTGGGAAACCAAATTCAGTCATTACATTCCACAAGCTTTGTCTATGGATGGAGTCATAAGCTTTCATGAAATCGATGAACAGGTAATGTATTTTATTTTTTTATATTCCCAAACTTTTTCATTTATTGATTTGATTGCAAATATGTTGTCAGTAGTGTATCTGTTTTTGCGGAAGCCATTTTGATAATGCCCAATTACATTTTCTGCATATGGTTTTAAGTGGTATAGCAATGAACAAGATAAGATCTTATAACTTTTATTTACTAATGATATTCCTCTATAGTTTCCGAGATCTTCCCTGTCTCCTTTTTTATGGTTAGGGACTATTAATGATTCTCTCCACTGTGTTTTCCAGATTATCTGTATAAGATGAAATAAACGTCTGTGCTAGGAAATATAGGTGCCTAAAAAATGCGATTAACAAAAAGTGAAAAACTGCTAAGTAGAAGTAGCTAGAGGACAAAAGCACGGCTGTAGAAACACACATGGCTAGGATACAGATAGATGAGGCCTACATGAAAAGGGAAGCAGTTGTATGACTATCAAGAGCTCAGATGGCAAGCCAGTACAAAGCAAAGAAGGGAAAGCTGAAAATACAAAGAAACAAACAGAAAGACAATACAAGGGAAATGAATTTGAAGCAATATTGTAAGAAGGGAAGAGGATGACAAGGGAGACATGATACTATGAGAAGAATTTGACAGACCTCTGTGAGAAAGCTGTGCTCTAACATGGCCTCTGAAGTACACAGTATTCCCTCAAAATTGAATAGTTTTGTTATGGCTGTGGCTCCCTCAAGAATCTCAAGACCAAACTATTCCACCTGGTGTGCAAAACAATGCAACAATTGCAAACCTTTTCAAATACAACAACACTTTCAAGATGATAGACTTAGTGTATTTCCTCCTGTGTTTGAAACTGCGAAATTTTAACAAGCGCAATGGACTGTTGTAGTGGCTTGTTTACAGTTTCTCGTATACCCCAGTACAAGTGCCACCTAAGTCAAATTTCATGATTGTTCAAGCAATGTTGACACTGTATCGAGCGCTTCAGCACTTCAGGGAATCTTGAGCCTCTTTGAATGCAAATATCGTCTGCTCATCCTGCCCTTCAGAATTCTCCAAAATCAATCGGCATGTGACCTCAGTTGCCAAAGTGTTATGTGCAAATGTAAGATGACCCCTACATAATCTATTAAACAAAATAAAAATATTACAGTCAGCAGCAGCAGTTTAATATGAAAATACAAGATGACCATGTATTTTTCGAATGATGAATATGGAAAAAACTCTAGTCTTATAATCGGGTGAATATGGCAATAATTCAGATTCCCAAGAAGGCACGTGCTGAACTATCAGTTTTATGAGTAATGGCTGCAAAATACTGACAAGAATTATTTACTGAAGAATGGAAAAATTGGTTGAAGTGGAACATGATAAAGATCAGTTTGGATTACAGAGAAATGTAGGAACATGTGAGGCAGTGCTGAACCTGCGATTTACCTTAGAAGATATGTTCAAGAAAGGCAAACCTATCTTTGCAGATTTATACAATGCCTTTGATAATGATGGCTGGAATACACTGTTTCAAATTCTGAAGATAGCAGGTATTTAATACAGGGGGCAAACTATTATATCAGTTCATTGGGCAAGCAGTAAAATAAACCCAAAAAGAAATTTGGGAAAGGGATTAAAGTTCGGCAAGAAGAAATAAGAACTTTGAGCATGTCGATGCTACTAATTCCGCCAGAGACAGCAGACTTGGAACAGCAGTTGAATGTACTTGTAAACAGGGTGTACAGTGACCATGAAAATGTAAAACAAAGGTAATGGAATCCAATCAAATTAAATTAGGCAAGTGTGTGTAGGGGGGAGGAGGGGGGGGGGGGGAAGAGTGTAGAGTGAATCCAAGTAGTAAGCAGTTTCAAATGGATGTCATCTCTAGTAATTACACAGAGATGAAGATGCTTTCACAGGATAGGCAATCATGGAGAGCTGCATCAAATTAGTCTTTGAACTGAAGGCGGCGGCAGCAGCAGCAGCAGCAGCAGCAGCAACAAAATTTCATCCCTTATGTGTCCTGGCATTCTGTAGTCTTATGAAATTACATACAATAACGCTCTGTTAACAATTACCACTGTGAATAAAGATTTGTGTTGGTCATAGTGTTTACTGGTAACTACATATTTATTCTGGATGCAAATTTATCTGATGTCTTATCTGTTCTGTGGCTGTCTCAAACCAATTATTTCTACATGATTTGCCGAAATATTTCTACAAAGTTGCATTTCATCACCTGTAGAGTCTGTTTTCATCCATTGTTTCACTGGCATCCATTAATGTGTAGGAGCGTCCATCTCCATCATCCTTTGGGCGAGATGAGCTGTCAGCAAAAGGCAGCTGAGGTGGAGACGGCCTAGGCGACCGAGCGTGCCAGCCACGATGCACTACAAGTGCTTTGGGTGTACGGAATACTTTTGGGCACAGAGCACATGGATGTCTCTCAAAACTAGTAGTTGCAGTTGGAATGGTAACTGGGCCGTTGCTGGTTGCGACAGGCGTCCCATCATCCCCATCTTCTTGAAGCACTACAAGAGGTTGTAACACAGGCTTTATGTCCTCATCTTCATCCTCTTGGTCCAATGTTTCTGGTTCCATGTCTGTCTGTTCAACATTACTGACATGTAGACGGGGACAGTTCGTTCGTCTATGTTTGGACAATGAGCCTGCATTGCTGTAGGATTTGTTGCAGTAGTCACATGGATAGAGGCGGCTGAAAAACATCAATAAGTGTTAAAAAAAATACAAAATATTCAATTATAAGTTACAATTGTCCAAGTAGCTACAACAGTAGAACAAATGATTGAAACACTTCATCGTTTCTTAAACTTATGGGAGTCAGGGGATTGGGAGAGGAGTGGGCGGTTGTCGCATCTTCATGTTACAAAATTTCACATACTCAGCATTAACATAGGTAGTTAATACAGTTTTAATACCCAAGTACTACTGGTAAATTGAAGAGACCCCAATTGAATTAATGACAAAAAAGACATTGAAAATTAACTGTACTCAAAATTCCTTCCACTTAAGACCATGACCAGCTGAAACACAGTGAAAAATTTCACTCTGTAATAATCATGGTTCCCTGCAACCCACATTAGATTCTATGGGGGATGCAGAACCAATTGGAAAAATTACATTTAATCTACAGAAATGAAATCCCCGTTACAATATGGATTTCTACAACCATAGCACAGAAGCAAAAATATGACAGCCAGGATTTGGGATTTGGTACAAGTTAAGCCACAAAAGTAACTAAGACAGTCTGCAACAAACCAAACAACACAACACAATGCCCTCTTTCCTTTGCAATAAATAAAATAATATCATACTCAGGGAATGGCCGAGGACAACACCCACTGCGCACACCAACATATTCAATGCACTCTCGGGATTTAACTGAGTCTTCTGATAGGAAGGGCTCCTGTGTGAACATGGACTCGGAGATAAAAAGATATTTTCAAAGTTATGCCTATCCAACAAAAGGGGGAAAGTGAATAAAGCCAATATTGTCAGGGCATTAACCAAATAAGCTTTGCAAGTGGGCACATTTTCACAATAGTACCCAGTGAATGTAGGGCAGTAACAGGTGACTGATATGCTACAGAAAACACATTTTTGAAGTTTTCCAGAAGAATCCAGGAAAAACAGCTGAAACTAAATGTGGGCTCAGTCGAAACCCAGTGCTTCAAGATTACAATATACACAAACTGAACTGAAGGAAAGTAATTTCAGGAAACATAAACTGGACTTCTCTTCGAAGTAAGGATATATATTTAAAAAAAAAAAAAAAATCTTTTACAGGAAACCCTGAAAAATGATGAAAAAGGGTGCAACTGCAAGTATCAACCAGGACCCCAAGGATTTGCGCCGATTTGAGAAGAGTCATGTACGGGTTTCAAGGGGACAATAACAACAACAACAACTTAGTGTGGCTCAATGGCCTGCTGCAAGTCTTCCAATTCGTTGAGATGTGTGCCCCTAACTTACGCCAGGCATCCAATCAGGAAAAGGGGACTTACAGTTTAGCTTTGACTCCAAGGCTTGTGTCGTTTCTGGCAACTCTCCCACATTGTAGAAACTTGAAGGCTAAGTTAAAATGCAGACTGAAAAATCCTTGGTCCAATTGGGATTCGATCTCTTTGTTTCCAGACACTTAAATGGCTCTCTTACAATCTTTCTTAATATTTTAACTGCATTTTGAGCAGAAAATGTGCACATGGTAGGTGGGGAAGGGGTTGGGGATGGGGGTGAATACACAGGATGTTCAGAAATTGCCCTAAAAAAATTCTAGGGCATGGACTATCCACTGTTGTGGCTAGTGCGAACAACAAGAATGTGGTATCTAATCAGGTGTGCATTATTATATAACGTAGAACTGAACAGTATAGACCATTCTAAAAACATTTTCAAGGATGCAGCTACATCAGTATTGTAAGTGTGACTAATCTAATAAGTTTCAAGCAATGTAAATGTACCAAATCATCATGTGTTTTTAGTTTATTGATACTTTAGGAATAATATTGGCCAAGTCCTTTACCGTGTGGCCTTGGTATTACTAGCTGCAGTACAAATAGATTATTAATCATACTGTCACCGTGTAAGCAACTGCTGAAATGAACAAATAAAAGAAAAATCAGATAACATGAATGATCAAAAACAAAACAAAACACAGCAAGACTGACAATTCAGTCCACCTATAATGAAATATTTGTCACATCGCTCAACAACAATTTAATATGACTGATACTAGAAGAATGTCATTTTGTCACTGAAAAGTCAATGTTCCATATACAAGACCTGAACTGATCTACATGTAGGGACTCAGGTACTCTGGCCCAGGATAACAACCAGTTCCACATGAACTGGTAACATATATGTCTTGTGCAAAGGATGGATGTTATGCTAAGCAGATGTTATAGTTCACCATGAACACCAATGATTTTATGGATGAACACATAATGTACAAAGGCATAAGATCCACTAGGTATGATTTGAATTAAGTTAGTCTGCTTGGTATCAACTTAACAAAAATGTGACGACCTTGTTTTCAGAGTATTTTTCCAACTGAATTTCAAAGGTGTAAATTCAAGATAATTTATGGACTAAGATGAAACAATTTACGAACAACTTCTCACACAATTCCTCTGTAACATTAGCTGACCCCTTAGATCATGTATTCTGCACATGGGAGATGTCAGCACCGAATAATCTGGACGTTCCGTAAAGCCGAAGTACATAAACTAAATCTGACAAGTCACATTAAAATACTTTTTTTTTTTTTTTCTTCTGGTACATATTATGACACTCTGAGACTTAAATTATATTTTTGTTTGCTGTTGCCATTCCATATTATTTCCCAGTGTTCCTGTATGACTCTCCTTATTTAGAATAACTTTGTGATACACATTCGTATATATTAGATAGAATGGAACCCCAATGTGAATACTATTCACAGGCTCAGAATGAGTTGGTTTAACTTGTGCACATTTGAAAACTACTTGAAGTTGGAACAAAGCTGTTACAATTAAGCATGTTGGGTAAACTATTCTGACAAAGGTACCTGAAATACAGTAGTATCCTGACTTATACTACCCGGTTTTATGCAAATCTGAAGTTCCGCGTTCTGTCTGTCTGAGTGCTGTGCAAATCTATTTGCCTACTCCACCCATACAGTGTTCAGCTTATAACAGGTTCGGACGTTTTTCATGTGGAATTATTTCATCCATGGAGCTTGTTTGATAGGTTCTGCATCTACATCTAGATACATACTATACAAGTGACCATATGCAGGAACATAAGCTTTTTAGTCTCTAGGAAATTTATTATCTTTAAACTCAGAATAGGTCCTTAAAATTCTACAGCAAACTCATGTTCAGGATATTGATGCGTAATTTTGCAGGTCCTTTCCTTTACCCTTCTTATATACAGGAGTCACTTGCGCTTTTTTTCAGTCGCTTGGGACTTTGTGCTGCAAGAGTGATTTGCAATAAATGCTAGCTAAGTAAGGAGCCAAAGCCAGAGTACTATTTGTAAAACCAGGTTGGGATTCCATCTGAACATGGCAGCTTATTTGTTTCCAACTCTTTCAGTTGTTTCTCTTTACCAGGGATCCTTATTACTACAGTGCCCACACAGGACTCTGTGCAATGGTTGAACGATGAGCCTTCAGATAAATGTTCCACAACTTGTTAAATACGTTGGAGCTTCCTATGTTGGCTTTCAACCAGTTCTCATTCCCAAAATTAATTTGAGTGTGACAAATTTCTTGGAGAGCAGTAAATTCAGGAACTTTGTCATGAATACTTCGACTATTTATTCATAAAATTTTGGCAGTCAACATGCCTTTACTCTGAACATAGTCTCATGTATCTATATGCACATAAAATGTTGAGTGTTCATCAGAGTGTACCTCAATCGACCACCTAGCCTACAAATATACCATGTGCCAATAAACAGATCTAGAAACCCGCAGCCAAGACCTTCACAAAGTTGACAAAGCCTTTGGTTGAAACCCTCCATTCAAATCCAAAGCAGACGACCCCCATCAATTCTGGGAACAATGCTGCAAACTGCAAGCTCTGTTTGCACCCCACAGGCGAGGCCAGTAGCTTTCACCACCTTTGCCAACTGCCTGTACGAACTGAGGATGGTCTCAGAGCCCATGCGACATGCATCATGTGTCCCAATGTGAGCCACAACCTGCCAATGACTGCACCTTGCATGCTCTAGAGCCACAGGCAAGGCTGCCTCCAGATCTCAGATGTATGGCCCTATTAATCTATCGCCAAACGCACCTGCCCATAAATACAATGGTTGAGAATCGGTGTTGAGTCCTCTTTCCTGAAGTACTTGGGGCTGCCCATAACTGCTGTCATGGAAATTCACAAAACCATCTCTTGTGAATCCTGACTCGACTGAAAATAAAATGTAAACAGCGGATCTGCGGCACATGTCTGCAACAGCCATTGACAGAACCACCATCTGCCATGATGATCCTGTGGCCTGAGGGTCTAAATGAGCTGTAGATGATATGAGTACAGTAATTGTTCACGACGTCCCCCCCTCCATTCCGACAAGAGAGTGAGGCACACCTCCTGCTGCTGGTGCTGCTAATTTTTGCACACTGGTCCCTGGGTTTCTTCCACCAAACCACCAAACATAGCACATGTTCCTGCATGCCAGATGTGTGGACTGTGTGGGGCCTTCCACTGTCAATCTTCTGAGGGGCAAGGACACTTGTGTTGGAACAGTCTGCCGAACAGCTTATCAGAGGGCACTCTGTGCTGTGGAAATTTTTCAGCATAGAGGGCACAGGCTCACAGGCTACATCCATTTGCAAAACCAAAGCACAATATTATATCCATCATTTCACTTGTCAAGTAGTGGGCTTCCACTGCTAACAAGTGTTGGAAGAGAGAAAATGTAAATGTACTACACGATTTGTACGCACAGGCAGCGCAATAACACATAAGTTACTCAGCATTTGGAAGGAGGTAAAAAGCCACAATACATACCCAGGGTTGACAGTACTGTACAATAAGGCACAGCAATATGACAAAAACTAACACAGCTTACAATACAACTCTAATCACACAGCTGACTACAGACCACCTAATGGTAGGTAGAGTACTGTGAGTATTACGACGTAATACCCTGCCAACACATTTGACGGAGTGCCAATCAAATGCCCGTGATAATATCCACAACTAGGCATCGCGCAACCCTTCCTATAAACACATGTTTATTTCAGAAAGTACGCACTATGTTTATTGGACTTTTTTTCCTTGTTTCGATGAGTACTACCACCTCTCAAAGTATTTGACCCTTTTTTTTAACATCCTATATACTACTAAGGTAACACAGGAAAAGCTAAATATATAATCTGCTGACCTGGAGATGTCCCGAACGACTACATCATACAAACAAAGCAGAACTGACTCATTTGCTTCAAGCAAGAAAAGAAACCATTATCTTTGGAACATAAACTTAATATTATCAAAGAGTATGATGCAAAAATTAAGTTTGATGTACTAGAATCAGCAGTCAGAACAATTACAAAAGGTAAAGAGAAAAGTCCTCAAAACTGAGAAAAATGCTAAAATTTTTGAATTCAAGTATCACTTGTAAATATCACGGCATTATTACTCAGACGGAAACAATTTTACAATTATGGTGTGATAATCAAGTAAGAGTGAAAAACTGTCCTCTACACCAGAATACAGTGTGCTTTCAAGCTAAGCTGATTTTTGGAGACTGAAAGTAGTAGTATTGGAGGTGGCCAAGATGAAATGTTTAAAGTTAGTAACAGTTGGTTTAAGCTGTTCAAAAGTCGTTATAATTGACACAGTAAGGGTAGAAAGTGGAGAAGTAGCATCTGTTGATACAAACACTGCATTGTTCTATCCAGAGAAACTCAAGTCACTTATAAAAAAGGGTAGCTATAACAGCTAAATGATATTCAAAGTAGATGAGATTGGTCTTTTCCAGAAGAAGATGCCTAAAATAACTTTTATCATGCACAAGAGAAAACCTACCCATATTTTAAAGACCCCAAAAATCAATTGACAGTGATTGTTGCCGTGAATGCAGATGGTGACTGGAAATTAAAACCTCTCTTAGTTTATCACTCAGAAACTCCAAGAGCTTTAAAAAATAGATCTAAAGCTGGATTGCCATGATTTGGTAGTCAAATGCTGAAGTCTGGGTAACAGCTTCCCTTTTGAGGACTGGTCTGATCATCACTTCATACTTTTTAAGTCTAATGTTATTGCCAACTAAAGCAAATCCCATTTAAAGGGATGCTATTAATCAACAATGCACCAGGCCGTCCACCCATTACTCCAATTTCAATCCATGTGTGAAAGTTATATTTTTGCCACCGAAAACAACCAGCTTGCTTCAACCAATCGACCAAGGAGTCATTAAAACACTACACGAGACAAATCATCTGTGCATCCACATTAAGCTATGAGACAAACACTGAGCTCTCTTAGAGATTTCTGGAAGCAATTCAATATTTTGGATACTATGGGAATTAGTAGACAATCTAGGAACTAAGTTTCACAAAAAAACGTAAATGTTCCCTGGAAAAACTGTCCATTTTTCATCAATAGAACCCAGGGGGAATCAGCACCAAATCCTGATAAAACCATTCATGTGACTGAAGAAGTGGTCAATCTTGCCAGACAAATAAATTTAGAGGTAGATGGTGATTATGTTCAAGAAGTACTGGATTCACACAGCTTACAGAAGTGCATGACCGAGAGCAAAACATTGAACAACCTGATTCTTTAGACCAAGCTAAATCAGAAGATCAAATGACAGTTGCAAACTTCACAGAATTCCTCATTTCAAGTGCAAAAGGGTTACAAACTTTAGAAAAAAACAGACTCCAACAAATTCTGCTATAAAGGGGAATAAAAAATTTACTGGCATGCTACGAGAAAATTTCAGGTGAGAAGAAAAAAAAAAAAAATGACAATTCAGATGACGTTAGATTTAAAGCCTCCTATGTCACAAAAGGATATAAAATGTAGACTGGCAATGGCAAGGAAAGCGTTTCTGAAGAAAAGAAATTTGTTAACATCGAGTATAGATTTAAGTGCCAGGAAGTCGTTTCTGAAAGTATTTCTATGGGGTGTAGCCATGTATGGAAATGAAACATGGACAACAAATAGTTTGCACAAGAAGAGAATAGAAGCTTTCAAAATGTGGTGCTACAGAAGAATGCTGAAGATTAGATGGGTAGATCACAGAACTAATGAGGAGGTACTGAATAGAATTGGGGAGAAGAGGAGATTGTGGCATAACTTGACTAGAAGAAGGGATCGGTTGGTAGGACATGTTCTGAGGCATCAAGGGATCACCAATTTAGTATTGGAGAGCAGCATGGAGGGTAAAAATCGTAGACGGAGACCAAGAGATGAATACACTAAACAGATTCAGAAGGATGTAGGTTGCAGTAGGTACTGGGAGACGAAGAAGCTTGCACAGGATAGAGTAGCACGGAGAGCTGCATCAAACCAGTTTCAGGACTGAAGACGACAACAACAACAACAACAACAACAACAAACAACAATGACACAATAACTTTGGTTTACATTGTCACAATGCATAGTACTGTACAGTAATATAATTTGTTGTATAGTTGAACATTAATTGATTTTCTTCTAATTATACTGTTTTCTTTACTCTCTGGCCCCGATTACACATAATTTGTATGTATTTATGTGCAAAATTTGACCCCTACTTATGCAAATTTGACTTACATGGCTGTCACTCAGTCACATCTACTGCGTAAGTCCAGGGTATTATTCTATATTAAACAACTGCGTGTACGGACTGAACTGCAATATGTTCATCCAGTTGATTGTTGATGGCATGTCAGTGGCAGGCCTAGATAATCCATACAGAGGAAGCTGTTATGAGAACAGCCTGATATACAGCACTCTTCCCTCTTACCATCACATATATTAAGTGTGTTTGAAAGTTACAGTGAAAATGAGCAAGTGCAGATACACTTTTAGGATTGGAGAACCATCTACATCCCACGTCAGGGCAAAGCAGATGCAGGAGGATTGGATCTATTGAGCATTCGTAATTTAAAGATACAGTAAACAATGGTATTCCTTTGAAAAATGGTGGCAAGAGATAGGAAGGAGAACCATATACACTCAGTGTGTATGTCGGCAGGGGAAGGGGGGGCTAACATTAATACTTTGGAGACTGGCCGCTTAGAATAATATCAGGCCTAGTAAACTGGCCATTTATGCCATTATTTAAAGTGTTACATCACGGCAGCAGCTGATATGTTTGCTATAGTTTCTTCCAAAGTAATTCTAGAAATTGAGAACAGAAGGCAGTATGCCAAGGGAAAGGTAGTGATTCTCATGTGCATTAAGTCCAGTTCTGGAGCAACAGATCACTCACATGTTGAGAAAATCACAGTCCAATCCATAATTGGGCATGGTCTTTTAAATGTGAAGCTACGGCTAGAGTTATACTTAAGCTTTAACTACGAAGTATAAAAGAGGTCGTCCTCGCATCAATTGGAGGTATAAGGTGCAACCAGTTGCAGATAACCCACAGCAAAGCAAATAATGCCTGTTGCCTGGGTTCAGAGGTGCTAGTATCTTCTCTGCAACTATTAATACAGAAAGTGAAAACAACTAGTACTGACTATAGTGTCTCAATGAAATTTGCAATCTGTAGTATTTACTGTTTCCGAAAAGATCATGGAATTCTGTGATAAGCTATGCTGTCACTTCCTAGACTTGTGCCACAGAGCTGACAGTTACAGTATTGCACTAAATAGACTATGAATGCATTAACATACAACAGGTGTCTACCAGTGTAGTTTACTGTGCGTGGAACACATACAAGATTTTATTTTTAGGATAGGTGACTCTCCATCCGGTCAGAATAAATGTTGTTATAGAGGCTCCAAAATACTCACATCAACCTCAATAAAACTACCGCACAGATGAAGATATCAGAATGTTAGTGATATATTGTAGAAGTTATTGGAAGGAAGTGCCCGAAGTTGAAGGACAATTTAAAAGCAATGAGGTGCACACACTACTCTGTCTCAAGAGTTGGTTAAAACCAGGAGGAGGAGATTAGTGTTTAACGTCCCGTCAACAACGGGTGAGGGAAGGATGGGGAAGGAAATCGGCCGTGCCCTTTGAAAGGAACCATCCCGGCATTTGCCTGAAGCGATTTAGGGAAATCACGGAAAACCTAAATCAGGATGGCCGGAGACGGGATTGAACCGTCGTCCTCCCGAATGCGAGTCCAGTGTGCTAACCACTGCGCCACCTCACTCGGTTTAAAACCAGAAATTGATAGTAATGAGAAAGTACAGCAAATGTGTTTACCAAAAACATAGATTTCTCAGGACCGGTGACAGTGTATTTTGGCAGTAGACAAGGGTCTTAAGTCAACTGGGGTAGAAACTGAGTCTGCAGAGGAAATGGTTTGCGCACAAATAACCATCACATATGAGATAAAATTTGTAGTTACACCTTTCCTTTAGTAGCCAGATTCAACAGTAAAAGTAACTGATAATTTCACAGAAAACCTGTTCCCTTCATATGTGTTTCTATGAATATTGCATAGAGCACTGGTTCAGCATCCTTCCCAAAATGGAAATATACAAGACATCTGAAAGCTAACAGACCTAACCTATGCAAGAATGCTCAAATAGTGTCTGTAACCAATTATCACTGCGCAGTTGCATCAACACCAGATAACCAACATACAAATGACAAAATTATCAGAAAGTCTACATGTTCGGTAAAATGAATAAGAATGAGGTTATATAATTTCTTAGGCAGGAGCTAGAACATCTGATTCAAGCGGTGGCCAATAGCAGAACTGTGGCTCATGTTTAAATTAACAGTCCATCAGGCACTCAAAAATTATATACCTTACAACATAATTCAAAATGATGAAGATCGTCCTTAGTATACACATAACAACAGGAAAGATTTTTAAGAAACAGTGCCTACCACAGAAACTATAAACTTGAATCACATTCAGCTCCCAGAAGGGCAATATGTGAAGCCTGTAAGGATACTGTGATCAATATCCCTACCAGAGAGTGGACTACAAGCAAGCACTACCTGGTGAGTCTTGGCATCCAGAACATTCTGTGTTTATTGCCTTTTCTGCCAGAAGCACAAAATGTACTTCTACTTAACAATGCCTACCACAGAAATACCACATGGAACCCACTGCACCAGTAATGCTACCATCATTGATGTCTTGTTATATGATGTCTCGTTCCTCTATACTCTGTCTTTTATTCTAGTTGATGATGGTTTCCGAAGTTTCACACATACAACACTTCCCCTGAACATGTCTGTAACAATCGCTGCTCATCTGTGGTACATCCCTATTGTTACCTTGCATAGTTCAGTACAGTCTCTTTCTGCGATTATCAAATCTGAAAACTGTGTCGTGGCATAGTACACAAAGTGGAGGCTCTCAATGCTGACGGGGAAGGAAGTCAGCCATGCCCTTTCAAAGGATCCATCCCAGCATTTGCTTTGAGCGATATTTAATTTTAAGGGATCTGACAGTGAGTTGGCCACTGGACTGTGTGGTGGGAGACTTACTTCAGTTATACTCACAAAAAGAAGAAGAAGAAGAAGAATTAAACTACCGCTTAGCTGTTATGTTGGTACATAAATTCTTAGCATTTTTCCTGTAAGTTTAATAAACACAACAGAAACATTATTCATCAATAATACATTATCTTTCACTATTTGCAACAGTTTGCCAACATTGTGGTAACTTTTAGATTCCGCAATTATAGAAATCACGTAGTTTTGAGGCAAAGGACTTGTCAAGCGAAGTTCAGTCTGCATTTTCATCCCGGAAGGAAGTTCCTTGGAGGCTGTTTCATAGTGTGTGGAGAAGGTGAAATTTTTTTTTTTTTTCCGTTTAGTGAAATGTGGGTAGGCGTTACAGAATAGCATCACTTCGTAGTGTTCTCGGTCGTCGTTCTTGGATTGTGTCTGAGAAACTTCTCACTTGTTGACAATAAATGTCAACAATGATGCAGTGATGGTTACATCTTGGGGAAGCAATTCAAAGTACACAACACCTTTGCTATTCCTCCAGACGCATAACATTATCTTTTGAGGGTGCACACAGGTCTTTGTATGAAGAGTTGCTGCTTTGTTTGGGATGCACATTACTGCGGATAAGGCATTTAAATGATCTTCTTCAAATTCCGAAGGCCTTCTTGAACATAGAGAGTCACTAATGTCAAAATGATCCTCCTCAAAATGAGGAAACTAATTTCTTGTTGTGCTCTGCCCATTTGCATTACCCCATACATAGTGCAAATGTTGCTGGCTTCTGTGGCTGCTGTAACCCCTCTGTAAAACTCAAACAGAAGAACATATTGAAAATGTCCCAAATTCTCTAGTGTCCACAGCCCCACTCACTAATTCAAATGACTATGTGTAAACTAGAATAGCAACACTGAACTACAAACAAAAGATGACTATCAATACATAGACCCATTGCCACTGCAATAGCAACAAGTAAAACAAAAATGCTATGAACTTGTGCACCAACCTAATATACTTGCTGGCACCACTGTAATAATTTACTTCAAAACTGTGGATGTGAATACACTAATGTACCATGTCAGAAAATGAGAATCAATGTAACAAGGAAAAAGTAGCAGAAGTCGTGAATAAAAATAATAAAAGAAGAATAAGTGGCCATGAGGAAAGTAGCTGTAGATTCAGGAATTGCAGAAATGACAAGTAGTGCAAGAGTGTCTTATTTGATGGATGAGACAGAGGGAGTGAAAGACAGTAGTATATTAATTTCACAACAGAGGCAGGAAGACTTACAAATTAAAGGAAATAAGACAAATCAGGTAACTATAAAGACAATTACGGGAAGCCAAGGGTGTTTAGATACGCAAAAGCTTTTAGCAACAATAATGGGAAAGATGGAGGACAACACATCCTACTTGCAAGGAATAGAAGAAAAGATACACGAAAACACAGCTGGAAATGCAGCTGAAAGGAGACAAGTAAAAGCTCAGCAAGCAGAATTCATCACTTACTGGAATGAGAAGATCACAAGACATGAGGAATGGTGTCGCAAGCACAAACTAATAACCCTGCAGGTACAAGTAGTTTTAACAGGTTGCACTGAGAAATACAACCAGCTCAGCACACAGCTAATCTCTGTACAAGACAACACGAAGAACAGAGCAAAACAGGTAACCGAAATTAGTGAAAGAAGTGAGGTGGAAATTGCCAAGGTGAAAATGGAATTAACAATGATTGCTAGCACTGTGATGACTAACAATAAGAACTTGGGTAACTTCACAACAGATATTTTGCAAAAAGAAATGGGGAACCACAATATTGGAGTAAACAACATAATATTAACTCATTTGGAAGAAGTAACAAGCTTTTGATAGGGACTGCAACAGATTTCGATCTGGAGAAAGATTACACTCAGTGACATTCTTGCATCGGCTTGAAAGAACAATGATTGAGAAATGGGCAGACACTTAAAAGGCAGATTTCACAGTGAGGTGGATGGTTCAAATGGCTCTGAGCACTATGGGACTCAACTGCTGCGGTCATTAGTCCCCTAGAACTTAGAACTAGTTAAACCTAACTAACCTAAGGACATCACAAACATCCATGCCCGAGGCAGGATTCGAACCTGCGACCGTAGCGGTCTTGCGGTTCCAGACTGCAGCGCCTTTAACCGCACGGCCACTTCGGCCGGCAGTGAGGTGGATGGAAGAAGGAAAGACTAACTGGGTAGATTCTCTAAATTTAACCAGGATGGTGTACAATGAGTCTGAAAAAGCCTTTGCAGATAAATTTGGTCACAAGAAATGCAAGATTAGGTTAGGTACGAAAGGAGACTACGAGCAGCAATAACCAGACATATGGGTCACTAGTTGGCATGTTAGGAAGTCACTAGAATTACATAAATATTTGGATATGCCATTGGAAGAGAAAACCTTGATAAAATAGATAATGAGCAGAGTACCAGCACTGTATGGATGTTCATCATACTGTCTTACAACTGAGAAAGAAGAGCAACCAAACTAGATTTTAGAACACACAGAAGAAAGGGAGCGAGAGGAGGGTCATAACTGTAATAGGAATAATACACTACTGGCCATTAAAATTGCTACACCAAGAAGAAATGCAGATGATAAACGGGTGTTCACTGGACAAATATACTAGAACTGACAAGCGATTACATTTTCACGCAATTGGGGTGCATAGATTCTGAGAAATCAGTACCCATAACAACCACCTCTGGCAGTAATAACAGCCTTGATACGCCTGGGCACTGAGTGAAGCAGACTTGGGTGGCGTGTACACGTACAGCTGTCCATGCAGCTTCAACACGATACCACAGTTCATCAAGAGTAGTGACTGGCGTATTGTGACGAGCCAGTTGCTCGGTCTCCATTGACCAGACGTTTTCAATTTGTGAGAGATCTGGAGAATGTGCTGGCCAGGGCAGCAGTCGAACATTTTCTGTATCCAGAAAGGCCCGTACAGTACCTGCAACATGTGGTCGTGCATTATCCTGCTGAAATGTAGGGTTTTGCAGGGATCGAGTGAAGGGTAGAGCCATGGGTCGTAACACATCTGAAATGTAACGTCCACTGTTCAAAGTGCCGTCAATGCAAACAAGAGGTGACCGAGATGTGTAACCATTGGCACCCCGTACCATCACGTCGGGTGATAGGCCAGTATGGCGATGACGAATACACGATTCCAATGTGCATTCACCGCGATGTCGCCAATCACGGATGCGACCATCATGATGCTGTAAACAGAACCAGGATTCATGCGAAAAAATGACATTTTGCCATTTGTGCACCCAGGTTCGTTACTGAGTACACCATCGCAGGCGCTCCTGTCTGTGGTGCAGCATCAAGGGTGTCCGAGCTGATAGTCCATGCTGCTGTAAACATCGTCGAACTGTTTGTACAGATGGTTGTTGTCTTGCAAACGTCCCCATCTGTTGACTCAGGGATCGAGACATGGCTGCACGATCCTTTACAGCCATGCTAGTGATACGAGGCCGTTGGGATCCAGCACGGTGTTCCGTACTACCCTCCTGAACCCACCAATTCCATATTCTGCTAACAGTAATTGGATCACGAGCAGCAATGTCGCGATACGATAAACTGCAATCGCAATAGGCTACAATCCGACCTTTATCAAAATCTGAAGCGTGATGGTACGCATTTCTTCTCCTTACCTGAGGCATCACAACAACGTTTCACCAGGCAATGCCAGTCAACTGCTGTTTGTGTAGGAGAAATCGGTTGGAAACTTTCCTCATGTCAGCACGTTGTAGGTGTCGCCACTGGCGCCAACCTTGTGTGAATGCTCTGAAAAGCTAATCCCTTGCATATCACAGCATCTTCTTCCTGTCGGTTAAATTTCGCATCTGTGGCACGTCATCTTCGTGGTGTAGCAGTTTTAATGGCCAGTAGTGTGCAAACCCAAACAACAGAAATAATGAATACAGAGGTGAATGGTCATTGCCCGAGTGGCATGACAACGATCAGCAGCCTGAAGTGTGGAATGACGAATAGGGAAGGTTTTGTTTGGTTTGGTTTGGTTGTTTGGGGAAGGAGACCAGACAGCGTGGTCATCGGTCTCATCGGATTAGGGAAGGATGGAGAAGGATGTCGGCCGTGCCCTTTCAGAGGAACCATCCCGGCATTTGCCTGGAGTGATTAAGGGACATCACGGAAAACCTAAATCAGGATGGCCGGACGTGGGATTGAACCGTCGTCCTCCCGAATGCGAGTCCAGTACGAATAGGGAAGGAGGAAGAGATGACTGCACAAAGGGAAATTTCCATGGTCACAGTGTATACAATCACAACTTCATAGGCTTTCAGTCACACAAACAAGAGAAGAGGCAACTGGTGGAGGAAGGAACGGGAACCTGGAAAACAAAGATCGGTATAAGCTTGGCTCAACCTGAACCTAAAACTAAGAGGTAAACTGTGCCATTACCACTTATAAATACCAGAAGACATACTGCAGAAATGAAATATAATCTGAGGAATAAAATTCAAGAATTAGCCAGTAATATACATGGTATAATGGCACAAAGCAGCCACCATACAATAACGAAAGAAAAGACAATACACTGACTAAGATAGATGACCACCTTATGGACGGTAGTATAGTCCAGCCAGTTGAAGATGTGATAGTTAATGAAGAGATTATGACTGAGTCAGAAGAATAAGAAGAAGAAGAAACCACAGATGATGATACAGGAGTATCAGAAGAGAGGGCTTTAGAAGTATCAAGTACTTCTAATGCTGAGCCATTGGGTGGCTCTGGATCATCATTTGAAGTAATGGTAAATGTGTGTGTGGAAGACAGATGGGTGCCAGGAGAAAGAAGCAAGATGCCAACCCAACAACAGCATTTGCAGAATCAAAAGCACAAATAGTCGCCATCAAAACAGAGATGAACAAGAGGAATTAATAGAGGAAAGAGAAATAGCAGAATGAGAGCAGTGGAGCTGTTAGTAGAGAGGTGTCAGGTGTTACTAGTTGTCTTAATCAAAGAAAAGAGGTATAAAGTAGTAGCAGTGGTAGTACCACATTTGATGATGGCATTTACTATCAATACAGACAAGATGGAAGTGCACAAGGGGAAAAACTATTTTCACAAAAGGAGTAATACGAATCATGACACGAGAAGAACAGCGGATAATAAAATTCAAAGGCAGGTCAATGCGATACTACGAAATGGGAGCTCAAGTGTTTGTCGGCTGCCAACAGAAGAAAAGCAGTTGAAACAAGAAGAATGAGGAGATCATTATCTTTACAATGAAGGGAAATGAACCAAACATCCAAGAAGAAACTGATGGGACAATTCGGGAAACAAATCTGGACCAAACATTGATCAATTGAAGATGATGTTAAGGAGGTGTAAAAATGTTCTTTCTAAGAAAACAAGAGTGGTCAAAGGACCACATTACAAAATAAAGATCTGACCACAGAAAGCATTCTTTGTTTAACTGCACCCTCTACCATAAGCAAAACACTGACATATATCTCTTTTTAGGTGCACGAAAAGGCAATCAGATATTCACGCCGGAAAGTGAAACTAACTGCATCTGATGAACTGTCACAGAAACTCAAGATATTTAGCAGTTTCAACCTGACAAGTCTTATTGGATAGAGAATCCAGACAATATGTCGCAATTTATAATGGCAGCAGATGTTATCAGTACCAAGCGTTGTCTTTTCAACTAAATGTGTCTATCACTGCCTTTATATGGACACTAGACCAAGTATTGGGCAAAGATTTGCTACGTGAATTATGCTCTATATCAACAGCCTCACAGTGGTGAGTGGGATGTGGGAGGGACAAATTTACATTACTGTGAACAAGAGATCAGTTTATTGACAACCTCACTGCACAATGTCTGACTTCTGTAATGGAGCCAAAATCTCACCTCTGCTCGCACTGCTTCTCCACTATCAAAGTGAAGTTGTTGAAGGTGTTCTTTAATTTTTGGAAACAAATGAAAGTCGGATGGAGCTAAGTCAGGATTGTATGGAGGACGATCAATGACATTGAACCCAAGACGTCGTCAGATTGTTGCAAGTGCCAAAGTGCTTGAGTGTGGTCTGGCATTGTCATGCTGAAGAAGAGCGTGCTTAAAACATTGACAAACTCTTCAAATTTGTGCTTTCTATTTTCAGAGGGTCTCACAGTAACTTGCAGAGTTTATGGTGGTGCATTTGGGCACGAATTCCAAATGCACTAGAACACTGTGATCATAACTGTCTGCGGATGGCAAGTTCTTGAACTTTTTTGGCATTGGTGATCCTTTTTAGTGGGTCTCCATTGATGCTCTTATTTTCAGGGCAAAAATCGTGACCCAGCTTTCATCACCTGTCAACATGTCGTTAAGGAACCCATCACTCTCACACTCAAAACACAAAACAAATTATTGATGGATATTCAGTCTCTTCTGCTTCATGTAATGAAACCTGAAAGCTGTGTATTTTATCTGACAATTTTCTCTGATGAGTTCATGAACTTGATTCCAATGAGTCTTGTTGACTGCCGCACACGGTCATGCACTCTGCTCCATTACCGCACCACTGCTTCCTTCATTAGAAGCACAAACAACTTAACGTAACATTTTACTGATATTGCTAAAATCATCACAGCTTTCATTCTTCTATAAATTTCAATTGGAGGAATGTTTTATGTGGTTAGAAATTCTTATGCACCAACATAGCAACGTTACACAAAGCAATGTTACACGCTGCAATTTGGAGCCCTCCAGCAGCACAGGTTTGCAACTTGCATCTGCAAAGTGGGAAGTTGACCAAGAAATACGCACAAATGTAGTATCTCAATGAACATTGAGAACAGAAATTAACAAAAGTTGAAGGCACTATTTTTTAGCACACTCTCATGGTAGAAATACTAAGATGATTGGACAAAGCTGGAGTCACCATAAATTTCAGCAAATCTGAGTTTGGACAACAAGAAATCAAATTTTAAGGCACCCCGCAAGGTGTAAGCAACTGAAGGATTTCTTAGGTTTATGCTCTTTCTAGAGTCATTTCATAGATGAGCAAACACTAAACACAGTTTATTAACTTTCTATGTCTTTAGACTTCAAGTCTGCATATTTTTCAAGACAGTCACCCTGGCAACGAACGTGTCTCCCAACACGAGACTAGTTTGTTGATACTCTCACTGCAGAATATATGACTTTGTTAATGGACCCAAAACCTCACTTCTGCTTGCACTGCTTCTTCACTATCAAAGTGAAGTCTTCAAAGGTGTTCTTTACTCTTTGGAAACAAATGAAAGTCAGCTGTGAAGACGTGTTTCAAAGGATTAAGGCAAAGCTCAATAATTCAGAAATACTAGCACTCACAAACTTGAAGAAAGTATTTTATTTGACATGTGACAGTTCAGAATATGGTATCCATTGCCAAGTGTACCAAGTGGGTGAAGAACAAGAAACAGTTGTGGAAAAAACAGTAGCATTTGCCAGCAGGATCTTAACCTCGTGGGATAGGAAGTACTCCAACGCAGAAAAGTAGGAACTAGCCGTATTGTATGGGTTTACTAAATTATGGCACTATTTAGCCAGCCAGTAGAAAAACCATTGTAGTAATGGACCAGAAACAACTGTTATTTATCATAAACACTAAGTTGTGGTACAGGTGACTAACAAAGTTGCTCTCGAGCCTTCAAGAACTAGAGTTTGAGATTGGATATAGGCCAGGTAAAGATAACAGCAGCCCTGATGTCGTGTCACGTATGCCAACTGGTTTAGGAAAAAACTAATATGCAGCTGCAGAGAGCGGAACAGCTGATTACAAATTTGGTGAAGGGAATGTGGTGAAGGGAGTGTAGTGCAAGAAACAAACATGGGAGACGTTGAGACAAATCTGCGGAGAACAAAATGCAGATGAGCGTTTAAGGGGAGCTGGAATACCCTATCTCACCAATGTTAAATTTGCTACCTTTATGTACCTTTTTTCTCTAGTACTGTTATACCTAGACACTAAAATTTTGACATCTGCTTTCAGCATGTATTGTTAGCTCCCTGAACTAGACTCAACGTTTATGAACTTTTCATCCTTAAGCCATTTTTCGTAAGGGAAAATTTCATATGAATCTCCCCAATTTAGCGAATAAGCCAGTTGTTAACATGGTTATAATTCAATGGCACCTTTTAACTATTTTGTAGCAGTCCTGAAAATCTGAATGTAATTTGTTTAGTAATTTGCGAGATAAAGGTATGTATAGGACTGAAAATGTCAAATGTCAGAAAGTGTGATTAAAGTAATTTATTATGAAAATTCACACATATCACTTATTTTATCGTCAAAAATGTCCATCAGAATAAACAGGGCCATCATACCGTTCTGTAAGCTTTCTTCTTCCTGCTGCCCTTATTCTCTTTGTACTGAATTCAGTTGCATACCGAGTTATGCTTACTTGCAATTTGTCCAGAAGCTGAAGACCTTCGATGGTGTTAATGTCACGAGCAATGCCAAGCCTTTCCATGACCTTCAAACTTCCCATATGATCATTACTGAATGAAGTAACACTAACACTGACTGCCTATTTCAGTTTTTGTCCCAACAAATATATTCTTAGGAATCCCAAGTTCATGTGAGGTTGTTCAATGATACATTCTGATTCTGGGCATGACAAAGTGTCTGCATGTGAGAGCGATAAGAAATTCCAGCTATCACTTACATAAAAGATGCCTGTAAATCGATTCCTGCAAAACTTGTGCTTTTTAAATAATTACGCTCTCCTAGGCATCAAAGTAACTAAGTCAATCAGCACTCAAAGTATAAAGGAGACTTATAACGAATCCCGTATGGGGCACACACAAAACTCTACACTTGAATCACTAACTCACAGATCAAAAATTGAACTATAAACACAGCTGGTTGCTATGACAATGGTACCAACTGAAAGATCAAAGTTGCTACAGCAGAAGTGTGAAACCCAGAGCCTTCAATATCTAATGTTTTCGCTTCAAACACAAACAAATCACCAGTTGGAAAACTTTCCTAAGCGCACACACAATTCTGAAAAATGAAATAAAAATACTTGTAATTAGAATTTCTTAACAAATTTCACACCATTTAAGCAGAAAATTCCAAATTATTTCATAGATTTAAAAACTGAAAATTTGTTTTTTTTTTAATTATTTTGTGGCATTCCATTTCCTTAAGGTTACCAAAAAGAGAACAAGGTTGTGTTGCTGATGAAGTAATTAGATCTTATAACGTGGTACATGGAGGTGTTCCATATAGGCAGACAAGCATACCAACGAACAACTGGAAGGTGTGTGCCAGAACAAAAAACCTCAGAACTGATTTGGTATAATCATTACAATAATGCACATTTAGGTGCATAGAAGTGGTTGGATATACTATGCTGAGTCTACTTTTTTTTAATAATATGGCTTTAAGAGTGAGGAATGAACTATGCAACTGTGAAATATGATGAAAGACAAAAACTCCAACTGCGCAACATAAGAGGCACATGTACCTGATAATACCAAATGAGCCCAAAGAAATACTTGTAGCAGACCTACTGGGACCGTTACTGACATCATAACTGGAGCTATTCAAGTGCAAGTAGTCACCGAGTTATTTTCCAAATATGTGAGGTTCTACCAAATGTGGAATACGCATGGTAAAATAAGTAACAAGATGGATATAGACTATTTTAACATCTGCCTTCCGAAAAAGATATTAAGTGATAATGGATCTCAATTCATAAGTAAGGTATGGCCTGAGGCTGTGCTTCGATGGTCTTTATATCTTGGCACAAGTCCATATCAAACCTGGATGATTGCACAATGATGGGTATAAACAGAATGTATTGAGCATACAGTCACAATGAAGGCTTTCAGTGGTACAAAACCTAGTACCCAGACACTTGAGAACAAGAGAGGAACTGAGATAGAAGAAAATGTCCTCCACAAAAGAAAATCGTGGAATGTTATCGCCTTTCAATAGTTGTAGCTCTGCTATCATGAGTGTCATTGTAGTCAATGCCAGTGGTGCTGAAAAACAGCTACAATTGCCGATGCTTTGCAGAGCCCCTTGGCTCAATGGAGTCCCTGTCAAATTCTATAAAGAATTTGTGATTTAACTCCACTCCAGATTATAATTTACTGTAGAATCCTTCAAGCAAATATGTGTTACCTGTGAATGGAAGGAGCATGTTGCATGTGCTTCATAAAAGAAAGTAGAACTCACCCACAGATCTGCTGTCCTATGTCATACACATGTATTTGTAGCAGAATCCTAGAACGATCCCAGAACGAATAGTATGACTTATTCAAACAGTATGACCTACCTTGAACAAAATAACCTTCTCCATGGAAATAAGCATGCATTCTTAAAACATCAGTCATGTGAAATTCAACTCATAATTTTTCCACATGATACCATCAGTGCAGCAGATAGCTTCTAGACTTTTGATTCAATACCACACTGATGTATTCTAAAAAACATGTGCGTCTATTGCATATCTAACAAGGTTTGGGATGTCATACAAATATTTTGGAGTAGCAATGTGTAGATATATATATTGGAATTACTACGTAAGTAAATCAAATGTCTGGCTACAATACATTAGTAAGATACTGGTTATGGTTGTCTGACAGATTAAATGGTTTAGCCAAAATACTGGTTTGAAAACTTTAACAAATTTCTTTCAGGGCAAAACTATGAATATTCTTCAGGTCCCTACGTACCTAACCTGTAGAGATTGTGCAAATAAAATTAATAAAGTAACAGCTTGCACAGAAGTGTGTACAAGCAATAATACGTACCATCTCTGAAGTGACTGGGGAAGAAACCTAGATATACGGCACATTATGAATCACCTTGAAGAAAATGACATTGATACATAACCAACACGGATTCAGAAAATATTGTTCTTGTGCAACGCAGCTAGCTCTTTACTCCCACGAAGTGTAATGAGTGCTGTCGACAAGGGCTCTCAGACTGAATCCATATTCCTAGATTTCCAGCAGACTTGATACCGTTCCTCACAAGCGACTATTAATCATGTGATTCTTGAGTTTCTCCCGGCGTATTTGACAATCAAAATATCCACAGGTGTACTACCGGTCTACAGTGTCCAACGGGCACAATATTTCGGCGATCATACATGACTATTAATCAAATTGCACGCAAAAGGAGTATCGTCACAGTTGTGTGTTTGGATGCGTGATTTCCTCTCAGAGGGGTCACAGTTCGTAGTGATAGATAGTAAATCATCGAGTACAACAGAAGTGATATCTGGCGTCCTGCAAGGTAGTGTCACAGGCCCTCAGCTGTTCCTGATTTACATAAATGATCTAGGTGCAGTCCCCTTAGATTTTTTGCAGATGACGCTGTAATTTACCATCTAATAAAAATCATCAGACGATCAATTCTAACTACAAAGTGATCTGGAGATAATTTCTGTATGGTGCGAAAAGTGGCAATTGGTACTAAACAAAGAAAAGTCCGAGGTCATCCACATGGGTACTAAAAGAAATCCAATAAATTTTGGGTATACGATAAATCACACAATTCTAAGGGCTGTCAATTTGACTAAATACCTAGGAATTACAATTACGAGCAACTTAAATTGGAAAGACCACATAGATAATATTGTGGTGAAGGTGAAACAAAGACTGCGCTTTGTTGGCTGAACACTTGGAAGATGCGACAAACCCAATAAAGAGATAGCCTACATTACACTTGTCTGTCCTCTGCTGGAATATTGCTGCGCGTTGTGGGATCCTTACCAGATAGGATTGATGGAGGACATCGAAAAAGTGCAAAGAAGGGCAGCTCGTTTTGTGTTATCGCGCAATAGGAGTGAGAGTGTCACTGATATGATACGCGAGTTGGGGTGGCAATCACTGAAACAAAGGTGGTTTTCTTTGTGGCGAGATCTATTTACGAAATTTCAATCACCAACTATCTCTTCCGAATGCGAAAATATTTTGTTTACACCCACCTGCGTAAGGAGAAATGATCATCATAATAAGATAAGCGAAATCAGAGTTCGAATGGAAAGATTTAGGTGTTCCTTTTTCCCACGCGCCATTCAAGAATGGAATGGTAGAGAAGTAGAATGAAAATGGTTCGATGAACCCTCTGCCAGGCACTAAGTGTGAATTGCAG
This sequence comes from Schistocerca nitens, assembly GCF_023898315.1. Taxonomy (NCBI): domain Eukaryota; kingdom Metazoa; phylum Arthropoda; class Insecta; order Orthoptera; family Acrididae; genus Schistocerca; species Schistocerca nitens. The sequence continues at coordinate 1,133,412,839 of NC_064614.1, read as the reverse complement.
AGTAACCACGTAGATGTAGACTATACAAAGTATCTTCTACCACACACTTCACAATAGTTCACAAAGTATACAGGGCACCCCAGGAGGAAGGATCAATATTAAGGGATATGATACAAATGATCGTTTGAAGCGAGAAAGTCTAGTAAACACAGGCTCTAAAACACTTTCCTTAAGAGCTTTGAGCACTTGTTCAGCAGAACATATGTGTTTCACAGCATCAAAGATGAAGTGCTCACAGCTCTTTAAGGTACGCATTTTAGAACCCACATTTACTAGGCTTTCTGCTTAAAATGATCGTTCCTGCCATAGCCCTGAATATTGAGCGTTCCACCAGGAACACCCTGTACCTGTAGAATAGGGGTTATTTTGCCAACCTGGTGGCATCAGCATAAAATTAACTGCCAGATGTTGCTTGTCCTTTTGATATCCAAGTCAAAAAGTAACCTACACTTGAAGCCTGAACTTCTAAAGCTTATTATACAAGCTGGATAATAAATTGTAGCATTCTGATAATTTTTAATATGATTTCAGCATCACCTGATGCGCTAGGGAGGCATTAGCTCAAGCAATTGGATAGACTGATTAATTGAGAGAGACATCCCTGCTCACACATTAACGTATCTTTTTTTCTCTCTCTCCATGCAGTTTGCTAGTGGTGACATCCTCGTAGATGGCAAACACATCAAACTAAAGTGTTGCAGTAGATGGCAAACACATCAAACCAAAGTGTTGCAGTATACTCTGTTACACCACAAGTTATATATTTACATATTTATTTGTGATATTTTTTTTGCATGAAGTTGAAAATTCATACTGGGCATTTCCAAGAAATTTATGATCCAGTTTTGTGTTAACTGTACATATCCATGCATCTAGCAATGATCACACACAATTTTGATTGTGTTTCTTAGCGTAACAAAATATAATGCACAGATATGTACCTGTTTGGTGAGCTTGCATCTGCAAGTACTGCTGCTGATGTCGTTTCTTCTGAAACATCATGGTTCACGATGACAGGAATCTGATTCGGTCGACGAGTATGCCAACCCTTATGTCGAATGAGACTAAGATGATCACGGAATGTGCGGTTGCATAGTGTACAGTGACTGCTCTCTGCTGGAGAATTTGCTGTTGAAGGAGTTGAACCACCAATTAAAGGTGTGGGAGTGCTCCTCCGTCTGTGCACAGCCAGGTGGCGTGTGTAAGTTTCTGCATCATTGAACACTTTTCCACATTCAGAGCACACAAATGGCTTATTATCTGGCATATCTCCTACATTTTCGGATGATTCATAATGTCCATGTTTGCGTTTATGTTTGCTGAGTGCTGAGGAGCTGTTATACGAGTTCTTGCAAACTTGACAAGTGTACAACTTGAGGCTAATATGGCTCTCTCTGTGTTGGGCAAGCTCTGATCGTGTTGCAAAACGTTCACCACAAGTGTCACAATGAAACAGGTATGATATTCCTATTGAGCCTGCATTTGCAAGAGGGTGAGCCTGTGCTTTATGGGCCTCCAACCGCTGTACACCATTGAAACTTTGGCTACACAATGGGCACTGAAGCAGTTTGAATCGCTTATGTACTCCTTTGTGATTGTTTAGTGTTCTCAGATCAGAAAACTGCTTCATGCAAACAAGGCACGTGAAGCCACCGTGAGTCTTTATGTGACGAAGTAGCAGGTAGCGATGAGCAAAAGCATGTCCACAGAGCTGTGAAAGAAAATACAAAGTTTTAAGAAACATCTAAAGTTTATCCTTATTTTAGACAATAGAGTTCAGCAGCAAAGTGTTTTAAAATACAATATATAATTGAAATGATAATTAAATGGACGTCCCCCAGCTGCAAACAGGCGTTGGTGTACTTCATTGGGGACATGTTGAAAATGTGTGCCCCGACCAGGACTCGAACCTGGGATCTCTTGCTTACATGGCAGACGCTCTATCCATCTGAGCAGCTAGGGTGTCCATTTAATTACAATTTCATTTCTAGCAAAGCTGCATGGTCATCTACGGTAACTGTTCTTTCGGGACCAGATACTACTGTCATATATAATCAATATATAATGGATTAAAGGCATATTTTAAACAGTAAGAGCTACGGCATAAAAACATTTCACACTCACTTTTTCAGCTCAAGCAAAAGCTAGAAAACAATGACAGATAAAGGGCAATATTAATAATATTTAAACACTATTCTTCCTTTTTTTTATATGCATTCAAAATAACGCAAGGCCATTTCTCACTGCTAATACTGCCAACATCTGCCAAATAAAAACAGCAAACCTTTTCTTTTTATGTAGCTCACATTTCCTGTAGTCAGAACAAGCAATCACCTCTCTTTCCTGACTGGTACATAAATATCACTCTGATTACATGGAGTAAAGGATTTTTTACAACTTTGTTCAGAAGACACAGTACCTATCCTAGGTGTGGGATCAGGTACCAGCCCAGTGCACAATCTTCAACCATCATGAAGTTTTGCAACTGCATGCTCTACTGCAAAGGAGAGATGTTCACTTTGGAAACACAAAATCTTTTTCTGTATCACACTTATCTGCTTACAGTGCAAATTGGTGCTGATTATCAGAGGTTGGTGAAAAAAAGGTGGGGAGGGGGGAGTCTTACTGAATTCTGTGACAATGTTCTACAATTTATACCTTGCATAATTTGACAGTTGTCCACAGTCTTTAACAGCAACTGGCTTTAGGTCTACCCATTTCCTTGAGGTTTGATGCTTATCACACGTCTAACGTTGTCTCCTACTGAGGGTGACATAACAGTTTCTGTCTACAAGAAAGTTGTCAATTCACTGAGATATCTTTTCAAATAGTCTCGAAGTGCGTAGTATGTCTGCAGAAAGACAATGTGGAATTAAAATGCAGTTAATGTGAATGATGATACTGCACATCACCCCTGCCTCGATGTGTTTCATGCACATGTACATGTAATTACCTATAAAGGACCTACAGCACAAAATTAAGTTGGATAGAAACTGAAATGGAGAGAATAAAGGAAAATGGGAATTTATTTATTCTAAAACAAATTAAACTCATTTTTTAACTGCCCCTTCTACATATCAGAATTATGTAATCTGATACTGCAATCCTCTACTTTACTTGTAGTACAAAGCAGAAGGTGGTTTCAAAACTGTATTTTAGGTATGGTCATATGGGTGATTGTGCACCCTAACCTTGCTCTTGTAAGCTATTCATCTCACAGAGAGAATTGCATCCACATATATGTAAACACATCTACACAGATACTTGAAGCAGTAAGTGGCTCTCTGGGGCAGCCCCCTGAGGTAGCTGGGAATGCCTTAATTTTCAAGTCTAAGAAATATGTGGTATCTTAGGTATGCAATAGGTGATACCTTAGATATGCAAGGGGGACCGTGTTTCGAGGCCAATTTTTCACAAGATACTTTTCAATCAGTAACAACCTTACCTAACGGTACATACCTTCCTTTAACTTTAAAGAATTTGTCTTCATGAACCAGCTTTGTAATGAATGATGTAAAGGCAATACACTGCCATGTACCTCAATTGCATTCATCTCCTACTGCAGCCATATGTACAATTCAACAAACATGTGCACCCACTGACATTGTTGTTGTAAATGTGTAAAAACATTATACCAGTATATTTTGCAGGATAGCTGTTAGAGTGAGATCATACTGCACATTTTTACTTTACTGTACAGTTACCTGTACGCATGTGGGCACTACGTCTCCAGAAGAATTAGGGGCTTCCCATTCCTAAAAACAACTTACCCAAATAATTACAAGAATGGGAAATTTTGGCATTGAGCTGTGAAAGACTGAATTGAGAGACTTATTTTTTTAACATATTTCTCTTTTAGGTAATTTCTCTTTGTCCAACCTTTTTCCAGCAAGTAGCTTTCAACTCTGAGGTGTTAACAGCTGTGGTAAGTTCTTCAATGGGGCTGCTATGTTTCCCAGTAACAAGTTTCTTTAAATGTGGGAACGGTTGGAAATCAGGAGAGTGTGACATCTGGTGAAAAGGTTGGTATTTCAACATTCATACTTGAAATACCTTTTCTTACCACCACAGTATCTTTGCGGGCAAGTGCATTGTCTTGATGAAACACAATTTTTTAAATTTACAACTGAGGACTAGTCTCAATTTTTCCCATTCAGTTCATTCAGAAGACGCGGGGTATTTGTTTAATCCTTTACAAGGCAGTCAGTAGGAAAAATTCCTTTCGCCTGCCAGAAAACACTGACAAAAATCTTTCCACTATGTGAAATGAACTCGCATTTCATGGTACAGTGGTCAACAACTTCCCCTCACTGCCTTTAATTGCTGTTTCTTTTCTTACATGAAGTGGTCACTCGTGTCTTGTACACAGTAATAAACTGAGGCACAATACCATATTATTTATAAAAAGGCACAAATATTGCTGACAAGGAGAACACAGCAAATGCAATAACCCAAGTTCTCAGAAACTTTACTCAGTGGATGAGGAGTCTAAATAAGTGAACACGTGTTTCGGCTTATCCCTACATAATTGACCGTTTCTAAGCAAATGAGGGTCACAGTTTTCGAGGTACTTCATGAGCTTTAAGCGAATAAGAAGTTCGTAGCTTTACAACACTGCTTGCCATATTTTAAAGCTGATTATTATATTTATTTCAGTTTTTCATTTATCTACCAATGTATGTGCAGGATTACTAAACAAATTTTATTTCCAATGTATATTGAAATAATGTTGCCCTTATTCATCTACTAATTGTACAAGAGCATTTTGAAAAGTAAAGATACAATGGCTCGCAGTCCTTAAATAGAAGATTTATTTAGAAAACATCAGTTACACCTTATTAACTGGATTATTTGTTATTTTTCGACATAATCACTCCCGTTATCCAAACATTTGTTAAGTTGGTGCACAAGCTTCTGTATCCCACAGTCATAGAGGTTGCCGCCTGTTGTCAGAACCACATTTCAACTTCGTCTTTGATCTCTTCATCGTCGTGGAATGATTTTCCACCAAGATGTGACTTTAGGTAACGGAAGACATGGAAATCGGTGAGTGCAAGGTCCGGGCTGTATGGCGGATGGTCCAATACATCCCATTTGAATTGTTTGAGTAGTGCTTTGGTTACGAGCTCTGTGTCAGGCCGAGCATTGTCATGAAGCAAGCGGACTCCACTTGTCAGCGCTCCCCTGCATTTGTTTTCAATTGCCCTTTTTAAGATGCTTCAAAGTCTGGCAATATGCAGCAGCATTAATTGTCGTTCCAGGAGACATAAATTCCAAAAAACAGAAGCCATGATTTTCTTCGCTGAAATTGACGTTTTGCATTTCTTTACTTTTGGTGAATTCGAATGGCACCATTGCATTGATTGTTGCTTGGATTCAGGTGTATGGTGATAAACCCATGTCTCGTCACCTGTCACAATGTGATCAAGGAACTCATCACCTGCTTCAGCATAGCGTGTGAGGAAGTTGAGTGCAAAGCCCATCCTTTTCTTTTTGTGTTCTTCCGTTAACAGTTTTGGAACCCAGCACGCACACAATTTCCTGTACCCTAACTTGACAGTCACATCATAAAGAGTTGTCACTGACATGTCTGGTATGATCCGAAGCAATTCTTTCAATGTGAGACGTCTATTCACACAAACTGTTTCCTCTGTTCTCCGAAGAAGGGCATCAGAGATCACAGATGGCCAACCTGTTCTTTGTTCGTCATGAACATCGGTCCTACCTTCAGAGAAATGACGACACCATTTCGTTACACTTTGTCGATTCATAATGTTCCCATAAACAGAAACAATTTCTTTGTGAATATCCGCTGGTCGCTGACCTCTTGCATGAAGAAAACGTATGACGGAGCGCACTTCGCATTTGGCGGGATTCTGAATCGGCGCAGCCATTTTAAACACAACCTACTTCAACCAGAAGCAACGTTCAACTGCTGAACGACCGTGAGGAGAAAGCTAACGATTCAAGGTTAACACCAGTGTTGCCAACTTGCTCGCTAAAACTCTTCTGTTCCTCTGGTGTACGGTGTATCTTTACTTTCCGAAATACCCTCGTATATCTGGTAAAAAAAGGAATGAACTGGAAAATTATTTGAAACTGTTTTTGGTGAATTCCTGTAATGTAACTTGTTCATAATCAACAGCAAATGCCAATTTTCAGTAAAGTGATCTATTATGCGTGGCCTCCCGTGAAATTATTGCTAAGACATGAAGTCTTAAGCAATGTTAATGACGTTTCTTTCCAAAGTGAGATTCACACACAGCAATGTAACTGTGGCAAACCTGCCTTCGCGCAATGCTCAATGTGTTTGCAGTTTCTAAGATCGATATAATCCAAGGCAATGCACCAAGTCTTCCTGAAGAATAAACATAACAAAGTATCACAATTAACATAAGAATTGATACAAATATGAAATATAATAAGAATACGTGAATTTAAAAATACTGTAACTTGTGAAAATACCATACACACACATACCGAATATAATACATTTAGGACACTTACTGTGAAGCCAGTTGTAATTCTACAACCAACACAATACCCTTTTATCCCCTTAACTTGATAAGGAACATTCGCATTGTTGCCTTCAACAAACATAGGTAGATAAATTAAAAGTGAATAAATAAATAAGATAAACAAAAACAATGACCGGGTTTCGAAAATGGTGCGCAGAAGTAAGAGGCCACAACCATTGCAACACCATTTTAACTAACATTATCACGTGCTAATATTAATCTAAATTACATCAAAAACTTCATCATTTTCACAGAAATGATTGGGAATCTATGAATAAGCCAAGACACTTGTTCGCTTATTTTGGCTCCTCTTCCATTTTGTGAAGTTTCTGCGAAATTGGGTTATGGCATTTGGCATATTGTCCTCATGAGAAATACAATTGTGCTTTGCTTTTGGACAACATTCAACAAATGTGCCATCCATATTAAACAAAGCATCCTTAAGTAAGATGTACTCTTCTTTTCCTACTGATCCACATCTTAAGATTGCAGACTGGTGCACTGACTGGAAACAGACTTTAAATGTTCATATATCTAAAACTGTGAACTTCACAAAACACAAAAACAAACTTCCCTTTGATTACAATAGCGAGGAGTCACAAATGGAATTAACCCACTCATAATAAGACTAAAATAATGTATGTAAAATACACAATACAAATACACACGAGTAAAAATTTAATGGAATGATCGTGTAAGCTCAACTGTAGGTAAAACACATGGAAGACTTCGGTTCATTGGTAGGACACTGGGAAAACGCAACAGGTTTACAAAGGGGATTTCTGGCACAACACTCGTGCAACATGCTAAATATGACTAATAGAGTATACTGAACAAAATACAGAATGGAATGCAAAGAAAAGCAGTGCACAGGTTTGCCTGACTGTCATAAAAGCATTGCAGAACTGTTGATAAACTTGAAACGGCAGACACTAAGACGGATATCAACTATCCCTAAAAACCATATTCCAAAGTTTCAAGAACCAATATCAAGTAAGGAATAAACTACAGCAGCCTATGGATCACTCCCTGCAGAAGTGCACAGAGTGTCATTTAAGTGGTCAATCTTCCCATATTTCATATGTAAATGAAACAGGAACGAACCCATGCTCAGTATCCTCTGCAACACACTTCACAGGGTTTTGCAGAGTATGGACACTTCCACAGGGAGTGATCCATAGGTTGCTGTGGAAATACAATAATCTCATACACCTGTAATTGGGGGTCATCCACAACGAAAGATGCCCTTTCTTGATGTTTTCCTTTGTGTTTGCATGTTTGAGGTTTCATTCATGTGGATCATCTTTAAAAGAAGTACTCTTCTGTTCACTCTTTTATGCTGTCCGTACAGTCATTTTCTTTAACCGACTTAATTCAAAAACTCCCGAACTGGTTCTATGATTTCATTGTTAATTTGTATTACTTTCTTTTCGATGTCTTCACCATACATTATTTTAGTCTTATTATACTACATTTACATTTCTACTCGCAGACTTGCTCCAGTAAGTTCCTCCATTTGTTGATAAGGTTTATGTACCCTAAAGACAACAGCACATTGTCATCAGCAAAATAAAACTGAGTTACGTATGTTCAACTGACAGATGTATGTTCTTCAAAAATTTCCTCTATGGTTGCTGGAAATTTGGGTGTGTCCTTCCTTACTTGACAGTTTATTTAAACTGTAAATTTCTCACAATCCTAAAGGCCTCAAACTGAAGTTGTATAATTAATGACTACATATTCCTAAGTGTAGTACCTTAGATTGAATGAATGTGTTGTTTCTCAAGAGCTGTCACAAATGAATTTATTGAAATATCAAAATATCTGAACATCCAGATATTGTGGCAATACATACTCCTCCATTCTGTATTGCATTCACAACTTCCAAAAGGTTTGATCAGTAAGATTTGTTGCTAGAGCTGTCCCTTTGTGTGATTTAAGTACAATGTTTTTTCTTCATTGCTGGTGATAATCTTGGTGATTACAGTGTATATTACAGAGAGGTGGCTGGTAAATCTGTACATTCTCAGCAAAGTAGAATTATAAACATTTTGACTACCACACACACAGTGATGGATGTTTCACTGGCAGACTGGGACAGTCACATGGCTTTGGGCTCTTCTGTGGCTCCTGGCAGATGCACAGTGACAGGCAAGAGGTTCTGGTGCAGTCATCAGCTGTGACTTGGCAGTCAATGTGTTATGACATTGTTCTAGTTTTGAAACACCCTCGTCTTCGGCAGACATTCTGTAAATTGCAATTTCTGCAAGTTTCTTTTGTATTACTTTGACTACTACTTAACCTATTTCGGCTGAAATATTACCTCTAGGGATCTTTTCTTTCTTCGTAACTTAAATGCCTCTGTGTGCCTCACTTGGCATTACTTACAGAATTCCATTATTTTTATTATTAACTATCTGTATTATTGATTCATTTCTTGAACTACACAACATTAAACAAAATCGTCACATTTTGATGCCATTTTCTTCCTGTTGTTGTTGTGCTACTTTATTTGATGAAATTTGGTATCTTCCCAGCATATGCTTCTGCTGTGCTTTCTTCATACTTTTACTGCTGTCAATTCTCTCTTGCCATGTTTTCATTATATAATATCTCCTTATATTCTCTCAAACACATTTGTGATTAGCTTTACTTGGTTAAGCACATTCTATCTCATTCCAATTATTGTTTGTTTGAAATATTCACTTACTCTTTAGCAGCTGCCTTGTTCCACTACTGACTTATCTATATTTATACAATCTTCGTTTCCAGAGATGCTGAACTTACTGCTTAATCCGATGTGATAGTCTCATAATTCAGACTTTCTTGGTGAGTAAATTTCTAACTTTCTAGTTATTAGCTCCTATAACTCTTATCACAGGCCCTTCTGCTTTAATGATTTCCATAGAATATTGTTTGCTTATTTTTTAAAACTAGTCTCAGTGCTCTGTTAGAAACTTTTTCAACATTCAATTATATATACAACAGGTTAAAGACAGCAAAGATTCTTTCTTAAATGAGAACCTGTGCTTTAACTTCTATGACTAACCTGAGAACACACTCAACAAACTGTCTGTCGATTTTATACAAGAGCATGAAATTACCACCAAAGCTTTTATCAGCAAATGTTGCATTGTTAACTGAGAGCATTGAATGTTTTCACCAAACGGTAGGCTACATTAAAAGTTATTTTAGCCACTACCATTAACTATTTTTGCTTTTTAAAACTAGGCAATAAGTAACTGCATACTAAACAACGTCAAAAATAGCTATTTTTTAAACACACACACACACACACACACACACACACACACACACACAGAGAGAGAGAGAGAGAGAGAGAGAGAGAGAGAGATAGAGATATTTTTACTCACCTGGCACTGGTGAGTACCATTTGTTCCTGTATGAGTTGCTCGGATGTGCGCTGCTAAAAATGATTTATGAGTAAACGTCCGAGAACAAAATGTGCATGGAAATGTCGTTGGTTGTGGAACAGGCTGTTCTGGTCGGCTCTGCACAGCTGGCCCACAGAAAGGCGGATTGATCCGTGGGGCAGGAGGTCCTGCTGGTGGGACAGTACCAAGAAGTTGCTGGCGAATTGTATGATAGTCAACAGTAACACCATGCATCTTACGCATGTGTTTGTATACTGATGAGGCGTATCCCAACAGAAGTCCACACACTGAACATGAATACGGCTTATTCGTCGAATGTGTTACTAAGTGCTGCTCAAGCATTGAGAAACTGTTAAACCACTTATTGCAAAGGCGGCACAATACAGCATTGCCACGAGATGAATCTGTCTCTGTCATAGGTGTTGATGACTGCTGTGAAACTGACAACTGCGCTGGCACTGGTGTGGGTGCCGATGTCGCATGAGCTGGAGGTGCCGGTGGTACTGGTGGTGGTTGTGCACTGGAGGTATGCACTGAAGCTGCACCTGCTCGGTAGTGTGTCTTACGGTGACTCATCATTGCCGCTAATGAGGCAAATGATCTGCAAATTAATAACAAACTTCATGAATATCATTTCTCTACACTTAAAAATCAATGTGAAGCTTTGATATTTACGAGGGTTTTTCAACAAAGACAAACTAATTTTCAATCATGTTGAAAAGGCCGTTGCACTGCCACCTACTGGCTGCCTTGTGTACTATTAAGTATCCTCGTCTTCCACCAGGTGCCAATCTCAACCATTCTCTGGCAGTAGCGTCTTGAATGTGGTTGTAGCTCGATCTGCCTCTAAATTTTACAATGGTAGAAAGTCAAGACCAATGTTATGCATTACAGTTTTGCATTCTGCTGAAGAAGACTAGTTGAGAAATGCTTGAAGATCTTGATAGAGCTTAGGGTGAGTATACAATGTCTCATGCAGCATGTTTCCAACGGCACAAAGCTTTCAAAGACTGAAGAGGGAGTTGTCAGTAGAAAGGGGAGGAGGAAGCGAACACGTCTATCCTTACTGACATTACAATGAACACTGCCACAGGAGTCATGCACAAGGACTTTCGTGTCACTGTTAGACAACTCACAAAAATGGCGGAAATTATGATGGAGAGTGACCACATCATTTGCAAGGATCATTTGAACAGGTCACAAGTGTATGCTTGCTGGATTCACAGACTAGTGATTCCTGCTCAAAAACATAACAGAGTTGACATTTGGACATGGGTGCATGATGAAGGAGATGATTAGTAGAAAATAATCACTGCTGGTGAATCTTGGGTCTAGTCTCAAGGCCATGAAATGAAGAGACAGAGTACACAGTGGATTAAAATGGGAGAGTCTCACCCAAAAAAAGCACATGTTCAGAAATCAGACAATAAGGCTATGGAGTTCCATAACTCACTTTGCCACTCCAAGTGCCATCTACTGTTGTCATGCAAACTGGACATGTCAGGCTCTCCAGTATAATCTGCTCCGTTGGGAAATGCTGTAGCTTTGGGTGTGCATAAAAGGACCTTCGCGGCCTTTGTACTTGCAGGTGCTGGTGAGTGATGGCTCACGTCGGGTGTGCATGCAAGTGGACACATTACAGCAAGCAGACGTATGTCGCGACCAAGCAAGGGCCACAGTTCACAGACACCTTAGAAAGCATTACTGAGCAGCACCTTGTAAAGCATTACTGAGCAGCACCTTGTAAAGTATTACTGAGCAGCACCTTGTAAAGTATTACTGAGCAGCACCTTGTAAAGTATTACCGAACAGCACCTTGTTTACTTCGTAAAGTGCAAAGACTATCTGGAGAGTAACACACGTTTTGGCCTATCATAGTCATAGCTACAGTTGCCAGCCTGGTGCCGTAATGTTCCTATTCTCATACACAGCCAGCAATGGTAGCATGTTGTCTGAATCTCTGCTACTTTTCTTCTGTGATGTGTTAAAATTTTCACTGCTACAGAAAATTGGGCCAATTGTGACGCGTGTTCTGTGATTAGGTTTATGTTGGCAACAAACGGCAAACCAATTGAAATTTATCGTGACCTCTGTAACGTGTACAGAAAAGGAATAATGAGTGGCAGCTGAATAAGGCAATGGTGCACTGATTTTAAATGACTTTAAAAAGTCGCCACACCAATGTTCACTGCAGTGGTAAGCCTAGCCTTGTGATTCATGAACTGATGATGAAAATTGATGACAAAATTATGGAAAATCAGTGTTTCACGATTACAGAACTTCCGCACCATTTCCCCAGAATTCTGTGGAATTTGCTGAATGAAATTGTGGAGCAGAAGCTTGGTTATCACAAATTTTATGCTAAGTGTGTTCCAAAAATCCGAACGGAGGAAAAAAAAGAAGACTGGGTGCAGCACTGACCTTCCTCAAAAAGATTGCTAGACAAATGGAAACAAAGCTATCAATCCTGTTGTGACTGGATAAGAGACTTGGGTGAAGCACATCAACTGTGAAATGGGGACAACAGAGGACACAACAAATTCTCCGAAGAAACCAAGTAAGTGTTTGCAAATGGTGTCAGCAAGAATGATCCTGGCTACTGTGTTTTGGGACTCTTACGGGAGAGATTCTCAATGATGTCCTTTTATCTTAAAATGCTAGTACCTTATGATGTCTCTTATGCAGTGGGACAGCAATATTTTTTGTGTGTATCCTAAATGTTAGTGTATCTCATTTTTGTATGCTCCAACATTGTGCCTAGTGATACCGTTTTCCTTGTTTGGAATTTACATGCTCATTTTGTTGCTTGTTAAATTTATGTATATCTTGTAAAATGAGAAGACTCATTTTAGAGTGAGAGTATGCTGAGTGCCATAACTCACTTTGCCAGTCCAAGTGCCATCTAGTGGTGTCTTGCAAACTCGAGAAGTCAGTTTTCCAATATAATCTGCTCCCTGTTGGTGAACAATGTAACTGAGTGTGCATAATGGGACCTTGCAGGACCTTTGTTCACGTGGGTACTGATGAGCGGCAACTGAGAGCAGATGTGCAGGTAGCATGATGACACTGCAGTGGGTAGATGTATGTTTCGAAAAGCCAAGGGCCACATGTCACAGGCACCTTTTAAAGTGTTACAGAATATCATATTGTGTACCTTCTAAAGTATTGACAAACAGCACCCTGTAATGTAATACACAATAAAGTGTTTTTATACAACAAGTTGTGGTCTGTCTAACCACTGCCAGTGGAGATAAGGAGAGGGCAATGAATCCTCTCGCACTAAACGCTCAAAACTTAAATGTACCAGTGCAGGGCCAGAGGCCTACAAGTGAACTGAACAAAAGCCCTAGCGATCACATTTTTTGATTATCGTGGCATAGTGTACACACATCAAGTTCCCACTTGTCACTCAGTAAGTCTAGACTATTACAAGAATGTTCTTCAACAACTCGTGGAAGATCATATCCAAATGACATGGTGGGAACTTCACTGTGAAAACACACTGCCTCTCGTTGCAGCAGCTTACGACAATTTTTAGCCAAGAAGGGCACTTGTACAGCTCTCCCTGTATAGCTCTGATCTTGCCCCATGAGATGTTTTTCTTTGCACTCTACTGCAAAATATGATCATAAAGGATGTCAATTTGACTAAAGAAAGGGGGGCAATGAAGGCTTTGATTATCCAGAAATGTATTTGAGGACGTCCTGCAAAAGTGGATCAGAAGATGGGACACGAGCATTGTTCTTAATGGTGACTGTATTGAAGGGGAAAAATACTGATTTTGATTATTTGGTAACAAAATTTTTTCAGTATAGGTCTCAGTCTTTGTTGAACGACATACATACAAATCGCAACTGTCAGACAAGAGATGATGTTATATGCCAGTTTACACTGGAAAGTATTACATTTCTTAAGAGACAAGGTAACACTGAGCAATTATTGTCATAGTCTCTGCTGAAAAACCCTCATATAAATGGCAACTGTCACACAAGACATGATGTTATATGCCAGTTTATAGCGTAAAGGATTATATTTCTTCATAGACAAGGTAACAATAAAAAATTATTCTTATTCAGGAGAATATGTCAACAGAAAGGATTGTGTTAACAAATAAATAAATAAAGTAAGGAAAAGCATACATGCAACATTTACAAAGTTAATCCACAGATCCTTGCAGTAGGCTTAACAATATTATGAAACCTAGTCTACTGTTTAAATTTCCTTCAAATGACTTGTGCCACAATGCATATTATGCAAACAGAGTCACCCTACAGAAAAAAATTGATGCATTGGTACACTAACTCAGTAAAATGAAAACATTAAGTGACTGGACACTTAAGAGACAAATAAAAGAATAAAAATAGCTTGCAATTCACTTGGGGAATTCAATGCTGTGCTAAGAAGAAAATTTCCAATGAAACTTAAATGGAAAGTTTATAATTAGAATATACTCCCTTATGTAAGTGAAACATAGTCATTAAATTAGCAAGCAATCCATAAAATTGAGGTATGCGATTGTCATCATCAACACTCCCTCTTTCATAGTCGGCAGTTGGTGAACCACCACACAATCCTCTTAACAGTCTGTCTCCGTTTTTCCCTGTCTTCTAAATCTCAGAGTAGCTGTCCCCAGGTTTGATGCGTCTTCTCCTTCATCTGCTCTATCCATCATCTCAATGCGTCTCCCCTCAATCTTCTCCCTTTGACTCTGTCTTGATGATCATCTTTTCTACATTGTCCTCTTGTAGTTGAATTATCTGACCAAAGATCTGCAGGATTCACTGGAAACAGAGTTCTTTCTTGAAAGACATTTGTTGGTTCATTTGTCCACCCATGATATTCTCAGCAACCTCCTACATGTCCAGGTCTCAAAACCATTAATTCTCTCGTGGTTCCCTTCAGTTGTTGTCCATAGAAGCGCCACAAAGGAAAACTTGAAACATTAGATTTCAGCACTCCCAATTTAGTATGCCTTGTTAGGGCTCAGTCTTTCGAAATCACTGCAGCCGCCCTACCCAGAACAATCTTACGTTGTATTCCCTGTGTAGAGCCACTCTCTTTCTGAATCTATGAGCCCAGGTAGGCAAAGTGATAAACTTCTTCACATTCTGATAGTACATCAGTAGCTGGAGCAAATATCAATCCCCCAAAGCAGTCTGTCAATTATCTTGATCTTCTTATTAACTAACAATCCAAGTTTCTCACTTTCTCTGTTAACTCTATCCAATAGTTCCTTCATTTCTGCTTGTGATTCTGTGCACAGTGTGGTGTTATCAGAGTTGCTAAATCCCTGAAATTAGCGACTCTGCCTACACGAGCTCTTGGTTTGTCCCAGGAACTGTGCAAAAGAGGCATGTTGAGTACTACATGAAGGAAACAGATAAATGGATAAGAGAAAATACACAAGTTGATTATGTGATAGTGACAGTTCTGGTAAGCTGTCAAAGCAGAAGGTTGGTTTGAACACCCCCTTGCTTTACTAGGTATGGTCTTTTTCGAAGTGGTATGCCCTCACATTCTCCCGACTTTTCAACTGCCAGTTACAGGGGTACCTACAGTTCTTGATAAAATTTACTGTGCAGTTCTCCAAGTGTGCGTAATTCTCCAAAGATAGAATGAACTGTCAATGGGCAATGTAGCTCTGTGGTAGAATGCTTGTCTGACACTTGCATGCTCTCCGTTCAATTCCCGGCCAATGTAAATCCATACATATTATACAAATGTATGTATGTATGTTCCATATCTCCTCCTAAAATATAGACTGATTTCACCAAACTTGGTACACATATCACTTACACTGTCTGGAAATAAGCACTAGTGCTAAGAACTCCCTAGCTATCAACACAGTGGGGATGAAAAAGAAGTGTAGCCCATAACATGCAAATATCTAACATTTAGTCATCCAATATTTCAGAATGAGAGCACTTAGTCACTTGCAACAAACTTTACATCTAATTTCAAACCTCCATAAAACTTTTCTCGCAAAATGATGAAAGGAGGAAGGTTTATAGCTTACTACATTTTTACTGTTACACAGTAGAAATGCTGCATCAAGCACATTTTAATTTGTTACCGTAATTACCTGAGTACAAGATAGGCTCCTCGGAAAAATTTATTTTTAAAATATTCTGACTAATCAAAATTACAACCTGTCTTATTGACCAAGCATCAAAAAGTTAACAATTAGCTATTGTAAACTTACACCATTTGTTGTCCACATTTTGCTAATACTGCGAGAAATAAACAAAAAGAAATGGTTCACATTAATTTCTGGACCATGTTCTTTTCTACCTTTTTTGCTTAAGTAGTTGGTACTACTACTAATAATAATAATAAGAATAATAATAATAATAATACTGCTGTGAAATTTATTTGTTTGTTGTCACAAATATTTGGCTATTTCTTCAGAATGTGTTGCTATTTCTGACATCGCTACAACAGGTTCTGAGAACACAGCTGTTTTTTTCCGAATAGGTATTGGATTTCACTTCTGTACTGACAAGTGAATGTTACAATGCCTCTTGCTTCTAGACATATAGCCTGCTCACCACTCTTTAATTGGCTGTATAGAACCACCTGACCCACCCCCTTTCAGAATGTCAAACATTTTAAAAAACACACGCAAATACACCACTGGCCTCTACCTAGACTTTTACTGTCTCCTGCAGAAATAAATACTACTATCGAGTATTTGTCTAATTTTAAAATCAGTTCAATTCCAACTACAATGGATACAAGAAAAATGCCCTTTAAACTTCGTAGATGCTCATAAAAAGCCAAGTACATGGTAGAGATTCCCATGGATGCCAACACGATGAAATCTGCTCTTCAGTCACCGCTGCCCTCCCCGCAATCATCCTAGTTCTCAGTCAAGCTTTTATCACTGTCCCCATTCCAACCCTTCCACAGTGCTGAGCTTGAGCAACTGTGAAAAACAGACTGCAATAGCTTCTAGTGTGCAGGACATATGTAACACACCGACTAATACATGAATTGAAGATCACATTTACAATTCAGTACCATTCTCTAACTTTCGCTAGTCCCATGACCTAGTGATGTCTGTTGGTACTATTTCCATTCTGTGTCTTTATTCTCGCAATAACAATTATGATCAGTTTACTGTGAGTTATTTCATTTGTTAGACATTTCATTCTGGATTAATTTTCATTTTTGTTTCAACTGAATGTCACCAACATGTTCTAAAGCTGATTAAAAGCTGGTAATGTTTTCACCAGTATTTTAATATGTTAACAGCAAGCGAATTTCTCATTTGCAACCCACTTGGTAGGTCATTACAGTCTTTTGTAATCAAATAAAAGCTGCAATAATGTTTGTACACAGTATTCACTCATGTACGAGAACTTTTATTGCAAATCTTTTCAAATATAATAATAGTCTGTAAGGTGATAGAATTTTATGCTTTTTCCACCTGTGTTTCACAAAATTGTCAAATTTTAACCACAGCAATTGATTGTTTAGTGGATAGTCCATAGTTTCTCACGCATCTCTTGCACTAGCGTTGCACAAGTCAATGTTACGCAGTTGTTTGCACTTCAGTGCATCGGGAAACCTCAAGCCTGTTGGAATGCAAGTATCGCTTGCCAAGGTCTGCCCTTCCAAATTCTTCAAAATAAATCTGTATATGACAAATAACCAAAGCTTCATCTGTACATGTAAAATAACCCTCTATTTTTTTAATTACTAATTTGGGAGGGGGGAGAGTGGGGAAAAGGGGGAGGAGAGAGGGTAGAGGGGGTAGAGGGGGTAGAGGGGGTAGAGGGGGTAGAGGGAGTACAGGGGGTAGAGGGAGTACAGGGGGTACAGGGGGTACAGGGAGAGGGGGGAGAGGGGGGAGAGGGGGGAGAGGGGGGAGAGGGGGGAGAGGGGGGAGAGGGGGGAGAGGGGGGAGAGGGGGGAGAGGGGGGAGAGGGGGGAGAGGGGGGAGAGGGGGGAGAGGGGGGAGAGGGGGGAGAGGGGGGAGAGGGGGGAGAAAATCCTATCCCTGGGGCAACAGTTTGGCTTTTCCTGTGCTAATAGATTGAGCTCCCCATACAATCAATCATTGAACCAGTTCACATTCCACTGAATTACAAGACCCATATTTAACTGAGAGTTTCCTCTGGCCATTTCTCTCTGCTGGTATGATATCCAAGAGATGTTTGGGGAAAGAGTACTTTGGCTCCTCCGTGGGGCAATGACGTCCCCAACATTGCCTTTGCCATCATGAAATGTCTGCTCAGCCATCTGAGGGTTGTAACATTATTTTTCTTTGGCTTTTGTCAAGTTTTTGCTGAGCTTTTTTCTTTATTTAGAGGTTGTAGTATTTGCACAGACAAGGATGCTGAATTCTTAGTTTCTTGATGCCAAATATTTTTGTTTTAAAGTCCCACTGGTTTCAGAACAGTTGAGGATTCAGAAGTGGCAGGAGCTGTTTCAAGTACACGTGTTTGTGTCCAACTGATGTTGGAGTTTGGATTGAGATACCTTTCTTTTTTTTGTGATTTTTTTAAAATAAAAGAGCTAATTCCATGGCTGTGGCGAATGCTAGAGGTTGCATCACCTTGGAGGTATCCTTAGCCTCCTCATATGGGATTCTCCTTGTTACCTTCAGCTACAGAATTTTTTCTTTCCCTGGCATAAACACAGCTGACTCTGCTTCACACAGGATAATCACGTGGAGGAGATATACAACATTGATTCTTTTCATGTGCCTTTGATCTCCATCTACCACACAGGGACGGCTTCACCATTATAGCCAAGGGTTGAAAGTCCCAACCTCTGGCATTTAAAACATCTCATAGGATTTGGTATACACACCAACTTTGATAAGGGAAGTCCTGACAGAAAGTAAATAATTTGGAAGTGAAGGAGACTGCTCAATGAACAGAAGGGTTGTTGAATAGTTAACAGGCACACAAAAAAACAAAAGTTCGCTAGCTTTCAGATTAAGCCTTTAACAAGCTACAGCGTCTATAAGTGCCCCCCCCTACCCCCCCCCCCCAGCCCACCCCACTCCTCCTCACCTATTCAGCTACATTGTGCCGTCCGAGCACACAAAGTCTCAGGACTGCAGTTCAGCAGCTAGACTGTGGAAAGCTGTTATGTTGGGTCAGGTGGGTACGAAGAGAAAAAAAGAGGTGGGAAGTGGGAGTTTTTGTTGGGGGAGAGTAAGCTGGCAGCTTCCAAAGGAGGCAGCAGGTGTGTGCAATAGAAATGCCAGAGAGCGAAGCAGCAGGTTTGCAGGCTAAAAGTACAAGAGGGAAAGACATCGAGTGCACAGCACAACAAGGAGACATACGGTCATTGAAGCTGGTTAGTTGGTGGGGGCACAGTGACGTGGGGGCACAGTGACATGGGGGCATGGATTGGGAGATGATGACAGGACAGAGGAAGGGGGCACTCTTGGGTTAGAAGGTGTGGGAGCAATGGGTTAGCAGAGATTCGGAGACTGGGGCTAGGGAGATTATGGGAGTGAAAGGTGTGCTGCAATGATAACTCTCACATGCATACTTCAGAAAATCTGGTGCTGGAAAGAAGGATCCAGATGACATGAGCTATGAAGCAGCCACTGAACTTTAGGACTTTGTTCTCAGCAGCGTGTTCCACTACCGGATAGTCTTGGCCACAATTTGATATTGCTTATTCATTCTGTTGGACAGCTGGTTGGTGGTCATGCCCACATAAAACTGTGTTTAAAGTTCAGCAGAGCTGGCATATGACATTCTAACTTTGAGGGGGATAAAGCCAGCTATGAAACATCCTGGTAGCTTGGAGTGTTCGATGTTAAAATAATTGCTGTAGCTTTTTCTAGCAACTCATTTAGTCATTTCATAATGTTCTTCAGCTCTGCAACACCAACATTTAACCATCCTTCTCTAGTTCTCTGGGGTCAATTTCCATTATGTCATGCCATGTTACTAACCCTCAGCTGAAATTAAGGGTTTTATGTGTATCAGTTAATACAGAATAGTTGCCTCTCTCTCCCTTTTTTTTGTGCTAAAAGCTCTACTCTTGTTGTACTGTTGCTATTCCAACCAGTAGAGTGCAATTTAGAAATAATGTTACTCACTGCAAAGACCCAGCAACTGTTTTGTAAAGCTTTGTAAATGTAGAATAGAGAAAATGTTTTTGAAGGATCCCACCTGTCTCTTAATTACTACAACTGAACTTCCCACTTGTGCCCTATTACTTCCGTTACTATAATCCTTCCAAGTGTGTGTGTGTGTGTGTGTGTGTGTGTGTGTGTGTGTGTAAGTCTCACACATCAAGGATGTGGCAAGTTGCCCTAGAAGTAGCCCTCTTGGAATCATTTAGTCTTAACAATTGAACCAAACCACCATGATGGTACATAGCACACCATGTAGTTGAGTTTTTTTTTTTTCTCTTTTTTTTTTCCCCCAAAGCTTTCTACCATCCTCACAAACCAGGCTGCTAATCAGAGGTCCACATTCTCCAAGAAACACAACTTTCCACCTTTAAGTCTAACAGTGGTCACTGAAGTATGACCAGAGTTTACAGTAACAGAGGGCTGGCAACAGTGACCATCCTACAGCTCCAGAATCTTGGGATCACCAGGCCCATATCCAGCCATTACTGACTATGTTGATGAAGGGAGGAATAGCACCGTCAGATGTTAGACATGTAGTTCTGAATAGGTGCAGGGTGACATTTTCAGTTATCACATACTCACGAAAGCATTGGGAGGCACTGGGAGGACCTGTACTGCAGAGGAAATTCAAATAATGTTCCAGAGTGGTCACAAGATCTGAGGTCTGTTGAAGCCCGCAAAGGATCCTGTATATGCTCTCCACACTTCAGGCATATGTGTATTTCAATGTGAATGTGGCAAAGTGTATTTGGTGAAGCCGAGAGATCAATTAGCACTGTTGTGTTGAAGTATGAATGCTACGTGGGACTGGGACAACATTTGAAAAACCACCACGTCTGCAGTCCAATTTTCAAGAACCTCATGTGCTTGCTTGGATAGAGCAGCTGGTCTTGATGCTGGCGGTCCCAGTCCAAAGGGTCAAGTATATTCACCAGCCAGCAGTTCCGTGTAACCTAGGTTCAATAGAATAAACAATCGGCCACAAGAGAACTGCTGTGCCATATCAGTGTCTCACTGCAGGTTAACACTATCCCTTGTACTACCTGCTAGTTCACTCTTGCCCACCAATCACCTACCAGAGTAGCACAGGCAGCCTAGCACACAACCAACATTTCATAGGAATCTTTACTTCAAACTGTTCATGGATATCCCAGAATGAGGTATCAGCGGTCACCTAACAACTGAAGTAACATAGCATAGAGAGGAGACCATCCACAAAATCTAGCAGTTAGATGCCCTGAAGATAATTGCTGCAAAGATGGTCAAAATATCAGTGACAAAGTTGTTTTAATTTATTCAATAGCAGTCAACTACTGCCCCGATTCAGGACTTTTTAGGCAGCAACAACAGAAATGCCAAATTTCACAATACTGTAATAAAAACTGCTTTACCCTCATTACACTGTTAAAACTTAAAATTTTCACACAGTTGACTGATCCATCAATTAAAATTAAACTTTCTAATAGCCCTATCCATTCTAACTCCATTTACTCTGTAGCATCATCATTGCTGAAGCAGAGAGCTACAAACTTATAATAGCTGCAAATATTTAATAATATGTAATTTACTAGCCCACTATATGAAGTAAAACTGCCTCAAATGTCTTCTTTTTTCCCTGAAATATCTTCTATATCTCTGTGTAGCTGCCTATTTATTACTAATTGCTTTCTTTATGTCCTGTTACAAGAGGTGTCTTCTTGCTAACAGAGGGGTGGTTCCAATGGTAGAAGGGGCAAAGTAACAATATCAAACTTCAAGTTGTTTACTGAAATTGCTGGGTAGGGTTGATGACACAAAAGTTGCAGGTTTACACATCATGCATTAAAACAATAATACAATAAGCATTCATCTTTTCAAAGCACCACTGCGATATTTCACATTTACAATGACTTTAATCTCACACAGCATGTCTAGTGAGTGTAGACTACATTCCTTACCTCATGCAAAATCGGCATGTGTGCTTCACAAAGCCCCTTATATTATGAATGCGTAGATGGTTGGAAAGGGCAGTGCCACCCTTGAAGCATTTGCCACATTTTGGGCATTTGTAGTTTGAATGCTGGCCCATATGCATCTTTAGGCGATACTGTGAAAGGAAGGTTTTGCCACACAAGTAACAATAATAATCAGCTTCTGGCTCTGCTGAGCCACTTTCTACTGCTTGTCCAGTGTTTGGTTCTGAATTTTGCCAGGATGGTCCATTCTGCCTTGTATTTCCAAGCTCAAGGGCAGTTTGCAACTGATGGCCTCTGTGTAAACGCAGGTGGCGGTCCAAATTTGAACGATTTGAGAAAGTCTTGTTGCACATCTGAACAGAAATAAAAATATCATCAGACAAATGAACTGAAAAAGAAAATTATAGCAGTACTTCTCTTCATTAACAATTACCATAAAGCGGAGATGCTGCGTCGCAGACAGGCACAACAAAAAGATTCTCACAATTAAAGATTTTGGGCATTACGGCTTTCATAAACTCTCTCTCTCTCTCTCTCTCTCTCTCTCTCTCTCTCTCTCTCTCACACACACACACACGGGCAAACGCAACTCTCACACATGACTGCAAGCTCCGGCAACAGAAACCACATTCCATCCGGGTTTTTCCATGTTTGATGTTTGCTTCTCCTCATTAACATTGCAAAAACACAAACAAGTTATTAATAACAAAACAATACAAAGTCCAGTATGGAACCACAACAATATGGCAAGGATATATTACTACTCACCACACTGAGGGTAGGAGGCAGCTCAAGTTAAGTTACACGCCTAGAAAAATTATTTTCTGAAATGTCTAGAAATGTTGTGCAATATACATCAATATAGCCATTGCATCATAAATTGAGGCAGGGAGGGATGAGCAGCCACAGCAACAAGCAAGAAGCTTGTCATTAATGAAGGGGTAGCAAGGGAGTTCCAAACAGCACATATCCGGAGCAACTAACAAGTACTTACATTAAATTTTAAGAATAACAACGAGAGGGATTGTAGAGATTAATCTAAGATTGTAAATGTGAAATGTAAATTATTTTCTAAAGCAAGCCAGGATTAAATTAAACACAACAGGAGGCCAAAAAACTGACCAATGGGAGTGTCCTTTGGTGGGGATGGCTTGGAGAAAGTGACACTATGGTTTTTGCCAAATACAGAACCACTAGAGAGACTCACGTGGACTGTTAACAGTGATGGTTGCATTTCACAAGATGAGCTACCTGGGATGGCAGTAGATACTTCACCAGTCTGCCACCATCAACCTTGGCATCTGACAATGTGCTCCAGCACACCACTACAGCCATCATCATCAGCAAGCTTCACTTTTAACACTGGGGGACTTTGGCCAGAAACAGAGGAGTAAATGGCTCTCAATATCTATGCTGTATAGATGAGAGACCCATCCACAAAGATGTCAGGAATTTATTGCAATATACTTCACAGGCTTGCTGAGATAGAATCAAATAGTGGCCATTAACGACGGAACTCCATTGTACAGAAATGTTTTTGTCTATTCATGGGGAATATAGTGTTCAGAGTTGGTTTCTTGAACCACAGACTTATTTCAAAGAAGCATTAAATATTTCTGACCAAACTTTGCTAATTTCTTGTTTAACCCTGCTTCGGGCACAAGATAGGAGCAGTTAGGGCATGGATTGGCATCTCTGCATTGACAGCTGCATCACCATGTCAAATAAAAGTAAGTGAACATTAACATCGCCTACAGCTGCAGTCACGTTATTTCATTTGGACAGTTGCTGATCACATGTGGCTTGTTGCTGGAGCTGCCATTATTTTTATTTCTCATTTTCTCAAAACCAATAGTAGTGGAAAATTCAGTAGAAGCTATTGGAAATTTTAATCCTTACATAATAACTTTGGGTCTGACTTCTTCCGAGGAGTTAAAACTGGTATTTGGCATTGTTGGTCCGACTGCTGCACACACAGTTCTGTTGAAAGCAAGTAGTGGATGTTACATACCTAAGATGTTGTGTGTAAAATATTAGCATAGGCTAGAGTGTGGTGTTTGGACATTGTCATAAAATGAGAGTTGCCTAGCTGATTGACTCTAGGTGCACAGCGGGGTAGCTTTTTGTTCCTTGTGCATTTTACAAACCTTAGTGGATTGGTGAGAGGCATGGCCAGCTGGCATTTTTGAGGACAGCTGCTGGGAATCACAATATAGGTGACAAATGCACCACTGTAGGAAAATGGAAGAAGACTTGAAGTTATCAAAATACACTGGTGTCCAAAATTAAAGCAACAAACGGACATTTCTCCATCCTGTGTCTCATTCACATTATAATCATACAAACTGTCAACAGATGTCATTATAATCATGTTCTACACAGAAGATTGCATTCCAACCAATGGACAATTACATTGTAAATAACATTAGGGCACCTATCATGTGTGGTAGTGTTTGCAGGGTAGTCCCATATCCGCAATCACAGTGTACACAGTCACCGACGGTGTAGTATGGCACAAAGAAGGCACCTTTGTCTTTCTGCTGTGGAGGGCTATAGGAAGAATGGAAGCTGATGTGGCCTGATGACTTAATGTGAATGGTTCAGTTGATTCTTGGATAAGGTGACAGTTTAGAGAGACCAAAACTGTATCCCGGAGACCAGGACAGGGCTGACCATGTGTGACATCAGAAAGAGTGAACCATTATTTGGTGGTAAAGGTACAACGGTACGGATTAGTACTGCACTACAACTGGCATCTGACCTCACAGCATCCTCTGAATGTGTTGTATCGAGGCAAACTGTGGCATGTCTTCACAGAAAGGAATATCTAAAGTGGAGCCATCAATATGCCACCTGGACAGTTGAACAGAGGGCCAATGTGTGAAGAGATCTTGGGATCTCACGAGCAGTTGTTGCAAGGTACTGTGGGCCCATACTTCGTAGTGATGGGCGATAATGCTCGACCTCAGAGCTTTTATTGGAAACTGAGGATATTGCACGCATGGTGTGGCCTGCTCACTCTCCCAATTTGAATCCAACAGAGGATGTCTGGGATGCATAAGGGTGACGGGCTGCATCACGTCATCATCCACCAACCACTCTCCAAAACTTGCAAGCAGCACTGCAGGAAGAATGGTCATTATTGCCTCAATATGAGATTGATGACACAATTCACAGAAGGCCCCATCGTTGTCAGGCCTGTACTGGTGCCAGAGGTGGTCATACTCCATGGCGAGCACATTAACCAGTTGTCAAAGTGTGTGCAAATTCATCATGTTGGGGGGATAAAAAAAAGAAGAAGAAGAAGATGAACATTTTTGTCTACTGCTATGCACATGTTGCAGTTGATTACATTCTGTATTCTTTACATGGTTTCTACTTTACTATCACCTGTTTATACTGTTTTGTGGCAAAATAAATGCAACCCTGCAAAATTTCTGTTTGTTACTTTAATTTTGGACACCAGTGTATTTGGAGTAAAGAACCGAATCAGTCATGGAAACTGGCAGGTTTCTTGCTGTGTGTCACCTGAGTCAGTAGTAAAATGTATAAAGTGTTAGTGGCCAAAGTGATGGAACCCTAGCTTAAATAACAGAATAACAACGTCCAATCACAAGGCAGGTAATCAGGGGAGCCTTCGCAAGGTATTGAGTCGCAGCAGGCATAATGAAAGAGAATGCTCAAAATATTTCAACTAAGTCCTCCTCCAGAAGGAAAAAATACACACACACAATTTTAACTCTCACACATATGGACATTGCCGTCCCCAGGCACTAAGGCCCAACTGCAACTGTACTTGATGGTCACAGCAATCTAGCTGGGAAGGATAGTGGGAGTAAGGATAGCATGGTAGGAGTTGTGAATGATGCTAGTGCTACCTGTGGGATTGTGTATGGACATGGTGGTGCTGCTTTATGCAGTATGTGGAGCCTGTGCTGAGGGAGGGGTTGGGCTGTTTGGGATAAAGAGACTAAACTGCGAAGTCATCGGTCTCATCAGATTAGGGAAGGAAGTCGGCCATGCCCTTTCAAAGGAAAGCCTGGAGAGATTTAGGGAAATCAAGGGGAAACCTAAATCAGGATTGCCAGATGCGGGATAGAACCATCGTCCTCCTGAATGCGAGTCCAGTGTGCTAACCACTGTGCCACCTTGCTCGGTCCTGTGCTGAGGGAGGGAGGGCGGGCAGGAGGAAAGTAGAGAAGAGGAAATGACTATGTAGGTGCACTGATGGGATAGAAGGCATGTATAGTACTGGAGTGGGAGCAGGCAAGAGGATAGGCAGGTGGAGGACAGGGACTAAGGAAGGTTGAGACCAAGTGAGCTACAAGACCAAAGTATATATTGTAGGGAGAGTTCCCATCTGTGCAATGTAGAAATGTAGAAAACGAGCATTGGTGAAATGAATCCAGGTGGCACAGGCTGTGAGCAAGACATTAAAGTGAAGTACATCGTGTTGGACAGCTTGTTCAGCAGCTGGGTGGTCCAGCTGCCTCTTGGTCAGTTTGGCAGTGGCCATTCTTGTGGACAGGTGGGTGGTTAATTGCCATGCCCACGCAGAATGCGACACAGAGGTAGACCACATGGCTGCTTTCACAGGTGGTCCAGCCTTTGAGGGAGTAGGAGGGGGCTGTGACAGGACAGGAGGAGGAGGTAATGAGAGAATTTTGGTCTGTTGCAGGCATATGAGTGGAGTAGGGACAGACAAGGAATTCTGTTGATTGGGTAGGTGGCAGAATACCACTGTGGGAGGGTGGGGAGGATAGTGGGAAGAATATTTCTCATTTGGGGACATGATGAGAGGTAGTTGAAATGCTGGCAGAGAATGTGACTCAGTTGCTCCAACATTTGGTGTTTCCGAGTCAAGATAGGAGCATTAATTTGTGGCCAGATAGTGTTCAAATGGAGAATGGTAGGTGACTGGTGAGACAAGGCATGGGAAGTACGACTTCTAGACAAGGTTGAGAGGCTAATCTCTTTGAAGGCCTCAGTGAGGCACTTGGCATATTGCAAGAGGGACAGCTCGACACTAGAAATGCAACAACAAATGGTGGCTAGGCTGTATGGAAGGCAGTTCATGGTTTGAAATGGGTGGCAGCTGTTGAAGAGGAGGTACTGCTGGTGGTTGGTAGGCCTGATATGGACATAGGTACTGATTTAGCCATCTTTGTGGTGAAAGTCAACATTGAGGAAGGTGACTTGTTGAGTCGAAGAGGACCAGGTCAAGCAATTGTGGGAGAAGCTGTTCAGGTTCTGGGAGAGAGGATAGGGTGTTCTCACCCTCGGTCCAGATAACCAAGATATCATCAATGAACCTGAACCAGGTTAGGGGTTTGGGATTCTGGGTGGTTAGAAAGGCTTCCTCTCAATTGCCGATGAAATGGGTTACACACATTGGTGGCATGCGGGTGCCCATTACTGTACCATGGTTTTGTTGTAAGTGATGCATTCAAAGGAGAAGTAACTGTATGTGAGAATATAATTGGTCATGGTATCCAGTAAGGAGGTTGTAGGTTTGGAGTCAGTTGGGCATTGGGAAGGATAGTGTTCACTAATGACAATGGGAATGTGGATGTCAGAGTAGAGGGACATGGGTTTGATGGCGACGAGCAAGGAGCAGGGATGGTAAAGGAACAGAAACTATGGAATTTCATTGGAGGATAGGTTTTGGGCACCAGACTGAAGGTGTTGGGCCACGAGAGCAGAGATTCACTCCATGGGGGCACAGAAACTGGTCCGAATGGGGTGCCCTGAGAGGTTTCCTAAAATACATTTGAGGGAGGAGACCAAACAACGAGGTCATCAATCCCATTGGATTAGAGAAGGATGGGGAAGGAAGTCGGCCATGTACTTTCGAAGGAACCATCCTGGCATTTGCCTGAAGCGATTTAGGGAGATCACAGAAAACCTAAATCAGAACGGCTGGACATGGGTTTGAACTGTTGTCCTCCCAAATGCGAGTGCAATGTGCTAACCACTGCATCACCTCGCTTGATCAAAGCACGTAAAAAATACGAGTGCCGGACTGGTGCGCATCAGGGGAAGTTCTGATATGGGCCTAAGGATTTGAACTGGGACCAGAGGCCCTGCAGGATTGCAGATACTGTGGCAAGACTTTTACGTGAGCATATCTGATAGCTGGCAGAGTCCCCCTGTCAGGCAATCACTGTGGTTCAGAATCCACAATGGTGGAGCATTTGTCTACAGATAGGACTGCCTGATTGGAATCACTTTTTAGATGGTGAATTGCAATCATTTCTGTAGACGCAAGATTAGTTTTCATGTTGAGGGCTTTGGGGAATGATGATGGGGAAATGTTCAAGGTTAAAAAATTCTGAGAAGTTAACAGGGGGAGATCTGAGGGGTAGTGGGGATGGATCACAGTTGGCTGGAAGAGTTAATTGTGTCAGGCAACATTCAATACTGCCTTTGGATTGAGTCTGATTGGTAAGGTTAGTTGTGAGAAAGTGTTTCCCTGTAGGGACTGGGAGGAAACAAGATCTTTCCAAGTACATAACGTTTGAATTTTTTTGGGGAGGAGAGTGGGGGGATGGGGGGGGGGGGGGGGGGGAGCAAAACATAGAGCCTTTGGAAAGGAGTGATAATTTTGTAGTACTGAGATTTAAAAACATGACTGTGTTGCAAGTCTGTTTAGGCTCTGGTTTCTGATACTCTCACCTCCTCCCCCCTCACCCCTCTCCTCTTCCTAGATGTCTTCCTTAACCCCATCACCAACCCCCGCTAGTTTGCTATTCACATCATATGCAGTCACAGTCAAGCATTATCACCTGGAGGTAACAGTAGCCAAGTGTGTGTACGAGTTATGCTTATATGAACGTTTAGGAATTTTCAGGAGTTTTCTACTTCGGAAGACCCACAAGCTGGAATTTTTCTAGCATTCTTTTTCATTGTGCAAGTCTGCAATCAATGCCTCCTCTACATGATGAGCAGCTACCTATCCTTTCCATATTTCATAAACTACCAAGAAGGGTCTTGAATTTTAAAGAATCTTTTTACGAGACAAATATCCATATTTAGTTATCATTACCTAATTGCATGAATTATTACACTTTACTTTAAAGTATGGAAGTCCAAAATTCACATACACACATAAACCTTAATTAAATCATTCATGAACACTAATTATGAAAAACAAAAATGTGAACATTTTTCATTAATCTTACTGTTCTGCTCTAACTCTTTGTAGCAGCCTCAGTAGACAAAGAAAGGATACACGAAAATATCGAAACTTTGGTTTTACACGCAACATGCTACAGCATTAAGAGCTGAATCTATTTCCTTCCACTCAGTTTTACCACAGTTCTGGACCAACCTGTTCAATACGCTCCATTATTACGCACAATGCAGTTTTAACTTATTGTTTGGTTTTTGTTTGTAATATTTTGTTTTTTCTTCATTTTATATGTAAACCACTAAATTCAAATTGTGAACAGCCGGCTAGTGGCCCCGTGTTCTTCTCTCCGTCAACAGATGGCAGCACTTTTGCCACTCTGGCTTACCAATTTGCCTCTTCGTTCGCATCCGCTACTCCCTGTTCTGCACTCATAGGCAGCACACCGCGCTTGGGGACCACAGCACAGCGTAAGTGTCGTGATATCATTTGTACATATTCCATACACACACACACACACACACACACACACACACACACACACACACACACACACACACACAAATGCAACTCAAGCCACACTCAACATTTTTGTCACTATTACCAACTCAAAAGCATATCTCATGGTGGAATATTTTTTATCAAGCTACTTGAGAGTGATGTGTTTATCAAAAATACTACACTCACATGCACTGCCACTCTTAATATTTTGAGATGATACAAATAACAATTTTCCTTCCTGTGGTAATGAAATTTTCCAACTATGGTTCAAAAACGACAACATTATGAAAAGGATAGACTGCTACTCACTATATAGAGGTGGTGTCGAGTTGGAGACGGGCACAACAGAAAGGCTGACAGCTTTCAGCCAAAATGCCTTCTTCTAAAGTAGGAAACACACACACACATTCATGCAAGCACGACTCACACATGATACAGTCTCTGGCCACTGAGGTTGTAAATGCTAGAAATATTTCAGCTTCTGGATCTTCAGAAGTAGAAAACACACATACATTTACACAAGCACAACTCTCAAAACTTGTCCTTGAAAATGCTATCCAGCTGATAAGATAATGTTTCATACAATGCTATAACCTGTACTTGTTGATAATACAGTAAATTAATTTAAAAGGGGGAAGGAAACACTGAATTCAACATATTGATTGCAACCAGATTAGGAACTTTTATTTACTGCACTGTAACAACCAACTGTCAATGAGGCCGGCCTCAGTGGCCCTTTCTGGATAGAGATAATGTCTTGATTGTAGTTCATTGGAAAGATTATAGATGTACTTAAGCTACAATGGAGGCAACAAGCAAAATTTCTCTGTGAAATACTGCTGAATATGCTGCAAAGACTAAGAACTTATTCTAAAGTAAATAGGTGCAGAAATGAGAAGACTCACATATCAGTTATAATATTTGTAATCAGTTTGTTTACATGACTTTTCAAGAAATACCCAAACAATACTATGGAAGAGATTACTGTCATACTGAAAATCACAAAGGAGAACTTCTATTCGAAACAAACACATTACTACCACATACAGGCACATCTGACATGTCGTTCAAGAACCCTACAGTTAATTAAATAAATTACAAGCATAATCATTTTCCTGAGCACCACCAATTAATGGAAGAGGAAGGAGAGTCATGCTGGGACACTTTCCTATGCATTTTATACTGGCTTAACTCTTTCAGACACTTGTGTACAGTAACTTATTCTGTATCTCAGATGCAACCGAAGTATTTTTTCCCCAATGGAAATCTGAGCTACACATTTCTGAATGTTCAACCTGTTCACCACGTGCAAGTCCTGCCAACTGTTGGACAACACTATGAAAATATAAGCAAGTTAATGTAGTAGTTCACAGCAGCTCGTGGCCACTAGAATACACAGATGTGTTTTTTTCACTATATTCCACTGTATAGTTAAATATATTATTATTATTATTATTATTATTATTATTGTTGTTGTTATTTGCATGGTAAATATTGAATCATCATTTTACTTTAATTACAATAGACTATTTCATAATTAGTTATATTACTCCATAAAATTAAGTCAAGTGTAGAAAGTATGTTTTGGAAACATGTACATATTTTTGTATAAATCTTGTATCTAAATTCTTTAAAAAATCACTGAAGAGCATTACCAAATAAATAAAAATATTCCTTGCTCCTGAAAAAAATTCATGTCTGAAAGGATTAAAGAATGCAAAGAAATTTATTCCCACTGTAATAAGATTGATTATGATGAGATAAATGTGCCAACCGATCTTGGATCATATGAAATGAACGATACTGCACCGAAAACATAAAAACCAAAAATCCACTAATATACAGCTATGCGAATATGTTTAAATGTCAATACTTATAAACACTTAATGTAATTGCAACCACAATTGTGGACTTCTCAAAAAAGATGGCCAATAAATTGTATTTTATTTATGAAATGTACATTCCAATAACTGTCTTGCATAAACAGATCGATATATGCTAGTAATTTCTTTGTTACTTTGTTACATGTTGTTAGAGGTAAAGCTTTGTTATTTTGTGTAGTTGGTTGCACAAGTTTGAAGTGCAGGGATGGAGAATGAGTTGTGTGTGTTTTAATGATTTTTATTGTGAAGTGAAATGACTGAAAATACATGTGTAATTCTGCCGGAAGTCCACCAGAATTCATATTAGTATCGAAACATCAACCCGATCATCCTGTACATGATTATAGAAAGATAAACCACAGAATGGAAATGCACAATGAGCCATCGATACACAACAAAGAAGAGCAACAAAAAAGATTAGTATTTTCATCATTAAGAGAACTGGTTATTTAAATTTGACTGTCCCTGTCACTCGCTGCAGTGTGTCACTATCTCAGCGTGGCAAGTGCTGTGAAAATGTGATGGGCCGCCCAAATTACTCACTTACTCCAAACATTAATGAGCAAACTTTTGGCAACAGAAGCATGGGGATGGTCAGGCCCCGCAGATCAGTTGCTGTAGGGTTACAATCTGTAACAACAACATGGCTCAAATTATGCAAGTCCGTATCATTCGAGTTACTTCAAGAGGTGCAGATGCAGAAGCCTGTCTTTAAAATTATCAATAACGTGCACAGAAATGACACTATCTAGAACATGCCTACAATAGAGCTCCTGTCAGTACACAGGTAGTATAGCATAAGTGAACACTAAACAGTGCAGCACTTGGCAAAGTAAAGATAAATTAGAAATATGAAATTCCGCCTATTCAAGGTTCGGTACCAATTCTGATGGACGTTATAAGGGACATTTGAAATATTGTTCACGGCGAATTGGAAAAAATATTTTATCTATTAAGGCAACTGTAATTTACATTTATAATTTACATAGCCCAGCAACAAACTATATGCAACTTTGACATGCACATTAAAATAAGGAGAAAAATCTCAGATGACATGTCTATTGTCTACCAACACATTATTACAAAGTAAAATACAACCTTCTAACCTGTAAGTTGATCTCCACAGTTCAAATCTTTAATGCCCAATTCTCTGAAAGATCTTTGTGACAATGTCAATAACTGAATAATACAGTTGTGTTTGTATTTTTGTCTTTAGTTTCTTGCTATCATTGCATTTAGGTATGTGCAAGAAAGAAATCATACTACTAAATGTTTCGGCAACCGTGCCCCTGTATACATGCATTACAGTACAAGTGCCACATGTGACTTGAATGCACCCAACAGCTAACACTAACAACACTGGTGGGAGAATATATGGGACAGGTCTTGCATATAGCTCTGTTAC
This sequence comes from Schistocerca nitens, assembly GCF_023898315.1. Taxonomy (NCBI): domain Eukaryota; kingdom Metazoa; phylum Arthropoda; class Insecta; order Orthoptera; family Acrididae; genus Schistocerca; species Schistocerca nitens. The sequence continues at coordinate 1,133,379,945 of NC_064614.1, read as the reverse complement.
AGGAATATGAACCACAAAGCAAGGTGTTAGGAGGAAGGGTAGAGTAGGGATGGACAAGGAAATTGTGTAGATTCTGTGGGCAGGTAAATACCATTATGGGAGTGGTGGGACAGATAGTGGGTAGAATATTCTGTGTTTCAGGGCATGACAAAATGTAGTCTCAGCCCTGGCAGAGAATGTGATTCAGTTGTTCCAGTTCTGTGTGAGTCGTGACGGAAGTGCTCCTTTGTGGCCAGTGGGTGGGAGTGTGGTAGGTAGTAGGTGACTGGAGAGACAAGGCATGGGAGATGTGTTTCTGTACAAGGTTGGGAGGCTAATTTCAGTCTGTAAGGTCCCCAATGAGGGCCAAGGTATATTTGGAGAGGGACTGCTCATCTCTAAAGACGTGACAGCCGTAAGAGGCTAGGCTTTATGGGATGGACTTCTTGGTATGGAATGGGTGGCTGCTGTCAAGTGGATGTATTACTGGTGGTTGGTAGGTTAGATATGGGCAGAGGTACTGAAGCTGCCATCTTTGAGGTGGAGATGAACATCAAGGAAGGTTACCTATTGGTTTTAGGAGGACCAGGTGAAGCGATTGGGGGAGACTGTTGTGGTTCTGGAGGAAAGTGGATAAGGTGTCCTCACTGTCGGTCCAAATTACTGAAGTATTATCAATGAATCTGAACCAGTTGAGGAGTATGGTATTCTGGGTGATTAGGAAGAATTCCTCTAGATGGCCCATGAGTAGGCAGGCATAGGATGGTGCCATGCAGGTGCCCATTACTGCATCACAGATTTGTGAGTAGATGATGCCTTCAAAGTTGAAGTCATTGGGGTGAGGATATGGATGCTCTTAGTGACCATTAGAAGGTTGTAGGTCTGGAATCGGTCAGATGTTGGGAAAAGTAATGTTCAATAAGGGTAAGTCTATGGGCATTAAGGAAGTTAGTCTACAAGGGGGTGACGTCAATAGTGATGAACAGGGTTTTGAGTGATAAAGGAACAGGAACTTTGGAGAGTCAGTGGAGGAAATGGTTGCTGCCTTGGATATATGCATGTAGGTTATCCATAATAGGCTGCAGATGCTGGCCCATGAAAGCAGAAATTCTCTCAGTGGGGGCATTATAACTGGTCACAGTGGGACGTCCTGGGTGGTTATGGACTTTAGGAAGCATGTAGAAGGTAGGAGTCTGGTGAGAGGTAGGGGTGAGGAGCGATATAAGACTCAGGGGGGACGTTCTGGGATGGGCCTTAGGATTTGAGAAGAGACTGAGGTCCTTTTACACTTCTGGAATTGGGTCACTGTGGCATGGTTCAGAGGTGGATGAATCTGACGAAGGCCTTCCATCAGTAACTCTTGCAGTTTAAAACCACAGTGGTTGAGCCTTTGTCAGTTAACTGATTGTTTTGTATTTTCATGTGTGTTTATACTCTGATTAAAACTTTGTGATTGACAGATTGCTGTGGTGGGAGTCAGTATTACTAGCTTTACTCTGATTAAAACTTTGTGATTGACAGATTGCTGTGGTGGGGGTCAGTATTACTAGCTTGTAGTCAACCATACTTTACAATGGTCTGCATATACAGTGTAACCTAGATTTTACTTTCTCCAATTTTACGTTTTTCACAATTCTTCACCATAAACTCCGCCATGCACCGTATGGTGGACTGCAGAGTATGCATGATGATGTAGATGTAGCCTCTGTGAAAAACCCATAACATTAATGCTAAAAATTGCCTGTTTTTACATTTTTTTTCAGCAAAGTTTACTCGATTCCACATTCTTACTCCACATCTGGCTTGACCTCATCTGTTTTCTTTTCTTTTGACATTTGATGTGACCAGGGTGTATACGTGGACAAGGAAAAAAAATTCCTGGATTTCTCCCGGATTTCCTGGTTAAAAATACACTTTCTCCCGGGTGAAAACATGCTTATTCCCTGTTAAATGACAGTATATTTTCTCTCGGAACAGTATAACTAATCAGTCGTTTGAATGATTATGGTTTTATACACGGGCGTAGAATTTCCCGGCGCTTTAGAAAACTAAACACGAGGAAAAAACACGTTTCGGAACGATCTTTGATGTGCAGTAACAAGTATTACGAAAGTATAAATTCGAATTCCACCAAACACCACATGTTACTTTCCGAGCATTGAAATCGAGATTGCGATCCGTTTTTGTAAGCCAGTCATAGCTAATGTCACGAGATCTCGCCAGCCGATGACTGCGGGTATTCAGAGCTTAGGACACGTAATGTAGTCAGCCAACAGCAATATCACTGTTAAGTAGCACGAACACACAAACAGAAAAAGTTAATGGTTTAAATTAATATACATAGTGTTGCTACATGAAACGGAAAGCTTTCACATATAATATTGTTCTATAAGATTAATAAGCTGCAAGAGAAGCTAAGCTTTCACATATAATGTTGGTCTTTTGGCGCGTATTACAATTTACAATATATCACACAAATGTGCCAGTAAAATTTTTGATAACGACATAAATGTCTGATCTTCTGGGCTCGAAATTCATCTAAATGGCTCGTTATCAAAGAGTTGATTTTTAAATGAGAGTCAAACGCTCTGTGATTTAGGAAATTCATCGTACATTCTCGCACATAGTTCAACTTGCCTAAAACGAAATGTGCTTTGATGGTAACGCTTTTCAAACCACCATTCGGAATATTTTTCCGTGACCTGTTAGAAATAGGTTCGTTTCTGCAGTTGCCAGAGAGCGCCAGATGGCAGGTGTCACCGCACTTGCGCAGCTATGGTGCCGTAAGGAGCCCATATGTTCGGACGTGTAAAACATTAATAGATCTTACATTATGTCATAAAAGAAACAAGACATCAGAGGATACTCCAAGAGCATCAGAATTTCGTGACCCATACTGAAATGTGCACATTTAAAGTGCACATTCGTATGTCCAGATTCCCAGTGAAGTTGGCCACGACCTGATATTAAGCTTATCAATGTGGTTTTCGGGATGTAAATTTTCTTGGAGTACCAATACCGTACTCCAAAAAAATTTACCAATACCGTCTTCCCCCATGAACCATGGACCTTGCCGTTGGTGGGGAGGCTTGCGTGCCTCAGCGATACAGATGGCCGTACCGTAGGTGGAACCACAACGGAGCGGTATCTGTTGAGAGGCCAGACAAACATGTGGTTCCTGAAGAGGGGCAGCAGCCTTTTCAGTAGTTGCAGGGGCAACAGTCTGGATGATTGACTGATCTGGCCTTGTAACATTAACCAAAACGGCCTTGCTGTGCTGGTACTGCGAACGGCTGAAAGCAAGGGGAAACTACAGCCGTAATTTTTCCCGAGGACATGCAGCTTTACTGTATGATTAAATGATGATGGCGTCCTCTTGGGTAAAATATTCCGGAGGTAAAATAGTCCCCCATTCGGATCTCCGGGCGGGGACTACTCAAGAGGACGTCGTTATCAGGAGAAAGAAAACTGGCGTTCTACGGATCGGAGCGTGGAATGTCAGATCCCTTAATCGGGCAGGTAGGTTAGAAAATTTAAAAAGGGAAATGGATAGGTTAAAGTTAGATATAGTGGGAATTAGTGAACTTCGGTGGCAGGAGGAACAAGACTTTTGGTCACGTGATTACAGGGTTATAAATACAAAATCAAATAGGGGTAATGCAGGAGTAGGTTTAATAATGAATAAAAAAATAGGAGTGCGGGTTAGCTACTACAAACAGCATAGTGAACGCATTATTGTGGCCAAGATAGACACAAAGCCCATGCCTACTACAGTAGTGCAAGTTTATATGCCAACTAGCTCTGCAGATGATGAAGAAATTGATGAAATGTATGACGAGATAAAAGAAATTATTCAGGTAGTGAAGGGAGACGAAAATTTAATAGTAATGGGTGACTGGAATTCGTCAGTAGGAAAAGGGAGAGAAGGAAACATAGTAGGTGAATATGGATTGGGGGGAAGAAATGAAAGAGGAAGCCGCCTTGTAGAATTTTGCACAGAGCATAACTTAATCATAGCTAACACTTGGTTTAAGAATCATGTAAGAAGGTTGTATACATGGAAGAATCCTGGAGATACTAATAGGTATCAGATATATTATATAATGGTAAGACAGAGGTTTAGGAACAAGGTTTTAAATTGTAAGACATTTCCAGGGGCAGGTGTGGACTCTGACCACAATCTATTGGTTATGAACTGCAGATTGAAACTGAAGAAACTGCAAAAAGGTGGGAATTTAAGGAGATGGGACCTGGATAAACTGAAAGAACCAGTGATTGTACAGAGATTCAGGGAGAGCATAAGGGAACAATTGACAGGAATGGGGGAAAGAAATACAGTAGAAGAAGAATGGGTAGCTCTGAGGGATGAAGTAGTGAAGGCAGCAGAGAATCAAGTAGGTAAAAAGACGAGGGCTAATATAAATCCTTGGGTAACAGAAGAAATATTGAATTTAATTGATGAAAGGAGAAAATATAAAAATGCAGTAAATGAAACAGGCAAAAGGGAATACAAACGTCTCAAAAATGAGATCGACAGAAAGTGCAAAATGGCTAAGCAGGGATGGCTAGAGGACAAATGTAAGGATGTAGAGGCTTGTCTCACTAGGGGTAAGATAGATACTGCCTACAGGAAAATTAAACAGACCTTTGGAGAGAAGAGAACCACTTGTATGAATATCAAGAGCTCAGATGGCAACCCAGTTCTAAGCAAAGAAGGGAAGGCAGAAAGGTGGAAGAAGTATATAGAGGGTTTATACAAGGGCGATGTACTTGAGGACAGTATTATGGAAATGGAAGAGGATGTAGATGAAGATGAAATGGGAGATAAGATACTGCGTGAAGAGTTTGACAGAGCACTGAAAGACCTGAGTCGAAACAAGGCCCCGGGAGTAGACAACATTCCATTAGAACTACTGATGGCCTTGGGAGAGCCAGTCATGACAAAACTCTACCATCTGGTGAGCAAGATGTATGAGACAGGCGAAATACCCTCAGACTTCAAGAAGAATATAATAATTCCAATACCAAAGAAAGCAGGTGTTGACAGATGTGAAAATTACCAAACTATCAGTTTAATAAGTCACAGCTGCAAAATACTAACGCGAATTCTTTACAGACGAATGGAAAAACTGGTAGAAGCGGACCTCGGGGAAGATCAGTTTGGATTCCGTAGAAATGTTGGAACACGTGAGGCAATACTTACCTTACGACTTATCTTAGAAGAAAGATTAAGAAAAGGCAAACCTACGTTTCTAGCATTTGTAGACTTAGAGAAAGCTTTTGACAACGTTAACTGGAATACTCTCTTTCAAATTCTGAAGGTGGCAGGGGTAAAATACAGAGAGCGAAAGGCTATTTACAATTTGTACAGAAACCAGATGGCAGTTATGAGTCGAGGGGCATGAAAGGGAAGCAGTGGTTGGGAAAGGAGTGAGACAGGGTTGTAGCCTCTCCCCGATGTTATTCAACCTGTATATTGAGCAAACAGTAAAGGAAACAAAAGAAAAATTCGGAGTAGGTATTAAAATGCATGGAGAAGAAGTAAAAACTTTGAGGTTCGCCGATGACATTGTAATTCTGTCAGAGACAGCAAAGGACTTGGAAGAGTAGTTGAACGGAATGGACAGTGTCTTGAAAGGAGGATATAAGATGAACATCAACAAAAGCAAAACGAGGATAATGGAATGTAGTCAAATTAAATCGGGTGATGCTGAGGGGATTAGATTAGGAAATGAGGCACTTAAAGTAGTAAAGGAGTTTTGCTATTTAGGGAGTAAAATAACTGATGATGGTCGAAGTAGAGAGGATATAGAATGTAGACTGGCAATGGCAAGGAAATCGTTTCTGAAGAAGAGAAGTTTGTTAACATCGAGTATAGATTTAAGTGTCAGGAAGTCGTTTCTGAAAGTATTTGTATGGAGTGTAGCCATGTATGGAAGTGAAACATGGACGATAACCAGTTTGGGCAAGAAGAGAACAGAAGCTTTCGAAATGTGGTGCTACAGAAGAATGCTGAAGATAAGGTGGGTAGATCACGTAACTAATGAGGAGGTATTGAATAGGATTGGGGAGAAGAGAAGTTTGTGGCACAACTTGACTAGAAGAAGGAATCGGTTGGTAGGACATGTTTTGAGGCATCAAGGGATCACAAATTTAGCATTGGAGGGCAGCGTGGAGGGTAAAAATTGTAGAGGGAGACCAAGAGATCAATACACTAAGCAGATTCAGAAGGATGTAGGTTGCAGTAGGTACTGGGAGATGAAGAAGCTTGCACAGGATAGAGGAGCATGGAGAGCTGCATCAAACCAGTCTCAGGACTGAAGACCACAACAACAACAGCAACAGCAACAACAACAACAACAACAACCAATACCGTGTTATCTCATGATTGGTTGTTTATTATGGCATAGCGCCATACGTGCTAGAAGTTGAAAACGCGCACTTGAAATGCAGCGAACCAGTGTGTGGAATTAAACACTTCGCTTCAAATATATTGTCTGCGTCAGTGGAAAAAATTAATAAAAGAAAATTTCCTTAGCAAACCGACAAAAATAACTTCATTGTTGTGCAAGGCAATTACTGCTTGACTGTCAGGAAGGTGGAAATAAAATAAAATCTGCAACTAACAACACATTTTAGCCTTCCATAATTATGTGAATGTATTTTAATTCACTTGATGGCTCCCGGCCACAGAAATATGATTTATTTTCATTTGACGTGAGAGCAGTAAACGAAGAGGAAACAGCAAAATCACTAAATGTAAACACGGGTCACGTGGAGACTACGCACATACCCACTATAACTCAGACTGCTCTGCGCATCAGCCCCGAGTCTATGATATTTCCGAACCGGGGCAATACCCCGCCACTCCCCGAGCGTTTGAGACAGGACGTAAAAAAAAAAAAAAAAAAAAAGAATTTTCAAAAATATGTTCATTTTGTAGCGCTCACTTTTCTGAAGAGTCTGAAAACATATGTGTTCGAGGAAATGTAAAACGTTATTTGGTCTACGTGTGCCAAAGTGCAGTGCCTCGCCTCCTCACACAGCATTTTTCTATCGCACATAACTGTACTTCGCTCTGTGGAATTGAAACATGTATATTTTGTATTTTGTAATGGATGCCATCAAACCATATTCAGGACAATGGAAATTAAAATGACCTTTGGTGCCTCTCCTGCTTACAGTCACCCGGTCTGAAATCCTGTCCCTCTTTTTTATTAAGAAAAAGAACTCTTCAGAAAATATGAACTCTTTATTCCCTATCAGCTAACAACTTGCTGCTTTGTGTGACATAAAATTAAATATAGGACACACAGACCCAGTAAAGACATGAGACAAGCAAGACAATATACAATCCTTAGCCCCGAGAATTTCTCTCTCTCTAATCTTGCTACAGCTTTATATGGCGAGCTTTTCTTTCTGCGAAAGTTCTTCAAACGTTTTGCTACATGAAAAATCGAAATGTTGCTGTTTAATACTGAAAAAGCTGTTAATACAAATAGGACCCAAGACAGGTGTGGTTTCCCGATCTAATTACGTCTATTTTGTCACGGCAACAATTGTAACATACACTAAATAAACGAGACTGTTTTGGCACAAACGGTCTTTTTTGTAACGACAGAATATATAACTCACAAAGTACCAATATCAAATGCCTATTAGGCCTACTACAAGCAAAAAGTTTTACGTTAGGGGATAGTTTCACACTTCATTCATACGCTACAGTTTCTCAAACATGATCGAAAAGTAGTAGTAGTATGGAATTTTTATACAAACTTGGAATCGTCATATTGTTCCATAACTTGTGTAATTTCCCCGTTTCTTCTCCTTCCTCGTTCTAACAAACAGGCTTGTTATCACTAATTCTGTAACTATTCCTGCCAATGTCAAAGCTTATTCACACGTTAACTTCACTAACTCTGCTAGAATCACCGGTTTAGTTATTCCGCGATTATTCTCTGGTTAGGCGTTGTTACATGTTCGTACAACGCGTTTTCGGCACTTCTTCCAGATTAGAACTTAAAGCAGCTGCTAGCTGGGCACTGTGCAACTGGCCCTTACTAGTATAGCGATCTGGCCAAAAATTTTCCGTCAAAATTTCATTTTCTTAGAAACACCGAGAAGGGAATATGTAATCTTTATTACCTGTTATTCGTTTTATTTCCACTTCTGTAGTCTGAATCTATGGATTTCGCTAATAATTATAACAACGCTCATCATTCGCAAACCCAATCAACCAGACAACCTCCAGTCAGCTCGTATAGCTGCTTTTGTGTGTAGGAAAGTTTGTTTCTACATGCGACAAGGATTGCCCTGACAGAGACATCATGTACACTATGCACGCATTCACAAATAAACTTATGATTCATTCAGAAATCAACTTATAATGTGTTCAAAAAGCGACAGGGATGCGTTTCAAAGTCATATGAATAATCGATAGACTTAAGTGCGCTGGATGCTAGTCGCTTTGTGAAACAACGTTTTTTCCCCCTCAAGAATATGAATTTGCCCACACCCCTCCCCCTCCTAGATCTGGACCTGCTGCGCATGCATGAATCTGGCAACTTGGGTGCTCCAGTAAAATTTTTCCCGGTAGCATCTAGCTGCTTGCTGCGACTGCTTACACAGCCAACAGCCACATTTCTGTAGCCAGAAGCAGGAGAAGGTACTACTTAACTGTGCATGTGCTTGATCCCGCTCGTAACTGCTAAAACGAATCTAATGTAAACAGTTGTGACGTCACGCTCATCGGAGGCAATTTGTTGTTACGAAGCATCGCATAGTCTTCCTAAAGCCTTTGACTCATTTTGCTGTTGGTAGACGCTTGTATGAGCACTGTGTTTTGTTGCTGTATATGGCGCATTTCCCATGCAATTTATGTTTTATTTCCGTTTTTTTTCTCGTTCATGTCTTATTGCTGCAGTATTATCTGTAGTAGCAGGAGACAGTAATATCCTTTGTTAGAGTATCAGTTCTTACCAGTCAAAATTACAAAAATTTAACTGAAAACAAAAACAATGAAAAATTCCCGGAATTCTAAAAAATTCCCGGGTTTTTCCCGGTTTTCTCCCGGATGAAAAAATTCCCAGGTTTTTCCCGGTTTTCTCCCGGATGAAAAAATTCCCAGGTTTTTCCCGGATCTCCCGGTTGTCCCGGGTCGTATACACCCTGTGTGACTGAATGAGCTATAATGGCACAAAAGATAAACAATTCGCACCATGGCTGATGGCAGTGTTAAGGGAATATTTCATGCCGTTTCGGAGAGGGGAGACATGGGAGCGGAAAGTTTGACGTAATCCACCATCTGCGTTGCCAACACAACTTGCAAAGTTTAGCTTCACTGAACAATGATAATGGCTCGAGTAAATTTCACACTACTTTTTGCAGAAATTGACGTAATCGTGACATCGTGGCGCTGTGAAGGTGACCAGGAATGAGGCTATTGATTTGTCGATCACTATAGTGTCAATTTGATGTTAATGGAAATATGTTTGTGGTTGTGCAATGTGCAAAATATTTGTGACAAGGAAGAATATGAATGTTGCTGCTCACTGTTTCGCTTGCAGCACTGTAGCTGTCCTCTTAGATTCCTGCCTAACCACACACTCAGAAATCACCATATATTCAGAAATAAACAGGCAAATATTTATTTCATCCTTTGTTCTCTAACTAGACAAAATTGTTTAATAATATCGAATATTGTGGAACGTATGTATTGTGGTAATAATATTGGGATGCAGCAAGTTGTGAACCTATAACCTCAAAATCTGCTAACCATGAGGTTATCCATTACGCTACAGCTTATTCATCTAAATTTTGTATTGTGCATTAGTTGTCATAAAATCTCTTGAAGCCTTATGTTATTGATGTTTTAATAAATTGACATTTAATGATAAGTGTGACATATTTGTGATATAGTATTTGTAATGCACCGTTGCTTTGGAACATATGAGTGCAGTATGCACACTACGCTGGAAATGAATAATCAAAGTACCAAAAGTAGCATAAAGCGGCATCCACACTGCCACAGGAAATATGTTTCTGTTGGAAACAGTATTTCCTCCAGTGTTCTGAATCTTTTTCCAACTATTTCTTGTCTCTGTTTCTGTCCACACTGGCAGCAAACATTTCTCAGTGTATTCACATTGTCTGCAACACTATTTGTTGTGTCATTTCATATTATCTGCCACGTCATGCCTAGAGATGAAGAAATTGTAATACATGTTGCTGCATTATTAATACTCTAAGGTTCATATAAACAAAATGAAAGACATCATCATCGATCATTCTTTGTTTTATTTATTTCTTGTGAAATGTGATCAGAAAGCCATAAGCTTCTCTCAGTGTTTCATAGTTTTAAAGAATAAGGTTGCATTTACGAAAGAATTTCATAACTGGTTTTAAAACTGTGATATTATTTTGATGGAGGGTTGTACAGTAGATGGCAATGGGTGACAAAATTGGATTAGTTGTTGTACAAAATCAATTTGTTGCTCTACATGCAGTCATCTCCGGTGAGTGAAAATATTCTATAGAACAACTGGTGGGAAAAACTTGCTGCATACGGAGTATGGAAGACAGTTCTAGTTTCTGTAATTTCACTTTGATATCATCTAACGATTTTAAATTCCTGGGAAATATGGTGTCACTGTTTCTCTAAAAACAAGACAGAAATTTCAAGAAAGCAATTACAACTAGACACGCTGATAACCTTAGGGGCTTTTGAGAGATTCATTCCAGAGCCTTTAGTATTTATTTCACATTTCAAAGCAAGCTATGACAAATGACCTAATTTTCTTTTCTACACAGTCTTTCTGCATATTCTACCAAATGTAGCAACAGTTTTCTGCAGGATGTCTTGTTTTATTGCTCTCCTTGTACTGCTAGCATCGTATATTCCACATGCAGCCATCAGCCTGGTACAACGATAACAGCTCAACAGTTTACTGCCTCATCCACTGAATTTTTTTTAATAGAAAAAAATATAGCTCTAGAAAGCAAAACACTTAACAACTCTGTACAACAGATGACACAATGTGATATACAAACATACACTTGTGCCGTGCAGTGGTGACAACTGGTAGCTGGCCTGAAACATTATTTCCTATGATCTGTACAGACACTGCTATGGACAGATGTTTCTGTGTTTTGAAAGATGTTTCGAAATGGTGTCCACATCAAATAGCCAGGCAATGTTTTGAAAACATGTTTCAAGCTTAGTGTGTATATGGCTTGACGTCTAGTCAACCCAAGTAAACTATCATTGGCTACGGAAGGAAAATGCACACACGCTCCCATGTTAGATTCTGACGCCTTTCACTGTACTTCAGTTTTCAGTTTAATTCACTATGTTCATCAAATTTTGCTTTTTTTTTCTAGGTGACCAAAAGGAAAGATGTCTCAAAAAAAGTGTTTTTTAATGTATAATTGGTGGTTGTAGCATGTTGGAAAATAGCTCAATTACCTCATAGACAGATATCAATTTCAATTTTTTGATGAGTTTTTACTTTCTGTTACACATCCATGGTTTTATTTTTAGGAGCTGATGAAATTCATTACCACAAATTATTGTATAAACATGATACTGTACATCGTATTTCCTTCACTTATGGTGATTTTTTGCAATGTATTTTTGAGGATTATGATTTATAATCATGTATGTCAATTACACAAGTTTTTGCTCTATTTTGGGAGTATCAACATTTTTCTCGATTCCGCATTTTCCTCAATTTTGTGGTTTTTAAGTCTGAATCCCCATGAATACATAAAATAGGGGTTTTACTGTACCTAAAAAACCTACAAAACAGGCAACATAGTGAGTATGTGATGCTTGAGAAACAACTATGATTGGCTCACACCTGGCTCCTATCATTAGACTTGCTGAAACGTCAATTTTAATCAGAGTATATCAATAGTTCTTAGAAGTTCACCTCTCAAAGTTGAGTACTGACCAGCCACTCTGTCTTTTTGTAACAATATTCGATAGGAAATGAAATATAAGAAACAAGGTGACTGATAACAGAAGCTGTGATTAAAAATTATTGCTTTGGAGAGTTATGCTTATAATTAACATAAAAATTTATGTGATTCCCCCCACAGTTAAAACATTGAGCTAAGAATCGAAAAAGATGGGTTACCTGAAAATAAATTGTTCACACTCAGATGCACACATTCATCTTCTTTTTAGTCCAGCTAATGATGACACATACTGTCAAACTTCATACATTTTATTATATAACCAGGCTTTCTTTGGCACAACCAGCTACCACACCCGAGAATGATTTTTAATTGAATTGCAATCAGTTGTGCCAGTTTACATATTCACTAGCAACTCTACCACTTCCTTCTTAGTAACACAAAAATTCATCTTATTTGTTTTTTCTCTCAAAATTCAATGTTCAAAGTTTGAGTTCAAATCATATTTTATTATTGCACATTTAAATGTTGCAATTTGTATTCTTAGTCATTATGACAGTGCATGAACTCTGAAATCAGAGCAACTATTGAACACTTGAGAAATAGGTATAACATCTTAATATTGTCAAGTCACTCACCAAACAGGAATTTCCAGAAGTTGCCTGAGAAAGTTGAATCATATGGCTGTGTGACATTTCATGGCGAATTGCGTGTGATTTTCTCCCAAAACCTTTATTGCAGACATGACAAGGGAATATTTTTGATCCACCCGAACTTAGCCCAAAACGTTTTTTACGAGCAAGGAAGAGTCTCCGTGGACGACGTGTTAGCCGCTGCGACTGACCGTGATGGTTGCCAGCTTCAGTTCCTGAACCTTCTCGTTCAGTCTTTACTACATTTTTGCTCAATCCTGAGTCAACCTGAGTGGAACTTCCAGCAACTTGAGAATTATGTGAATATTCATTATCACTTCCATCAGAGACTTCTATCTCTTCCTGTTTTATTTCCACAGGCACATGCTGGAAGACAAAAAAGCTAAATTATATTAACATTTTTTTTTACATGGCTCCCAAGAAATGCACAGTATGGTTTCATCCCGTGTAAAATATAATTTTACAGTATGCAGTTCCTTCATAAACACACTGGAAGCATAAATTTCAACTTTAATGATTTACAGAAAATAATGTATTACTAGTGGTAAAAATGTTGAGACAAAATCAGTTTCTAAGGAAAAAAATGTTAGTGGCCACAAGTTAGTAAATAAATGTGAACAGCATGTTGTGACCCCAATTATGAAGTCAAGGTGAAGCTCAGATCAAAGACTATGAGCTAACTGTTCATTTACAATACAAAATGAGAAGATTAAAGAGATACACAACAGCTATTAGCAGTTTGATATGACTTGTGAATATATCAGAATTTTGCTAGCCTATGACAACCCTTCATTAATCAGACATTGTATTATTCACACTGTAACTGTACGCAATGGATTCCTAACGAGTTTGCTACTCAAGCTGGTGTCGGCACCAAAACAAAAGTGGTGAAGAGGCTGCCTACATATATTCCATTAGCCTAGGTGAAAGTGTCAGCTTAATCATGGACCAGCTATTTCTTCAATTTTGAAAAATCAGCAACAATGACAATAAGGAAAACTGTATCAGCAGTATATATAGTAGGTTATACAACAGGAAAGTAAACAAAAGCGGTCATTAATGTAGTTGTTACAGCACTAATAGCAGTCTTCAGCTATACACACTATCTAGTCTGTCTACACCACCAACGTATTTCCAGCTTTTGAGAAAAACATGGAGAGTAGTACACCAGCATCAGTTAAACCCCCATTTCCAGGCCATGTAACATTACCAATTTTGTAGTGCCACCCACAGACTGAACAAGTAAGGAATTAAGTCTGCCTGCATTGAGTCAAAAGGAACTGGGGAAGGTAACAACCACAGGGGCAGGCCTGTATATGAATATGCAGATTTCTGATGTGGGATGTAGCAGTTTATGGTAAAATGAAGAGGACAGCTGACAAGCAAGGTAGCCCCAATGCACTCATCACTGTCCAAATAAGAAAGGCAATTATGTAAAGTTTTATTCATTAATTACAAATACAATGGATCAAAATCTAAATGAAACTCTGTCCAGTCATATTCACCAACACTAAAGTTCCATGTTGTTGGGGGTTCCAATTCCTATTCTGCACCATTCAAGAGTGGAATGGTAGAGAAGTAGTATGAAAATGGTCCGATGAACCCTCTGCCAGGCACTTAAGTGTCAATTGCAGAGTAACCATGTAGATGTAGAAATCAGACTTAGGTTGAAACTAATTAACATTTTGCCTCTGTTTTGCCACTGCTTTAGTCTTTATAGGAACCATCCAGTCGGGCTCTACTCTTTGCCGTTGCTAAAACTTTAGGGCTATAAAATTTCATTTAGGTCGCGATCAGTCATATTTGTGATTAATAAATGGAACTTTTATACCATCACTTAGTTTATTTGAAGGACAGTAAGTACAATAATAATATGTCACTCATGCTAAAAGACACAGATGTATGCCATCTACAACAACCAAAATGTCAGAGAGAGATGTAGTAACTATCTTCATTTCTTCTTAAAAACGTTATGTGAGAAAGTTTTAAATATTGTTGGAAATTATTACTGCAGCTGAAGACTGTTCCATTCATGTCTTCACTTAGTAATACTGTAAATTTGAAAAGATTCACCACATGGGATCATTACATATTGTTCCTGTTTCAAAGTGAACAGATTTTGCACCAAGCAAACCAGTACAGACACCAACAGGGTGAAACAGAATTGTCTAATCTGAAATTGACATGGACATCCTAGGGTCCTAGGTCAAGATACCTTTATCACCTCATAATCCAGTCAATGAAGGAAAAACACTTATATAGTTGCAGACTCTTGTGTAGTGGTAGGAGGGAGGGCCCCACAGACAACATACAAAAAATTCTGGCTGCTTGGGTTTGAGCTTGAGAGTGGGTGGGCGTTTAAAGGTACTTTTATACGATTTTCTTGAATAACTAAGACATTGGCTTAAAGTAAAAACGTTTCCCAGTGAAAAATTAAAGTACATTTGATTTTCTCCAAAAACGATCCTGTTTGTTTTTTCTCTAGTAGTGAAGGGGATATGTTGCAGGGGATAGAAAAAACCACTGATTATTAAAAATAGTGTTTTAATGGTATAAAAGTAATATCTATTGTTAAATGAAGTAGGTTATGAAGAAATGTTAAATGTGTGTACCATACCATGTAGTCAAATTAAATCGGGTGATGCTGAGGGAATTAGATTAGGAAATGAGACACTTAAAGTAGTAAAGGAGTTTTGCTATTTAGGAAGTAAAATAACTGATGATGGTTGAAGTAGAGAGGATATAAAATGTAGACTGGAAATGGGAAGGAAAGCGTTTCTGAAGAAGAGAAATTTGTTAACATCGAGTATGGATTTAAGTGTCAGGAAGTCATTTCTGAAAGTATTTGTATGGAGTGTAGCCATGTATGGAAGTGAAACATGGACGATAAATAGTTTGGACACGAAGAGAATAGAAGCTTTCGAAATGTGGTGCTACAGAAGAATGCTGATAGATCACATAACTAATGAGGAGGTGTTGAATAGAATTGGGGAGAAGAGGAGTTTGTGGCACAACTTGACAAAAAGAAGGGACCGTTGGTAGGACATGTTTTGAGGCATCAAGGGATCACAAATTTAGCATTGGAGGGCAGCGTGGGGGGTAAAAATTGTAGAGGGAGACCAAGAGATCAATACACTAAGCAGATTCAGAAGGATGTAGGTTGCAGTAAGTACTTTGAGATGAAGAAGCTTGCACAGGATAGAGTAGCATGGAGAGCTGTATCAAACCAGTCTCAGGACTGAAGACCACAACAACAACAACAACAACAACAACAACAACCATACCTAAATGCAGCAGAGCTGTATTAATAGACAAATTGTGTCCTGAGGTAAATAACAACAAGGTGGAAGGGCAGAGGAGGAGCAGGGGGGGGGGTGGAAGATAAGGTCGTTGGCTTGTGCCCATGTACCACGTACTTATCACTTTCATCAGACTACAAACAGAAGAGGGAGCAGGTGACTCCCCACTCTCTCTATGCCACTATGTCACATGAAGTCACTATAAGGTGTTGCACTACCGTATTTACTCGAATCCAAGCCGCACCTGAAAAATGACTCGAAATCAAGGGAAAAAAAAATTTTCCCGAATCTAAGCCGCACCTGAAATTTGAGACTCGAAATTCAAGGGGAGAGAAAAGTTTTAGGCCGCACCTCCAAATAAAACAAAATTGGTCCATTGTAATATGAGACACAATTTAGGTCGAATGAATGACGATACAGCTACAGTAGTTTGGTTCGAGTCGTAAGCTTAGCAGTTAAGCTTTACCAGGTAGCCATTGCTATGCGTCAGGTGCTCCATCCGTATTTATACGGGTACCCTTCCTTTTTCGCGTACTTCGTCTGGTTTGAATTGATTGTTTATTTTCCTTTGTTATAGGTGTTTACGTCACACTAAGCTGAAAATGCATTACTGACGACCTGTCGCCGCTCGCAGCATGGCTTGGTTCTGTGCACGCTACTGCCGCTTACAATTTAAAAAAAGAGAGAGGAATCGTCTCATTAGCGAAACAATGGCAAGAGACTGCTATTTGCTGTTACCTACACTCCTGCTTTCTTTGATAATGATCAACAAGAACCAAATAATAGACAGCGTATGATAGAAGATGTTCTGAACGAGAGTTTAGCGAAAATTTTTCTCCGTTTGAAAATCTTTGCAGACGCCTCTTAAGTACATTACATTCTGCACTGAAATTAGAGTCATCTTAGATTTAAAAATCTAGTCAATTGCAGTCCTTCATTTTTGACTGTACCACTATTAGGCATAAGAATAATACGAATATAAACATGACATGATATGTACATTCTTCCTCGTTTTCTGTTGTCTCACTCTAGTTTCGTAGTTTATTAGGCAGACAGGATTTAAATGATTTAGCAGCAAACATGAAAGAATACATGGCAAAATGTTAATATTTGTATTATTCTTATGGTGAAGAGAATACGGCATGCGATTCACAATTCATAAAAGTTCCTATAAGGAACCATCTCTTCTCACAGGTAGGAAAACATTCAGAACGTATAGTTGGCCATATTGACAAACATCCCAAACAGTCTTGCCAGTCGGATTTTCGTAGTACATTGAAATGCTGCTACATTCGAAGATGCACAATACGAAATTTGTATTTACTTCGTTGGATAAAGTATGAAAATGCAGTGGTCGAAACTCAAGGCGGGGAAAAAAGCTTGTCTTCCACCTTTTTTTTAAAAAATTTATTTACTGACGCAGAGGGTTTGGCGCCAGTATTTATCTTCGTGCCTGCAAAGCATGCCTGTGTAGCGCTACATATGTTCGACGGCAGAAGTTAGTTGTGGCAGCACCTACCAACATTTTCTGGAACTTCCACTTACTTTGCACTCGATTCTAAGCCGCAGGCGGTTTTTTGGATTACAAAAACAGGAAAAAAAGTGCGGCTCAGATTCGAGTAAATACGGTAAGTTATATAGACCGTCCACAGCAAACCTTGTGAATCACTGCCACGACAGTGCATAGACATACTAGGACGGGGCTGTGTTTCACAAAGTGTGTTAACAGTAGGTGGAATACAGATATGATTTACTAATAATGCTCAAGCAAGAGACACATATCAACAACAGATTCTCTGTAAATTTCTGCACACTGTTTCAGAGTAAACTGGTTCTTAGTCACTCTGTATGCAACTGAAGTGTTCATCTGTGGAAGGCATCTTTCCCCACCATGAGTGCTGCTTGCTCTTCAATTTACAAACATACTATACATCACAGCATTTCTTGTGCAGTTCTCTTACGCAATTAACTAATTTCACTGAGCTTTTGTTTGTATACTGGAGTTACTTTCAGTTTATTAAGTGAGTACACATTTGCAGTTGTTTAAGTGAGCTAGTTTTTTTAAAAATCTGACACTGTAAAGTGTCTACCACACTATTGAGCCTGACCCCAAGCGCAACACTGTCAATAGGTATTCAACAATGTCACTTTCATTGTCTCCACTATCAATGGCTGGAAGACTTTCACAGCATGGGAGTATCAAATGCATCACCCCAGCTTCAGCTTTCGTAACATCTGAAGAGACCAAGAGGTTTTAACTGGTTACCCGTCACAATAGCAGATCACCTAGGTGTTATGGAACTTCCGATATTTCAACGTAAGTCAAACAATGCATTAACGGCAGAATACTATTCCAGACTAACTTAATCAGCCCCATTCCATCAAACATATTAATACCCTCCTTGCAAGACATAATGAGAATGTGTGGTAAGTGGCTCCACTCGGTGCAGCCCACTCTACAAATTTCAGCAATTCCTAGACCAGTGTGCAGAGATTTATGTAGAATCTGCTTATATGCATTTCTTGCATTAGTATTATGAGCAACTCATGTCTTTACTCCATGTAATGTTAATTAACTTCGAACAATAACCCCAGCCCCCTCTCACCTGGGTATGTTTGTACATTGTGTCGCCAGCGATTCATAAGCAATACTGCAGAAGGCAAATTACTGAATGTGAAGAAGCAATTATAGTGAAACCATCTTTTATACTTTTCAAGGGAGTATAAAATAATGGTGAAACTTGTGAGAATGTGTAAACTGTGGGAAATCACTTTTTAAGAACATACCATACAAAACATCAATTGGTCATTTTATTGCAGGCTACTGATCTTTAACTGAGAACTTTGGCCTCACATAAGTTTTACTTATTATAATTAGAGTTGGTTTCAAATATTTTTGGTGAACTGTTTTCTATCTGGTTTTATAATTCATAAATATATTCAAAAGTTTTGATGTCTACATGAACAAATTTGCAGAAATCTGAAGAAGACCAAAAAGCTGCATGTGTGTCACATACACAAACTTATGATGCCACTTCAAATCTTAAAGTTTACTACACTGTATGCTAAAAATGATTGTTTTAGCAAAAATATGCAAGAGATGCGATAGCAGTGATGACTGATTACATAAGTTGATGGCCTCCAGTGACAGAACACGTAGGCAGATAGGTGTCAGCATAATGAAATATACTTCTGTGGGACTTAAGTATACAGCGGAGATGTTGAGTCACAGATAGGCACAACTAAAACACTGTCGACCTATCCTTTTTATTATTCCATCCTGGATTTTCTATTGTTTGATTCTATAGGACTTAATATAGATCAAAATGTGCAGTTAAATTTTAGCCCTGCTGTCAGGTTCCAATCAAATCAAAACCTTGGAAATCAGGACACATTCTGACTGAAGTGTCATGTATGTGACAATCGTGATTGTATTTAAATACTGTTGCTTCTTGTTTCACTCATAGCTACTTAGACTGCCCTATTACACCCTAACCTAATCACCACCTCGCAAATTGCTACATATTATACACCATACAGCACTTGATAATATATCCTGAAAATATATATATTTTTTTAAAATACAAGATAATATACCAGCAATTCCCATAAAATTCAGACACTTTTCACTAGAGGCACCACACCTGTGATGATTTGAAACTAGATGTATATTATATGGAGAAGGAGCTACCAATGCTCTTCTTTGTTGTTGCCAACTTTCCATTCATTCAGATGAATACTGAAATTTAGTCCAACACAACACTTAGTTCAATAACATAACTATGAACAATGATACACACAATACAGTTATTATTGTTATGTTTACAGTGTTATGGAGACCAAGCACTAGCAGCATAAATTATTTGAACTCTTAAGGACTTTCATCACTCCAGGGCAAGGCATTCTAGATCCCTAGGAAGTTAACTGTGTCATGTTTGTAAACATTTCTTGAAAGCTAATGCCTTTCCAGCACGACTTTATGTCAATTGCACTGATTTATTGTTTGTTACTACCACCGACATTGTTTCACTAAGTGTAAATGGCAGGAAATTAATAATATGATAACATAATTAACACTGTGAACATAGAAAATTTGAAGGAATCTGTAGTCAAACACCAGCAAACATTAATACCGGAAATTTAAAAGTGTGCTTACATTGTACAAGCAAAGAAATCTTGTTTTAAACCTCTCCATCACTATGCATGTGACTTACCTACATGAACTCAACTTAGCACTGAGCAATCTGAGGACTAATAATGTAGCTGGATACCATGGAGCGTATTCAAAGTTCAATAAAACTGTAGGCCCCCATATGAAACAATGACTTCTAGAATTCTTCAATTAAATATTACAAAATGGTAAACTACCTAACATGATGAAGCAGACTATAGTAATCACAGAAGAAGAAGGAACTGAGGTGGCTAACTATCTGCCTATCTCTCTATTCAATAACAGAATGACTTGGACAGACTGCTATTCGCCACACAGAGGTGGTGTTGAGATGGGAGGCAGGCACATGTGAAAGCTTATCTCTCTATTCAACAACAGTATGAATTGGATAGACTGCTAATCACCCCCCCCCCCCTTACTAACCCACCCACCCACCATCTGGCAGAAGTTTCATATCAGCGCACACTCCGCTGCAGAGTGAAAATCTCATTCTGGAAACATCCCCTAGGCTGTGGCTAAGCCATGTCTCCGCAATATCCTTTCTTTCAGGAGTGATAGTTCTGCAAGGTTCGCAGGAGAGCTTCTGTCAAGTTTGGAAGGTAGGAGACGAGGTACTGGCAGAAGTAAAGCTGTGAGGACGGGGCGTGAGTCGTGCTTGGGTAGCTCAGTTGGTAGAGCACTTGCCCGCGAATGGCAAAGGTCCCGAGTTCGAGTCTCGGTCCGGCACACAGATTTAATATGCCAGGCAGTTTCATAAATGAGCTAGATTGCAGTATCTCACCTGCGTAATCAGTTGCTTAACATTGTGCCCCTGTATGGGATTACATGCACATGCAAATATACATCTGAATGAGGCCATGAGAACAATTACTAGAACTGCCAAATCATCTCCCATCTGGTGCTTGCCTATTCTATTCCATACTGCCCCTTCCATATTACAGGAGAAATGGTGCATAGATACGAATTCTTAATGAGACAGTCCCCCATAAGATCTCAGTTCTAAATAACCCTTTCCAGAATCCACCAGCTAGATGACTGAAGTCACACAAGCCACCTTGAGCCAATTTTCAAATCAAAAAGGTTTTCAGTGATACCGTAAAGTGGAAAACTGCTGGAATAAATATCCACCCCAGACCATCCCTCTAATTTAAAATGTAGTGAAGAAGGCTGCAGTGTTTGATCTTCCCAACTAATTCAACTCCATCTGAATACGATAAAGCAGATGTGGGCACAACCGACACCAATTGCTGTTAACTTGTTATTGAGTTAAACAAAAATACACAAAAAAAAACATTTGGTATGTAATGTGCATGTTGTGTATAGCTGTATGATGGCGGTGATAATACTAACAACAACACCAACTTAATTTTCAGCATCCTTCAACAACATCACATCTCAAACTCACCAATTCTCTTCTTTTCAAGTTGTGCTACAGTCAACGATTCATTTCCATATATACTCAAAATTTTCTTTCTCAGTTTAATATCCATTTGATACTATTAACTCTTCTGTAAACAAACGGCCGTCAATTTGTCATTCTGATCCAGATATAGATGGGCTGACAGCAGTCATAAAATGTTTAACACAAAAGATAACAGTTTATTTCACAAATTACATATTCTAAGGGGGGGGAAGGGGGGGGGTGGTGGGGGACTTCAGAACTAATCTCGAGAGTAGAAAAAGCCAATAAGCTATAAAATTAACTATAACTCAAATTAATTTGCATTTACGTGATCCAGATCCATTATTAGCTCCCTGATGATAATATTGGTGGGAGATGTGGTGTACCCAGTGTGGTGTAGTGGTTAGCGTCACTGGCTGGAGTGTTGTTGGTTACCAGTTCAAACCAGCCCACAAACAATTATTATTTGTTATTTAGTATGATCAGTTCCGGAAGCTTCTAGAAATACCTTACATTTGTATATTTTGGAATATTCTGTGTATGTATAAATACAAACAATCTGGAATATTCCAAAATTGTATAAACAGCTGCACTCTTTGTTTATGAGTTCTGTTCTGTTCTGGCTGTAAACTTGTGTTCATAATTAATGTGCTTTCAGAGATAAAGTGTTTTATTTCACTGGCAGACCTTCAGATTTGGTCTTGAATGTGATTCCAACATGACACTGTTTGGTGTACACACTGAATCCTCAGGGTGTATACGAAAAAATCTGAATTTTTCCCACAGTTCCCAGTTAAAAATGCACTTTTTCTCAGGTGAAAATACGCTTTTTCCTGGGTCAAAATAGACTACGCCCCTGGTGAAAGCACATTTTTTCCCACATCAAATGACAATTTACTTTCCCTTGGAGTAGTAAAACTTATCAATCGTTTGAATGGTAAACGTTTTATCCACTGGTATAGAACTTTCCTACATTATGGAAACAAAACCCAGCAAAGAATAATGTGTTTTGGAAAGATCTTTAATGTGCGGCAACATTTACAATGCAAATTTTTGTATTACGAAAGTATAAACACAAATTCCACCAAATACAGCACTGTAGTTCTGAGGCACTCAAATCGAGATTGCAACGCATTTTTGTCAACCAACCATAGCTCACACTACAAGTACCACGAGCACATAAATACGAAAAGTTAATGGTTTAAATTAATATATATACAGTATACCTACAAGAAAAGCTAAGCTCTCACATGTAATATTGGTCACCAAAAATTGTTTGCTGTGTTTTCTGAGGGTGTGGTTAGGCAGGATCCTCAGCATAAAACTTGAAACTGCAGCAAGTGAAAATTGCTGACAAGCACAATTATAAATTTCACTGCTGTGTAACAAACATTTTGTGGGTTACCTGGATGGATACATGTTCTGTTGAGCACTTTGACTTTTTGATAGAAAAACCAATTCATTAAAAAACCAATTAATTACATGTGCAATTGCTCAAGAACTCATTAAACATTTTTAAGGATAATTATGCTCTATGCCATCATTATTGCATAATCTGTAATCTATGAAAGAACTAAAATAAATATGAAAAACTAACCTTGAATCCTGGTCTTTTTTAACATGTATTATGCTGCAAAATATATCAAACACAAATGTGCCAGTAAAATTTTTAATAATTGCATAAATGGCTGTTCTTCTGAGCTCGAAATTTTTCTACGTGGCTGGCCCTCAGTGTTAAGTTTTGGATGAGGGTCTAACGCTCTGTGATTTAAGAAAGTCACTGCACATTCTCATGTGTAACGTAATTCATCTCACGTAAAAGGAAATTTACTTTGAAATTAACGCCTCACAAATCACAATTCACAATATTTTTGAGTGACTTTTTAGAAATGTAAACAGTTGTGACATCACTTTCATCAAAATGAGGCCCACGAGAAACACACATCAAAAGCAGTTTGTTGTTACACAGCATTGTATATCTCTGACACATTTTTCTGTCAGCTGATGCATCTGTATGCAGTGAGTTTTTTTGTTGTTGTAAATGGCACATTTTCTTTGCACAGTTTTATTTTAGTGTTATTCTCCCATTTGTTACGTTGAAGTATTATTTTGCAGTAGAGAGCTAAAGTAAAATTCTTTGTTACAATATGAATTCTTATCAGTCAAAATTAATTCAACCACTGCTTCCCTTTCATGCTCCTCGACTCTCATAACAGGTACAATGACATGATGTGTTTGGCAAACGTGTACTTTCACTTTGATGGTACAGTTCAGCAATGCCTGGAGAAAAACAAAAATAAGCCCTATAGCTCAGACAAATTCAAAGTCGAACTGAAGGAAACATTTGATAAAAATCAACAGCAAGTCCACTAAGCGAATAACAATTGAAGAACAGACCTTATGTCATAGCAAAATGACACAGCCTTACATACAGAATATTTTGGCCCAATGCCACTAATTGAATCCAAGTGACTGTAGCTGACAATCTCACATTTGATGAAAGGAATTGCGGAAGACATGTACAAAGTCTTTTGGGTTAAGTCTGTCACAACAGGAGAATTCAAGTGGTGCCAGCGTATCAAGGAAATGCAACACAGAAAGATTTGGACAAAAGAACTATGACCAATTCCCAAACACGGTCCCTATGGCAGTTGTGGAAGATCAATGTGACCTAGCCTCTTTCATAAACCAGGTCATAAGAAAGGACATACAACAGTTTTTTGGCAGCCAGGACTATCAGATCTAGTGCACAAGAAATATTGGTCATGAACATTGACACTATATCTCAGGAGGTAATACAGAATGTTCAAAAAGAGTTCTATCAGAATCTGGCACCAATCTCCACCACCAGTCCAACACACAGTGAGAAACGGATTTGTAACTCTGACCTACACCACCATTGTCAAACCATGATTAGATTAGATTAGATTAGATTAGATTAATACTAGTTCCATGGATCATGAATACGATATTTCGTAATGATGTGGAACGAGTCGAATTTTCCAATACATGACATAATTAGGTTTATTTAACAACATACTTAAGTTAATATAACAACTTTATTTTATTGTGTTTTTTTGTTTTTCTTTATTTTTTATTTTATTTTTTTATATTTTTTATGTTTTTTTTTCTTAATTTATATCTAAAAATTCCTCTATGGAGTAGAAGGAGTTGTCATTCAGAAATTCTTTTAATTTCTTCTTAAATACTTGTTGGTTATCTGTCAGACTTTTGATACTATTTGGTAAGTGACCAAAGACTTTAGTGCCAGTATAATTCACCCCTTTCTGGGCCAAAGTTAGATTTAATCTTGAATAGTGAAGATCATCCTTTCTCCTAGTATTGTAGTTATGCACACTGCTATTACTTTTGAATTGGGTTTGGTTGTTAATAACAAATTTCATAAGAGAGTATATATACTGAGAAGCTACTGTGAATATCCCTAGATCCTTAAATAAATGTCTGCAGGATGATCTTGGGTGGACTCCAGCTATTATTCTGATTACACGCTTTTGTGCAATAAATACTTTATTCCTCAGTGATGAATTACCCCAAAATATGATGCCATATGAAAGCAATGAGTGAAAATAGGCGTAGTAAGCTAATTTACTAAGATGTTTATCACCAAAATTTGCAATGACCCTTATTGCATTAGTAGCTGAACTCAAACGTTTCAGCAGATCATCAATGTGTTTCTTCCAATTTAATCTCTCATCAATGGACACACCTAAAAATTTGCAATATTCTACCTTAGCTATATGCTTCTGATTAAGGTCTATATTTATTAATGGCGTCATACCATTCACTGTACGGAACTGTATGTACTGTGTCTTATCAAAATTCAGTGAGAGTCCGTTTACAAGGAACCACTTAGTAATTTTCTGAAAGACAGTATTGACAATTTCATCAGTTAATTCTTGTTTGTCAGGTGTGATTACTATACTTGTATCATCAGCAAAGAGAACTAACTTTGCCTCTTCATGAATATAGAATGGCAAGTCATTAATATATAATAAGAACAACAAAGGACCCAAGACTGACCCTTGTGGAACCCCATTCTTGATAGTTCCCCAGTTTGAGGAATGTGCTGATCTTTGCATGTTACGAGAACTACTTATTTCTACTTTCTGCACTCTTCCAGTTAGGTACGAATTAAACCATTTGTGCACTGTCCCACTCATGCCACAATACTTGAGCTTGTCTAACAGAATTTCATGATTTACACAATCAAAAGCCTTTGAGAGATCACAAAAAATCCCAATGGGTGGTGTTCGGTTATTCAGATCATTCAAAATTTGACTGGTGAAAGCATATATGGCATTTTCTGTTGAAAAACCTTTCTGGAAACCAAACTGACATTTTGTTAGTACTTCATTTTTACAGATATGTGAAGCTACTCTTGAATACATTACTTTCTCAAAAATTTTGGATAAAGCTGTTAGAAGGGAGATTGGATGGTAATTGTTGACATCAGATCTATCCCCCTTTTTATGCAAAGGTATAACAATAGCATATTTCAGTCTATCAGAGAAAATGCCCTGTTCCAGAGAGCTATTACACGTGGCTGAGAATCTTACTTATCTGTTGAGAACAAGCTTTTAGTATTTTGCTGGAAATGCCATCAATTCCATGTGAGTTTTTGCTTTTAAGCAAGTTTATTATTTTCCTAATTTCAGAGGGAGAAGTGGGTGAGATTTCAATTGTATCAAATTGCATAGGTATGGCCTCTTCCATTAACAGCCTAGCATCTTCTAATGAACACCTGGATCCTACTATATCCACAACATTTAGAAAATGATTATTAAAAATATTTTCAACTTCTGACTTTTTGTTCGTAAAGTTTTCATTCAATTTGATGGTAATACTGTCTTCCTCTGCTCTTGGTTGACCTGTTTCTCTTTTAATAATATTCCAAATTGTTTTAATTTTATTATCAGAGTTGCTGATTTCAGACATGATACACATACTCCTGGATTTTTTAATAACTTTTCTTAATATAACACAGTAGTTTTTATAATTTTTGATAGTTTCTGGGTCACTACTCTTTCTTGCTGTCAGATACATTTCCCTTTTCCGGTTACAAGATATTTTTATACCCTTAGTAAGCCATGGTTTGTTACAAGGTTTCTTACGAGTATATTTAACTATTTTCTTGGGGAAGCAGTTTTCAAATGCATTTACAAAAATGTCATGAAATAAATTATATTTTAAATTGGCATCAGGTTCACGGTACACCTCATCCCAGTCTAACTGCTGTAGGCTTTCCCTGAAATTTGCAATTGTTAAATCGTTGACTGAACGTACTACTTTGGAGGACTGTTTAGTATTGCCGAATGGAGCTATGTCATATATTGTAACTAGCTGTGCACCATGATCAGAAAGACCATTCTCAACAGGCTGAGCATTTATCTGGTTAAACTTATCTTGGTCTATAAAGAAGTTATCTATCAGTGAGCTGCTATCCTTTACCACCCGAGTAGGAAAATCAATAATGGGTGTCAAATTGAATCCAGCACCCGACCAATGCAGGTACAAACAACTCCTTTGCCTAGTATAGCACCCCGCAGAAGAATGGATATTTGGAAAATGAGGACAACAAGAAAGAAGATGACAGTTAGACAACTAATACTCTGCAAGAAATCAACCATAACAATAGTCCTATTTTCATCAGTCAACTGCAGACAACTATAATTGATCTACACATCAAGGCTTGTCGCCATTCTTGGACAAGGTCACTCCCCAACATGCTGTAGCGACTCCCATCATCAAAGAAGTGCCAGCCACTTTTCTAGCCCCCTAATTTAGGAAAACTACATGAGGTGACCATTTACAGAGGTGGTGGTGGTGGTGGTGGTGGTGACACCACACGTGAAAATTCTCCAAGGACAACAGCAAGGTGGCTGAAAGTATCGACACCATCATCAATGGTCAACCTGTCTGAGCACATGTTGACTTAAAGGCCTTCTTTTCTTGTAATGTCGAATGCTTATCATCACCAGTTAAAGAGGACTCTGTTCCTTGATAAGACAATGATTGTGCTGATGGTTGTACAAGGAAAATGTGTCCAGCTGATAGGGACATGTATTGCTAGAATACCAATCAATGACAGAACACAGCCCTTTGAATTTGTTATTTTAACAGAATGTAGTCAATGATGATATTCTCGGATGAGACTTCTTGCAGACATTATAAGCAGTCAAACTGTGGAAGTTCAGAGTTCAAGATTAATGAAGCTATCCCAACAATCACACTTAACAAAAATCGTTCTGGGTGGCTGTTTGCTGTTGAAGACATTGTCACCCCCTGTCATCAAGACAACTTCCAGTCATCAGTCAAGATGCTCAGTTAAACAGTGAAGTTTTTGTTGACTGCAAAAAGCTGCTCAGGCTCCAAAAGAAATCTGCATGCCAGCAATGATTGTAAGCAGTGTAGGTGATCAAGAACTTTGGATTGTTAACGGCAGCCACAACTCGTTCATAAAAGTGTATGCTTAAGGACAGCTCAGCCAGTCCAGGAAAGGTAGCTTAGTGTCACTGATGAAGAATCATGCTCTGCTACCACTTCAGACAATACAGGGGAAGGGGTAGAGTGAAGCTACTATAGAACTGCCAATGGGATGTGGTCTGATCGAGGAACAAATTCAATGAGTGGTAGCTATTCTGTGTCAGCTTTTGGATGATTTTAAATCTAGTGGAGAAAAGAAAGACCAATTGGCCCATGGTAAAACATCATATCAGCACTGAAGATCATCCACCAATAAGCCAGCATTCATATCATTGAGCCTTCAGAGTGTCCTTGGTCTTCTCTTGTGATCCTTGTGAAGGATGGCACATGGCGTTTCTGCATCAATTACAAATGATTAAACAAAATCATGAAGAAAGACCACCATCAAGTATTGATGACACCCTTGACTGCTTGAAAGAGCAAAGTATTTCTCAATTATGGACATGCGCGCGGACTACTGGCAAATCTAGGTTCACAAAGCTGAGCGAGAAAAGACTGCCTTCCTAGCTTCAGATGGCCTCGATGAGGTTTTGAAAAGTTATGCCATTTGAACTGTGTAATGCTCCAGCTACCTTCGATCATATGATGGAAAAAACTCACTTAGACCAATAAGCAGACAATATGTAATCGTCATCTGAATGACATTGTCATTTGCCCCTCCAGAAGAAGTTTAGAGAGCATCTACACCGACTGAAAAACCTAATAAAGTGTGTTCACACTGCAGGCCTCGGCCTGAACTGGGAAAGTGCCTCTTCAATGTCCAAGACACAAAAATCTTAGAGCATCTAGTAAATGGCAATTAAGTGTGTCCTGACCCTGACCCAAAAGAATAGAAAGAGCAGTCACAGATTTTCCGACTCCTTGCACATTCGTGATGTGGAAAGTCTTCTTGAAAGGTACTTGTACAGGGTGGCAAACTCAAACGTCCCTTATTTCAAGCACCCAGGAGAGGAAAACCACAGTAGATACGACAATGAAAAATGCATCACATTGTAGAGCATCTCAAAGAATTTACATCTCCGCACCAGAAGTGCCAAGCATTGTCGCCAGAGTGCAGCATGGTCGCATAAAGTGAAAATGGCGACTTCACAGCAGCGCACGCAAGCAGTAGTATGGTTTGCGGAAACAAAATCACCGATTACTGTGCAAATAAATTACTGTCGTGTGTATGAATGTGATCCACCTGATGTGAAAACAATTAAGGAATGGTATAGGAAGTTTCTGTCAACAGGAAGTGTTCTGAAACATTCTGGCAGTTCACGTTATGGAGTTACAGACGAGACAGTGGAGGACATCAGACAAAAGTTTCTCAGAAGCCCACATAAGTCAATTCGTCACGCATCTAGGCAACTTCATGTACCATCACCACACGAAATTCTTTTTCATCCATTTTTTGACAATGACTAGACTTCCTTGACACACAAATGCCAAACACAAAGAAATAGACCAATATGGCTCAAACTTGGTGTGCGTTCTTTCCAAAGGTGCTACTAACTAAACATGACCTTGATACGTGCCGGTGGTGCCATCTCTCGGACTTTGCACGGACATTCCAAATGCCCCTCGTACTGTGGGTTTAAACTCAGAAGAGAGTTCCTGCAGCCACTCTGTAGCAATTCTGGATGCATAAGGTGTCACACTGTCTTGCTGCAATTGCCCAAGTCCATCAGAATGCACAATGAACATGAATGGATGCACGTAATCAAACAGGACGCTTACATATGTGTCACCTGTCAGAGTCTTATCTACATGTATCAGGGGTTCCATATCACTCCAACTGCACACACCCCACACCATTACAGAGCCTCCACCAGCTTGAACAGACCAGTGCTGACATGCTGGGTTCATGGCTTCATGAAGTTGTCTCCATACCCGTACACATTTATCCACTCAATACAATTTGAAACGAGACTCGTCCAACCAGGCAACATGTTTCCTGTCATCAACAGTCCATTGTCAGTGTTGATGGTCCAGGCAAGGTGTAAAGCTATGTGTCATGCAGTCATCAAAGGTACACGAGTGGGCCTTCAACTTGGAAAGCCCATATCGATGACATTCCATAGAATGGTTCGCACGCTGATACTTGCTGATGGCCCAGAATTGAAATCTGCAGCTATTTGCAGAAGGGTTGCATTTCTGTAACACTGAAAGATTCTCTTCAGTCGTCATCGGTCTCGTTCTTGCAGGATCTTTTTCCGGCTTCAGTGATGTTGGAGATTTGATATTTTATTGGATTCCTGTTATTCACAGTACACTCATGAAATGATTGTACAGGAAAATCCCCACTTCATCATTACCTCGGAGATGCTGTCCTGTCACTCATGCGCCAACAGAAACACCAAGTCCAGACCCACTCAAGTCTTGAGAACCTGCCATTGTAGCAGCAGTAACCAAGCTAACAACTGCACCAGACACTTACTGTCTTATATAGGCACTGCTGACTGCAGTGCCATATTCAGCCTTTTCACATATATCTGTATCTGAATACGCATGCCTATACCAGTTTCTTCGGCATTTCAGTTTATAATCCAATGGGATGTAAACAGATCCTTGTCATTGCAGCTCACACGTATCACTGGCCACGTCTCTACTGATCCGTTAACAAGTATGTGAGCCATTTTAAGGATTGCCAATGATATAACCACATGCTACAATTACATTATGGGCATCTGGTACCATTTCTTTCTGCAGTAGCACCACTCCAAATAATTGGAATCGACTTCTTGTGGAAATTTCTGAAGACAGCAAACAGGAATCAATAGATAACAGTCTGCACTGACTTCCTCACCAGCTATGCTATCACCAAAGCTGTGTTGACTGCTGAAGCTCCAGAAATTGCGAAGACCCTTACAGAAGAAACAATTTTGAAGCATGTAGGATCTCATGTGATGTTCATTGATCATGGTAAAGTTTTCCAAGTCAAGACTGGTATCAAAGGTTATTACATGTTGCATCATCACTCACAGGATGGCCAACAGATGAATGGCCTCACAGAACATTTTACTATGACATTAGTAGATATACTATTGACTACGTTGATGTCAAACAGAGAGACTGGGGTACAATACTGTCTCTCATGAAATTTGCATACAATACAGCGAAGCAAGACGCTTTCTAAGATGTGGTCGCCAGGCCAAAATAACAATGAACTCACTGTTCCCATTTTAATCGTAAGGATGACTACGTGAAACATCTTTCCACCAGGACTGAAGACGCAAGGCAGCTGGCTCACATACAGACCCTGCCTGCCAAGCACTATGATGCTAAGCACTGGCCAGTGATACACAACTTGGGACACTGGGTATGACTTTTTACACCTATGCGAAAAGTTGGAACTACTGGGAAAGATAGAGAAGTGCTACTTTGGGCTGTACTGCATCCCTGTCATGTCATATGTCACAAAGTTGAGGATTATGATCCTATGATCCTCCATCAAGAAGACAAAAGCAAATAGATGTCAATCGTGTCCTCCGTATGAAGCCCTACTATTGTCCATAGGTGCAGATTGAACATGGGATGTTCAAGGAACCAGACGACCCACTTGTTGATCATTAAACTTTGATGGGAGGGGCTTCCTTCACAGTGAAGGTGATGAAGCAACACAAAGAGAATGCGAGGATCTCCCAGTACTGTCATACTCTACATTGTGTAGTGTCATGATTAGTGTCAGGCTGGCATGCTCCAGGTCACCACTTAAAACCCAACCATCAACAGTTATTTATTACTTAGTATTTATCAGTTCTGGAAGGTTCCTGAAATATCTTATGTTTGTAATGTTTGAATATTCAATGTATTAACTAGAAGTAGTAATTAGGCTCATTGCTAAGAGCTATTTAAAAAACTGGTCATTCTTTCTTCATCAGTGGAGTGCATATTATGGTAAACATTGTTACCTATTTCACTAATAGTTCTATACACACACATGTACCAAGAGCCAGTTTGGATTTACATTTACCAGTAAAACAAATGAAAAATTTGAAACAGAAGTTTCTATTAGGTAAGAAAATTGTATAATAAATTTCCTAACGAAATGAAAGAGATTACTACAATACATCGGTTCAAAAGGGTAGCCAAGGCATTCTCCACCAATAATGCATAATACACAAAGCTTAACTACAGCACCCTGTTGCATCTCAATACACAATCACAATTTACTGCTTTTATATGGAAATCACTTGTTAAGATCTAAAGTGTGTGATAGTAATGTCTTGTCATTCTTCAGAGTTCAGTGTCTAACTCCTCATTTGGAGGGAGGGGGCTTCAGTTTTTCAGGTCAGAGGGAAGAACAGAAAAACATACAAAGAGTACAGTTCATTATCTGCAAGCCTGCAGTAAGTTTTCTGAACAGACTGGAATTAGCACAAGGGGCATAGTAGCATCTTTAAGGCCCAGAAGTCATCAACAGGTGTCCTTGCTGAGCACTGCAATAGACAGTAAAATGACGTTTTATAAGTTATCTCAAGCAAACTGTGTGTAAACTAAAGGACTTTGTATAATAAGGACCAACCAAATGAGGTGATGAAGCTGTTAAGACACTGACTTCATATTCAGGACAATATAGTTTGCTTTGTTCAACAATTCTGATTTACATTTTTTGTTGTTTTCCTAGTCACTTCAGGCAATTGCTTGAATGGTTCCTTCATCAAGGCCATAGATGACCACCTGTTCTATCCTATAGAGCACACTTATGTATTCCATGCATATCTGTACTTTTAGTTACTGATTTTAATTTTATTGCTGCAACAATTCCTTTATTACTGATATGATTCTTGGATGTATTAAAAAAAGTAAAGAAATATATAAAACCAGCCTTCTGGAATATTCTAAGTTTGTCTAAACAGCTGCATTCCACATCCATGAATTTCATCCTGTCCTGGCTGTACATTTGTGTTCATGATAAATGTTCTTTCAGTGGTAAGTGCCTTATTTCACTGACAACCCTGCTCCTGAATTTGAACTTGATCGTGGTCCTCATGTGACAATACGGCAGCTTGCAGTGATACTTTGAAGACGTCTCACTGTTAGAGGTTGCTTCTCAAAGATCTGGAGTATGTCATTTGGCTTCCACTGATTATTTTAAATAAATTTTATAGCAAAAAAATTCAACAAAAATCAACTTTGCAATTTTGCCTACCTCCTCAACAACAGCTCTCTAAATGTGATTGCGATTATTTACTTAATTTATGTGTAAAGAAAAATAGATTATTTCATAAGTGTTCTGTAACTTCATCTGTAATATTAGAGCACACAACACTTATGAGCAACAGGCACAATGGAAAAATAATAGTAGTATGTACAATACTTCTCTAAGCAAAACTGTTACAAAGGCTCTTACTGAATACATTCTTCTATCATCTTCACAGGAAGAAACACTCTCAGCATCATCAACGAGTTCAGTCATGCTATCATCATCCTCTTCCTCCTCTTCTTCCTCGTCTTCCAAAATATCATCATCGTCATTCCCATAATCATCCGGGGGCTCCTGCTTTATTGTAGTTTCCTGTATAAATCAAGAAACAAGAGGAAAGAAAGAGGATTAATATCATAAATATAGTGCTAAACTATACACAATTCTGCAAGGTCTTTTTTTCCCCATATCATTTTAATAGTTTATTTCTTTTTGCTTATGAGTAATTAACTCCAATATAAAATATTTATCAGTGGATATGCAATTATGCTAACTGCAGCTATGCTGATGAATTTAAATTCAATTTTATTTGCCCTATACATTTAGTCCCCTGTGTCTTATTAACTACATGATTTACACAATGTCTGTGTTTATACAGTGTTTGTAAATTACCTTACAACACACAATGAATGCATGCCTGAAGGAACACAGCACCCCCCCCCCCCCCAAATCATTGGTATATATGCCTAAATGGGCTAGTAACAAAAATAAAAAAAATTCTGTCTTCATGTGGGGGAGTGAAAAGTGCAAGCATAGGGTATATGGACAGCATGACATGCATATAGACATTTGGATGGGTCAAGGAGGTGTGTACGGGTGGCTGAAATGGTAAAGGTCACCGTTCGCAAAAAGTAGGACTTCCATGTTGAGAGTTCCGCTCTGGCACAAATTTGTGTGTGTCACTAATAAAATTTACAGCTAATGTCAATAAGTATTCTCAGTTTTCAAATCCATTTCTTAAGATTAACTACTTGGGCATTACATAGTAGATTTTTTGTTTACTGGGAAGAATAAAGGAAATGGCAGTTTATTTTTAAATGAACTGATATATAAGTCTGGACATGCTATATACTCTCAAACACTAGTCATTAATGTAATACTCCTGTTAACATAACAAGCAATTATCTAAAGTGACAGAAAGAATGTGTGGAACAACCTATTTCCACTGTCAAAGAATTAACAGACGTGCTACTTTTTTTGTAAATGTGGGCATTTTGCACACTTTAGCCCCTCTAAAAGTAAGTTGAGCATAACATTTAGCATCTAATTTGTTTTTTCGTCTTAATATCACTAAAAATTTTGTACTAAGCAGTGTGGCTATTAGCATGATTTCCATTTCCAACACCTTCAACCTATTACCCGGAACCTATCCTCCTATATAAAAGATACCAACCATTTCCTCAACCGACTCTCCACAGTTCCTGTCCCTTTACCACACGGTGCCCTGCTCGTCACTATTGATGTCGCCTCCCTGTACAGTAACATTCCTAATGCCCACGGCCTTACGGCTATCGAGCACTACCTTTCGAGACGCCCTATGGATTCCAAACCAACAACTCCTTCCTCGTCTCCATGACCAACTATATCCTTCCCACCCCTCCTACCGTGGTATTCCGCCGTCCACCGAACCTACACAATATGCTCGTCCATCCTTACACAATCCCTGCTCCCAATCCCTTACCTCATGGCTCATACCCCTGTAATAGGTCTAAATGTAAGACCTGTCCCATACATCCTCCTACCACCACCTACTCCAGTCCGGTCACTAACATCACATATCCCATCAAAGGCAGGGCTACCTGTGAAACCA